>NC_090940.1:254216985-255466985 GCF_040938575.1 Ambystoma mexicanum | reverse complement strand
TCTAGTCCTCCTTCTTTCCATTTCTGAACATTATTGGGGTTAGTGCCCAGAGAGAATTCCAGTTTCATCCAGATCGGTGTGAATGGGCCTATTATGCTTCGGCTATTCCACCGTTGCACCGCTTTCGTCCAATTTGTCACTGTGTTTTCGGTCGCTGACAGGGGCTGCGTGCCAGCTCGGTCTCTGGGTCTTTTCATATGCGGCAGCGAGACTATCGGGACTGGGTTCCAGGCCTCCTCCAGCTCCAGCTAATGGGGTTTCGGGATAGCGGCAGACCAGGTGAAGGCCTGCGAGAGCTGTGCTGCCAGGATATATCTCTCAGCGTCTGGTACTCCTAGGCCTCCCACCGCCCGTCCTCGGAGCATGATCTTCCTAGGAATTCGTGGTTGTTTTCCTTCCCATATATATTTCATGATGCTCCTCTGCACCGCTTGTTTCGGAATGGTGGTGGGCAAGGCTGAGCAGTGATATAGCAGTCTGGGAATTAAGTTAATCTTTAGAGCCGTGATTCTCCCAAACCAGGAGATTTCCTGTTTTTGCCAGCGAATTAGGTCATTTTTGAGTTCTTTGAGGAGTGGCGGGAAGTTTGCTTTATATATTTCATTGTGTGTGACTGGTAGCTGGACCCCCAAATAGGGCAATTGCCTTTTCGCTCAAGGAATTAGGTAGTCCTTTTCCAGCGCTATTGTCAGCGTCCAAGGGAGGTTGATACTCAATGCTGTGGATTTGGAGAGGTTGACCTGGAATCCTGATTCCTCCTCAAATTCCTTCAGTTCCGTCCACAGAGCTTTCATGGACCGCTTGGGTTGGGCCAGTGTTAAGAGGACGTTGTTGGTGTACAGGGCTGCTTTATAGACTTGGCCTTTGATTTCCAGGCCCTGGATTGCTGTGTTGTGGCGAATTCTATTCACAAATGGCTCCATGGAGAGGGTGAAGATGAGGGGGGGGAAGGGGACATCCCTGCCTTGTACCTCTTGTTATTCTAATTGTCGGATCTGGTCCCATTTAGTCTGAGTCTGGTGGATGGGTGTTGATAATTGGCTAATGTCCATTTTGTGAAGTTAGGGCCGAATCCATAGTGCCTTAGCGTTTCTTAACTATAGCCCCAGTCTAGCATGTCAAAGGCTTTATGTGCATCGAGAGATGGGACCATCCTTTCCAAGCCCTTCCTGTTGGCAGATTCGATGATGTTTATGGTTCTCCTAATATTGTTGTGGGTACTACGGCCAGGGATGAATCCGGTCTGGTCCGGGTGGATAATGACAGGTAGAAGGGGCGCTAGCCTGTTCGCTAGAATTTTCGCAAATATTTTAGCGTCCTGGTTCAATAGAGTAATGGGCCTGTAAGAGGTGCAGTGGCTTCGGTCCCTGCCGGGCTTCAGTATAAGCACAGTTAGAGACTCCTCCATGGAGGGGGTGGTGGTTCCCAATAATAAGAACGAGTTCAACAGGGCCTCCAGCTGGGGTGCGAGAATATAGGAGAACTTCTTGTAGAATTGGGCCGTGAGCCCGTCTGGTGCTGGGGTCGAGGTTTTTTAATAATGAGATGACCTTGCTCACCTCTTCGGCAGAGATAGGATCTTCTAGGGCATTCAGTTGAGGGTGTGGGGAATTTGGCTCGACTCCTGCTAGATATTGAGACTGTGCAGATTTTGTCGTTGTGGGCCCTGTCCTTTGTGATATACTGTCATAATTTTCAGCTTCTCTGCGTTAGAGTGGCAAAGGGATCCTTGGCCATCCAGGAGAGATTGGATATAGTCTCTTGTCTGCAGCTTTTTAAGTTTGTGAACCAGCAGTCGGTTTGCTTTATTGCTGTTCACATAGTAAAATTACTTGGTGTAGGTTCTTGTCCGCCAAGTGCATTTCTAGAGTTCTTTTAGCTTTTTGTAGTATGTGGCTCGATTTCTTGTTGTGGCCTTGTTTGAGGATGTATTCTGCCTCTGCTACCTCCGCTTCTAGCTTGTCTTGTTGTAACTTGTTCAACCGTTTGAGCCGGGATTTGCAGTCGCCTGCGACACCCCTAATGACGGACTTCATTGCGTCCCAGATGATAGGTTCCGGCGTGTCCCTGATGGTGTTCTCCTTGAAGTAGTTCTTGAGGGCTTCCGCCATTTCCGTTCTGATGGCTATATCTGTCAGAATGTGGTCTTGTAGCCTTAGCTTCGTTTGTACCGGTGTGTGGTCCGCTAGGGTTCTGTGTCCTATTTGTATGGTGTCGACACAGGGGATGAGAGCGCTAGAGGGGAGCAGCAGATCGATCCTTGAGTGCCCCAGGTGGGCATGAGAGAAGAAAGTGTAATCTTTCACCCCAGCATTGAAGAGTCTCCATACGTCTATGGTGTCGGTTTCCCTTAGAAATTCTGCCATGGCCAGGGCCTTCCGAAGTCTTCCTTCGTTGGAGGGAGTGTTTTGTCCAGGTTCAGGCCTGGTGTTAGGTTGAAGTCGCCTCCCATTATTAGATGGCCCTCAGTGAAGGTTGTGAGGATGGGAAGGAGATTGTGAAGGAATAAGCTTTGTGCAACATTCGGGCAGTATATAGCAGCGAGGGTGTTGGGGAGCTCAACCAGGAAGCCTTTGAGTAGTATGTAAAGCCCCTCTGGGTCCCTTTTCTCTGTGTCCCTTTTGACAGTGATTTGCGTTAGCGTCAGGTCAAGGCTTAATAATATGTCTACCCCTCTTTTCTTTTGACCCTCGGAGGCAAAGAAGCGTCTTGGATAGCGTTGAGAGGAGATGCGCTTTTCGTCTGACTCGAGGAGGTGCGTTTCTTCTAGGCAGACTATGTCGGATGCCAGCTGGGAGATTCTGTGTTCCACGGATTTACTTTTACGGGGGGGGGCGTTTAGACCCTGGACATTCCAGGTCGTCACTGACAATTCTATCCGGTTGGGCCATTAGTGATTAGGTTGATTGGAGGAATTGTCTTGCCCCTGTTGGATTGCGAATCATTAGGTCTCCCCCTCCCCAACGGGCTGAGCTTCCGTTGTCGGGGTAACTTTGCTCTGAGGATCCTCCTCCCTTGAGATGTGTTCCTTACTGCGTATCGTCCCGCTGCTCCCTGCTCCCCCCTTGGTTCCACTTCCCCCCCATTTCTCCAAACGTAGTAAAACGGAAAAGAAACAACAACATGAGCAAGAACAAAAACAGGTATTCCGGACCGGCAAATACAGGCTTTCGGCCTCAACTTTTTCCCAGTTCTCAAACCGCCAGGTATGACTTTTAACCTGACCCAACTTCCAAGATATGTGACCTCCTACCTCCTTGTAGACGCGTCCATTCATGCGTTGTAGTCTATTCTGGTGCAGTGCGGTCGGCCCTTTGCCCATTGTCAGTATTAGGGGCCTTGTTTGGTGAGTGTTCTCTCTTCTCCATCAGTCTTGGCTCTGTTGTGGGCGCCCAAGTTTCCTAGTCTTTCAGCGTCTTTGCTTTCTTTCCGTCGACCACTCCCACGGCTTGCTAGATGGGCCCGTCATGTTGCGCCGCGGGTGAACGGCTGTATCCGGTTGGTCATCTTCCAGGTGCAGTAGTGCTAGGCCTTCCGCACAGTTGCCAATTCTCCTCTGTTTTCCTTCCCATGTAAATGAAAGGCCAAATGGGTGCGTCCATCTGTATTGGATTTGTTGTGATTGAAGGAATTTCATGACTGGCTGCATTAGCCGTCTTTTGCGAAGGGTAACCAGCGCTAGATCTTGATACAGCTTTATGCGAGAGCCATTGAACGTGAGATTCCCGTGTGTTCTTGCTGCTCTCAAAATGTCTTCTTTTAGACAGTATCATGTCATCGCTATTAGGACATCCCTGGGTCTCATCCCTGGTTCATTCCGTTTTGGGCCTACCCGATGTATTCTGTCAAATCCAATCACCTCAGGCTGGGTATTGTTTAGTAAGTTGCTAAAGCATTGTTGCATCGTATCCTTGAGATCTTTATCAAGCACCGATTCCGCTAGGCCCTTGACCCTAATGTTAGATCTTCTTGATCTGTTTTCCAGGTCTTCCGTCTGGAGTTCCAGGTTATTTGTCATGTTAGCCAGCTGATCCAGCAGAACACTATTTTGGTTGGTTTTCTCCGCCACATTCAAAAGTCTGCTTTCAACCACGTCTACTCTTTCTCCTATCTCTGCCATTTCTTTGCTGACCTCCTGAAGGGAGGATTTCAGTTCCTCCTTCATTTGTTCCAGTTGGCTGTGAAATGTGTTTGTCAATCTGGCTTCCATTCCCTTTAGGCAATTCAGGAGTTCTTCTTTGACGCCATTGTGTTCGTGGGGAAGACTTCTGTTTGAGTGGTCAGGGCCGGTGGTGGGGAGGGCGATTCAGCGTGTGTTCTGCGTTTCTGTCTCCAGCACCTCTCTATTTAACCTTCCTGAGCTCTAGCTGGGGCTCTTGCTGGGCCAGCCTTAGGTTTGGTTCCTGGCATCTGGGTCGCTCTAGCCAGCGTCGACTACTGTTGTTCAGGGCTGTAGGACGTACG
This sequence comes from Ambystoma mexicanum, assembly GCF_040938575.1. Classification (NCBI taxonomy): domain Eukaryota; kingdom Metazoa; phylum Chordata; class Amphibia; order Caudata; family Ambystomatidae; genus Ambystoma; species Ambystoma mexicanum. Next base: position 255,462,521 of record NC_090940.1, on the reverse strand, counting down.
CTGCTGGTGCTACCGGCCAACTTGCTGTGAGGCCGTAGTGACCACTGTTGATTGTTGTCAGTCGTGGTTTCTTTACTCTGGTCCGATCTGCCACTCTGGGGGACCCGTTTTGCGTACTGAGCTTATCGGGTTACCCTTAATTCACGCCTTCTTTCCGCTCTTTCCCGTAAGTGCCCCACCAATGCTGGTATCTATTTCTGAGGCTTCTAGCAGTCCCTACCTGTTTTGTGGGCCGGGTGCTGCTTCACCCTGTGGTCAGTAAAACGCTCTTCTGGGGTTTTTCTGTGTTCAGTGTAGGGGGCTCGCCTGATGGCGTCCTCACTATCTATGTGGGCCTCTTCTCCCCTCAGGTGTGCCCCCAGTCTTTTGGCTGGCCTCCACCCACCACCTTCTTTCAATCTATCCTCACTCCTTCGTGGGCTTGCACCGGTCGTGTTGTGGTGATGTCGTAGTGCTTTGGGTTGATTGCTCTCCCCCTGTGGCTTCCTCTACTCGGGGAGGGAGGGGGGAGGTGAGCGGACCCTCTGGGTCCCGGAGCAGCCGTTGATGTTCTATGGGTATAGCAGTAGCTGCGCTGGTGTCCAGAGTGCAGAAGGATGTGTGTGCCTGGGATGGCAGAGCCTACAGAGCTGTGGTCAGGGGTGGTGGTTCTAGCATCAGAGTGAGCAGGCCAGCGGCTCGGCAGACTCCAGCGGGAGGGCAAACGGTGCCCCCCATGCTGCAGTAGTGCTCTGGAGCGGTGGGATGTTGTGGTCCCCGTGCAGTCCTCACAGAAGCGGCGCAATTCAACAGAGAGGCATGCACGCATGTCCCAGTGCAGCACGTTTTATTCGCCAGTGCTTGCTTCGTCCCAGCTGCCTTCCAAGTATCTCCAGTTGTAGTCTGGTATCTTGCACCTGCTTCAACCCTGCACAAGTGGGTTGTGTTCTCCCATGTCTCTTCGTGCTTCCTATCTTCCATTGTCTCCACTCAGTAGTAAGACGTTCATCTGCTCATGTGAGCGTTTCCTCCGTTACACACGTTTGTTCTGCTATTCGCATTAATACACTTTTCAGTACCGCTCTACAGCTGCTTGGTCGTTGTGGGTCATACGTCCCTGTGTCAGACTGTAGGCTTTGTTCCCATCAGACCCCCACCTCAGCGCTCTAACTGTCCCCGATCGGATGTTGTCTGGTTCTCCCGATGCTGGGCTGCGAGTGCCCTGGTCCCTCCTCCCTGGGGGCGCCCACCGTACAAGCCCAATCTCGATGCCCTGATCAGGCCTCTCCACGGCCCAACTCCCAACCTTTGCGCGTGTCTCTTTGCCCCTTTGTGAACGTGCCTCAGGCTCACTTCACTTCACTTAGCTTATATGGAGCGTCCGCCAGCCCCTCCAAGGATTAAGGATATCTCCGGGCTCTCTGTCATCCCACGTACCTCTGGACTTCTTAATGGTGCCCCATGTTCTACAGGGCCTCCCTCGACCACAGTGCCATGCACCGCTCGCACACAGCGGGTCGCCGGGCCAGGGTATGCCCACTTCGGCTGCTTAATGGAGTCTCCGCCTCAAAGACCTCCACATGTTATTGTGCCTTGTTGTCTACAGGGCCGGGTGTTAAGGTCCAGGAACAGTCTGGGATGCCTCTCTGAAGCGCCCGCACGGGAGCACACTGTAAGTGGGGGGGGGCGGGGGCAGCACCTCTCGTTTGTCCGCTTCGCAGATCTCCCCGCGGTTCGCCTCGTTTCAATTTTCTGGATTGGGTGCTGTGATCTCGCTCCCTCCGGAAGATCCCTGGAGGGTCCGCTCCTTCTTATGGTTCCGGAGAGGTTGCCTGAGGGGTGTTTCGCCTTCCTTTCAATTCGGGCCGATGACTGCCATTTCTTTCACGCTGTGGGCCTGAACTGTCCAGACTGGATGGGATCTCAACAGCCCAGCCACCACCTCCGCTGTTGTATTACTCTGCTGCTTCCAGTGTTCCATGGCGGCTTACTGATGTGAAGCTGTCGCTGCGTTCGCATTCCGGGGAGGCCTAAGATGCCGCTCCTGTCTGCACCCTTTATGCTGCTGATCTGTGCTCCATGGCAGCGAATTGGTGGGGGAATGTCATATAAGTTGCATTCCGGAGGAGCCCTAGACACCGCTCCAGCTCACCGCCTCTGCGCTGCTAATCCGGGCTCTGCTAGGGCGTCGAATTTCCTCCCGTGCCGCCAGGGCGCTCTTCCTCCTCAGCAGTGGCGATCTGGTGACCAGACTCTGTTCAGTGGGGGACTCCTGTGCGAGCTCTTGAGTTTTCCCTCCAGGCCCTGATGTCGGCTCTCGACCCGCCTGAACTGTGGGGGTAGGAAGGAGGGATTGCCTTGGTAATGTCCCTTGCCTCCTGAGCACAGCTTATCCGCACCAATCAATGTGCTGGGCTGCTTGGGCTTATCTTAATGTGCTTGGTGCACCCAAGCTCTGCGGAGCTATTGACGCTTGGGGGGCAGCAGGCACGGGAGGGTGGATGGTAATTGATGGCGAGTTCATGTGGCGACCCCCACAGGCTGTGGCATATGGAGGGTTGTTGTCTTATGTTGTCAAGCTCTCAATCGCAATGCAGCGCTCCAGGCCCAGTTCCACGCTATGCAGTGTGGCCCGAGTCCATTAATTGCCGTGTTAAGACACAGGTTGAGTTCTGTAATAGTGGGGGATCCGGCTCCTGTCCACACTCCTTGGATGGCTAATGGACGCCACGGCTCGCTCCTATGCAGAGTGTGCTCCCCTATGCAGAGCGGGCTTAAACGCGGTCTATTCCTCCAGATCCCCCGTGGGGCCCGACCGCACAGCCACCTCGGGGCCCCCATTGGGGCGGATGGGATGGAGGGAGAGGGGGCCCGCAGCGCTCTTTATTGGCAATGTCGTTCTAGTGCAGCTGCACAGCCAAGGAGCGGGTGGCAGAGGAGAGGCTGCCCTCTGTGTTTCGTGGCCCCCTCTCTTTACCTGCAGTCGCCCAGACTACTGTCGTGCGATGGCCTCTCTAGAGGCGGAACCCAGCGAGAGCCCCACGCGGCTGCCTCCTCTCCCCTGGCTGGTCTCAGGTGATTTCTGCCGGTCCCCGACAGAGCTGTAATGGCGCAGCTCCCAGATTGTATCATGTGAGACCGCTGGCTGCTTTCATGCTCTCCTTCAGTGGGGCCGCGCTCCAGATGGGCAAGCCGCCGCGTGCTCCGTGGCAATTCTGAGCAGCTTAGGAGATGAGCGGCATGACTGCTGATGGGTGCTCTGGTCTTCCAGCAGCGGGGTCGTTCTGTGCCTCGCACCGTCCAACGTGGTCAGCTCCGACAGCAGCTCCAGCAAGGCCAGCGCTTCACGGGTGTCTGGCGGGAAGGGGCCTCAGCTTTGAGGGCAGCGTAACTGGTCAAGCTGCGTCCGATTTCTTAGGGGAGTTGGCCCACCTTTTGCTGGCTGTTTCCCCCTTTGGATGGGTCTTCACATGGCCACTTGCGGGCTGGGCAAGCATGGGTATCCCTCTAAGTTCCGAGGGTTCCGACAGAGCTCTCAGCTCAGGTGGCCATTTCGCCTGCGCCCCCTGGTGGTCTCCGACACATTGAGGTTTTTAAACACAAAGTTTGTTCTGCCTTTAGTTTGTTCCGATACAGCAGGAAAACGGCATGAGTGTGCCATTCAGAACACTATAAAATGTCTTAACACATTCCGTGTTCTCCGATGAGCAGAGTTTTATTTCTGACACACTCTGGCCACTTTGCACTTTTAGAAATGAGGTTGGTTTTTAAAATGGTGCTTTCTGCATCTTCTGTTTTCATTTGACATTGGTGAAAACCCAATCATGGGCCCAATATTGTTTATGGATGGTTTTGTTTGTGGCACTCTTCCGATGTGCCGATTTCTCGCTTTCTCAGGTGCGCTGGTGATTCCCTGCACCCCGCAGGTGCACCTTTGTCGTAGTAGCGAGTAAGAGGTGGTAAATGGTAAATAAAATTATGCATTTCTCCAACGTCCCATTCACTCAAACTTGAAACAATCGCCATTTGTCTTTGAGGCTCTCTATACTGAGCCATCTGCCTCATACCTAAAAGATGCATCACAGTTTGCATTTATTCGTCATCAATTTGCTTTAGGGAAACAGTTGTGAATATGCAAATCCAGCACTCACAAGGGGTGTACACGTATAGGCAAATCCGTCCCACTTGGGTGACTATAGCAAAACAAAAGAGATGATGGCTGGACGGTTTAGAATTTTTTATCGTCACCTCTGGCATTTCTCTTGGCAACCCTTCAGACCAACGTTCTTTGCCTGCCAAGCCATTGCAAAAGGGGAAACCCAAGCTACTCCTCACTGATGTGGCCCAATGAGGCAGAAACATGTTTGGTGATGCTTGTGATCTCGTGCTGGACTCTACCCCTTTTGGAGTGGGACCAAGCCTGATTTGCATATGGTCTTTCCCCTTTTGTAATGACTTGGTAGGTGAAGAACAATGGTCTGGAGGGTTGCCCAGAGCAATGCCAGAGGTTAAGAATAATTCTAAACCTTCCAGCCATCACCTCTTGTTTTGCAGCAGTGAAGATGGGGCAGAAAGACTTCTCATTTTTGGTCAATATGGGAGCTACCAAGTCTTGTATTAAGGAAGGTATATTTTCCCTTTCAGACAAAGTAATGGACACTCAGGGATTCTCTGGGGCTATAGTAACGGTTCCTATGACTGAAGAGTTGCCTCTTACTGTAGGCACATAACACATCATAGCACCCTTGTAATATTCAAAGGACATGCCCATCAACATATTAGACAGAGACATTATGAGCAAGTGGAACATGGCCATTCCACTCACAGAGAAGGGCCTTGCGTTGTCCACACCAGGCATTTATTACAAGCACACACCACTCTGCGAGAGGTGTCATTGCACCGCCAACTGTTTTTGGATGGGTTACAAGTTTTATTAGGATGGGTGAAGCGGATCAAGGAACACACATTTTTACTGCTCAGAGAATATTTATTCTGATTATCAGCACAGAGTGTACTAGTGTCAGGTACCGCCATCACCATACACTTAGAAGCAGCACTCCCGAGGAAGGACATTGTACTGTTACAATGGCCTTATGATGAGGGAACGGAGCAGCACACAGTTCTGTGCATTGCCCCAACACAACATTTGACAGATGACAACACTTTTTGCAGACTACAAGGAGGAGGGGGAACTCCTATTTCACATATGCATACCATGCCAGTTGATGATAGCATACAAAGAGGTCCCCCAGAAGACCCAAATTATGGGCATCATATCAACACACACGCAAGCAGATTTGAGCAAGTTACCAGCGAAACAATGGACCAGTGGCCCCCATGATGTAGGGTTGTTAAATGGGGCAGTACGCATACAGCAAAAGGAAGTAGCATTTTTACCCTGGATTAAACAGTACCCTCTGTCAAGAGGGGCATATGGAATATATGAAACAATATTGGCCATGTGGTGACAGGGTATTATCAAGACTTCAGAATCCCCATGTAGCATGCCATCTACCCTGTCAAAAAAGTAAAGGGGAGGGTGATCCAGGATCTCTGCCCTTTGAATAACATAGTGGAGGAGGTGTTTCCAGTGGTACCGAATCCGGCCACCATCTTGTGTAACATCCCTACTGGAGACGGCTAGTGATTGATTTCAAAAATGCATTATTTTCAATTGCATTACATCCAGATTCACAGTATCTCACTGTGTTTATCTATCGCAGCACCATGTTCCAACACACCCGTTTACCACAAGGGTATTGCAAATCCCCAAGTGTCTTTAACAGGGTGCTACAAATGGACTTGAGCAACTTAAAGATGCATAACAGTCATGCAATATGTTGATGAGCTTTTGGTGTGTAGCTCAACAGAGAACCAATGTCAGGAGGATTCGATTACACTACTCACATTATTGGCAGAAAAGGGATACAAGGTGGACAAGGATAAGCTGCAATATTAAAGTAGTGTATTTAGTATCAGCAGAGGGTAGGAGCGTCACCCCAGAAAAGACAAAAGCAATACAGCACACACTACAACCAAACACAGAAAAGGAAATGCAACAATTCTTAGGCAACTATTGCAGGGTGTGGATATTTGCTTATTCTATCTATAGTAAACTCCTTCAGGGATTGAAGGAAGCGCAGAAAGCAAAATACCCCTTGGTCTGGACCCCAGAGATGACTGATCTGGTCAAGGAATTAAGAGGCACTCAACAATGCCCCGGTTATGGCAACACCAGATTATAAACGGATGCTTCATTTGTTTGCACACTCTCTAATGGCCAAGTGAGGACAGCTCACTCAGAAGAAACTACAAGGCCACAAACCTTTGGCCTATTACTGTAGCCCCCTACATTCATTAATGCAGGGACATTTTCCATGTGAACAGTCAATCGCAGTAGCAGCAATTGCAATATAGAAATCAGCCATGATTACAATGGGATGCGCAGTGACGCCCTATGTAGAGCACATCGTTTTTGCCATATTGGAAAAATCAAATTCTACCCTGACCACCCAACGAGTGTCAGGGTATGAGGTCATATTGACAAATACTTCTATCCAAATTGTGAGGTGTCATCTTGTGAATCCAGCAACATTCATAGCACTAACACATAACAAGGGAAATTATGCGCAGAATTGTGCTACATACATGGACAGAACAGAGGGGGACATAGTTGTTTAGGAAGAGCATTTAGAGGAGGGAGACAGGTCGTCGTTGATCGATTTGAACATGAGGTGTCGACATACAGGTGCATCGGTAGTGCTCTATCACAAGGGAAAAGATTGGAGCTCAAATTAGGTTGTCCATGCTTTTTTCAGCCCGCACAGCAGAGCTTGTGGCACTAAACCCCAGTGGAAATGTTAGAGGGTCACAGTGTGACCATTCAGTCTGACTCGACGTATGTCACATCCACAGTACATTTAGGACTAGCCAGAGGACACTTGAGCTACTGAATATACAGATTGTAACTGCGGCCCTTGTGTACTAATTTTGGGCCGGTGCGTCCCACGCATATGCCCAATTACAATTGAGCGGGAGTGGCCAGCACTCCCTGGTCACCCTCCCCGCCCTAGTAGTGCCCAATTCTGAAATGTTGCCATTGAATGATCATTTAGCCATACCAAAAGGCGTCTTCACCCATGTAAAGAGAAATGTGGACACTGCAAATCTGAATCCATGTGTCACTGCAAATATTGGAGAGGACAGGCATCCACATGCCAGACGAGCATTGAATTTGCGATGGAGAAGAAACAATTATTACTGGTCCCAACAGAGTGCAGACCAACTGGACGCTATCCCAATGCAAGGCTTTTCAGCAAAACTGCAATTTTTTTACCTCCTTTCTTGCCCCTAGTATTCAAACTGCAGTCAACGCCAAGTGGTTGCAAATCACATATTATGAACTGTTACTACTGGCAAATGGGACAGAGAAAGGGCTGAATGCAGTAAGGGAGGGCTTTAAGGTTGGTTGCTCTGCAAAATCGGTATGTATTAGACATATTAACGGCCATGGAGGGCGGAGTTTGCACAAAGCCAGGGAGCAGCTGCTGCACTTACCTGCCCACAAATGACGACGCAACCCGCACACGGTCAGAAGCAATAGATGCCTTGCATGGCCTCCATGAGACTGTTTCATGAAACGGGCAAAGTGACTAGACAGGAGTGGTTTGAACAAATATTTGCTTGGGTACCCACTTCGTTATCTGAAAATTGTGGTTCCAATCCTTGTATTGGCTCTCAGTGCCTTTTGCCCATGTCGGTTGGGTTTGAGGTGGTGACAGGGGGGGCGGGATTAGGGAGAAATATATGACATTGTGGACGGCCAAAGTTAGGGAAGCAAGACCCCCGACCATACACAAACGATTCCCAAAAGTAATATGGCATGTGGGCGGGGGCTTTGTGGCCTTAGGGGACACTTTCCATGCCACCGCTTGATTTAGAAACTTATACCGCCCACTGGGTCGATTGTTATGGATATGGAGGGTGCTTCTGTACAGGGATGCACTCTGAACAAATGTTTCTCTGCAGGAGGGAGCTGTAGGGGAGTGTCTTCAATTTAGATACCACAAGAGAAGTTGAGCAGGGAGGACAAAGACGGTTTGATCAATAAATTGATTCAAGGGGGAATGTGAATATGCAAATCCAGTGCTCACACAGGGAGCGCACGTACAAGATGAAGTAGTGCAGTAAAGGCAAAAGTAATGTAAAGGGTGACGTCACGATGCATGAACATCACGGGTATATTAGACCTAGTGCGCCATGCGTTGGTTAATAGGGTGCTGCGCAGTGAAGGACAGGTGCAAAAACACAACTTGTATGTAGCTTTAATTAGCAGGTAACTAGGGATAGGTTAGCATGGCTGATGCGATGTAAAGTACATGTGCACCAAAGTGTAATATTTTTCATTTGTTTAAATGTAACTTGGAAGTGTAATACGTTTAAGGGGTAGGTATAGTAATGAATTGACAGTTTGGTTATATTTTTGTAGGCCCAGGGCAAACTAGACAGAAGTGGTTTATTTATTTATTTGTTTATTTATTTATTTATTTGGGAAGGCCACCGCTTACTGCAAAATTGAAGTTCTGCTGACACTTGCAATAATGCCAGACCAGCTCACCAAGGGTGAGACACCAAGAAGTCCAGAGTAGCTAATTGTTGCAGAAGGAGACGTTTCTCATGGGAAGAGACCTTCAGCCAAATATCGGGTGCAGTCCTACACGATAATGTGAAGGTCATTGGGCTGAGTACCAAGGGCCCAGGCAGCGAGCACAATAGCAAAAGAGAATTAAATAGAGGAAATGTAGTTATCTAGAATTGCCACAATGCAAGAGAGGAGACGGGGAGCGAACAGGTGCAGGGTGTGAGGGAAGTGGGGAACCAATCCGTGGACTGGGATGGTGATGCAGAGGCTGTAAAAACAACCCTGACCTTGTTGGTGTTCCCTCATAATTGCATTGGATAGATTTATTGGTATGCTGTGGCTCAGGCTCTCCAACAAAGGGGTCAAATCCGCATTGAGGGATGCATCAGCCTGAACCTTAGCGAATGACAACTAATGGCATGCCATAGTTCCTGCTGGTCAGCAGATGATGATGATGAAATTGAGTGAAGGAATGCTTATGGGTCATGTCATGAAAGGGTGATGAAGGTGATGTTCAGGAAATGTTTTTATCCAATCAAAACATGCAATGCGTATGAACTTATAGGGGTCCCGTGACTACCCACCAATTGTGTATTAGTGCATCTCCAAAATTGTAACGATTGACAAATTATGCTAATATGAGATTTTGTTGTATAAATATTGCAGCCCTTTTGGGCGAAGTTGAGAATGTACTACAGTTCGGGTCTGTGGAGCGGTTTGTTTTTCCAGTCGACTGTTTAATAAAGCTGGGTTTTCTCTTGCACGGCGTGCTCTTTTTTTTAAAAAAAATGTGGGATTACTTTTGTACTTTTTTAAAATTGGATTTACCTGGTGTACAGTCTTGGGTTCTGTCACTTTGCTTTGGATGTGTCTCCATGTCAATGCACCATTTTCTTTTCCTAAAATAATCCAGGCTGAGATTAGCACATCCACCATGATAACACATGTGGTAATGGCCTGACGTAGCTGCTGCAGGCTAGTGGGATTGCATTGAGACTGTTGTAGGAGCCTACCACCTCCTTGACAAAGTTATGCACCAGGACTGGGACCTTTTTATCAGGGTTCTTCTGCTTTCCCTGTTGCCCAGAAATGGAGGTTCCTGGAATGGATGCAGATGGAGTGGACAGTGGGAAGTGGCAGCAAAGTGTTGTGGATGTTGGCCAACAATGGAGTAGAGTGCAGAGTAGGGCGGTGGCTCTGGTGTAGACAGTACTTCCAGTAGTACGTTGAGCGGGACACAGTGTACATGCCATGGTGAGCCCACCAAGGTAGAAGCAGCAGTGCAGGTTAGGTCAGAGGTCCAGCTGATGCAGGGTAGGTGGACTGAACATCAAAGTAGTTCAATCGAGCAAATGATAAGTTGACCTGCACTTTCTGTTGCACAATAGGGAAACCGGAATTAGGTGCAGAGTTGAGGCTTACTGCTTGCCTGCAGCACAGGTACCCTGCAGATGCCACCAGTGTTCTCCTGGCGGTTCCTGTGTGTGCTTTTGCATTTCCACTAAAATTGCATGAGATTTAACCCGTGTGCAATTTTTACAGCGCGCCATAATGCTACACAATAATACTGCATGCAATTTTAGTGCATATTTTCACATTTAAAACTCAAGCAAATATCCCTGCGTACTATCACGATAAGGTTAATGGGCAGTCGAGCTCATTATATTTGATTAATCAGCCCATTCAGTAACTCCGAATGAGGTGGTTGGAGGTCTTTCGTTTCCAGTGAGCTGTGACTACCACTTTTCAGGAGAAGTAAATGTGCAAGCATATATATTTTTTAAATTTATTTATTTTTTACTGAGCGACATTTGAGCAAAAGCAGATTTGTACTGGAGACTGGTGCGGTATAGGTGGAAATTCAGCACTGCTAATGGGGGTGCACTTATCAATTGCGGGAGTGACGAGGAAAAGGGCTTTCCTGGACACGGGGACATCATTGAGAGCTGCAATGTGTAACTTATGTGCCGTGTGCGCTGGTGCAGCTCGAGAAGTCTGTGGGGAAGAGTGGTAGTGGAGGTTACCGAAGGGGTCCAGGGACCAGGGACATGGGGCGGGGGTATAAGTGGTAGTATACTATAACATGAACCACACAGCAGCCATGTTGGGACACAAGTCGCAGGTAATTAAGTCACTTGGGCTTTTGCACTGACAGGTGCTGTGTTCGAGGACCAACATGAATTTCTCAAGCACTCAGCCACAGCAGTGTGTTCCAGAAAGGTTGATCATTCACAGGGGACTGTAGTCACTGGGAGATGGGTCCAGCTGATACTTTCGAGGCCAGCTAGCCAGACACCTAGGCACTCACTGGGAAAGGAAGACATTCATCTAACAAAAACAGGCAAATAGGAGCTAAATCACAGTGGGATCAGTGGTTTCAAATCGCCCTGGCGATTGGGGACATCAAGTACTTATTTACTGCGATAATAGGGGAGCACAGGGACAGAATATGGCAGCAAGCAGAGTACAATGGGGTTAACCTGAGTACGAATATACAGGATGGCGCTCCCTTTAATAACTGCCAACCCTACGTATGGAAGGTGTTAAGGAGCATGTAACCCGATACTTCGGATCTGGGGCCGTGATGGCCCGTAAGATGATGCCAGACAAGGATCCCGCATACTATATAAGACAAAAACAGGAGTTGTGGACGCTAGAGACTCAAAAATGTTGTGATTAATATGTGCCCATTTTCTATCACATACTGGTCCGAGGGCTTCCCCCAACACGCAGACCTCCCTAGATAAACTGATAGGCATAGAGGCAAAAGGGTGGCCAGAGATGCAATCAACTATTGTCCACTATGTAAAAGGAAGCAAGAAAGAGAGAGCGAGTCAGCGGATAATGCCATGAAGGCAGAGAATAAGTTAGAACAAAAGAAGCTAGCAAAGCTCTCCATGGACAGAGCAGTGCTCACCCCAGGCCCTGTAGACGTGTTTCATGCCCAACAGGGGGTTCCCAGGAATGGGTGGGACACAGCAAGGAGGGTCCGTACAGCCACAATATGCCCCACAGTGGGGGGGGGAATGCAGCAGTCTGAGTTTTACAAACAGGAAGAGTATACCTGCAAAGGTGATGGGGGTGTATACAGAGGAGCAGGGACAAGGTTATTTTCGGGCCATGCTCCATCTGTGGTCATCAGGGCCACTTAGCAAGCATGTGTCCCTTTGGCCCGTAAGTATTCTATAACTCCGGGGGACAGTAGACCCAGAGGCGGGCCCAAATCCAGCAGACTGCGCCACCAAAGCAGGTGCTGCCTACCCATTTTTTTATTTATATTTATTCGTATTTTTAAAGCACACAACAGCCTGGGAGCATTGTGGCACTGTTACAGATAAGGACATCAAGCTGGTTACAGAGAAAAGCATAATGGTTACAAGGCTATTTGCATTACAAGAGCATATTTGGTTACATATACTGGCATTACAGACTGATATCGTTAGGGTACAGCTGAGGGTCAGGGGGGTGAAGGCAAGGGTAAGGGTTATGTGAATAGTGTTGTTTTAAGAGATTTACGAAAGGAGGTATTTATTTATTCATATAGTCGCATCTGCAGTCCCAGCAGCCCCCACCCCAGCAAGCGCACATATTTGCCCAAATAAGGCTGGTAGGGTTCCTGGGGACACCCACAAATGCATTACAGGAACCTGCGCAAACACATCCACAAGAGGAGAGTACAATGTTGGGACAGAACATTTTACCCCACTGCATGAGAGTAATGATTCTGAGAGGGAAACCTTTCCTGTTTTGCAGAATAAAAAGCCCCAATAGGAGGGCCCACAGAAAGTTTGTGTCTGTCCAGTCCTTGCAGTAACTGAAGACCCTAATGAGGCAGGCGAGGTAGCAGTGAAGATGGAACAGAAAGATGTCTCCTCCTTGATAGCATGAGGACCACCAAATCTTGCATAAACGAGGGTGGGTTCCCACTTTCAAACAAGGTGATTTACACACAGGGCTTTTCTGGGGCTATTGTCACAGTTCCAGTTACACAAGATTTACCCCTAATGATAGACACTCAACACCATATAGCTTCCTTATTGTACTCAAGACACTCCCTTAAATATATTGGGGAGGGATTTGTTAAATGCACCCATTCCCTTCACAGAGAAGGGTATGGTTTGCGCAACTCTTGGCATGTATCCGGCAAAGGTGGCAGCCATCATACAAGCATACTACACCAACATCACTTTTCAACTTTCTGCAGAATTCCTGTTCAGGCCCTTGTGGCACAACGACATTGCCCCAGGTTCTCGAATACTGTTGGATTACACAAAAGGAAATGGTGATACTACTGGGACAGGTGAGGACGACATAGAGTGGTGTACGGTACTCTGTGTTGACATTGACATTGACTAACATGGCGGATGTAGACCTTTTTGCCAATGGGAAAATGGGGAAAGGCAGAGGAGGGAAAAGTGGTCTTTCAATTACACATTCCATGACCCTTACAAGTGGTAGACAGGCTAGTGCTGCATCTGACACAGATAGTAAGAAAGCAAGCAAGCTACACTCGAGGACTTGAAGGTCCAGAAAAAACTATGGACCAAGGGACACCATGATGTGGGCGTGCTCAAAGGAGCAGGGGCAGTCGGTATGAAGTTAAAAGAATGGGCACTGCTGCCCCGGGTAAAACAGTACCTCCTTTTCTGCGAAGCAGATGAGGGCATTTATGACACACTCTTTGCGTTATGACAGCAGGGCATAATACAAACGTCCTCATCCCCATGTAGCGCAGCCATATACCCAATTAAAAAGGCAAAGAAAGGGTGTGGAGATTCATACAGGATCTCTGCCCCTGAACAATTTGTTGGTGGCCGAATTTCTGCTTGTGTCAAAACCTGCTACAATATTATGCAACATTCCAGCAAACCCGAAATCTTTCACAGTAATTGATCTCAAGAATGCATTCTTTTCCATCCCATTACATCCAGACTCCAGGTACCTCACAGCGTTCACGTATCGTGAGATCCGATTTGAGCACACAAAGTTACCCCAGGCGTACTGTCAGTGTCCCAGTGTGTTCAACAGGGTGATTAGGTGGATCTCACAGATTTGCAGGTAACAAGTACAGTGATACAGTACGTGGATGACCGCTTAGTGCAGTGTGACAGAGGAACAGTGCAGGGCAGAATACATCCTTCTTTTCACCCATCTAGCCGATAAGGGGGTATCAGGTAGACAGAGAAGCTACAATAGTGCCAAGAAGAGGTGGTGTACCTGGGACAGATACTATTAACATGGGGGCAGATGATGACAATAGAAAGTGTAGAAGCAATACACAGGACCCCACCACCCACACAGTAAAGGATATGCAGCAGTTCCTAGGACTGTGTAATTATTGCAGGGCTTGGGTATTCGACTACTCACCCTTCACAAAGCCCCTGCTCAAGGCACTTAAAGAAGCACAGAAGGTTAAGGGTCACATTAAATGGGCATCCAAGATGAATGAAAATGTTTCTGAACTTAAGGAGGCACTGGCACATGCCCCAGTGTTGGCAACTCTCAACTATAAAGAGAAGTTTTACTTGTTCTCACATTCTGACGGCACAGTGAGGACGGCTATCCTCACACAGAAAAAGCACCAGGCGAACAAGCCTCTAGTGGACTTACTAGCCCTACAGATAAGGGGTGTATTAGCCATGTTTACTCCCTAAAAACAGGCAAATGCTCGCAGAAAATAAAGAGTAAAAATAATCCTACCAAAATTAGGAAACAGCCATGTAGAACCCTGCGCCCCTGCTTTCACCACACAGCTCCACGATATGTTTGTAGCAGTAGTGCATGTAGTACCACAAGAAGAAATTACTATTGTATTTGCCTGATAGGAAAAATTAAACATGTATCTTTTAATGTGCATGAATAACTAGATGTAAGGAAATCATTATAACAAAAACATTACTTTTTCAGTTAAAACATATTTTTACTTTCAGAACACTAATTGGAAATTGGACTTACATTTTTACTCCCTAAAAATCATTTTACTTCCAAATGTAAAAAATACAGAGTAGAATACTCCCACTTCCAAAGCGTATTTGGAGCACTGTGTACTACAGCAGTTTGTCAGACTCAGTGATGCAGGATCACTTCCCCTGCAAACAAGCGCTTGCAGCAGCTGCATTCGCAACAGAGAAGGCAGAAATGATAACATTGAAAATTGATTTCGAACGAGTCAGACCCCTCATTGTGTATTTCTGTAATTGTGTTTGGCAGTAATGAGTTTAGGCATTTTTCATCTAAATTTGATATATTGCAGGCGGATGGAATTGGGTTGATTTTGTATTGCTAAAATATCTGTTTGCTTTGTAAAATCGTTATTTGAAACTTAACAGAACATCAGAGCCTGGTTTTAGCTTATTGCACTCTGGAAACACTGTCTGGACTGGAAACCTTTTTTTTCCCAGCTGCTGGAGTGTTTATCAGAGTATTTGATTGGTGACCAGGTGCATCAGCGCCGGCACACCTACGACTAGACGGTATTCACAGGACTATTTAAGTGGCTGTATTGCACTGCATTCAGTTTAAATTGATTTTGAAGGAGTTATATGCCTCACTGTGTAATTGTGTTTGGCAGTAATTGGTTTAGGCATTTAACATCTAAATTTGATATATGGCAGGCAGATGGAATTGGGCTGATTTTTGTATTGCTAAAATATCTGTTTGCTTTGTACAATCGGTATTTGAAACTTAACAGAACATCAGTGCCTAATGTTAGCTTGTAGCTCGCTCTGTTTACTTATTGCGCTCTGGACACACTACCTGGGCTGGAAACCACATTTCCCAGCTGCCGGAATGTTTTGCCAGAGTACTTATTTGGTTACCAGGTGCACTAGCGCCGGCATACATGCGAGTAGCCTGTCATTGCAGGTCAGCTTCCGACATCAGCATTTCGGCACAAGGTTCAGCCCTAGCAGTACTGTCTAGGTATGACGGTCGCTTTTCTTCTCCCCACTGGTACACTGTGTTAATGGGCATCGGGGAAGGAAACCTCTGCTGAATGTACATGGGTTTTTGTATGAAGCTGTTCTATTCACGTTCTGGGCTAATTACAAGTTGCAGCTGATAACGATAGGCAAAGCCACTGCACGCTCCCTAATAAGTATCCAAAGAGGTTATTACTAGCCTTCATCCCAGACACACAATGGGTAAATTTGCTTTTAAGCGCACAAAAAGCTGCACGCTTAGCGATCATCAACAAATACTTGTTCCTAAAATCTGGCAACAACCCACCTATGTCCCCAGGCGAAGAGAACGCATTGAGCTTTCCATTCTTAAGAACACTGTTAATTGCTACACTGTATAAAGCTTTAACCAATGCTACAGAACCAGAATATACTGATGATAATCTCCTAACAACAGAGGTTAACAGCAGCCTTGTTGACACAGGAACCACTTCTTTGGAACAGCTACTCCCAGCGGTTTTGAACTTCTCTATCCCAGAATCCATCAACATCTCCCACATGTCACGAGATAACACCAGCAGCTCTACAGACCCAGGAATAGCTCCTTCTGTACTGCCAATGACAGTAGGCTTAAAAGCCCTTAATAACAGTGGTGGCATCTTACAGGTAGCCTTACTTGACAAAACCTGTGCCACCCATGTCCCTGACAATCCCCCAGTAAACGTGATTGATGGTAATGATCTATAAATGGCTTTACTGAATACTAGGTCATTAGCAAACATGCCTTAATAATCCATGACTACATTTTACAGCATGACCTAGACATTTTGCGCCTAACAGAAACTTGGATAACCGACACAAACGGCCCCATGATTGACCTAGTAGTCCCAGAAGGATACTTTATTTGTAAGAATAGAGAGCAAGGGCATTGAGTGGAGTCACTATTATTGCAAAGGATAGATTCCAATTCTTTGAATCAGCTAGCAGTTGTGATAACTGAGATTCTTCACCTAAAACTCACTCCCACTCTCTCTAGTTACCTTAATCTCATCATCATATACAGACCCCGTAATGTGATGGTGAACCTCAACAAAGACCTAATCCAGATTATAAAAAAAGCCAGAGGTACCAATCAATCTACTTTATTAGTGGGCGGCCTCAACAGATGGCACAACTCTAGGGTTATTGTTACAGTTGCATTTGAAAGGCCAATTGAAGAGCTTGACTTCCATGTCCAGAACTACAAACCCACATCCATTTCAGGTGTAAGGAGGGCATGGTTTCTAAACAAGACAGACACAAGTGATCACAGTTCCAGGGTGTTTATTAAACTGTAAAAATGGGTGAGATAAACACCTAATCTAAATGTTAGATGGGAGCAAACTACGACCATCAAAAACTGATAAACAGGGCCTATACTAAGAAAACCTATTGCCAATCCTTGCCACTAAAGACAAAATAATGAGGGATAATGTTCACAAAGAAAGTAAGAACTGTTTTCAAATGATAAGTCAGGATGTTAAAGCAGGGTCTCCCTTCCCCACGTTTGAAGCACGGTACAAGGCGGGAAGCAAAGCACACTTCTAGGTTTCTCTGGCACGAGTTTACAGTTGACAATATCAAGTCCTTCTGTACGTAAGTCTCTTTCTTCAGAGGGCCTGATGTATCACAAACAGACAAAAATTCCTTCTATTAATCTTCACGTTGGCCGATTACTCTTCACCCGAGGAATCCGCTCAGCCAGGCTCCGATCCCCTTGACAACGTCAGCCTCCCTCAATCGGGCTCAGACCAACAACTCACTGTGGACATCCCCTCAGTCGGGTTCACGTTTGTCACCACAATGCAGTTCGCTTAGTTTTTCATTTCATCATTGTAAGTGATTTCGATCCAGTACTCCAACTAAGTCAATGCCTAGTATGGGATGCCTAATGGAAACCCTTATTTATATATGTTTTTGTCTAAAGTTCTTTTAATTATGGATGATGTACCCTTATATAACGCCCCTCTCTTTGAATTCCCCGGTCTCACGGAACCAAGAAATAGGTTTGTTTTGCAAATTAAAAGATTTATTTGAAGAATTGAACAATATATATATATCACACTTTTATGAATTTGCCCAATATATGAATATCACACTTATGAATATGAACAAGGATCAGTAATGGGTAATATTACAATATCAACAATCTCTTTAATCAATTAGGAGTATGAATAGGAGGATTAATCTAGCAGAGAATACTTTGTACGGGTTCAATGAAATTGCAATGATAGGAAGGAATGCAACCCGGAAATAAAGCTTGATGACTTCAAAGACAATGTGATGACTCACTCCCCCCACTATGCAATATGAAGAGATGGAATGAGGGCTCACAGGTATCAGGAATACAATCAACAATTGCAGTTTCAATGCCACTTCCCCCCAGCAAGTTTAGAGAGAACAGGTATGATTTTAAAACGGGTCAATCGCTTTTAATTGAGGCTTGAATTGAATGTGAAAAATGCTAAAAATGATTTTAATTCGCTAAAGGAGATTCAGCACTAGTGAGACTGGCTTTAGATTGGTTCAGGTCAACACTAGCAATGATTGTAGAATGATTAGCAGACGGAAAATGAAATTCGGAAGTTGAAATCAAGAAATTGCTATTTTTACATGTGGTGAAATTGAGGCAAATGCGAAATCGCAGCAACTTTTCTGCGTGCGGGAAATGCGATTACAGCAAAACTATCAGGAATTGGAATGTCGTTTTGGGTTCGTTGGAAAGCTGAGGGTGTTAGCTTCAAAATGACATTGTTTCTAGGACGTACGGTTCAGAAGTTAGAGGTTTTAGTAGAGGTAGATTTTTCTCAAAAAGTCAAGATTTCAAAATGAAAGATGCACTGTTGAAGATTTGGAGCAAAGGTTTCTTAATACTAACGAGTCTATGGAGCCGCAAACTACACGACAGCCCAGCCACCTATCCAGAGGCGCCTCCCGATGGTTTCTGTCTGCACGAGATGATTGCCTTTCTCCAGAAAATATATATTAGCGCCAAGATGATTATCACTACAATTATCACAGACTATATAATGAGAAGAATTCAGGATGAACACAAGATTCTATAATGCAGTTCTGGATAGGTTGAAATGGATTGAGTAGGATTACTTTAAACTAAGAGATGATTATAGATAGTTCTATACTAAATAAGGCTTTGGAATGGAATGGACCCGTCAACGATCTGGTCGAGGGTTTGGCTGGGATTCTCTCGCTATTGGACAGGATTCAGGCACTGGGTTCTGCTCTCAGTACGGCACTCTGGTCTGCACTGCCTCTTGGACTGGATCTGACGGGTTCTGGGTTACAGCTCTACTGGATGTGGGTTCTAGCACAGGGTTCTTAGCTAGAACAGCAAAACAGCTCAGCCAGGCTGTTGGATTTTGTGGTGCCCCTTGGAAGTTTATGGGTTAAAATCAGGTTTCAAAAGATTCTGAAGGCCAGCTGAAAAGAGTTCAGTTTTTTTTGGATTAGGCCTCTCTGCTTCCAAGTTCTAGAGTCTGGTTCTAGGGTCTATGTCTAGATCTTTTCTTTGTCTGGAGCCTGGATCTTCCTGCAGGGTGCTTCGCCAGTGGATCGGTTGATGAGTGAGAAAGTGTCTGTCTCTGGGTCCTCAACAGTCCCCAATTATCCATTTCCAAAGTGGGTGGGGAGGCTGATTATCTATGTCCAACCCTTTAAGGAACTGATAGGTCAGAGGATTTCCCCTCTCCTGATTTGAGAAAGGAGCAGTGTGTCATGAGTCAGAGTGACACTGCGTTTATGATCCAAAAGAAATCCCTCCCCTTTGCTTTTACATACAAACTCTATTTTTCCCAAAAAACATATAAGTCCAAGATACACAAGTTGTTCATAATACATAATTACATGACAGATTACCTAAGGTACATTTCTGTCCAACTCTCATTTTCCTACGAGCTATGGTTCATAAATGACAACTTTTTTGTGCTTTTGGTGGGTTTCTCAATGTTAGTTCTGCACCAAATTTTTATACATGCATGCACATCCCATCCGGGCACATTCCTGTAATTTTTCATGTTCTTAAAATAAATACCATGGCTACAATATGAATAATTTCCGGGGTTCAGTCTCAGGACATCGCACAGATTCCATTTTAGTCTTAAACCGTGAGTGAATTTTCCATTTTAACAATCTCTAAGTTTCATATTTTTGTCAGTTCAGTACAGTTTGCTATAAGCATTTTTATAAAACATACATTTACTTCCACTTCAATCCACATTTTCAGTCTGGCCCGCCTCCAAAGCTGGGCTGAGTCAGAGGGTCACATGGCTTGCCTTCCTGCCAGAGCAGTTGTGGTCATTCACACCCGAATTAGCATTTTCTATTCAGTTCAAGGAACCCATTGTTTCTTGCTCAGGGCAGCAGAGGAAATCTCCTCCCCTTCTGCTTAACATGCCAATGCGAAATGTTCTCCTTTTGGTGGGAAGGAACCTGGTGTGAGTTTCTCAGGGCATGAAGGCCTCTTGGAAGTTTTAACTGAATCACGTTACCTTCTGGTCAATTGTAACATAGGTCCTTGTGAAAAAAAATACATTTATAAATTTAAAATAAAAAAAAACATCTTTACTTCCAGTCCTTTTTCAACATGAAAATCAGTGTGGCACTCTTATGACATTTTGATGGAAATCTCTTCTTTGGCATAGTTTGAGTTCAATGTTCAACTGTACACATAATAGGTTTTAAATCGCCGGCTTCTGACAGAGGTGAGTAACGGTACTACACCCATTTTTGACAGATTTCTTTCAGCAAACAATCTTCAATGTGGATTTTCCTCTGATAAGTGTACTTCTGTAGACATTGTATGCATGTGGATTCTTGGAGTAGAATGATCATCACCCCACAAGGAGGTTGGGGTCTTTTGGGTGGTTTGTGAGCCATGATTTGTGCAAATTTGATAACCAATAAAAACGGATTTTCAAAACGGCTCTGTTTCTTTTGCATTGATTTTGCTCTGTGGGTAGCCAAGTGATGGGTTTTGGCAGTGGTCTCCTGTGTTACCACTGACAAAGGAAAAAGTGGATGACAGCCTATTTTTTCCGACGGCCATTATGTTTCAGCTGCAAGCAATGCACAGTAATGTTGCAGGGCTTGAACTAGTGGGCTGAGACATCCCACAAGCACCCACCTTGCGATTGCCGTTGACCGTCCATCAATGGAAACTAGCCAGACTGGGATGTCAGCCGTTTCTCTTCTGATTCCACCAATGGAAAAGTTCAGCATCTTTTCCTCCATCAGGGGTTGATTGATCGTTCTCCTCGCCCGTCCTGATGTGAGTATTGAGTGATACTCCGGGCCCCTCGGATCTTTCCTCCCGGTCCCCGGGTAGTCCTCCTTGGTTAGTCTTCATGGTTTCCAATCAACGATAGGATATCTCTCTCCTAGGATGACAAAGCAAAAACATATTTGTAGACATTTCCCCACCACTGTTAATGCAGTGGGGCGGACATATACATTTTGAGAAATCAGGAGACATTTGCATTATTGTATTTTATAGACTATATGTGGAATATTTTATAGTTGGAGTTTTATGGATCTGGAGTGGCCCCCTCTGGGGTTCCAGAAGACACCACCAGTTGCTGCAGAGTGTGCCTAGGATGGCAACACTTTAGCTGATTAATATGGACCCTCTTATCTTCCCCCTCTGCCAAACTGCCTTTGGGGATGAAGATCTTGTAGGTGACTGGTGAGATTTTGTCTACAATTTCAAAAGGACCCCTCCATGTAGGCAGACATTTTCGCTGTTTGGCCTGGTTCCTTTGGAAATTGTAAAAGTAGACCCGGTCTCCTACATTGTATTCCTTTCTGGGAGTCTTAAGTCATAGTGGGTCTTCATGCTGTCGGCTGATCTTTCTAGATTTCGCTGAGCATAGGCAAAAGCATGTTGAAGGTGTTTTCTTAGATTTTCAACATACTCATGAGTTGTGAAGGCATTGATCAATGTCTGCTCTTGGGTTCTGTAGAGCAGATGCTGGAGAAGCACCCTCCTGCGTCCAGTCATCAGCTCAAATGGTGACATTTTAGTTGCAGATGAAGGGGTAGATCTGATGGCCATTAGGACAAGAGGTAATCGAATATCCCAACTTGGCCCAGAATCTGCCACAAACTTTAATATGCTCACAATTGTTCTGTTGTATCTCTCGACTGCACCACTAGAGGCTGGCCGGTGAGCAATATGTTGCTTCCTTTTAACCCCAAGTATCTCCCACATCTTTGTCATTACTTCGCTGGTGAAGTGGCTACCTCTGTCTGACTCGATCCTTTGGGGTATTCCAAAACGCGAAAAGATGTGGTTGATCATCAGGGCAGCTGCTGTTTCTGCCTTGCAGTTTGGGGCCGGGAGACATTCCACCCATTTAGTAAACGAGCATGTCACGGTCAACATGTACTTGTTCCCTCTAGAGGAGCGAAACACGGGCACGATAAAATCGACTTGTAAATCTGACCATGGCAGTGTCATCCCCCTCTTTTGGAGAGGCGCACGGTGTGTGAGGGATGTTGGCTGAAATTGTGCACACACAAGACCCTCTTCAAGTATTGGTCGAGGTCCTGCCCCATGTGTGGCCAGTATGCAACCTCTTAAGATTTCCAATGTTGTGTGAAACCCCCTATGACCGGCTGTGGCCGCATCATGGGCGTGACTTAACATCAGGCTTCGGAATGAGGTAGGGACCACCCACTGATCATGGCCAGCTAGGGATCTCCTTACCAACAAACCGTCTTGGATTCGGAACATTTTTGGACATTTCATCAACACTCTGCAGTCCTCTTTCCCTATGTTATCAGTATCCGTCAGGGGAAGTTCTCAGGGTCCTCAATGTGTTGATAAAACTTACCAATTATTGGATCCCCTTTTTGAGCCGTAATAAAATCAGCATCTGGGGTCTCCTTACTCCATTGTGCATTTGAAAGATCATTGTGAGCATTTGTGTGGGACCTAGTGATAGCAGTGACCTGGATTTCCCCAAACAGGGACTCAATCTCTATTAGATCCCCTTGGATGGCCCCGGTTTTGGCCAGCTGATCAGCTAAGTCATTGTCACGATGCCTGCCCCCAGACATCTGGAGCAGACCCATCTGCCCAGGGTACAGGAAATCGCTGCTCGGAGCATCTGCATCTGCAAAAGAAAGAAAAACAGGTGAGCTGCACTCTGCAAAAGACATTCAAATTCATACTGCAAGATACTTACTTGGTACATCGCCGCTCGAGGTGTCGCTAGTCATCATCCTACGTCCCTCATTCCGAAGAAGCACCACGCCTGCAAAATACAGAGAGGACAATTGGTTAATCTCTTAATGAACAATATCCCTTGCTAAGATTAGTGCTTGGTGCAAAACTGACTCTTACCTTGGCGCTACCTCAATCCTTTCGGAGACGGAACATTCACCTTGGGCCATTCTGCAAGGGAAGAAATATATAAAAGGAGCAAGAGTGAACTATAAGACAATCGAACTCTAAGACTTGCATTATACTTTGGATTGGCATACAACTTACCTCTGAGTCATTGTTGTCTGAAAACTCTGCCATAAGCTTACGGACCAGTGAAGTTAACTGGTTTCTACGCACACCTGCATGCCGATCCTTCCTAACAATAAGGTGAGACATGATCAGGGGAACACAAGGTGGTTTCGGAAAAGACAAGTTAACCCCTTTTACCACGGTCAGCAAATTATCATTTTACTACTTTAGGAAAATCCTCCTACGTGCCAGACAGACGAAACTGAGTGGGCAAGTGCAGTCACTCATCACTACACTACACATTGGTGGAGACCGCTGCACTCCAGCTTCGTTCGGCGCCCCTGTGGAGCCCAGGTGAGTGTAACAGTGATTTCCAGTTTTGTCTGGTCCCTCTACTTTGGAATGACCCTTGATCTTTTTCTAGTAGATGGTCATCCCATTCGAGGTGACCAGATCATCAATGGTTTGAATTAATTTCCCATGTTTCGAGGGTTTGTTATTAGCACATAACATGCCTCTGGTTTTCCAATTAACCAGGTGCTCTACGAACCCGTTCCATACATAATCCGAATCTGTGATTATGACCAGTTCGTGGAGTTGATGTTGGACAGCAGTGAGGATGGCTTGATGCACAGCCATCAACTCTGCCACTTGACTACTTCGGGGACCAATCTTGTACCCAGCGGAGGGTTCTGGGATCTCATTCACCCATGCATTCCATACGCCAGCCACAAGTTCTTTTTCCCTGTTGTTAACATGGTAAGAACATCCATCCACATAGACAGTGGGCATTCCCTCACACTTGTCTTCTTCAAAGACTTTGTGTGGGGAATTAAGGTATGCCTCCATGTTGTCCTTGATTTTTAGACTCTCGTCCTCGAGACAGTTTTCTCTGGCACAATCATGCAAGTCAGCCAGAGCTTGCGCGAGTGGACTCTTCTTGTTTTGGCCATATCTGACCTCCACAGGAAAGCCTTGCATTGACAGAATCCAGGAAGTAATTCGGGGAATTACTCACATTTCCGGCCCGGATTCTGTCACTTTGGAGATATTGTTCCCCCTGGATAAACGGGCGGTAATTCTTCAATGCCCACACCGTTGCCAGGAGTGCCTTCTCACAATCGTTGAATTTTTCCTCCACAGAGGATAAAGTTTTACTCGCATAGTAGATTACGTTATTGACCTTGTCATGCTTTTGGTATAATAAAGCAGTCAAGCATGTATTAGAGAACCCTGTCTCCAAGAAGAACTCCTTGTTTCTGACAGGGTAAGCTAGGCAAGGTGCTTGTGAGAGGCTTCTTTTGAGCTGTCTTACTGCCTCTGCTTGTTCTGGACCCCATTCCCACTTGACCCCCCTTCAGAAGATGAATCAGGGGTCTTGTGATCTCTGTGTAGCCCTCAATGAACTTTCTACTGTAATTAGTACTTCCAAGGAGGCTCCTGAGTTCCCGCACAGTTGTGGGGTCTTTCAATTTCTGGAGGGCTTCCACTTTCTTTTCCTGGGAACAGAGACCCTGAGGAGTAATCTCATGCCCCAAGAAATTGACATGGGTTCTACACCACTGTGCCTTTTGAAAGGAAAGTTTTGCTCCGGCGGCCCTCAACTGTGTCAGAACATAACGGATCTCCGCTATGTGTTCCCCCACAGTTGAGCTTTTGATGAGAACATCATCTACATAGGCCAGGTTACCCCTCTCACCCAGGTCGGGCATGGCCTTATGTAGGAAAATGTTGAATTCATTGCTGGAGTTGATGTATCCGAAGGGAGTCCGGGTCCATGTGTACTGCTGCCCCCAAAGGTGAAGGCCGGCTTGTATTGGTCCTCCCTACTGACAGGCACAGTCCAGTATCCATTGGTCTGGTCTATTGCAGTGAATACCTGTGACCCCTGGATCTGGAGAACAAAGCACACAAGTGAATAGGTTCAAGAACACTATTGCTCATACACGCGCAATCCCACAATTTTTTTGTGTAAACTCTGCCGTTTCTTCAATGAGACAATACTCATAGAGGTTATATCGTAGAGAAAAAAAAAAGAAAAAAAAGCCCAATTGTTTGATTGACTCCTGGATCTGTGCCAACCCTTGGTCAATGTAGGGAAGAGGCCATTGGGAAGTATGGACCTGTTTGTTGAGCTCCCTAAGGTCGGTGCAGAGTCTCCACTGGCCGTTTGGCTTCAATATCCTCAGCATCGGATTATTGAAGGTGCTGTGGACTGGACGGATTATCCCCGGGACTCGAGGTACATAATTATTTCAGTAAGGGACTCCCTTGATGCGAGAGGCAAGCGATATTGCTTCACAAACACTGGAGTCATGCCAGGGTCCGTGGGAATTGTTGTGAGGATTTCGGTGCGACCACAGTCATACAAGTCCACCGCAAAGAGATCTTGGAAATCCAAGAAAACTTGTTTCAACTTTTGCTTCCGCTCCAGAGTCTCACAGGCATCAGCTAGGTTGACTCTCTCTTCAACCATCTGCCTGAAGCCTGGAAAGACTTCTGGTTTTGCTACTTCAGCGGCCTCCTCCAGCTGGGTGGAGAAGTCCCTGGTCAGAGTGCTGATTTGACCAGGTGGCTTCAGGTGGGAAAGGTACTCCTCATGGACCTGGAAAATCACCTCATCCCTCCTGAAGTCACAAGTCACATCTTCTTTACCATAAGGGCAGGCAGTATACACCAGAAAGTTCTCCCCCCATGCCGGGTAAAGATCATGTCTGGTGTTGTGTTGTCATCACTATCACTGTCCAAACAGTCCTTGGGGATTGGTCCTAACAAATCACTTCCTAAATCAATGGAAAAATGTTGGTCATCAACCGCCATTCCAATAATGGTGCCTGTGGCTAGAGTGATACTCTTTAAGTCGCTGTTATCCACCTCTATTGGAATGGTGTCATGTTCTATTTTGACTAATGGTGTTGGGTTTACCCCCAACCCTTGCTGTTGGAGAGAAGCATTTAGATGAACATAAGCATCAGGGTTTTTCAATTTCTGTCCTCTTTTAACTTTCACTTCCAGGGAGAATTGTCGGGTCCTTTCTGGGATGGTGACTTCCTCTCCAATCTGAATTTCAACTGCATAAGGCAGCAGTTGAGCTGACTTAAATGCGTTCTCTGGCTCATCAAAGCCCATGGGATTATCCGCTAATCGAGACCAAGCTTTGAAGTTTATTAGGTCAAAACTAATGCCAAAGCGATTGAGAATGTCACTGCCCAAGTAAAAGGTCGGCAGTGACGTCTCGCACGACCCAACAATTATGAACTATGCTCTTGTTGCCTATGGAGATTTTGAGCATACACCTGCTTGGCAGGAGATGTTTGGAATTTGGTGTTTCCAGATCCATTTCTCATTTGTCTATAAGTCTAAATGTGGGAATGGTTGGATCTTTCGGGAGTTGGCGGAACATGGCTTCGCTGATGAAGCTCATAACGTTGTTCACACACACGCGAGAACAGAATCCTTCCCTTCATTTAACTGAACAGGGATGAACAACTGCTCTCCAATTTGCTGAATATGAGCCAGGCTCTAAGCTGATTTCTCATCTTTCTGGACTATCGGAGTGGGAATGTCTGATTGTGGACTGGTAAACAATTTCAGAGTGTTTCCTTCCAGTGTGGAATGTCACCTTTGACTGGAAGGAAGGTTGATTTTCAGAAATAGAGAGGACCCCCCCATCACCAGTCTGTTCTCCTACTGCTATTACTGTCACGTCTGGAATTTGTTTGTTCTGGAAGTGAAATTCTACTTGGTCAGATTTTTGTTCAACCATGTGGCATGTGCCATTTAAACTAACTTGGTTGACACTCTGTTTTAACTTAATCGGTCGGCTAGTCTGGGCCTAGAGTACTTCGTTTACACAGTCTGTTAGGGGTGACAACCTTCACAGGAGGTCATTCCCTAGTAAACAAGGGGTGCCCTCTGGAGTCACAACTATGACCAGGTGCTTCACCTTGTGTCGCCCAATTTTAATGTACAAATCCGCAGTCCCCTCGACATGAATTTCCTTCCCGTCAAAGTTCGGAAGTTGTCCAGGAAGAGAGGTGAGAGGAATTTGGTAATTCTCCCCCCTTCCTGAATTCAGTTCATCAAAGGCCTTTTTGGACAGAAGGGTAGCTTGGGATCCAGTGTCCACCAGTGCCAAAATTGTACCCTGCCCCTGTATTTGTACCGGGGCATAGTATCTTCCCTCCTTCTCCGCAAGGGGGCACAGATAATGTACATTTTGGACAACTGGTGAGTGAGTTTTTTTTTGTTTTGGACATTGAGAGAGAAGAGATTTGGCCAGAATTCTGTGGGGAGTCTAGGGAATCTGAAAAGAAAAGGTGGCAACTAGAGATGGGAGAAGTTTTGAGTTCCCCTGGATACGGTTCTGGGCCGCCCCCCCCCTTTTTGGAGGTAGTCACCAGGATGGGTTTGAACCAGGGGATTTTCATGTTGGTTCTGGGGTTGGATGATGGGCGGCGCTAGCTCAGTCCCCACATCTACCCAGTCTGGATTTGAATCCTTTGGGGCCCATTTCCTTGGGAGGAGCTCCCCAATCTCTGAAGGAAGAAATCCTATTTTCCAGGATCCTCTGAGGATCCCTCTCCTTCAAATTGGAAGATCTGTACCTCCTCCTCAAAATGGGTCTGTTTGGGCTCTTTGTTTCTCCTACCCCCTCTCGGCTCCTTGGGTGGGAGACTTTCAGGGGCAGGAGATTTTGGTTCCGGTTCCTGCATTTCCAGTGGCTTTTTACAAGTAGGGTAGGAAGCTTCCTCCAAGGCTTTACACCCCCTTCCCCGTGTGCCTCCTCCCTGGGAACCAGTGGTTTGTTGGGGTGCTGCCCCCGTCATTGTTCTGGACACCAGGTCCAGAGTTGGAGATATTCTGTGCAGGCATGCTCATCGGCAGGTTCTGCTGAGCCCTCAGCATGCGACCCAGATCCTGTGCCATATTTTGGACCTGGCGCTCTAGCTGTGAAACCCGCTCAGGCTGATACAGGGTTCTGTTTTCTCCCCTGGGCTGATCCCAGGAAGGGTAGCTATCCCTTCTCTGGTAATACCCCGGGTTGGGAAGATTTGGGTACCCCTCCACCCTTGGCCTCCCTTCTCCCGGATTAGGTTGTCTGGGGTCAGGAAAGTGGGGAATGAAGGATGGATTATTCTGGGGTTGGAAGTTTTGTGGATACCTGGGGAAAAAGTTCTGCCCAGGATTTGGGGAATTTCTGCCCTCCTGGGGGAAGTTATGAGGGAAGTTCTCTGGGTTAGGTGCTTGGTTGGATCCCTCCCTTGGGCAGGAGTCGTCCACACAACCCAGGATGGGTCTGTTCCCCGTGTAGCGGGGACTTGCATAGTCAGGGGAGTGAGGGACCCCATTTGTGGGACTACCTCCTTGGCTCCCTATCTGTGACTGGCCCAAGGGCCTTCTGGGCTTGGAATTATTCTGTTGTGCAGGCAAGTTTTTAGGCCCCCCCATCTCTAAATCTAAAATGGGGGCAACCTTTACCTCTGCCACCTTGGCAGCGGGGTTGGTTGTTTTGGGGCTTTTCTGAGCATTCTTGTTTTCTATGGGCTTTTGCACCTCATTGATTTGGGTGGCCTGTTCAATGACCCAGTCTAGTGATCTTTTCTCATGAAAATCTCTCACTAGCTGGGTCATGATGTACTTTGGTAAGGTATGAAAAAAAGTATTAACAAATGCTTTGCTGTCCGTGCGCACCCTTCTGGTAATCTGCGCAAAGGCACGCTTTCACTCCTGCACAAATTCTTGTGGGGCCTGATCCTCCCCACATTGTAAATTGTAGGCTGCCTTGCGAGCCTCTTGGGGATTTCTGTGAACAGAAAAATGCTTTAGGATGGCCTCCTGATATGTGGACCATCTTGAATGATTTTGGTTCTCCAGCCCCGCAAAGAAACTGGAGTATTCTGGGGAGAATGTCCATTTCACATACTGAATGCAGCTACTGCTGTCTTTTAAATGGCAAGTCTCCATCATTTGCTCAAAGAGCTCTAAGTGTTCCCAAACAGAATACTTAGCGTTCTTGTGATAAGGCGTCATGACACTTCTTATTGCCTTAATCTGTTTTAAGGGATCCTTAAGCAAGGCCCTTTTTGCCTTATTGGCCTTCTTGGTTCGGGTAAACCTGGTCCATTCATCCTCAGATTTAGAGGCACTGCTCCCAGAGGTGCCCTTCTGGTTTTCTAGGTTCTCCCGAATTCTACGAGCCTGGGAATGGCTGGCAGAATGTGGGGACCTAGTCTCCTGTGTCCTGGGGCGCTCAGAGGAGTCTTCTGATTCCTCCTTGCTCCCAGGATTTGATGGGTACCCCCCCACTGTCCTAACTGAGCAGAGGTTTTCAGGATGCCCTTAATGGGCCTACTCTCCCACTAAATTTCACAATACCTGGGTGCCCATACACAGATGCCCGCCTATCCATGCCTGGGAGGTACTGGCCTATGAGTCCCATACTTCTGACTGGATAGTAATCTGCCATCCCTATGGCCCTGGGCTCATGTGCGCCAGGGGACATGGGGGTGGCAGAGTCCATGGACTGGGAGAGATGAAGGCCTCTGGCACTAGGGTTCCTGAGGTTATGCTCGGGTGTTTCCCTTTCCCAGCGACCCTCATCTCTATCAGTCCCTGTTGCCATGCAAGAACCTGAGCTTTCTGTTCCTCAATCCAGGCCTTACTAGTCTCCATCAGTCTCTCTTGCATGGCTATCCGTCTGAGGAGCCTATCATTGTTCTCATAGAGAGCCTCATTTTCTCTCTGTGCTTCCTGGTTTGTCTTTGAGGACTGGGCCAGTCTTTGCTGCAGGAGGGTTACCTCCTGAGTCCTGTCCAGACTGGCCTGTTCCTTTCTTGCCAGAGGATCTTCCACCCTCCTGGTGTGCTCTAAAGAGCTTTGTTGCTCTTTTTGGAGGTCACCCAGTCCCTGGAGGGCCAGGTGATTTTCTTCCAGTTTCCCTTTTAAGTGGCAGACTTCCTGGCTGTTAGGCGATCCTCTGCACACCGATCCACTGCACACCAGAACACTGCTCATATTTCCCCAACACCTCCCTCCAGGGTTCGAGGCTCATGTGATTCGGTTAACCCAAAGGACCGAAAGCTCCGTACCAGGTATGGTGTACGGGCCCGATTGCAACCCTTCCTGCACTGGCAATTGCCATGGAGAACATACAGCAGAAGGGGCGGCGTTGCATCTCCACGCCGATCTCGTGATCCAGAGTGGCGTTCCTCACGTGACCGTGGTGGACGTCACATGACCCAGAAACGTCAAATGACCCAGAAACGCACAGTATATAAGGCTTGAGACACGGAACACTCATTGCTTCTCAGCTGTCTTCAGACCCCGTTTGGCGTTACGTTTTGCTCTACTGTTTACCTTGACCTCGGAACTCTATCTTGGACTCCTTCGGATACTTCTTTGTACCTTTGCTTGGAACTGTTAACCTGTTGCTGGATTTTGGACACGACCCTGACTTGCCTTTGGATCATCCCTTGGTACCTTGTTGGACTCCTACGCCATTTCCCTCTTGGGACTCAAGTCACGCCTTCAGTACTACAGGTGGCTTATCCTGCATCCACGCTATCCTGCGGTTCTACTGTTCTAGGGACCGCCTCATCTGAGTCTCGAACCTCCCTCCTAGGTTTCCTGGGTTTTCCTAACACCAGATAGGTAAGACTATTCAGATTCTTAGGTTAATGTGATATACTGTAATTGCCTGGTACTTAACCTCGTTCTTTTTGACAGCAGCATCAGTGTTCCAGAGGTTCCGTGGATCCGGGAAGTAACATCTCCCACCTGTGGCCCCAAAGGTCGCACAGCGGGTTTCTTTTAGTTCCCCTGTGCGTCACTTGAGGATGGAGGTTTCAACGGTCTACACGACACTCAAGTCAGAACACTGGCCTAAGGTGTCCCTTTCTCTGTGCCTGTGCCTACCTCTGTGCCGCCAGGTCATCCCTCTGCCTTTGAAGGGCACCAGCTTTTGGGCGCTCTTCATCAAACTCTGCCTTGGTATCCAGATCTTTCAAAATCAATGTATTGCTCTCTGCCTTCTCTCTAACTAGGTGGCTTTGCTGGGTGACTACCTGCTCTGAGCATGCCCTGTTGAAATCCAGTCGTTGCTCCAGCTTTTTCTGGTTCTGCAGTAGGGAGTCCAAACCTCTTGGTACTCCTTCTGTAAGGCGGGAATTCTGGTATCCTGGTCTGCCTTTTCCTGTTGCAGGATACCCATATCCTCTTTCATTTTAATTATATACTGCCTGCTTTCATTTTCTGACTCCTGGCTCCTCTGCAGCCTCTGCTCAGAAGAGTCCAGATCAGATTGGGCCTTTTCTAATGCCATCAGTTGCCTACTTGCCAGATCTTGGCCTTCAGCATATTGATCCTGTATAGCTCCAATCGACAAATATAGATATGCCGCTATCTTGTGAATCTTGTTGTGTTCATCTTTGGCATTAGGGGCCAAATTTAGTTCGCTCAGGGCCACATGTAAGGGACCCTGGTCTCTCCATATATCTGACCCTGTTGCAGTGATCTGTTGTGTGATTGCCTGTAACCACACATTTTTATCCTGCTCACTCCACTCACCTCTAACAAATAACTTATGTAAAAGGTGTTCTCTAGCTATCTTGATGTCTACCAATGTCGGCATGTTGGAAATATTGATTTCCTTCCTGACTTACAGAAGTTTTTTATTTTATTTTGCAAAACAGACTGTTTCCTTAGAGTGTTCCCTTTTGAGGGGTGCTTTTCCAATGTAACACAGCGTGCTAGCCCAACAGGATTTATGTATCCTATTAATTAGCACACCGTATTAAGCTGTACAAGTGGTAGTTCTAATCTAGAATTCCCGGACGAGCCCCCAATCTGTAAGTGACATTGATCCAGCACTCCAACTAAGTCAATGCCTAGTATGGGATGCCCAATGGAAACCCTTATTTATATATTTTTTTGTATAAAGTTCTTTTAATTCTGGATGATGTACCCTTATATAACGCCCCTCTCTTTGAATTCCCCGGTCTCACTGAACCAAGAAATAGGTTTGTTTTGCAAATTAAAAGATTTATTTGAAGAATTGAACAATATATATATATATATATATATATATATATATATATATCACTTTTATGAATGAGCACAATATCTGGATTAATCTAGCAGAGAATACTTTGTATGGGTTCAATGAAATTGCAATGATGGGAAGGAATGCAACACAGAAATAAAACTTGATATGACTTCAATCAAAGACAATGTGATCACTCTTTCCCCCTATTGTTACTCACTCCCCCCCACTATACAATATGAAGAGATGGAATGAGGGCACACAGGTATCAGGAATACAATCAACAATTGCAGTTTCAATCCCACTTCCCCCCAGCAAGCTTAGAGAGAAAAGGTATGATTTTAAAACAGGTCAATCGCTTTTAAATGAGGTTTGAATTGAATGGAAAAAATGCTAAAAATGATTTAAATTCGCTAAAGGAGATTCAGCACTAGTGAGAGTGGCTTTGGATTGGTTCAGGTCAACACTAGCAATGATTGTAGAATGATTAGCAGACGGAAAACGAAATTCAGAAGTTGAAATCAAGTAATAGCTATTTTTACATGTGGTGAAATTGAGCCAAATGCAAAAACGCGGCAACTTGTCTGCGTGCGGGAAACGCGATTACAGCAAAACTATCAGGAATTGGGTTGGAAAGCTGAGGATTTTAACTTCAAAATTACATTTAAATTTCGTCTCTAGGACATACGGTTCAGAAGTTACAGAGGTTTTAGTAGAGGTAGATTTTTCTCAAAAAGTCAAGATTTCAAAATGAAAGATGCGCTGTTGAAGATTTGGGGCAAAGGTTTCTTAACACTAAAGAGTCTTTGGAGCCCCAAACTACAAGACAGCCGAGCCACCTATCCAGAGGCGCCTCCGGATGGTTTGTCTGCACTAGACAATTGCCTTTCTCCAGGAAATATATATTAGCGCCAAGATGATTATCACTACAATTATCACAGACTATATAATGAGAAGAATTCAGGATGGACACAAGATTCTATAATGCAGTTCTGGATAGGTTGAAAAGGATTGAATAGGATTACTTTAAACTAAGAGATGATTATGGACAGTTCTTCACTAAATACTCACTCCTATGGATTTGTAATGGAATGGACCCGTCAAAGATCTGGTCAAGGGTTTGGCTGGGATTCTCTCGCCATCGGACAGGATTCAGGCACTGGGTTCTGCTCTCAGCACGGCACTCTGGTCTGCGCAGCCTCTTGTACTGGATCTGACGGGTTCTGGATTACAGCTCTGCTGGACGGAACTGGATCTTGGGTTCTAGCATGGGGTTCTTAGCTAGAACGGCAAAACAGCTCAGCCAGGCTGTTGGATTTTGTGGTACCCCTTGGAAGTTTAGGGGTTAAAATCAGGTTTCAAAAGATTCTGAAGGCCAGCTGAAAAGAGTTCAGTTTTTTTGGATTAGGCCTCTCTGCTTCCAAGTTCTAGAGTTTGGTTCTAGAGTCTATGTCTGGATCTTTGACTGGAGCCTGGATCTTCCTGCAGGGTGCTTCGCCAGTGGATCGGTTGATGAGTGAGAAAGTGTGTCTCTGGGTCCTCAACAGTTCCTATTTATCCATTTCCAAAGTGGGTGGGGAGGCTGATTATCTATGTCCAACCCTCTAAGGATCTGATAGGTCAGAGGATTTCCCCTCTCCTGATTTGAGAAAGGAGCAGTGTGTCATCATGAGTCAGAGTGACACTGTGTTTATGATCCAAAAGAAATCCCTCCCCTTTGCTTTTACATATAAACTCTATTTTTCCCAAAAAATATATTTCCAAGATACACAAGTTGTTCATAATACATAATTACATGACAGATTGCCTAAGGTACATTTCTGTCCAACTCTCATTTTCCTATGAGCTATGGTTCATAAATGACAACTTTTTCGCGCTTTTGGTGGGTTTCTCAATGTTAGTTCTGCACCAATTTTTATACATGCTTGCACATCCCATCCGGGCACATTCCTGTAATTTTTCATGTTCCTAATATAAACACCATGGCTACAATATGAATAATTTCCGGGGTTCAGTCTCAGGACATCGCACAGATTCCAGTTAGTCTTAAACCGTGAGTGAATTTTCCATTTTAACAATCTCTAAGTTTCATATTTTTGTCAGTTCAGTACAGTTTGCTATTAGCATTTTTATAAAACATAAATTTACTTCCACTTCAATCCACATTTTCAGTCTAGCTCGCCTCCAAAGCTGGGCTGAGTCAGAGGGTCACATGGCTTGCCTTCCTGCCAGAGCAGTTGTGGTCATTCACACCCGAATTAGCATTTTCTATTCAGTTCAAGGAACCCATTGTTTCTTGCTCAGGGCAGCAGAGTAAATCTCCTCCCCTTCTGATTAACATGCAAATGCGAAATGCTCTCCTTTTGGTGGGAAGGAACCTGGTGTGAGTTTCTCAGGGGAGGAAGGACTCTTGGAAGTTTTAACTGAATCAGGTTACCTTCTGGTCAATTGTAACATAGTTCCTTGTGAAAAAAAATACATTTATAAATTTAAAATAAGCAAACCCATCTTTACTTCCAGTCCTTTTTCAACATGAAAATCAATGTGTGGCACTCTTATATGGCATTTTGATGGAAATCTCTTCTTTGGCATAGTTTGATTTCAATGTTCAACTTTACACATGATAGGTTTTAAATCGCTGGCTTCTGACAGAGGTGAGTAATGGTACTATACCCATTTTTGACAGATTTCTTTCAGCAAGCAATCTTCAATGTGGATTTTCCTCTGATAAGTGTACTTCTGTGGACATTGTATTTATGTGGATTCTTGGAGTAGAATGATGTTCATCACCCCACAAGGAGGTTGGGGTCTTTTGGGTGGCTTGTGAGCCATCATTTTTGCAAATTTGACAACCAATAAAAACAGATTCTTAAAACAGCTCTGTGTTTCTCTTGCAATGATTTTGCTCTGTGGGTAGCCAAGTGATGGGTTTTGGCAGTGGTCTTCTGTGTTACCACTGACATAGGCAAAAGTGGATGGCGGCCTATTTTTCAGATTTTTACTGTGCACGTTCTGGTGATTTTTAGCAAGCAGCATGCTTTCCGGCGGCCAATATGATGTCTCTGCTGCAAGCAATGCACAGTAATGTTGCAGGGCTTGGACTAGTGGGTTGAGACATCCCACATCATCGTCTTGCAATATTCAGGAATCTCAATGTCTTGTCATGAACCATCGAACTTGCCCCTTCTGGACCTCCTGGTCCCTGACACGTCGGGGCCTTACACTACATAATACTACCAACATCGCGGCAAGCTCAGAACGCTGCTCGCCAGTCTTCACGTTCTACGCAGCGTCCTCTATAAAGAAGCCACACCCCAGCGGCCCCGCGCAGCTCAACGCTGCTACTAGCTGTGATCGGACGTGTGCGCCGAACCTTCTCTAGTGCTACTTGCTATCCCCTGGCCCCTAGATTCCCTTCTCCCGACTTCTTCCCTCTTTCCTAACTTCCCGGAATCCCTGCGTCACTTCCGCTTGCCCCCCTACTCCATCTTGAATATTCCTGGAGTTTCCCGTGATCCTGGACATCGAAGCTGACCGTAATCTGGAAGCCAAGGACGGCCGAGCGGGCTTATTTAAGTCCTGAACCATACGAAAGAAGACTCCACCTAAAGAGGACATCAGGCAACATAGACAGGTGAGAAGGGGAGAAACCTGTGACATGGCTTTTTAAAGAATTCACCTGGTTACTGGTGTTCCCTTTACTTAGGTTCCCCTTGTCCGGGCTCAGACCTCCATTTGCTTTCCAAAACACTTATCACTTTACACAGAGACTTTCGAAAGGCTGAGCACGTCTCACTGGGTCACTCCATGTTTTTATGGCAAGTGTAGGCTTCACTTTATCATAATATATGCAGTGTTCCTTCAGTAACACAGTTCACTTTACAATGTGTCAAAAACTTCCGGCTGTGCAAGGGGTTTTGACTTGACCCTTGTATGGCCACTTTGACGTCTCTGTGTCCTCACCTAGGACCTCTTGGTTCTTGTAGTTTTTGTTAGTTCAACATATCCTCCTTTGTTTGGGATCTGGGTATTCGTTAGTCTTTCGAATGATCGTCCACGCTGCACGGGACCACTCTAACCTTAATACCTCGGTTGTTCACAAAAGACCTTTGTCTTTATTCGTCTTTTCTTTTATGCAAATGTTGCCACTGTAACTTCGAGTTTAACACAGACCGGGCCGCTATCAATTTTCCCCCACTCACCGGCTGTGCTGAACTCGTTGGCTTTTCTTCCGCTGGAGTCATCAAAGTTATCAAAGGCTTCACGGCTCTGGGTTGAAAAGGCCAAAGGCAATTCCCTTCTTGTCTTTTTCGGCTTCCACTGCCTTTCTTCTCAGTTTGAACTGCTGTCCCTGGAATAGCTGCTTCCTTGTGCATTTGGCCTTGCTCAATGTGTTCTCATGCTCCCCCTTTTATCATTGTGGGGAAGGGAAAGGGCCGTCAGGTGTGTGTAGTTATCAGCAATTGCCTGACTCTGCCTGACCCTTGTCTTGGGACATGTCAGGTAAACAGCTCTGGTGTTAGTCCATTGTCTTTCGCGGTGTGAGAAAGTATTTGGGTAGGAAAAGGGGCGGGTGGTAGTGTTTCTAAATTATCCTACAGGCAGGATGTGGGGAAAGGTGTCATAAGTAAGGTGGTACCACGTCTCACAACTCAGTGTCCCACTTCCCCCCCCCCGAAGATTCCTCATCCATGTGATCTTCACACATTGGTCCACCCCCAGGAACTGGATCCAATAATGATGGCTGTGTCCTGGCCACCTGGATGACAGATCCCTGGGGACTAGTAAGTGAGACACCTTCAGGTGTCTCACAGAGGAAACATCTTGGATTGAGTTGTATCAAAGAACTTGCATTTCAATATAAAGAATACCATCCCTTGTATATGGTCAGACCCAAGACACATCAATTTCTCCATACACTTGCGCAATATCCCAAAACCTATACCAAATCCAATTTAAGAGGTACAAAGCCGTAATTTCAAAAACATGAGTCCCCTGCGTTCAGGCTTGCCTCCACAACATCATCTCAAATACCTCTAACTCAGACACTCCCGAATCTCTAATCGAGAATTCGAAAAAACTGTTTAGGTTTTTTGAGCAATTTCAAAATCTCAAAGCTCTCTTCCTCCATCCAACTGACCAGTGACAACTGTGAGTTCTTCCAAATATCCTTTTGCAATAAATTGACTATAGCTCACAATAAAGATTAAGAGTGACATACAGAAGGGCTCAGTAAACCGAATGGCTACACTCTCCCACCATCTCTCCTCGGTAGTACAAACCAGGGAACAACCCCGATTTCTTTTCAAATCAATCACAAGTTTGGAGATGGATAAGATCCTATCTTCTATGCATCCCAGCTTTTGCTGAGAAAACATTCTTCTGGCTAAAATTGTTCTTGACAATAAAAGTATCTTTATTCCCTTCTTCACTAGATTTGTAAATTCTTCCTCAAGTCACAACTCAGTTCCAGAATCCATCAAGATCATTAACCATAACTCCATTGGTGAAGAAAGTAGGATTGGACCCTAAAGATGCGAAAAACTTAAATCACAAATTCAAAATTACTACTGATCATATTGGACAAGGAGGCCACTCTCCAACTACAATCCTTTCTTGAAACAACTTCTAAATTGCATATTAAACAATCAGGTTTTAGAGCGTATCACAGCACCTAGACACCTTTGCTTGATCTTCAGACCACCATGCTGCAATTTCTGAGAAAATAGGGCTACTTGTCCTTTCAGATCTTTCCGTGACATTTGACCTTCTGGACCACACACGCCTACTTCAAACCCGGACTGATCTGGGGAACTGTGCTACAGAAGCCACAAACTGGATTCAATCATTCCTGTCGCACAGACAATCATCTGTGTGTTGGGCTAATGCCTCCTCTAAGTCAGCCCGATCCACTGCACGGTACCACAGGGTGACTGCTTCTCAACTATGCTGTTTAACTTGTACATCAGACCTTTGCTGTCTCTTAGAGAAGCAGAAGGGGGTCTTTTCTTTTTCATAAGCTATGCGAGCTGACGCAGCTAATCATGGAAAGTAGTGGAGATCACGACTCCGATACCACCAAGCTTAACTCAATTTATGGAGTGGATGATGGAACATTATGAAATTGAGCAAGGAAGGTAAGCTCAGTGTGCAGATCCGAAAGTCCTCATTGAAAGTCCATAAGACAGCGTATTGATATGGCTTCAGATCCCAATTTATTGATCACAAAACAGCCGACACGTGTTTCGACCTTTCAGGTCGTTATCAAGGCTGTACATAAGTCAAAAATAATCATATATTACCATACAGAATGTACACAGCTCACCACTCGTTTTAGGCAATGAGGTTATCCAGCTTCCTCACTATGTAAGGCATCTCATAAATATCAATCTGCTAAACAGGTGTTTCTGTTGGGTACCAAACCCCATGTGGACATCAAGCAGAGACCTGTTTCTCTAATCATGCAGTACACAAGTGATTCCTCAACTTTGTTCAAACTTGCTCCTAAACATTGGCATTTGTTAAAATTGGACCCAGACCTAACACCATATGTCTCTGACGGGCCCAACTTCATCTTTACTAAGGGCAATACTCTTCGAAATAGACGTAGTCCTTCCTTTCTTGATCCTCCCGATATAGAAAGACAAACTACATGGTTGCAACAGGCAAAAGGTTTCTTCAAATGTGTTAATTGTAATCAGTGTCATATTGCCTATCCTAGTTGTCAGACGTTTACAGATCAGAATGGGATCCGGACTGTAATTGGAGATCTCATCAATTGTAAAACCAAATTTGTGGTGTACGCCATCATATGCTAAAACTATATATAGGAAGCACAACCAGGCAGTTGGAGAATTTGTAGAAGAGAATATCTATCAAGTCTCAATAAAACTGGTGTGAACTTACCATTATCTTTGCACCGGCAAACAGAACACCAATTAGCCAACAAATCAGATATACGATTTTTGGGTCTGGCCAGGGCATCTACCAACAAACGTGGTGGCAACCTTTGCATGAAACTTAGGCAGCTCGAATGTAAACTTATCTGCCATTTTAGATGCACCACAGTTGGATTGAATTTGGATCAAGAAATGCATGTCTTTCTTTGAATATGTACCAGATGCCACTGTTGGCATTGTGCTATACATGTCACCTTTTATTCTGTTTGCCTTGCCAGCTGATACTACATACATTGTTCTTCAGCATTTGTGGAATTTATGTAACTTTACTATATTTGTCATGCGAGTTTTCTTTTCTGAGAATGTGAAATTTCAGCTTTGTCTTTGTTAAACTTGTATATATTATTTGGCATTAATATTTAACACAAGTCAAATGTCACTAATGAGAGTTCACCTATAGATGTAATGATTTGTCCCAGCTTCCCCTGCTACTCCTTGCTAATCTTTATTATCAAAAACAATTGTGGTCTTGAGATCATTCTCACACCCCATAATGTGCTGTGGGAATCTGCACCACCACCTTGTAGTCTCTTTCACCTTTGGTCCCATCGTTTACATTGAATTCAATGATTTGTTACTGTAATATGACACACGTTTAGCATGCCAAGTCTACCAATCGCGTCCTGTGCCTAAGCTCAGATTAACTATATTATGCATGTTGCCTTTGCAATATGTACTGTAGCGTCTTTGAATATTTCACTATACTTACTTCTGAGAATAGATCAATACGATAACCTTTTTTTTCTCTCATATTATTTTCTTGATGATACATAACACTTGCGGCCCGCACTTGATGATGCGCGGTGACGTCAGTCGCGGTGCGTGCGCTCGTGATGTCTCCCGCATAATGTCCGCAGTCGCATTGCGCACTTTCGCTGGCATTTACATTGGGTTTGCTGTACGGCTCCCATGCGATTTTGTTGCTGCTACTTTGCCATGGGGATTTGACCCCACTACACCCAAGAGCTACCAGCTTCAGGTATAGTCCATTCTTTGGATTTCTGAACATCAATAGATTCAGATAATACAATTTGAGCAGCATCTACATTATTCCTGACAATTTTACTTTCTAGATATTCCTACACACGTTAAAGATACATAACCATTGGAGGCAAGTCAGTTTACTTTCTAACATTACTATTGTATTGCACATTTACTCTTAATCTACCACAATCACCTATTTCAATAATATTTTTACTTGAATTGAATTAGCTGCCCGTTTGTATTGTTTTAGGAAACACACTTCTTGCTTCACATACTAATCTGCTCTTCACGACTCTGGAAAAACGGTATGTTGCAACTTCCCACATGCGCATTATCAACGGTGTAAACCTTACTTTTCTTTCTCTCTTTTTGATAACAATGTTGCTTAAGTAACCCATACTAATTTTGATTTTCCTTTTTGTTTCACTTTGGATCAATATTGTTCTTTCTCACTGGCTTCAACCATTCATTGAATACTGGTATGTTATTCTTTTTTCATGTACTCAACCCTGTTTGGGATGTTTTATTTATTTTTTTGATTTATGATTTTTTTAACATGAATATATTTTTATTTTTGACTTATGTACAGCCTTGATAACGACCTGAAAGGTCGAAACACGTGTTGGCTGTTCTGTGATCAATAAATTGGGATTTGAAGCCATATCAATTCGCTGTTTTATGGACTTTCAATGAGAACTTTGGGATCTGCGCACTGAGCTTACCTTCCTTGCTCGATTTCATATTTACATGTACTGGTGTTCCCTAGGGGGCGCCTGTGGAAGGGTGCCTTTGCAGCAGGCCATATTACCTTCCTATACTGGTGGTATTAACTAGAGCACTGTCTATTCACGACGACCCCCAGATTTTCCTATTTTTTGGATGATGGAACATTGGCTCTGTTTAAACGGAGGTAAAATCAAGTTACTGATGTTTGGAACATCAGCAGCTAGTACTAAACTGGGGAAAGAGTACTCTGGCTTTCATATTAAGGACTGTACCAAATCGTCTCTGATAAAGTTAAGACACTGGGAGTCTTTCTCGATTTCTCCTTTAATACTGATAATTGGGTGAACTACATCTCCAATAACGTCTACTAGTATCTCAGACATCAAATCATTCATATCAGAGTCAAAATGCTCATCAATTGTTTGTGCAATTATTCTCTCCTGCCTCGTCTATTGTAACGCATTGCTGATGGGGGGGGGGCTAACAAAAAATACTTACAAAAACACCAGACTCTCAAACGATGCAGTTCGCATCTTCAAAGGGATTTCTCGACCAGATAACTTATGTTCTCACAGACAAAAACCCTACATTGGCTTCCAATACAAGCCAGAATTAATTTAAAAAAGCTACCTTATTGCACAAATGCCTCTATGGTAAGACCCCAGCCTAACTGAAGGCCCTTGTAACACCTTACGAGCCCAAACGGAATTTACATTCAACTGCCCTGGCTCTAGTCAACAGACACAAGTTTAGATGGGTTAGTGGACTAGGAAAGGCCTTTCCTACCCTAGCAGCCCAGCAGTGGAATTCCTTCCTCACACACTACGATTGGAGAAGAACTTACACTCCTTCCGGTCGTCACTGAAAACATTACTCTTTAATTAGACCTCCACCCAGTTCGGCCCTGAATTTTGTACTTTGGCATGTTACCTTTTTCCCCCTTTATGCATGTCTGTTGTGTTTCTGTGCGCCCTTATGCCTGTGGGTCCCCGGCGCTATATAAATAAATAATAAATTAATAGCACTGGGTTGCCCTGTAGTTTTATACATGGAGCATGTGCTCTTTGCTATACTTGAGAAGTCAAAAACCATGCTAACCACTCAGAGAGCCTCAGGATACGAGGCGATCTTGACAAACCCTGCAATTGAAGTTGAAAGATGTCACAAAGTGAACCTGGCAGAATTCATAGCACAGTCAGCTGCACCAG
Organism: Ambystoma mexicanum; assembly: GCF_040938575.1. Taxonomy (NCBI): domain Eukaryota; kingdom Metazoa; phylum Chordata; class Amphibia; order Caudata; family Ambystomatidae; genus Ambystoma; species Ambystoma mexicanum. The sequence goes on along the minus strand of NC_090940.1, from coordinate 255,420,572 downwards.
GAGAATATGTTCAGGACAGCATTTCTTGCATGGACAGAATGGAAGGGAACCCACAGGTGAAGGAGGATGTAATAGAGGGAGAAGACCTGCCCTTTGTTGACGGGTCATCGATGATGGATTCCAGCACAGGAAGCAGGCATACAGGTTCTGCAGTGATGTCACAGTGAGGGGCAATTTGTCATTTGCTCGCAGGTGTGATTGCCAAATCATTATTCAGCACAAGTGGCTGAATTAGTGGCTCGAATAAGGGCTTTAGAGATGTCTGAAGGGAACATGGTCGACATTGCCTCACTTGGTTTATGCCACCTCCACAGTGCACTCCGGGCTGGTCTGTTGGGAAAGGAAGGTGTTCAGAAGGAGTTATGGGTCAACAGCCCAGCATGCAAAACTTCTGGCAGGCTAATTGAGTTGCTGACGGTCCCAGTAGGGGAAGCGATAATAAAGTGTGCCACCCACACAGGTGGCCAGGACTTTATTTCCCAGGGAAACGATATGGCTGACAGAGGAGCAAGAGACAGCCTACCTGCACAAAGGAACTAACAAGTTATATCCAGGTATAAAAGAGAGAGTACCCATGATTGCTCTGGGGTCAAAAATACAGGAGGGTACTAACACTGCAGAGCCCTTTAATGCACTACCCATTGTCCAGATAATTGAATTGCTGGGAGAAGCACCCCAGGAGGAGAAAGAGCTATGGATACAGAGGGGGTGTTCTCTCTCTCCCCCACTGACTTGGTGTGGGGACCAGATAGCACGGGGAAACCAGTAATGCCCAAAAAATTACTTAATGTAGCATTGGAGCAACTCCATCACCCGGACCATTTGTCAAAAGAAAATGTGGCTGCAGAAGTAAGCGAAAGATGGTTTATGCCAAAGCTTTGAGTTAGGGTCTGAATTTACAGGGAATTGTCACGTGCCAGACGTTTCTGGCGGGGCACAAATTAAAGACTGTCCAGGCAATGCTACCGCAACCGGAAGGGCCACCTCCGGCACTTGCATATTGTCTATGACGATATGCAAGACAGATGTGCCTCTTATAGGTGCATGATTGTTGTTGCTTGTCCTTTTTCACATTGGCTTGAGGCGGGACCATGTGCCTACAATGATGGAACACCGGCAGCTACATTTTTGGTGCGGGAGGTATTCCCGAGCTGGGGCATATGTGATGAGTTGAGGTCAGAAAATGGGCAACACTTTGGCTTGCTTAAAGAACACTTAGCAAATTTTAGAGTGACACTTGGTAAGAACTGGCTCCAATGTCTACTTCTTGCTTTGTTCGCCTTACGCAACTCACCTAGCGCTGATCATCATTTGACTCTGCATGGAATTGTTACTGGCAGAGAAAGCATGCGCCTCTTTCTCCTGCACATACGATTTTGGATGCTAGTAGCTCAGCCCAGATCCTCGGTCAAGAATTCCACAAATACTTGACACAACTTACAAGTGCTATTGTCTATATATCTCGTCTGGTGCATCCATGCCAAAGCTGTCCGGCCACACCCATCCTCCACAGATAAGCAAGGAGAAAAAGTTTCCCACCAGCTGCATCTCTCACAAGGTGATCAAGTATACACCCGAAATCTTTTCAGGAAGTGGAAGGGCCCACGTTTTACTGGACCACATGTCATGTACGCTACAACCGCAGCTGTTAAGGTGACTGCCAAGAAACAATAGATCCTTATAACAGATGTTAGCTGAGACAACAGCAACGTCTCCCTTGGAGAAGAGAAGAGGAGAGGAGCACAGCAACTTGAAGGGAAGTATACACCAATTGTCATTTACTTTTTTCTCTGCTATTCGGTTCTACGCTAGGCCCGTTGAGGGGGGAGGACGATCTGCCTCTGAGTAGTAGTAATACTAGAAAACAGAAAAATGTTATTGTTTGTTTTGGCTTTTGCCTGTTTTTTTTTCTCTCTCCCCTTTGGTTTCTAATAAACAAAGGGTCAGACAACATTAGAAAAAATGACTGACAAACATATGAGAGCAAAAAGGAGTGCATTTAATGCAGATGTTTTCCACGATGCAATGGGGTGGAGGGACACGGCATCTGGCAATGTGTGGTACGTTGATATGCACAGTGCGAGGCGAGGGAGGGCTAATGACACGTTATGTGTTCTCTCCATCCCACACATCACAGGAACACACAAGTTATTTCTACTGCAGGAGGTACCAGAGGGGGAGGAGGGGTGCATAATGTACTTTTGTAAAACGGGAGTCCTCTTTCAGGGACACACTGGCAGTTCACTGGATAGATGAAGGTGACATTGTATATGAAGGCAACTATACACAGCTAGAGAGAATGGCTACCAAAGAGGCTACAGAGCACATAATAGAATATATAAAAGATGGTGCAAGCAAAGCAGAGCAATTATACACAACTCGCAGCAGAGAGCACTGCAAAAATTAATCTGCGCATGATATTCCTTCGTACTTCACAGAGCCTTTGATGAGGATAAAGGGATCAGTGTTTAGTGATGGTCTTTGGGAGGGGGGAATGGTTCAGTGTCGAGCAGAAGGATTATTGGGGTTTGTGGGTGATGTAGCCAAAATAAACACTACTTGCAGGGCAGTGTGGGATAAACATGTGCATACTTTGACATGGATAGAGGAGGCATCAACCAGTCCACATAAAACATCTTACACAATTTTCCTCATGTTTCATTGCAACGGGGGGCAACATATCTGGGAGCCAGTGCCAACTGCATGAAGGTTATGACTACCCCAGCGTTGCAGAGTCAGACAGTGGCGGTGATGGGCTATTGGTGGGCATGTGGGACCCAGGCATATGGCCGGGGGGAGGGGCTATGTCCCTTGTCATGCTAGACAGCCCTGTGCCAGTACTGCCTGAGCCGACTTGATGCCTTTTAAAGACCATCCGGTAACGGTAGCAACTGGTCGACAGCATCTTCACAATCACAAAGTTTCGAAGCCATCCTGCCCCATTTTTAGCACTTTTCAAAGGCTTCTGTGTTTTTCACTTCTCGTTTTCTCCCTCGACTCCAAGCAGACCTGATATGAGGTCCTGCAGCTGGCAAATTCGACTGAGAAGGGACTCAATGCAGTGAGGAAGGAACTGCGTGCACTGAGATTAGTGGCATTGCAGAACCGCTATGTTTTAAAAATGTTGACAGCAATAGAGGGTGGCGTGTGCCACAAAATTGGCAGTAGCTGCAGCACCGTGATGCTGGCAAATGAACCAGCCAATGTGACGCTAACTGAAGCAACAAGAGGAAATTCACACTCCATGAAAAAAATTACAAAGGAAACGCACACTCTAGCATCAGACAATTGGTTATGAGTCATTATTCTCCTGGGTCCCCACTTGGTTGACATTCTTATTCAAGGTGACTGTCCCACTGCTTGTTCTGTTACTCATCACCTCCTCTGCAGGCCAGGGTGTCCTGTCAATTGGTCGAGTGCAATTTGGTCGACTGCAATTTGGTCGACTGCAATTTGGTCGAATGCCAAATGGTCGAATTTTTTTTTTATTATTTATATATTTTTTTTGTGCGTTTTCGTGTGGGGAAAGAAAAAAAAAAGAAAAAAAAGGGGGTTGGGGGGGACCCCCCCAAAAAAACCAAAAAGGGGTAAAAAAAAAAAAAAAAAAAAATTGGACCATTTGGCATTCGACCAAATGGTGTCGACCAATTGTCCTGTCGACCAAATGTTTTCGACCAATTGACTGGTAACCGCAGGCCAGCTGATACATTACAAATGTACCTAGAGAAGAAAGAGCTATATATTGTCAATGACATTTGGTGGGGAGGACGGTAAAACATAGGGTAACAAAGTAAATGCCACGCAATCTGAAGCAACTGAGGGTGATAAACCAGTGGTGCCTACTGTGCCACCTGCAAATTTGGAGGAGGTTGATCCTTTTTGGAGTAGCGTGCTCAGCTAGCGGGCAGGAGTGTATGGCTCTAGACTTGTCCCTGGGGGAATAGGAGGAAGAAGTGGGGCATGAGAAGGGTAACGCGGCTGCGGATCCACAAAACGGTAAGTAAGAATATGGTGGGAAGAATCGTGTTGATCGATCGAAGGGGGAATGCAATAAAGATCCAAGTTCGGCACTGCCAAGGTGTGGCATACTTACCAGTTGCGGGAGTGACGAGGAAAAGATAGGGGCATTTCTGGATGTGGGACATCATTGACAGCTGCAACGTGTAACAACACCTGTGCAGGTGCAGCTAAAGAAGTCCGTGGGAAGAGTTGGAGTGGGGGAACCGAGGGAAGATAGGGGCCAGGGGTAGAAGTGGTAGTATACTAGATCATGGACCACACAGCAGCCATGTTGGGACATAAGCCGCAGGTAAGTCAGTCACTTGGGTTTTCACACTGACAGGCCCTGTGTTCGAAGGACGACTTGAATTTCTCGAGCACTCAGCCACAGCAGTGGCTCAAGGTGGCAAACGGATCATTCCTAGGGGACTGCAGTTGCTGGGAGAGGGGTCCATACAATACGTTTGAGGACAGTGAGCCAGGCACCTAGGCACTCGCTGGGAAAGAAAGAAAATCATCTAACAAATACAGGTGAATAGGAACTAAATCACGGTAGGGTAAGTAGTTTCAAATTGCCCCTTGGCAGATGAGCATGGGGAGAGGGCTGTGGGGCGAGGGGGTGACCCGGGAGTAACCACTCATGGAGATAGTTTTGGTGTTTGCAGAAACTTAGGTTGTTTTTAGTCTCAGAACTGCCCACAGGCAGATAAATAAAGTTCTGGTGGTCAACACAAACACATGATGTAATGACTATCATTGTGGGGCGGTATGAGATTTGTGATGGCGCGGTGGGTGGTGGTGGACAGAGAGCGTCAATAGAGCCTCCTCCAAACATGATGGTAGCCATAGGGGACTAATTTAGTCCTGCCAATAAGCTTTGCCGGATGGATTAACATTTGTTGCAAATTTTGCTCATGCGAATATTGTAGAAACCTTTAAAAGGTTTAACCGCAAGGCTGCACTGACAGCTATCTCCATTCATCCTGTTCTACTGTGCTATTTGAATCGTGCTCCCCCCATCTGCGTCTGGACCTGTAATAAACTGTGTTACTTACTACTTGGTGTACGCTTCTTCTTGGATTACTTTAATGTTCAAGTGATTACATGCCTTTGGACCACCCTGATATACTAGTTTGATGGGAGATTTTTTGGTGTGGAATTAACCTTAAAATGGCGTTTTGTGACATAGCAGGAACATGCAAGATTAATCATATTCAGGAATAAAGTGTTTTGTTGTATTGTATTTAGATTAATAGTGAAGATTTTCATAATGTCTCACTTTTGACACTTACATAGCTGAAACGAAAATCCCAGGCACTGAGTGTAGGTGAAGAAAAATCTTTCCATTGAAATAAACACTTCGGATTCTAAATACGCCTCCTTTTCGGAAATATTTTTAGTTTATGCTGCCTACTCAATTATAGATCACTTACATTACATTATAGATCAAATTACATTTACCACCGAGCTCATCTTTATGTATGTGTAGGAATGAAAGAAATGCTAAATAGATTTCTGACGGGTTACAAATCCGTAGCCCTTGCTTACAAAAATCTATATTCATGCATTTTGTATGATAATGCGGCATAAATGAACTTCTAGGGTGCTGGTTCGTTATATTAATGTAATCTTGTCTTCCTAGGAAAGTGTATTCAAATCCAAAGTCGAAGACGCAAGAAGTTTGCAGCTACAGGATGCTGACAATCGGAACACGGGTTTGCCAATCACTGATAGCTGTCCACGAATCCACAGGAGCATAAAAGACATTGACAAACTAACCGGCGAGTTCGTGGAGCTCCACAATAATCTCCAAGAACTGGTTACTTGCAAGCGAGCCTCGTGGAAGGAAAAGGTAAGAATTGGTTTCATGGCCGAATGGAGTAGCCAACCCCGAACATCAAGGGCCTAATTCACAGACGCATTTTATAATGGCAAAACCCCATTAGAAAAAACGTTCTGTGAATTGGGCCCGAAGAGTTTAAATCTAGACTGAAGAGGATGCACCCGTGGGAAAGAGAGCCATCTCTCGCCCTCAAAGCGGTCTCACCATGGCTTCTTTACATCTTCCTCCTAGATGGGAGTCTTCATGCCACACCTACACTTACACTAGCCTCCTTCTTTTGATTTACTGGTGATCATGCCTGGCTTTTTAACAGAGATGAAATATGCTGACTTTTTCAAATGATATATGTAAATGTCTCTTTCTTACAAAATAGCAGGAAACCAGGAAAGGCATCATTTGCATTACATATCTGTCTGTAGTTCAGGCCTTCAAAACGGTGTCAGTCACTTTTGGAGCATCTTTTTCCATAGCCTCCTACTGCATTGGCTGGTTAAAAACACTGAGATATTTAGGTTTCACTACATTCAATTATGCCTGGTCTGTAAAGCAATTCACAAGAAGACTGTCTACTCCTCTTGTCCAGCTCCCTCCTGGAGCAGCATAATGGGATGACATCCTTGGGGGACGGGGGGTGGCCGGCAGCGCAGAGCGCTTTACACACAAGCTCAGAATAGAAACCCGACTTGTGGATTGTGTCCAGCCCTCTGACATACCTCTAATTTTTCTGGACCAGGGGATCATACACAGGTTTCCTCGGAGAATGGTTACACTTTTTTCTGTAATCATTTTGTTACATGGATTTTTCTCTGCTTCTGGTTGGTTTCCTCACATTAGTTTTAGGCAATGGTTTATGCCGCAGACCCCGGCCGCCGACTTTAAAGAATTGGGATCTTGCATACACTTTTTTTGGGAGATGTACATGTGCAGGTGATGATGGAATTTCCTATTTTTTCATGCTCCTGGAAATTCCTTAAATAAATTGCTTTACATCAAAAAAATAAGAATACGTCTCTAGAGCACCTCGAATGCCTGGTCTTGCCCAGGAAACCCATTCTGATGCTGATTGCAAAACATATGCATTGGCGTATGCATTACTGGTGTGACTTTTCCTCCATCCTTATCTAGAGACACAAACTCAACGTTTAACGCAGTACCACCTTCTTCCGTGATGGTTCCCTAAAAGATGGTTCTTAAATGTAGTGCATTTGCTGATGGAGGGGATGCATCTGTCCACCACGGCTCTGTTATGGGCAGCCTTTAAACGAATAAAAAAAACTCTTATGCCTTCATCTGCATCTTCACCAGACAAGGAAGCAGAACATAGAAAAACTATATGCAACACGCTTTATCAAAACACCTCTATACATCTATTTTAGAGCTATCCAAGTGCAGTCTTGATGGTCTACAGTACCCGGTTCAAATGTGGGGGCAGATAGAACAATATAGTGAGTACTTAATTGCTAAAATGCAGAATGTATACACTGTAAAGCAGATGCATGCAAAGCAGACTATGCCTCCACATGCTCATTTTAGCATGTGATCCTGTGGCTAAAGCAGCAAGAGACTTTGCCTTGGGAGGTTATGGGCAAATGCGGCTGGTGAGTTTTTGAACTGGTGGGGTGAAAATGTATGTGCTTAATATGCACGAGTGAGTCCAAACCATACAAGAGGGGTTTGGCAGGTCGAAAGGGGTACTCCCCCCTAGACATTTTTTTTAAATAATGGGCAAAAAATGTTGCGTTTTACTGCACGTTCTGTGAAAAATTGTATAAAAAGCCAGTTTGCAATCAATTTTGTATGGTGGTAGCACATGACAAAGCCAAAAGATGCAAGTTACCAACAGTGTCCAGTACCGTTTTAAAATGCACTTTCATTATGCCTTTGCCGACAACACAGGCTAGTATATAAAATATTTTCATGCTTGCTGTGCCCGTACATGTCCATGCATGCTGCACCAATATGTTGGTAGTACCATATGAGAACTTCAACCCAGTAAAAAAATGCCATCCCACAGAAAGAAAGTATATCCAGTTGGCTAGACTGAGCTACGTTGGATTTAGGCCATTGACAACACTGGTCAGGTTTGCTTTACCTTTGATGCAAAGATAAGATGCACGGTAACTGTACATCAAGATTATAGCAAAGTCAAGTGTTATAATGTGGGTAGACTGGCTTACCTTCATTGTAGGACAGTCTAGCCAAGTAACAACTAGATCTGTCAACTGATATGCGAATCGGGGGGTTGACCCTAAAAAAAAACAAAAAACCCTTAAGGCTGAAAACGTGTCAGAAAACCTGCAAGCAGGGCAGACTGAGGAAAACGGCTATCACTGATCCTTTTGCATGCAACGCAAGCCTTTCATCTCTGTACAATGGCTTTACTCAGGTCTGTTTCTGCCAGTGACGGAGCTTTGACCTCCTGTGATCTCCTAAAGTTGTCAGATTTCGCAGCCCAGAAGAGGGAAGCCTTGCTTTCACATCTCCACGATTTAAGGGAAGTAAACGCACATTACAGAACAGTTTTGCACAATATCACAAGGCACTCCAGTGCAATCCCATCACTTCTAATTACCCATTAAAGGCTAACTCAAAAGTATAATGCAGTGCACACTTTAGCTGAGTGATGCGAATAAAATTGACATGCTCGTCTTTCAAACTCATCTAAAATCACATCTAATTGTCAGCTTTATTGGGGCAAATACACTTATCTATGCTATTAAACACCATTACACAAGTTTAATTAAAAGGGACCTGTACTTGTTTCCAATACTACTGGATTTGTCCTAAATGTTGTGAGTTCATAGTGCATTTTGTTGTTTTAGTAAGGTGGCCAGAGATACAGAAATTATGCAAAATTCGGGCCATGGGATTGTGAGCAACGCATAAGTGTCCCTCAAGCCCACTGTGAAAAGTGGGCATCTATGGGAAAGCAGACTATTTGCATTTAAACATTCATTAGCATGGCAACAGCAACAATGTAATGGCAGAGGACAAAAGCCCATCCAGGCGATAAGAATATCCTATCCCTATAATTATAAGCTTTCAAAACTGTCATCTAGCCACCTTTCAAAAACAAACTTGATGCTGGCTCCAGCAACCTACCAGCTCAGGGACCAGGGATGACCCAGGAAACTCCCAGCTCTGCTTCAGAAGACTTAGTACAAGTCCAACTTCCATTACTCACTCAAAAGGGAATCTTGCTGAATCACTATCACAGACTTGTTTCAAATAAAGAATTGTGGTCATTCTTGATAAGATTGCCCACAATATTGAATTTTGCATAAAAGCAAAGAGCATTTTGGGAACATGAGGAATTCTCAAGTCCCCAAAATGCTTTTATGCAAAATGCCAGGTTTGGCCACAACCCTCAATCCCCTGCTCCCCCAAGGAGGACTATTTTATTTTTGGGCAGCAGCACCCTATTTTATTGAAAAACTCCCCTCTACCCCATAGAAGCAGGGAGCTTTTCATTGAAATAGGGCTGCCCTGTGCTGGTGTGGCAGCAGACCCATATTAAAGTGAAAAGCTTCTAAATTAGGTTAGTTTAGTGCCCTGAATGTATGCCAGTCTAGCCAAACCATGTTTTCTTTGACCTTGATGGGCAGTAATTGTGCATCATGGGTAAAGCAAAGATGTGTTATGTGGATAGACTGGCCTACATTAATTGTAGGCCAGCCTATCCACGTAATAACACGTCCACTTGCCAGTGTTGCTTTACCCGGGATGCATGGAACTGTGCATCCAGGGTAAAGTAAAAAAGGACATGCCTAAAGCAGTCTCCACCCCTAAATTTAGGGGCCTATTGAGCAGGGCCCGTACATTTAGGGGTGGAGGCTGACAACTTAAACACTTTGACCCGCACATACACACACAACAACAATCAAAACGTGCATGCATACATACATATTAAATTTAAAATAAATACTTGCCTTGCCTGCATGCATTCACATGCGCACCCACAGGGTGGACCGGATGACCCTCTCCTCCTCTGGGGACGTTGATACCCTGCCTGACGGGAGAGGATGCCTCTCCTGTCAGGCAGCATTTTGAATGTATTGTGTCTTCCCACGTATTCCTCATCTTAAATATATGTCCTTACCTTCAGCTTTGCTGCTTCAGAATTTTTTTGTCTCACTCTCCACCAGGGGGCGCTCCTCTCAAGGTCGAAGCATTGATGTCCCTCGGTGGCATCCATCGAGCACCGATGTCATCCGCTGTATATATGCCTCGAATGCGCCCGTTGGCTTCAGTTCCGTTATTCCGTTAGCTTCGCTTCAGATCGTTACAAACGGCGCTTCAGTCTATCGTGAAGAAATATGTCGTCTTCATGGAACCCTTCCACAATGAAGACGGGTTTTAAAAATGTCTGAAACGTGGAAAGAAAATGTCTTTAACCGATCCACACAAAAATTGTCTCTGGTGCCTCGGTTCCGACCGCCGAATTGAAGACTGCAGTTCGTGCCAGTCGACCCATAAGGCCTTAAAAGAACGCAGAGGTAAACTGGCGATGGGGGAGGGTTCATCGAACTCTACTTCGAAGGGGAAGGGCTCGGCCGAGTCTTCGGTAAAACATCATAAAAAATATAGATCGAGGAGTAGATCTGGGAAGTCTTCTTCGTCATCTAAAAAGACAAAGAAAAGACGGCACCGATCTCCCTCACCCTCTTCTTCCTCGATGTCATGTGAGGAAGTGATAGCATGCCCTTCGAAGCATGACTCTCGGAGTAAATGGGAAGCCTTTAGAGTTTCCATGTTAAAGATTTTTGAGAATGCGGCCTAGACCCCTCAAAAAAAGACCATGCCCCTACTCACGAGAAACGTGACGGGGAAGATCCAAAACAAGAAAGTCCGACAAAAAGTTGTTGAGGGTGTCACCCAGGGACTCTTCCCGGTCACCTCATGAAAAAGACCTACCGGTGCATAAATCGGAAGTAGACGGTAACAAGATGGCATCAAGCTATCATACATCATCAAAGTCGACATCGAAAACGCCCTCAAAGTCTTCGAAGACTCTAGAATACAAGGCGTCGACAACTCATTCTAAGAAAGTTATGTTGAATACACAGTCGACGTCTTCGAAGGCTCCTTCGACAGTGTCGATGGTTTCTACAGTTCCCTCGACAATTCCCTCAAGGTCATCGAAGGATCCCTAGATAACATCAAAGGTTGTTGTAACAGCATCAGCGCCGTTGAGGTTTTCGTCGACGCCCAAGCCTATAACAAGGGAAAAGCCTCTATTACCCGAAAAGGTTTTTCAACCTGAGAGTAGACGTGATTTTTTAGGACCATGTCATCTAATTACGGGGAGAATCAGCATCAGCAGATGAAGAAATTACCTCTGCTGATGTTAAATTTGGCACAAGGCCTGTTCCGGAGGAATTCATTGATCCTCAATCAAAAATACAAAATTTACAGGAATGCCTACAAACAGCAAGTGGTCTGGATACCTCTCCAGAGTACGAATTCGCTAAACTAGACCCATCAGAGCATGCTGATGTGGGCTACATAAAACTAATGAATAGAGTCACTGGATTTATGGGATGGGGTAGAAATTCACCAGTCTATCAGGGTGATGATATGACTGATATTCTATCAAGAATACCTCAGCAGGACCCCATTCTTCCATTTCATATTGCTTTGCAAAGGAGAGTTAATTCTGCAACGGAACATCCTGAAGTCATTCCGGCAGTTAATAAAAGGTTTGTGTCAAGATATAGACCCTGTAATTATGATCCAGAATACCTAAGCAAACACCCATCTCCAGAAAGTCTGGTAGTTCAAGCAGCTACCGCCACTAGAAATGCTGCATACCCCACAATCCCTCCAGATAGGGACGATAAAAAGGTTGTTGCATGGTTTAGAAAGATTTTTACAGCAGGGAGTATGTTTTTAAAATCCACCAATGTAACTTGTACCCTGGCAAGGTTTACATATACCCTGTGGGACTGCATGTCAGCGGCAGCTGAACAGATCCCAGAAGGTGAAGAACGTGATGGCTTTCTAGCCATAATAAGGGATGGAAAGGAGGCTCCGGGAGCATGCCTTCAATCAGGTTTGGACAAAGCTGGCAGTATCAGTAGGTCCATGGCAACTAGCACAGTGTTATGTAGATTTGCGTGGCTAAGGAAGTCTGGTTTTGCACTGGATGTGCAATCCAGGCTTCTTAATATGCCATTTGACTGCTCAAAGTTGTTTGGCAGCAAAGCGGATGAAAGTTTGGAGAAGCTGCAGACCTCCAAGCGGCAGCTAAATCACTCGGTGTCGCTATAAGACAACCTCAGCAATGCCCCTACACAGGCTCATCTTTTTGGAGGGGTCGTCCTTTTCATTATTATTCCTCAATTGGAAGAGGAAGAGGACAGGCCAGTCAGAGAGGTCAAAGAAAATTTCCTCGGGAACGAGGAAAAGGTGCTAGACCTGCCCCAGCAGCGGCGTCTGTCCCTTCAGTTGCTGCTGCAGCTGCCGAAAAACTACTCTTGAGGTTTTGACCCACAAGACCCCGGTAGGAGGCAGGATCTCAAAGCATCTGGCAATATGGCGGGGCATTACTTCAGATGCTTGGGCACTGGAAACAGTATCCCAAGGTTACTGCCTTCCTTTTCAAAATAAACCTCAGAATCACCCACCGGGATACAACTCTGTCAAAAATCCAGATCCCCTCCTGTTGCAGGAAGTCTTAACCCTGCTACAGAAAGGTGCAATAGAACATGTACCTGTTGTGGAGAGGAACAACGGTTGGCATTCCCCATATTTCCTCATTCCAAAGAAAGACTGAGGACTGAGACCCATCTTGGACTTGAGAAACTTGAACAAGTTCCTAAGAAAGGACAAGTTCAAGATGGTCACACTTTCTTAGATCCTTCAGGCTCACCAACTCCAGTTTTGGTTGGTATCATTGGACCTTCAGGATGCTTACTTTCATGTGCCAAACCATCTCAAGCACAGAAAGTACCTGAGGTTTGCGATTGGCAATTCTCACTATCAGTTTCGAGTTCTGCCATCGGGTTAACCTCCGCCCCAAGAGTTTTCACCAAGTTGATGGCAGTAGTGGCAGCTTGTCTCAGGAGAGGGGGGATTCTTGTTTACCACTATCTGGACGATTGGATGATCAGGGCACGGTCTCCAGAACAAGCCCAGGATCATCTGTCCAGGACTTGTCAATTCCTTCACAAGCTAGGGTTTTCTCTGAATTTAAAAAAGTCAAACATGATACCATCACAAAAACTCCAGTTTATTGGAGTAGTCCTGGATACTTGCTCGGGCAAAGCCTCGCCTCCCGAAGAGAGGGCTCACCACATTCTGCAGATGGTAACACAATTCCAGAATGCCCAGTATCTTCTGCCCTTCGATTTTCTCAGGTTGCTCGGTCTGATGGCATCCTGCATTTTTCTGGTGCCAGAAGCCAGATTGAGAATGAGATCTCTTCAATGGGCTCTCAGGACAGAATGGTCCCAATTCTCAGGGGAAATGTCAGATCTTTTGAGGGTTCCAGCCAAGGTAGCACAGGATCTGCAATGGTGGGCTTGCAGACATCATATCCTCAGAGGAGAATCTTTTTGGCAACCATGGCCGGAGATAACAGTAGTAACGGATGCCTCGCTCACTGGGTGGGGAGCTCGCACCAGCGGGTTGATAATCAGAGGTCGCTGAGACCAAACTACACATCAACCTTTCAGAGTTGAGGGCGATCAGACTAACGCTGAAAGCCTTCCTGCCCTCTGTATGGGGAAAGAATGTCCTGATAAAGACGGACAACACAGTGGCCATGTACAACCTCAACAAAAAAGGAGGAATGGGGTCACTACCACTGTGCAGAGAGGCGATGCAGCTCTGGTTCTGGGCAATACAAGAAGGGATCTCTCTATCGGCAATTCATCTAGCCAGAAAGCAAAACACAGCAGCGGATGCTTTGAGCAGGCAGAGCAGTCTCTCACGAGTGGGAGCTAGCTCAGGAAGTCATTCAAGAGATCTTCACCCTTTGGGGAACCCCTCAAGTGGATCTGTTTGTGACCTGTACCAACCGAAAGTGCAAACTGTATTGCTCAAGGGAATTTCCCCCGAGAGGAGCTCTAGGGGATATGTTTGTGGAGGACTGGGAGTTTCCACTTCTGTATGCATTCCCTCCAGTCCCTGTGATCCCGCAAGTAATCAGGAGGTTGAGAAAGTTCAGGAAAACCATTATCCTAATTTTCCTAGATTGTGCCAGGAGAACGTGGTACCCGGACCTTCTGGACATGTCCATCTGCCCTCCAATACGTCTTCCAAGAAGAGAGGATCTTCTCTCACGAGAGGAAGGTCATGTTCTCCATCCGGAGGTCAACACACTCAACCTTCACACATGGCTTCTGAGAGGTTGAAATATAAGGATTGGGATCTTCCGGATGAGGTGATGGAGATTTTGCTTTCGGCCAGAAGGCCAGCAACCAAATCTCTGTATCGGTGTTGTTGGAACAAGTTCAGTAACTGGTGCAGGGAAAAGAATGTGGACCCATTTCAATGTAATATCCCCACAATTCTATCTTTTCTATTACATTTAGCTAATCTGGGGCTCCAGGTTGGTACGATAAAGGGATACTTAGCAGCGCTATACATTTTCAAGCGCTCTTCAGAGGAAAAATCGTACTTCAAGATACCTTTTAATAATTACATTCTTAAAAGGTCTAAATAATGTGTTTCCGCCAATACCTTTTCAAGTTCCAGTGTGGGATTCGAACTTAGTTCTGAAATTCCTCACATGCATTCCATTTGAGCCTTTTCACTCTTGTCCGCTAAAGCTCCTTACTTTAAAAACAATACTTCTCGTGGCATTGACATCAGCCCGTAGGGTAAGTGAGTTGCAGGCGCTTTCTAGCGGTCCTCCTCACACCATCTTTTATAAAGACAAAGTAGTACTTAGATTTAAACCATCTTTTTTGCCAAAAAAGGTTTTGGATTTTCATCTGTCACAAAAAATAACTTTGCCTACTTTTTACCCTCCTCCTCACGCAATTAAGGAAGAGGAACGACTACATAGACTAGATCCCAGAAGAGCTCTTAGTTTCTATATTTCAAGATTGGCAAAAATACGTCAGTGTGATCAACTTTTTGTTGGGTACACTGGCCGCAAATTGGGAATGGCTGTAACTAAACAAACATTATCTAGATGGATAATTTTGGCTATAGCAGAATGCTATAGATTGGCAGGGAAAGAACCACCAAATGGACTAAGAGCTCATTCAACCAGGGGCATGGCAACTTCAACACTAAAAAGGGCTGTACAGGATAATTGTGCAGCAGCCACATGGTCATCTATGCATTCCTTTATAAAACATTATGCCCTGGACTCAACTTCTTCTCAAGAAAGTCCGTTTGCTAAATCTGTACTCCATTCTGTACACAATTAGAAAAATTCTGTATTCCCACCTCCAAGACAAAACTGCTTTAGGAGTCTTATCTAAGATGAGGAATACGTGGGAGGACACAATCCATTCAAAGAACAAGTTACTTACCAACTGTAACGTTCTATCGTTTGGATGTTCCTCCCACATATTCCTCATCGACCCTCCCAACCAACCCCACAGTACAGTTTACGTGAGTTACACTCTAAATTCTTTTAAGGCTTGGGTCAAAAGAGGCACGCCATTAATTACAATCAATGGGCTACAATATATGAAAAAACAGAACTGAAGCCAACGGGCGGGCTCGAGGCACTTATACAGCGGATGATGTTGGTGCTCGACAGATGCCGCCAAGGGACATCGATGCCGCGACCTCGAGAGGAACGCCCCCTGGTGGGGGGGGGGGGGGGAAGGGGGGGGGAAGGGGGGGGGAAGGGGGGGAAGAGAGAGAGAGAGAGAGAGAGAGAGAGAGAGAGAGAGAGAGAGAGAGAGAGAGAGAGAGAGAGAGAGAGAGAGAGAGAGAGAGAGAGAGAGAGAGAGAGAGAGAGAGAGAGAGAGAGAGAGAGAGAGAGAGAGAGAGAGAGAGAGAGAGAGAGAGAGAGAGAGAGAGAGAGAGAGAGAGAGAGAGAGAGAGAGAGAGAGAGAGAGAGAGAGAGAGAGAGAGAGAGAGAGAGAGAGAGAGAGAGAGAGAGAGAGAGAGAGAGAGAGAAAAAATATGTTTTCCGAAGCAGCAAAGATGAAGGTAAGGATATATATATCTAAGATGAGGAATATGTGGGAGGAACATCCAATCGAAAGAACGTTACAGTTGGTAAGTAACTTGTTCCTCTATGCTGTAAGCGTAATAAAAGGTGTTGGGCCAGTCTTCTGACACCGCACCCGCTCCCATGATTAGCCGCTATGTTTGTTGCGGATGCAAAAGTCTGCGCAACAAACAAACAAAAAAAGTAACATAGCAAGGACGCGCCCCTGCAGAGAGGCAGGCATCACAGTCCCCCGTGAAAATAAAGCACTGGGGGGACTGTGCTGCCTGTCACTCAGGTGAGATCGTGGCTTGCTGCTCAGGGGTTGGAGGTTGGGGGGTGGGGGGGATTGGCACTCCACTGCCCATACTGGCTGGCCACCTCTGGTTATGGAGTAATTCATAGTAGGCATGTTCCACTTCTTGTGTCGACATTTGTGGAAAAAAGGGGATGTGCTTTCTCTTTGAGATTGTCTTCTTTTCTTTTTACCACATATGCATTCTGTATTAGACCACCCTGCGGAACCTTAGTGAGCAGACCAGCCTCTTCAATCTAGCCAAAAGCGGCTGTAAAATAAAAAGGAAAGAAAAGACTTTCTACGGTGAGCAGTCCTCCATGCAGGGGTCACGAGAAAAGGCACTGCGTCTTTCGGAGACTGGCAGAAAGGCTGGTCGCCCAGGAAGAAGCCAAGAGCTCCAGAGCCAGTGCAGAGACAGAGGAAGGCACAGCAGGCTGGCGGACGCAGCTGGCAGGCAGTCCTGAAGCTTGGGAAACCCAATAGCTTCCAGAAGGACCGTTGATGATGCAGAGTCGTCACAGACCAAACAAAGCCTCCCCAAACATCACGAGACACGCGGCTGAATGAGAGGGCTGGAAGAAGGACGCCCTTGTGAACTTGAAAAACAGGTACACAAAGGGGCAGAAAGATGCTGGAAACTAGAGAAGTTGGTGAGAAGCAAAGGAGGGAGATTAATACCCAAACTTAGGATCTTGGTCCCTGAAAGTAAGAGGAAGTGGTGGCAAGCAGAGAAGGGGGAGAAATACCCAGAGCTGAAGGTCTGGGTCCCTGAAAATAATATTGAAGAAGCTTTCACACCTATGATGATATATGGTAGTGCTTGGCAGGAGAGTAAACCAAGCCTACCTAGTAGAAGTACCGAAGACAGACGAATCTGGAACTCGCACCCATTACAGAAATACATCATTTGCTCATCCTCATAATCCCAGTACCTGGGAGAATGGAAAACCAGGTCAGATGTGCAATAAGTAGTACTTGTTAGGAAAGTACACCAACCCTACCTAGAAAGAAAACGGTTGAAACCAGGAGAGTCTGGGACTCGCACATATATGAGAAGGACAAGTGTTACTCCTCTTCATAGTCACAGTACCGGGGAGAAGAGTGAACGTGGGTTGACTGTACAAAGGAAGGGAAACCTGGGGAAGGGAGACTGGCCCTATTCTCCAGCATGGGGTCTGGCATGGATTCACATGCTCATGAATATTCCCCGTCGTCAGGCTGGGAATCCTCGGTAAAGAAAAAACCAGTATCAGTTTCGTTTCTGATCTGTCTTTCGTAGTAATAACCAATCACTGGTCTCTGCGTCATACTGACCACAGCCAATGACTGCCCTCTACCTAAGCACCGCCTCTGGCAGCCATCTTCAGATTTTTACCGCACGTTCATGTGTTGGGATCCTCGTGCTATTGCTCTCGAGCGTAAGTGCTATTTTTTCACGTTTTTTCTCAAAAACTTTGTTTTTTCGGTCAAAAGAGCCTCAAGCTCCACCGACTCTCCATCCGATCAACGGGGACCCGTGTCGGATTCGTCTGCGCCCCTCAAGGGTGAAGATTTCGTCGAGCTACGCTATTGGAGGACTCCAGAAGTTTCTCAGGCCCGGACATGGCCCAGGAGAAGGGAAGCTCGACGCCCGGAAAGCTGTTCAGGATCTGCCCTGGATGCCAGCTGCAGAACGTCTTTAAGGAGGACGAACACTCCTTTTGTCTCTACTGCTTACATGAGGACAAGACGCACGTGGAGAAGGACTGTGCGTTTTGCGGCAATATGTCGGAGCGGACCATGAAGGACCGCCATCAACGTCTCGCCAACTGGCTGGAAGGGAAGAGCCCGTCAGGCGAGAAGAAGAGGAAGAAATCCGAGCGGTCTTCTAAGACCTTTGAGGACGCCCCGGCGACGGGGGTCCAACACCAGGCCAAGCACCGCGAGTCCGCTGGCACCGGGAGCGCCGAACGGTCGGGCTCTACTGGCGCCAGGCAGGGCGCACCCTCCCCGGCACCTTCAGCCACGAGCCAACGCTCTGGGTCGGGTAAGAGGAAGGGCGAGCACCCGGCGAAGCTCCTGGAGAGGCCCCGGTCGAACTCGAAGGCCCCATCGGAGGGGGAGCGAGGCAGTGTCCCCCCCCCTCAAGGATAAGGCGGTGAGCGCACCTAAGGTGGTGAAGGCCTTAATCCATCCGGCCAAGCCCTCTATCGATACTGTCGCGGCGGCCCTGGCTCAGCCTGTGGAGGCTACACCAGTGGTGGCGACCTCGGGGCTCAGAGTCTCCCTGCCACCTCGGAGGGAGTCCTCTTTTGTGCCCATCGATAGGACCCCCGTGAAATCCCCGGCGGGGAAGAAAAAGGGGGGGCAGGGCGTCGTCATAGATTCGGCCTCAACCTCGGAGGAGGAGCTAATTGAGGTCTTAAGCCACGGCCTTGGCGTGGAAGAAGACCGGCCCGTCGGGATGGATCCCGACGCAGGTGACGACGACATCGTCGAGGGTGCCGATGGGGCCCCTGATCGCCCGTCGGATTCCCCTCTGCCAGCGCCGCAAGACAACTCGGCGGCCATTTTGTTGGCTATACAGTCCTTATGTTCAGAGATAAGGACGAGACTACCGTTGCCGACGGAGGAACCTCTCCCGTCGGGGGATCCGGGACCTTCTGGTGTTCCCCCACCCAAGAAAAGAAGGATTCACCCTCCACCTCCTTTTCAGCCGTCGCGCCCCGTCCAGCCCTCCTCCCCGTCCACCCGAGGGGATGATACAGGGACTGACACGGCAGCGATGGGTACGGACGACGAGGTATACGACGAGGATCTACCGTCGTCACCTCCCACCAGGGCTTCTCCGCCCGACGAGATTGGATCGTTCCACTCCATGATCGCCAGGGCGTCCGAGCTTTTCCAACTCTGCCCTGAGGAGAAGAAAAAGGAAGGATTCCTTTATCAACGGCGCGAGGCCAAGAGGAAGACGGTCCTCGCGGTGCCTCTACTGGACGACATTTGGGATGAGGGCCTCGCCCTCCTCAAGAACCCTTCCACGACGCCAGCTAGAAGAGACCGGTACGAGAAGAAGTACCGGGTCCCGGACGCGGCCCCCCTGTGCCTCCGGGCGCAGCCTACCCCGGACTCCGTCGTCTCCGCGGCGGCCAGGAAGAAAGCGAGGGGGGGTGCGGCCTCCACATCGACTTCCCCACCGGACGGCGAGGGAAAGAAATTGGACGCTATGGGACGCAGGGTCATCTCGTCTGCAGCGACGACGATTAAAGCGGCCAACGCCTTGGCTATCGTGGCCCGCTACGACAGGGAGCTATGGTACAAACTGGCTCCCCTGCTGGACTTCCTACCGGACGACAAGAGGGCGGATGCCCTGGAGATCCTACAGGAAGGTGAGGTGGCGTCGGACCACGCCATCACTATTGCGACGGACATCGCCGACACTGGGTTTCGCCAGTTGGGCAAGGGCGTGTGC
Source organism: Ambystoma mexicanum (assembly GCF_040938575.1). Taxonomy (NCBI): domain Eukaryota; kingdom Metazoa; phylum Chordata; class Amphibia; order Caudata; family Ambystomatidae; genus Ambystoma; species Ambystoma mexicanum. The sequence continues at coordinate 255,400,861 of NC_090940.1, read as the reverse complement.
CTTAGGCGCGTGGATGGCTCAAGGCTACGGACTTCCGTCAAGACGTACAGACCAGAGTCCTGGACATGCCGTTCGAGGGGAACAACCTGTTTGGGAAAACAGTGGACGATTCCCTTCAGGCCATTAAAGCGGACACTGAGACGGCCCGGGCCCTTGGGGTTCTGCAGCAACGACGGACGCCCTTTCGGAGCAGCGGAGGCAAGGGCGCCTCCAAAGGTTCCGGCGGCGGTTTCTCCACCTACAGTCAAGCGGCCCGCTCATCGTCTCAGGAGGCCTACAGAGGACGAGGCAAGTCTGGCGGACCCCGCCGTCGTCGCCAAGGAGGTCAAGGCGGCAAAGCCTCGTCGAAACAGGATTGAACCGGCCGTGGGGTCGGGCCCCCACCGAAGCACCCCGGTGGGAGGCCGGCTGGCGACCTTCGTCAGCGTGTGGGAGTCCATCTCCACCGACCGTTGGGTGCTGGACGCCTTAGCCCGGGGCCACGTGCTCGAGTTTCAAAGAAGGTGCCCGCGCGTCCCCCCCGTGGCCAGGAAAGAGCTTCACGTCCCTCAGCTTCTCCTGGAGGTAAAGGCGATGCTCAGGAAGGGCGCCATCGAACTCGTCCCAAAGAGGCTTCGGGGCTCCGGAGTTTACTCGAGATACTTCCTCGTGAAGAAGAAGACGGGAGGATGGCGCCCCATCCTAGACCTGCGACGTCTGAACAAGTTCATCAAGGCGCAGAAGTTCCGGATGGTCCCCCTCCAGCACGTCCTGGGGCAGCTGGAGGAAGGAGACTTCCTGTCATCGCTGGATTTGGAGGATGCCTACTTCCATATTCCCATCCTAAAGGGGCACCGAAAATTCCTCAGGTTTGTGGTCCAAGGGCGTCACTACCAGTTCAAAGCCCTCCCCTTCGGACTACGGTCGGCACCCAGGGTATTCACCAAGTGCCTTGCACCGGTGGTGGCGCAGCTGCGCGGCGAGGGGATCCACGTCTACCCCTACCTGGACGACTGGCTCATCCGAGCCAAGACGAGGGAGCTCGCCGTGGAGCACACGGCAAGGACCGTCCAACTTCTCACGGACCTGGGATTCTCCGTGAACTACGCCAAGTCCCACCTGGTACCCGCGCAAAACGCACTGTTTCTGGGAGCGAAGCTCGACACAGTGTCCCTTCTGGCCTCCCCGTCGGAGGAAAGGACCAGGTCCATCCTGGGCAAGGTACAGCGGATGTTGGTTTCCGACGCGGCCAAGGTGAGGTCCATCAAGTCCCTCCTCGGAATGATGTCTTCTTGCATCTACCTCATTCCCATGTGCAGGCTCCGGATGCGCCCGTTGCAGGAGTTCCTGGACGCGCGCTGGATCCAAACGACGGGCGGCTTCGAGGAGAGGATCACACTCGACGAGAGTTTCCGCCGAGCGGTCCGGTGGTGGGGCAACCGCGCGCATCTGACGGCGGGCATGGACTTCCAGACCCCAGACCACCAGGAGACAGTGACCACGGATGCCTCCCTGGAAGGGTGGGGAGCGCACACCGAAAATCTGCACGCGAGAGGCCTTTGGCTCCCGACGGAGAAGTCCCTCCATATCAACGTCCTGGAGCTCTGTGCAGTGTTCTGGGCCCTCAGGTCCTTCCTTCCTTCCCTCAAGGGCAAGGTGGTGAGGATCTTCACCGACAACACCACCACCACCATGTTTTACATCAGGAAACAGGGCGGAACCAGGTCCCCAGCGCTGTCCAAGGAGGCGCAGGACCTGTGGCATTGGGCCGTCGCCCAAAGGATGTTTCTGGTGCCGTTTCATCTGGCAGGGATAAAAAACACCATCGCCGACTCACTCAGCAGGGAGCTGCGCTCGTGCCACGAGTGGGAACTACGACAGGATCTAGTGGATCGCCTCTTCCGACGGTGGGGCACACCCCAGATCGACCTGTTCGCGACGGCGACGAACTCCAAGTGCCGGAGGTTCGCCAGCAGGTTTCCCCAGCCGAGGAGCATGGGCGATGCTTTCTCGTTCCCCTGGGAGGGCCTGTTCCTCTACGCGTTCCCTCCTTTGCCACTGCTAATCCGGCTCGTCAACCAGCTCAAGAGGTCACGGTGCAGGATGATCCTCGTCGCACCTGCGTGGCCGAGGCAGATATGGTTCCCGGACCTTCTGGACTTGTCAGCGTCCCCGCCAATCAAGCTGCCGGTGGACGCGGATCTACTCTCCAGGGAAGGAGGCGCCATCCTCCAACACGACCCGAAATCGCTGAACTTGCAGGCCTGGCTCCTGCAGCGCTAGAGTTTGGAGGATACGACATACCGGCCGACTGCAGAGAGGTTCTTGCAAAGGCCAGGGCGTCCTCGACTCTTAAATGCTACGGACACAAATGGAAGAGGTTCTCGGTCTGGTGCCACGCACAGAAGATTAACCCTCTACGGATTACGGCTCCCCAGGTACTGCCGTACCTGCTGACGCTGGCCAAAGCTGGACTGGCACACGCGTCCATCAAGATTCATCTTGCTGCGATCTCCCAATACACCAGAACCACGGGCCGGACGTCCTTGTGGTCTCATCGTCTGGTGAAAGAGTTCATGAAGGGACTGTTCAGATCGTTCCCGCCGGTGAAGGCGCCGGCCCCGGCGTGGGAGCTCAACGTGGTGCTGACCAAGCTCATGGGACCTCCGTTCGAGCCTCTGCACTCGGCCCCGTTGAAGTTTCTGTCGTGGAAAACAGCGTTTCTTGTGGCCATCACCTCCGCACGACGGGTGGGAGAGATCCAGGCCCTTTCCTGCAAGGCCCCGTACTTGACTTTTCACAACACGAGGGTAGTGCTCAGGACGCACCCCTCCTTCATGCCCAAGGTACCGTCGGACTTCCATCTCAACGAACCCTTGGTGTTGCCTGTGTTCTTCCCGTCGCCTTCGTCGCCGGCTGAGAGGACTTTGCACTCGCTGGATGTGGCTAGAGCGCTGAAGTTCTACGTGGACCGCAAGAAGTGTTTTCGGAAGACGTCACAACTCTTTGTGATCTTTGGACCTGTCAATCAGGGGAAGGCTCTCTCGAAGGCTTCCATTTCCATATGGCTCTCCGGCTGTATCATGTACTGTCATCGGTTGGCAAACCGACCGCTGCCTGGCCGTCTGAGAGCCCATTCCACCAGAGCGATCGCAGCTACCACGGCGTTCCTTTCTGGTGTGCCCCTGCTGGACATATGCAGGGCTGCTACGTGGAGGTCGACGCACACCTTCACGAAATTCTACTGCGTCGATCGGGATTCCAGGGAGGAGTCCAGGGTCGGCCAAGCAGTGCTGCGCAACCTGTTCGCCTGAGGTGAGCCTGGTGAGGAGGTAAGATGCTTAATGTTGAGTTTGCTGTACTGCTTAATGTTGAGCCTTTGCCACCTCCCGTGGTTGTGCATGTGTGTACTGCTATGTATTCTTTATTCATGAGCGTGTGAATCCATTCCAGACCCCATGCTGGAGAAGGAACAAGTTACTTACCTGTAACTGTTGTTCTCCAGCATGGGTCTGGCATGGATTCACATGCGAACCCTCCCGCCTACCCCTCTGCGGCTCTTCTTTTGGTCATACTGCCACTTCACGTGCTTCCAAATCTGAAGATGGCTGCCAGAGGCGGTGCTTAGGTAGAGGGCAGTCATTGGCTGTGGTCTGTATGACGCAGAGACCAGTGATTGGTTATTACTACGAAAGACAGATCAGAAACGAAACTGATACTGGTTTTTTCTTTACCGAGGATTCCCAGCCTGACGACGGGGAATATTCATGAGCGTGTGAATCCATGCCAGACCCATGCTGGAGAACAACAGTTACAGGTAAGTAACTTGTTCCTTTTTAAGGGTGAGAGCTGAGTCGAGGTAAAAACCTAGAGTTTTAACCTCTCGCATAACCTTAATAGTATTATTGTCGATGTTAAATGAGGCATAGTACGCGGTGAGTTTAGTTAGGTTAAGGTCTGATCCGAGGAGCAGGATTTCAGTTTTATCGTCGTTCAGTCAGAGGCCATGGGTGGCCATCCATGCCTGAATGAGGATGTATATTTTATTCACCATAGCCAGGTCCATTTCATAGTTGCCCGAAAGGGTATGAGGATCTGGTTGTCATCTGCATAATTTGTGTAGGTGACACCCAGTCTGTCCAACTTTTCGAACAATGGCTTGGTGAAAATGTTGTACATAGTGGGTGAGACACAGGAGCCCTGTGGGACTCCACATGTAATTTGGATGGGATCGGCACAGGTAGAGGTGGAAACGACTCTCATGGTCCGGTTGGCTAGAAAGGATTGGACCCATGGTATAGCTTCCCCTGTGAAATTGGCAGCGAGCTTGAGGTGGTTGCATAAAACTGCATGATCCACCAAATCAAAAGCTGCTGCCAAGTCCAGTAAGCGTAGCAGCGCTGTTTTCCCACTATCCTTGAATTCCTCAATTTTAGTTTTAAGATCTATCAAGGCTGTTTCAGTGCCATGGAGAGGGCGGATGCCCGATTGGCGCGAGCCTAGTAGATGGTTAGCTTCTAAGTAACCTTGAATTTGGAGATAGGCTACTCTATCGATGATTTTTAGTAGGAAAGGTACAGTGGTGATAGGCCTATAATTCTCCAGCATGGGGTCTGGCATGGATTCACATGCTCATGAATATTCCCCGTCGTCAGGCTGGGAATCCTCGGTAAAGAAAAAACCAGTATCAGTTTCGTTTCTGGTCTGTCTTTCGTAGTAGTAGCCAATCACTGATCTCTGCGTCATACTGACCACAGCCAATGACTACCCTCTACCTAAGCCCCGCCTCTGGCAGCCATCTTCAGATTTTTACCGCACATTCAAGTGTTGGGATCCTCGTGCTATTGCTCTCGAGCGTTAGTGCTATTTTTTCACGTTTTTTTCTCAAAAACTTCGATTTTTCGGTCAAAAGAGCCTCAAGCTCCACCGTTTCTTCATCCGATCAACGGGGACCCGTGTCGGATTCGTCTACGCCCCTCAAGGGTGAAGATTTCGTTGAACCACGCTTTTGGAGGACTCCAGAAGTTTCTCAGGCCCATCTCCGACATGGCCCAGGAGAAGGGAAGCTCGACGCCCGGAAAGCTGTTCAGGGTCTGCCCTGGATGCCAGCTTCAGAATATCTTTAAGGAGGACGAACACTCCTTTTGTCTGTACTGCCTACATGAGGACAAGACGCACGTGGAGAAGGACTGTGCGTTTTGCGGCAATATGTCGGAGCGGACCATGAAGGACCGCCATCAACGTCTCTGGAAGGGAAGAGCCCGTCAGGCGAGAAGAAGAAGAAGAAATCCGAGCGGTCTTCTAAGACCTTTGAAGACGCCCCGGCGACGGGGGTCCAACACAAGGCCAAGCACCGCGAGTCCGCTGGCACCGGGAGCGCCGAACGGTCGGGCTCTACGGGCACCAGGCAGGGCGCATCCTCCCCGGCACCATCAACCACGAGCCAACGCTCTGGTTCGGGTAAGAGGAAGGCCGAGCACCCGGCGAAGCTCCTGGAGAGGCCCCGGTCGAGTTCGAAGGCCCCATCGGAGGGAGAGCGAGGCAGTGACCCTCCCCCCAAGGAGAAGGCGGTGAGCGCACCGAAGGTGGTGAAAGCCTTAGTCCATCCGGCCAACGCCTCTATCAAGACAGTCGCGGCGGCCCTGGCTCAGCCTGTGGAGGCTACACCAGTGGTGGCGACCTCGGGGCTCAGAGTCTCCCTGCCACCGCGGAGGGAGTCCTCCTTTATGCCCATTGACAGGACCCCCGTGAAACCTCCGACGGAGAAGAAAAAGGGGGGGCAGGAGGTCGTCGTGGATTCGGCCTCAACCTCTGAGGAAGAGCTGATCAAAGTCTTAAGCCATGGCGTTGGCGTGGAAGAAGACCAGCCCGTCGGGAGGGACCCCGACGTGGGAGACAACGATAACGTCGAGGGTGCCGACGGGGCCCCTGACCGCCCGTCGGACTCCCCTCAACCAGTGCCGCAAGACAACTCGGCAGCCATTTTGTTGGCTATACAGTCCTTATGCTCGGAGATAAGGACAAGACTGCCGTTACCACCAGCGGAGGAACCGCTCCCGATGGGGGACCCGGAGCCAGGCCCTTCTGGGAGCCCTCCCCCTAAGAGAAGAAGGATTCATCCTCCACCTCCTTTTCAGCCATCGCGCCCTGTTCAGCCCTCCTCCCCATCCACGACTCGTGGGGATGATACAGGGACTGACACGGCCGCGACGGGTACGGACGACGAGGTTTACTACGAGGATCTGCCGTCGTCACCTCCCACCCGGGCTTCCCCGCCCGACGAGATTGGATCGTTTCACTCCATGATCGCCAGGGCATCCGAGCTTTTCCAGCTCTGCCCGGAAGAGAAGAAGGAAGGTTTCCTTTATCAACGGCGCGAGGCCAAGAGGAAGACGGTTCTCTCCGTACCTCTACTGGACGATATTTGGGATGAGGGCCTCGCCCTCCTCAAGAACCCATCCACGACGCCGGCTAGGAGGGATCGGTACGAGAAGAAGTACCGGGTCCCGGACGCGGCCCCCTTGTGCCTTCGGGCACAGCCGACCCCGGACTCGGTCGTCTCCGCGGCGGCCAGGAAGAAAGCGGGGGGAAAGAAATTGGATACGATGGGACGCAGGGTCATCTCGTCTGCAGCAACGACGATTAAGGCGGCCAACGCCTTGGCTATCGTAGCCCGCTACGACAGGGAGTTGTGGTACAAACTGGCCCCCCTGCTGGACTTCCTACCGGACGACAAGAGGGCGGATGCCCTAGAGATCTTGCAGGAAAGAGAGGTGGCGTCGGACCACGCCATTACGATTGCGACGGACATCGCTGACACTGGATTTCGCCAGTTGGGCAACGGCGTGTGCTTTAGGTGGCGTGGATGGCTCAAGGCTACTGACTTCCGTCAGGACGTGCAGACCAGAGTCTTGGACATGCCGTTCGACGGAAACAACCTGTTTGGGAAAACAGTGGACGATTCCCTTCAAGCCATCAAGGCAGACACGGAGACGGCCCGGGCTCTTGGGGTTCTCCAGCAACGGCGGCCGCCCTTTCGGAGAGGCGGAGGCAAACAGGGTGCCTCCAAAGGTTCCGGCGGCGGATTTTCCACCTACCGTCAAGCGGCCCGTTCGTCGTCGCAGGAAGCTTACAGGGGACGAGGCAAGTCAGGCGGACCCCGCCGTCGTCGCCAAGGAGGTCAAGGCGGCAAAGCCTCGTCGAAGCAGGACTGAACCGGCCGTGGGGTCGGGCCCCCACCGAAGCACCCCGGTGGGAGGCCGGCTGGCGAGCTTCGTCAGCGTGTGGGAGTCCATCTCCACCGACCGTTGGGTGCTGGACGCCCTAGCCCAGGGTCACGCGCTCGAGTTTCTAAAGAGGTGCCCGCGCGTCCCCCCTGTGGCCAGGAAAGAACATCACGTCCCTCAACTTCTCTTGGAGGGAAAGGCGATGCTCAAGAAGGGCGCCATCGAGCTCGTCCCAAAGAGGCTTCGGGGCTCCGGAGTTTACTCAAGATACTTCCTCGTGAAGAAGAAGACGGGAGGATGGCGTCCCATCCTGGACCTACGACGACTGAACAAATTCATCAAGGCACAGAAGTTCCGGATGGTCACCCTCCAACACGTCCTGGGTCAGCTGGAGGAGGGCGATTTCCTGTCGTCGTTGGATTTGGAGGATGCCTACTTCCATATTCCCATCCTAAAGGGACACCGAAAGTTTCTCAGGTTCGTGGCCAAGGGCGTCACTATCAGTTCAGAGCCCTTCCCTTCGGACTGAGGTCGGCACCCAGGGTGTTCACCAAGTGCCTCGCACCGGTGGCGGCGCAGCTGTGCCGAGAGGGGATCCACGTCTACCCCTACCTGGACGACTGGCTCATCCGAGCGAAGACGAAGGAGCTCGCCGTGGAGCACACGGCAAGGACCGTCCAACTTCTCACGGACCTGGGATTCTCCATAAACTACGCCAAGTCCCACCTGGTGCCCGCGCAAGACGCACTGTTTCTGGGAGCGAAGCTCGACACAGTGTCGCTTCTGGCCTATTCGTCGGAGGAAAGGACGAGGGCCATTTTGGGCAAGGTGCAGCGGATGCTGGTTGCGGACGCGGCCAGAGTGAGGTCCATCAAGTCCCTCCTCGGAATGATGTCTTCTTGCATTTACATCATCCCCCTGTGCAGGCTCTGGATGCACCCGTTGCAGGAGTTCCTGGACGCGCGCTGGATCCAGACGACGGGCAGCTTCGAGGAGAGGATCACACTCGACGAGAGTTTCCGACGAGCGATCCGGTGGTGGGGCACCCGCGCGCATCTGACGGCGGGCATGGACTTCCAGACCCCCGGCCACCAGGGGACAGTGACCACGGACGCCTCCCTGGAAGGGTGGGGAGCGCACACCGAAAATCTGCACACGAGAGGCCTTTGGCTCCCGACGGAGAAGTCCCTCCATATCAATGTCCTGGAGCTCCGTGCAGTGTTTTGGGCCCTCAGGTCCTTCCTTCCGTCCCTCAAGGGCAGGGTGGTGAGGATCTTCACCGACAACACCACCACCATGTTCTACATCAGGAAACAGGGTGGAACCAGGTCCCCAGCCCTGTTCAGGCAGGCGCAGGATCTGTGGCATTGGGCCGTCGCCCAAGGGATGTTTCTGGTGCCGTTTCATCTGGCAGGGATAAAAAACACCATCGCCGACTCACTCAGCAGGGAGCTGCGCTCGTGCCACGAGTGGGAACTACGACAGGATCTAGTGGACCGCCTCTTGCGACGGTGGGGCACACCCCAGATCGATCTGTTTGCGACGGCGACGAACTCCAAGTGCCGGAGGTTCGCCAGCAGGTTTCCCCAGCCGAGGAGCATGGGCGATGCTTTCTCGTTCCCCTGGGAGGGCCTGTTTCTATATGCGTTCCCTCCATTGCCATTGCTGATCCGGCTCATCAACCAGCTCAAGAGGTCACGGTGCAGGATGATCCTCGTCGCACCTGCGTGGCAGAGGCAGATATGGTTCCCGGACCTTCTGGACTTGTCAGCGTCCCCGTCAATCAAGCTGCCAGTGGACACGGATCTTCTCTCCAGGGAAGGAGGCGCCATCCTCCATCACGACCCGAAGTCGCTGAACTTGCAGGCCTGGCTCCTGCAGCGTTAGAGTTTGGAGGATACGACATCCCGGCCGACTGCAGAGAGGTTCTTGCAAAGGCCAGGGCGTCCTCAACTCTTAAATGCTACGGACACAAATGGAAGAGGTTCTCGGTCTGGTGCCACGCACAGAAGATTAACCCTCTACGGATTACAGCCCCCCAAGTACTGCCGTACCTACTGACGCTGGCCAAGGCTGGACTGGCGCACGCGTCCATCAAGATTCATCTTGCTGCGATCTCTCGATACACCAGAACCACGGGGCGGACGTCTTTGTGGTCTCATCGTCTGGTGAAAGAGTTCATGAAGGGACTGTTCAGATCGTTCCCGCCGGTGAAGGCTCCGGCCCCGGCGTGGGAGCTCAACGTGGTGCTGACCAAGCTCATGGGACCTCCGTTCGAGCCTCTGCACTCGGCTCCGTTGAAGTTCTTGTCGTGGAAAACAGCGTTTCTCGTGGCCATCACCTCCGCGCGACGGGTGGGAGAGATCCAGGCCCTTTCCTGCAAGGCCCCGTACTTGACTTTTCACGACACGAGGGTAGTGCTCAGGACGCACCCCTCCTTCATGCCCAAGGTGCCGTCGGACTTCCACCTCAACAAACCCTTGGTGTTGCCTGTTTTCTTCCCCTCGCCGGCTGAAAGGACTTTGCACTCGCTGGATGTGGCTAGAGCGCTGAAGTTCTACGTGGACCGCACAAAGTGTTTTCGGAAGACGTCACAACTCTTTGTGAACTTTGGACCTGTCAATCAGGGGAAGGCTCTCTCGAAGGCTTCCATTTCCAGATGGCTCTCCGGCTGTATCATGTACTGTCATCGGTTGGCAAACCGACCGCTGCCTGGCCGTCCGAGAGCCCATTCCACCAGAGCGATCGCAGCTACCACGGCGTTCCTATCTGGTGTGCCCTTGCTGGACATCTGCAGGGCTGCTACGTGGAGGTCGACGCACACCTTCACGAAATTCTACTGCGTCGATCGGGATTCCAGGGAGGAGTCCAGGGTCGGCCAAGCAGTGCTGCGCAACCTGTTTGCCTAAGGTGAGCCTGGTGAGGAGGTAAGATTTGCTTAATGTTGAGTTTGATGTAATCCTTAATGTTGAGCCTTTGCCACCTCCCGTGGTTGTGCATGTGTGTACTGCTATGTATTCTTTATTCATGAGCATGTGAATCCATGCCAGACCCCATGCTGGAGAAGGAACAAGTTACTTACCTGTAACTGTTGGTCTCCAGCATGGGTCTGGCATGGATTCACATGCAAACCCTCCCGCCTACCCCTCTGCGGCTCTTCACTTGGTCATACTGCCACTTCACGTGCTACCAAATCTGAAGATGGCTGCCAGAGGCGGGGCTTAGGTAGAGGGCAGTCATTGGCTGTGGTCAGTATGACGCAGAGATCGGTGATTTGTTACTACTACGAAAGACAGATCAGAAACGAAACTGATTCTGGTTTTTTCTTTACCGAGGATTCCCAGCCTGACGACGGGGAATATTCATGAGCATGTGAATCCATGCCAGACCCATGCTGGAGAACAACAGTTACAGGTAAGTAACTTGTTCCTTAGTTGGGATGGATGGATCAAGGGTTTGTTTCTTAAGAAGGGGGAGGACCCAGGATTCTTTTAGGCTAGCTGGCACTGTGTTGGATTTGAAAGCGGAGTTAATGAGCTTCGAGCTTTATTATTTGAGCTGGGCAACTGTCGCCCTTACAGTTGGACGGCTTCAATGAGAGGATAACCTTTTCAGTGTCTATGATGGAGATAGGTTTGAAGCTAAAAGGGGGGATAGTATTAGGTTCAGTCACTAGAGGTGCTTGTTGATCAGTAGGAGAGAGGGCGTCCTTTTTATTAGTTATTTTAAGCTGGAGGGTGGACATTTTATTCGATAGGGCGTTCTGTATGTTAGTGCACCATATCTTGTGCTTGGGGACCGTGTCAGTAGGTTGGATGGGGGATTCCATTTCCCGGAGGATGGCAAAAAGTTCCTTGGTATTAGATTTGGCATTAGTAATTCTGTCATTGTATACATTTTTTTTTTGTATTGATAATTTCTGTCTTGTAATATTTGGTGAATTGGGTTAAGTTAACTTTGTTGTCAGTAGGCGAATTGCGCCAGATAGTTTGGAGTTTTCGTTTCTGCTTTCTAAGGTCCTTAAGTTGGGGTGTGAACCAAGCATTAAGGTGGGCTTCTTGTTTAGCTTTGCGTAGTTTGGGTGGTGCAATAGTATCTAGTGCATGAGACATAGATTTATTAAAGGTGTCTACTAGGGTGTCTGGGTCAGTATTGTTCTCCAGGCCATTGATAGTAGGCAGGAGGAGGGGGGATGAGTTTTTCTGTAGTAATGTCTTTTTTACTTCTGGTGGGGAGTGGTGGTATCATTTTGATAATTTTAGGGCTGAGGAGGTCAAGTGTGGCAGTGAAATTTATTAGATAGTGGTCGGTCCATGGTTGAGGGATGATGTCAGTAATAACTATGTTGCAGTTAAGTTCAGATACCCAGTCAAGGGTTCTACCTTTAACATGTGTGGGGGTGAGGACTTTTTGGGTAAGTCCGTGGTCGTTTAGGATAGCTGTTATAGAGAGGGCATTTTTATTATCTGGCTCATTGAAGCCAATGTTAAAGTCGCCCAGCAACAGCGTTTGCGAGTGATTTTGGGTATTGTTAGCTATGAGGGTGGTAAGGTCATCTTCGAAGGTTCCCAAGGTGCCTGGGGGCCTATAGATCAAGTGAATAGTTAGCATGCGGTTATTAGAGAGTTGCAATTTTGCTGAGAGTACTTCGCAGGAAGCACAGGGAGGTGAGGTGGTGAGTCTGATAGGCAAAGTAGTTTTAGCGATGATGGCTAGGCCACCGCCTTTAGCATTGGGTCTATCTACTCTATGGATCTGGTAATTGTCAGGTACGGCTAGTATCAGGGAGGGTCCTGCTGCCTCGTGGAGCCAAGTTTCTGTTACGGCAAGGAGGTTGATGCTGCTGTTTAGTATGTCAGCAATTTCAGTTGCATGGGCTACCATGGATCTGGCGTTGATAAGGGATCCAGTAAGTGATAAAGTATTCTTAGGAATAGGATAGCTTGCAGATTTATCTGTGTGCTTGTTTCGACTCGGGTGTTTCTTTTTATGAAAGTGAGTGGGATTCGGGGTCGGAGTTGAGGGTTTCTTGGCTTGAGTTTGCTTATCCAAGTGCGTCTGTATAGTTGGGGATCTAACAGTATTGTTTGCGCTATTTCTTTTGGGTTCATAAATGCAAGGTAGTCTTGCCCTAAGTCTCAGGTTTCTGTCTGTGGGGGGGCTAGTGCTGCAGGTAGCAAAGGCCATGATTGTAGTTAGGAAGGTCAGGGAGGTCAGGTTTCTACACATGGTAGTTAGAGTAGTTAAATGGTTCAAGTTACTTCCCTTACTTCACTAGGATGTCCGGCTAGGGTGTCGCAATATAGATTGCGGGTGGCTAGTTATAGCCAGGGGTTCATCTAGTGATATGGATCATGATATTCAAGAATCACAATATGAACTAGAATGCATGACTTAGAGTAGTTAGCAACGTGCAAGCCAGGCGAACCAAGGGTCTTAAATAGGTAACAGGATGCAGTGGCAAGCTACCAAGGGGTCTCAGATAGGTCACAGGGTGCAATGGTAGGCGACCAAAAGGGTCTCAGATAGGTCACACGGTGCAATGGTAGACGACCAAAAGGGTCTCGGATAGGTCACACGGTGCAATGGTAGGCGACCAAAAGGGTCTCAAAAAGGTCACAGGGTACAGTTATAGCGATGCAGCATTCTAGGCAGTACTGGGTGAATGAGTGGGCACATTCATAGCAGAGGTACAAAAGGCAAAGCAGATACCAGGCTTGCAGCAAATGTGGGCATATCGGGCAAAGAGCAATGCAACATACATGGGGCACCAATCAGTAGTGAGGCACAGCAGGTTAGGTTATGCAAGTACACTACACTTACATCAAGTAAGGAGCAGTGTAGAGTACACAAGGCACCATTCAAAAGCGTGGCACGTCAAACAGGCATTGCACCTCAAGCATTATCAGGCAGAAGAGCGATGTAGCATACATGTGGAGCAGATCAGAATATGTGCGCAGCAGGTTGGATAATGCAGGAGGTAGGCAGACTAACTCAAGAATCGCGCACATTAGTCTGAGGCAGGCGCAATAAAAGAGCATAGCAGGTAAAACATAGGCAGTATAGCAGGTGTTAAACAGGGGTGCTGCAGGTGAGCACGTTGGTAGCAAACTGGGGGCGAGCACTATAGACGGTAAGGAGAGCGCTTTATCTCAGAGTCAATAAAGTACATTAAAGGTGGTGCGGGTAGCGTGGATTACCTTCCATTGCAGGTGGTCAAGCACTGCTGGTTGAGTTAGCCGGAGGGGCACTAGAGGCAAGATGAATTGCAGAAGTTTTTGGGCATAAGGACATCGCCTGGCTGCGTGGCTGCGCTCGGTCAGCTCAGTCAGGGGGGATGGCCTTCTCTCTGGGCCTTACCTCATTGGCCGGCTCTCGCCTGCCGGTGATTGGAGGCACGATGTGTTGCCAGTCAGCACCAATCTGGAGGCAGGATGCAGGGTGCAGGTCAGGCAGGCATTCAGGACAAGGTCAGGCACGGGGGGACCAAAGGGCGGCGGCCATCTTTAAATTGCATGACAAACGAATTTCGAGTGGAATGCCAACACATGGGCAATATGTGCTTGGAGGCTGCAGGTAAGTAAGGTGAGCAGCCTTTGTAGAGTATAGCAGACAGGTGCTCTTCAATAAAAGCTATTTTAGAGCGGATGAGGCGAAGATGTGCTGTGAGGATAACGAGGGCTCTGAGGCAGTTTTCTAAAGTGGCAGGGCCAGTTAGTTGGATAGGATTCGGACCAGAGAACTTTAATTTTGAACTTTAACATCCATCCTTAGCTTTTGTTTTGTTAGGTAGGGAAATGATCTCAAAGAAATAGGACAAGTTAAGCATTTTGATCTTTATTTTAATAAAACTCTCAGGACCAATATTCGTCTGAATCTTTTTTCTGGTTTACCATATATAGTGCTAGTAGTGGGATTTCAATAAACCGACAGAGTTGGCCCACAAAATAATCTCCACGAACCTAACATCCCGATTGATATCCAAGACAAACTCTGTCTATTCTCCAGTAGATGTAGGACCTCCTCGCCCTGATTGGGCATAGTCTTATGATCTTCCTAACATCAACAGAAGTAGGTTGGGCCTCACCTTCCTCCCCTCAACTTCCAAGACCATCCCACCCTTCAGGAAAATGGAGATTGGAATAGTTAAAGTCCCTGTGATGATTGGATCACCAGGAGAGCTAAAGCTTTAATTTCTTTAGACCTTCAGGTAGCCGTCCCACCAGCTCGGTAATCAATGTGACCCAGACTGCAAAACCTTGGCAGAAGATCACTGTAATAGTGTTGTCCATTTTGCCTTGCATAGGAGAACTGACATTTCTCCTCCTGAATTACTCTTCCAATCGCATAAAGATCCAGAGATGGTGTTTTTAATATGTGAGGTCCTCCTGGAAAACCTACCAAACCGGGAGAGTGGAGAGAGAGAGATGTAGTGAACCCTGGGAAACAGCATCTTACGGAAAAATCCTGAGAAAAATGTTCAGCTCACACTGGGTTGGATAGAGAGCTAGACCCTAACCTTAGTAAAGTTAAGACCATCTCTCTGGGAAACATAGGGTCCTTTAATGTTCAAGAGCCTGGTGAAACCTCCTCACCAATTGAGAAAGAAAACCCTGTGAGTCTAGAGTCCATATCCTCCTTTTCTTCCCGCCAGAATAGTTTTTCTTTGGAAATGAAGAGAAGGAAGAACAACTTAACCCTGAGAATATAATACACAGCTCAGAGGGATTTGAGACATCTAAGCAGTTCAGTGGTGGGCTGAGAATAGAACCTCAGGAGATTCCCCAAGAAAGTGAACCCTATACTGATACCTCAGATGGAGAAATCCGGGCGGGGGTTCCTATACTGCCACCTGTCTCCCACTGAGAGACATGCATGCTATTTGTTTGGAGAATTTGATCATCTCACGAGGTACTGCCTCTAATTTTGAGGTCTCCTCTGTGGCGTTAAATGACAGCCTCAACTGATATAACTGGAAGGCCAGGTTAGTCCTACTGCAAACTACCTTTATATAATGGCAAAGCAAACTAAAAAATGACAGGCCTAAAACCTTAACACAGCAAAAGGGCTTGGTAAATGAACATATGTGTCTTGCTGAAGATAACACAAGGAACAGTGTATTAAGAAGAGTGTGCGTCTTTCTGCAGTTAAAACACAAAATAGGCTGGAAAGTAAAATCAGATTGCAAATTGAAAAGGCTATTTTTCTTTCAGGGTCAATATTACAGGATTTCTCTCTGGAAAGGCAGGACTACAGTTTCTATTCAGAATGACCTCCCCAATGACAGAGTTGCTTCGTTATCTGAAAGTCAATCTCTCTGAGGCTCCCAGAAAAAGGGATGGCTGTGAGTTTCTATTCCTGAGATAGTTGCTAGGCAGAACTGACTCTTGTGGCCAAGCGGCTAAAGGTAAACATGTCTCCTGGGCACACAAGGATCACTCTTTCAAACTCTGACTGGTAGGATGGGTGAACATGCTTGGAAATACAGTGAATTAGATTATAATAGTGGTCAATTTAAGATTACTGGACAGAATGTGAGGTGCCAGCAAGGCCTCCTGATGTCAGAGACCATCTGGTGCCTGATAAGAATCTCCTCAGCTCAAGAGAAGATCGGCTGATGGGTTTATTTCAGGCTGAACCAAAAATGAGCCTGCAGAGGTTCTGGATGCCTTGTCTTCAGAGAAATGAAACCTACTTTGAGAAATTGGGGGTTGGATTTGCATAACATGGTTGAACTTTTCAATTTGTTTAAATGGACTATTATAATTTTTCATTTTCTCAACAATGATAAGTTGCACGGGGTCCATTCATGTCATTTTAAATGTAATTTCAAGATCATTTTTTTGCAATAGTGTATTCTTCTCCAGCATGGGGTCTGGCATGGATTCACATGCTCATGAATATTCCCCGTCGTCAGGCTGGGAATCCTCGGTAAAGAAAAAACCAGTATCAGTTTCGTTTCTGATCTGTCTTTCGTAGTAATAACCAATCACTGGTCTCTGCGTCATACTGACCACAGCCAATGACTGCCCTCTACCTAAGCACCGCCTCTGGCAGCCATCTTCAGATTTTTACCGCACGTTCATGTGTTGGGATCCTCGTGCTATTGCTCTCGAGCGTTAGTGCTATTTTTTTCACGTTTTTCTCAAAAACTTCGTTTTTTCGGTCAAAAGAGCCTCAAGCTCCACCGACTCTCCATCCGATCAACGGGGACCCGTGTCGGATTCGTCTGCGCCCCTCAAGGGTGAAGATTTCGTCGAGCTACGCTTTTGGAGGACTCCAGAAGTTTCTCAGGCCCGGACATGGCCCAGGAGAAGGGAAGCTCGACGCCCGGAAAGCTGTTCAGGATCTGCCCTGGATGCCAGCTGCAGAACGTCTTTAAGGAGGACGAACACTCCTTTTGTCTCTACTGCTTACATGAGAGAAATGAAACCTACTTTGAGAAATTGGGGGTTGGATTTGCATAACATGGTTGAACTTTTCAATTTGTTTAAATGGACTATTATAATTTTTCATTTTCTCAACAATGATAAGTTGCACAGCGAGTAGAGCGCCCGCTTTGACACCCGTGCAGAGCCTGTTAACGCAGGTTCGAATCCTGGCGGGGCCAAACTCAGCCTTTCATCCTTCCGAGGTCGATAAATGAGCACCACACACCGTGGGTAATAATAAGCAGCGCTCAGATACCTGAGGGTTTGTAGTGCTATATAAAAGCCTAATTATTATTATTTATTATTATGAGGACAAGACGCACGTGGAGAAGGACTGTGCGTTTTGCGGCAATATGTCGGAGCGGACCATGAAGGACCGCCATCAACGTCTCGCCAACTGGCTGGAAGGGAAGAGCCCGTCAGGCGAGAAGAAGAGGAAGAAATCCGAGCGGTCTTCTAAGACCTTTGAGGACGCCCCGGCGACGGGGGTCCAACACAAGGCCAAGCACCGCGAGTCCGCTGGCACCGGGAGCGCCGAACGGTCGGGCTCTACGGGCGCCAGGCAGGGCGCACCCTCCCCGGCACCTTCAGCCACGAGCCAACGCTCTGGGTCGGGTAAGAGGAGAAGGGCGAGCACCCGGCGAAGCTCCTGGAGAGGCCCCGGTCGAGCTCGAAGGCCCCATCGGAGGGGGAGCGAGGCAGTGTCCCCCCCCCTCAAGGATAAGGCGGTGAGCGCACCTAAGGTGGTGAAGGCCTTAATCCATCCGGCCAAGCCCTCTATCGATACTGTCGCGGCGGCCCTGGCTCAGCCTGTGGAGGCTACACCAGTGGTGGCGACCTCGGGGCTCAGAGTCTCCCTGCCACCTCGGAGGGAGTCCTCTTTTGTGCCCATCGATAGGACCCCCGTGAAATCCCCGGCGGGGAAGAAAAAGGGGGGCAGGGCGTCGTCGTAGATTCGGCCTCAACCTCGGAGGAGGAGCTGATTGAGGTCTTAAGCCACGGCCTTGGCGTGGAAGAAGACCGGCCCGTCGGGATGGATCCCGACGCAGGTGACGACGACATCGTCGAGGGTGCCGACGGGGCCCCTGATCGCCCGTCGGATTCCCCTCTGCCAGCGCCGCAAGACAACTCGGCGGCCATTTTGTTGGCTATACAGTCCTTATGTTCAGAGATAAGGACGAGACTACCGTTGCCGACGGAGGAACCTCTCCCGTCGGGGGATCCGGGACCTTCTGGTGTTCCCCCGCCCAAGAAAAGAAGGATTCACCCTCCACCTCCTTTTCAGCCGTCGCGCCCCGTCCAGCCCTCCTCCCCGTCCACCCGAGGGGATGATACGGGGACTGACACGGCAGCGACGGGTACGGACGACGAGGTATACGACGAGGATCTACCGTCGTCACCTCCCACCAGGGCTTCTCCGCCCGACGAGATTGGATCGTTCCACTCCATGATCGCCAGGGCATCCGAGCTTTTCCAACTCTGCCCTGTGGAGAAGAAAAAGGAAGGATTCCTTTATCAACGGCGCGAGGCCAAGAGGAAGATGGTCCTCGCGGTGCCTCTACTGGACGACATTTGGGATGAGGGCCTCGCCCTCCTCAAGAACCCTTCCACGACGCCAGCTAGAAGAGACCGGTACGAGAAGAAGTATCGGGTCCCGGACGCGGCCCCCCTGTGCCTCCGGGCGCAGCCTACCCCGGACTCCGTCGTCTCCGCGGCGGCCAGGAAGAAAGCGGGGGGGGGGGTGCGGCCTCCACATCGACTTCCCCACCGGACGGCGAGGGAAAGAAATTGGACGCTATGGGACGCAGGGTCATCTCGTCTGCAGCAACGACGATTAAAGCGGCCAACGCCTTGGCTATCGTGGCCCGCTACGACAGGGAGCTATGGTACAAACTGGCTCCCCTGCTGGACTTCCTACCGGACGACAAGAGGGCGGATGCCCTGGAGATCCTACAGGAAGGTGAGGTGGCGTCGGACCACGCCATCACTATTGCGACGGACATCGCCGACACTGGGTTTCGCCAGTTGGGCAACGGCGTGTGCCTTAGGCGGCGTGGATGGCTCAAGGCTACGGACTTCCGTCAAGACGTACAGACCAGAGTCCTGGACATGCCGTTCGATGGGAACAACCTGTTTGGGAAAACAGTGGACGATTCCCTTCAGGCCATTAAAGCGGACACTGAGACGGCCCGGGCCCTTGGGGTTCTGCAGCAACGACGGACGCCCTTTCGGAGCAGCGGAGGCAAGGGCGCCTCCAAAGGTTCCGGCGGCGGTTTCTCCACCTACCGTCAAGCGGCCCGCTCGTCGTCTCAGGAGGCCTACAGAGGACGAGGCAAGTCTGGCGGACCCCGCCGTCGTCGCCAAGGAGGTCAAGGCGGCAAAGCCTCGTCGAAACAGGATTGAACCGGCCGTGGGGTCGGGCCCCCACCGAAGCACCCCGGTGGGAGGCCGGCTGGCGAGCTTCGTCAGCGTGTGGGAGTCATCTCCTCCGACCGTTGGGTGCTGGACGCCTTAGCCCGGGGCCACGCGCTCGAGTTTCAAAGAAGGTGCCCGCGCGTCCCCCCCGTGGCCAGGAAAGAGCTTCACGTCCCTCAGCTTCTCCTGGAGGTAAAGGCGATGCTCAGGAAGGGCGCCATCGAACTCGTCCCAAAGAGGCTTCGGGGCTCCGGAGTTTACTCGAGATACTTCCTCGTGAAGAAGAAGACGGGAGGATGGCGCCCCATCCTAGACCTGCGACGTCTGAACAAGTTCATCAAGGCGCAGAAGTTCCGGATGGTCACCCTCCAGCACGTCCTGGGGCAGCTGGAGGAAGGAGACTTCCTGTCGTCGTTGGATTTGGAGGATGCCTACTTCCATATTCCCATCCTAAAGGGGCACCGAAAATTCCTCAGGTTTGTGGTCCAAGGGCGTCACTACCAGTTCAAAGCCCTCCCAGGGTATTCACCAAGTGCCTTGCACCGGTGGCGGCGCAGCTGCGCGGCGAGGGGATCCACGTCTACCCCTACCTGGACGACTGGCTCATCCGAGCCAAGACGAGGGAGCTCGCCGTGGAGCACATGGCAAGGACCGTCCAACTTCTCACGGACCTGGGATTCTCCGTGAACTACGCCAAGTCCCACCTGGTACCCGCGCAAAACGCACTGTTTCTGGGAGCGAAGCTCGACACAGTGTCCCTTCTGGCCTCCCCGTCGGAGGAAAGGACCAGGTCCATCCTGGGCAAGGTACAGCGGATGTTGGTTTCCGACGCGGCCAAGGTGAGGTCCATCAAGTCCCTCCTCGGAATGATGTCTTCTTGCATCTACCTCATTCCCATGTGCAGGCTCCGGATGCGCCCGTTGCAGGAGTTCCTGGACGCGCGCTGGATCCAAACGACGGGCGGCTTCGAGGAGAGGATCACACTCGATGAGAGTTTCCGCCGAGCGGTCCGGTGGTGGGGCAACCGCGCGCATCTGACGGCGGGCATGGACTTCCAGACCCCAGACCACCAGGAGACAGTGACCACACGGATGCCTCCCTGGAAGGGTGGGGAACGCACACCGAAAATCTGCACGCGAGAGGCCTTTGGCTCCCGACGGAGAAGTCCCTCCATATCAACGTCCTGGAGCTCCGTGCAGTGTTCTGGGCCCTCAGGTCCTTCCTTCCGTCCCTCAAGGGCAAGGTGGTGAGGATCTTCACCGACAACACCACCACCATGTTTTACATCAGGAAACAGGGCGGAACCAGGTCCCCAGCGCTGTCCAAGGAGGCGCAGGACCTGTGGCATTGGGCCGTCGCCCAAAGGATGTTTCTGGTGCCGTTTCATCTGGCAGGGATAAAAAACACCATCGCCGACTCACTCAGCAGGGAGCTGCGCTCGTGCCACGAGTGGGAACTACGGCAGGATCTAGTGGATCGCCTCTTCCGACGGTGGGGCACACCCCAGATCGACCTGTTCGCGACGGCGACGAACTCAAGTGCCAGAGGTTCGCCAGCAGGTTTCCCCAGGCGAGGAGCATGGGCGATGCTTTCTTGTTCCCCTGGGAGGGCCTGTTCCTCTACGCGTTCCCTCCTTTGCCACTGCTAATCCGGCTCGTCAACCGGCTCAAGAGGTCACGGTGCAGGATGATCCTCGTCGCACCTGCGTGGCCGAGGCAGATATGGTTCCCGGACCTTCTGGACTTGTCAGCGTCCCCGCCAATCAAGCTGCCGGTGGACGCGGATCTACTCTCCAGGGAAGGAGGCGCCATCCTCCACCACGACCCGAAATCGCTGAACTTGCAGGCCTGGCTCCTGCAGCGCTAGAGTTTGGAGGATACGACATACCGGCCGACTGCAGAGAGGTTCTTGCAAAGGCCAGGGGATCCTCGACTCTTAAATGCTACAGACACAAATGGAAGAGGTTCTCGGTCTGGTGCCACGCACAGAAGATTAACCCTCTACGGATTACGGCTCCCCAGGTACTTCCGTACCTGCTGACGCTGGCCAAAGCTGGACTGGCACACGCGTCCATCAAGATTCATCTTGCTGCGATCTCCCGATACACCAGAACCACGGGCCGGACGTCCTTGTGGTCTCATCGTCTGGTGAAAGAGTTCATGAAGGGACTGTTCAGATCGTTCCCGCCGGTGAAGGCGCCGGCCCCGGCGTGGGAGCTCAACGTGGTGCTGACCAAGCTCATGGGACCTCCGTTCGAGCCTCTGCACTCGGCCCCGTTGAAGTTTGTCGTGGAAAACAGCGTTTCTTGTGGCCATCACCTCCGCACGACGGGTGGGAGAGATCCAGGCCCTTTCCTGCAAGGCCCCGTACTTGACTTTTCACGACACGAGGGTAGTGCTCAGGACGCACCCCTCCCTCATGCCCAAGGTACCGTCGGACTTCCATCTCAACGAACCCTTGGTGTTGCCTGTGTTCTTCCCGTCGCCTTCGTCGCCGGCTGAGAGGACTTTGCACTCGCTGGATGTGGCTAGAGCGCTGAAGTTCTACGTGGACCGCACGAAGTGTTTTCGGAAGACGTCACAACTCTTTGTGAACTTTGGACCTGTCAATCAGGGGAAGGCTCTCTCAAAGGCTTCCATTTCCAGATGGCTCTCCGGCTGTATCATGTACTGTCATCGTTTGGCAAACCGACCGCTGCCTGGCCGTCCGAGAGCCCATTCCACCAGAGCGATCGCAGCTACCACGGCGTTCCTTTCTGGTGTGCCCCTGCTGGACATATGCAGGGCTGCTACGTGGAGGTCGACGCACACCTTCACGAAATTCTACTGCGTCGATCGGGATTCAGGGAGGAGTCCAGGGTCGGCCAAGCAGTGCTGCGCAACCTGTTCGCCTGAGGTGAGCCTGGTGAGGAGGTAAGATGCTTAATGTTGAGTTTGCTGTACTGCTTAATGTTGATCCTTTGCCACCTCCCGTGGTTGTGCATGTGTGTACTGCTATGTATTCTTTATTCATGAGCATGTGAATCCATGCCAGATCCCATGCTGGAGAAGGAACAAGTTACTTACCTGTAACTGTTGTTCTCCAGCATGGGTCTGGCATGGATTCACATGCGAACCCTCCCGCCTACCCCTCTGCGGCTCTTCACTTGGTCATACTGCCACTTCACGTGCTTCCAAATCTGAAGATGGCTGCCAGAGGCGGTGCTTAGGTAGAGGGCAGTCATTGGCTGTGGTCTGTATGACGCAGAGACCAGTGATTGGTTATTACTACGAAAGACAGATCAGAAACTAAACTGATACTGGTTTTTTCTTTACCGAGGATTCCCAGCCTGACGACGGGGAATATTCATGAGCATGTGAATCCATGCCAGACCCATGCTGGAGAACAACAGTTACAGGTAAGTAACTTGTTCCACATGTGACTTATGGAGTTTCAATAGCAATCTGAAATGTGTTTCTGGCTGCACCGAAAAAAATCTCCTGGATTTATAAACTGGCAAGCTGATGGGTCATAAAATTGGGAATGGAGATCAAATTTCATGTTCAGAACTATTATACTGTTTGTGTAATGGGAAAATAATGACAGTGTGCCTGTTCAGCATTGTGTGAACACAGGAGTAACCTCTAAAAATATGCCACGTTTAACTGTATTAAAAACATATATATTATGTTCATTTGAAAAACCCGGGTTGTTGCCATTGTGTGACTTTTTCAGAGCCAAAACTGACATTAAAAAATGTGTAATTGACAGTAGGAGTACCTCTTCACCTCACTCCCATCAGGGAACTCCCTGGACCTATCACACAGAGGGGCTGCATTTAATCCTGGTTGCAAGATCATAAATTAGCACCTCCTAACGTTAATGTTCCATGGGAGGGGCTTAGAAAGTAAAAATGTCTTCTATTATGGAAGCAGGACAGCTGCCACAAAATCATGAAAGAAGATCTGCTGAAAATTCTTTTGGGTGGAAATATTGGAAGAGGGCTGGAGATATCAGTGGTGTCACACATATACTATGTTAATATTCTAGTGAAACAGGCACTTAGATTTAACTAGCCCCTATCCAGTGGTAGGTGGTAATGTTTTGGAGTAATCCTTATTTTGTATTTTGCATTGAGCACACAACTAATGTACCACACTTTATATAACTGTGTTACAATGTTGATGATGTTGTTTTGATTGTATCAATGTGGAAACATGAATATGGACTTCTCTACGTGCATATTTGTATGAAATAAACTGTATATAAACCATGTAAAGAGGAGTTGAATGGTTGTGTGTGTATATATATATATATATATATATATGTAAATTTTAATTGTATGCACCTTTTAGCCTACTGTCAAATAAAAAGAAAAGTAAAATCAATTACAGTTAATTGTCTATAAACTAAACATAAGATACCACAAGAAAGACAAATAACAGAAAAAAAGAATACAAGTACATCCTGTTATAATTATCAGTCTTACTAGTGTCAAGGTGGTGTGAATGATTTCTCCTTCTATTAAGGTGTGCCACCAAACCTCAAGATCATTGGTGTATGAATTACGCACTATCTCACCCAAACATTGGTCTTGTTCTTTACTCAACCCTTTACAGGCCAACAGTGGGTGCTTGAGTGATTCCTCTGTTTGGTAGTTGGCAAAGTCTGCATTCTGCTATTCCTTTTAGCTTAGCTCTTCTATTATTTACCTCCACTGTAGGTAATATGTTGGGTGTATATTATTCTGGGAGTCTCCCTGTTCACCCAATTTTAACCCTGGCATTTCAAAAGTGTTTTTCGCAAAGTTAAATTGAATAAAGCCTCTGATTAGAAAAGTGCACGATATACTAAAAGTGGGTTAAAGTAAGAACTGTCAAGCATTGATGAGAGCGTAGCCCCAGCCTAAATTTATTTTCACATGTGATCAAGTTGAACCAAACTGCTGGCCTTTTTAAGCGTGCAGAAAAATCCAAAATGCACAGCACTGCATATGTGAATGGATTTTGCTCATTGGCCAGTGTTGAGTATTAGATAAATGATAGGGTTTTTTTTTATTATGGGCCTCAAACAACGAATTAGGGGATCAGAGTGGGAAAACAGTTCATCATCAAAGAGATGAACCCACAACAGGAGTTTGACAAAATGCTTCAGGATTGAAATATTCTGAAGCAACAGAATGTACAACTAAGTAAAGTCCAAGATGCATAAAAATTGTAAATGGATACAGAGAAGGGTCAGGCAGATTCTCAGGAAATTACCAGAATAAGGCAAGAGAACATGGAACTTTTGGATTGTGTGAAACAAGCAGAAGCTGACCTGTCACAGGCAGTGAATTGTAGTGGCGCGCAAGAGAAAGAGATGAGTCTTTTGAAAGAAAAGTGCCAGAGTATGCACACAAAATACAGGACTCCCAGAAAGAAAATAAGCATTTCAGGAGGAATTGCACCAAATTAAAGGTTGATTGGTGGCTTGGAGTAGGGTGTTTGAGACAGTTATTTATAACCTCCAAGAAACAAATGGGAACTGACCTCATGCATGCCACCAATAAAGAACAAGGGATCATGAGGCAGTTGGACTTAACCAGATTGAACCAAATCGATCTAGGTGGCCAGTCCTTGTCTGATCCTGATAGGTATTCATCTCTACCATACAGAAGGGAAGGGGGTGGACCAGCTTGTCCAGGGAGACTAAAAAGAATACTGTGAGCCCTTCAGACCATGAAAACTCCTATGATGAGAAAGTCAGGCAGTTAGATTGGCCGAAAATGAGACTACAACGAGACCACCTTGCCTGCTTCGCAGGAGGAGAAAAGCCAGAGCACCAGCCTAGGAAGGGCATACTAAAAAATATCCATACATTCAGAGGAAGGGGTGGGGTTTCCCAGACTCCCTGGAAGGAGGGATGAAGAAACTGTTCTCTCTTGGGCCTAAAAGTAACTAGTGGGAAAGTGATCCTGAGCGTTTACTGCGGTCCAGGCGATAGGAGTGCAGATCCTATGAGTCTGGGAGATAGTCCCAATCTTATGGAGATAGGGAGTGCCTAGAGGACAAGGGGTGGAGTAAAAATAGCAGCTCTGAGTCCGATGAATGGACTTCTGTGCAGAGGAAGAAAAAGACAGAGAAACAGAGCAAGGGTTTTTGTTTAAGACCCAATTAAACAAATCAAGGCCATTAAGAGCTTCCTGACCTCATGCCACAAGAATGCCCAGTATTCGGTACGAAAGCACCTGGAACGTTTAGCAGATGATGGCATCATTCCAGATCAGAAACTATATGAATTGCATCGAATTTGCGAAATGGACATTCTCACCCGAGTAATCTAGTTTCTTTGCTGGACTGGGGGACCAGGATCATTATAAATGGTCCACCTATAAGGCAGCCATTATAAAACATTTTTCTATACATAGAAACCCACGGGAGGCCCGTAAGGCTGCTTATAATTTGCAATGTGGGGAGGATCATGTCCCTAGGGAGTTTGTGCAGGAGTTAAACCACACATTTGCTCAGACTTCCTGGCGAGTGAACACCCATAATAGGGAGTTTCTGACAACTTATTTTCATGCGCTCCCCTGGTGCAGGATTTTCATGAGCACAGAACCCTGGATTGGGTAATTGAACAAGCCACCAGGATCTGAGTTCCAGAAGCCCACTGAGAGTAAAAATAACCCCAAAACCCCTTGGACATGGGGGGGCCTAAAAATAACTCTGCTGCCAACAAACAAAATGGAAGGCAGAAGGGACCCCCACCTAGGCCCAATCGTGCGGTAGTCAGGCAGGAGCCCAGAACTATTATACTTCTGACCTTCTGACCTTGCCACATATGTAAGCCCTAGGGATAAGGGTACCAAGCCAATCCTGGGTTATGTATACACTCCCCAGGCCTAGGGGCCTGTGGGGAGACCCAACCAAGGATGTCCTGCCCCAGGAAAATTCCCACCACACTTCCCTCAGGAGAGGAGCATCAGTCCACCTTCCAACCTGAACTTTTTCCCTAGCTAACCCCCGAACCAGAACTTTCAAAATAATTCTACCCTCTTTCCCTGCTTCTAGGACAATAGATCCCTGAACCCAGGAGAAGGGAGATTCAGGGTGTAAAATTATGTGGGAAATTTACAGTACCCAAGCTGCTCTGGGAGAAGGGACAGTTAACCTTTTTGGGAGCAGTAGAGGTATGACTCGAGACAGGCCTACAACCCAGAAAGTCTTGCAGCTGGAGCGATAGGTCCAGCAACTGACCGACCTGGGTTGCATGCTGATAGCTCAGTCCAACCCTCAACCTAACCCTTCTTCCCAGAATTCCCCAACCCCCAGGTCTGATGCCCTGGGGGGGAAATGACGGCAGGAAACATCTGACAAACAACTGAAAAACCACAGGTTCCTGACGAGGGGACCTGGGTGGAGGGGAGATGCCAAGCCCTAGAGGCTGCTTCCTTTCTCACCCAGAAAGACCACCTAGAAACCTCTCAGCCTAAAAATGACTCTTCTACCCCCAGGAAGTTAGAACCCAAAGAGTAAAGGGCAAGTAGGAGAGGCCAGAGAAGAACCCGCTCGGGATTATCCCTGAGTCCCTGGAGGATTCAGGTAAGCAAACCTTATCATTCAGGACCGGGGGAACCCCTCCCAAAGTAAAATGGGTTCCAAAAGACCCTGAATTGGACATGGTATGTATGGAACCCGACCCCAACAAAAAACTATTCAACACCAGAAATGTGAGCCAGACAGAATAGAACCAGCAGAGGTGCTCCTCCCCCCAAACAGATTCTGAGAACTTTCTCCACTTAAAGTGGGACAGCAAAGCATCAGGGGAGAAAGAGGATTCCCCAAATCTGCCCCCATTGTTGGCTGCAAAATGTTCTTTACAGGTTCCCGATCTCCGACAGAGAAAATCTCCCAAGATCACCCAATGTCGATGTTCAAAATGACTACCGGGCTGGAAAATAATTAACACTTTCTTTGCAACCTGGAGAAGAAAGATGGCAGATACGATGCAAGAGTGAAAGTGCAGGATCAATGTGAATTATCAGCTCTGGTAGACGCCGGATCCTAAGCCACCCTCCTGTCCAAAAAGGCCTTTGACCAACTAAACTCGGGACTGGGGATGGTCACCAAATTTCCCTCACACCACTTCCCGGACAACTCAAACATTTCCACAGGAATGGCCTTTCCATCAAAGAGACTGCAGATCTGAAATAAAAATTGAGCAACATAGATTAAAACATCCGGTGATAGTCATGACTCCAGAAGGCACACCTTGTTTACTGGGGAACGATTTCCTGAGGGGGTCATCAACTCTGATCGACTCTGTGAAAAGTTCCTCTGGACCCCGACTAAATGGGCTATAAAACAAATGATGTCAGCATGAATGCTACCTGTCATTTAATAGAACAACGGTCTGAGAAAGCAGAATTCTATTTCTAGAATAACCAGGTCCCAGGCATCACTTTCATCTCGGTAGCAGAACCTTCCTCCCAGTTTTAAGCAGCATTCCACACTGGAAGGCAACGCTCTGAAATTGTACACCATTCCAAAATCAGAAGAAACATTGAGGCCTGTTAAACAAGACAATGAAGAACCAGCTCAAAGTCTGACAGACATTCTGAAAAACCTCGAACAGCTGTTTTATTCCCTTCGGATAAATGAAGGGGAGGAGTCTGTGCTTGCCAGAGTATGCCTAAATAATGGGAGAAGCTTAATCAGCGCAGGATTATTCAGGAAACTGCCAAACGATCAGACCATTCCCACATTTCAGTAGATTAACAAATAGGAAGTAGGCCTGGAAACCCCAAATTCCAAACATCTCCTGCCTAGCAGGTGTATGCTGAACATTTCCATTGTCATTCAAAGGCATAGGACATAATTGTTGGTTCATTAGAGCTATCCCTTCCACCTTTTATTTAGGCAGTGACATTCTCAACGATTTGCAGTCAATTTGGACCTAATTAATATGGAAGCCTGGTCACGACTGGGGGGTAACTCTATGCACTTTGACAACATTGAAAACACATTCAGATCAGATCCATTGCTGCCTGATGTGGTTGAAGTTAAACTGCGAGTAGGGGTTACCATCCCAGGAGAGGTGTGACAATTTACCATTCCCCTCCAAATTAAGAGAGGACAGAACTTCCAACATCAGGATGCCTATATAAATTTGAATTCCCATCTTCAACAACAAGGTTTGTCTTTAAATCCAACACTTCTAGTAGACCTAGAGCATGACACCATTCGAATATTGGTGGATAACAGCGACCCTCAAACTATCACTTTCGGCGAGGCATCTTTATTGGAATGGCGGTTGATGCCCATTATTATTCTATCGATCTAGGTCATTAAATCATTGGACCAATCCCAAATGACTGTTTTGACACCAGCAACTGTATTCCACCTGAAAAGATTTCTACCAGGCATGGGGGAATTTGTTGGTATACTCTTCCTGCCCCTACGGGGTGAAAGAGGTGACCTGTGACATCAGGAGGGAGGAGGTAGTATTTAGAGTTAAGAATGACTACCTCAAATCCCTGGTGCCTCCTGTCAAGGTCAACACCATCAAAAGAGATCTCCCCACCCAACTGGAGGATACTGCTTAAATTGCCAAGCCTGAGTTCTTATCAGGTTTCAAACAGATGGTCAAAGATGGGATCGACCTTGCTGATGCCTGTGAGACCAAGGAGCAAAGACAAAAGCTGAAATCGATCTTCCTGGAATTCCAAGGTATCTTTTCAGTGGACTCATACGACTATGGGCGCACATCCATTCATCCAACCGCCATACCCATGGACCCCGAGAAGGCTCCCGTATTTGTTAAACAATACCGGTTACCTCTCGCGTCCATGGAGTCACTCACAGAGATTATAAAAAATCTTAGAATCCTGTGGTATCATCTGATCCACAGTAACTTCAACAACCCGCTACTGGAGGATACTTAAACCAAACGGCCAATGGTGACTATGTGCAGACCTGAGGGAGTTGAATGGCTTCACATGTCAAGATGGCCACTTCCCTACATCGATCAGGGGCTGGCACCGATGCAAGGGTCAAAGGTGGACACCGCTATTGACATGACCGGCTACTGGACAGTACCTGTGCATAGGGAAGACTGTTACAAACTTGCCTTTACCTTTTGGGGAAGCAATAAACGTGGACCCGAACCCCCTTTAGATACATAAATTCCAGCAATGAGTTAAACATCTTTCTACATAAGGCCATACCCGACTTGGACAAAAGGGGAAACCCAGCCTATGTAGATGTTCTGATCAATAGCTCAACTGTGGAGAAATATATAGCAGAAATCCACTATGTTCTAACCCAGTTGTAGAAGGACGGAGCAAAACTGTCCTTTCAGTAGGCACAGTGGTGTAAGACACGAGTGAACTTCTTAGGGCACGAGATCACCTCTAAGGGTCTTACTGTTAGGCGATCCTCTGCACACCGACCCACTGCACACTAGAATACTGCTCACATTTCCCCAACACCTCCCTCCAGGGTTCGAGGCTCATGTGATTCGGTTTACCCAAAGGACCGAAAGCTCCGTACCAGGTATGGTTTACGGGCTCGATTGCAACCTTTCCTGCACTGGCAGTTGCCATGGAGAACATACAGCAGAAGGGGTGGCGTTACATCTCCACGCCGATCACGTGATCCAGAGTGGCGTTCGTCACGTGACCTTGGTGGACGTCACATGACCCCGAAACGCACAGTATATAAGGCTTGAGACACGGAACTCTCATTGCTTCTCAGCTGTCTTCAGACCCTGTTTGGCGTTATGTTTTGGTTTGCTTTCCTGGTTTACCTTGATCTTGGAACTCTCTCTTGGACTCCTTCGGATTACCCCTTTGTACCTTTGCTTGGAACTGTTTTCCTGTTGCTGAATTTCGGACACGAACCTGACTTGCCTTCGGATCATCCCTTGGTACCTTGTTGAACTTCTACGCCATTTCCCTTTTTGGGATTCAAGTCACGCCTTCAGTCCTACAGGTGGTTTATCCTGCATCCACACTTGTCTGCGGTCCTCATGTTTTAGGGACCGCCTCATCTGAGTCTCGAACCTCCCTCCTAGGTTTCCTGGGTTTTCCAAACACCGGATAGGTAAGGTTATTCAGATTCTTTGGTTATTGTGATTATATACTGTAATAGCCTTGTACTTAACCTCGCTCTTTTTGACAGCAGCATTGGTGTTACAGAGGTTCCGTGGATCCGGGAAGTAACATCTCCCACCTGTGGCCCCAAAGGTCGCACAGTGGGTTTCTTTTAGTTCCCCTGTGCGTCACTTGAGGACGGAGGTTTCAACGGTTTACACGACACTCAAGTCAGAACACTTACCCTTGGAGAAGACGGTGGAAGCAGTATTGAAAGTAAAAGACCCATATTACTCTGCGAGAATTAAGAAGCCTTATTGGACTCACTAATTATAGTTGAACGTTCATTGAAGCCTACGCAGAGGTCACTCAACCTTTGGTCCATCTACCAAAGGCCGGAGTCAAGTGTGAGTGGGGTCTGAAACAATCCGAGGCAGTTAAACAACTGAAAAGAAGCCTTGCCCAGGCTCCTTCTTTTGCTTACCCCATAAAGAACAAGGAGTTCTTCTTGGAGACAGGGTTCTCGGATACCTGCCTAACAGTGGTATTGTATCAAAATCATGACACGGTCCACAGTCATCTCGTACGCATGCAAATCTTTGTCCTCTGTGGAGAAGAAATTCAATGACTATGAGAAGGCACTCTTGGCAATGCTCTGGGTGTTTGATAAATGACTTCCCATTCATCCAGGGGGAGCACATCATTGTTGAGACTTCTCACCAACCCTTGCAATCTTTACAAAGTGATAGAATCCGGTCGGGACAACGTCAGTAATTCCAGAATGAATTCATGGATCCTGTCCATGCAAGGCTTTCCTGTGAAGATCAGATCAGGCTAAAACAAGAATCATCCCCTAGCGCAAGGGTTTGCGGACTTGCATGATTGTGCTCAAGAAAAGTGTCTCGAGGATGAAAGTTTATTGGTCAACAACAATATGGAGGCATGCTTCTTCCCCGCACAAGGTCTATGAGGAAGACATGTGTCAGGGGATACCCACAATTTTTGTGGATGAGTGCCCTACCATATTGATAACCATGGTGAATAATAACTAGTGCTCTGCTGGTTACAAAATAGAACCCTGAAGTAGTCAGGTTGCAGATTTGATGGCCATTCATCAAGCCCTCCTCACTGCAGTGTGCCTCCAACTCCAAGAACTGATCATGATCACGGACTCTGATTATGTCAAGAATGGGTTCTCGGAGCACCTGGTTAACTGGACGACTCGAGGCATGCTATGTGCCAACAACAAACCATTAAAGCATGCCGCAATGATGCAGTCAATTGATAATCTGGTGACCTCCAATGAGATGACCATCTATTGGAAGAAGATAAGGTCATTCCGAAATAGAGCGGCCAGATAAGACTGGGAATGACCTAGAGGACCAGCTGGCCAAACCCAGAGCTCTGCAGGCGGATTTCATAGAAACAGAATCCCTGCTGGATGAAACCCAAGTTCTGCTATCGCTAGGTCACAAACATGTTCCACTAGCGAACTCTTGACTGCCCAGTGTAGTAAAGATACCCTAGATGCAGACTTGATCACTGCACAAAAAGAGGGCCCGATTATTGAGACATTCCCACAACAGATTGAAGGCCCTGTGAGTTTTCCTCTAACAGAATCCAATAATGATGATAAAGAGGATCTCCGGGTGTTGAAGTTTTCCAAGATGTTCTGGATCTAAGACGGTTTGTTGGTACGCAGAGCCCTATCTGTATGTGACAAGTGGGTGGTGTCTGCCTCATTCTGAAGCCTGATGTGGAACCACCCCCATGACACGGCCACTGCCGATCATAGGGGGTTTCATAGGACATTAGAAATCTTGTGCAAGGTTGCCTATGGGCCACGCATGGGCCAGGACCTAGACAATTTCCTAAAGGGTTGTCTTGTGTGTACTCAATTTCATCCCAGTTCACTCACACAAAGAGCTCACTTACAAAAAAGGGGAATAACACTGCCTTGGTCAGATTTGCAAGTCGATGTCATTTGGCCACTGATTTGCTCATCTAGTGGAAACAAGTACATGTTTTCTGTAACCTGCTTGTTCACAAAGTGGGTAGTAAGTCTTCCAGCGCCCAATTGTAAGGCAGAGACAGCTTCCACACTAATCAATCGCATCTTCTCTCGTTTTGGCCTCCCGCAAAGGATTGAGTCGGACAGAGGCAGTCATTTTACCAGTGAGGTGAGGGCGAAGATGTGGGAGATCTACGGGTAAAAAGAAAACTCAACATTGCCTACGGCCAGCCTCGAGCGTGGCAGGGGGTGGGTAGAGATATGCAACAAGACAGTTGTGAGCATCTTAAAGAAGTTTGTGGCAGAATCTGAAGCCAGTTGGGACATATGATTACCGCTTGTCCTGATGGCCATTAGGTCTACACTGTCTTCTGCAATGATAATGCCGCCATTTGAGCTTATGACGGGACAAAAAAAATTGTTACCTCAGCATCTGCTCCACAGAAGTCAGGAGCAGACACTGATCAATGTTTCCACCACTAATGTGTACATTGAAAATTTAAAGAAGCAACTCCAGCATGCTTTTGCTTAGGCTCAGCACAAT
The DNA here is from genome assembly GCF_040938575.1 of Ambystoma mexicanum. Classification (NCBI taxonomy): domain Eukaryota; kingdom Metazoa; phylum Chordata; class Amphibia; order Caudata; family Ambystomatidae; genus Ambystoma; species Ambystoma mexicanum. Next base: position 255,368,202 of record NC_090940.1, on the reverse strand, counting down.
TTAGAAAAGTCGGCTGAAGGGATGAAAACCTCTTATGATCTCAAGACCACAAAGAAGTAGGAGGTGGGTGATGAGGTTACCTGTACAATTTTCAGAGGAATCCGACCAAGTAATGGACTTTCCTTGGCATGGTACTTTTCTAATTGTAGATAAAATATCACCTGTTGTCTAAAAGATCCACATCCCAAAAGAAGATCAGACGGAAGACAAAGGGTCCACATCAATCAGTTGAAAAGCTGTCATCCCAGACAAGCTTTACGACTGATTGAGGAGCCCAATGAAAGTCGAGCAGAGTAACCATCCGAGCAGTCAAAGGAAAGGATGAAAACCCTGGATGGAGACTTATAACAGGTGAGAAGTTTAATTAATCTTCTGTGGAAATGTTAAGAAAACAATGTCATGTTTATGTTATGAAAGGTTATATCCATCTCTATGCAATGTTTTTTCTCTCGAGTGCTATGACCAATCTTTTGGGGACATAAATTGTGTGAAATGTACAGAGCGTCTCCTTTCTTCCTATTTCTAGATAACTAACTTCCTTCATGTCCAGCCTAGGGGCAGGAGGGGAGTTTGGGGAGGACCCCAGGGACCCCGGGAAGGAGAATCGAGGGGTTTCCATCACATGCCCCCACATCCAAATACAAAAGTAAAGGCCGGAGCGCCCACTCCTTAAGGAAAGAAAATGAGTCAGACAGGCTACAACAAAGGAAACTAACTTCTGAGCAAAACCCCACTCTCCCCTACTCTTCCCCATGAATAATCAGGGGAAAAGATCGAGGGGAGGGATTCATGGGGTTAAATGACATCATCCACTGATATGACTGGAAGGCCAGGTTCGGCCTTACTGCAAACTACCTTGATCTAATGGCAAGGCACACTAACAAAATGACAGGCCTAAAATCTTAACACAGTGAAAGGGCCTGGTAAATGAACAGATGGGTCTTGCTGAAGAGGACACAAGGAACAGTGTATTAAGACAAGTGTGTATCTTACTGCAGTTAAAGCATGAAGTAGGCTGGAAAGTAAAATCAGATTGCAAATTGAAAAGGCTATTTTTCTTTTAGGGGCAATATTAAAGGCTTTATTCTCTAGAATGGCAAGACTACAGTTTCTACTCAGAATAACCTTACCCATTACAGACTTACTTTGTTGTTATCTGCAAGTCAATCTCTCTGAGGCTCTTGGATCCCAGGAAAGGCGGTGGCTTTGAGTTTCAATTCCTGAGCCAGTTGCTTGGCATAACTTACACTTGTCCAAGAGGCTAAAGGTAAACATGTGGCCTGGACAGATGAGGATCCCTCTTACAAACTGTAACTGGAAGGATAGGTGAAAATGCTTGGATATACAGGGCATTCGATCCAAATAGTTGTCTACTTAAGATATCAGGAGAGAATGGGAGCTGCCAGCAAGGCCTCTTGATCTTGGAGACCATCTGATGCCTGATGAGAATTTCCTCACCTCAAGAGAAGAAAGACTGTTGAGTTTTTGGTAGACTGAACCAACAATGAGCCTGCATAGGCTCTGGACCCCTTGTCTTCAGAAAAATGAAATCTACATGGAGAAATGGGGGTTTGGATTTGCATAACATGTTGAGAGGACGTGTAGTCCGTCGGTCGCATCCTATGACAGACAGGCCTGCCGCCTGCTCCAAAGGCATTACAGGCTCTCTGCCCTGTCCAAGAAGAGATCCCACATCCAATTCTGCGTCTCTGCAGCCTCCAACAACACGGCCCAACTCTTTAAAATCTGCAAGGAACTGGCCAATCCTTCTGCAGTCTCCAACTCTCCTGTACCCTCCCTGGCCCTCTGTACAGCTCTCACTTCATCACTAAAAATCAGGACATCTTGTCCTCTCCTCTGCTTCTCTCTCTACCTCTCTCAACCCCCTGTGGCCACCTCTACCTCGCCTCCTCCCTTCTCCTCGTCTGATCTATGAACATGTCGTTCAAACAGGTGCTCCCCTGCTCCTCAAGATCCATCAAGGACCACATTGACACCTTCTCTCCAGCCTTCGTTGATTTCTACAATCACTCTTTTTTGCCACTGAAGCTTTCTCCTCTCTCCGCAAACACTCCCTTATGCACCCCCTGCTTAAAAAGCCTTCTGCTGATCATACCTGTCTGGCAAACTATTGCCCAATCTCTCACTCCTTTCCTGGGCAAACTTCCTGGCTGTAAAAGCTGGCCATCTTCCAGCTTACTCTCCACACTGAATCTGCTTGGTGTCTCCGTGACCATCAGTCTGGCTTCAGAGCAGCCAGAGGCATGGAAACTGCTTTCCTGAACACATGTGAAGATCTGCTCACTAATCTCAATTCAAGCCTTCCTTCTGTCCTCATCCTCCTTAACCTTTCCTCTACTTCTAACAGAGTCAATCACACCATCCTGATCAATCTACTCTGTGAGAACCTGGGCATCATGGATCTGGCCCTGGCGTGGTTATCCTCCTCCACGACCCTACCAGGTCGAACTTGGGTTCTTTCTCTTCACCACTTCTCTCTCCACATGTGGTGTTTCCCAGGGTCTAACCACTCAGCGTGGCTCTTCAATGTTTTTGTGACCCCTCTGACCCACCTTACCTCTACCTTCTCTTCTAACTTTCAGTGTTGCCTGGATGACACTCTGCTCTCTTTCAGGCTGCCCTCAGCCTACTTTCCTCTCTTCCTCATGCCTGACTCCCTATCTGCAATTCATGATTGGTGTGCCTCCAACAATCTCTGCCTTAATGGCAGTAAGACTGGATCCTTCTAATTGGGACCCCTCCTCCAGCTTTCCCTCTCTCTCTCTGGCTGCCCTCCTTGCGCCCTCTTCCTTCGCCTTCCTGTGAGGCAAAAACCTGTCTCATCTTCGACTACACTCTCTCCTCCTCTCCTCACATAACTGACTGTGTCAGAAAGGCCCTCTACCAACTGCATCTCCTCAGAGGTATTCTTCCTTTTCTCACTTTACCCCAGAAGCTCACTATTTCCAGAGCCCTTATCCTCTCTAGGCTGGACTACTGCAACAGCCTCTTTCTCAATCTGCCTTCCTCTACTCTCTGCCCTCTGAAGCTAATCCAGAACAGCACTGTGAGACTTGTCCTTTGCCTCAAGCCCATGGACTGTATCTCTGCAGCCCTGAAATCTCTCCACTGGCTCCCGGTTGCTGTAAGGATCAAGTTCAAGATCCTCTGCATTGTCCACAAGACTTTCTGGAGCCGGGGCACAGGCCTGCACTATATCCAACTATCCTTTCCAAAACCCGTTCCTTCTCGGGCCCTTTGCTCAGCCACCTCTAACCCTCTGAGGGTCAGACGCGTCTACAGGCACAGTGTGGGGTAGAACTCTCTCCTCTGCAGGTGCCTCCCTCTTGAATGGCCTCCCTGTCCCTCTCAAACTTGAGGTGCAGCACCTGAAGTTCTGAAGCAGCTCAAGACCTTCCTTTTTGCCTCTGCTTTTTCTCTCTCTCCCCTGATGACTAATCTGTCTGCTGCACTTACTGGTGGCCTGGCTACCCTCAGTCCCACAGTGTACCAGGTTCCTCCACAACCAGTCACCCCTGCACTGCCCCCGGGCTGACCATGCACTTACGGTCTGTAACTGTAAACTTAGTCCCCTGCCTCCTTGCACTTAACCAGAGCCATGCTGCCCTGGCTGCACTTCCCCTTTCTCTCTCCCTGGTACATCTCCCTTCTCCCCCCCGCACCTTGCGTTAGTGCATTTGCATAATCTGAATGTCACATGGCCTAGTAAGAGTGTGAGTTTTGTCCTCCCTCTGCCTTCCTTCGTCTTGTCACGCCTAGAAACACTTCTGTACAGGCACGCTGCAAATGACTTATATATGCTATCATTCATTAGTTTAAATGGACTATCATAATTGTCACACTAAGTCTATTCAAATGTCATTTTAAAGCTAATTTGAAGGGGACTTTTGTTGCAATAGAATTCATCCACATGCAACTTACGGAATTTCAATTGTAAAGTGTATTGCCCTGAAAATGTCCTGAATATAGATATTGGCGAGCTCATTAGGTATCTGTATTAAATTTCATATTCATAACTATTCTACTTTTGGTGTAAAGGGCAAATGATTACAGTGTACCCATGCAACATGGTGTGTGCATGGGAGTAACATCTAAAAATATGCCACGATTTACTGTATTTAAAAATATATATGTTAGCATGTTTATTTGAAAAACCCGGATTGTTGCCATGTTAAGACATTTTCCGTGCAAAAACTGACTTATTAAAAAAAATGTAATTGACAGTAGGGGCACCTCTTCATCTCACGCTCATCGTGGAACTCACTGGACCTATCGCACTGAGCGGCTGGACTTGGGACGGGGGGTGTAGGGAAATGTAAATGTCCAATCCTGGTTGCAAGATCATAAATTAGCACCTCCCAGCATTAATGTTCCTTGGCAGGGGGCTTGGAGAGTAAAAATGTGTTGCTCTCTGGACAGCTGCAGGACAGCTGCCTTAAAATCACGAAGAGGAGATATGCTGAAAAATCATTTGGGTGCAAATATTGGAAAGGGGATGTAGAATCCCATTGCTGGGGACCAGAAAACAGAGGCTCTGATACTTACCTGGACCATGGAGGGATGATTGCTGTCGGATAAGTGTTTTTAAAGATACAGGTTGAGGGGTTAAAGGGTTGTGAATTGTGTCTTCCAACCAACCCGTGTTCTCTATTCTTGTAAAAAGAAGTTTAATCGTTTGTAATCTTCTAGTGCAATATTTATTGAACCTATATTTAAAATAAATATGCTTTCTTTCTGTACAGCAGCCTGGTTTTCCCAGGCGTGCTTAACGTGTCCCGCGAGGGGACCTCGTAATGTGGCGGAACGGGTTGAACGGCGCCACAGCCTTTTACGGCGCCGTTTAACCTGTTCCGCCAGGGTCGTAATGAGGCCCAGTGTGTTTTATTTTTTAGATCATAGCAGTTCACATAAAAGACACTGACCGAGGTTCAAAGGTAGCTGTCACGGCTGCTCCCCTTTTCATCTTGTGTCCATACCTTTAGATTACCAATACTCTGGTTGTAAAGCATGTACAAACAAATATAATGTGAGGGGTCAGAAATGAGAGGCGGACACAAAGCTGTAATGTTCCCAACATTAGCTAGTTTAATTAAAATAAAAAAGGGGTTTGGATTCAGGCCTATCCGTCCCTATGCTAATGAGTGTCCCTGCCTATGAAACTAAAAACCCTTTAAGTGCCGAGGACGAGGTATCTCGTCCTTGGGATTACCTCCCCAGTGCCAAGAACGAGATAGCTCGTCCTTGGAAATTAAGGGCTTAATGAAGGAGAAAATGTTAGAAGGCTTTGCATGGTGAAATACTGAAATCCCCAAAAAAGGCCTTGGCACTGTGGGGGGAAAACCCATGGCAGTTAAAAGCAAACTTACCTTGTGTCCAAAATATATCTGACCCTCACACTAACATGCACAATGAAAGGGTGCAAGGTAAATGTCTGTTTTTAACTCAATAAAAATGTGCCCAAATTCAAATGTCCAATTCCAACAAAGCAATCCTTGGGTTGGTTCCCTTCCACTGAACGATTTCTGGACAACTGTTGAAAGTGTTTTTTTCTATGTAAATAAGTTGGCAGAAGGCAAAAAAAGTACAATTACAGTTCATAGATGAAAGGATCACAGGCAAAACAATGTGAGTATTCTCAAATTAAAGTATTTATTCAAATATCATCCTCATAGGACAGCTTTTTCTAATCTTTAATTCCCACATAAACATTGGCCAAAATACTAGCACAGATGCAGACATCTCTGAATGCCACCCTCTACTCGTCTTGTCTTACTCATAGCATCTGTTTGGGTTTTTTCTAGATGTATGAACCAAAACCTAAGAATGAGTTCACTTTCATTTCTTGCCGCTGCATTAACTTGATTGTCATGTTGTAACTGTGGTTTGTGTGTACCTGTCACTGAGAAGCATACTGAGATGAAAAAGTAACTCCATGCTGGATTCTTTAGTCAGATAATGCGACTGTATGTCTGCCACGTATTTGGAGAATGGAACAATAGTTTGCCAAGTGTTTAATCTCGGATAAAAACAAGAATTCCTACGATTTAATGTGGGCTAAATTCCCTTTATCACTATTGTTAAAGTTGACACAGTTAATCGTCAACTACGTGACGTGCATGGAAAAGGTAATCAATAGCACATAATGAGATCTCAATCCTAGTATTTGCTAATGTCGATTTCTTGATAACGCAATAAAATGTGTTCCCACCGCCAGTGGCAAATGATGTCAATAAATGTTGGCTGAGTCTTATTTAACAATAGACTGCAAGCAGGTTCACCATCAGGAGCGGCGCATTTAGTGGTAGTTGTACATTGCAATGCCTGTTTAGTCTGTCCGCAGAGTTTCCGGCTATTGTTTTAGCAAGATTCTCTTACATAATCTGCACTGGATCTGAGAACCCTGGAGCTCTCTGAAATCTTCCACACCCGGTCTTGTAGTTATCCTCATGTACATCCCCTATTTGAATTCTAGTTTTGCTTTGACAAACATGGCTATGTTGCGGCCTATAACCTCCCCCCAGAAACCCTCTCACCTTGGGAGAAATTAGGAAGGGGAGACGCATTACCTTTTTGTTGGCTCATAAATCAATACCAAAGGTTTTTTTAATGAAAAAATTGTATTGTTCTGATTTTGAAATGCTCTATGCTTTTGAAAAGGTACATTATCTGGAGAGCCCAGTTCTCTTGATATGCCTGAGTCTGGTATCTGGTTGAACGGCACCGAACTGGTACTCCAAACTAGCTCTGCCTGCCTGCAGCAACATTGTTCTGTATGTTGGGTGACATCCTTTGGTGACAGTGCTCTGCTATGCTGTCCCAAATCCTCCTATATGAGGGGGGCGGGTAGGCAGAACACAATGAATAGTCGAGGCAGAGTGGCAGTGTGATGGTTGAAGTTTCCTAGATGTACGTGCATCTGTGGGTTGCCCATGAAATGGGTGATGCCATCTGTGCTCCCTGTCTGACACTGACCACTGAGTACATACAGTGAAAGTTCATTGTAATCACCTAATGTTAACGTAGAGGACAGCTGTGAGCGATTAATCAAAGAGAGAGTGTGCTGGGCGATCGCAACTGGTAACTGATAGGGAAGCAATGTCAAAAGTTAGTGGGCCCAGGGCTTCATTGGTAACTTTAGTTACAGAGGAGTGTGCTATGTTGTGTACCAAACAGAGAAGGATAACAGCAAAAAGATACCAGTTTGTAACAACACTACGAACTGACATAGCAGAAAGATATTTAGATACGTGTTTCTTTGTGTAGTGTGACGAACCCATGGGGTACATCCCACATTTTTCCCTGTTAGATACTGCACTGGCGTCTCGAACATCAACGCAAGTCACTTTGACCACCCCCAAGAATCACATAGAAAGTCAAGTAATACTACCTGGGAGTGGTGCTGAGACGAGGAAACCACACGTGAAGGAAAGAATGTGGTTTTTATAGAGGAAGTAGTAGAAGCAGAGTTTGTGGAGGCAGAGGAAGTAAATATCAGAAGGAAGTAATGAAGACAAAAGGAGTACTAAGGGGAAGAGAAAAGGAAGACTTGTGTAAGTTAAGACATGTGAATTGGAGGGATAGAGAAAATAAAACGCAGCACATGAGAGTGCAACAGTTTCTAATGTTAAACCTGGTGGGAAACCATTACCCCCAGAGCGAGCGCTGGTAGAAACCAGGGCTGACTGAAGTGGTGCCGCCTTCGGTTAATGGGTGAGAAAGCTGCATCGGAGGAATGATGGGACGAGAGGAGTCGGATGGACTCTAAGGAGTCCTATGCTGCCAGGAGAGAGACGCCTAAAAGCGAGTTTGACTCCTGTTCATTTACCGACCCCCAGAACGCTGACCAAGGATAGCGGCGAAATGGGAGCTTGGGAAAAGCAAAACTCCTCACCCTGGGCAATGCCGCAGGGCTGTCCAAGGTGAGGCAGGGTCACTGCTGTTACCATCTGGCAGGCCAGGGAGATGGGCAGCCCCCACCCCCAAGCCTGCCCCTCCCCCCACGGATCCAGAGACACGCAGTCTCTGCCACACAAAGCCCGGGAAGGGTGAGGTGTGAACAATCAACTCACCCTTCCACTAAGCAACTAGGTGCTAAGCACCTAGGAGAAACCAACAGGCAGGCATTGCGCAGGTTCCAAGACCTGCCCCCCCCACCCCTTCTGGGGGCCAGAGAGTCAGCATGTAAGAGGATTCAATTCAACACTACAGCTAAGTCAATGCCTAGTCTGGGATACTGAATGGAAACCCTTATTGATATATCTTTATGTCCAGTTCATGCGTTCTGGATGACTACCCCTATATAACACCCCTCTCTTGGAATCCCCCTGACCCCACTGAGCCAAGAAGTAGTTCTGTTTTGCAAGTTAAAATGTTTATTTGATAATTTAAACAATAGATATATATATGTCACACCTTATAATAAATTAATAATTGAATATCACACTTAATCTGATATGATAAAGATTAACAACGGAGAATCTGGCACTAACACGCTTCTCTATACTCAATAAGGAGTTGACATGAAATGGATAAGGTAGCACAGTGGTAAATAGGTACAGAAGTATAATGTGGTAGAGAATGCTTTATAGAGTTCAAATGGATGGAATATTGAATGAATGAAATGCAGTATAGAAAATACTCAATATGATTTCAACAAAACAATGTAATCACTTTTCTCTAGCAATCCCCTCCCCCCCTTGATGCAATGCAAGGAAATGGAAGGAAGCACACAGTTCTCAGAAATGCAATCAACTGTAATTCAGTTCACCCCAGCAAGCTTACACTACAGAAAACAGATAGGAGTTTTGAAAACACAGGCAAAATGCTTTGATATGTGCTGGCAATGAATTAAAAAATATGCTAAAAATGCTTTTAATTCCCTTTCAGAGGTTCAGGGTGAGTGATATCTACTCTCTATGAATTCAGGATCACCTTAACAATGCTTTAGTAGTAACTAGCAGGTAAACAAAGTTTTTGGCAAGGAAAAGCAAAACTGCTGTCTTTTTACACGTGAAGAAATTTGCAAATCGCGGCAAAATTCGCGGATGCGCCGAGCGCTATTACAGAGGAACCACAAGGACTATCTCTATCGTTTTGGGGTCCTAGGAAAGCCTAGGATCTCAGCTTCCAAATGAAAGTTACTGCAAGTCTCTAAGACAAACGGTCGCGGAGATATGAGCGATTTTGTGAAGGTCGTTTTTCAGATTTGAATTTTTAAAAGCTCAAAATGACAAGTGACAGATTTTGCAGCTAGAATGACAGGTGACAGATTTGGAGCTATCAGGCAGTTCTACTTAGGTTAAATAGATTGAATTAGATGAATTTAAACTAAGAGATTGGTTCTACACAGTTCTGCTGGGTACTCACACTATATTCTTGAATTAAATGGGCCTCATCACGGATCTGGTCAGGGTTTTAGACTGGGCTCTGGTCTCTCTCTGGGCACAGCGTCTGGTCTCTGGAACTGCTCGCTCTCTGGTCTGGTCTCTTAGTTCTGGATAGATTGAAGTCTCTAGTTTGGCTTTCTGGAGGTTGATGAATTTGAAGTCTGGATCTCTGGATGTTGTATGGTCCGGCAGAGCGCGTTGCAGCAAATGGAATTGAAGGTCCCTATCTGTCCTGTCTGTCTGCTTTTATGTGTTTTGAGAGTGGGTGGGTATGTTGGTCATAACTAAACTTGCCCCTCTCACTTGTCATTGGTCAAATTTCCATTCCTCACTTGATTGGCGAAGCTAAATTGTGTCAGAGTGATGTCATTTTATGGCTTGCAGATAGGACACTCCTCTGTCAGATTGCACACATTCTATATTTGATAACAACAGACATATTTCACAGTTACACAGTTGCTTGAAATTACATATACATGGTGTGGCTGAATTTAGCCATGTCTCTGTCCAAATCTGTTGTTTCTAAGAGCTTGCATTCAGAAATGGCACATAATTGACTTTTTAACTGATTTTTCAATTTCTGACATTGACCCAACTTTACATACATGTGCGCAGGGAGTATGGACATTAACTGATGAAGTTTCAGATTTTTAACATGCATACATTTAGAGTAATATCCACTTTTCCGCTGACACCCCCCTGAACATACCACCGGTTCTAAAAACCTCTTAAACTGTGGGCAGAAAAATCACAAGAATTATGGTATCATTTATAAAATTTTCACATGTCCGCTCTATGAATGATCCATCTTTTTAAAGTTATGTTCTGGCTCCAAAGGGGTGTGGTTTCCTCTCAGCACAAGGTAGAAATACTGGTTTATCCAGTTCTGCCAAGCCAGCTTCTGTCTCCAGTTTCTCCCCCTCCCAGTTTCTGCCAAGAGTAAGCCACTTTTACGACCCCTGCAATATAAGATTTGCTTGGGTCCTGAAAGGCTCATTGTTCAAGAGGAAGCCATTTATGATCCTCTCAATAAACCCTCTGCCTGGGTGAAGGGAGTTGCATTGTTCACTCTCCTGCAGAGCACAGGTAATTCAATTATCAGATAGATGGTATATTCTTAGTGTGGCCAGCAAAAAGGCAGATAGTCCTGGGAACACAGCTGTGACTCAAGTTTCACTCCTGATAGGGGTAGTTGTCAAGCAAAATCAAGTTCCTTAAGCCAGACTTTCAGCTAACTATCATGTTTTTTTGTTGCTTTTTAAATTAACTTGCAATTTTACACATGCAGCTAGAATGCTGATTCTAAGTGCAAAACTATGACATTTCAACAGTTACAAAGGCATGTGACACCAAACATAGGTCACTCATTTAATCTAAACATTTTCGATTTTAGTGTCTTTAAATCCAGTGCAACTTAAACTGCTGACTCCATAGCTCAGCCAGTTTTGTTATAAGCATTGTTCTGGGCTCTTCATTTCCCAGATTTTGTAGGCACACAAAACTCCATTCTGCCAAATGTCTGCTGGTGTTCAGTGAATATTTTGCACATATTGTAATGTTTGAAAATAGGCATTTTGAGCCTGCCTTCAGAGAAACACAGGGTGGTTTTAAAACGCCGGCTTTTGGATAGTGGTGAGTTCTGGTACTGCACCCATTTTTGGGATTTAACAAATGAATTCCCCACAATTCTAAGTTGCATTTGGCAATCAGCATTGCCATTCCCAATGGTTTCAGACTACTGTGCGGGTAGTCCAATGGTGGTTTTAAAGCGCTTTGAAGCTAACCGGCGCTACTGTTTTTCCTTTGGCAACCCATTTCCCTCATGGCAACCCGGCCTTTCATTCTCGCACTGGTGGGTGGCAAGTGAGGCAACAATTTTGGTGGGCGCACAAACTGCGCAGCTTTCCTGGATTTCGGCGCACATGTGGGTTTTCCGCCATCTTGAATTTTCTAAGCCCACAGCACCAAATGTTGCAGCATGATTACTTGCACGTGGGTCAAGACACCCAACAAGCAACAGCGGCCTGGGGGCTGGTCTACAGTCCCCACTATGCACATCAAAGATCCAGAGCTCCCCATGGTCTTATAAATAAGAGCAGCACGCTCTAAGGAAACACAATTTGTTTGTGGACCCTGAACGGGGACCCAAACAAACAGGAGGTTCGCTCTTCACTCAGCGTCCTCCACTCTTTGCTTCTTTAGCAATTTCAAAAGCTCACTGCATCCAAAGCGTCTTTTTTTCCTTTTCACAGAACAGTGTCCCTGTTCTAAGCAAAACGATCTGGGCGAACGAGCGGCGAAATCCAAAGGCTAAGGAGTCGCCAGATATGCACGGCATCCCGGAGAGCAGGACGCCAGGTCGACCCGAGCAAACGGAAGAAAAACAAACAGGGCAGCCCGGCGCAGGCGGCGTGTCAATTTCACATTCTCAAGTAAGTGAGCCCCGGCGCCGGGTTGCGAGGCGAATGAAAATATACTTAAGCCCTCTAATGTAAGCATTCCACTGGCAGCCGGCCAAGGGAGAATCCGGTACAATCGTTGAACTTGCTCCTGTTCCGAACGACAAAGAATGAAAGTATCATAATGTATCTAATAGCCGCATGGAACGAAAAGAGATTTGTTTCAAGGGAGGTTGCTTATTTTTAAAAAGGGTTCAGGTATAGAGCTATCAAGTTATATAGTACAGTGGTGAAGTGTCCCGCATACAAACCTGACGTCTGAGGTTCGATTCCTGCAGTCGGCTTCAATACATAAGTTTACAGACGACATTCAATATGCCTAATTTTTTAAACATCAGGCAGCAATGTTTATATTGTTTGGGAACATCGAGCACGGCACAAACGTATTATAGCCTCCTAAAAACCAAGCATGACAGTGAGCTGTGCGGATAGCGCAGTGGCAACATGGATGTCTGGGAATAAGACAGCCCAGGAATAATAGGGGTTTCAAATCCCGCACCCGCTGCACAGTGCAAATATAAAACGCATGTTGAGCTAAATACAATTTTTTTCTCCTTTAGGCTTAACAAAACAAGGGGCAAATAAAAAAAAATTGCAATAGACTTTAAAGCTTCACAGGTGCAGCATCAGTTACACAATACGGGCAACAACATAGCACATTTTTGTCAATCATCCAATTTTAAGGGGCAACAAGCAAACCTGCAGGGATGTTCAATTGTTAACAAAAACAGCTTTTTCAATTACACAAACTACTTTTGTCTCTTTAGTCAAACAGGCAAAAGAATAATGGCTCCCAAATGAAAGCCACAGGAACCCACAACCCCTTCGCAGAAACCCAAATGACCTCACCTACTAGCAGCCATTGAGGCAGCCGAACATTATGGCTGGGCCTGGGTCAGAGAAGGGGTGCCCATGCCACCCGGCCTGGAAGATGACCCACCACCACCAAAAAAAAGGAAGTCAACAGAGGGCGTGGGAAAAGGTAACAAAAAGAAAAAACTGTCAAAATTATGCGAACACATGAGTGAAATGCAACAATTATTTCTTGAAATTAGGGGTAAACAACTACACCCCCTGGGCGGGACTGGGCCTACAAGCCCCATCGTACCACTAGAACCCGACAACATTGCAAACCCCCCCACCTACAACAATACCAACAGCATCAACACCATCAGCCCCAGCAACACCTCTGCCCCACGCACCAATAGCAGCCACCACAGGACCACTTACGCCAACAGCGGCAACACCAGACCCGACAGGTGCACTAAAAGCATGGGCAACTCCTAATGCAAACACATCGGAGTAAACAGGTGCAAACAGCAACAGCCCATCAGACATGGTCATGATCAGCGGTGCCCAATTAGACTAAAAGCTGAAATCCGTCCAGACAGAAATCCTGAATAGATACAAAAGATGCCTGGCATGGAACATTGACATTACAATCAAAGAAGCTATATGGGCAAAAGAGTTAATCGAAATCATTTCACTTATAGAAGCCCAACGAAAAGGGAGAGATGCTTTTAGGGATCCCAAAAAGATAGAGAAAGCCATATGATATATGATATGGCATTTGTAATGCGCCTATATACAAGTGTTTCAAGGTGCGACGAGGCAGGGGGGTCAGGGGGAGACAGACAACGATCCTACTAGGCCAGGTGTCATTCAGATCGCGCAAGGGTAGAGGGGAAAGGGAAAAGTGCAAGGGGAAGGGGAGAGGGGAAAGTGCAGTACATGGTTAGTAGAATACAAGATAAATAATAGGGCCAGCTGGTGGCAAGTGTAAGGTAAGTGCCGGGATGAGGGGCTGTAGGATACAGAGACAGTCCCGTAGTGCAGGTAGGCAGTGGAGGGAAGAGTGGCTGGGCCAAGGACCGAGATCAGTGAGTGGCCCAGTTGCAGATTCAGTGCAGCTTTGCTGATTTTAGGAGGGGAGAGAGGGAGAGAAAGCGGAGGCAAAGAGGAAGGTTTTGAGGTGCTTCCGGAACCGGAGATGGTTCTCCTCAAGTTTCAGGGAGGCAGGAAGGCTGTTCCAGAGGGAAGCCCCTGCTGCGGAGAGAGATCTACCCCCAACTCGTAGCCAGAAATACCCATGTAGAACAGAATTGGGATAACTGGTTGCAATCCTTCGCCATCCTGGCAACTATATACGAGGAAAAATTCCCAGAGGATGGTAAAAAACTATGGGCATACATGGACAAAATCAGAGAGGTAAAAATCGCTCAAAAGGGAAAAACCTGGCTATCATATGATATTCGATTCAGGCGGAGCATGTCAGAGAGGCCAGCCATAGAATGGGACGAGATACAGAATGACTTATACATGCTAAACGCCGAGCCTCCATCAGAGGAAGAGGCCAACCAAGCAACACCCAAAAATAAAAAAAATTCACAGGGCCCCAGATTTTCAGAAAATGAAAAACACAAAAAGGGGGAACAGCCCTTTTGGAAGAATCAGGCATGGGCGGCGAAGTCTAATGCCCACAGGCAGAACAAAAAACACTCCCCCAAAGCCAATATCCCATGCAGGAATTTTGGAAAAAACCTGTGCACCTGGGGGAAGGAATGCTGGGACAAACACACTTGCACAAACTGCAACGGCGACCATGCAGCAAGCAATTGCACCAGACTTCCAGCCAAAAATGCACAAGATTAGCACCAACCCCACCCTGCCAACCGCACTTTTAGAACCAGGTAGAACACCCATCAATCCAAACAATTTTAGAGAAGCACTGATGAATTACCCAGACAGAGAAACCAGCGAAGCAATCCTGCAAGGTTTCACCAAGGGTTTCATCATCCCTTTCAAGGGAACAGGGGCACAGAATAATAAAAAAAAACCTGATGTCAGCCAGGGACAACCAACAAATCGTGGAGAGCAAAATTAAGAAGGAATTGCTACTAGGCAGGATTGCAGGCCCCTGGGACTCCATGCCTTTTAGGGATTACATAATATCCCCCCTGGGATTGGTCCCCAAAAAGAACCTGGGAAAATGAGGCTAATTCATCATTTGTCCTACCCTAAAGGCCAATCACTGAACGACGGCATCCCACACACTGAATCTGCGATATCCTATACACACTTCCAAGAAGCAGTAAGACTCATACAGGAATGTGGTAGGAACGCTCTGATGGTCAAACTAGACATTGAATATGCCTTCAGACTACTGGCATCCCCCTGGCAACAGAGAAGATGACCAAACCAGCCACCAACATAATCTTCCTAGGTATCAAGATAGATTCAGCAAGGGGTTTATGCAGAATCCCAAAAACAAAGATAGCTGAACTCCTGGAAAAAATACAAGGCATAACAACAAAAGACAAGGGCACAGTAAAAGAAATTCAGTCACTGGCGGGAAGTCTCAACTTTGCAGCCAGAATCATCCCCCACGGGAAGGCTTTCTCCAGAAGTCTAGAGCTAAAAATCAAAGCATACACCAAACCCCACCTACACATCCGGCTAGGCAAAGAGATGAAACAAGATCTGGAAATTTGGGGGAATTTCCTCAGATTTCAACGGAACCTCACTTTGGTGCACGCCATTGAATACATGGACAGAAAGGGTCCTCTTCGATGATGTAGCCGGGAGCAGGGGTTTTGGAGCCATACTAGACTCAGAATGGGTGGAGGGACACTGGCCCAAATCATGGCAATCTGCAGGGTGGACAAAAAAATCACCCTCCTAGAAATATTTCTCATTTGGCTAGGCTTTACACATCTGGGGCAGACAGCTAGCTAACACGGAACTCTTGGTCTGGTGTGACAACATGGCTGTGGTAGGCTCCATAAACAGAAGATCTACCAAATGCCATTTAGTGCTGAAAGTCCTATGAGCCATTACAGCCGTCACACTACAAGAAAACATTGTGGTCAAAGCAAAACACATCTTTGGAGCAGACAGTAATATTGCAGATGCTTTCTCGCTTTCAGTGGCCAAGATTCCGGGAGCTAGCACCACATGCCCGGGAACAGAAATATTTTTAAAATGGGCTCATGAACAGGGTTTTAAGAGAGATTGGGCAGGAAGACACTTAGTAGCTATTTCATATTTCTCAAAAATATGGGGAGACTCAGACCCCACCCAGAAAGCCCTGATCTCCTATTCCATGAAAATCTGGGGCAGAACAGAGGGACCTCAGGTAGACACCCGCCACCCCCTAGATTTCAACAAATTAGTAAAAATAGCAGACCAGCTGGAGGCCATATGCTGGCATCCATATGAGACCATGCTATTTAAGAAAGCATTTTTTCTGGCTTATTTCGGGGCTTTCCAGGTAGGAGAACTTGTGGCCTCCAGCACCAAAGCCAACAACGGGTTAGGCATCATGGAGGCCAGGGTCAGACAGGACAGCGTCAGCATAGACATCCAACAGTCCAAAACGGGAGCCAAAAGAACCATCAACATGTGCTGCATTGATGATGCTACAAACTGCCCGGTGTGCATCACCAACCTTTATTACGCACAAATGCCCAAAGTGGGGGGGAGGTTCCTAATCCACAATGATGCCTCGGCACTAAGCCGCTACCAATTTAAAGGGGTGCTGATGAAAGAAATCAGCAAAGCGGGATGGGATCCGAAGGAGTTTGGCACCCACTGCTTTAGACTCAGGGCTGCCACCTCAGCTTGGCAAGGAGGGCTGGCACCACAACAGCTAAAAAACATAGGGGGATGGAAGTCTGACTGCTACAAAAGATACATCAGACCACAGCTAATATAGCCCCCCCCCCTTTTTTCTCTCCACCCCTCCAGAAACAACAGACAGGGGAAGACCCCACTCCGATCAGCATGGATAGTCGGACACTCATTCGTCTTCAGGATAGGCCGATGGGCAGAAGAAACCAAAGAGGGCCCACCTTTCAGGAACACCATTGCTTCCTGGTGGGGACACAGAGGCCTCCTTTGGGCCGACCTCCACGATACGCTAGCTGAGCTGGTGGCATACAGAGACCCGTCAGCTTTCCTGATAGTACACCTAGGGGGCAACGACCTGGTGACCACAGGAAGAAGAAAACTGTTTGAAGAAATTTGCTCCTCCCTAGCTGGCATTTTACACAACTGGAGGGACACAGGAATATACTTCTCGGCAATCCTGCCTAGAAAGAAATGGCAGGGGGCCATCTGTTAGAAATTAATAGACATTTTCAGAAGGAAACTGAACAGGGGGATAGAGAAATTCTGTATAGCTAGAGGCCTGGGTTTCATAAAACACCCGGCCATTACTTTGGGTGACCCAGAACTTTTGCTCAAAGACGGCACCCACCTATCAAACCAGGGCATGGAGCATTTCTTTCAAGAAATTTCAACAACCCTAGCATCCAGGGGTTGCCAATAAAATATACTTTTGGGGGAACACGGTCAGCTGGCAAACCTGTCCATGTGTGGCGGCACGGCCCAGAGGGGGTAACCTCAGGACCCGGTGCCCAAAAGTATGATATTATTACGATATGTGGTTATTGTTATTCCCATAAACATATCTGCACAATAAAATCCTACAGCCTTTTTATTGCGAACACTTGACAAACTGTGTGCTCTAACTTATTCACTGGTGAGGGTAAGGGTTCGGCCAATGTAAGTTGCATGCATATGGGTTCAGTTATGGGCAATGCTGCAGGGCCACCCAAGGCGAGGCAGGGTAACTGCTGTTACCATCCGGCAGGCCAGGGAGAGGGGCAGCCCCCACCCCCAAACCTGTTCCTCTCCCCAACGGATCCAGAGACACGCAGTCTCTGCCACACAAAGCCTGTGAAGGGTGAGGTGTGAACAATCACCTCACCCTTCCACTAAGCAACTAGGTGCTAAGCACCTAGGAGAAACCAACAGGCAGGCAGGGCGCAGGTTCAAAGACCTGCCTTCCCCTCAGGGGGCCAGACAGTCGGCTACACCAGCCTGGGGACTGGTCTACACCCCCCACTATGCACATCAAAGACCCAGGGCTCCCCTGGGTCTTATAAATAAGAGCAGCACGCTCTAAGAAAACACAATCTGTTTGTGGACCCTGAACGGGGACCCAAACAAACAGGAGGTTTTCTGTTCACTCAGCGTCCTCCACTCTTTGCTTCTTTACCACAAAACCCTCCCACCCTACAAAAGAAGGTAGAAGAACAAAGAAAAGACCAAGGAGGACACTGGACGGTGACCACTACAAGTCGTGGGACAAGAAGGCGGCACGGGCCAGAGAGGGTAACCTCAGGACCCGGTGCCCAAAAGTATGATATTACGATATGTGATTATTGTTATTCCCATAACCATATCTGCGCAATAAAATCCTATGACCTTTTTATTGCCAACACTTGACAAACTGTGTGCTCTAACTTATTCACTAGTGAGGGTAAGGGTTCGGTCAATGTAAGTTGCATGCATATGGGTTCAGCAGTTACGAATGAGTGGGGACACTGAATAAAGAATAAATAACCTGGTAATTGGGAACGCAGGATTCAGCGTTGAAGGGGATCCTTATCAATGCAGAGCTTGAGGTGGGGGGGGGGGGTTTAGAGTCAAAGTCAGAACAACGTTTCCCATGGCTGCTCGTTAGTAGTCCTATGTGGGAAGAAGTCAGTGACACCCCTTGAAACGACAGAAGCTTGTGGAACAGCTGACCGAGGACCCTGAAAACGGCACTGAACTGACAGGTGCAGAGAAGGCGAGGAAAGGGACGCTTGAGCAATTAGGACCTCTTGGTTGCAGTTAAAGAAAGCCGAAGTATTGGGGAATAAAATGGGATTCCAACCCATACTGTGAACACTATTAAAACGCACCACTGCATGCAAACGAAGGGGGTTGTCTAATGTTTAGAGATCCAATGTTAGAAAATGACCTGTTCTTCCTAGTCCCAGTGTCTTTGGGGTGAGAAGCATACCGACAATTGTTAACTGAGGAAAAGACTACCTCTGTCATAGACTTGCTCAATTTGACATAAACCATTGTTTATGTATAACAAAGCTGTGTTAACAACCACGGCAAGGAAGCAAGGTGCATACCAAAATGGCTTACATACATACACAGCACGTTAGACAATATACATTTCACAAGGAAGCAAGACAATGGATGATGATTGTCCCCCTGGCAAAAATGGGGGAAAAGCAAATCTGCCATATACCAGAGAGAGGTATTTAGGTGATGGCAAATAGCCAGGAACCTGAGGAAAGATCAGGGAAGTGCTTGTTCCCTAGGCACTGCCAAGACCAGGGAATGGTTTGTTCCCCTGGCATGATCATCACTGAACCAGACAGGCAGTGAGAAGCCGGCGGTGAAGAAGAGCTGCAGGAACGCAGCCAACATATTTTCTCTTCATAGTACCTTTACAGGCATTCATTCTGAGAGTCAGAATATGTTTTTTGACATAGGACAGTGAACGTTATTTTGGACATCCTGACAAAGACGGGTACACTAAGTAGTTTTGTTGAGGTAGGGAAAACCCCTTCATAGAGTTAGGGATAGCGAGGCATTTTTCCCAACCCTCTTATTTAAATAACCATCCTTCGCCAAATAACTTACCTGTGTCTCGTTAGTCTGGGCCCTCGCAGTAGCTACAGCATGGCAATCGGTAAGCTACTCATCCAGTTGGTGTTGTAAGCTGGTTTTGTTGAGTATAAAGGTGGTGTCTAAAATCAGTGAATAGTGTTAGCTTGCAGTGCAATTACGAGTGGGAGGGAAGGTTATAAGCATGTAAAATTATAGAGATATTTTATTCATATCTTGCTCATACACAAGTGTTTCAGAGCGTTTCAGATAACAAGGAACTTGCCTAGGCCTTGTCCTGGTCCATCACGTAGGGTCCTGTTGAAGTATAGCTTGCATGGGTGAGACCTCGGACTCGTGGTAGGTGTAGAAGAGCAGGCTGGGGTAGGTGGGAAGGTTTTGCAAGTTGGGAGGATAATGTTCATGCATCTCTTACTGGACTAAAGAATGCTTGCAATACTCGTTCTTCTGGGAAGAATCCTTTCTTGTCCTCACTTGAGTTTAATATTGTTTGATTGTAGAGTCAACGTGATATGTGAACGTTCTATTGCATTAGTAAATGTTATAGCTAAAGGCATGCATTAGATTTTCTCACCTGGCCATCTAGACAGCTGTGCTGATTACTCTACTTGTTATAGCAATATGCACAGCCATCTTACCCTCTGTTTCTTGAGCACTGTCTGCTATTCCTTTCACGTACCACTGCTGCACTTCAAGCCAATTAAGTCACAGCTAGCGATTACTTCCAACTTGCCATATTTGACAACCATTGGATCTTTTATAAATGCACCTACTTTTTTAATAGTATCCTTGATTAGCTTGGGGCCAAGAACGTTTAAATTGCTACAGTATAATTCATTTTCTTAACTAATATCTTTTTTTTAAAAAAAAAATTAAATTCGTTTATGGTTACAAAGAACCTTTACAAAAAGCAAAGAAAAACATGAAAGAATAAAAAAGGTTATTTCCATTAAACTTCAAAATTCATTAGTACTAAAAACAAGTTACCTATGTCCACAATTATGGAACAAAACCTACTATTTCACACCATCATTAAAAAGAGAAATAAAAGAAAGGAATTTGTATCAAATTCATGTCATGAAGTAAGAAAGTAGAAGGAAAAAGAAAGGCAAGGGAGAAAAAAAACAAAGGACACAAAAGACTTCAATTACAGTTATTTACTTATCTGACTGACAACCTAAGCTCAGGTAAGGCAGAGAGCAAAGAAAAGAGGATGGTGAAGCCAGAATCCACCAAAGAGGCACAATAGTTAGACTCTAGATGAAGATTTTTGATCTGTTCCTATACTTGTATCACCGTTATCGTCAAACAAGATTCTTGTCCTGACATCAACCTCGCCCAAAACCTATCTGTGAGGATACACTCCAGTTTGTCCACAAGTCTTTGGAATAAGGCCGCTCCAAGAGGCCAGGTGCCCTCACATTCCATCAAAAGATGTTTCACTGTCTGCTTCTCAGGAGTTTCACAACTTCCCCCTGCCCCTATTTCGAAAGAACTTCTCCAGTATGCGCAATGTTCAAGCAGAGTCTGAGAACGTTTTGTCTGGCTCTCCAATAAGGGAACTTCTCAAGATATCTTGGGACACAGCCCAATTTCTTTTCTGATAATGAGTATGGGTTAGCTCAGGTAGCACCCCACATAGTTTCCATTGTAGTAATCCAATCCATCTGTTCCATTCCTTTTTTTGACTTTCAGAGATTGGTAATCACGGTCTCCAAACCTGTATCAGATCTTGCCAAGATCTCTCCAACCCTCGCGTTTAAGTCAGCTAGCGCTGATTTAGATTGTGTGAAGTGGTCTTGGATATCTGCATGCAGAGTGTGGGGTTTAGAGGTCATAATTGATCGAAAGAGGGAAACCAGCGTCCAATCCGCCAGAGATGCCAATGATTTTAGGACCTAGTTTGTATCTTAAACATACTGTAGGAAGACCCTGCAGAAGTCCAAGGACCCTCCAAATTAAACCCTCCCATTTTTGCCAGTTTGTTTTCCAAAAGTAGTGGTTTAACTTACCGACCATACAACATCACTGGTACAACTTTGGCCACATAAAATGTAATTAGAGGGGTTATTCAAAATGTGCAGTATTTTGTGTACTTTTTTCATTTGAGGAATCAGCCGTATGATCTTACCATCTATTTCTGATTCCACTTTTTCTATTGATGGTGGTGTGTACATTACATACCCCAAATAAAGCACCTCCTCCACTCTTGGAATCTTTTTGTTATCCAATAACCATTGATGATACTGCACCTTTATTCTTGTCTAAACACCAGTATTTTGGTTTTTCTGTGGATTGATGGAAAGGCCATTGACTTTAGCGTAATCCCCCAATTTGTCTAGTAAACGTTGTAGACCAACTGCTGTCCTATCAAGCAGAACACTATCATCGGCATAGGCCAGCCAACAGATTTTATTGTCATTAATTTTAGGGCTGGCCAATGCTGATGACTCTAGTGATGTACCCATGTGTGCCAAGCACAGATTAAAGAACAAATGGGCCCCCATACAGCCCTGTCTAACACCTCTTTCTACCCTAATGAGCTCCAAGAGATGACCCTGCTCATCAAGTCTTACTCTCATAATTGTGTCCCTATGAAGTTCTAGCAACATTGCCAGGATATGTTCTGGAATCCCGCAACTTGTGAGTTTGTTCCATAAATGATCTCTGTTAACCTTGTCAAAAGCCTTGGCGGGATCTACCCAAGCCCCATACAATGGTGAATCTCCCTTCCCCCTGGCTTGTTCCCGACGATATTCAGAGCTAACCCATTTAGTGATGTGGAAAGACCCTTCCTAATCCTGTCTGGAGCTTGGATAGAATGTGTGTCTCTGCTACCCAGCTTTCCAGTTCCAGTTAAGTAATCTAGCCCAGAGGTGCACATTATTTTTTAGGACTTGATAAGTCAGCCCATTAGGGCCAGCTGCTCCAGACACAGATTTGGTGATGAGCTCCGCTATTTCATGCTAATCAGAATTCATTAAACAAGGGCCATCAGTATGACAAATCAGAGTTCTAATATAGGGATTCTCAAAGTGTTATGGCAAATATTCCAACCACTTAGATTCTGCAACCAAGGTGCATTGAGAGTTACTATGCTGCACCTCGAACTGGTTGATAATTGTCCAGACATTTCCCACATTATTTCCACAAACTGCTTTGAGCATCAGCTCACCATCCTTTTGTAGGAGCAGCATTGTTTGCCCCTTCGACCAGTGCCTAAACTCATTTCTTAATCTCCTCCTCTCTTTTTCCAAGATTTCGCTATCCGCAGTTCTCTAAGCCTTCTTCTTAGGGCCCTCTTTTTCTCCCAAGTGTACTTGCCAAATACATGACAATGGGAAACTTGTTTCTCTGTTGTTACCGGGCTCGGTGAACTGGTGGCCCAAATACATTCTGTAAATTTTGAAGGCTGACAGTTTTCCTCAACGACCTTATCAAAATATGATAAGTCGTCATTTAGGCAGATCCCTTCTTTTTTTTGTTTAACCACCCTAACTTTCCCTTTCTTAGATGTTAACATTTGATTCTGTCTAGCCATTGGTGTAATAGTCCTATCAGAGAAAACCAATTATAACCGTGCATGATCGCTTGCTCCCCCGTGTTTTATCTTTAATGAAGAACAGCACAAAAATAAGATCCAATGACAAAAAAATATAGTCGATTGTGGAGGATGAGTCGCCTCGCTGCCAAGTTGTTATTGGCGGACCTTCCCCCGTACCCGATCCATTTGTCATTTTGAGGCCCCAAACATTTAAGAAGTCCAACCATCTTCCGCTAGTGGAAAACCTTTGTTTTTTTCCCTCCTCCCTGATTGCATTTTTGATATAGAAAGTATTCAGATTGCCTGAATTATATTGGAGCCCCCAAATTCTATCTTAATCCTTTCCAACAATGACAACAAGATCATCAAAGTCCTGGAGGTTGATACAGGCGAAGTTCCAATAGATGTTAATTATGATAACATATAAGTCCGGCTTATTTGACCTTAATAGTATTTTACAGGTCTTGACACCCATTTTGTTATTGAAAATGAGCTCCGATTCTTTACTTAAGGTGTTTTTAATGGCTATTATTAGGCCTCCAGACATCCTCCCTTTTGGTTTTTGTTGTTCCGCTTCATGAAATATTGTGAACCCCTCAATTTCAATGGGTTTAACCAGCCACGTTTCCTGAACAAGTATAATATGCTTATTTCTGAACGTTTACCCTCTCATCTCTCTAGTTTTGAAGGAGCAGGAGCCCTGCATGTTCCAACTCACCAGCCGACATTCCTCCTGCCTAAAGGGGATGACTTCCCACCCCTAATTTCTGAAGAACTTGGGTCAGGATTTCAAGGAGACGGGAGAGAGCACTTTGCTGTTCTTCCTGGTTCACAGTCTTTCTTGCAACCAATTGGGGCACCTCTAAAGCTTGTGGCTGTGTTGAATTCCCTGGGTTGGTACCACTTTCCTGTAGATGATTGGAACTTAATTCCTCCCTCGAGAAGGTGGAGAATATCTGAAGGCCTTGTTTCTCTACGTTTTTTGAGGACGCTAGTATTGCCAGTTTAGCTCTTTTTGATTTAAGACCCACTTCAGCAATATGAAAGTTGTTATCTATCAGAAAGCAAACAAATTCCATGTCTTCCGATGCAGAGAGGTAGAGGTTCGAAACTTTTTTGAAGATTGCTAATATCACGCTTCTATTCAAAGATTTATGTTTTGATCTCTTTGCTGAGGTCTTTAACCAAACTCGTGGAATTGCAAAAGCAGGTAATTCCTCTTCTGCCTTTTTTTTGTTTCCAATTCGCCTTCTTAGCCTCTTTGATCAAAAGTGCAATTGTTTCTAGAGCTTGCAATCTCCGCCGATTTTCTGAGTCTATTGCGCTTCTCTGGACCCAGTATCTGATTCCGATAGTTCTGCTGTATGACCTGGACAGTAGATATTTTCCACCCCCTCGACCACCCCACAGGCTTGTTTCCCTTGTTTTAGAAAGATTGGTGCTATTTTAATTTCCTTTACTTGCGGTTGTTGTATTGTTATTTGAGGATTTAGTGCCAAATTTTTCATCAGGTTTTTTCTCTTCATAAAGATGGGAGCCCATGGTAGCTTCTTCGCTGGTAGGGGTGATTGTGTTGAGATTGAATTTATCTCCAACTTAGCCTGACCCATTTAATTTGCAAACAAGTGCCCCTCACTCTTTTGAGCATTGCCCGGTTCGGATGTGAGAAATTCAGAGATGTCAGTTTGTAGCCCAACCCTAATGCTCACAAGCTCTATAACATGGTCAACTACTCCTGATGAATTTTGGGGTGGGTTTGGATGTAAATGCTGTAAACCTTTCTTGCTCTCTTTTGAGGGGTTGAGATTTTCCTAAATCTACAACACTCAGCTCTTATTTAGTGGAGCACTTTTGTGGACCAATCAACTGAACTTCCAAATCTGGGGTTGATGCCGCTTTCAGGAAAGAAGTTGCCTTCGATTTCTTAATTTTTAGTCTGGTCTGATTTTTGTTTTCTTAAGATCTCTTATTAATCGGTGTTGAAGCCTTCTGTTTCCTCTTCTTGGCTTCTCTTCACCTTGGTTTGTTTGTTCTTCGATGGTTCTGTTTTTCCACTTCTGTCCATGATACATCCTTTTCCTCTAAAACCAGCTCTTCGTTTTCGATTTCTAATAGTATTTCTCAGGGTAAGGCCGATGTCTAGACCCTGTTTTGTGTTTTCAATTCTCAGATCATTTAATGCTGGAGCTGTAATTGAGTTAATAGCGTTACTAATTCCCACGATAGATGACTCACAACTTGCTGTGTCTTTGGTGAATTCCAGCAAAATTCCTGCCTGAGATTGTACCTCTAACTTCAGCATGTCGAAAACGGTAACCAGTGAATTCAGCACAAAATTCAATGTTGAGTGTGTTGCTTCACTTGCTTGGGTCCTTTCAGAGAGCCCATTCCTTGCTTTTTGGGTCAGACTTTTCTTAGATCCCTCTACTTACTTTCTTTGGTGAATACTGGGGCTGCTCAACCATTTCCTTTGGAGTAATGCATGTGCCATCCATGCATTTTTTTTTATTCCTCAGACCCCCTTCCCCTGGGGAAGCAAAGTCCAACTCTGCACGCAGGCATCTGGTAGAAGATGTTATTTCTACTGAGGCCTCCACTGCCCGATCACCTTGACTTGGATGTCTTTTTTTACCAAAAAGATCTTCAATTCTTTAATGCATTTTAGATGTAGTAGTGGTATATTCTAGGCCTCGTCTCAACAGTAATGCAGTTTTTAGAAAACCTTCCTTGTTCGTTTTCCCCCAGTCTTGGAACTTGACTGGAGCCTTGGGCATGTATTTGAGCATTTACTCTTACTGTTGTAGTGATTGGTAAATAGACTTGTGTGCCATCTTCAGCCCTTATTTCTGCATATGACCCATCCCATTCCAGGGTTCTGATGTCATCTGAGAGATTGCCACTTCGTAGATTGTATTTCATTATTTTTTTGGGGCGTTTCAAGGTTTAGTTGCATTTATACCTACCTCGACACGCTCAAAGAGGCTCTACAAGGAAAGTAATTCCTCCACTGTTAATTCATGTGACATTTCTATGGTGCTCAAGGATAAGTGCTGGCAAGAAGAGGTCAGAGATGTCTCCCAAAGCTAGCTCCTCTTGCTTAATGGTTTCTCCTGTTAGGCCAATTCATCTCCTTCTCAGTGATGAGACCAAATGTTACATCATTTAAGACAGGCATCCCAAACAGCCTGGAAGAATATCAAAAATATAACTTTAAAAAAACATTGTTTTTACTTGGGTCTACATATCTGCAGCAAGGGTTTCATTTTTGAGGATTCAGCATTATGAATATTGGCATTAGTGGGCACTACATCGTCACACCAGTTGACATATGTTACAACTGATTGCGTACATCATGAACATCGACGACTTGCAATGATTCAAACTCAATTTGTGGGAACCCTTTGTGAAGTACACTGTGACGATTCTTGACATAGCGTCACTTCTCTCCAGGGAACACTCCATTCCCATGATGCTAGGCAGGTGAGGCCTCTAACCAATAGTCTCTCTAGGGGTGGTAACCTTCAAGAAGATCGATTGGGAAACACTGTTTGATCCTGGTGGACCTCTCCAAACGGGATCCAAGTTTCGATCCATTCTAGCAATGTTATTTCATCACCTTTTACAGTAGACACTGCTGAAGTAGACAATCCTTCAGCACCATGATGCCACTGGTGATAGCTGCGCTATACAAATTCTCAAAAGGAAAAAGAACGAACGTAATATATTTTGTTCCCCTGCTTTTTGGTTGTCAATTTACTTGTCCTTCCCGTGTTAAGAGATGTCAAACAGAATTTCATGTTTGTCTTTGTTATGTTTAGTTTATTGGGCACGGAACTCCTTCAACCTAACGGGTAACAGGAGAAGGAAGTATTTATTTAAAATTGCAGGTGCATGGGAGGGAGAAAACTGTTCTCCTTCACATGCACTATTCACACGAGGATCGGCAACTGATGACTGAAGTTTTCTCTCTGGATGTGCTAGCGTTTCCCCATAGCATACCTTTCCCTGAATCCCAGAAAGACACTCCACAATTTTCTCTTGTTTTTCGATATCAAAACCTGATGCATCTTGCGAGAGACCTGAATACCTGGTTTATGTGGCACCAGGTAGTTTCTTTTTAGTTTCCACCTCATTGGGCATGGGAATAGATCAGATCCGGTGCTGCCATTCCTACTTGTAGGCAGATCGGGGACTGGATGTGATGTTTGCCCTGTGACTTTGTCACGTTACTTTTTTACTAGTGGAACCAATGACTGAGAGGTTTTTCACTGCAAAGAGGTCTGGCTTTTTTTATTTTTTCAAGGAAATATGAGCACTAAAATGGCTGTAACTTCTGATGAGCCCAAGCCCAGCTCTATAGCCTCATTTTATTTTCCCCCTTTCACCTACAGGGCACATGTGGGAGGATGAATCTGACAGTTCTAATAGGGCATTGGAAAAAAACAACATAAGACATATTATTGAAATAGTTTTAAAGGATATGGCAAACTTCACACAAAAATAAGTCCTGCCATCATCTCAGCAAATGCTTTCCCTACTGCACAAGTGAGTTGTAAGGGAAGAGACCAAATGTAGCATGTGCAATGTTAATTTGTGGTTAAAAATGCAACTGCTTCAGATTCCATTATCAACTTGAATAAAGGTAGGGTTCGAAATTGTCAAGAGCTGGCTGGGAGCTATTTAGCTCCTGCTTGTAGCCTAGTAGAGCATGGCTAGCTTGATGCAAACAGACCCCAGGAACTACTTTTGACGCCCCAGTCCAACTGGTCCTGTGGAAGCATATATGTGTTTCTAAAGTTTGGTGTTTTGGTGTTGTCTGAGGAGCATTAAAACGCATCTAAAAGACATTTGAACTCTAATGGTCCATATGTAATGTGTTGCGTTTATAGTTTCAGTGGCGTAACACAAAATGTGGGGGCCCCCTGCAAGCCCTGCTGAGGGGGCGCACTGCCACAGCGCCCCCACTGGGCATGGGCAGCATGGTGCCCCATGCACTGTGGGTCTGTGGGGGCCCCGTTACACCAGTGTATAGTTTGCCACATGTGTGGGCTTTAGGTGTCCAACCTGCTATATACTAGCTTGTAGTTCCCCAAAGTTAGCCCTTTCTTACTGGGGGATGCTGGATAACCAGAAGCTACATTTCGCTCCTGCTCCACAAATCCTTATTTAGACCCCTGTAAAAGTGAGCAAGTCCTTAAGTCTCCAATGATAAATACATCTTTGTAGTAATTGTTTTTTAATTTTGTTATGTTGATTACAGAGCAGGCAAATTAAAGTTGAAATTCATGGTAAACCTTTTACAATAAAAAATTAGAACATTTAAGAGTGGGACTTTGCACTACGATGTGGGTATTGCGTGTGCCCAATTTAATACAAGTAGTCTGATGTTGAACACATATGCCTCTGCTATTTGATGAAGCTTTGATGTTCACACGTTCATATACCTAGATGGGGAGATCTACATTGTACCCACCGAAGAATATGTGATATGACCTGTTACGAAGTATGGTGATGAGGGCTGATTAAGGGGGACTGGGGAACTGTTGGGGCAACAAGAAGCCACCAGCTATTAAATACTACCTTTTGGAGGTGGTTTATGGGGATCCCTTACAGCCCCCCACTTTAACTTTAAGTACAAATTGCACGGCATACAAAGTCTGCCACCTCCATATATATTAATAGATATCATTCATATTCACCAAACGTAGAAGCAGTTGTTACCAAATGTGTGTGTCAGCTTGAGGATCTTGGTTACATTTCCAGTTACTTTTGCTCTTACACCCGGACTTTCTCCTGCATGCTAGTACTCTCGCACCCTCAACTCAATTAAAAATATGCCACACAAATTCAGTACAAAATGCATTTTCCTTCGATAAATGTCTTTTTTTTTAAAGCCACAAAATGTCCCAATCCATGCTGCACTATTCTGAGTGCAATATCTTTCACAGGAAGAAACCGAAACCCCTTCTGTATGACCTGATGGGAGTGCTCTCCGTGTTCGGGCAGGCATTGGTGGAGCACACTAAACCTGAGATGGAGGGGGTGGCAGCCTCTCTATTCAACTAACATGAGGGAGAGGAAGCATCATCCTCACTCCTGAGGCAGGCAAGAAGGCAACCTGAGAATGCGCGCACTTGTATGCGTGGTAGTTATAGGGGAATCGTTATATGAAGCTGCAGATGGAAGGCGACTGTGGTTGAAAGGTGAGCAGATGGGAAGAAAGGGAAACATATTGGTCGGAAATTATTTTTTTATTATTCGTGATTTAATGAGATTGAGCCTAGCTTCGAGAAAGCAACAAAGTGTTTTACAATCATAGAGAGAAGAACATGGTCAGTGCAGCAGAGAAACATAGTGGGGAGTGAACAGCGAAGGGAGAGGGTGGGCAGTCTGTCAGCAAGGGATCTATAAGCAACCAGGGGAGGAAAAAGAGGGGATCAGATCACCCAGTCTCGGGTAGTGTGGTAGTGGAGTGTGTGTGCGCCGAGGTGTTGGGGAGGTGCCATTTCTTATGGATGATAGTCTTGTCCTCCTTCCTGAACTGTGGAAGAGGGGAGGTGAGTCTGCTGTTGATGGGAAGGAGGTTCCAGAGTCTTGGGGCGTAGACTGAGAAGGCAAGTCTTCTGGTTCTTCCTGCACTGACGGAGTTCAAGTATGCTCATGTCCTTACTTCTGGTTTAATGTAGGACTCCAGAGATGCTGAGGGTCTCAGTGAGGTTGTTTGGGGACTTCAGGGTGACAGCCTTGTAAACCATGCAGCCTTGCAGACGATGCAGCAGGATTCGAAGATGATATGGCTTGCAGCGGGACCCAGTACAATTCAATGGGGGTCAAGGTGATGTAGCTGAATTCCCTTTGAATTGTGTTTCAGCGAGTAGGACACATCGCAGGGGTGACACAGTAGTCGTCCAGACGACCTTCCAAAAGCATTACCACCATCCAAGTGGGAGAGAACCTAGGTTTGAATAGAAAATCTGATGTTTTATTTCAGGATGAAGGGCTTGATTTTGCGAGCGAGAGAAAGTTGGTATAAATCTGTTTGTGTCTTCCTTGCTATGTGCTGTTTGAAGGACAGGTGTCTGTCAATGTTGACCCCAAGGGACTTGGCATTGTGGCAAGGTGAGGTGTGAAGCTCTCAATTTGCTTAGCAGAGATGCAGGTCTGGCTGTCGGGGTGTTTGGTGTTGTCAGGAGTAGGAATTCAGTCTTGGAGGGGGTTGAACTTCAGTTAAACACTCGTTCTCCAGCATGGGATCTGGCATGGATTCACATGCTCATGAATATTCCCAGTCATTAGGCTGGGAATCCTCAGTAAAAGAAAAAATTGTTTCACTTTCACTTTAAAACTGTATTTTTCCTCTAAACCAATCCTTGTCCCTTAGTCATACTGCCCCCATTCAATGACAGTCCTCCCCATAAGCCCCTCCTCTGGCAGCCATTTTCAGATTTTTACCGCACGCTTCAGTGTTGGAGTTCTCGAGTTGCTGTCTGAGCTATTTGTACTTTTTTTGTGTTTTTCAACCAGAAAAGTTAAATGTTTCAAAGAGCCTGTGTGCTCTTTCCTTCATCTGATGACAGCGGAGAACCTTTGTCGGTGAAGTTGCGCGCCCCTCAAGAGTTAGGATTCATCGAAGATTCTCGAAGGCCATCTTGGGCCTACTTCACGCCCTCTGACCATGATGGAGGAGGAGGAGTAGGGAAGGGCCCTCTGCAGGCCCTGCTCCAAATGCGGGCTACGGAATGTGTTTGTGGAGGACCAGCACCTACAATGCCTCTACTGCCTACACCCGGACCATAAGGAGGTAGAGTGTGAGATATGCCTCGGTTTCTCTAATAAAACGATGGACAGGCATAGTAGACTTGCGGCATGGCTTTACACCAAGGACTCTGACCCGTGCTCCGAGCAGGGTCATGCCTCGTCCAGGACTGGCTGGTCAGAGGAGCGGTGTTCTAAGTCCTTTGAGGGCACCTCATCTGTGGGGGCCCAAGACAAGGCCAAGATCCACAAGTCAGAGTCCATCGGGTTTGCCACAGAAGTGGGTCCCAAGGTGGATAGGGCGCAATCAACATCACCTTCCGCCTCCATTGCCAGCCTACCATCAAGCTCCTCTTCGAAGAGGAAGTCATCTACCCCGGCTAAGCTATGGGGAAAATCCGAAAAGCTGCAGACAGAGGAGAAAGCGGCCGCGCAGCCCACACAGGCTCAACTGTTACAGCCAAAGACCTTGTCAGCAACTCTGTCGACGGCTACTACTAAGATGGCAGCTAAGGGCTCTGATCCTACCAGGCTGTCTCCCACAGCGCAGAACGTGTCCCTGCCCCCAAAGTGTGACACCACCGCAGAGACTTTTGCAAAGTCTACAGGTACGCCAGAAGGGGTGAAAATACTAGCACAGGTCCCGGTTCAGAACCATCAAGGAGGAGACGAAAAGGGGGAAGAGGGCGAAGGCCTCGAAACAACCCTCCAGGTCATCTCCAAGCCATGGAGGTTTCGTCCGTGGACAACGAAGATCAGCAGTCCATGCATAAGGTACACGCTGACGAGGAGGATGAAGGCACAGGGGCTAGTTTCCCTGTGTTGCCATCTCAGCCAAGGGACATTTCCTTGGATATTCTGACTGTCCACACCTTGGTGTCAGAGATCCAGATGAGAATGCCTCTGGCATCGGTAGTTGTGGTCCCCCAGGTCCCCGGTCAGCCACCGCTGAAGAACAGGAAGCGTCATCTGACACACCCATATCAACCTCCTCCACCGCGTCAGGACCCAACTGCCCCAGCAGACACGGGTACGGGAATGGCACACCCACGACAACGGATGACCACGAAGACCTCGTCACGGCAGACAGTGAGTCGCCACATTTGGATGCCCCACATAGGGTTTCCCCACCAGACGAGGTGGGTGTCAAACACTTACAATAATGGAGAGGAATCGACACTCTTCCCCCGAACCACAGAAGCCGAATGAATTCGACCCTCCCACCGTGGTTGGCACAGGTGTCTGAAGTAGCACAAACCAATACACACCTTAATACGTGTGTACAGAACCCAGTAACAAACACAGAGGATATTGCATTCACATGTAGTAGCAAGCGGTATGAACACAAGACAAGGGATAATTCCCCATGGATGAAGTACAAAACACATGGCCCATAGGGCAAGCTTTTAGCAACACATAAACATGTAGATTCATGTCTCTAGAGTCTAATCAGGCAAGCGAATGGGCTGCTACAAATCACAGAACCTGTAACCTGGTAAACACGAGTGAATAGCAATCACTCGTCATAGAAATCCTGCCAACATAACCATTTTGTGAGTTCTTCTTAGATTAATAACTAAATAAACTGCAGTAACCAACTCCATCCATAAGAGATTGCCAGACCACGATTCAGAATGCAGGTGAATGTACATATGGATCGGAGCCCCACCCTGCAATGTCACAAGCACTTATCTGAGCTCTGAGGGCCCCGTGGGACTCCTCGGAGTGAAGGTATCATGCCGTGATCAGCCGCCAGTCCGCCCGCTCTGAGCGATGCAAGCGGACGCCCGCGGCTTCAGCTGTCAGACGGGCAGAGCTTCGCTGTGACTTCCGAGTACCGACGGGCAGAGCTTCGCCGTCCGTAACTCATTCCGCGTCTCGCCGTCCTGCTCCTCACACCAACCACACCCAGGAGTTAATGAGCCACACCTGGTTCACGCGCCGTTGCACTTTTATGCTGCTCGCAATCACTGCAGCTGGCAACGCGCACGTGACCATACGCTCGTGTCCTTGTCCTGAACTACAACCTCCCCTGGCCTGCTGGGAATTCTAGTTTTGTCTCCCTACGTGCCGTAGGAGTTTTAAGAGGTAACGCTTGTTACTCCAGTGCGTTTACAGCCCCTATTCCTCACAGTGGGTTTGTTCCACTCCATGATCGCCAGGGCCTCTGAGCTATTCCAACTGGTGCCCGAGGAAACCAAGAAAGAGGGCTTCTTGTATCAAAGGTGGGAGGCCAAGAGGAAGACTATCATGGCGGTGCCTTTTCTAGACGATATTTGGGAATAGGGCGTAGCCTTCATGTAGAACGCTTGCACAGCTCAAGCCAACTGGGATAGGCTGGAAAAGAAGTATAGGGTGTCACACTCTGCACCCAAATGCCTTAGGTCGCAACCATCGCCAGACTCTGTGGTTTCAGCGGCCGCAAGGAACCGGTCGGCTAACCCGTCCTTGTCTTTGGTCCCTCCAGACACTGAGGGGAAAAGGATGGTCACCATGGTGAAGAAGGTGATTTACACAGCGGCGTCCACAATCAAGGCGGCCAACACACTGGCGATCCTAGCCAGGTACAGCATGGAGTTGTGATACAAACTAGGACTAATCCTGGTGTTCATCCCCGACGATAAGATGGAGGCCCTCGCCCTTTTCCAGGAAAGAGAAGTGGCATTGGACTATGCCATCATGGTGGCGGTGGACGTCGTTGACACAGGATTCGGGCAAATGGGGGAACGGTGTCTGCCTACATCATCAGGGATGGATGAAGGCCACTTACTGCCACCAGGAGGTCCAAGGGATGGTGCTGGACATGCCTTGCAATGGGGAAAATCTGTCTGCACCGCTCGTCTTTTCGCTCCTCCAGGGGAAAATCGAGCAGGTCATCGAAAGGGCTCTCTACATCATGCAGACAGCCTTCCCGATCCTCAATGCAAGAAGCCTACAGAGGCCGCTCCCAGGCCTCTGGTAGCAGAGGACAGCGGTGCCGTTGCCCGCAGGGCAGGACGCTGGCACCCAAGCAAGCCTGAACTAGCCAAGACGTTGACCCCCCACTCATGCACCCCGATGGGAGGCCGGCTGACGAGGTTCGTCAGTGAGTGGAGAAAGTTCACCACCGACAGATGGGTGCTTGATACTCTCACCCAGGGTTACACCTTGGAGTTCCAACACAGGTGTTCTCGTATTCCGCTGGTTCCCCGGCAGGAGCAGCACTTCCCTCAGCTTCTGGAAGAGGTACGAGCCATACTACGATAGGTGCGATAGAGCTAGTTCCACAATGGCTCTGGGGCTCCGGGGTTTATTCCAGATACTTTCTTGCCAGAAAGAAGACTGGGCTGGAAGCATATCCTGGGCCTGCGACATCTGAACAAATACTTGACGTCGCAGAAATTCAGGATGGTCATGTCGCAGCACGTGCTCGGACAACTGGAAAAAGGAGACTTCTTGACAACGTTGGGCCTGGAGTATTTATATTTCCACATCACAAGAAACATCACAAATGTTGGTTTCATGGTGCAGGGCCAGCACTACCAGTTCAAGGCCCTACCATTCGGCCTGAAGTAGGCCCCAAGAGTATTCATGAAGTGCCTGCCACCACTGGCGGCCCATCTACATCTACAGGGCATACATGTATACAATTACCGGGGTGACTGGCTGATTCACGTCCGCTCGCGGGAGCTGGCCGAAGCGCACGCAAAGGCAACCGTCCGGCTATTGACAGATCTGGGATTCTCCGTCAACTATACAAAGTCCTGCTTAACGCCATTGCAGAACGTGCTGTTTCTAGGCGCCAAACTCAGTGTCTTGCCTGGCGTCTCGCTCAGAAGAGAGGCTAGCAGCCGTTCAAAGAAAGGTGCAAGACGGGCACAGAGCCGGCCATCAAGTCGTTGCTGGGCATGTCGTCCTGTGTCTACCTCATTTGCCTCTAAGATTGCAGATGTGACCCCTACAAGAATTCCTGTATGCCCATTGGGTTCAGGTGTCTGTAGATTTCATGGCAAGATCCCTCTCAACGAGAGTTCTGATGGGCGATAGTGGTAGGGGGTCCACTCCCACACCGCAGAAGGCACAGTTTTTCAAAATCCCCACATATCAGGAGACTGTCACCACAGATGCCTCCCTGGAAGGTTGGGGGAAGCACACCGGATGTCTGCAAGCCAGAGGCCTGTGGCTGCCGGAGGAGAAGGATCTTGATATCAACATACTGGAGCTACGGGCAGTGTTCTGGGCCCTCAAGTCGTTCCTACTGTCTCTGAAAGGCAGGTGGTGAGGATCTTCACGGACAACACCACCATGATATTATACATCAGGAAGCAGCATGGCACTCGATCCCCGGCGCTCTCCATGGAACCCCAGGACTTGTGGCTCTGGGCTGTCGGATAGGGGATGTTCCTTGTCCCTCTTCACCTAGCGGGAGTCAAGAACACCATTGCAGACTCCCTCAGCAGGGAACTTTGCTCCTGCCATGGTTTGGAGCTTAGTCGGGATCAGGTGAACCGCCTGTTTGCCGAATGGTTCAGAAGCCAGATCGATCTGTTTGTGACGGCAGTGAACACCAAATGCCAGAAGGTTCCAACAGCCAAGGAGCTTGGTGGATGCATTCTCCTTCATGTGGGAAGGACTGTATCTATACGCGTTTCCTCTATTCCCTCTCCTGCCATGAGTCGTCAACACACTCAGACAGTGCCAATGCAATATGATACAGATTTGGTACCCAACCTTTCTCAGCCTGTCAGCGGCGCCACCAGTCAAGTTGCCGGTGGTTCTGGATCCTTCATCACGACCCAGGATCGCTGGACCTGAAGGCTTCGCTTTTGCAGCCTCAGAGTTTGGAGGTTATGAGTTACCAGCAGACCGCAGGGAAGTCATCGCCAAGGCCAGGGTGTCCTTGCCTTTGAAGTGCTACGGCCATCAGTGAAAGCGTTTTGCTACGTGGTGCTGGTCGCCGAAGATTACCCCTCTGAGGGTTAAGGCTCCACCGATCCTTCCATACTTGCTATCTGTGGCAAAGGCTGGTAGGTGCACGCTTCCATTAAGGTGCATCTGGCGGCTATCTCCTTGCTTTTGTCCCACAGACTCGTCAAGACTCGTCAAAGAGTTTCTCAAAGGACTTTTTCAATCTTTCCCGCCGGCGAAGGCTGTTGCCCTGGCGTGGGAACTGAACGTGGTTCTGAGGAGGCTCACGGAGGCTCTCTTTGAGACTGTGCATCAGGCCCCACTCAAGTTTCTCTCGTGGAAGACTGTTTTCCTTGTGGCCATCACCTCTGCCAGGCGTGTAGGTGAAATCCAGGCCCTATCCTGCAAACAACCATACCAGACTTCCCACGAATCAAGGGCGGTACTGTGTATGTACCCCTCTATATTGCCAAAGTCCTCTTTCATAGACTTGTTTGCTGGGTTTCAAGGGATGTTAAAGTCGGAGGAAGATGTTGTTGGCGTGCATGAGAGACGTGGTGATGACCAAATCAATGCCATCTTAAAGAAGGTGTTTGCCTTGTGTGGTCTGTAGATGAGGTCGAAGTTGACTTTGTCCATGGGGTGAATGGGAAGTGACAAGAGAGGTTTTCAAAAGCCCATGGTGGGGACGTCCAGTCGGGTGCATGATCCCTTGTGACAGATGGCGAGGCCTCCACCCGTATCGTTTGGACAACTTTATAGAATGCTGCAGCCATTGGGATGAGGAAGTCAAGGATGTGGGTGGAGATGGGCCACGGTAGAGAAGGTGGCATCCAAGTTGTGTATCCAAGTTCTGTATCATGCTGAGGTTGGTGATGTCTGCTGCACTGTTGGCTAGCATCAGTTTTTGTGTAGTGGTGAATGATGGAGTGCTGATAGGGTCTATGTTAAGAGTGCGGTTGATGGTATGCAGTGTCCATGATGTTGCTGATGTGCAGAGAAGTTGCAAACGAGTGGTGATGGTGGGTAATGGGGTGTTGTGAGAGAGTGATGAAACACTTATTTGAGGGAGATAACCGAATGTGTGAGCAGCAGAGGTTCTGCCTCCCGTTCAAACATAAATTGCCTTTTTCTTTGTATGCTCTTCGCTTCAGACACCTGTGAGAAACTAGGTGTCTCACCCACTAGTCCCCGGGGGTCTATCTCTCAGGTGGCCAGGGCACTGCCATCGCCTTTGGATCCAGATCCTGGGGTGGGCCAGTGTGGGAGGATCACCTGGGTGAGGGGTCTTCGAGGAGTGGGAGTAGGCACCTGAAGGCGAGGCGTGGTATCCCTCTCCCTGCAACACCTTTACCCCATCCTACCTGGTAGTATATATGGGAACTGCCACCCCATCTTCCTTTCCCTGCACGGACAGTTTCACCCGGACAGCCCGCTCTGGGAGTAAACAGACTCACAGCTGAGCAGTGTACCTGACATGTCCCGCAACTATGACAGAAGGAATGAACACATATGCACACCTAAAATTCTTAATGGGAAAGCCAGTTTCTTGGTTTTAAGGGTTGGTAGTGAGGTACTGAGGAGTGTAACACAACCCTGACACTAGGTTGTGGGTTTGAGAAAACTGGGCGAGAAAGAGAGAGGGTATCCACAACTTGTGGACCCCTCGCGTCCCCTGCACACTCAAAAATACTGTCCGTGGACAGTCAATACATTCAGTTCTTTAGATGCAATTATTTACAGTCATGTAGGTCCATAAATATATGAAAATACTCTTGTGGTTCATTCAATAGAGATATGTTAGAACAAATTTGAAAAAATGTGAAAAAATTAAATTCATAATCGTTAATCGATAAATAATTCAATATCACTCTAGGTTCTCGGTACAAGATATATCTATACATATATTTGTTTATTTCACAAATATTGTTAGTAGGATTCTCTTTTGACATGCATGCAGAACACAACTCACAACATTGTTTGGTGTACAATTGTCCAGAACTTATAGCAGTTTCTGTAATTTCTCACACATGACAATTCTTAAAGACTCAACGCGTTTCGGGACAAATCCCTTCTTCTGGAGTAAATGTTAAGGAGTGTGATAGTCTACTTCTATCCATAACTTTTCTTCAGTTTCTAAACTTCGAGGAGGATGTTTCAGGGTATCTTTAAGAAAAATAATAATTCTCAGATGGTATCTTATTCATTTAGTCAACAGCTGGTGTTCTTACTAATTGCATTCATCAATATAGCAAAGTGCTTCCTATCTCACATTGGTGCCCCGAGGTTGTAACTATGGGTCTAAGTAGCAGATCTAGGAATCGATCAAATCTTTTATGGCCCAAAAGGGTCAGTGTGGACCCTAAAAATCAAAGGTAAGTCAATTAAGTACAGGAATCTAAAAGAATTATCCAGAAATTTACTGTCATGGGCGCTACTCCCGAGGGGCCAGGACTGGCCCAGGGCCCTCGGAAGCAGACCCGTCTGCCACTACTCCGGACCCAGCAGACCCCTACAGGGGCCCTTTGGACCGTGTCCTGGTGCCTTTGGCGCCAGGCTCATGAAGGGTTTCAGTCCTGGCGCCATAGGCGCCAGGCTCATATTGATAAACAGTGTAATAATGCTTGGGTGGACTTACCTGAGGCATACCATGCTGCATATTTACCCAGAACAATCCAGTCTGGTTGAAGTCCCCAGCCATCAGGGCTGGGAGGAACTATTCCCTCCATTCAGGAACTCTTTTCTTACCTGGGTGGAACCGGTGGAAGAACACACACTGGAAGCACTTCTCTGCTATTTAAACCACGCCCGATGGAAAACACGTGCTTCGCGTTATTCTGCAGCAGCAGCAGGACGCTCACCGAGTCGGCTCCTGCATTCCAGGTCCAGAGTCATCTTCAGCTTCCGCGCAGCAACCTGTGGATGAAGAAAGACACAGAACAATACTTACCAGATCCCGGAATCCAGTCACCGGCAAAACCTGCAAAGAATAAACATAAGGTTAGAAAAGTGCAACTCGCTCGCAGCCGTGCCTGCTTACCTGATCCATCCGTGATTACAACGGAGCTAACCGCGGCCTTCTCTTCGGCAGCTTCTCTGCACCTGAAAGGCAAAGGACATAATTAAAAAGGGGTTCGGGTGAAGGCAGTCGCATTCATCTTAACTTACCAGTTTTTGCATGCGCAGAAGCGGCCGCATCAACCGCAGCATCCCGGCACCTGAAAACTAGAAAAGGGACATTATTAGAGGTGCAATTAAAAGCGGCCAACGAACATTATACTTACGTGCATCGGCACGTGCAGCGGCAACGGAAAACTACGCCCACAGCATCCCGAGGCCTGAAACAAAGGAAAAGGGACATTATTGAGGTGCCCATCTTTTAAAGCCTAAAGACTACAGTATACTTACAGGCATCTGCTCGTGCAGTAACGGCGGCATCGCTCTTCGGCATCCCAGCACCAGTGCCACAACTAAGGCCGCAAAAGACTTGAGCCTCAACACTGAACTCATCCAGTGACGTAACTGGAATCCACGCACCCCTGCACCAGACGCAGGATGGAGAGCTCAGCATTTATACGCCTAAGGTGAGAGCTCGCCGAGACAAGTAGAAAGCTAGGCTGTGGGAGAAACTGGCGATTGGTGGGAGAAGGAATCCCATCAAACGGTGATTAACCCTTTTTCTTCCACCTGCAGAAAACTTACCCTGCAAGTCAGACATTCGATAAGAGGAAGCCCAGTCCTGAGAGTCGTCCGAGCTCTACGCTTCTCAATTGAAGAAACGATAGCAGCCCAGCCGGGATCAGCGCCTCCGTGGGAATCAGGTGAGCGTTACATTTACATTGGGATTGTTATAAAGCTCACTTACAAGCAAATGTACCTTGGTGATAGGGCTGCCAGGAGCCTAGAGTGCCTTGGCTAGATTCTCAATGATGTCAGTAGTTCAAATGGCCATGTCCTGCTGTACTGGGCGTGGCTGAGGCTTCAAAGGAAGTATAGGGAGTTCAAGTCCGCCCCCGGGTAGGTCCCAATACGGTTCGACTACGGGTTGAAGCTCCTAATGAGGAGAAAGGAGATGGTGGAAGAGCTATAAGTTTCACATAGGTAAACTTATTTGGGGGGTAAGAAAGTAGGACCCAGTAAGGATTACTGGAACCTATGATATTGAATCTGGCTAGATAGTCTTACCTTCTGAGGTTTCTAGGTAGTGAAATAAGGAATCTTGCTCCTGTGTCCATGGAGGATGGGCCACCCATACGCCATGCGTCTGAATGCGAGTGCAACTCGTAAGAGTGTCAGAAAATGGCTGCCTGCATCAGGTGCGTCTTCCCCGTCGCGATGTCATGCGTGTGATGATGTCACATGTAAACATGTGACGTCATCACGTAGTAAGACACGCGTACGAAGTGCATCGGGAAAAGAAATGCTGAAGGAGATGGTGCGTGTCAAAGATATTCATAAAGGCACTGCATATAGTGAATGTATTCATGTATAGAGTCATCATGGTATGCCAGATGGCATCTTAGGGGTATGTGATGTCCAGGGAACATTGTAAGAGTGAGCACTAGGACAGTCAAAAAACGGTTAGGTAAACAAAAGGGAATATCTAAACTTAATCCCTAAGGAATGAAGAGGAAGAGGCATCAGGAGTAATGCCCTAAGAATTACACTGTGGAATGTAAAAGGGGCACTAGAGTGCAGAGTCCTAATCACATAATTTTAAGGATAATTCTAAAAATGGTAACGCGCGAGTCTGCCTACTCATGCACTAATGGAAGGGTCTGGAGATCCTTAAGGGTAAGCTGAGTCACTAAAAATATGGAGCTCAATCTGAAATTAGCAAAGAGGGGGCCAACCTAGGGGCACCTCTGTTCACAATCTGATGGCAACATGTTTGCAAGATGTTAGTACAATCATCTTCCTTAGTCCATTCCACTTTTATTCACTCCATTCTATTTTTGGTACATACTTATGCCAATATAGTCTGCATATGAGTTGTGTCTACAAGCAAATTGAAAGTATGTCTTCCTCATCATGTTTAATAATATAGAGTCATAAAGGTAATGTCCTCTGTTCTGTCAACCAACTTCGTGTGTTCCTGGTATTACGCTGGTTCTGCCTGTATGTTATGCGCATCTGGCCAGTTTATAAAAAGGCACCTAAGTGAAACTCTTTGTTCATTCCATATGGGTTCATACTGTCTAGTTTGTCAATCCAGTATAGTTCTCGTTGATTCCGTTTTTTGACATGGTTCCCTCCTTGTGATGCCTTTGTGACCACTTCTAGTATCTGGTAGCGTAATTGTGCTACAGTATGTCTTTTTTCGGAGAAGTGTCGTGCCACTGGTGACCGTACATTCTTTATCCTGATGTTACTTTTGTGCTCATTACACCTTTCTTTCATTTTCCTTTTTGACTGACCCACATAGTAAATGCCGCGTGGGCAACTTAGTGCGTAGATGACTGACTTCGTATCACAGGTAGCGTAATGTTTTAATTTGATCTTGGCTCCTGTTCTAGGATGTCTTATGTAGTCTCCTTTGGTAATGTTATTACAATTTCCGCAATGAAGGCACGCAAAGGTTCCAGCTTTTGTGGTCTGTAGTGTTTGTTGGCGTTGTTCTTGAGTGCGTTCAGCTCTTACCAACTGGTCCCTAAAGTTCTTTCCTCTTTTATAAGCAATTAGAGGTGGTTCTGGGAAGAGTTTTTGTAAATGGGTGTCCATCTGGATAATCCTCCAGTTCTTTCTTATCAAGCGGGTAATGTGGTGACTTTGGCTTGAATATTTAAGTGTGTATAGAAAGGGTATCTCCTTATGGTCCGGTGTTTTCTTCAATAATTCTTTTCTTGATTTCAAAGTGGATCTTTCTTTAGCTGCTGATATGATGTTCGCTGGGTAACCTCTCTCCATGTATTTGTTGGTCATTTTATCCATTTCTACTGTGAGTGTAGATCCAGCAAAAGTGATCCTTTTGGCCCGAAGAAACTGGCTGTAGGGTAGGTTGTTTTTTAGGTGTCTTGGGTGGTGGCTCAAATAATGTAGGATGTTATTCACATCTGTGGGTTTTGTGAAGAGGTTTGTAACGGTTTTTCCATCCTTCAATTCTAGTTCCACATCTAAGTAATGGATTTTTGGATTCCCTACCTCCATAGTGAATCTAATTCCGTCATTCACTGTGTTGATATAGGTCAGGAACTTGACAAGTGACTCGATTACCTCTCCAGATAACGAACACATCGTCAATATATCTCATCCAACACACTAGTTTGGGTCCCCAGTCTGGGTGTGTGATTATTTTCTCGGTCTCCAAATGATACATAAAGAGATTGGCGTATGCTGGCGCCATTGCTGACCCCATATAGGATCCAGATGCTTGTAAATAAAATTGTTGATTGAACCGGAAGAAGTTATTTTGTAAAATGATGGTAGCCAATTCTAGTATAAATATGTTCTCTGCTTTGCAGTCTTGTTCTTTCAATAGTGCCCATTCCAGTGCTTCTAAACCTTTGTCATGGGGAATAGATGTATAGAGTCTTTGCACATCGAATGTTACCAATAAGTCATCCTGTTGTTCATCCTGTAAATTCTGTATATTGTTGAGAAAATTAGTTGTATCTCTTAAGTAGGTACTGGTTTTCTGTACGATCGGTTGGAGTATCTCATCAACAAAAATTGCCAGAGGATGGAATAGGCTGTCAGTTCCTGCTACGTTTGGTCTTGGAGGTGGTTGATGTAGTTGTTTTTGAATTTTGGGAAGTCCATAAAATACTGGTATTATCGGATCTGTCACACAACTATGGTCAGTTTTAGAAACCTAAAGGTGTCTCACTGCTATTTCCCGGGGATCTGTCGTCCAGGTGGCCAGGACACTGCCATCGCTGTTGGATCCAGTTCCTGGGGTGGAAGTTTCGGGGAG
Source organism: Ambystoma mexicanum (assembly GCF_040938575.1). Taxonomy (NCBI): domain Eukaryota; kingdom Metazoa; phylum Chordata; class Amphibia; order Caudata; family Ambystomatidae; genus Ambystoma; species Ambystoma mexicanum. The sequence goes on along the minus strand of NC_090940.1, from coordinate 255,325,761 downwards.
TGGAAGTGGGACACTGAAGTGTGAGACGCGGTATCCCCTTCTTTATAAAACCTTTTCTCCATCCTACCAGGTAGGATACCTAGAAGCTCAACGCCCACCCCTTTTCTGACACAAACACTTTCTCACGGACAGTTCATTGTGAGCTGCAACGTACGAACACCAGCACCGTATACCTCACATGTCCCAACACAAGGGTCAGACAGAGTCCGGCAATTACTGATAATTACACACACCTGACTTCCTCCACCCTACTTCCCCACACGGATAAATGTCAGTTTAAACCAAGGAGAAAAGCGTTGTGTCCAGAAAGGATGACAAGGAGGTAACTACCCTTGCCCGTTTTCGGGAAGGACTGCGACTTTCAAGAGGCATCGAGGAAAAGAAACGTAAGACCGGGAATTGCAGCTGGCGAATGGTGCAGTGTGTGTCAAAAGTACATGTGTGACCTTCCTGCATTGATTGCCAAGGCGGGGAGAAGCGATTGCCTCTGTGGTCCTGTCCTTGACTCCGACAGCAAAACAACGCCAGTGAGTTCACCACAGCCGGTGAGCTGGAGAAACTGACAGTAGACCGGACTGTTACGCTCAAGGTTGCAAGCAGCAACATTGTATGAAAAAAGAAACCTTGTATGTGATTGAATTTTATGAAGCCGAAGTAGGTATCGGAGAAGTCCAGCGCCATATGGGTGTTCATTCGAGTTCTCTGTTTGGTATCCAAATGAGCGTGTAAGAATCATTGGACTCTGAAATCGAAGTGGTCCTGCAGCGAGTTATGTTGAATTCTGTGCACATTCGAAAAGTCTTCGATTGCATATGAACTGAAATCGGTCTGAGCCCAGCTGAGGGGGACCAATTGTATTAAATGGAACCTGAGCCCGGAAGATGTGGATCCGGGGTGAACCATAAGTAACCCAAGAAGATATTGCAGTGGCAAGTCTGAACCTGACTGAGGGAAGCTAAGTGTATGAAAAAAGGATCTGAGCCCGGCTGAGGGGTATTCAGGGTAAAGAGTGAATTGCCCTGACTCAAATATTTGGAAAGGAACTTTTTGTGTTGTTTCTGATATATCAGGCCCTCTGAATCAAGAGACTTTGAACGTAAGATTGGGCTCAGAAGGCCCTGATGTTGGTAAAAGGAACTGTGACCTCGTACAGAAGAAGCCCAAGCGTGTGCTGTGCTCGAGTGACCCACCTTGTCCCGTGCTAAAAACATGGGGGATGGAGACCAATGGCCTGAACATTCTGACTTATCATTTTGTGAACATTATCCCACACTATTTGTAGCATAGTGGTAAGGACTGGCAATAGTTTTTTTTATAGTATAGGCTCTTTTTATTTGACTAGACCCCACTAGGACTGTATTATTATTATTTGATGGTTGTAGCTTAGGTTTAGATAGGCGTTGATCACCCCCTTGCTAAAGCTCAATATACACCCTTGAACTGTGATCACTTGTGTCTGTCTTACTTTGATACCATGCCTTCCTTACATCTGGAAAGGTCAGGCAATTACTGGTAACCATTCACACCTGACTTCCATTAAGCTTCCCACACTGATAAAAGGCGCAGCACAAGAGCACACTCTAAGCGTGGCAAAGCACACGAAGGAACAGCAGTTTCGAGACAGCAGCTGAACGAGGGAAGGGTTCGCAAAGAGGGAGATACCCTTGACCTTTCCGGCGGAAAGCCGTTACTTTCTAGATACCTTCGGATTACAAAGCATGAGGCCAGGAAACCAGACTGAAGAATCCTGCTTTGTGTGTCGGAGATACCGAGGGCCCGCCTGCATGGCTGACCAAGTTGTGGAGAAGCAGTAGCCGCCATGGTACCATCCTTCGCTCCAAGATCAAGGACACATCAACACAGCTGGTGAGTTGTGGAGGCCGATGCAAGACCGGTCTGTGTTGAAATTAAGGTTGCAAGCGGCAACATTGTATAAAGAACGAAAAGATAGAGATTGGTAACATGTGTGATGAAAGTCTTGTGGAAAGCCTAATAGCTGATGGATGTTTTGAACTGTTGCAAAGAAGTTAGAAAATTTGTGACAGAGTGGTCCGGCACCGCAAGTGGGCTCAGTTGAAGGTCTCTGAAGTATTCACCCAAGATGAGAGTAAAACACAAAGAATGAGAAATGGAATTAATTGAAGTGGTCCTGCGACGGTTTAAGCAAAACTAATTGCTCAATCGAAATTCTTTGGTTTTTGATACAAAGGGGTCTGAGCCCGAACGAGGGAGATCCGTGGTCCGAGCCCAAATGAGGGGGACCAATTGCGAACCTGTTAATGTGGGAATACTGATAAGAAAGGAACTTTGGTGTTTGTCATGTCAGGCCCTCTGCAATAAGAGACTGTCATTGGGAGAGAGACTTTGGCAGAAGGCGCTGATACATGTGCTTTGAACTGTTTCCTCGTGGCCAAGAAACCAGTGTGTATGAAGCTCAAATGTGCCACCTTGTCCCGTGCTGAAAACGGGGGGTGAGAGGGGAAGCCGGGAGAGCAGCAAACTGCTAAACTATCCTGATGTATAATTTCTCAGACACTTTTCTTTTTGCTTTCATTGTTGTCCCACACCATTTGTATTTAGAAGTAGGGATTGGCAATAGATTTATTAGTATGGGCCCTTTTATTATTACAGACTCCACTAGGACTGAGTTATTATTATTTGATGGTCGTAGCTTTCTCCCATCTTTAGATTAAGGATTAGATGGGCTTCAACCAACCCATTTGAAGTCCAATAAACGTTTGTGTCGGTCATCACTGTTTGATACCATGCCGTCCTTACACACCCTAGCGAGAGACGCTCTGGGATCTAACTGCTAAGAAAGGAAATTGAGAGGGAGGGCTATGCAGGTGTGTGGGATTTAGGTCCCATGACAAAGATCTACTTACACCTTATCACCAACTGCTTCTGTGAGCAAGATTTGGTCTTGGTCAACTTTGCTTCAGACCTTGGTGGCCTTGAAAAGTCCCGAGTTGGAGTTGATGCAGGATACTCCTTATGGCAGTACACACGTCATTTTGCACTTTCAGAAAAATAATGCTAAAGTAATTGGATGGTTAGGAAATCCTGCATGCTCAGTTTCTAAGATTATCTTTGACTTACTCATATCGTGGCGCCTGGTCCTCCCAAAGAGATGCGCCTCTGTTTTAACCTGACTCGTTTAGACCCTGTTCTTTCTATCTCGTTAATGCCTGCCTCAGTTAAATCTATAATCGGGGATTTGGCCAGGGAGCACTGCTTCACCTTCTGCCCCAGTTTTCTTTTCACACCCCTAATTCTTGCATCTGGTGGTTGAGGCATCCATTGCATGGCCAAGGCTACATCCTTCCCCATCTTGTCCCCAGACATGGAGAGTAGGATGCTGCATGCACTTGGCTGAATTTTTTTTTTTTTGCCTGAATCTAGCCTGAGATGCCTCTTGCAGACAGGAGCTAGGTATTAAACAATTAGAATGAGGTGTAGGCCACTGACAACCTGCCCTGAAATGCAGGCTTGTTACATCAAATGTATCGAAGGTGGCCACAATAGAACTTGTGCTTTCTTCGCAGTTCTTTTTTGTGCTGAAGATGAATGGGTGCTGTAACTCATCCTGGATGTGAAGCTACTGAACTTATACCTCGGCCAGGAATATGGTAACTTTGCCCAGATCCTTTAGTCTTTGAATCTTCAGGAAAGGTTAGGGTCAGTGTGCCGTTAGGATGCCTACTTTCATGTACCAATACATCTGAACAATGGGATGGGCCTTGGACCTTGGAATGTAATAAACCTCCAGATTATTATGAAGGTGTTGGCTGGGTTGGCCACTCGACTCAGGATTCAGGTCTTTCCGTACCTGGAAATTCCTCCTTCATCCCTGCCCTCTGGAGTCTGTTTCAGCCCTTTGGGTTTTTGCCTCAACCTCAGAAAGTCCAATTCCACCCCGTCTCCAGAGGCTCTAAATCTTTGGGACCGTTTTGGGCAGACACTTGGGTCAGACCTTTCCACGTGAGGACGACATTTTCAGCATTGGCTAGATTTCAAAGCAGCTCCAATCCCAGTCTCAGATCCAAGTTTCTGATTATCCCTACCTTCTGAGTTTCATGGCCCCTGCATCTATCTGGTTGTGGAGGCGTGGTTGCTCGTGGGGTTGCTCCAGGGGCTGCTATGCTGTCAGTAGTCTCAGTGTAAGGAACAAGGTGGACCTCTTGCAGGTCTCAAAGTGTCACAGAACATGCTAGGGAGCCTTTTAGCAGCTTTGGCCACAGGTGCCATGGTCATGATTTCCTCTTTAAAGCTAGGTGACCACTGGACAATCTGATGGTCATCATCATGTGATCTCCCATTGTGGTGAGGGGCACATCAATCTCCTATAGTTCAGAGCCACCAGGCTGGGCCTGGTTCCTTCTCTCCACACTGTGTGGGACGGTGATTCCAAATTTTGACAGGTACAACAATGTAGCCATGTATTACCTCAACAAGAGTGGTGGTGTGGTTTTGCTGGTTTTGCTGCCTATGTTCAGGGTAGCAAAGTGTCTGAGTTTCTAAGCCCTGGAGATGAATGGGCTGCCGAAAGAGAGAATTCAATCTGTGACTGAGAATGTTGTCACAGATGCTCTGAGCAGGCGTGATTCAGTCTATGTCAAGATGCCTCTTGGAGGATACCTCTAGTTGACTTTGCTTCAATCAGAGTTAAAGGTTTTGTGTTAAATAAAATTACTGCTAAAAGGGGGCCTTTAGGACACATTTATCATCGAATGGAACATTGTTCTTCTCAGTTTCCTCCGATTCATGTCTTCCTGTTGGACTATATGATAGTGAGGAGCTTCAGGTTAATCCTCATTTTCATTGCTTAAGACTGGGGCCGGATGCCATTGTACCCGGAACCTCAGGACTTGCTCATCTGACCTTTCTTGATGCATTCCGACAAGAGTGGACCTGTTCTCCCAATCAGAGGACAGGGTCCTCCATCTGACCCTGAGCAGTTTTAGCCTTAATGTTTGGTTGCTGGGAGGCTAAGGTAGAAAAAGTGGGATGTTTCTGAAAAGATCCTGGATGTGCTCTTTTCAGCCAGGAAGCCTGCTACCAAGTTGCTCTACACCTGCAAATGGCATGCGTTCTCCATCTGGTGGGAGGTGTCTGGATCCCTTGACTTCTCTGACCTCTTCTGTTCCCCATTTACTCCCTTCTGTGGCTCAAGTAAACTCTCAGATTGGCACTGTTTAGGGTTATCTGTCCAATGTTTTGTTCTTGAAGTGAACTCTTGAGCAGAGTTCCTTCTTTAGTATGCCCACTTGTGCATGCTTTTGAGTGAATTAGCTAAACAGTTACCACCAAGCTAGTTTATTGTTCTCTCTGGAATTTGAAAATTTTTATGAAGCTCAGTTTGACCCTTTGCATTTGTGCCCTTTGAGGATCCTCACCTTTTGAGGTGATTTTCCTGGTTACCATCACCTCTGCATGATGGTTGAGAGAGCATCTGGCTCTTTTTAGTAAACCTCCTTACCTCCCATTGTTCAAGGATAAGGTTACTTTTAGTATAAGAATTTCCCTCTTTCCCATGTTCGTCAGACTTTGCTATTTCCCATAGGATCCTTCTTCCCTCTGCCATGTCCATCTAAGACTGAGGAACGGTATGATTGTTTGGACCCAACGGGGGCTATCAGTTACTAGATCTCTCGGACGAGGGTCTTCACACATTTTGACCAGATCTTGGTCGGTCTTTCCACTGCTTGTGCAGGGTTGTTACTCAGACCCTCCAGGATATTTCCGCATTAAATATTTTGCGGCATACAAAATGCCGGTTTTGCAGCACAAAATTGCATTTATTGCAGCATTTTTGCCTGATTAAGAGGCCCCGCAAAAATACACACCATGTTAAGATGGTTTCTTCACTGCATTTCTTTTTTTTCTTTCATTTTTTTTCATTTTGAAATATTTATTTTCCAAAATGTACAGAAATGAGAAAAGACAAATAACAAAATGGTAACACACAAAATAAATTCAATAAACACCCAACTATATATAACCCCCACCCACAGAGCCACATTTCATTCAATATCAGGCTCAATACAATAAAAGAAATTTACCCCAAATCTTGTTGAATAATGCACTTTTCTTTTCCCTTAGATACAAAACTCTTTCGATACCCGCCAAAATATGCATCTCATCAATCCACATTCCAATGGTAACGGAAGTTGAGGTCTTCCAATGTCTTAATATCAGTTTCTTTCCCACCATTGCACCCCGAAAGATCCACTTTCTCTGGGAAGCACTCAAGTCTTCCAGATCATCAGTGCTTCCCAGCACAATGGTTTTAAAATCCATGAGCATTCTCACATCAAGAACCTTCTCACAAATCTGGTCAAATTCGAACCACAAACCCCTCACCCGTGAACATTCCCACAGCATATGTTCAAAGGTGCTCACCTCTTGAACACATGCCCAACAGTCAGAATTATCACTCATTCCCCTTTGCATCAGTCTCTCAGGCGTCCAATACGTTCTATGCAAAATTTTGATCTGACGCGATCACTCAACCAGACTCAAAGAACACAATTTCACATTCTCACAAGTTCGAGACCAATGATCCTCTGCAATGTCCTCACCAATCCTCTGGTTCCAATCCAGTCTCACAGCATAATTTACTTTAAAGTTAGACACAATTAATTTATAAACATAGCTGACTAGGCCACAACCACTCCTCCCCGGGTTCCAACCAAGCAAATTGATCACGGTCTCCAGATTTACGTCGCCCAACACTCTCCTGATCTTCCGATAATCCGCCAGACAATAAGTAGGGATATCAGATTTCAACCTTATCTCCCTAGCAGACATCCAAGCCATACCATTAAAAAGGTCCCCAATCCACTGAACCCCAGCAAGGAACCAATCATGCCAGAACAACACTTTCCCTTCATGAGTAACACTCGGATTTAGCCAAAGTGAAGCACTTGGGTCTCTAAACGCATTGAAACCCAAACATTCATTCAAAGCCAACCAAGAAGTCCGCAGACTCCTAGTCAACGGATTCTCCAACCTCTGTCTGCATGGCTGACTCGTCAACAGAGCTCTTGGCGACGAAGGACTCGCATGACTAGACTCTGCACCAACCCAATCTCCACCACCTGATTTAAGACAGGCAAATAAGGTACGGGACATGAAAGCCAGATGATAAGCCCTGAAATCTGGCACTCCCAACCTACCTTTTGACAAAGGCAACTGGAGTTTACTAATCCTCGGGCGCGGAGGTTTATGATCCCACAAGAAACCTTGCATGAGTCTATCCAGTTCCCGCCAATACTTTCTCTCAATCTCCAACGGGATCATCCTCAGAACATAGTTCACTCTGGGAGTTGACACCATTTTCAAAGCATTCACCTTCCCCCAAAGGGAAAGATGCAGCAAGAACTATCTATCCAGATCCGATTTTAAATTCGCACACACAACATTCATGTTCACTCTCACAAAATCAGACACCGCAGGTAAAATCCAAACCCTCAAGTACAACAGTTTCTCAGCGCACCATTTGAAGCCCAACCCAGTAACCAAATGTTTGTCACATAATGGGACAAGGGGTAGAACCTCGGATTTCACCCAATTAATCTTGTATCCAGAACACAGATGAAAGACCTTCAGAACATTTATAAGTATAGGCATTGATTCAGCAAGATTCCTAAGGACCAATAGCAAGTCATCAGCATACAGCCAAGTTTTGTGTTTCAAACCCCAACAATCAATACCTTGCAGGCCATTCTCAACTCTCAGCATGATGGCCAATGGTTCAATACTAAGCACAAATAAGAGAGGAGACAACAGGCAATCTTGTTGCGTGCCACGTTCCAATTCAAAAGATAGACCTCTGACCATTTGTTTTAACATCCGTCGTGGGCTTTGTATACAGCTGTCTAATCCAGGAACAAGAATGATTACCAACCCATCTTTTCCAGAACTCTAAACATAAATTGCCAGTTGACTTTCGGCATCCAATGAGAGAACAGCTGAGTCTTCTGACAGCTCTGACGCTCTAGCGATGGTGCACAGTAGATTCCTCATGTTGCTTCACAAGCATTTCTGAATGCTACGATCTAGGAGTTCCAGCTACCTCTGAATTATCCATGAGGTGGCGCTTCCTGATGACATCTGATGGGTAGCTACATGTGTTAAGACTGAATACAATACTTCACTGTTTTACACTCAAAGATGCCCCGTGTAAGGAAAACATAGAAACAAAGTACTCTCACCTGGGGGTAGAAGCAAGGATAGTTCAGGATGATGTAAAAAAAGAATACCCAGGAGAGGATTGATGTCTGCTTCTGTCTTTAGATGATAATTGAAATTTCCCCCGAGACACACCCAGTGAACCGGCAAAAAGGCCAGGGCACAGGAGGGTTCCCAGGGAAACCCTCTTGGGGAATAAAACCCTGCGGAGCTGCTGGTGAACGTAGACTCCTTGAGAAGTCCCGGGGATGTAGATTACGCTATCCGGGGATGTAGATTACGCTATCCCGGGAGTTTCTGGTGATGACTGGTTGTGTCTTTAGAGGTTTGGGTCCAGAGCAGAAGTGCCAGGCTGGCTAAAGAGAGATAGGGAAACAGAGTGATTAGTCTTTTGAGTTTGCCTTGTAATGGGAAAGACAACTCTGGAAGCGGGAATCTTACCAAAGGATCTGATGGTTACTCGGTTTTGAAATGAGGATAACCGAAGACCACGGATGAGCTAAAGGGCTGGGTACACTGGACAAGGCAGAGCACAGAACAGAGATGGTAAACATACAATGAGGTGTAACTGGGAACAATCTATATTCAAGAAGGAGAGAAGAGGGCAATCTTACCCAGAACAACCAGAGACCCTCTTTATATTGAGAGATAACAGATGTCCAGAAGGAGTAAGAGCAAAGGGTGTTGGGTCTGTATAATGACAAACGTAAACTATGAATCCAAAGTGAAGAGAAACCATTAAACATTCAATGCTCCAAACTAAATGAATGCCTACCAAAAGAAACCCTAGGAACCCGCACCGGTCGAAGGCGGATGCAGAGAACAAAATCCTCCAAAGGGAGTTGCTTAAACAACCTCGGTAAAACACTGAAACTGAAAGGCTCTGAGACGTCCTACAGCAACGCACGTCAACAAAAACAAAGTTCAGTTAGGATCCAATGAACAAAGTCGCAAAGATTGAAATCAGCAAAAAGGCAAGCCTGAGCAGGGAGAGTAAGGGATTCCCTAACACGGACTCACGTAGCGTTATCCAGCTCCTTGGAGAGTAGCAACGCGTCCTTGTCCGGGATCTGTAGGTTGATAAGCCGTCGGCGTCTCGTCCCTGAAACGTTGCAAAGCATTCTGGGGCGCGATGACTAGACTGCTGCACACACTGCAGCGGTCCGTGAGAGCCGCCATGTTGGAGTCAGGCATGTCAGCGAGAGCCGCCATGTTGGAGTCAGGTATTGTACTATGGGAAATGCGAATGATCGTGACAACATGTGCATCATTGCACACTTTTGCAAAGCACTGTTGCTTGGATACCTTATCTGGTTGGAGTGCGTGGTTTGGTCATGTGGTCCAGATGTTCCTGCTCTCCTCTTTCTTCAGGATCTGTGCTTATTTGGGGGACTGCAAGATGAGGAATTTGTGAGCGGAAGTAATCCATTAGTGGATAAAGTAACAAAGGTTAGTAATGTTCTTTCTGGCGCATTAGTCCTTCCTTCCACAGATTCTTCAATGTGCTCTCTCCATCTGTTCGTTTTGGACGTCACCTGTGGAAGTTCTGTATATACTCAACCAGTGAGTACATGGAAAACTGAGCAGAAATTTGGTCATGGGGTGCAGTCGGCTCCATGTATACCACCCATAAAGATGTATATGCAGTCATGGGTGCCAACAACTTAGTGCTGAGACAATAATCCTGGATGTTTGAATACAATTCTGAGACCAGCCATGTGCTTGAAGGATAGTTCTAAAGTGAGTAATCTGTGGCAGGAAGGACTTATCCATCAGAAAGAAAAAGCCCAAAAAGAATGCAGATGTTCCTCCACCTTGTGAGCACAACCATTTTGAGAATTTTCTCCACTGTCTTTAAATGATGTATTGCAGATGCTATTACATGAAAAGAACATCAAAAACAGACAGTAACTCTTATATTTTGCATATTGCTACTTTGATTTATTTAATAGTTTGTTCAGGGCAGCATGTTCCCCTCCACCAATAGCGACCGATGAGCAGTGTGTGGCGTGGTGTGTTGTGTTCACTTCACAGATCCCAAAGTGTGAGCCAGTAAATAATAGGAGGGTGGGAGGATGTGGGTGTAGGAGAATGAGATAAAAATTACCTGCAGCTTTTACAGCTCTCTGCGAGCTTCCCAACGCATTTGATTTATCACTTTAATATTGGCAATATATGTCTCACCAGCCATTGATGGAAATACAATGGTTTGCCCTGCCGCCTTTACTGAAGTAAACCGCATTTTTGTGATTCTCCCGACAGTCGAAATATTGCTGTATCAAAAACTATAGTAGCATCTAATAAAGCCCCTCTGATCAGGCTTGGTTCATAAATAAAACATGACATTTTGCTGAAACTGACATTTTACCTTTCATGGCTGATGCATCAGTAGTTGAAAAATAAAATGTGGAATCTTTGAAAAAGCAGCATGCTAGTCTAAAGTCTTTCAATGTGAGAATGTAGAGCCATACAGAAAGCAGAGACACTGAAACAAGGGGGTTCATGGTTATGGGAAAATAACGAGTGAACTGGTTTGCACAAGCAAAAAGGACGAGATTTGAGGGAACTAACTATAAACAAACTATCTGTGTTAACTAAAAAATTGCCTGCCATCTTTTTTCGTTTCATCCAGTCAAGACAATTTGCCATGCCAGAGTGGTGTGTCAACATAAATTTGATAATCCTGCTTGTTGTTGAATACAGCAATGAGATGAAAGTATTGCATTCTTCTCACATAATGCTTGATTGACACAGCTGAATTTCAATGTTTTCCAATTTAAATTGGCACCCATATATGTTGTAAATTAGTAAATTATAGTTTATTTGTATCGAGCTCATACACAGGTGTTTTACGGGGATATCTTTTTTTTTCTTCTTTTTTTTTTTCTTTTTTCTTTTTTTTTAAGGCCACGGTCGTCCTTCTAAAGTTAGGGTGAAACCTATGATTCATTGACTTTGCGAAAAATCGATTATGAATATATTTTTACTTGTGTATAGCATAGGTGTATGACATTTTCAAAAGGTGTTTTATGGCGAGGCCACCCAAATTTGGAAAGTCTACATTTGGGCAATGGTTTGCATATTATAAACGGTCAAAAAAAGAGTCTGTTCACCTTTTGCATTGCTTTCCCCCATATGTGAAAATATGCATTGAAATCGCTTGACAAATTTGCCTCAAATTTGCGAGGAGGTGGGCATAAAGCTGAACAAATGTCTTTTGGTGGTTTGGTGAAAATTCGACAAGTAGTTCTTTAAAAAAATTAGTGGAGAACAGGGTGACTCCACACCAGCACCAACATTGTTTGTATATCTTTCATGGTGCATTGCAGCAACTGAGACTTTTCAGAAATGAAAATCATCTTTTTTTTCATTGATGCAAGCTGTTATTTCTGTTAATTTACAGTAAGTTCTCACAAGAACAAAGGTGGGTGGGGGGTGTCACAAAAACTCTGTTCAAAATGTATGCTAAAACACCATATTTCACACCCATTCTCTTCCTGTTTCCTCTGTATAGTAATGGGAAACAATACCGTTGTTTATAAACAAACTGTTACATTAAATATGACGTCAGTGATAATACGAAAAGAAAAGTGGTGTGAAATATAGCATAACAAACCCCTTGAAATTCAGTGAGAAAACTGTAGTTGATGATGTTAAGGTGATCGTTTAATAGAAAAGGAACCTGCAAATTTGGCAGGTGTTGGACGTGTGGCGGGGTCAATAGGAGGATACGGACACTCTGAGGACATGTTTCAAATGTTTTAATTAAAGAATGTGAATAAGGCCTAACTTTCCCTATCGTTATGGGATATTCCCAACCTATATATCTATCAAGGGTGCTTGTCAGTTGTACATGAATGTCCAAATGATTAAGTCTGCTGTCCAAAACTAATGTAACTTGCCCTACCACTATTCTAAATAAACTGTTAGGCGAATGATGGCTCCCTTCTCCTGAGGATACTACTTTTATCAGTCTTTGGATTTCTTGTTAATATGTCATCTTTACATAGCCTTTGTGTACCAGTTCATGCAGTTTTCTCATGAGATTGTTAGATTTTCTCTCTCTGAAGAGTATCTTTCTGTGACCTTTTATACTTTCTTTGATCCGTTTTAGAGGAATCTGAACAACCTGGAACACTTTCTTCTGCAGTTTTGACTTTCCAGACAATTGTGTTTCACCTTACTCTAACATTCTCTTTGTTGTATATTGTTTACTTATGGTGGTCTCTCTGAGCTTCAATTCAGAAGTCTTTCTCTTCTTGTTTTGAATAGCGTGTCTGCTTTTCTTCTTCACAAGGTATTAAAATCCAAATGATCTTGTCCTCCCTGTCTGGGATTGCTAGGAGCTTCTTTCGCACATTAATATTGCTCTTAAAGGTTTCTCTGTAGTTGAATTCATAAAATTCTCTTTCTCTTATGTTCCCTTTGTTCTGTGTGGGAGGATTGGGTACTTTCCCGTTTCCCAAGTGTAGTGATATCCAAGGTTGTTTTCTCTCCCTCTCATGGACTTTAAGTATTCTCTTTCGTACATAATATCTTTCGAAAGGATTGTGTCTTCCCACGTACTCCTCATCTTGTGAGATCTCCATAATCAGCTTTAGCTGCTCCGAAAAATAAATTCCAATGGGAGCGCTGCGCGTCGATGCCTGTCAACTTGATGTCCCTCGAGGGCCTCTGTCTCGGTGTCAACGTCATCGATGGTAAATAGCATGCGGGTTGACGGTTGGCAACAGTTCCATTTTTCCGAGAGAACTATCTCTTCGGAATATCGGCACGCTTCGGTTCCTTGTAAAAAAAACTTTCGTATTTAGTGAAAAAGATGACATTGTCGGCATCTTCGAATGCAAGATTGGGGGGGGGGGTTCAGAAAATGTCATGACTCTGGTGCAGAAATGTCTCTTATGGACTCCCGTCGGGTGTGTCTGTGGTGCTTAGGATTCACTCATTTAGCATTGGTGCATGGGTACTGCCTATCGATGAAAGCCCAGAAAGAGCATAGAGGGAAGTTAGCTGCAGGTAGGTCTCATAAATCCCCTTTGATTACCCTGTTGAAAAAGCGATCATCCGTGTCGCGAGACATCCCTCCTCATCGGAAGAAGTTAAAAGGTCCCGATGTTGCTGTGGATCACACCACTTTTCATCCTTACGACAGGCGAAAAAAAGGCGTCACTGATTGCTGTCTTTGTTGTCGAGTTCCTCCCCAGAACGGGTCTTGTGCCTGACCAAATCGGCCTCACCAGCTGAGTGGGAGTGGTTCAGACTAAAAATTCTCAAAGTATTTGAGAATGTGGACTCAGAGAAAGATAACAACGATGCCCATGTCGACAAACACAGCAAAAAGGCAAAGTACAAAACCTGTGCGCCTTCGGGGCCGAGTGTCCAGGAGAAGACTCCTTCGAAGCTAAAATCATTGGCGCTGAAAGACTCCAAGCCGATGCCTAAAATAGCCTTGACACCGCAGCCGCCGAAGCCCTCGATATTGACGGCGTCGAAGAGTTCAATACCATTGTTGACGCAATTAGCTAAACCCTCGAAGGATGTTGAGATTTTTCACCCCTATGTCTAAAAGAGACTCTAAGTCTCTTTCCTCCATTTATGAGGATGATGAGCCATCTTCGGATAAATCAAGTCCCTTTGGGTTACAGTATGGGATACAATGTTCCAGAGGCCGTAATCTCAGAGGACTCGAGAATAAAACCCCTTCCTGAAACTGCAAACTGCAAGTGGGTTGGACATTTCCTCAGATAGTTTTGAAGACCATATCCCTCAGACCATGCTGATGGATCTTACAGACAGCTGATGTCTAGGGTCATAGAATATCTGGGATGGAAACGGCCAACACCACTTTTTGAGCAAGACAACCTCACTGATATTTTAGATAAGGGACCCCAGGAGGACCCTAATCTTCCTTTCCTTGTTGCTTTGCAAAGGATGTTAATGCCAGTTGGGAGACGCCAAAATTAATTGCAGCAGTTAACAAAAAGCTGACCAGCAAGTACAGAGCATCAAGCATTGACTGTTACTATCTAACAAACCATCCAACTCCCGAATGTTTGGTAGTTCAGGCTGCCACTTCTACATCCAAACAAAATGTATACCCAACAACCCCCCCGGACAGAGATGACAAGTGTTATGACAATTTGGCTAGAACGGTTTTCTTTGCAGGGAGTATGGCCCTTAAATCGGTAAATGCGTCATGTGAACTGTCCAAGTTCACTTTCACCTTATGGGATTGCATAACAGTGGTGGCTGAACATCTACCTGAAGGGAAAGAACGAGGCGGCTTCTTAAACATTGTCAAGATTTGGAAAGATGCAATGTGCAAATCCCTCCAGACTAGTCTTGACTCTGACAGCTAGCACTGTAAAACGCAGAGTTGCCTAGTTGAGAAAGTATGGTTTTGCTCCAGATGTGCAGTCTAGATGACTTAACATGCCGCCTTTGATGGCACACATTTATTTGGCAGCAAGGCTGGCGAGAGCATGCAGACGGTGCAGACCTCAAAAGCAGCAGTCAAATCCCTTGGCGCTGCAATCCGACAGCCACAATCATCTCACCCCACTGGTACAGCTTGGAGCATCAGGTCCTTTCGCTATTACTCCTCAGTTGGAAGAGGGAGAGGACTGTCTAATCAAGGAGGTTCGAGAAGATTCCTCTGCGGTGCTAAAACGCCCAGGCATTGGCTGCCCTACCCTCAGCCGCTGCATCAAAACCTTTGAGACCATACTCCACAAAACCCTGGTGGGAGGCAGACTCTCACAGCATCTGAAAGAATGTCGGGGTATTACTTCAGATGCATGGGCAATAGAAATAGTTGCCCAGGGTTACTGCCTTCCCTTTCTAAAAAGGCCTCCCCATCGTCAACCGGGGAACAGTTGTTTCAAAGTTCCATATCCGCTCCTTATGCAGGAAATGTTGATCCTGCTGGAGAAAGGTGCTATAGAACTGGTCCCTGTAGCGGAGAAGAACAAGGGTTGGTACTCTCCTTACTTTCCAATCCACAAGAAGGACGGAGGATTGAGACCCATCTTGGACTTAAGAGACTAGAACAAGTTCCTTGGAAAGGACAAGTTCAAGATGGTTACCTTTTCTCAGATCCTTCAGACCATTCAGCTTCAGGACTGGATGGTATCATTGGACCTTCAGGATGCTTACTTTCATGTGCCAATCCATTACAGGCACAGAAAGTACCTGAGGTTCGCCGTTGGTGGTTCTCATTATTCGTTTTGAGTTCTGCATTTGGGCTGACCTCCGCCCAAGGGTTTTCACCAAGTTGATGGCACCGGGTCTCGGGAGAGGGGGGATTCATGTCTACCCCTACCTGGACAATATTCTGATCAGTTAGGTTGAAATATAAGGATTGGGACCTCTGGGATGATGTAATGGAGATTTTGCTTTCGGCCAGAAGACCAGCAATGAAATCCTTATACCGCTGTTGTTGGAACAAATTCTGCAGCTGGTCCAGGGATAAAAATGTGGACCCTTTTACATGCAGTACGCCTAAGGTGTTATCATTCTTGTTGTACCTGGCCAATCTGGGGCACCAGACTGGTACAATTAAAGGCTATCTGGCAGCATGATCAATTTTCAAGTACTGCTCTGAAGAGATATTTCTCTTTAAGATTCCAATGCACATAAAGTTTTTGAAAGGATTGACAAATGTTTTTCCTCGGGTGCCTTTTCACGTCCCAGTTTGGGATCTCAACTTGGTTCTGAAATTCCTAATGTGTGCTCCATTCGAGCCTATCCACTCCTGTCCTTTAAGATTGTTAACCCTAAAGACCATCCTTTTAGTGGCTCTTACATCAGCCCCTAAGGTGAGTGAACTTCAAGCCTCCTTACAAGGATAGAGTGGTCCTTAAGGTTAAACGTACCTTCCCACCAGAAATTGTGTCTGAGTTTCCTTTAACTCAAAAAATCATTCTACCTTCTTTCTAGCCCCCACCAAAATGTGCATTTAGTTTCTACCTTTCCAGAATGTCTAAATTAAGACAAGACAATCAACCTTTTGTTGGATACACAGGCCACAAGTTGGATATGGCAATCTCAAAACAAACATTATCTAGGTGAATCATCCTAGGAATCTCAGAATGCTACAGATTAGCTGCTACAGATCCTCCTGAGGGTCTCAGAGCACATTCGAGCAGGGGTTTGACCTCTTCTTCTGCCTTACAGAGGGGAGTACCAATTGAGGATATTTGTGCGGCTGCAACATGGTCCTCAGTCCACACTTTCATGAAGCATTATAGTTTGGACTCTTCCTCAGGCTGGGAAGGTGTTTTTGGGAAGGCAGTGTTAAATTCTGTACACATATACCAATAAGAATCTCCTAAATTATAATGGGAAACAGTATATTCTGACTCCCTCCTCCAAAAGAACATAGTACTGCTTTGGGAGTCCATCATAAAATGAGGAATACATGGGAGGGACAAACTCCATTCGAGGAACAAGTCACTTACCCATGGTAATGTTCTTTCGACTGTATGTTCCTCCCACATATTCCTCATCGCCCTTCACAGCCTATGCTGCAGTAGGATGTCCATGTCATTGCAGCTTACGCTCTTTTAGGCTGAGTAGCTGTCGGGCATAGGATAAACCAATACGCGTAAAAACAGAGCTGAAGCCAATGGTCACTGCGTGCACTATATACCATTGATGTCGACACCGAGATGGAGGCCCTCGAGGGACATCAAGTCGCCAGGCATCGACGTGCAGCGCCTCCTGCTGGAAAAATATTTTCAGAGAAGCTAAAGCTATATATGGAGGTATTATAAGATGAGGAATACGTGGGAGGAACATCCAGTCGTAAGAACGTTACCATGGGTAAGCAACTTGTTCTTCCCTCATGTTCCCATCGTTCTGTTTTGGGTACTTTCCCATTGTCCCAGGGTAGTTCAAATTAACCCCCACTAAATCGTACATCAAACATCTGAACCACGCACACTTATTTGTTATCCCGTCACTATGTCCTGTCTACATGGAAGTGCTCTGATGCCTGCATTCTACAGCGCTATACAAATAAATGAAAATCAATAAAATGGTGATATCCATCCAAGGTTGCTTTCTCTCCCAATGAGGGACTTCAATGGTTCTCTTTATTAAATAAAAGCAATTTAAGTTCATCAGTTTTGTATTCAACTTTTATTTACTTGTACTAGGGCAAGCTTCTTGAGCTGTATAGCGATTCCCTTTCGGCCTCCCGTTCTTACCGTTCTCCTAGTCACCCTCAACAGCAATGGGGCACATCTCTGGGCTCGGAGCTTCTGGCTAGGAGCTTCTCTCTCGCTTCTTATTGTTGTCGACTCACTGTTGCTGGCATCCTCTTCCTGGGATTCTCCCTCTTGCAATATTTTTCAGGTAACCGGTCGGGTTGCTGTTCGTTCTCGTGATATCAGCGTTGGTTTGTGGGCTGCCTGCCCACCAGATATCCTGGTCTCATTTGTCTTGCCCCTAGGGAGGGTGTTGCAGAGCAGGCTCACCTCTCTAGCCTCACACGGGGGGCTCCCACTTGGGGAGAAGAAGGGACACATTCTCTCAATTAGTCACAGAGGCTACTGCATCTGAACTCTGAGCTCCCCCGTTGTGCAGCTCATGAGCACACTGATGACATTACAAATTACATCACAGTGTGCATCACGGGAAATTACCCAGTAGAGTAAAAAGTTCTAGAAGTCTGTTTTATGACATATGTCAAACATATTGTGTAGACATATGCGTAGTGCATGCTAACCGAAATGTAATATATCCATCAACCAATTATACAGTTGGTGTAGATGCATAGTCTACCCGTGGGCTTAGGCGCAGTGGTTATTTTGGCTGGCCTGTCTTGGGTCATGGCTGAATGCCATAATACAGGCAGTGTGGTCCTTGGTCATGGTCCCAGGCAATGTGCAATGGGCAGTGGCCCATGGACCCTCTATGGGGGTGAAGTGGCCACTGGACATGGCCTCAGTCCCGTCCCAGTGGCTACTTTGGGTGGCCTGATGCACCTTGAAGCTATTTTATAGTGCGCCAAAGGCTATGGCTAGTGGTCCCTTAATGTGTTGAAATATACAGTGGGCACGGCTGGGTAGTATTGTAACGTAATTAGCAATGTCATCAGTGATGCCATATGTCTTCAGGGATGTCATAGATGTCATCAGTGATGCCGTCCGGGATGTCATAGATGTCAAGGTGATGTCATCTGTGATGTCATGATTGTGGTTATAAGCTGTGCAACACGGGGTGTGAAGTTAAGGTGGCTTTAGCTGAATTCCAGGAGTTTTGTTCCTTCCTTGCACATTATTCGTATGTATGTATATATATATATATATATATATATATATATATATATATATATATTCATTCAGTGAAAAAATGTTGTTAAAGGGACGTTGTGGTTGTTGCGCTACTAAAAACCTATGAAATGTTGTGAAAAAACTTTGTTAAAGGGACGTTATGGTTAAGTTGCGCTACTAAAAACCTATGAAATTCAGTGAAAAAACTTTGTTAAAGGGACGTTATGGTTCCAAGTAAAACCCCTGAAATTTGCCAGTTATGGTAAGTTAAGCAACCATAACTCGTGCAACCACTGTGCACTGCTAAGACTAACACCCACAACATCAAAGATGACATCACAAATGTCATTGATGACATCACATGTCGGTCTCCCTCTTTTTTCCTTTCCTGACATATATAGGCCACATGGTTTTCTTCAGTAACAGTCATGAAGTAAACATTGTAAACGTACTATATTTGTAGACTTATCCTTCAAGTATGTTCTTAAAGTAATTCCCTTAGGGTCCAGTCATATCATATGAAACATATACATATGGGAAGACACAAGCTTGCAAAACAGCTATTCTTTCAGTGCATGAAGATAATCAGTAGCGTTATCAGCACTTTCTGATAGTTCTGTTTTTTTTATTACTGTATTTTCCCTGTATATGCTCATATTTGTATACATTGTACTCACACTACTTTCCTTAGGGTCCAGTCACATCATGTAATACATGTACATAGGATAAATAGCAGCTTTGAAACAGACAATCATTTGCATAAAGATAATCAGTTAGGTTGTGTATTATTTCTGCTACTACTTCTGCTTTTTTGCTTACTTCACTTTCCCTGTATATACCCCTATTTGTATGTGTTATTGTCTCTTTGTGTTTTGTTTGTAATAATGCAATTATGTAATGCGTGGCTTTTATTAGCTACTTATTACGTATTTCACAGTACGCAAAACTCTAATAAGAAAACAGTTATTTCATTATTCAACATATCAACATTATGAATATTGTACCTTCATCATATATGCTGGACACAGTGCCTATGTTTCTGCATGAGTAGCTTAGTATACTGGATAGAACTTCATAATAGAATGCTATTTATATCAATGCATTGCTTAATGCAATAATTAGCTCATGATATTTATGCAAATGATCCTTGACAGTTTTTTTCTCAACATTATAATAAGAATCCCTTGTACACACATTTCATGAAAAGTAAATACACATGTGATGTCATCAGTGATGTCATCTTTGATGTCGTTGGTGTTAGTCTTAGCAGTGCACAGTGGTGGCTCGAGTTATTATTGCTTAGCTTACCATAACTGGCGAATTTCAGGGGTTTTTCGGTTTTACTTGGAACCATAACATCCCTTTAACAAAGTTTTTTCACTGAATTTCATAGGTTTTTAGTAGCGCAACTTAACAATAATAACTCTGACTTTATGTGCATGTAATATGGAACATACTGAACCCCCTCTACTGAATTTGATGTCTGCAAACTCTTTTAATGTCCGCGGACATGTTCGGACAACAGCACCACTACCCAAAAAGTCTGCAGGGGTATGTTTAATTGTTATATCATAACATATGAACATTTTACAAATTCACAAACCAGCACACATACACATTATATGTAGTAATAAATAAGAAGTGTATCCCATATTTATATAAGACACTAACCATTCATTTAAATACAATATTTTCTAAAATGGAATATACCAAAAGAAGAAAGATGGGCTTCCAACATGATTACCTCACAGAAACTCCACAACTAAGAAAATCAGCAGATCTACACTACACTCAGAAGACACCTTACCTGAAATAGTAAGTGTACTGCATTTTACTCATATATTTGTAAACTTTCTGTATTAGATACAAAAAAAGTTTTTTTTCTCACAATAATGTCTAGTACTCTGGAGTGGCTAGAAGAGCATTTCCCACGTGATGAAATGTCAGAAGATGGTGAATCAAATGGTAGACACTTTACTATATAAACCAATTAATTAATATTATTTTATATACATGTAACATAGATTTTTTTTTTTTTGTACAGACCTTACAAAAATTGAAAATACTAATGAAAAAGCTGTATTGGATAAGACTCTTCAGCACATAGAAGAAAAAATGGATGTACTCTTGGCAAATGTTTATAATTTAAAAAACTTTGTGGAGGATCACTTCAAACAAACTACATACCATTGTCCCACATGTACCTGTCCCCCTCACCATATCCCAGTCAATTATCCCCAAACCCTCTCCATGAACCAAAACATTTTGATGAGACTTCCAACCCTTCTTCACCTCATATAAATCCTATTGAAACCCCTAATTCTCCTGTTTTTGTTTCAGTTTCTGCCTCACTTTCTCTGTCATAAATGTAACATACATGTAAAATAAAGTAAAATTATTATATTTTGTCCTAATTGATTTCTTGTTTTTTTTTTTTAAAAAAAAAAGCAATTCAGGTGTCCGCGGACAACGTGGGTGTCCGGAATGTCCGTAAAGAAATGAAAATGGAGGTGTCCTAAGAACACTATACTTGTCCGTACTGTTCACTAGCAAGTTGAAACTGTTCTAAGAACACACGCGGTGTCCTGACATGTTCGTCAATGGACGAAATGTGGGTGTCCTGACGACACTGTCCGTATTGTTCGCTGGCAAGATGAAAGTGTTCTAAGAACAGAGGCTGTGTCCTAAAATGTTCGTAAAGAAATAAAATGGAAGTGTCCTTAAGACGCTATGCCTGTCCATAATTTTCGCAGACAAGTTGAAACTGTTCTGAGAACACACGGGGTGTCCTGAAATGTTTGTCAATGGACAAAATGGGGGTGTCCTGAAATGTTTGTCAATGGACAAAATGTGGGTGTCCTGAGGACGCTGTCCGTATTGTTCGCTGGCAAGATGAAAGTGTTCTTAGAACATATTATGTGTCCTGGGATGTTCGTAAATAAACAAAATGTGGGTGTCCTCAGGATGCTATGCCTGTCCGTATTGTTCGCAGGCAAGTTGAAATTGTTCTAAGAACACAGGCTGTGTCTTAAAATGTTCGTAAAGAAACAAAATGTGGGTGTCCTGAGGACGCTCTGCCTGTCCGTATTGTTCGCAGGCAAGTTGAAACTGTTCTAAGAACAGGCGCCTTCCGTAACTGTTCGTTTCACTTGTGACGCACTTTGAATCACTTCAGGACCCGAACAGTGTCCGGTGAACACCAACGCGCATGCGCAAAATAGTTTCAGTGCATTTGGTGTCCTGCAGACACCCACTCCCTTCGCGGACATGTTGGCAAAGCTATCATGTGACCGCGCCCACGATCAGTGTATGTTCTGATTGCAAACACTGTTCGTGTCCCCGAACAATTTAAAACTACATTTTCAAGTAATCCACAATATTTTCCAACAAAACTCACCATAGAACAAGTCCCCCATAGTAATCTTGAGTTTCTACATACTTTTTGTGACTTTTTGAACCCTTTTTTCTGTTCGATCTATCCACGGACAGCACACATGTCTGCGAACCACGCACAAGCACCCCTATAAAAGACCACGCCCTAGAGCTCATTCTCATTGTGTTTCTGGCTATCCTACAGAGCACAGCGAATTTTGCTGCCAATTTGCAGATTTCCATCGCAAACTTGATGGCATCCGTGGCTCCACTACTGCCACCTGATGCTGCCTCAGCACCACCCCCACCCCCACCTCCCCAGAGGCCTGAAGAGGGGAACAGGAGTGAGGATGCACAGGAGGAAGAAGAGGATGATGAGAATGAGGTAGTGGAAGTCCCTACTACCAGCACTCGGTGTGAGTCTTGGGTGTGGCGGTTATTTACCATTCGTGGTAATGGTCCTAAAGCGCGTGCGAACCAAGTCACCTGCAATGAGTGCAAAATGGTACTAAGTCGCGGGAGGCATTGTTCATACAGCTTTAGGACAACTACCATGAAGCGGCACCTAAAGTCATTCCACTCGGGGGCCGTTCGCAAAGTTGTACCTTGCGAGGAGCGTAGCAGGTTGACTTCCTCTACTTCATCCTATGTTTCCGATCCTGTCACCACAAGGAACATTCCTGTGGGACAGCGTATTCCTCAAGCTGCCTCACAGGCCATACGCAATGCAGATGACCCTTACCTTTTGAGGGTCACAGTTGTGTGTATGTTCTGCGACGCAGTACTGTGCAGGGGGAGAGACTTCATAGTGCTTGAGGCTATCGTTTCAGAGCACAAAAAGGTCTGCTCACTACCCAAGTGAAACCCACTCTACATCTTCCTCTCTCAGCTCGCCCTTTCTTATCCCCGTGGTTGGTGTCCCCCCTTACCCTTCTTTCCCCTCCTCTCCTAGTGTGTCTTGTATAAAAAAAACAAAAAGAACTTAAAACCTCCTCACAACGACCACCGAGGGTAGAGGGCAGGAGCCCCCCTCCTCTGATGCTGCCACGGACACCAGGCTGCACCAAGGCAGCAAGCACAGACCGGCATTACACGGCCTGCCTGACCGTGTCCCAATCCTGTGCCTGACCTGCCCGTGCCGGGCGCGACGCGGCACCACAGCGAGGCTGAGCCTCGATCTGGCCCTTATTTTGCATTCGGCTTCCACCGGCAGGCGGATGAGCCGGCGACCTGCATGAAGGCCGTATAAAGGCCCTGTTTGCGCCCAGGACCCCCCTCCTCACGACGACCACCGAGGGTAGAGGGCAGGAGCCCCCCTCCTCTGATGCTGCCACGGCACCAGGCTGCACCAAGGCAGCAAGCACAGACCGGCATTACACGGCCTGCCTGACCGTGTCCCAATCCTGTGCCTGACTTGCCCATGCCGGGCGCGACGCGGCACCACAGCGAGGCTGAGCCTCGATCTGGCCCTTATTTTGCATTCGGCTTCCGCCGGCAGGCGGATGAGCCGGCGGCCTGCATGAAGGCCGTATAAAGGCCCTGTTTGCGCCTGTTAGCGGCCTGGAGCGGTATTGAGCGTCCCCAGAAAACACCTATAGACAGAACTAGAATCGCATCAGGAACTCAACCCGCCCGTTCCCCGCATGCCCTCGCTGCTTTTACCATCCAGTCTCGGAGCATGCATCTGCAAACACTTGCAAATAAGGCTCACAGCACGAAGGTAAACTTATAGGCAAACATTCAATAGCATCCTGCATGAGCTGCCTGATGGTCCCTGCATCCCCGCCCAAGACTAATTTCACAACTTCCATAGTACACCCCACCCATCGGCTGACGTACCGCATTTCTGCTATTGTGATTTCTCTAAGTGATCTGCTCCTCCATAGTATCACATATTGTGCCCCATGGTCATGTCCAGTCTCCCTTTGACCTATGCTGAGCCCTGTGTTGTGCCCTATGGTCACCATTCAACCACATTTAACCTTTGCTGAGCCCTGTGTTGTGCCCTATGGTCGCCATTCGACCACATTTAACCTTTGCTGAGCCCTGTGTTGTGCCCTATGGTCGCCATTCGACCACATTTAACCTTTGCTGAGCCCTGTGTTGTGCCCTATGGTTGCCATTCGACCACATTTAACCTTTGCTGAGCCCTGTGTTGTGCCCTATGGTCGCCATTCGACCACATTTAACCTTTGTTGAGCCCTGTGTTGTGCCCTATGCTGAGCCCTGTGTTGTGCCCTATGGTCGCCATTAGACCACATTTAACCTATGCTGAGCCCCGTGTGGTGCCCTATGGTCGCCATTCGACCACATTTAACCTTTGTTGAGCCCTGTGTTGTGCCCTATGCTGAGCCCTGTGTTGTGCCCTATGGTCGCCATTCGACCACATTTAACCTTTGCTGAGCCCTGTGTTGTGCCCTATGCTGAGCCCTGTGTTGTGCCCTTTGGTCGCCATTAGACCACATTTAACCTTTGTTGAGCCCTGTGTTGTGCCCTATGCTGAGCCCTATGTTGTGCCCTATGGTCGCCATTAGACCACATTTAACCTATGCTGAGCCCCATGTGGTGCCCTATGGTCGCCATTCGACCACATTTAACCTTTGCTGAGCCCTGTGTTGTGCCCTATGGTCGCCATTCGACCACATTTAACCTTTGCTGAGCCCTGTGTTGTGCCCTATGGTCGCCATTAGACCACATTTAACCTATGCTGAGCCCAATGTGGTGCCCTATGGTCGCCATTCGACCACATTTAACCTTTGCTGAGCCCTGTGTTGTGCCCTATGGTCGCCATTCGACCACATTTAACCTTTGCTGAGCCCTGTGTTGTGCCCTATGCTGAGCCCTGTGTTGTGCCCTATGGTCACCATTAGACCACATTTAACCTTTGCTGAGCCCCGTGTTGTGCCCTATGCTGAGCCCTGTGTTGTGCCCTGTGGTCGCCATTAGACCACATTTAACCTTTGCTGAGCCCCGTGTTGTGCCCTATGCTGAGCCCTGTGTTGTGCCCTATGGTCGCCATTAGACCACATTTAACCTTTGCTGAGCCCTGTGTTGTGCCCTATGGTCGCCATTAGACCACATTTAACCTTTGCTGAGCCCTGTGTTGTGCCCTATGGTCGCCATTCGACCACATTTAACCTATGCTGAGCCTTGTGTTGGACCTTGTTGCGCCTTAGGTATGCTTTATTAGTGAATGCCTCACCTAACCTGCTTATGCCTTGTTAGTGAATGTCTCACCTAGCCCAGTTGTGCCTTGCTACCGAATTGCCCATTTGTGCCTTGTTAGCGAATGCCTCACCTAGCCCAGCTGTGCCTTGCTACTGAATTGCCCATTTGAGCCTTGTTAGTGAACTCCCTACCCAGCCTATATTTGCCTCGCTACAGAACGCCCATATGCACCTTGCCACTGAACATCCATTTGTGCCTTGTTAGTAAACGCCCCACCCTGCCTATAGTCCTAAGCACCCACGTGCACATATCTGGACTCACTAAAAATGCTGCATCCATTATTGCACTACAGCATTATAGCTGTTACTCTAAGTTTTATCACCATGACCCAAGAACACCTTACGGCATCTCCTGCCTCGATATCAGACCCTGCCCTACATACGTTGCCCAACATAGTGACTAATAACCCTACCAACTCTCCACCAAATAATATTAGTACCAGAGGTGAAACCTTCACCTCCCTCCCACGCACCTTACTAGACAGAAATCGCGCAAGACTCGCACAACTTTATGAACCACCTAGTAGAACCTTACCGTCAACCACCCTAAAAACAAATTACCCACATAAACCACACGACGGTAACAACAAATGTCACCACAATCAAAACACAAAAGCTCAAGACCTCAGATACCAACTTAACTACCCCTAGCCAAGCAAACATGCCCAAAGAGACGCTAGTACTCAAAGGAGCACTCCTTAATGCGAGATCCCTTGTCGCCCATGCCCTTGACATAGCCGACCTCATTACAGAACACAATCTGGACTTCCTGGGAGTAACCGAGACCTGACTACATAACACAGCTGGACCATCGCTAATGCTAGCCATTCCAGAAGGCTACACCATAACAAGACAAGATAGGGATGGCACACGAGGTGGTGGAATTGCAATCATCTCCAAATTGAGCCTCTCTCTCAGAACATCCCCTCCTCAAATCCTACAATCTTGTGAAAATATCTCGGTCAAATTCCAGATAAATAACATACAAACCCTCACCATCCACCTAATTTATAGACCCCCAGGTCCTCTCGGTACCTTCGACGAGGACTTGCATAGCCTGATCACCAACAACCTTAAACCTACCTCCCAGCTTCTATTATTAGGAGATTTTAACCTTGGCTTTAATGACCCTATGGACAAACAAGCCTCAGACATAGCCAGCACCATCCATGCATCAGGCCTGTTTCAGAAAGTCAACAGACCCACTCACTCCAAAGGGAGAACACTAGACTGGATAGCATATTACAACTGCACAGCCTCTATCACTTCCATCTCTCCCCAATCATGGACAGATCACTCGCTCGTAACCTTTAACCTATCTACAGCCAGACCCTCTCCGACGGTCCCATTGTTAGCACCGCCTTATCTAACCAGAAACAAAAAGAGTATTACAGCGGAAAAAGTCTTCCCCGCCATCCTACCCACGTTAAACGCTCTATCTGACAATCTAGACCCTAGTACTCTAGTTGAAGAATATAACAAGATTATGCTCAACACACTGGACGAAATCGCCCCGCTCAAACTTAGGAAAAGCAAACCTAAAGCGCACCTTAACAAATGGTTCACTCCCCAATTGAGAGATGTATGACTCCTAAAAAGAAAAAGTGAAAATTCCTGGAGACTATGTCCCTCTACCAAAAATAAAGCAAAACTATTCTCCATCTCCTCTCACTTTAAAAAAGAAGTGAACCTTGCCAAAAAGAATTCCTATGATGATCGTATCACCAACTCTAATTCTAGCATGAGAGAACTCTTCGCCATACTGAAGGAATTAGAGTCACCAATAGCCACACCAGACTTAGTTACCAAGGATAAGACTTGGTGCACAGATATTCAAAATGCACTAGCAAATAAAATCAATACACTTCAAACCAAAATACAACAAAAAAAAGATATGCTCAACCTTCAGCACTCCCCTAATACCTCTACACATAGTATCCCACCAGAGGCAAACAAAAATTTCACTTCTCCAAAACATCCCCACTAGAAGTAGAAAAAATCATTCTTTCACTCAAACCATCTAACTGCAAGGGCGATACTTGCCCAGCACAGTTAATAAAAGACGCTGCCAGAGACCTCTCACCATTTATTTCTAAATTAATCAATGACTCCTTCACATCGGGCACTATCCCAGCCAATTTAAAACATTCCTGGGTGCTCCGACTTCTAAAAAAACAGACCTTAGACCCACATATCCCAACCAACTACCGCCCCATTACCACTGTGCCATTCCTCCTCAAAATATTGGACAAAGCTGCCTATATTCAGATACAAAAACACCTTGACCTGCATAAACTCCTAGGAGCAAGACAATCTGGTTTCCGTCCACTTCATGGAACGGAAACCGCCTTAATTGATTTAAAGACGCAGGTCGACGAGCTAAGGGATGGAGGAGGAACAGCACTCTTGCTCCTACTTGATCTCACAGCAGCATTCGACTTGGTCGATCACAAGGTACTCTGCAAACACCTGGACTCTGCTGCCCATTTCTCTCCTGAGGCCATCAAATGGCTCGAATCCTTCCTCAGCGAAAGAACAATGAGAGTGTTTTCCCCCATCAGCCGTAGCTGACCCTACCCCTATATTATGTGGCGTTCCCCAGGGTTCCTGTGTCTCGCCCCCCCTATACAATATCTTCACCAAACCCTTGTTCGATGATCTAGACCTTCTGGGTATCACCTACACTAACTATGCAGATAATACACAGATTCTCCTCCCGCTTTCTGGGGATCATAGGAAGGACTCGGAATTGGTGAATAGGGTATATCTCGTTGTTCAAGCATGGATGGCCACACATGGCTTGTGCTTGAATGACGACAAGACGGAGTTGATAATCCTGGGAACACATATGAACACCAAAAAATTAGGTCAGGAATTCTCCTCCTTCAATATTGATGGAAATCCTACCAGGGTCTCCAAGGAAGTAAAAACCCTCGGTTTCTTCTTGAATTCCACACTATCATTCGACAAACAACTAAAATCCTTGGCCTCCACCACCGCATACACCTGCAAACTGATAAGAGCAGGCAAGCCTTTCCTCTCTAATGACAGTTGCATGATCCTGGCTAGAGCACTTATCCTCTCCAGGATCGACTACTGTAATGCCCTTTACAGTGGCGCCAACAAATCTACCATACAGAAACTTCAAACGCTCCAAAACAATGCTTTGCGAGCAGCGCTTGGTATAAATAAAAGAACACACATCTCCACCATTAGACGTCAACACAAATGGCTATCTACAAACCACAAAATTCAATTAAAAATGATCTCCTTGACACATAAAGCTCTTAACAACGCCGCCCCAAGCTACCTCGCGAACAAAATACAAAAAAAACCTCCATCAGACCTATCAGAGCTACCAATACTAACTGTCTGGTAGTACCTAGATTTAAACTTACCACGGTCGGTGGGAATAGTTTCCCTGTGAAGGCGGCCAAAACCTGGAATCTATTACCCAACAATCTAAGAGCAGATCAGCCGTACCCACTACTCAGAAGGAATGTTATCCAATATCTTATCTCCAACGACCACTAGATATAGGTTTATAATATTCCCAGACCTGACACTTGTCCCTCTCCTCTGTCTCACGATATGTTATGCGTACCATCCTCTATGTAACTCATCGACCTGCACGATGATGGTCCTGCACATTTGTATACTATTACTTTATCTTGTATAATTTGTATAACTTGTATAATACCTATAATATCCATTACTGTATCTTGTATAATAAGTATAACTTTTACTGTATCCTGTATAATCTGTAACAATGTAAGTTTCGCATTGCCCTACCTGCTGCGCCCTTCTACCTATGGGTCTGGAGCGCATTAGAAACAAAACAAACAAACAAACAACACAAATCAACAAAAAAAGGCTCTTTTCAGAGCTGCCTTTTACAGTTAAAAAATAGAAGTGAAAATAAATGAAGCAGGACTCTGTGTATTTTTTAGAAGTCCGCGGACATCTAACATTTTCGGGTGCTACCCTATCATAACCATTGCAGTTTTATCTGGGAGGAAGTGGTGGCTCTGAAAAGAGCCTTTTGGTGGTGTTTATTTGTGTTTGAAAAATTTGAAATACTCAACACCTACAATAAAATGGATGCTGTAATTCCAAAAAAGGTCGCAATGTATTTTGTACATTTCTCAAAAAAATCTGATTGCCAGCATAAGTAAGATGGACTCCATCTCTGCGAAAAATGTATGTAGTACGAAACATATTTTCATTGTGAAAAGAGGACATGCCAAAATCTCTTAGAAAGGCACAAACAGCCTTATTGACATTGCACCTTTTTTTCTCCATTTGTGGGCCAAATGAAGAAGAACGAAGCCACATTTGTCTCTGCGCAATCCGTGAAAAAATTACTTGAGAATTTGGAAACATGTCCAAGACCTTCCCAAGTCCTTCTTTCATTGCAAATTGCAAAGAAATTCCAGACACATGTCCTAAACTGTTCCCTCCACAATGAATTACAATTATGTCTGGATGTTGCTCTGTCTCCAAAGTAGCACAGAGAGGTAGCAAGTCCAACCACTTCATTCCACATACTCCATGCCAGTGCACTTCCACATGTGGGAATCCAAGGTCTACAGCTACTCCACAGCTTTCTGCATGCACTTTCAACCAATGTATCCATGAGTCTCCCAAAATCCAAACAATCTGTTTTTTGAAACACACAGCCATAGCCATCTGTTCTTCTCTCAGCAAAAAGAATATCTGAGATACTTCTCCTGGCACAACACACCCACTAAACGTTCCTGACCAATCCCTTTCTCTGCTCATTGTCATTTGCATGGCTCCCCAACCCAAAAATCCCTGCATGTAACACCCGATGTCTGCGAACTACCGCCATGTCTGCGGACATATCGTAACATGAACAGTCCTCCTACCATTTCCTTTTTGGATATAGCTAAGAAGTCACATGAACATCCACCAATCACATACAAGACATCTACATCTAACTGCATCATCATAGATCAGCACTTCAAATGTACTGTTAATCACTCTGAGTACAAGTGTCATATCATTGGAAAGCACCTTCTACCAGAAATACTGTACACGTCTCCAAGATTTCTACTTGCAGCTGCATGCATATCCATATGCATGAACACAAACTACAGGTATGCATATTTTCTATATAGTACATATACAATTTTTATAGATTCATATAAACAGATTAACTGACTTTTAGTTTGTATAATCTATAAAATCTCCATCTCCTAAAATCAACTGTCACTTCCAAACCTATCTGCTATTTAATTTCTTTTTACACACACATTTTCAAAGCATGTTGAACTAACATATTTAAAGTACAATATGAAGAGTTAACATACTCAAACAAAATTGCATGCACATAGTATGTTCAAAAATCAAAAAACAATACTTGTACACAAATGTAAACATTTATTTACTTATATTTATATACTGCGCAAGTAGCCCATGGCATTGAGGCAATGTTACTTACAAGAGCTTAGTTACAGAAATAGTGGTATTCAGTGGTACATTATGATTTACACAAGGCATACAAATGATATTTTGGTTGGTACAGTTAGTCATTACAATACAGTTTATGCATTAAGAACATATGATATGTATTCAACTGGTGCGACGCATTTTATGTGAATAAGATAGTTTTCATGATTTTGAGGAAGGCGCTGAGGGTCAATGTCAATTAAAAAAATCAATGTCTAAATTAAGAACAATGCTATATACAAACAAAATTCCTTATTTGTTTCCTTTACAATTGCAGTGAAGACCATTCTCCTAAAAAGAAGCAGCCGAATTTGAAGTACAAAGAACAACTAAGAAGAAACCTGCTCATTTCAGAAAAAAGTAAGTTGAATACCACCATATTATTCGTACTATTATTCAAAAAAACTGTAAGGTTAATTCATGCTATTTCTGTGTCTAAAAATAGAGATTGTGCACCATTCGGTTTACAAATCCCCATTTCTTAAACAGAGATTTACGGGCAGAATGACGCACAATTTCTTAGTTTTCGACACACAAATAACCCAACTCAACCCCTAGAATTTTGATATTATAGAACAAACAACTGTTTTAATTGTATACCCTTAGATTTACTATGTCTACTTCTCCACACTACCAACTTACTTTCTACTATCATGTGAACCCCAGTTTAGTAGCACATAAATTCAAGAATAGCCATCCCAACTAGTTGTAGTTGCCCAATGCACAATCACACACATTACATACATCTTTATTATCTTACTCACACACTCATGCAAACAGCACACATACATTAAGAACACCCCAACCCACACCACCTTTATTTTTTTCAACAGACCCTAAAGAATGCCTAGCAAATATCAAGTCTGTAGAAAGCAACGCAGAAAAAGAGCAAATGAAGATAGAAGTGTCCAAAACAAGCATCCATCTCTAACAGAATTTGTAAAAAAAAGTTAAAACAAAACAGCTAAAACAGTCATTTAGCGAAACAAAACAAGCTTCAAGTACAGAAACGTTGCCTCCTCTATCAAAATGTAAAACAAACCACAAAACAATTAACAAAAAATCAGCTACCACTACAGATAAAACTGCTCCTATAAATCTTGATATAGTGCAAACTAAGCATACCAAAAAAAGTATTTTAGCAAAAATGTTCCGTCACAGAGTCCTGCAAAATTTTATAAAAACAGAAGAGAAATCAAACTCAACCCTTAAAACCTATCAAAGGAATTTAATCTTAGAAGCGTTGATAGACAGTGCAATCCTTCTCAAAAGAAAGTTATTTATTTTAGTGTTAAACAAAATGAAACCACTAACAAAACTATTGACTGCATTACAAAAAAGACTTCTCAATAAACGAAATGACAACAGAAAGAACTTCTTAAGTTCCTGTGGAGGTGAATGGAGTCACACTAAGAGCACAGAACCATACTTTAATGAAGAAGCATACAAACAAAAGCAAACCAATACAATTGCCATACATAGCAGTGGACGAAAATATAGTATGGCTGAGTCTTGGTCCTGCTAAATCTAGGAAAAGAGTTCTAAAATCATATGAAGATATAGAAACAATAGCCAAACATGATCCCAACAGCCAAGACATTTTAAAAAACAATTTGCTGGACCCATACTACCCAAACAGAAGTACTACTTTGGAAACCATGTGTCTATACCACATAGCCCAAAACTTCACATACACAAATAATATAAAACCTGATGGAAAAAAAGGTAGATAGAGTGACAAATTGTGAAGGCAACTTAGTAAAACTCACCAAACCAAATTTAATTAATCATATCAAATTGTCATTAAAAACTCCTCAACATAAAGAACTATATTACATGTCCCTGCTTACAACTCTTTGAACCATGGAGAAACGAAGAAGAAATACTAGATAACTATGACTCCTACGAAGACGCTTTCAAAGCAAATGAAAGCACTATAACCGATGTAAACTTTACACACTACAAAACAATGTTGCACAATGAACAGCAACACGAAGAACTACTCCAGGCCCAACTAGATAAGGACACTCCTGACAGTAGTCAACCTTCTGTAACAGGAAGCCAAGAACCACTGGGACAGCCACTAATAGCAAATTAGGCAGAATTAGCTATGACAGAAGTAGAAAACACCATGTGTCAGTATGAAGATAAAGAAGACTTAACTATACTACAATCAAAACTAAACAATGAACAACGTAGCATTTTTAAGAAGTAACAAAATAAATTGCACATGGTGTACAACATGAAAACAAAGAATGCACCTGCCAAAATTACAAACCTATACTACTGTACGTCAGTGGTGAAGCTGGTTCTGGAAAAACATTCTTAATCAAAATCATCAGTAAATTCCTTCAACAATTGACAAACACCACACTGTCAGCTGTTGTCACTGCCCCCACAGGTTTAGCTGCCAACAACATAGGCGTTGTCACTTTACAACGATTACTACTCCTGCCAGTAGAACACCAAAACATATTAGACTATTACAGACTTTCTACAGAAGCTGCAATGGAACTACACAGAGTATTAAAACAAATGAAAATGCTACTAATAGATGAAGTGAGCATGGTCTCCAATCTAATGTTGGCCTTGATTCACCTCAGATTACAAGAAGTACTCAAAACAAACTACGAAGAGCTCTTTAGAGGAAAACACATTATTGTTTTCGGAGATCTTCTTCAATTGACACCAGTGAAAGGTGAGCCTATTTTTAAAACCTTAGGACACAAACTCTGCCGTAAAACTGTTGGCAGCATTAGAAATGTCAACCCTTGGCAACATTTCCAATACAGAGAATTAACAGAAAACATGCGGCAATCTGCAGATCTCACTTATGCCAACATCTTAAAAAGTATTAGATTTGGTATATTATCTCAAGAAGCACAAGCAATATTGAAAACCCAACACATTCATGCACTTTATGGCCATAATGCATGTGCTACGGATGTTATGGAACAATTAGTCCACAAAAATGTGAATTGTATGGCCTTAATGCCAACTCTTGCAAACTGTTTCAAATTCAATGAAACAATGTTAAAAAAAGAAATGCAACCAATAATTGAAATTAGCGCCACAGACAAACTAGACATATATGGTATGACACTACCCATGTGTGAACAAGCCACAATGAGACTAAATAGTTTAGAAAAATCAATCTCCAACACAGCTGGATTGGAAAAAATATTAAAATTATCCTTAAATTCCAGAGTAATGCTTAAACGTAACCTTGACGTAGATCAAGGACTAGTTAATGGAGCACTGGGTACAGTTAATTGTAAAAAAAATGTATTTGCTTTTAGTTCATTTAAAAAAAAGAACCTTTGCAAAAATTAGAATTCAAGTACAAAAAACAATTCATTATATCCAAATATAAAATTCTAATACAAGAAAATCATTGTCTTTACATATAAAATTTAGGCAATACATATTGACGTTTATACAATACTCCTATGAAAGTCATAATTTACATAGTTCATGAATGGGCCTCTTTTGTTGCATTTCTGCTATCAGTAGTTAAATATGAGGTATTTACAATTTGTCCACTATGTATTCATTTGATTTTCAAACAGTGCAAGTTCCTTTTCAATGTGCTTACAGAAGCTTACCACTGCATAGATTAAGGCACTATGTGCTCCTTGCATCATTCGAGACCATAAGGACTCTAAACAATCTTCATAATAAATATGAACAAAATTCCTCAATTGTTCAGTCCTAATTCGTTTAAAATGAGGGCAGTAAAGTATAAGGTGCTTCAGTGTTTCAAGGGGTGCATTACAGTCATCAAATCGACACCCCACTAAGTCTTTTGTATTATTTGTTTTCCAATTCTTGGTCCTTTCTCTAGTATGAAAAAGATTGAGTCTGAATCGAATGTATGCTTTCCTAGTGATTTCACAAGGAAATAGTCTAATGTGATCGTATCGTGGAGTACGTTTTTTAAAAAATACACTGTATTCTTGATATAATGTATAAGTCCTAATTCGATCAATAGTTAGACACCAATCTAAATCAAAAAGCTTTTTTTTCGCATAGTAAGGGCGATAATATACATCGTGTACTATGATGTTCGCTTCACTCAAAAGATGTTGCATTTTCATCTGAGATTTGTGGAATGAGACTGGAATATGTAAATCTAAATCTAACATCTTATTCATGTCTACATATAACGAATTTGTAGGTGGGTAGTGCATTTTCACATAATTCGAAAGCTGTCTCCATTTCCATCGGGTCGATAATGAAACCAATCCCAATTCGTGTCGGATGATGGCATTGGGTATGGACATTGGTAAGAACATTGCAGCCTTCAGCAATGAACCCTGTAGGCAATCCAACGTAACCGTCAAATCACACAAACAAATGTCAAGTGCATAAAGGATAACACTCTCGGTCTTCAGTTCCATAAATTCAATAAGTGGTAATAGTGAAAATTTGCAGAACCTTAAAAAAGTCTTTTTCATTTGTGAAAGCAGCGGTCTGGTCTTACTCTTAAGAATATCCGTCCATGAGTTTACAGAACTCTGAGCCCAGAGATGATACCCTAAATAGATTGAAGTATTAGTACATGCTATCTGTGTGTCCATAATATGCCATCTAAAGTTGCCTTTTTTCTGTTTTGGTCCAAAATGCATAATAGCAGTTTTTGCCGGTTTGGAGTCAAATTATGTTCTTTTGCAAATTCCACAAATAGTGTTATTTTGCTTTGTAACCCTGCCAGAGTTGGGTCAAACAGGATAATGTCATCTGCAAAGGCATCCACTTCAAGGAAATAGTCCCGACCTTCACAGAGAACAGGCTCCTGATTTCCCAATCTTTGTCCAAATCCGATATGTAAAGGTTGAACAGGGTTGCTGCGAGATTGCATCCCTGTTTTAGCCCTAATGTTGTTCTTATCGGAGCTGTGGTGCCTCCATCCGTTGAGACTTTTATTCTATACGATGTATTTGTATGTAGTTTCATAATCCAAAACATCAAAGCACTCGGAATTCCCTTTTGCAACATTTTCCTGCATAACAAATTGTGGACTACATTATCAAAAGCTGCACTCATATCTATCATTGCAATATATACTGGATTTGAGTTCCTGTTCTTTGCTCCAGCTATAGCATGGGCAAGGGTAACTGCATTTAAGGTTGTGCTCATGTTCTTCCCGAAACCAGTTTGGTATTTAGAATATAAACCTTTTGTTTCAATTATTTTCTCCAGATCTTGTAGAAGTAAAATTGCAAAAATGTTTGCTTCAGTATCGATTAAAGAGATTGGGCGATCATTTTCAGGAAGAGAAGGATCTCCCTTTTAAATATCGGAACAATATTGGCCGTTAGCCATGAAGGTGGAATTTCCCCAGATTCAAAGATGGTTTCAAATTTCATATTGATGATTTCTGCCCACATTGCAGGGTCCGCCTTGTTGGCTTTCAAACATACCCACGTGACAACAACATTCAGTTTGTCAATATTCTCTTTGACAAACTTTCAGAAGTGAAAAGGATAGGACGCTCAACAGCTCGATTCCTTCTCTTCAAAGAAATGTATGTACGAAGAAAACAATTTTCTCTAACTCTTGCATACGCAGTCACCATTCATAAATCACAAGGTCTTACCCTAGACAAAGCATTGATAGACATTGGTAACACAGTCTTTAAAGAAGGATGAGCTACGTAGCACTATCACGCTTACGTACACTTGACGGTCTATTTCTAATCAACTTTGATGCAAGTAAAGTAAACGCTGATATTCCTTGCATTTCAGAATACAATAGACTTCGTTCACTATACACCCCATCTAAAAACATATCCTATTCCACAAAAAGTAAAATGTTCTAAAAGAAAACTAAATCAAACATGAATTCAAAAGGATGTCACTGCAAATCCTCCGAAGAGATTAAAAGAAACTAATACTTCATCAAGTACCACAATCAAAAAAGAACCTATTAGGGAAAGTAAACCAGTTACTTCTTCAAAGAAGGAAGACAAACTAAAAAAAAGCACTCAGATATGGAACTACCTGGTCCATTTAAACTTTCAAATGTAAATGGTGTAAATTGCTATGCAAATGTTGCAATGAATATTCTATTTCAATTACCACCAATTGTTGACAACATTTACGTACACAGTACAGACCAATTGTGTTTGCAATTGTTAGTACTTCAT
The DNA here is from genome assembly GCF_040938575.1 of Ambystoma mexicanum. NCBI lineage: Eukaryota > Metazoa > Chordata > Amphibia > Caudata > Ambystomatidae > Ambystoma > Ambystoma mexicanum. Next base: position 255,289,072 of record NC_090940.1, on the reverse strand, counting down.
AGAAACGCAACAAACGATCCTGACAACACGTATATTGTTTATGGAATAAGACAACAATTGGACTACTGTGCTGGAATGGTGAAATTCACTATAAACTCACAGGAAGATCCACAATAATTTTTAATGTACTTACTACAAGTACTGGAAAACAAAAACATAGCTATAAATGAAATCTTCCAGATTTCATACATCTGGAAACATACATACACTCTGTGCAACAATGTGACACAAGTACAAATCCCCAATGAGCGTTTTGTGTATGTATCAATACCTAATTGTGAATCCGTTTCATTTCAGCAACTTGTACAAAATGCAAACCATGGTAGATTATGTTCTACCTGCAATTCGGATAATCGCTCCACTTTACCAATACAAACACATAGTAAATACGTAATACTAATTCTTATACGGTACAATGCAGATGGTACCAAAAACAACTGCAAGCTGACTGGATTCACACATGGACAAGTATCACTTGGTAAAAAAAACCTTCACAACAATAGCTATAATATACCACACAGGAGTCACAACCAATGCAGGTCACTATTCTTCATATATAAAAAAGAATTGTGGATGGTTCGAATGTAATAATAGTACCATTAGTCTAAAGCAGAGATTACCTGCAAATCTTACAAATGCTTATTTAATCTTCTTAAAACCAAAATGTATTAACTAAACTGTACTTAAACATTAACTAAACTTTTATTAGAAAACTATAAACTGTGACAATATGCCAACAGCTATATAACTGCCCTAAGATTCTACAACAACCAAACAGATAAATGAATACCACTAAATTATATAAAAAATAATAAACAGTTAAAATACGCCAACTGGTATCTAACTACCCCAAGATTTTCAATAACCAAATGGATAAATCAATACCACTACATTGTAACAAAAAATAGACAGCATACGCCAAATGGTATCTAACTAACCCAAAATATTACAATATCCGAACAGATAAATCAATACCACTTCATTATAACAAAAAATAGACTGTTAGCATATGTCAACAGGTATCTAACTGCTCCAAAAATCTGCAACAAGCCAATATATAGAGCATTAGACAGAAACAACAAGTGAACACTGAAAACAGACTGTAGCATAACAAAAAAATTTTTTTTTTTAATCCAACATGGATTTTTTTTCTCCCACAGACCCAATGATTTTAGCAACAAACACAGAAACTGAGCAAATTGCACAGTACACTGGTTTATCTACTAAATATGAGCGTAAAAAAAAAGTGTTGATGATTCAATGTTATAAGTTGTTAAAAATACCAATACTAACATGATCTTTTCTTTTATCACGGAAATAAACAAGAAATACATGTACTCCAGTTACTAAACCAAACAGTAAGTATATTATATGAAGTACAACCATCACAGCAAATACCACCCATAGTGACTTATAACTTTGCTGCCTATAAATATGATCTTGTCCATGCACCCAAGACTATAGGCCCTGCCCACAACCACCCCAGCATATCACACCCATAGTGCCTTATAACTTTGTTGCTTATACATTTGTTATTGGATCCCAAAGTTATAAACCACTATGGGTGTGATATGCTGCGGCAGTTGTGGCCAGGGCATAAAGTCTTGGGTGCATGGCCATATGCCCATGCTCCCCAAGACTCTATGCCCTAGCCACAACCATCACAGCATATCACACCCATCGTCAAACATTTCAAATATGCCATATGGACACTTTTAATATTCGCGGACATCATGAGTGTCCTTAGAACAGTTTCAACTTGCCTACGAACAGTACGGACAGACATCGCGTCCTCAGGACACCATCATTTCGTTTATTTACGAACATCCCAGGACACATAATGTGTTCTAAGAACACTTTGAACATGCTTGCGAACATGTGTTCTTAGAACAATTTGAAATTGCTTGCGAACAGAACGGACAGGCATACCGTCCTCAGGAAAACCCCCATTTTATTTATTGACGAACATCCCAGGACGCATGATGTGTTCTTAGAACAGATTCAACTTGCCTGCGAAAAAAACGAACAGGCTTACCGTCCTCAGAACACACCCATTTCGTTTATTTTCGAACATTTCAGGACACCGCCAGTGTTCTTAGAACACTTCCAGCTTGCTTGCGAACAATACGGACAGGCGTAGTGTCCTCAGAACACCTCCCATTTCGTTTATTTAGAACATTTTAGAACATCCGCGTTGTCCACGGACAAAGCGAACACAACAGGGGGGTCTACCACCTAAATAAATAAAACATTTAACCCATCTCTTACTCCCCCACCCTCCCCAATCACTTTCACACAACAACACACTCTACTAAATTGTATTTTTCAACAAAGTTTCACTTCGCTGTCCGCGAATCCAAGATAGCGGGTTTCCCGAAAATCTGACGCGCTTCACGCTCTTCATCCAATCAACAAACACGTTGCATGTCCGCGGACATGACGCAAGCCGATTGGCCAATCAGGACACTGTCCACGAAGCGAACAGGGAAGTGTGTCCGCGGACCGAACATAGATATCAGTAATTTTTTTTAACCTATTTTTTGCTCATTTTATAAAAAATGAATGAACGGATTTTCACCAAGTTTGCAAAAGCACGCTTTTGGGACCAATCCGCTGCTCCTGGTCCGAATTTGGTGAAAATCCATCCAGAAGTTTGGGATGTAGACGTGAGCAAAGTTTTTTCCCCATTCAGTCTATGGGAAAAAAGAACCTTTGGGACCCCCCTTATAACTTTGCCCCCCCGAACCAAACCTCACCAAACTTTGCAAAAAAATTCAGTGACCCATATACTTTGCAAAGTTTGGTGAGGATTTGTACAGGGAGAGCAAAGTTAAAAGCCACCCAAAAAGGGCTCTTCCTATGGAAACAGCAACTTAATCATAACTACACAGCCGCTACCGTGGCTGTGTAATATATATATATATGTATTACACGGCCCGCAGTAGCGGCCGTGTAGTTATGGTTAAGTTGCTAAATTCATAGGAAAAGCACTTTTTCGGCAGCTTATAATTTCGCTCCCCCTGGACGAATGCTCACCAAACTTTGCAAAAAAAGGATATGGTTGGCTCTAAATTCTTTTGCCAAGTTGGGCGGGGTTTCGCTCGGGGGGGCAATTAAAGAGGGGGTTTCAAACATTTTTTTACTCCATAGACTGGGGAAAAACTTTGCACACTGCTACATGCCGAACGGCTGGACGGATTTTCACCAAATTTGCGGCAGGAGCAGGGACGTGGGTCAGAAAGCATTTTTTTGTGCTTGGTGGAAATCCAACCAGTACTAAAAATTAGTGATATCGGGGTCCCCTCCGCAGACCCATTTCCCTGTTCACTCTCCGGACAGAAGCTTCATTGGCTCGCGTTACGGCATGCTGTTGGAGAAGTTTGGACGTGGATGGCTGGAGGGAAGCGTGCTGTGCGTCAACATTTTTGGGGAAAGCCGCCATGGTGTATCAGAGGACAGTGCTGCGGCGGAAGGGTCTGGAAAATGTACCGTACGCAATGTGTTGGCGGCAGTAAGGGAGGGAATCGGTGGGGTGAGTGAGAAGTGGTGCATGTGACATATTTAGGCGAGTACTTTGTGAGGTGATTGGAGGCAGCTGTCGTAACGGCCCCCTGCTATTCTGCTGTGACCTGTTTACGGCAACCTCTTTTCGTGGAGAGTGGTGGCAGGTCAATAGCAGAAGGGGAGTGAATTGCACATGACATAGTTTGGATGGGAGCGCGGGTGGCTGTGCACTGCGGATGGAATGGAGTAGTTGGGCACATGGTGGTATGCATGGGTAAATGAAGGTGCAGTGGCTCTGTGGAAGGATTAGACTATTGGGTGCATGGCCGTAGGCTGTAGGCTGTATGACATGCACTCGAGCGTAGGGCTGCAACATACCCACCGCAGGAACGCATGTTTGACTCTGCATCCGGTAGAGGATGGTGCTTGCATAGTGTGGTGTGTGCAGATTGGATGCAGTAGGGCCAGTGTTGCGAACAGATTGTGGGTAGGTTGGCCGTGAGACAGTACTTTGTGAATGGAAGTGGGTACACCCATAGTATGTGAATGAAAGTGCACAGGGGTGCAGGAGAGAGTGTTTTGTTTGTAGATTATGTTAACTGTTGCAATGTGTTGCTGCATAGCTCCATGGCGGTACGCAGGTTGGGTAGGAGTGCTGGTGGCAGTGGTGTGTTTGTGGATGGTGGTAGTTGGTGACATGCATGGTGGCATTACGTTGCCGTTGGTGTGTTCAAGGCCTATGCTGTGTGCAGATTTGTTGAAGTAGGCCCAATGTTGTGAAAATGTGGTTAGTGACACAATACTTTGAATGGCTGTGGATAGGGGTGGTGGAGGCTGTGGTATGTTTGTGGATTCTGCTAATTGCGACCTGTTTTCGCAAATGTGTGTTTTATGGTCTGGGGTAGTTTGGGTGAAGTGCTGCTACCTATTTATGTTATGTTTGTGCACAATGTTAGCTGCCCACATGGGCGTTATGTTAACTGTTGCAATTTGTTGCTGGATAGCTCCATGGCAGTGCACAGGTTGGGGAGGAGTGCTAGTGGCGGTCGTGTGTTTGTGGATTGTCGTAGTTGCTGTCATGCGTGGTAGCATTACGTTGCTGCCGGTGTGTTCAAAGCCTAGACTATTGGGTGCATGGCCGAAGGCCATAGGCCATGCACTCAAGAGCTTAGGCCTTGAGGACACCCACAGCAGTAATGCATTTTCAACTGCATCAGTTACAGGGTGGTGACATGTAAGGAATGGTTGTGGAGCACATTTCAGCCATTATAGGCCAGTGTTGCAAACAGAATGTGGGTAGGTTGGCGGTGGCACAATACTTTGTGAATGGAAGTGGGTACGCCCATAGTATGTGATTGAAAGTGCACAGGGGAGCAGGAGAGTGTTTTGTTTGTACATTATGGTAACTGTTTCAATTTGTTGTTGCATAGCTCCATGGCATTGCGCTCTGGTTGGAGATGCTGCAGTGAAAAGTCAAGCAGTGTAGACACTGGGTGGAGTTTTTGCATACTGTCAGTATGGTAGAGGGTAAGGTTGAAGGGCAGCTTATATGTGCTTGGATAGTGTGCTGCGTACACAATGCTTGCAGGATGGGCAGTGTTGTAAACATTTTGTGGCTAAGTTGGCAGTGACACAATACTTTGAGTGGAAGTGGGTAAGACAATAGTATGTGAATGAAAGGGCGTAGGGGTGCTGGAGACAGTGTAATGTTTATACATTATGGTAACTGTTGCATGTAACGCTGTGCATGTTTATTGCGGTGTGGAGGTTGGTTAGGAGTGCTGGTGCCAGTGGTGCATATGTGCATAGTGTTAGTTGGTGACATGCTGAAATGCATGGTTACATTACGGTGCGGGGAATGTGTGCATGGAACACACCCACTGGAGCAATGCAGGTTTGACAGTGCATGAGACACAGTGGTTATCTTTGGAGAATGGGTGTGGAGCACATGGTCGACATGCTACAGCACCAGAAGTGTGTTGCAAAGAGTGTATTGTGCGTTCCATGGTTGTGATGATAGTTGCAACATACTACAGTATTTGGTGTGTGTCAGGAGATGCTGCAGTGAGAAGTTGTGTTGTGTTGCCACAGGTTGCAGTGTGTACGTAATGTGAGTATGGAAGTGGGTATGGTTAAAGTGTAGCTTATATGTGGTTGGTTACTCTGCTGTGTGCAGATTTATTGAAGTAGGCCCAATGTTGTGAAGCTGTTGTGCATAGGTTGCCAGTGAGACAATACTTTGTGAATTGCAGTGCGTATGGAGTGGTGCAGGCTATGGTATGTTTGTGGATTCTGCTAAGTGTGACACATTTGCGTGAATGGGTATTTTATGGTGTGGGGGAGTTGGGTAGAAGTGCTGCTACGTATGTTACGTTTGTGCATAATGTTAGGTGCCCACATGGTTGCTTGCTTGGATGTATAGTGTTGTGGTGGGTGTGGAAAGGGCTGTACTGTTGTGTGCATGGCCAAAGGTGTGCTGGGTGCGTGTTAGGATCTTTGCGGATGCTGCAATCGTGCATTCTTTAACAGAAGATTCTGGTGGAGAGGCTTTGCAATCAAACGGAACATGTAGTGAGAGTGTTTAACGGTAAATATGGAGTGGTATATAGAAATGACAGTGTGCAATGCAGAGGTTTTGTATGTGACTGCTGCATGCATGTTTGAAAATTTGACAGCACCCAATGGGGGAGTGCTGCAAAAATTACCGTGCAAAGGGAAGAAGTATTGTGTGTGCTTTACTGGGCCGTGGCCCTCACTGTAGATGGGAAAGCGGACACGCAAATCCTGCCTTATGAACAGGGTGGAAAGGGACGTGGAATTGTGGGAAATAGTAATTCAGAGTTTAGGGCGTGGTTCACAGGAAGGGGCGGTACCATTTCGTCCCCATATACTGTGTTGTGAGGGTGGTTGAGATTGAGTGATGCACAGTGCTTATGGTTGGTGACACCTTTGTGCGCCATCTGCATAGGAGTTGTGTGCAAAGAGCCGTTGCTGGTCATTTCGGTTTGGAAGGAGTGGACGCTTTCTGGGCCTTTCAGGGTGACTGCAGTTTCGGCGGGATGGTTTGCCTTTGCAGATATGTGGCGTCTGTCATGAACGTTGACTTTGTCGTGGTGCACTATGGAAGTCTACATTTGGGTTGCATGTCATGTGGATGATTAATCCGTCACCTGAAGAGGTTGCTGACCTCAGTGATGCATATTTTTCCTACTGCCAAGGTTGTTTTCTCATGCATAACGCCAAGAGGAGTATGGGTCCATGACGGTGTAATTTGTCCCCAGCCAGAGGTCAGAAAGTGTGCTATAAAAAGAATTGTGTGAATGTATGCGGACTGCTGGCATGTTCTCCACCCACTGTGAGATCATGAGGTTGCAAAATATGCAGTGGTTCTGTAGAAATGGCATTTATTTGAGCGCCATTGGCAATGCCGTTTTCTTTTACACTGTGCAAGAAGCATTGACCATAATGTGGTAAAAATGTGAGGAGAGGCAAACAAACGCATATAAAGAGAAAACACAAAAAAGTTCCTTGCACGCACGTTAAAAAAAAAAAAAACCTTTATATATCTACAATGGAAGACCAAATCCCCTACTCAGTTTGATATTGTTTACCCCGGCCCTTTTTCCCCCCACCTCACTATCACGAAAAGGTAGAGGATTACACAGTACTCTTTCTGTTGAAGCATCTAAAAAAACAAAAACAAACAGGCTCTTTTAGGAATCGCCCCTAACCACGAACTCCCCCCTACCCTGGTTGCAAGTTATACCCCACGCACGCAGCACGAAAGCCACATCTGGGGATTTTGCAGGTGATGGCTACGGAAATGGAACTGTGGGGATTGTCAAATCAGATGCTTAAGGTGTGTGTCAATAGGAAAGTACGCCAATAGGAAGGACTCCTCCTCCTGCTTTACTGGGGCGCCGTCCTTGCGGTACTTGGAGAAAGGCACTGGCCACTTTCTGCGCTTCTCAGCATGCTGGCGAATGGAAATGGGACTAGGGCCTTTGGCCAATCGGGTGCTCTGGGTGTGCGTCACAGGAAAGGGCGGCATTCACCTTTTTCATTACTTTGTGTACTGTGGCTGGCAAACATGGCAAGACGCACAGCTTTCGTTGTGGGTGATGGCTTTGTGGAAGATCTGTGTGTATATTCCCTCCAAGAACACTTATCTGGCAATTTCGGTTTGGAGGTAGTGGCCGCTTTGTAGTGTAGTGTCGAAGTGTGCGGTTTTGGCAGACTGCTTGTAGAATGTTGACAGGTGGCCTGTTCGGCAACTGTACATGTTGTGATTGTTCACTTTGGAGCCTTCTTTTTGAGTTACATGCCTTGTTTCTGTGTGTTCCGTCAACTGAAGATTATGATGAAAGCAGTGCAGCACATTTTTCCTACTGCCAAGGTGCTATTTTTATGTATACCCCGAGAATAGTGTGGAAGTATTCCAATGGCTCCTGTCGCCAGCAAGAGTTCGGAAGGGGTTTCATCAACAGAAGCATGTGTGACTTGAGTGCTGCTGTGATGTTCTCCTGTGAGAATGAGAACATTGGTTCGTGATACATACACCTTTTCAAGGCAAATGGCATGTCTTGAACAGTCGCAATGAAATGTTGTTTCACAATCTGCACACTGCACTAAAGACCCTATTGTAAGAATGTGAGCTGACGTTAAGAGTCACCACAACTAACGGCATCCGCTCCCTTGGTTGAAAGTTATTCTCCCAATCCCGCGCGCCCAGCACAAAAAGTCAGCAAATATTGCGATAGTTGCATGGTGGCACGTGTTACATACGCCCCTTTTGCAGATGACACCCATAGAAATGGGCCTGCAGAGGCTACGGGATTGGGCAAAAACGTTTGTGGGTGTGGTGTGTACGGCCTGACTAGTGTATTTTTCGACCGAAATGCAGAGGGAGCGGTTATGGCTGTGTTTCACGAGGCACAGCATGCAGTTTTTAGGAGATTCTGACATACATTGACTGAAAGTGAATGGAAAACACTGGGGGGACGAGCAATAGACCCCAGCCTGACGGCGGCCTCCAGCAACCAGGGCCTGCAGTGCTGTATTGTGAAGCGCCTGCCAACGAGCATTGCAGCTCTGGGGGCACGCTTACTCGGCGAGGAGTCCGGCGGACACAGAGGGCAGCATTCAGGTGCGCCACGCACCGGAACACACGGATGGCCTGATGACTGGCGCGGGGTCCGTGTAGCAAGTGAGGAACGGGCAGCTGGACCCCGCCGGCCCGAACGGAGGAGCAGCTTTGGCATCCCAAGCGGGATGGGAAGCGTGGACATTCTGTCTGTTAGTTACACACCCGGGGCTGCAGAGACAGTAGCCTGCTGAGGAGCGCTGATCAGTGGCACAGCGGACCCGGCATATGATTGGTAAAGCGAGAAACTAAGCTGGAGGCCATTTGAACACTGAAACTTGTTTCTCAAGAGATCAGAGAGGTGAGCTCACAAAACTGTGCTCAGCTGGTGCTTCCCTCACCTAGACTAGTCAGCTGGGTCCTTAAGAAAGGGCTCATAACACTGCCCTACCCCACGGTGGAACTAAGACTATCTGGCCAGTGGAAGGGCACATACAGGGAGCAGATCCTGAATGAAGAGGGGTGCTGTGGGTACTATAGGCACAGACTGATAAGTGGAGACAAAGACCCCAAATGGCCACAACTACCTAGTGTGCACTAAACCAGAGGGTGGGCATAAAGAGTGTGACACATGCGGGCTACATACAAAGAGCTGGAGAAACTGTTCAGGCCCGCAGCCTGCCTGGACACACAGTGCCTGGTCTAGATGGCTCACAGTGTGCGCGGGCGCTGGATCGGAGTGCAGCCTTACATTCTTACGTGGGAGGACACAACCCACTCCTGCAGCTCATAAATTGCTCTAAGACTCCCTTTGCGTGGCCTGTCTGGACCCTGGCGATAATAGCTATCTAATCCCGCTGAGGCTGGCTAGTGGCAAGGCTCGCCCACGAGTCTGTGGCACGACGCCATGTCCAGCAAACCTCTGAGAACGAAATGCAAGCAACCCACGTTAGACGAATACGCCAGAACACCACCGGGCCCAGAACAAGCCAGGAGTAAAGACAAAACCCCGGCTGGAAGCGCAGCCACCATGGGCACTAATCAAGAGATCCTCGCAGCGATCACGGACCTGAAAGTGGCTTGGGAGACCAAATTGGGACTGGCTATGACTGAACTGAAAGCAGCATTTGAGCTTAAAGTCGGTGCAATGCAAGAGGAAGTGAACCTTCTCCGGCAAGATGTCGGGTCGCTGGCGGAACGCACAGAAAATCTGGAAAAAGAGGTGGGCCCGAACACAGCGGACTGTACAACTCATAAAGCAGACCTTCACGCCCTAGTGCAACGCGTGGGCAACCTAGAGAGTAGGGCAGAAGAGGCGGAGGGACGCACCAGAAGGAACAACATCCGCATTGTTGGTTTGCCTGAGGGAGCTGAGGGACCCAACCCCACGGAGTTGATTGAATCCATGCTACTGCAGGAGATAACTGGAGGAGTGTTATCCCAGGGGTTCGCGGTGGAAAGAGCGCACAGGGCCCTGACGAGGAGGCTGCCCCCGGGTACCCCCCCCCCCCCTAGGCCGGTGATTGCCAAGATCCTGAACTAATGAGACCGGGAAAGGATCCTTGAACACTTTCGGAAGGGCGGCACAATACAAAGAGGAATGGCAAATATAACTGCACACCCAGATTATACCCTGTTGGTACAACGCAGCCGCATGAACTTTGGGACGGTGAAGGGAAGATTGCGCAAAGCAGGCCACAAGTATATGTTGCTCTACCCGGCGAAGCTGAAGGTGTTCCTCAAAAACAGAACCTTGTTTTTCGAGTCTCCGGAAGAAGCGATGGGGTGGCTCGACACGCAGAGCTGCTCCCAGGAATCGGGCATCCACACAGGAGAAGGTGATGGAAGAGATAAGTAAGCTGTGTATGCTGCACCGAGGGGGTTGCAGCCTAAGACTATGGGACTTGATTATTGTGCAAGTTGTAGCTCATGGGCGGGCATGATCAGCTTATAATTGGATATGATCCGTGAGCACCGAGACTGCTAACACAATAAGGGCGCCTCGCAGAGCTAGTCCTCATACCCCCATTTAGAGCAGTTTAGTTAGGTCACCGGTAGTTCAGCGACACCCTGCCCGGCTTCTGTCCTCGGCATACCGAGGCTGAACCAAACGCGGGGTCGCCTGAGATCCAGGGATGGTGCTGGGCATTTGTTGGGGTTGGGAAGGGTGGGGGGAGGGATGGGGTGGAGTGTGGGGGTTTGAAGTTGGGAAGTGGGAGGAAGGGGTGTCTGTTGGGAGGGAAGGGGTTATGAGCCAAAATGTGAATCTTAGTAGGCGGGTGGAAGGGGAAGATGGAGGGCGGGACATTATATCCATGGCGTCGGGGTGTCTTAGAGTGGTTACCTGGAACGTCAGGAGCCTCAACAGCTATTTGAAGCGTAATAAGGTGATGATGGACCTGAAAGGATGAGGATTGATATTGCATTATTGCAGGAGACCCACCTCACCAGGGAGAAATTGAAGGTGGTCAAAGGGAAGTGGAGGGGGAGCATGGTAGGAGCCACATATTCGGCCTACACTAGAGGTGTTATCACTTGGGTGGCACTGCACGTACCATTTCAGCTGCTTCAGGCTACGGGAGACCCAGAAGGCAGAATGATCGTAATGAGGGGGATGTTGGAAAACCAGGAAGTGTGTATTGTAAACTTATACGCTCCCAACCAAGATACAGCGGCTTACTTTTGGACACTGTATGGCAAAACTAGCCCCCTATTGGGTGGCGGGATCCTGTCGGGCAGAGACTTTAATTGTGTACTTAATCCTAAGGTTGACAGATCAGATAGTAAGCTAGACAAACCCACCTGCAAAGGTGTTAAGGCTCTCCCGAGAGACTTCAACCTAGTTAATGTCTGGAGGCAGCTGCACCCAGCAGATAGGCAATACACTCACTATGCAGCGCCACACGACCTGCACACGAGGCTGGACTACGTGTTCGCCGCTACAGAGATGGCGGAAGAGATGAGAAGCGCGGAATATAAGGCCAGGGTGCTCTCGGACCATTCCCCCCTGGTCCTAGAGTGGCAACACCAAACAAAAAAAAAGTGTTTTTGTGCCTTTGTTCGACATATACCAATGGCATACTTCGCACATGGGAATATGACGTTTCACAGCACAAATACTTTTCCCCAGCTTTAATGTTCATCTTACTAGGCCAGCCATCCTGATTCCTGCACACCCCATCTAAATTGGCTTGGTGCCCTTCTTGAAAGTAGTGATTTTTTTTTTTGCAGTAAGTGTTGCGCACAGACTCTTAAACGCTCTGCAACCCGTAAAGAAACCTCTTTGTAGAGCGAACCCCTTTCTAACCAATTGACCTACAGTGTTTACCACACTGCCTCGCCTCCCGCCCTGCATGCGTGCATATGCAATTCCGTTTTTGATTTGTGAAAGGTGCTTTCTTTATTTACCTTTTTTCTTTTCCCGGTTCATTTTCATTTATTATGGTGTTCTCACACATGCCACAGAAGGAACGGCAAGAAAGGTCTGGTACAGAAGGGGCAGCACCTACTAAGGTTGTTTGCACTCTGCATATTCTGCTGTTTCCTTACTTGCCTTTACATGCACTAGTATGTGCATGAGGAAGGTGCACCAGCTTTGCCATTTTGCAGACTTACTACAAACTGTCCCACTGGCAGTTGCATGTTTTCTTCAACTGTACTTCCGGCAGGCGACCTCTTGATACTTTCCTTCACACTGCTGAGTGCAGACACAATGTATGTGTTTCAAGGGTCATGGAAAGGCAAGCAGCAGATAAATCAAAGTAATGTGACATTTAACACACCCACGTGACACTGCAGGTTGCTGTTCCTTGTTTAACAGTGGCCGTTATACAGTTAGGAGTACTTTAGCCACACATTGGTAGGTTTGCAGAACCACCCACAAAGTTGGCAGCAGTACTTTAAATGCAGTAGCCTACTGCATGAATCCGTAGGGCTGACGGCGGGGTCGGTGTTACCAGCATACAGTGGATGACCTATGCATGGGTCTAGGTGTGGAATGGAAAAACACATGCGCTTCCACAACTACTTAAAAGTGCATTTGAAGATGCAGACATGCGGCCACTAATGGATTCCTACGGATACTTGCAGTGTGATTGCACATACGCCAACCAGGTGCAATCTCCCTAGAAAACGTCCATATTGCTCATCTTTAGTCATCTCGGCCAGTAGTCTGTGGCACAGATTTATCATGCACTGTTAACACAAAATGAGAGCCTACTGACACGCTAAACATTTACTATATACATCTGTAATTGGTACGATACACCAACACTATTTGGAAAGGTAAGGGTAGCGCAAATGGATACATACACCAGACAATTTGCCCTTTCGACACGTTTATCATGAGGGCACCAAAGGAATCAGTAACAAACTGTTAACAGGACGTTATGGTTATGTTGCCGTACCAAATGGCTATCCTCTTTACAGAAAACGCTTTGCTAAAGCAACATTCTGCTTAGAGTGGCCTACTAAAAACCTATGAAATTCACAAACAAAAACATTGTTAAAGGGTCGTTATGGTTTAGTTGCACTAGCAAAAACCTATGAAATTCAATGGAAAAACTTTGTTACAGCGACATTATGATTACAGGTAAAACCGAAAAAACCCTTACAAAGCTAAGCAACCATAACTCTTGCCACCAGTGTGCGCTGCAAGGACTAACACCCATGACATCAAAGATGCCATCACAAATCTCATTCATGACATCACTGATGACATCACATATGTGGCTCCCTCTGTATTGTGCACTACCATAAGTAGGGTAGGTGCTTTTCTTCACTAACAGTCAGGAACAAACAGTTCAAAAGGTTCTATATTTGTATACGGCACCCTTCTCATATGTTCTTACACTACTTTCCTTATGGCTCATACATATAGGGGAAGAGGAAAGTGTAAAACACAGCTCTGGTTTCTGTGCATGAAGATAATCAGTTATGTTATGAACAGTTTCTGGTAATACTGCTCCTTTTTAGCCTACTTTAATTCCCCTTGTATATGGTCATGTTTGTATGCATTGTGGTGTCTTTATGGTTTCTGTGTAGTAGTGCAATTATGTAGCTATAAAGGCAATGGTAGCTACTTCTTACATCTTTCACAGTACCCAACGCTCTAATGCATTCATGATTTCACTATGTAACATGGAAAGATTTTGAAGGTTACACTCCAATGAGGCATGGTGCAGACAATGGCTACGTTTGCACATGAGTTCCTTCATGTACAGTGAAGAGGTGTGTAATACAATGGTGTGTGTATAGCAATGCATTCCTCCATGGCCGACTTCTCTCATGGTAGTTCTTCCAATAATCTTTGGTAGTTTTCTGCGACCATTACAATAACAATCCCTTGTGGAGGCTTCCTATTAAAACTAAATGCACATGTGAGGTCATCAGTGATGTCATGAATGACATTTGTGATGGCATCTTTGATGTTATGGGTGTTAGTCCTTGCAGTGCATACTGGTGGCACAAGTTATGGTTGCTTAGCTTACCATAACTGTTGAATTTCATTTTTTTTCTCGGTTTTATCTGTAACCATAACGTCCCTGTAACAACGTTTTTCCATTGAATTTCATAGGTTTTTGCTAGTGCAACTTAACCATAATGTCCCTTTCACAATGTTTTTGTTAGTGAATATATATATATTTCTGAGGCTTGTGGAATCTGCTTAGATCACATGCTGTGCATAGGCCGACATCTAGTGGAAGCTGCAGAGTATTAGTTTGTTTTTCGAAACTCGAAAATGGGCGTTGACACAGGGCGTGCCAGTAATACTATCCCTAGTGTGACGTCCACTGTGCCCATGATCCCTCACGCATCTAGGACCCTGAGATTGTTTTTTTCCGCCATACTGGTCAGAAGCATTCCGCGGAGTTCCCTGGCCTTAGTCATACTTTTGCAAAATATCGTTATATTTTCCCCTTTCTCCACCCCAACGTCGAGTCACCGAACTTCCACACTCGACGCCGGCCCGGAGAAGAAATCCACCGTTGAGAGCTGCACGACGGATTTGGACCTCGGAAGGGTTCTGGCCTCGACCCGGGCCTAGGAAGGCCTCTGGCCTCGGCCCTGCAAGTAGGGAGAGTGGGGGGTGGACATACTCTACACTCTTTTGGCATATAGGTACATTCTTATATATTCCTACACTTATCATCCCGCTGCCACAAGGTGCGTATGGGGGGTACCCCTTTCCAATTCTGCCCAAAGTGCAACCGCACGTACCCTTGGGTTGACCGACACGCCACGTGCAAACACTGCTTGCCGAGGGACCACCCCGAGGCAAACTGCAGAGCGTGTAGTAGGTTTAAACCGAAAACACTTAAGGACCATTCGATCAAGCGTTGGGCCAGGCGTCAGGAGGCCATGGCAGCGGAGGGCGCCTTCAGCGGTGGCAGCGACGCCGTGCTTTCAGACGGCGAGGGCAACGTGGCGTCAAGAGACAGCCGAGCGCAAGTCCCCGACCTCGGAAGGTCGTCCGGCAGGGCGGCTATGGGGAAGACCCCCGGCGACACAAGCGCTACCCACAGCACTTCCACAAAGCACATGAAGTCCAACCGAGACTCGACACGCACGTCGAGTTCTCGGAAAGAGGCACATAGAGAACGGTCCGAATCGGTGTCCTCTGGGCGTTCTCGATCTAGATCGCCGCATGACTCCAGGCAATCATCCACTGTTGCCAAGAGTGCCTCGCTCCCCAAGGTAATGGAAGTTCGATCGTCGGAAGACGAAGCCGACTTCCATCCCCAGACCGCACTCCAGGAGTCGGCGCCTGCAGACCGCGTAACAGCGGCTCCCGAGTCCCTACCTCCACGTTCTAAGGATAGGGACACTACCCCCGAACCTCGACGCCAGGCGTCGGAAGGCTCCGTAGGGGCGAAAAGGCAGGGAAAGCACTCTTCTGCCCACGGGGAGGGGGGGAAACGACAAAGGAAGCAGTCTCAGCCTCCTTACACACCTCAACAAATGTCCATTCCACATAAACAGACAGACCAGTCCCAGTCTTCTGTTATCCCAAGGAACCCTGCTAAAACCAGTAAGCAGAATAAGGCGGAGAAAGTCCCAGAAAGGGTCATTCCCAGTTCTAGAGAATGGTCTAGTGATGACATAGACAGGGTTATGTCAAGGATGTCATCATTGGCAGATTTTTACACAAAAAACCCTCAACACTTTCTGTACTATACTCCCGACGAGTCAGCACCCTCAGGCTCTAAGGATCCAATACCTCCAAGTAAAAAATCCCGATTTGAAACACCAACACAGTCTTCGGACCCCTTCTATGTACAGCCCTACTCTCAGTATCATGGAGAGACAACCTTTTGAGAGGATCCAGATTTGGGCATGTTGGAAGAGCAAACTGGTACGGGCTACTATGGGGAGGATGAGGACCAAGAAGAGGAAGAGGAAGACCATGAACCTACAGAGTAGATTCCCCGGTAGAGAAGGAACCCCCGATTACCTACTCCCCTGTCGACAACCAACCTCTCCTGAATGAAGTTCTGTCTCGAGCAGCAGAACATTTCCACATTGACACCCAGGGTGCTCAAGAGGAGAGGGACTTCGCCGAGGAGTTAGTAGGAGAAAGGAGGCCTGTGGCTCAGGCCATCCCTATCCTTAAGTCTATTCAGAGAAGAATAGACCCTTCACTTATAAATCCTAACCTCACCAGGGCTGTGAACCCCAGGATTGAGAAACTTTTCAGGGCAGCCCAATCAGACCCACTGTATATAAGGGGACATCTGAAGCCGGACTCCCTGGTTGTTACAAACACCCGTAAGAGGGCTGGAACACCCTTGTCATCGTCCGAGGCCCCTCCCGACAAGGAGAGCAAGAAACTGTATGGGTTGGGCAGGAAAGTAGCCTCCACTTCCGCCTACCAGGCAAGGATTGCCAACTCCACCACCCTGTTGGCCAGCTACAACTGCCATCAGTGGGAAGAAGTCGCGGCACTCATAGACTCCGCCCCAGAACCCTTAAAGAGCCAGTTGGCACGAGTTTCAGCAGAGGGAAGAGCCGTGTCCGGTTGCATTTTAAAAGCAACCTTTGATGCCGCGGATAACGCTGGCAGATTGATAGCAGAAGGAACTGTTATCAAGAGACACACTTGGTTACGGCAGTCTGGGTTCAAGGCTGAAACCCAAGCATCATTGTTAGATAAACCGGTGGAGCCGGATCTGTTGTTTGGTAAGGCGGTCGAGGACGCGCTGAAGAATGCCAAGGACAAGTATGAGACACTCAAATCCCTAGGCCAACTAACCAATAAACCCCCTAATCAGAGAGGGAATGGCAATTTTCGTCGCCCATGCTGCCAAAATTCCCAGAGAGGATCTAACTATTCCCAGGGGCAGGGTATACCGTGGAACAGTAACAGTAATAACCAACAGTCTACCCAGGGTTACGGCAGTGGTAATAAAAGAGGATGTGGTAAAGGTAGAGGCAGCGCTAGTAGAGGAGGCGGCACGCCTCCACCAAAACAGTGACGCTCCGTTCAGGGTCCCTTCTCACGCAACCCCAGTAGGGGGACGCATTTCCAACTTCACCCAAGCTTGGGAAGGGATCACATCAGGCAGATGGGTGCTGTCCACAGTATCCGCAGGGTACTGCATAGAACTTAGTGTCCCCAAAACCATCCTCCACGACAAAAAATACATTCTTTGGACCACCAGAAGATCCTCCTCGAGGAGATCGTCAATCTGCTTGCAAAGGTTGCGATCGAACTCGTCCCGGGACACCAGGTAAACAAGGGTATTTATTCAACTTACTTCCTTGTGCCAAAGAAAAGATTTAACAATGCGCCCAGTATTGGATGTACGGCCTGCAAACAGATATGTCAAGCCTCAAAGGTTTCGCATGACTACTCTCCAGGAGGTAATCCCCCTCCTACAAAAGGGGGATTACATGGCAACATTGGACAAGAAAGATGCCTATTTTCATATTTCCATGTTCCCAGCGCACAGAAAGTACTTGCGCTTCAAGGTGGACAGTCGGCACTACCAGTTCAAGGTCCTGCCCTTCGGGATAGCTTCGGCTCCAAGGGTATTCACCAAGGTACTGGCGGTGGCGGCAGCACACCTACGCAGGGAGGCAATCCCTGTCTACCCTTACCTGGACGACTGGCTCATCACGGGGGAGACCCCAGTAATTTGCAGAACAAACATTCAAAGGACAATCAAACTCCTCTTCGAATTGGGCTTCTCAATAAATGAGAAAAAGTCAAGTCTGGTGCCAAGCACCTCCAAACAGTTCCTAGGAGCTATCCTAGACACTCAAGAGGGGTTGACCTTTCCTTCAGAGGAAAGAATTCGGAATATACTGCTGCAAATTCCACTATATCAGTCCGGTCGCCAGATAACGGTACGCAAAGCGATGCGTTTGCTGGGTATGATGGCGTCATGTATTTACCTGGTCCCCCACACGCGCCTGCACATGCGTCCCATGCAGGAATGGTTGGCGAAACAGTGGTCTGAGGCAAGTGGTCAGTGGGACTATCTAGTGGTCGTTTCGCCAACACTTGTACAAAGCCTTCACTGGTGGACAAGAGAAAATCTGTCCAAGGGGAAACTCTTTTACGATCCTGAGATACAGGCGGTAGTCACAACCGATGCATGCCTGACAGGGTGGGGAGCTCACCATCTCCACCACACAGCTCAGGGTCTATGGTCTCACTCAGTGGCAAAGAATCACATCAACCTGCTAGAGCTTCTGGCAGTATTCAAAGCGCTTCAAGCGTTCAAGCTCTACATGCTAAATCTGTCAGTGCAAATCCCGACGGACAGCACTACAGCCATGTTTTACCTGAACAAGCAAGGAGGGACTAGTTCGCCAAATCTGTCCAAGCTTGCCCAGAAAATTTAGATATGGGCACTCAGACAGAACATCTTCCTGTCATCGCAACATGTTCCAGGGGATCTCAATTCTCTAGCGGATGCTCTGAGCAGAGACCCCCTCCCAGAGGAACACGAATGGTGTCTACACAGAGAAGTCGTAGAAGATATCTTCTGTTAGGGGGGGGTGGTTCCCCACTATAGACCTATTCTCCACAAGCGAAAACAGACAATGCCCAGGATTTGCATCCAGGTGCCCCCAACCACACTCCCAGGCTTTTCCACCAACTCCTCATCAGGAAGGTGGTCAACAAGATGAACAGAGAATCGATGACGCTCGTCCTGGTTGCTCCCATGTGGGCGAAACAACCATGGTCCCCACACTTACGCAGATTAGCGGTGTGCAAACCCATCAAACTTCCGGCCTGGTACAACCTACTGTCCCAGCACCAAGGTCAAACAGTGCATCCTCAACCCAGCTCAATGAACCTGACAGCATGGCTCCTGAGGTCATAGAGTTCGGACATCTCAATTTACCACAGAGGTGTATGGACATCCTAAAAGAATCTAGGAAGCCAAACACGAGGCACTGCTACTTTGACAAATGGAAGAGATTCATTATCTGGTGCCAGAATAAACAAATCAACCCAGTTTATTGCACTCCTTCCACTATTGTTACATACATGCTCCACCTGCTGGATGCAGGACTGGTTTTTAATTCACTGAAGGTACACCTGGCAGCTCTGTCGGCATACACCACTTCCCATAACAAGGTGTCGTGGTGGAAAAGTACCAATAGTTAAAGCCTTCATGGAAGGAGTAAAGAGACTTCACCCTCCTATTTCAAACCCACCACCAGGATGGGACCTTAACGTGGTGCTAGCTAAACTCATGGGCCCCCCATTCGAGCCCATGCATAAAAGCAGTCTCAAACACCTGACTTATAAGACGGCCTTCTTAGTAGCAATTAAATCTATAAGAAGGGTCAGTGAAATTCAGGCTCTGTCAGTGCAAGATCCCTTCTTTACTGTCCATAAAGATAAACTGGTTTTACGCACACACCCTAGGTTTTCACCTAAGTTTATTTCCAAATTCCACGTGAACCAGTCCATCGAGCTTCCGGCTTTCTTCCAAAATCCACAAAGCTCGGCTGAGGTGAAACCTCCCACCCTAGATGTGCGTAGGGCGGTCCTCAACTATGTAAACAAGACCAGACCGCTAAGGAAAACAGATCAGCTGTTTGTCTCCGTAGCTACTGGCAGATAGGGGGATCGCCTCTCTAAAGGTGCCATCTCTAAGTGGATTATTAATTGTATCCAGCTGTGTTACTCCCTTTCTGAAAAAACTGTGCCTTCCACGCCGAGAGCCCAGTCTACAAGAGGCATTGTGGCCACTCTGGCTTTCATTGCAAATGTACCCCTTGACACCATTTGCAAAGCAGCTACTTGGAGCTCTATTCACACTTTTACTCAGCACTACTGCATTGACACCCATTCCAAGACAGATACACAAGTGGGACAAGCGGCTCTAAGACATTTATTTGCTCATGACCCTTCTCACATCCACCTCCTTCTTCAGGTACTGCTCGCTAATCTATGCACAGCATGTGATCTAAGCAGATTCCACATGCCTCAGAAGGGATACATTACTCACCGTAATCGTATTTCTGATGCTTGTATCTGCTTAGATTCACACGCAACCCACCCTTCCTCCCTTCTGAGAGAAGGCGCATGGATGCTTGTAGTCTTACCTTTCTATCTATCTGCTTGGATTATCTGTACTCGCGCTACTCCTCATGCTACCTCATGTCAGGAATAATACAATCTGAGGGTCCTAGACGCGTGAGGGATCATGGGTACAGTGGACATCACACTAGGGATAGTATTACTGGCACGCCCTGTGTCGGCGCCCATTTCCGAGTTTCGAAAAACAAACTGTAATACTCTGCAGCTTCCACTAGATGTCGGCCTATGCACAGCATGTGAATCTAAGCAGATACAAGCATCAGAAATACGATTACGGTGAGTAATGTATCCCATATATTTCTGAGGCTTGTGGAATCTGCTTACATCACATGCTGTGCATAGGCCGACATCTAGTGTAAGCTGCGGAGTATTCGTTTTTGTTTTCTAAACTTGAAAAGGGACATCGACTGGGTATGCCAGTAATACTATCCCTAGTGTGACGTCCACTGTACCCATAATCCCTCACGCGTCGATGTCCCTCAAATTGTTTTTTTCCGCTATGCTAGACGGACGCATATAGCGGAGTTCCTTTTGGCGATAAGCCATTAACTTTTCACAGTTACAATAGTATTTCTTTCTATCCTTTCATCGACTGCCGAAACACCACGCCAGTGAAGAAAGAAAACTGCCCGTCGGAGACCACCGCAATGGACCTTTCGGCCTTGGAAGGCCTTCCCGGGCCTCGGCAGTAGGGAGGGGGGGGCATTTTAGAATGCATATTCTCCCCTTACTACACTTTGTTTGCCCAGCTGCCATTTCCATAACCCAGAATTATGGAAAATACACCATGTAAATTTTGCCCTAAGGGTAACCAAAAAATCCAGTGGGTGGACAAACAGTTTGTAATTTGCGTCTCCCAAGAGACCACGTCGAAACGTCTTGAAGCCTAAAATGTTAAAGGACCGCTCCACGAAACGCTGGGCCCACTCGGCAGGCAACTCAAGGCCATGGAGGTAGAGGGAACTTTTAGCGAAGGCAGTGACGCTGTACTTTCGGACAGCGAGGGCAACGGAGTAACTTCAGCTACTCAAGCGCAGACCCGCGACCCCATAGGGCAGGCCAGCGGCCATGTTGTGGGGACTACATCCGAGGGCGGCAGCGCTACAAAAGCACACACCACCAAGCGCACAAAAGATTCTTGCGTTTCCCGATAGCTAACAAGCACTACCAATTCAAAGTGCTGCCCTTTGGAATAGCCTCGGCTCCAAAGGTATTCACAAAGGTACTGGTGGTAGTGGCAGCACACCTGTGCAGGGGAGCAATCCCAGTTTACCCTTACCTGGACGACTGGCTCATAACAGGGGAATCACCTCTGATTTGCAGACAAAACATCCAGACAACAATCAACCTCCTTTTTCAATTGGGCTTCTCAATCGAGAAAAAATCAAGCCTAGTGCCAAGCACTTCAAAACAATTTCTAGGAGCTGTCTTAAACACAGAGGAAGGATTGGTCTTTCCTTCAGAGGAAAGAGTAAATCATTTGTTACTGCAAATACCACATTATCAGGCCGGCTGACCAGATAAGGGAGCGCTAAGCGATGTGTTTAATAGGCATGATGGCATCTTGCATTTACCTGGTTCCTCACGCGTGCGTACGCACGCGTCCCATACAAGAGTGGTTGGTGAAACCGTGGTCTCAAGCAAGCAGTCATTGGGATGATCTAGTGGTCGTTTCGCCAACACTTGGACAAAATCTTTGCCGGTGGACGAGAGAAAACCTAACAAAAAGGAAACCTTTCTACGAGCCAGAGGTACAGGCAGTGGTCACAACGGGCGCCTCACTGGCAGGGTGGGGAGCTCACTACCTTCACCACACAGCTCAGGGTCTGTGGTCTCTCACTGCAGCTCAGAACCACATCAATGTGCTGGAGCTTCTGGCAGTATTCAAAGTCCTTCAGGCATTCAAACCCCATTTAACAAACCTGTCTGTGCAGATCCTAACAGACAGCACTACAGCAATGTTTTGTCAACAAACAGGGGGTTACACATTCTCCAATTCTGTCCAGACTTGCACAGAAAATCTGGAAATGGGCACTCAAATGGAAGATGTTCCTGTCATCACAACATTTTCCAGGGGAACTCGGCGCTCTAGCAGACTCATTGAGCAGAGATCCCCTACCAGAGGAACACGAGTGGCGTCTACACGAAGGAATCGTAGAACACCTCTTCTCTCAATGGGGTTTCCCAACTATAGACTTATTCACCACAAGCGAAAATCGTCAATGCCCAGACTTCGCGTCCAGGTTCCC
Source organism: Ambystoma mexicanum (assembly GCF_040938575.1). Lineage (NCBI taxonomy): Eukaryota > Metazoa > Chordata > Amphibia > Caudata > Ambystomatidae > Ambystoma > Ambystoma mexicanum. Next base: position 255,266,673 of record NC_090940.1, on the reverse strand, counting down.
CCAGCCAGGCTCCAAGGTGAACGCCCTATGGATGAACTGGTCAGGGAAATTTGCTTACGCTTTTCCCCCCCAACTCCTCTCATGAGGAAAGTGGTGAACAAGTTACACAAGGAACCAGTGACGCTTATCCTAGTTGCTCCTATGTGGGCAAGACAACCGTGGTATCCACATCTGCGCAAACTGGCAATGTGCGATCCCATCAAGTTCCCGTGCCAGTACAACCTACTCACCCAGCATGAGGGACTAACAGTGCACCCACAACCACACTCCATGAACTTGGCAGATGGCTCCTGAAGTTAGAGTTCGGCATCTCAATCTACCACAAATATACCTTGAAAGAATCAAGAAAACCAAACACTAGGCATTTTTATTTTGACAAATGGATAAGATTTGTAATTTGGTGCCAGACTAAGCAGATCAACCCCATAGATTGCACTCTTCTAACATTCTAACCTATATGCTCCACTTGCTAGGTGCAGGGTTAGTGTTCAACTCCCTAAAAGTCCACCTGGCGGCCTTGTCAGCCTACACCACTTCCCATAATAAGGTCTCATGTTGGAAGGTACCAGTCATCAAGGCATTTATGGAAGGGGTAAAGAGACTCCACCCTCCAATTTATAGCCCACCGCCAGGTTGGGACCTCAACGTGGTACTCGCTAAGCTCATGGGACCCCAATTAGATCATATGCACAAGTCTCGTCTCAAACACCTGACTTATAAAACTGCCTTCTTAGTAGCTATCACTTCTATAAGAAGGGTTAGTGAAATCCAAGCATCGTCAGTGCAGGATCCTTTTTTTACTAAACATAAGGACAATCTGGTTTTACATACTCACCCTAGACTCTCACCTAAATTCATCTCCAAATTTCATGTAAACCAGTCTTTTGAGCTACCGGCTTTCTTCCAAGAGCCCAAAATCTCTGCTGAGGTAAACCTCCACACACTAGATGTGAGGAGGGGGGTCCTCTACTACGTAGACAAGACCAGACCGCTAAGAAAAACAGATAAACTGTCTCCATAGCGCCAGGCAGAGAAGGTGACTGCATCTCTAAGAATGCCATCTCTAGGTGGATAGTCAGATGTATCAACTGTGCTATTCTCTATCAGATAAAACACTGCCTTTCACGCCAAGGGCCCACACCACAAGAGGTACTGGAGACACTCTGGCTTTCATTGCAAATGTCCCCTTAGATAGTATTTGCAAAGCAGCTACATGGAGCTCAGTACACACTTTCACTCAGCACTACTGCATTGACACTTGTTCCAAGACAGATACACAAGTCGGACAAGCGGTTCAAAGACATTTATTTGCTTATGAACCTTCTCACATCCCACCTCCTTCTTCCACTGCTCACTAATCTATGCACAGCAGATTCCACAAGCCTCAGAAGAGATACATTACTCACCGTAATCGTAATTCTGATGCTTGCATCTGCTTAGATTCACATGCGACCCACCCTTTCTCCCCTCGGAGAGAAGGCGCATGGATGCTTATGAGCTTGTCTAATACGTATCTGCTTGGATACAACTGTACTCACGCTACACCTCATGCTACCTCATGTCAGAAAAATAACAATCTGAGGAACCTCGATGCGTGAGGGATCATGGGTACAGTGGACGTCACACCAGGGATAGTATTAGTGGCACGCGCTGTCGACATCCCTTTTTGAGTTTCTAAAACAACAATTGTCATACTCTGCAGCTTCCACTAGATGTCGGCCTATGCACAGCATGTGAATCTAAGCAGATACAAGCATCAGAAATGCGATTACGGTGAGTAATGTTTCATATGTATATATATATATATATGTTGAAAAAAAGGAGAGGGGCGCACTCCAGTTCCCTGCACAGTAAACCTTCTCAGCTACAGGTGTTCTCCTCCGACCGGTTTCTGTGCCAATACACGTCATCAGGGAGGCTGTCTTAACTTGCAGCTCACAGCAAGTGCAGGTGTTAACACTTAGTGATGATTCTGCTGCAAGGACTTCTGGTAGCTGTAGTCATCAGGTTTGCAAGGAACAGACTCGCACCCAATCCCATAAATGGGGAAAGGGGGGGGGAGTAGCCTACAGTGAGGCACTCCAAAGTTGGGCATATATTACCCCGGTGCAGCACCCTATAAGATTTCTGAAGATTCCACCCTTCAGAAAACTTGTAAATGTGTTGAAAAAAAGGAGAGGGGCGCACTCCAGTTCCCTGCACAGTAAACCTTCTCAGCTACAGGTGTTCTCATCCGACCGGTTTCTGTGCCAATACACGTCATCAGGGAGGCTGACTTAACTTGCAGCTCACAGCAAGTGCAGGTGTTAACACTTAGTGATGATTCTGCTGCAAGGACTTCTGGTAGCTGTAGTCATCAGGTTTGCAAGGAACAGACTCACACCCAATCCCATAAATGGGGAAAGGGGGGGGAGTAGCCTACAGTGAGGCACTCCAAAGTTGGGCATATATTACCCCGGTGCAGCACCCTATAAGATTTCTGAAGATTCCACCCTTCAGAAAACTTGCAAATGTGTTGAAAAAAAGGAGAGGGGCGCACTCCAGTTCCCTGCACAGTAAACCTTCTCAGCTACAGGTGTTCTCCTCCGACCGGTTTCTGTGCCAATACACGTCATCAGGGAGGCTGTCTTAACTTGCAGCTCACAGCAAGTGCAGGTGTTAACACTTAGTGATGATTCTGCTGCAAGGACTTCTGGTAGCTGTAGTCATCAGGTTTGCAAGGAACAGACTCACACCCAATCCCATAAATGGGGAAAGGGGGGGAGTAGCCTACAGTGAGGCACTCCAAAGTTGGGCATATATTACCCCGGTGCAGCACCCTATAAGATTTCTGAAGATTCCACCCTTCAGAAAACTTGCAAATGTGTTGAAAAAAAGGAGAGGGGCGCACTCCAGTTCCCTGCACAGTAAACCTTCTCAGCTACACCGGTCGGAGAACACCTGTAGCTGAGAAGGTTTACTGTGCAGGGAACTGGAGTGCGCCCCTCTCCTCCTTTTTTTCACATTTCTAAGTTTTCTGAAGGGTGGAATCTTCAGAAATCTTATAGGGTGCAGCACCGGGGTAACATATGCCCAACTTTGGAGTGCCTCACTGTAGGCTACTCCCCCCCCCTTTCCCTATTTATGGGATTGGGTGTGAGTCTGTTCCTTGCAAACCTGATGACTACAGCTACCAGAAGTCCTTGCAGCAGAATCATCACTAAGTGTTAACACCTGCACTTGCTGTGAGCTGCAAGTTAAGACAGCCTCCCTGATGACGTGTATTGGCACAGAAACCGGTCGGAGGAGAACACCTGTAGCTGAGAAGGTTTACTGTGCAGGGAACTGGAGTGCGCCCCTCTCCTCCTTTTTTTCACATATATATATATATATATATATATATATATATATATATATATATATATATATATTATGACACAACATACAGCGTTGTCTTGTCTGCACAGCCTGCAGGATAGGCAGGCAGGCAGGATGTTAAATACTCAAAAAATAGATCCAGGCACTTGTGGGTAGGCGTAAAAGGTGCAGCTAAATGCAGACTCTTTATTTAAATAATCATGCAAATAAACATTTATCTAAAAAAGATGAGATAACATGTCCGACAACTACAATATTACCCACATGGTCAATTGCTGCACATTCCGTCCGTGACTTGAACTACTTCAGGTAGGATTCAAATCTGCATTACACATAGCTCCTCTAAATAAGGTTTTGAATGAAGCACATTTCCTGTTCACACAGATGTCGGGTGACTAACCTCAGTTCCACAGTCAATATTGTTGAATAATTTCACCATCTTGGACTAGTGCCTTTTAGTATTTCATTACCTATAATTCAATACAAATATTACTACATTAATTGTTGACTGATTTTCACAAAGTATATCTAGTGTAACTCACAAAAATACATTCCCTTTATCAATGAATTCATATATTTGAAGTTTTAAAGTGCAAGTGCTAATTCCTATCGTGCTGGATTTGTCATCTGCCATCTAATGATCCAGACTCCAGCTCCTTGTTACACCAAAAATGGGAGTATATTAAAGTGTAAATATGTAGAGCAGTAGCTTCCATTTCATTTTTCAAATCTATTACCATATATTCTGGAAACATTAACCTAGGCCAGTGCCTATACTTCAGTTTTACCCTACGGCAACATTATATATTACTAAGATGCACGTTAATATAAAAATTCATATCATGATTATATAAAGTGCAAGTGTTCTATCTGGTATTTTCCCATAAAATCGCAGTTCCCAAGAGACATGACAATGTTCATGTTTATTAATTCATTAACCTATTGTCATCAATATTCAGCCATGTTTGAGGCTGGAAAATGTCCATGATGTAAATGAGCTCGGATAATCTTAGCCTTCATCTTGTGCAAAATTTGCATTTGTAATAAAAGCAAGTGCAAACTAAGCAAGTGCAAATATAGCAGTTAGTGCAACTCAGCAAAATTCAGTACAGGGCGCCTATGATCACCTTACTGATCCATGCACAGGCAACCGATTGTTCAAAAATTGCTAGTGCAAAAATCGCAAGCGGATGCAAAAAGATGCTGATAAAGTGCAACGTACTACAGGTTTCTCAGTGTCAAAATGCAAAATTAGAGACAAAACGTGAGTTATCCATCAATAGGTCTCCCAGAAACAAAGTGAAAGGTTAGAAACCAGATTATAACCAGATGTTTTTCTTCTAAAACTTCACAGAATGCTAAGAAATTGCATATCTGGTGCTATGCTTCCACGTTCTATGCAAGGGTGTTATCTGTATAACATAGAACACATCGGAATTGCAGGTTATATATGGGTTTAAAAAGGCTTGAAAAGGTAGAATAGTCCATTCACGTCACACATTTCAAAATGCCACCTAGTAGCCAGCGCTGGAAGTTCACCTCAGCATGGTATTGTGGCAAATCAAGCTTTTTCCTCGACTAACACAAACAACATATCACTGAATCCCTCTGGTAACGGTGGGATAAGAGTGGCTGGTCAAGCCGACAACATGCAGCGAGACACGCCAACATCATGGAGAGGAAAATCACTTATCAGCTGCAAGGAAAAGGCTTCACCTTCCCTCATCACTGACTAGCAGCACAGCTGAAATAGCACAGTGGTAGAACGGGTACCTCCAATGTAGAAGACCCGGTTTTAATTACATCTGCAACACCACAAAGGCGTGGGGAAATGAAATAAAACCTTCTGTCATAAAGCAAAAGGAACACAGAAAGCCATACCTACCATCTACCCTGGAGGAGCAAATCCGATAAACTGGAGCAGAGCTCTTATATAGGAGAGTTAATTGGAACTCCTAATCGACTCAACTGTAGAACTGACCAATACGGGATTACCTACCCAGGGAGGCTATGATGTAAACACTACTTCCACCAGTGGTGAAGCTGGACAGTTCAGCCAATCAGTAGTCCGCTATCGGGAGAAAGGACTGATTAAAAGGAGAGCCAGTTCGGTTAGAAGTTGTCTCGCTGGGGACTGGTTCCCTGTATCACTGATTTGAGGAAAACAGTGGAGAAGAAGACAGAAGCAGGGGAAGGAAGGCTGCCTTGTGTCTGGTAGCTACCCTGCTATGTTGAAGAGGGAAACCTTAGCCCAGTTGAACCGGGAGGGGGAGAAGAGGCCTGTACACATCTGACCCTGGAGCTGGAAGAAAGGTAGCCTGTGCTAGCATGTGGAAGGGTCTAGGCAGCTTAGAGTTCTCCAAGGAAGGGACTGTGGGCAGCCTGACTACACCTAGAGGGCAAGCGGACAGAAGAGACGACTTCTGAGCAACCTTGTGGATTTTATCTTTAGCTGAGAGAGATGCTGGAGTATTTTATGATAATGTGGCAGCTGATCCTGTTCCTTTAGCATGTAGTGTACCTGAAGGGTCGGGCCTCTCATCCACTCTTTTTAATGTATTTTTAAAGCCACTGTTTGATTTTCTTGACAAGGAAGGTGTCCAGAATACAAATTATGCTGATGACACGCAAGTAATATTCGAACTGCCTGGCATTTATGATGATGATTTAAGGATCAATGTTATTTTTAATATTATACACAGTTGGAGGGCCCACAATGGTCTCGCTCTCAATGAGGCAAAGACTTATTTAATTAGTTATTGCTGGTCAGTTCTCAATCTAGACTTAGCAGTCTCTCAGTGGCTTAAAATAATGTAATATTGCCAGCTGAGAGATTGAGGTTGTGTCTATTGTAAAAACTCTCTGGGTTTATTTTGACTCTCTCCTATCTATGAAAGACCATGTTAATTACATAGTGCCCTCATGCATGTGTTATCTCAGACTTTTGAGCAAGATTTGTCCACTCATCTCTGCTTAAAACTGTGCTGTATTGACTGGAGCCATAATTGGGGATAGAATAGATTACTTTGGTAGCCTTTTGGGGGGCATCTCACAATGTAATCTTTCTGAACTACAAAGCACCCAATATCAAGCTGTTAGGACAGTAGCAGGCCTTAACAGGAAGGATCATGTCTCTTCTGCAAGACAATCATTACATTGGCTCCCAGTGAACGAGCGCACGCAATTTAGGTTACTTTCAATTGTCTATAAAAGCCTATTTTGCAATCCTGCTTTCATCAAAACAGGCGGGATCGAATAACAGCAATCTACTATTGATGCCTCTGGTTAATCTTGAACAAGCAGGTAAATGCTAATTTGATTTTCATGCCCTAAACTGTGGAATAACCTGCCTGACTTTTTAAGGTTTGAGACCACCCTTGATTGTTTTAAGAAAAAACTGATAACCTTTTTCATACAGTTTTTAGTTACCTTGTCCTCATTTGCTGATGTTTTGGCTTTTTATGGTTTTAATGCTGGTGTCTTGTCTTTGTTTTTAGCCGAGTTTGTGCTGCTCTTCTTCTCCATAGTTTGATCCTTTTTTTTAATTTATAGTGTGTTTTGTTTTGCCTTCTTTGTTTGCCTTGTTGTTTGTGTACTTGTTACGAGTGCCCGTTCACCCAAGGGCTTAAAGCATGTTACAAATGCATAAATAAAGAAAGGGGTGAGCCCAGTACAAAGGAGTTATGTAAGGGATTTATCCCCTTTTTTTTCCAAGTGAAAAGGTGAGCAGGAGTGAGCCCAGTTAGGAGTCGCGTAAGAGACGTATCCCCTTTGTTTCCACGTGAAGAGATGAAAAGGGGAGAGCACCGTTTGAAGGAGTCACTTAAGAGACTAATCTCCCTTGTGCCGAGTGAAGAGGCGCGAAGGGGTGAGTCCAGTTTGAAGGAGTAACAATGCTGATGCCACTCCCATTGAGGTATCACGGGACGAGACAACTAAGGAAGGAACAGAGAAACCGTCCTTAATGCTGCCGAAGAAACGAGAGGCCAACCTGACAAGTGAAGGTGCCAGCCTGCTAGCCCCAATGATGTTATCCCGGATCAAACTAGGTAACAAGGAAAGCTGGAGACCCAGAAGGGGGACTGGAGATCATTGATGGACCACTTATACTCATCCTAGTCAGGATGAAGTATTAAGAAAATGTGGAGAGAGTGAGACTCATCACTGGAACATTCCTACTCATCCCACTTAGGATAAAGTGCTAAAAATGCATGAATAGGGTGAGAATTATCACAGGAACGCTCATACTCGTCACAGTCAAGATAAAGAGTGACATTACATGAAAGGAAGATATAAAGTTTGAATAAAGAAAGGTGAACCATCCTTTCCCAGGAGAGAGGCGAGAGGCAAAATTAACTAGAATAGAACCAGAAAAGAATAAAAAGACAGAAGGAATAATGGACTGAAGGTGACAGTCAAAACCTTGAAGAACCTAGTATCCTAACTGTGTGATTTAATAAAAGTAGATATCAAGCATTACCTATGGATACTTATTGAACTGAACTTGATGGAAATCACTTCACATGAGAAGGGAGTAATTCTCCTGTACATTTGGTTTCTTATCGTGGTAGGGTTAGGATAGGTTAGATTGGACAGTGAACTGATCTTGATTTGGGTTCGCTGACTAATGAGCACCTTAGTTAGCTTGGTTAGGTAGGGAACACCCTAGTACATGGGAAGATGGTAGTACTCACCTTTCAGTTAATAGACAGCAACAGTGAGATGAAAAATCAGTGTCTGTGTTCTTCTGACCCGCCACAAGACCCTGCTGGTCTTTACTTCACACTCCCAGGATTCTCTTCCCAATATGTTCCCCTCTGTACATCTTGTTTTATGGGATATTAACCCCTCTTCCTAGGTTATTTGTACCTAATGCTTATTAGTCTTTTACAGATTTACTCCAGACTCGTTCTCACATTGTTACAGCTCCAATGTATCCCCTTTCCATTATGTGCCTCGTCCTTTTCACCGGGATGGGTTTATCCTGCTGTATAAGGATTCCCTGGCAGCCTCCCGGTTCTCCCCTCTTCCCTGTTACCTCTGAGTTGGTAGAAAAACGTCTTTGAGTCAGCGCACTCTCAGGTTCTTCCTTTTGGCTGTGCCTCATTCTCTTGCAGTCTGGCTGCGTTCTGCTCCCGGTCTTGTCCTTTTTGTTGACCAGGGTTTGCTGCGGGCCACCCAATAGCTTGCCGTTTCTTCAGTAGTGTGGTTTCGGTGTCATTATACCGGATGCACTGCCTACCACCAAGCTATCATGGCCACACCACCACTGGGACTTGGCTTCCTGTCTCAGTTCACCAGTGTAGGTAAACGCTGAGCTTCCAGCATTTCACTCTTGGAGTCCGACCAATTCTCAAATTTGTGGGTTCCGCTGCTTTTCTTTGCTCTGCCCCTCTCTGCTGTGATGCTACCGGGGGGACTGATATAAGTTATTTATAATGCGCCTGTACAAAAGTGTTTCTAGGCAGGAAAAGACAAGGAAGGGAAGACGGAAGGAGGGCAAAACAACTAGGCCTTGTCATTCAGATCGTGCAAGTGCAGGAGGTGAGGGGGGTGTAGTGCCAGTGGGGAGAGGGGAGAGTGAAACGTAACTCTAAAGTGCTGTCAGAGAGGTGACTCATAAGTTCAAAGAGTCAAGGGACTGTAGGGTTGCAGATACACAGTCCCTTAGTGGTTGGGCGGCCTGAAGGCAGTTCAAGGTCGACTGGTCCTGCAGGAGCCTGGTCCCGTAAAGTTCAATGGGTGGCCAGGTAACCAGTATGCGTAGCAGACATGGACATCAGTAAGGGAGAGGGAGAAAGTGGAAGCGAAAAGGAAGGTCTTGAGTTGCTTCCGGAACCGTAGGTGGTCCTGCTCAAGTTTGAGAGAGACAGGGAAGCTGTTCCAGAGGGAGACCCCAGCCGAGGACTGAGATCTACCACCACTGTCTGCCCAGAGAATCGTCTGACCTTGGATGAGCAGAGGGCTCGAGAAGGAAGATGCTTAGGTGGAGAAAGTTGGATATAGTGTGTTCCCCGGGCCCAGAAAGTTGCAGACGATGCATGGGGTCTTGAACTTGATCCTTGCAGCCACAGGGAGCCAGTGGAGAGATTTCAGGGCTGAAGAAATATGATCCCTGGGCTTCAGACCAAGGGCACGTCTCACAGTCCTGTTTTGGATTAATTGTAAAGGGTGAAGAGAAGAGGCAGGCAGATTTAGAAAGAAGCTGTTGCAGTAGTGCAGTCCAGAGAGGACTAGGGCTCTGGAGACGGTGAGCTTCTGGGGGAAAGTGAGGAAAGGAAGAATACCTCTGAGGAGGTGCAGCTGATGGTGACTTCTTAGAGATGTGAGGAGAGAAGGAGAGGGTGGAGTCGAAAGATGACACCAAGGTTCCTAGCTACACAGGAAGGTGCAGGTAGAGGACCCAGGGTCTGCGGCCAGGGTGAGAGAGGGAAGGCGGGAGCAGGTGTCCCAATGAGGAGGCTCTCTGTTTTACTGGCATTAAGGCAGAGTTCGCTGGAGGCACACCATTCCTGAATTGCGGACAGACAGTCCGGTATGAGAGACAGAGAAGAAGAGGCTGAGGGGAGCCTGAAGGAGAGCTGGGTGTCATCCACATAACACTGAAATTTAGAACAGAAGGTAGAGATGCGGTGGGTCAGAGGTGCCAGGTAGTGGTTAAAGTGCTAGGGAGAGAGGTTAGTCCCCTGGGGGACACCACATGTAGAGAGAGAGATAGAAGAGAGGAAAGACCCAAGTTGGAACTCGGAGGGTTGATCTGAGAGAAACTAGGTCAACCAGGATAGGGCCTGACCAGAGATACCCAGGTTGTCACAGAGACAATTGAGCAGGATGGCATGGTTGACGGTGTCGAAAGCAGACGGTAGATCAAGAGAATGAGGACAGAAGGAGGGATAGAGTCTAGATTAGAGAGCAAGTCTTCACAGGTGTTCAGGAGAGCAGTTTCTGTCCTTCTGGCTGCTCTGAAGCCAGACTGTGGTCATGGAGACAACCAACAGATTCAGTATGTAGATAAAGCTGGGAGTTGGCCAGCTTTTCCAGGAGTTTGTCCGGAAAGGAGTGATGGAGATTGGACAATAGTTTGCCGGAGAGGATGGATCAGCAGAAGGCTTCTTAAGGAGAGTGTGCCCAAGGGAATGTTTAAGGGGGAGGGGGAAGGTTCCAGTGGCAAAAGAGTGATTGCAGAACTCGGCCAAGGCTCGAGCAAGGGTGTTAATGTGTTCCTTAATGGTTCAGGAGGAGCAGGGGAGCACCTGCTTTAACAAGACTTTCATATATCAGACTTTTTCTAAAAACCTTGTTGGGAGGGAACAGGGAGAAGGAGTAAAAGAGGAGTTCGGCAGAGAGGGGCCTGGAATGGTAGAGGGGAGAGGATGAGGAAGAGGAGGCAGTGGAAGAGGAGAGAGTAGGCAGGATGTCCTGTGTTTGTGGTGAAATAAGATGCCAGAACCATGCAAAGTGCCTGGGAGGTGTAGGGAAGGCATGGTATCACAAGTATGACACTGACACAATGGATAACATTTGTAAAACCTTTATTGAAAATGTTGAGGTCGGAGAAACTCCTATTTTGCCCTATAAAATGGGATTAGTCTCAACCATCAAACCATAAACAAAACATTCCTAGTAGAGTCCATCAAATCAAAAGGGCCTTTGCTAACAGAAACCTAATGCCTACCCTATCTCTTGTACAAAATGTGTAATAAGGAGAATGTATGCAAAGGAAAAATAAGTGTTCAAAAGAATAAAGGTAGTTGAACCAGCTCTTCTCCTCACATTCAACCTCACAGAGTAAGGCTGTCCCTGTAGGCAGGATGACGCACTATAGCTCGGTTTCTAACACTCTAAACAGTTCCAAACCATGGATTGAGGCCTTCCTGGTCTTCCACATTAAAGTCTCTTTCTTGACATTCAAAAATCGTATTCCAATGTAAAGTTCACAAAGGTCCCCCTCTGCCACGCTCCGACCTCTTGTGTTACAGTTCAAAACAAACTTGCAAGGGACTCCCTTCCCCAAGCTTATTGTACTTTGGGTCTCCCTCAATCGGGCTCAGACCCCTTTCGGCTGTTGAAGACTTTTGAATGTACGTGGCTTTCTTTACAGACCACTGCAGGACCACTTCGATTCAATGTTCACGTTTACTCTCGCTGTTTGTTCGCCTTTTAGCTTCAAACAATGTACCTTTCAGAGAGACTTTCAAAAGGGCTACTTCCGTTTGCCGGACTATTCCGTTACTTAGTATCGCTGATGTCACAGCTGCCTTTTACTTCAAAGTTAAGTCACAGGTCTGCCTTTCTTCGCGTCTCACCCACACGGGTGCAGCCTTCACTTGTGATATAATGTTGCTACTTCATTCGCTTTAACACAACCGGTCTCTCCGGACGCTTGTCAACTGACCAGCTTAGTGTGCTTCTTTCTTGTTTTGCTATTTCCAATTCACGATTCGAGGTCAAGCCTTCTCCACGTGTCTTTCGTGGTCTGTCGGAGGCAACAACCTCCAGTAGGGAACCTTTGAGGCTTTTGGCTCACTGTTCTCATCCCTTGGTTTGTTGCTCTGCTCCAGTAGGTGTGCCTTCATCCTGGAGGTTCTGCTCATACACGTGTTCTGCCTTGCTCAGAGTGTGTCTTTAGGTGTTGCCTTTTACTCGTGTCAGGAGAGCCAATTGGTATCTGGTGTATGCAATTAGTGTAATGTGCCTTACCTTGACTAACCCGATTAATGCCACATGTCCAGTACGATGTGAGATAGTTAGTCTGGTTACTCTCAGTCACCCTCTTCCTCGGCCCAGTGTTTGTGTAAATAGGGGGACGGAGTTGGGACTTCGGAAAATCCCACAAAATAGGATTGGGTAGATGAACAAAAAAAGAGAATACCACGTCCCACCGTTGGCTGTCTCACCCTCACTCCCCGAAGACCTCTCACCCAGGTGATCCTCCCGCACTGCTCCACTCCCAGGAACTGCATCCAAAAGCGATGGCCCCCTGGATGACAAGTCCCTGACGACTAGTGGAGGAGACACCATTTGGTTTTCTCACAGAGGGAACGGGAGAGGTTTATATTGCAGCAGGATTGGCTAGCTGCTTCCAAATTTTATAAAGTTTGGCCGAGTTATTTGAGGCTGCCGAGACACAGGCTTGGGTGTAGACTCTTTTCTTAGAAAGGACAGAGAGTCTGTACCGCCTTTGGATCAGGCGGCAGGCCAGTTTGTCGGAGGATGTGCCTGATGCCCTCCACTTCCTCTCAGCCGCCCTACACTTGCACTTAAGGGTGGCAAGGTTGGAATCGTACCAAGAGTTGCACTTGGATGCAGGCTTCGAACGGATCCTCATGACACAGGCAAGGACATCCAGAGTGTTCGATATTGAGAGAAGAAGGTTGGAGAGGGCTCTGACAGCCAAAGGTCTAGGAGGAGAGAAAGTAGCAGCAAAAGCCTCCACTGCCACACGCTTCATGGGCCGGATGACCGAGAAGGTGGGTGGCAGTGCTGGGGTCCACTTAACTTGAGGGGCAGAGAGCGCCAAGAGAGAAGAAAGTGGTTAGTCCAAAAGAGAGCAGTGTTGAGAGGGTTGGGGAGTGAGAGGTCTGACAAGATCAGAACATCCAGAGTATGCACTGCAGAGTGGGGTCTAGCTTGAGGGGGAGAGGGATATATATATATATATTCCAATATGGCATCCAAATCAAGCACTTCGAGGAGACGACAGATGTCCGAGGAGTGTTTGACAGCAGAGCGAGAGTTAAGAGTAGCGACGTGGAGCAGATTGCCATCTTTGCAAGACTTCTGTGGAGGAGTACAGGCATGAGGTACGCCCTGCGGAAGTGTTAGAGGTGCCCGAGAATGGGCAAAGGAGGAAGGAGGAGATGGCAGGGTAGTCGGAGAGGAAGAAGAGAGTGGAGGAAGGAGAAGGCAGAGTGGCCAGAGAAGCAGTGGAGGGTGCCAGAGAGTTGGCAGAGGAATGAGGCGGCAGAGGAGAAAGAGATAAGTAGGTAGGAGTAGCATGAGAAGGAAGGAAGTTGATAAAACATGGGAAGCATTTATCGAAAAGGAGGAGATTGGCCTGAGGGCCCTGGACCAAGAGGGTGCAATTTAAGTAGACATTAATGATGATCTTGAAGGAGTGGAAGGGGGGCTGGGAGGGCCTCCCATTGGTTGCCAACATTAATGAGAGAAGAGGAAAAAGGAGAGAGAACAGAGTCCATGTGTGGGGGGGGGTCCATTGGCCTGGAGAGGGAACCACAGAGGATGTCGGTAAGGGTCTGTCTGGAGGAAGCACTGGTTTAGGTATCAGCGATGGGGAGGCCTGTGGTGGAGACCAGAATGTCCTTTTTGAGCTTCTTCCTAACAGACATAGTGAGAGGGATAGGATAGTTGATAGAATAGCAGTTAGAGAAGATAGGGATCACTGAGAGCACCAGCGAGGGTGCAGGCGGAGAGTAAGGGGTGGGGGTTGCAGCCCGAGCAGCAGGAGGAGGATGGGGGAGTCGCACACTAGGGACAAACAGGATGGTGGCACACGGGGGGGGCACACACAATAGAGCGGGCAACAAGTAAGTGCACCACAGAACAAGAACACTGGAACCTTGCAGGGCCCTAGCATGAGTGAGGAAAACCATGCAAACAACAAACGTACACTACAATGGTACTCAAGGGTGTGAGAATGCAAGTGAATATACAGAATACACTGCTGGTAACCCTAGGGGACATAGAGTGGAAGAAGAGAAATGCACACAGTGCAAACGTAAACAATACAATGGTAACATTACATAACAAAATATGGAAACACTGGTAATCCAAGGAGACCTGAAAGTAAGAGGAAAATGCAATCAGTGCAGTGTAATGACAATACAATAGTCACAGTACGAAAGGGCGTTGAATGTAGAGCCACAAACAGGGAACAATACACTGGTTGCTGCTCAGGGGAGCCTGAAGAGGAAGGAGAGGAGGGAAGCAGGACTGGGTTGCATGGGAGCAATGCTGAGAAGGGTGCGAAGGGCCGGGAGTGGGGACAAGTAACGTGGGGAGCAACGCTGAGAAGGATGCTCTAGGCCGGGTAGCAGGGAAGCAACACAGAGAGGGATGCGCTTGGCCCGGGGAGCGGGAGAAGTTGTGTGGGTAGCAATGCAGAGAGGGATGTGCTAGGTCTGGGGAGAGGGGACAGGTTGCGAGGGAACGTAAGAGGTGCGAATACGGGGGGAGCTGCGCCTAAATTGCAAGGAATGCACGTGGTGCAAAGACTGGGGAAGCTGGTTCAAGTTGCGAGGGAATGCATGTGGCACACATGACAGGGAGAGCATGGCCTAAATTGCGAAGGAACACAAGCAGGGAAAAGGGATAGGGGACGTGTGTGCAGTCGGGGGCAGCAGGGCTTAAGTTTCAAAGGGAGCGAATGTGGGGAAAGGAAGAAGGGCAGACATGCAGGCGGGGGAAACCGGGAACAGTTGCAAGGGGGAGAATTGGGCAGACGTGCAAGGTCAGGGAGTTGCTTGGAATGTAGCAATGCTACTCCCCCTCTGCACCTTCTTACCTTGCAGATGTAGTGTGCCGCTACCCCATCACCGCCAAACACCTGTGTCGCACAACAATGCAGCCTTGTCCTGCGAGGGCTTTGCTGCAGAGTGTCCAATCCTCTCTTCTTCAAGGATCCGGAGCGTAGAAAATTGTGTTGCATGCTACGTGTTGTTGGGCAGTGTCTCCTGTATACCTGCATCGCACAACACCGCAGCTCGCATGCAGGGGGTCAGTGTCAAAAACACAGGGATGTTTGCTGTTTAGGCTTTCAGGAGCTGTGAATCCCACTCAAGGGCCAAGGTTAATCCTTTTCTTGGGCTCCCAAACAAGAGGGAGTCTGGAACTCACCTTGAGGGATCTTGCAACACGGTGAGGTCCTAGGAAACAGGATGGCTGGCAGAAATGCAGGTCTTGGTCCAGCAGCAGAGTTCACCCACAGCGGTTCCTGGGGATGGTTAGGGAACAGAACTTGCTTCTGCCTTGAAACACATGCTTTCACCTTACAACTGGAGGACTTTAGAAAGGACTACTCTCTCAGCAGGTTCCAGCAAAATAATCTTCTAGGGTTGGATTCCAGAGATGATTCAAAGAAGTGATGCAAACTCCGTTCTTTTAAAGGTGTGCACTTTGATTCCTGTTCTCAGGCCAGCTTTCTGTGGAGTGGCTGTCCCTGGGGAAAGGGTGTTACCTGACCTTTCAAAGGAACAAAGGGAGGCAATTCCCCAAGGCTACAGACCTGCCAGTGGGCAGGGGATCCTTATCTGGAACAAATACACATAATCATGTCTAAGCTGAACTGGACCCACACATGTGGTATTAATTTAATGTGGCTAGGATAACCATGAGAGATGCCGGCCACATCTTATGTGTGGCTTATATTTACATTTTACGATTAGAACAACACAGAATCCCTTGAGTTATACCCTTTCGCTGCAGAGACTTAGTTGTCACCTACAACCTGAACCTGCTCTGTTCCTCTGTAGGGCAGTTGCTGACATCAGGTTACTGAGGCAGCAGTGCACAAGTGTACACTGTTTTCGGCATGGAGTTTTATCAAAAAGGAAATCTGATCACCAGATTGCCCTTCCTGAAACTGAATTACTCGCATCATGTTATTTATTAATATAAATCAAAAATGTCAGGGCTCCTACACCCTTGCCATATGGCAATTCCTCAGAGTTAACACATCATCACAACATTCTCATAGTCCTTCGAGCTGGACGACCAGGGCGTGGGAGAAAACATCAAACTACTACTGAATTCTAGCAGCCAATTATCCTCCCTGAAATGCACAGGTTACTCATTATTATTATTATTATTATTCCTAAAACAAACATAAGCATTGCATGCAACATAAGCATCAACACTATCATAAAAGTAAATGAAAAACCTACATTGTGAGAGCTCAATCCCAAATTAACGTAACATATTGCAACTGAGAATACTGTGAGGAAATGGGACTATGAAAATGATGGCACAGTGGAATATGGCAAATTTTAAATGAGGAGGTAAGAATCCTCCAAAAAATGTTGGTGACAAAATTAACTGTTACGAAAGCAAATAACATGTTACTTGTAAAAGAGCAACTTTAAACTTGCTAGACAAATGCACCCTTAAGGTACATGTATTTCACAAGTCAACTGTCGATGCGCTGTCTTCACTGACAACTTCAAATGTGGTAAGAAAGAAGCTTGTAACGTAATGACACAAGAATAGCATAAATAACTATTCTACAACATTACACTAACAGACTGTTTGTCTTGTAGTGAGAAAGAAGACATGCGGGTATGCGAAGGCCAATCATCAACATCACTGCACACATAGCACTCCCAATCCCGAAAGTTAGCAATGCTCTTACACCACCACTCCTTTCACTCGCACAGCCACAACTGTAAGCACTCTACCTACTCACACACCCACAACCGCTACTTCCCCAACCTAACCCAATGCAACAACTTCCATTGAAAGTACAAGCACATGCATAATCATAATCACAGCAAGTTCCACATGTACTCGCTCCACATCTAGGGTCACCGTACGCCTCACCACCTTTTCATTGCCATCTCCCACTCTTCACCTACTGACGTCCATAAATGTTCACCTAAACATAAATGCAAACCCACACGTTCACGCCCGAGCACAACTTGGATCCACTATTGTAGGTATCTGACCCCTTCCCACTGCCTAGGATCATATACAGCAGGAGTACATGCACTTTACCTTAAATTGCTTCCTGGCAGAGGGTATGTTGCAGTTGAGGGGTCAAAAAGCACAAGATGTTTGCAGAAATTGAGCCGCCACTTCATGTAGCATAGAAGAAGTGGAGACGGCCTAACCAAATATGTCCAAGGGAAGAATGGATATTCATATTTATAATTTTATTAAGTGTTAGATTGTTGGAGAACAATAATGCATTTATAGAAATCAAAAATGTTTGCACTGACCTTCAAAGTTTCTACACATAAATTCCCACCTTACGTAGTACAGATTTTAGCTTTGCATTCATGCATGTCTCCAGACAGCTTTCAACTCCAAACTATACTTGTTTCTACTTTCAATTGAGAGACATGCATAAGTGGAACACCTCCTGAAATGTGCATAGGCAAAGAGATGCAGAAATTGTAGTTTCTCTTTTACAGAAAGCTACTCCAAAACGTGTTTTACGTTATATTGCTATAGTTTCTACACACTGTTTGTTTTAAAAATGCCTCCTGAATGCCACATACAATGGGAATATATATTCCAAGTACAATTAAACTCTCTGTATATTAAACAATAGTGAACATGCTATAGCACTTGTCTGTAGCATACTGCTTATGCTATATTATCTGTTGTTACCCGAACGCATCTGCTATTTCATTTTGTAAATAGTGTGCATATATATGTTCCTTTCTAAAACCTGGGACCACAACCAAAAGTATTAAAAAAAAAAAAAAAAAAAAAACCTGTGTTCTATAGTGTTGTATGGTACATATCACTTAAGCTTGCTAGAATTACTATATAAAATGTGTCAAGCCATTTACCTGCAGGGAAACTACTTGTAGGTTGCCACATATGTATATATTTACATTAGGACATTTTACCCCTACTCAACCTGGGAAAATATAATTATAGACAAAAAAGGATGTTCCGGTAGGATTCGTAATTTTCAAAAAAAATGTTTGGATCGGTCCGAAGTATTTCAATCAATGAAAGCGTATTTAGGTGACCGAAAACAAAATTCTAGTACATTTTAAATGACTTTTTGCCATTAAAACGACTCTTTAAACATGCACCAATTAAACAAATACGATTCCATTATTTAAGTTCTGTCAGTTTGCTTGCTCAAGAACATCAAAGTGAAACAGATTTGATATTGAAATAAACTTTTATATGCAAAGTAGGCAACCTAAAATCCCCAGCCTACAAGCGAACATTGAGATACAAACGAACATAAAAGTGTACTAAAGACATAATAATCGATTGCATCAAGTAATGCAAATCATTCACAAAAGAATTAAAGCATTGCATTCAATATCGTGGATTTTTACAGAATTACAGTCCTGTAGATCATACATAAGTTAGGAGTACATGGCATCTCTTGGTTGACACAGGTTCTATATGTAAACCCGCATTCATTGTGGGGTGTCTGTGTGTGCATGTTGTGTTTTTGGTGGGAATTCTTCACATTACTTCGGGTGTCCAGCGCAAAGGTGAATGATGGTAAGTTCCACCATCAGGGGGAACGGGCGGATGCAGAAGGTGATTCCACATCAGGTGGGGCTGAAGCTCCCCTGCCAGCTGCGCAGGTGGAAGGTCCCGGTGGGACATTAAAACCCAGAGGGTGTTCCCCCAGAGGAGGACACCAGGAGAGGGAGAAGAGAGGGAACACAGAGGACAGTTACGGCCTTCTCTGTGGAGGAACGTCACCAGAGGCCGTGCTTTCTAGGACTGTCTCTCGCTCTCCCTGTCTCAGGGTTGAGAAAGCGTGGTGAGCCGGGAAACAGGAGCGAGAGAGAAAGGGGGCCGGTGCTTGTTCCGAGTGCTGGGCGATCCCGGTGAGAGGAGGAAAGTGCGAGAGGAAGGGTCGGCAGTACTACGGCGGATTTGTGCTGTACTTCTTCGCCAGTTTGTCCTTTACGACAATATTGACGGTTTGAAACCAGGCGGGTCCGTGTGGGTCACTAGACGGCCTGTCTTGCTGTGGGCCCGCAATATATGTGGCTGAGGGATTTCTTCTCAGCCCAGTAAGGGTGCCCCCTCCTGGGTGCTGGGCTTGGTAGAAAGCGCTGATAGAAATAGGGAAGAGAGGGAGAGGGGGGTGGTCACTGATCCTTTTGATACCATTGCCAGTTTCTCCTTCAAGGGGTCCACGCAGGAAGGGGGTAAGAAGGGTTTTGGCTCTACTCGTCCTCTGAGTTTATTTAAGAGCTGGTGCTTATATATATATAAAATATATTTTCAATGAAAAAACTTTGTTAAAGGGACGTTATGGTTAAGTTGCGCTACTAAAACCTATGAAATTCAGTGAAAAAACTTTGTTAAAGGGACGTTATGGTTCCAAGTAAAACCGAAAAATCTTTTCAATTCGCCAGTTATGGTAAGCGAACCAACCATAACTCGTGCCACCACCGTGCACTGCTAAGACTAACACCCACAACATCAAAGATGACATCACAAATGTCATTGATGACATCACTGATGACATCACATGTCTGGCTCACTCTTTTTTCTAGGAAGGAAAATCTTTTACCAAGATTGCCACCATGGAAAGAGAAGGCGGGGTGTATAAAGAGTGTGTATCAAAATTTATTGAAAGTGATCAGTGTTTATTTATTTGTGATTGACTCACCATTGTTTAAATTGTTGGTATCACTTTCAATAAATTTTGATACACATTTTTTCAAATTGATTTGTTTCTCTGGACAATCTTTTTCTGTTGTTCTATGCAATTGTAATACTCTGGTCCAGAGGCTAGAGTTTCCCTGCCCTTTTCAGATTTTTCGGGGTGTATAAAGAGAACACAACAGGGCATGAGCGGGGGTGGGGGGGAATGGAGGGAGACACGGGGCATGAGCGGGGGGTGGGGGGAACAGTAGGGAGACACGGGGCATGAGTGGGGGGTGGGGGGAACAGTAGGGAGACACGGGGCATGAGTGGGGGGTGGGGGGAACAGGGGAGACACGGGGCATGAGCGGGGGGTGGGGGAACACGAGAGAGACACGGGCCATGAGCAGGGGGTGGGGGGAACAGGGGAGAGACGTGGGCATGAGTGGGGGGTGGGGGAAAACAGGGGAGACACGTGGGCATGAGCGGAGGGTGGGGGAAAACAGGGGAGACACGTGGGCATGAGCGGAGTGTGGGGGGAACAGGGCACACATGGGGCATGAGCAAGGGGTGGGGGGAACAGGGGAGACATGGGCATGAGCGGGGGGTGGGGGGGTAACAGGAGGGAGACACGGGGCATGAGTGGGGGTAACAGGAGGGAGACACGGGGCATGAGCGGGGGTGGGGGAACAGGGGAGACACGTGGGCATGAGTGGGGGTGGGGGGAAACAGGGCACACATGGGGCATGAGCAGGGGGTGGGGGGGAACAGGAGGGAGACACGGGGCATGAGCGGGGGGTGGGGGGGTAACAGGAGGGAGACACGGGGCATGAGCGGGGGGGTGGGAGGAAACCGGAGGGAGACACGGGGCATGACCGGGGGGGTGGGAGGAAACCGGAGGGAGAGGGCATGAGCGGAGTGTGGGGGGGAACAGGGCACACATGGGGCATGAGCAAGGGGTGTGGGGAACAGGGGAGACACGGGCATGAGCGGGGGGTGGGGGGTAACAGGAGGGAGACACGGGGCATGAGTGGGGGTAACAGGAGGGAGACACGGGGCATGAGCGGAGGGTGGGGGAAAACAGGGGAGACACGTGGGCATGAGCGGAGTGTGGGGGGGAACAGGGCACACATGGGGCATGAGCAAGGGGTGGGGGGAACAGGGGAGACACGGGCATGAGCGGGGGGTGGGGGGTAACAGGAGGGAGACACGGGGCATGAGCGGGGGTGGGGGGGACAGGGTAGACACGGGGCATGAGCAGGGGGTGGGGAGGACAGGGGAGACACAGGGCATGAGCGGGGGTGGGGAGGACAGGGGAGACACGAGGGCATGAGCGGGGGTGGGGGGGAACAGGGGAGACACGTGGACATGAGCCAGGGGGTTCGGGGAACAGGGCACACACAGGGCATGCGCGGGGTGAGGGGAAAAGGAGGGAGACACGTGGGCATGAGCAGGGGGTGGGGGGGGAACAGGGCACTCACGGGGCATGAGCGGGGGTTGGGGGGAACACGAGGGAGACACAGGGCATGTGCAGGGGGTTGGGGGGGACAAGAAAGACACACAGGCCATGAGCGGGGGTGGGGGGGAACAGTAGGGAGACACGCAGGCCATGAGCGGGGGGTGGGGGGAACAGTAGGGAGACACACAGGGTATGAGCGGGAGTGGAGAGGAACAGGGGAGACACGTGGGCATGAGCGGGGGTGGGAGGGAAAAGTGGAGACACGTAGGCATGAGCGGGGGGTGGGGGGGAACAGGGGAGACACGGGGCATGAGCGGGGGGTGGGGGGGGAACAAGAGGGAGACACGGGCATGAGTGGGGGGCAACTGTGGAGACACACGGGGCATGAGCGGGGGTAACACGAGGGAGACACGTGGGCATGAGCGGGGGTGGGGGGGACATGAGGGAGACACGGGGCATGAGCAGGGGGTGGGGGGGAACAAGAGGGAGATACGGGCCATGAGCGGGGGTGGGGGGGAACAGTAGGGAGACACGTGGGCATGAGTGGGGGGTGGGGGGAACAGGGGAGACACGTGGGCATGAACGGGGGTTGGGAGGGGAACGGGAGACACGTGGACATGAGCGGGGGATGGGGGGAACACGAGGGAGACACGGGGGGTGGGGGGCAACAGGAGACACACGGGGCATGAGCGGGGGGTGGGGGGTACAGGAGGGAGACACACGGGGCATGAGCGTGGTGTGGGGGGAACACGAGGGAGACACACGGGGCATGAGCGGGGGTGTGGGGGGAACACGAGGGAGGCACACGGGGCATGAGCGGGGGTGTGGGGGGAACACAATGAAGACACACGGGGCATGAGCGGGGGTGTGGGGGTAACACGAGGGAGACACACGGGGCATGAGCGGGGGTGTGGAGGGTAACACGAGGGAGACACACGGGGCATGAGCGGGGCTGGGGGGAACGGGAGAGAGACACGGGCCATGAGCGGGGGGTGGGGGAACGGGAGAGACACACGGAGCATGAGCGGGGTGGGGGGAACAGAGGAACACATGGAGCTTACTGTGAAACGCTCCATGAACCGATGAACAAAGATGGTGGACGTCGCTCACAATAGACGCACTGCACGCTTCACGGCAGCCAATCAGAGTGCACGTCCGATGTCCGCTGACATCACACAAGCGCTTGCCCAATCCCCGTCCTGTCCGCGGAGCGAACAGGGAAGTGTGTCCGCAAAGCGGACACATATCACTAATTTTTTGCACTTACATTTTTGTCATTTTTAAAAAAACTACTTGATGGATTTACACCAAATAAGAAAAGCACGCTTTCGGGACCAAGCTGCCGCTCCTGCCGCAAATGTGGTGTAAATCCGTCCAGCGGTTTGGGCTGTAGACGTGAGCAAAGTTTTTTTCCCATCATATCATATCATTATGTCTAGGGACCTCCCCCTATAACTTTGCCCCCCCGCACCAAACTTCACCAAACTTTGCAAAGAAAATCAGAGTGGGCCATATACTTTTTTTGCAAAGTTTGGTGAGGATTCGTCCAGGGGGAGCAAAGTTATAAGCCGCCCAAAAAGTGCTCTTCCTATGGAAACAGCAACTTAACCATAACTACATGGCCACTACCGTGGCCATGTAATATATATATATATATTCACTAAAAAAACTTTAAGGGGATGTTGTGGTTAAGTTGCGCTACTAAAAACCTGTGAAATTCACTAAAAGTTTCTTACAAACGTGACATAATACAAAAGTCTCATTATGGGTCAAAGTAAAACCGAAAAACCCTTGAAATTCGCCAGTTATGGTACGCTAAGCAAACATAACTCCCCGCAGCACTGTGCACTGCTAACAGTAACACCCAGGACATCAAAGATGACATCACAAATGTCATTGATGACAAACAGTATACACCTTGTGAAGAATGCCACATGAAAGTATGCTGGCGTACAGCACCGTGACATGTCCCGGAATTAGTACACACTTAACTGTACCATCTATGCCTCGTGGGCAGTGTGGAAATAGATGTTATATTTATGTCGGAACATCCACCCTCAACATTTGCCGTACACAACGCCAACATGTATTGGTATGCAGGGATTACCAATGCACTACACATTATAATTCGTTAGCAAAAGTTGTACTTATCTGAAAAAGACATCAGCTAAAAGCATCCTTGCTCCCTAAGAAGCAGCAGCACTGGTGTTATGAAAGAGCATAAGAAACTGTGGGCTACCTTGCACATAACAAACGGACAAAATGTATCACTGTACATCTATCAACCCATATTACCGTTTATTGCCTTTTTGCTCATTGCCATTTGCAAATTCCCTTATTGTCTGCCGTGCCAAAAAATAAACCCACCCGTAAACAAGGATAAGAATACATTAATAACCTTTCACAGTGTAAGGAAAAAAATAAATAAATGTGCATACACTCCAAATACTGCATATTTCTCAGTAAAGTACATAGACGCCATAATCTTTGCCAGTAATACTCTAAATTAGCAAAGCAGTAACGTGCTACTGAAAAGGATGATTAGTTGTAATCCGGGGCGGCGGTCGCAGTTCGGATTACAAAACGAAATCCTCTTTCAAGATGGTCGCCATAGAAATGGAAGGCGGTTATTCCATACATAGTGTCACGACCCTCGCCCAAAACCCCTTCCGGTTAATCCATTGGCCAGGTGGAGTCAGGACTCGGGCCTCTAGAGCCTGGCATAGTCTTCAAAAGCCCTCATGGGGCCAGTCCTGGCGCCTATGGCGCCAGGCTCATACACCATGAAAAACGATGTGCTTGGGAACTACTTTATTGTATTGTCAGTCAACATGGAGGCATCCACATAGCTTGGTTCCTAAGAACCAAGCTATGCGGTCTAGTGTTTTGGGTGTGGCAGGCCTGGAACTACTTTCCCTGGTACTACTTTACCTGGGCTATATAAAGCACACCCTGACTGCAGAACATACTTCGTTTTACTTTGCAGCTTGCAACGTGATGCTCACCGTGTCCAGCTATTCCCTCGAACCTTGGAGAAGCAGAACCTGCAAGGAGACAAACGGAACATCATTAGCAGCAGCATCTCTCCTGCAGTCTTCATCTTTAAACACTTGCAGGTACTGAGAACAGCTTCCTCGAATCTGCACGCCTCCCGGACAGAACGACCTGAAAGAGGTAGATAGAGGCAACATTAAAGAAAGCTGTAGAGACATTTACAAATTACGAACTGCTCAAAAGGCTTACCTGGCTGGTCGCCTCTCGGCTGGCACCACTCCGGACATTCCACTCGCGCTGAAGAACACCGCGACCTACAAGGAAGGAAAACACAGGTTAGCAAAGGCAAGACTTCGCAGCGCTGCGCATAGCGCTTACTTACCGCATCATGGCGCTCTTAATGCGGGGCTCAACCAAGCCAGTTCGCCGCGCTGAAGCTCCGCATACCTAAGGGAGACAAAAGAGACATTTTAAACAAAGAAAGGCATGCAGGATAGCAACAAAACTAAAGAACAGCAATAAGACCTACCTGAACAATATCAAACGGGCCGGCATCAGTGAAGTAACTGGACCGCACTCGCCCATGAAAGACAACGCGCCCCTGCAAAGAAGGCAGGACGGAGAGCATGCCTAATTCTACCACAAGGCAGAACCTTCGCCGCAGACCACATCAGGGAAAAGCTGAGAAGCATACCAGCGAGTAACCCAGCTGGGTGGCGTCCCTGTGGATACCAGTTGAGCGTAACACATAGCCCCTCTACACTTTCCATGGTAGGCTGCAAAAAGCACAAGCACGTGACGTGACGCCGCACTTGTAAACAAACTTACAGTGACGTGCAACCTAATAACTAACATTTGGAAATGATGCAGTTCAATGTAAAAGAAAACGTGAACATTTTATAGTTTGCAAAGTAGGTTCATTTAATAACAAAGTGGCAGAGCCCATCGGAGTAAGGGCATTTTTAGTACAATCATAACAATAGTTCTAATGGCGGCATTGAAAATGTCGAAGATCACAAACACGTTGTTTTTTTGGCAGACAAAAATGTTGGGATTTCGTTGAAGCAGTCGCTTTGTTTCCACAGTGATTTCCCAAAAGTTGTCGTGACCTCCAGCCTACAGCACCGTAAATGAAGTGACATTGCTCCGCATAGCGAGTTCAGCATTCGGACAAAACGGACTTAAAGTCTCATTCCATATAATTGTTCTGGACAGGCAACCGCTCAACAGCAGCTGCATTTGCCGTCCGAAGAAGCGGTCACTCGGCAAGTGAAACCCATGACACGCACAATACGGCAAGATACACCTAGACGGGAAAGGTTACAGAAAATACGTGTCAATAACCAACCTGTACCAAAAAATCAAAAAAGACACATAAAATGTGCAAAGTACGTGTTCAAACATGACATTTTAATAAAATGTTACTAATGTCCATTTGTACCTATAGTGCCAAGCTACAAATGCCGAGATTTTGCATTCGCCGTAAGAGTAAAAAAGATGCCAACTACACAGGAAGAGGATAATTCAGTTATAAATTGGAAAAGGAAGGGAGAATGAAAAAAAAAGTATGTTGCGTGATTTCAAAGAAGACTAAAAAAACGTGCAAAGGTTTACAAAAAGCTATGTGGAGATAGTTAAGGTTTCAAATAAGGAATACATAATGCTAAAAAAGAATGAGTGTAGTCATATACTACAAATGTACAACCTGGGCACTCTCAAATATTACTGCAATAATGTAATAGTGCAGGAAGATAATATGACAATTATATTGGCACAATTAGATGTGCGGTAAGAGAACAATAAAGCGCGGTTTGCTGCAGAGTGGGCAAAATTAAACTTACACCATATTTACTGCCTCCATTCTGTTTGTGCAAGGTACACCAATGTGTTCACATGGAAGATTCTTCGTATACTGATATTCCATGTCCCTTACAAACTTTTTGAAACATAACGTTATCAATTGCAATTTTTTTCGACACTTTAATTCCGTGAACTGCCAGTAAGTTTCCCTTTTCACTCAAGGTAAAAAAAAATTGCCCCTTATACATTCACTCAGATGCGTGGGCGTATTGAGCGGTCAACCAAAAAAGCAACTCATGTGGCCTTCACTCAGAAGCCAAATACATTCTTTCTTTGAAGCAACATATTGCAATCAATTATGAGAACTGCTACTCCCATACACATCCCGAAGGGATGTTTCCAGCAAACACTGCAGATGGGTGCCGTAGTTTACAAAACTGAGGACGCCAGTCTGACTGCAATTTTATTCCAAAAACATTTTAACCCACACGCAGTAATTGGTCATGGAACAGTAAGCAGGAACTTCCATTTAAACGTATGACTTTGGTGAGAAAAAAGCTCCACGTTTTCATTTTGCACTTCCACATCCCATTCCGGCCCCCTCAAAGGTCATCTTCTGAAATACTGTTACATGAGTGTGAAGTCCAATGCAGTGTTGGTTTTGATGTGTTACTAGCGATATCCGCGTGCACTAAAACATGAATAAAACATAGGGGGGGGCACCAAAAAAAGCTCACTTACTTTACGCTGTTGTACAACCTATCGGGGAATGAGTCATATGTTCACGTGCACATACTTTTCCCCCATTCAATCTAAGGAGAAAAGAGACGTTTTCAGAACCCCTGTCCCTTATAACTTGCGCCCCCTGCACCAAACATCATCAAACTTTCCAAATAGTCACAGTGAGCGATACCATTTTTTTTTGCAAACTTTGGTGACGATTCATCCAAGTATAGCACAGGTATAAGGCAGCCAAAAAGTGTTCTTCCTGTGGAAACAGCAACTCCACCATAACAACGTAGCCACTAACGTGCCTGTCTAATATGCTGTAGTGCTTGTTGGCTGGACCTACAGATTTGGATATATGTCCGCATACATTTGAATGTATACGTGTACATTGGCTTATAACTCCACTGCTTAGAAGATCGTTTCCATCCCCAGAACCATCTGACATGCTAACATATACTACAGGTGTATGCATTGCTCTAATATGATGCATTGGATGTGGGCAGGGTCTAGGGTTTTAGGAGTATGTTGTATGGGCTGCAGCCATGCAATCAAAACTGTACATCCTGCCCACAACCACCTCAGTGATGTGCAGTAGTACGGGTGGATTGATAGGTGTAGTTTGCTTCACTTGTTCTGGCCAGAGACTGCACTCCTAGCTGTATGTCAATAGATATTGCAATGTGTGGGTGTGCACTGGCTTACACCTCCAGCGCTTATAACTTTGTTCTTGGGTGCTGTACACACACCCCACAACCATGTAATTGTTAGTCAATACTGCAGGCCATGCACCCAAGACAATACACCCTCCCCAGAACCATCTGACATGCTAACATATACTACAGGTGTATGGTTTGCTCTAATATGATGCGGTGGATGTGGGCAGGGCCTATTGCAATGTGTGGGTGTGCAGTTGCTTACACCCCCAGCGCTTATAACTTTGTTCTTGGGTGCTGTACACACTCCCCACAACCATGTAATCGTTAGTGACTACTACAGGTGTATCCATGGTTGTGACATGTGCGGTGGTTGTGGCCAGGGCCTGCAGTCTTGATGACCTCACATGCTTGCCCCCCTTTTTTTCCTTTAATGACATATCTAGACCACATGGTTTTGTTCAGTAACAGTCAAGAACTAAAAATTGAAAAGGTACTATACTTGTAGACTTATCCTTCAAGTATGTTCTTACAGTAATTCCCTTAGGGTCAAGTCACATCAAATGAAACATATACATAGCAGAAGACACAGGCTTGAAAGAGAGAAATCCTTTCTGTGCATAAAGACAATCATTAGGCTTATCAGAACTTTCTCATAGTTTTTTTTTATTGCTGTACATTCCCTATAAATACTCATATTTGTATACATTGTACTCACACTCCTTTCCTTAGGGTCCAGTCACATCATGTGATACACATACATAGGGTAAGTAGCAGCTTTGAAACAGAGCAATCATTTCTCTGCATAAAGATAATTAGTTCGGTTATGAACTCTTTCTGCTACTACTTCTGCTTTTTTGCTTCCCTTTCCCTGTATATACTCATATTTGTATGTGTTGTTGTCTCTTTGTGTTTTGTCTGTAATAATGTAATTATGTATTAAGTGGATTTTATTAGCTACTTATTACATGTTTCATAGTACGCAAAACTTTAATAAGAAAGCAGTTATCCTTTCACTATTCAACATGGCAAGATTATGAATATTGCACCTTCATCATGTATGCTGCACACACTGCCTATGTTTCTGCATGAGTAGCTTCGTATACTGGATAGAACTTCATAATAGAATGATATTTATATCATTGCATTGCTTAATGTACTAAGTAGCTCATGATATTTATTCCAATGATCCTTGACACTTTTTGGTCAACATAAGAATCCCTTGTACAGAGTTTTCATGAAAAGTAAATGCACATGTGATGTCATCAATGACATTTGTGATGTCATCTTTGATGTCCTGGGTGTTAGTCTTAGCATTGCACAGTGGCGCGAGTCATGGTTGCTTAGCTTACCATAACTGGCGTATTTCAAGGGTTTTTTGGTTTTACTTTGAACCATAACGTCCCTTTAACAATGTTTTTTTTACTGAATTTCATAGGTTTTTAGAAGTGCAACTTAATCATAATATCCCTGACTTTATATATATGTAACATAGAACATACTGAACCCCCAGCTAGAGATTTTGATGTCCGTGAACTGTGCGAATGTCCGCGGATGGACGCGGACAACAGCAACACTACCCAAAAACTCAGGGGTATCTTAAATTGTTATATCATGCCATATGAACACTGCACAAGTTGAAAAACCAACACACAAACACATTATATGTAGTAAAAAATAAGAAGTAGAACCCATATATATATATAATACATCAACCATCCATTTAAATACCATATATACTAAAATGGAATATACCAAAACAAGAAAGATATGCTTCTAACATAATTACCTCACAGAAACTGCACAACTAGGAGCAACAGCAGACCTACAGAACAATAAGAAGACAACTTACCACAATCTGGTAAGTAAACATCTTTTTTATTATATATTTCTAAAATGTCTATATTAGATACAATAAAAGTAATATATATATTTTTTTCCTCACAGAAAAGTCAAATACTTTAGAATGACTTGAGGAGAATTTCCCACATGGTGAAATGTCTGAAGATAGTGAAACTAATGGTAGACACTTCTCTATGGAACCAAATTAATGAGCATTAGTTTATGTGCACTTTATATATTTCTTTTTTAACATACCATACAAACATTGAAAACAATACACAACAAGATACTTTAGAACAAACTCTCCAGCGCATGGAAGAAAAAAATGAACAAGCTCATGACAAATTTCCACCATTTGAAAGATTTTGTGGAGGACCATATAAAAGAAAACAATAGATACCATTGTGCAACATGTACCTGTCCCCGTCTCCATATCCCAGTCAATTATCCCCAAACCCTCCCCACATAGAAAAACGTTTTGATGAGACTTCCCCTGTGTTTGTGTTAGTTTCTGCTTCCCCTTCTCTATCATAAATTGTGCATATATATAATATAATGAAAAATAAATGTTGTGTGTTAATTTAGTCCTTTGTGCTTTAAAAAAAAAAAAGTCAGTTTTGGTGTCCGCGAACAACACGGGTGTCCGGAATGTTCGTAAATAAACAAAATAGGGGTGTCCTGAGAACACTACGCCTGTCCGTATTGTTCGCAAGCAAGTCGAAACTGTTCTAAAATGTTCATAAGTAAACGAAATGGGGGTGTCCTGAGGACACTATACCTGTCCGTACTATTCGTAGGCAGGTTGAAACTGTTCTAAGAACACATCAAGTGTCCTGAAATGTTCGTAAGTAAATGAAATGGGGATGTCCTGAGGACACTATACCTTTCCGTACGGTTCGTAGGCAAGTTGAAACTGTGCTAAGAACAACCGCCTGTCCGTAACTGATCGTTTCACTTGTGTCGCACTTTTAATTAGTTTCAGGACCCGAACACTGTCCGTAGAACACCAACACGCATGCGCAAAACAGTTCCCGTGCATTTGGTGTCCTGCGGACACCCGTTCCCTTCGCGGACATGTTCGCAACGACATCATGTGACTGCGCCCACGCTAAGCGTGTGTTCTGATTGCGGACACTGTTCGTGTCCCCGAACAATTTAAAAGTACCTTTTCAGGCCATCTACAATATTTTATAATAATAAATCACCATAGCACATGTCCCAGACAATGACCCTAACTTTCTACATACTTTTTGGGACTTTTTGAGCCTTTTTTTGGTGTTCGATCTGTCCACGGACAGCGCGAGTGTCCGCGAAGCGCGCACCAGCACTCCTATAAAAGGCCACACCGCAGAGCTCATCCTCATGGTGTTTCTGGCTACCTGACAGAACACTGTACTTTGGCTGCCAATCTTCCTGATTTTTCGGAAACTTGATAGCAACCATGGATCTTCTGCTTCCACCTGGTGCTACATCTGCCTCAGCACCACCCCCACCACCCCCTCCACCACCACCACCTCCTCAAAGGCCTGAAGAGGGGAACAGGAGTGAGGATGTAGAGGAGAATGAAGAGGATGAGGTAGTGGAAGTCCCTACTACCAGCACTCGCCGTGACTCTTGGGTGTGGCGGTTATTTACCATTCATGGTAACGTACCCAAGGCGCGTGCGGACAAAGTCACCTGCAAAGAGTGCAAAATGGTGCTCAGTCGCGGGAGGCTTGGTTCGTACAGCTTTGGTACGACAACTATGATGCGACACCTAAGGTCGTTCCACGGTGGGGCCATTCGCAAGGTTGTACTTTGCGAGGAGCCTAGTAGGTTGACTTCCTCTACTACATCCTCAGTTTACGATCCTGTCACCACAAGGAACACTCATGTGGGAGAGCGTATCCCTCCAGCAGCCTCACAGGCCATTCGCAATGCTGATGACCCTTACCTTTCGAGGGTCACAGTTGTGTGTATGTACTCTGCCTCTGCACAGTACTCTGCAGGGGGAGAGACTTTGTAGTACTTTCGAGAGACTACGGTCTCAGAGCACAAGAAGACCTGCCCACTACCTAAGTAAGGCCCACCCTACATCTTCCTCTCTCCACCCGCCCTTTCTTATCCCCGTGGTTGGTATCCCCCCTTACCCTCCTTTCCCCTCCTCCTAGCCTCCTAGTGTGTCGTGTGTAAAAAAACCAAAAAAAATATAAAACATCAAAAATCAGAGCCGCCTTTCACAGTTTAAAAATAGAAGTGGCAAATAAATGGAGCAGGGCTCTGTGTATTTTTTAGAAGCCCACGGACAGTTTGCGGACATGTACAATTTTGGGGTGCTGCCCTTTCCTAACATTGCACTTTTCTCTGGGAGGAAGTGATGGCTCTGAAAAGAGCCTTTTGGTGCTGTTTGTTTGTGTTTGAAAAACTTGAAATGGTCAACACCTACTGCAAAATGGATGGCTGTAATTCCAAAAAAGGTCGCAATGCATTTTGTACATTTCTCAGAAAAATCTGATTGCTAGCATAAGTAAGATGAACTCCATCTCTGCGAAAAATGTATGTGCTACGAAACATAACATTTTCGTTCTGAAAAGAGGACATGCCAACATCTCTTACAAAAGGCACAAACAGCCTTATTGACATTGCGCCTCGCTTTCTCTACTTGTGGACCAAATGAAGAAGAGCGCAGCCACATTTGTCTCTGCGCAATCCGAGAAAAAATTACTTGAGAATTTGGAAACATGCCATTACCTTCCAAAGTCCTTCTTTCATTCCAAATTGCAAAGAAATTCCAGACACATGTCCTAAACTATTCCCTCCACAATGCATTATCATTATGTCTGGATGATGCTCTGTCTCCAAAGTAGCACAGAGAGGTACCAAATTCAGCCACTTCATTCCACGCACTCCATGCCAGTGCACTTCCACATGTGGGAATCCAAGATCTACAGCTACTCCACTGCTTTC
Organism: Ambystoma mexicanum; assembly: GCF_040938575.1. Classification (NCBI taxonomy): domain Eukaryota; kingdom Metazoa; phylum Chordata; class Amphibia; order Caudata; family Ambystomatidae; genus Ambystoma; species Ambystoma mexicanum. The sequence goes on along the minus strand of NC_090940.1, from coordinate 255,234,579 downwards.
TGCATGCACCTTCAACCAATGTATCCACGAATCTCCCAAAATCCAGACAATCTGTTTTCTGAAACACACAGCCATAGCTATCTGTTCTGCTCTCAGGAAAAATACTTTCTGACAAACTCTCTCCTGACACAACACACCCACTAAACTTTACTGACCAATCCCTTGCTCTGCTCATTCTCATTTGCATACCTCCTCATCCCAAAATCCCTGTATATAACAAGTGATGTCCGCGGACTACCGCCATGTCCGCAGACATATTGTAACATGGACAGCCCTTCTACCATTTTCACTTCACTCTCTGTGCCATTCCCTGATTGGATACAGCTAAGCAGTCACACAACCATCCACCAATCAGATCCAAGACCTCTACATCTAACTCCATCATCATAGATCAGCACTTCAAATGTACTGTTAATCGCTCTGAGTTCAAGTGTCATATCATTGGAAAGCACCTACTACAAGAACTACTGTACAAGTCTCCAAGATTTCTACTTGCAGCTGCATGCATATCCATATGCATGAACACAAACTACAGGTATGCATATTTTCTGTATAGTACATGTGCAATTCTTATAAATGCATATAAACAGATTAACTGCCTTTTAACCTGTATAACCTATAAAATGAACTTACTGTCATTTTTCCCATCTGCTATAGTCAACTGTCACTTCCAAACCTATCTACTATTTAATTTCTTTTTGCACACACATTTGCAAAGCATGTTGAACTAACATATTTAAAGTAAAATATAAAGACTGCACATAGTCAAACAAAATTGCATGCACACACTATGTTCAGATATCAAACAAGAATACTTCTACAAAAACATAAAAATCTAAATTAACATCAGTGCTATAAACACACATTACTAACTTATTTCCTTTACAATTGCAGTGAAGACCACTCTCCCTAAAAGCAGCATCAGAATCTGAAGTACAAACAACAACTCAGAAGAAACCTGCTCATTCCACACACAAATATAAGTTAAATACCACCATCATATTTTTACATTTACTCAAACACACTGTGGGGATAATTCATGGTGTTTTTGCGCCAAAAATCAGAGATTGTTCACCAATCTGCCCACAAATCCACATTTGTTATACAGGGATTTGCAGGCAGAATGGCACACTCATAACCTGACATAACTCAGCCCCTAGAATGTTAGTATTGTAGAACAAAGAACTGTTTTAATTCTATACCATTAGATTTACTATTTTTGCTTCTCCTCACCACAAGCTTACTTTCTACCGTCATCTGAACCCCAGTATAGTAACACACAAATTCAAGAATAGCCATCACAACTAATTGTAGTTGCCCAATGCACAATCACACACCATCACATACATCTTTACCATCATACTCAGAAACTCATGCACACAGCACACATACATTGCAGAACAGCCCAACCCATACCTTCTTTATTTTTTTTCAACAGACCCCAAAGAATGCCTACCAAAAAGCAGGTCCGTAGAAAGCAATGCAGAAGTAGAGCAAATGAAAATAGAAGTGTCCAAAATAAGCATCCATCTCTAGCAGAATTTGTACAAAAAGTTCAAACAAAACAGCTAACAGTCATTTAGCGAAACAAAACAAGCTTCAAGTACACAAACTGTGCCTCCTCTATCAAAATGTAAAAAGAAACAAAACCATTAACAAGAATTCAGCTACCACTACTGCTAAAACTGCTCCTATAAATCTTGAAATAGTGCCAATTAAGCATACCAAAAAAAGTATTTTAGCAAAAATGTTCCGCCACAGAGTCCTTCAAAATCTTATAAAAACAGGAGAGAAATCATGCACAACCCTTAATATCTACCGTAGAAAATTAATCTTAGAAGCTTTGATGGACAGTGCAATCCTTCTCAAAGAAAGTTATTTATTTAAGTGTTAAACAAAATGAAACCACTAACAAAACTAATGACTAAATTACAAAAAAGACTTCTCAATAAACAAAATGTCAACAAAAATAACTTCTTAAATATCTGTAGAGGTGAATGGAGTCACACCCCAAGCATAGAACCATATTTTAATGAAGAAGCATACAAACGAAAGCAAACAAATACAATTGCCATACATAGCAGTGGACAAGGTTATGAAAAAGTTAATAATACCATAATGGAACAAGAAATACTGCTTACAAAAATATCCCCAGAAAACTCAGAATTACCTCTCCATTCGAATGAACCAGAACGTCCAGTATACAAATGGCCATGCACGTCAATGTGTGAAATTCCCAAAAAATCTTTCAAGTATTTACGCCAATTCCTCAATTAGTATGTGAAAGGCAAAGACAAAATCAAAATATGGATACCTGTCCAGTGCGCAAATACACAGGACTACAAGGACATTAATTAGCCTGCATTTCAGGACCTATTTGCAAACCCACCTTCCATCATATCAAAATGATATGAACACATCATTCAACTATAAGAAATCTAGTCTATAAACTGTACTATGCTAAAAGTCCTGCTTTAGCACTAGCCAATGTAAATAACATTCTTCTACATGGTACAGCCAAAGACCTACTCGAAGAAATCGACTATATCCAGAAAAAATATTTTGGAAGTGAAAGCCACTTACAAAATGCAATAGCTGTACAACAGACTAGCAACAATTCTATGCATGGCAACCTTCTACTACACACATACAAAAAAGAAATACTGAAATTTAAAAGTACATCTGCTGAAGTACCAAACCATGTGTGTGTGTGTTTCCGCAGAACTTTTTATAAAAGTAATACAAAAACTGTAGACCTAACATACAAAATAGAAGACAATGAAGATTCTAAATGGTTTGAATTAGCTCTCTACCTTTGAGCAGAAAACAAATACGAAATAACTGACCCCTTAATACTTTGGAGTTACTGCACTACAAAACTTGACAACAACCAAACTCCTTCATGTGCTATCACAAATCATTTGGAATTATTCCCACTACCAGAACCCCTACAACAACTCAATGTATATGAGAGCATCATAATTCAAACAGTGCAACCCTTTCAAGCAATAATACGCCTTCAACCAAAAACAGCAAAATTACCTCCCTCTGAATTGGTGAAAGGCATTTGTGGCAAAGTAGTGTATTTACCATTAGATCTAAAACAAAATGTGCACACTCTGGGAGTGCAACGTCTAATAGAGCAATCTTTAATTATCTTAGTACATGTTTTCCCTACAAAAGACAAAAAAAATTGGCATCAAATGGTACACTTACATAAAGTTAGACAAGCCTTGCAATATCTAAAAGACAATGAATACTACAAAGAAATGAATATTGAAGAAAACTTGAAGGAAACCACGGAAATAATTCAAGAGTCACCAGAAACTGGTCAATTTGAGCTTCTAGATCCTGCTACAGTATCCAATATTTTAGACCATTATACAATTCATCCATTGCACTCTAATGACACCCTAGAAGATGCACTAGAAATGTACCAAATGCGACAAATGAAAGGATCATCAATCGGCATATGGGAAAAAAGTATAGAAGCACGTGCTTTTCCTCTACTCTTTCCTACTGGCAAAGGAGAAAGGTACAATGATAGACCTATTCAAATAACAGCATCAGAATACTGCGCATTACGGATGTATCCTGAAGATCCCAGATTTAGACAAAATGTGGAATACATATTCCACCTACTCTTTGAAAGTGAACTAGTAACTCTGTTACGGAGTTCCACACACATTAAAATCAGGAACCCACTTTCAAAATGTTGGCTACGCAATTATTACAAAAAGTGCAAGAAAAAGATGAGGTTTTACAATAAAGTATTATAAATCTATTAGCAAACATGCATGGTACTAAAGAGTACTGGTTCCTACGTCATGGAGATGTACGTTGTATGATAAGAAAACTTGGCCCACCCACTTGGTTTGTTACATTAAGTTGTGCAGAATATGCATGGGAAGATTTACATGATTTCCTACGCATATAAAAAAAAAAAAAAAAAAAATAGATATACTAACACCTGGAGAACTTTGTTCTCTAGAGCCTGTTAATGTTTCAAGATATTTTCATCATCAGTTCATTGCTATTATATTTGTAATAAAACTGTTCCTCCTCTCGGAGAAGTGCAACACTTCTTTTGGAGAAAAGAATACCAAGCCAGAGGAGCACCACATATCCACATGCTTTTATGGATTAAAGATGTTCCTGAATTTGGTCAAGACAATGACACCACTGTGTTACAGTTTACGGAAAAATATGTCACTTGTGAAATTCCATCGGAAGCAACAAATAGTGATCTTCATGCACACATTTTACAATTTCAAAGACACAAATGTGCCAAATATTGTCGTCGCAAATAAAAAAACAAAGGGAAATACTACACCAAATGCCGCATTGGTTTCCCTAGACCGGTTACAAAAACAGGTCAAGTGAACAACTTCATGTCTTCAGTTAGACATAGTGTTAAAGGTAAATCACCTAAAAATACATATTGCATAACAAGAACAGAAGAAGCAAAATATATCAATGATTACAATGCAATCATTGCCCTCTTATGGAATGCAAACATAGATATGCAGTACATTGCAGACAATTCCACTGCAGTTGCACGATATGTTACAGCATACTTAACCAAAGCAGAAAAAACAGAGCTTCAAGACCTCTGGAATGACCTGTCATCAGACAAAACACTGTCTCAGAAATTGTACAGCTTGGGCATAAAAATGCTCTCCCATAGAGAATGTGGCTCCTATGAAGCAGCAGATCGTTTAACCGGTACTGCTTTGTATGGAAAATCTGAAAATATAGTATGGCTAAGTCTTGGTCCTGCTAAATCTAGAAAGAGTTCTCAAATCATACGACGACATAGAAACAATAGCCAAAAATGATCCCAACAGCCAAGACATTTTGAAAAACAATTTGCTGGACACATACTACCCAAACAGAAGTACCACTTTGGAAACCATGTGTCTATACCACATAGCCCAAAACTTCACATACAAAAATAATCTAAAACCCGATGAAAAAAAAGGTAGATACAGAGTGACAAATTGTGAAGGCAGCTTGGTAAAACTCACCAAACCAAGTTTAATTAATATCAAATTGTCATTAAAAACTCCTCAACATAAAGAACTATATTACATGTCCCTGCTACAACTCTTTAAACCATTGAGAAAAGAAGAAGAGATACTAGATAACTAGGACTCCTACGAAGACGCTTTCAAAGAAAATGAAAGCACTATAACTGATGTAAACTTTACACACTACAAAACAATGTTGCACAATGAACAGGAACACGAAGAACTACTCCAGGCCCAACTAGATAAGGACACTCCTGACAGCAGTCAACCTTCTGTAACAGGAAGCCAAGAACCACTGGGACAGCCACTAATAGCAAATTAGGCAGAATTAACTATGACAGAAGTAGAAAACGCCATGTGTCAGTATGAAGATAAAGAAGACTTAACTATACTACAATCAAAACTAAACAATGAGCAGCGTAGCATTTTTCAAGAAGTAACAAAAGAAATTGCACATGGTGTACAACATAAAAATAAAGAATGCACCTGCCAAAATTACAAACCTATACTACTGTACGTCGGTGGTGAAGGTGGTTCAGGCAAAACATTCTTAATCAAAATCATCAGCAAGTTCCTTCAACAATTGACAAACAACAAACTGTCAGCTGTTGTCACTGCCCCCACAGGTTTAGCTGCCTACAACGTAGGCGGTGTCACTTTACACCGATTACTACTCCTGCCAGTAGAACACCAAAACAAATTGGACTATTACAAACTTTCTACAGAAGCTGCAATGGAACTATGCAGAGAGTTAAAACAAATGAAAATGCTACTAATGGATGAAGTGAGCATGGTCTCCAACCTAATGTTGGCTTTGATTCACCTCAGATTACAAGAAGTACTCAAAACAAACTACGAAGAGCTCTTTGGAGGAAAACACATTATTGTTTTTGGAAATCTTCTTTAATTGACACCAGTGAAAGGTGAACCTATTTTTAAAACCTTAGGACACAAACTCTGCCGTGAAACTGTTGGCAGCATAGGAAATGTCAACCTTTGGCAACATTTCCAATATAGAGAATTAACAGAAAATATGCAGCAATCTACAGATCTCACTTATGCCAACATCTTAAAAAGTATTAGAGTTGATATACTATCTCAAGAAGCACAAGCAATATTGAAAACCCGGCACATTCATGCACTTTATGGCGATAATGCATGTGCTACTGATGTTATGGAACAATTAGCGCACAAATATGTCAATTGTATGGCCTTAATGCCAACTCTTGCAAGCTGTTTCAAATTCAATGAAACAATGTTAAATAAAGAAATGCAACCAATAATGGAAATTAGCGCCACAGACAAACTGGACGTACATGGTATGACACTACCCATGTGTGAGCAAGCCACAACAAGACTAAATAGTTTAGAAAATTCTATCTCCAACACAACTGGATTGGAAAAAATATTAAAATTATCCTTAAATTGTAGAGTAATGCTTAAACGTAACCTTGACGTGGAACAAGGACTAGTTAATGGAGCACTGTGTACAGTTGTTGGCTTTCAAACATACCCACGTGACAACAACATTCAGTTTGTCAATATTCTCGTTGACAAACTTTCAGAAGTGAAAAGGATAGGACGCTCAACAGCTCGATTCCTTCTCTTCAAAGGCATGTATGTACACAGAGAACAATTTTCTCTAACTCTTGCATACGCAGTCACCATTAATAAATCACAAGGTCTTACCCTAGACAAAGCATTGATAGATATTGGTAACACAGTCTTTAAAGAAGGCATGAGCTACGTAGCACTATCACGCTTACGTACACTTAACGGTCTATTTCTAATCAACTTTGATGCAAGTAAAGTAAACGCTGATATTCCTTGCATTTTAGAATACAATAGACTACGTTCACTATACAGCCCCATCTAAAAACATATCCTGTTCCACAAAAATTAATACGTTGTAAAAGAAAACTTATTCAAACAGAAATGCAACAGGATGTCACTGCAAATCCTCCAAAGAGAGTAAAAGAAGCTAATACTTCATCAATTACCACAACCAAAGAAGAACCTATTGCGCAAAGTAACTTGGGTACTTCTTCAAAGAAACAACACACATTCCGAAAAAATGACTTGGACACAGACCTATCTGGTCCATTTAAGTTTTCAAATATAACCGGTGTAAGTTGCTAAGCAAATGTGGCAATGAATATTCTATTTCAGTTGCCACCAATTGTTGACATTTACTTACACAGTACAGACCAATTGTGTTTGCAAATGTTAGTACTTCATAGAAACGCAACAAACAATCCTGACAACACGTACAGTGTTCATGGAATAAGACAACAATTGGACTACTGTGCTGGAATGGTGAAATTCACTATAAACTCACAGGAAGATCCACAAGAATTTCTAATGTACTTAGTACAAGTACTGGAAAACAAAAACATACCTATAAATGAAATCTTCCAGATTTCATACATGTGGAAACATACATGCACTCTGTGCAACAATGTGACACAGGAACAAATCCCTAATGAGCGCTTTGTGAATGTATCAATACCTAATTGTGAATCTGTTCCATTTCAGCAACTTGTACAAAATGCAAACCAAGGTAGATTATGTACTACCTGCAATTCAGATAATCGCTCCACCTTACTAATACAAACGCATAGTAAATACGTAATACTAATGTTTCTACGTTACAATGCAGATGGTACCAAAAACAACTGCAAGCTGACTGGATTCACACATGGTCAAGTATCACTTGGTAAGAAAACCTTCACAACAATAGGTATAATCTACCACACAGGAGCCACAACCAATGCAGGTCACTACACTGCATATATATATAAAAAATATGGATGGTTCGAATGTAATGATAGTACCAATACTCTAAAGCAGAGATTACCAGCAAATCTTACAAACGCTTATTTAATCTTCTTAAAACCAAAATTTTATAACTAATATGTACTTAAACATTAACAAAACTTGAATTAAAAAACTATAAACTGTTAGAATATGCCAACAATTATCTAACTGCCCCAGGATTCTACAACAACTAAACAGATAAATGAATACCACTACATTATAACAAAAAATAGACAGTTAGAATACGCCAACTAGTATCTAACTGCCCCAAGATTTTGCAATAACCAAATAGATAAATCAATACCACTACATTATAACAGAAAATAGACAGTTAGAATATGCCAACAGGTATCTAACTGTTCCACAAATCTGCAACAAGCCAACAGATAGAACATTAGCCAGAAACAACAAGTGAACACTGAAAACAAACAGACTGTAGCATAACAAAAAAAGGGTCTTTTTTTAATCCGACATGGATTTTTTTTCCCACAGACTCAATGATTTTAGCAACAAACACAGAAACTGAGCAAATTGCACAGTACACTGGTTTGTAATCTACTAAATATGAGGGTGAAAAGAAATAAAAAATGTCTATTATTCAATGTTATAAGTCGTTACAAACTACCAATACTAACATGATCTTTTCTTTTATCACAGAAATTGACAAGGAATATATGTACTCCAGTTACCAAACCAAACAGTAAATCTATTATAAGTACAACCACCGCAGCATATCACACCCTTAGTGGCTTATAACTTTGGTGCTTATAAAATTGGTCTTGGCCATGCACCCAAGACTCTAGGCCCTGGCCACAACCACTGCAGCATATCACACCCATAGTGACTTATAACTTCAGTGCTTATAAATTTGGTCTTGACCATGCACCCAAGACTCTAGGCCCTGGCCACAACCACTGCAGCATATCACACCCATAGTGACTTATAACTTCAGTGCTTATAAATTTGGTCTTGACCATGCACCCAAGACTCTAGGCCCTGGCCACAACCACTACAGCATATCACTCCCATAGTGGCTTATAACTTAGGTTCTTATAAATTTGGTCTTGGGTGCATGGCCATGCACCCAAGACTATAGGCCCTGCCCACAACCACCAGAGCATATCACACCCGTACTAGCTTATAACTTTGTTGCTTATATATTTGGTCTTGGGTGGCGAAGTTATAAGTTATAAGCCACTATGGGTGTGATATGCTGCGGTGGTTGTGGCCAGGGCCTAGAGTCTTGGGTGCATGGCCTACTGCCTACGGCCATGCACCCAATACTCTAGGCCCTGGCCACAACCACCGCAGCATATCACACCCATAGATCACACCCATAGAATCAAACATTTTAACTATGCCATATGGGCACTTTTTATGTCCGCGAACAATGAGTGGTGTTAGAACAGCTTCAACTTGCCTACGAACAGTACGGACAGGTACAGTGTCCTTAGGTCATTCCCATTTTGTTTATTAATGAACATTTAAGGACACCGCGTGCGTTCTTAGAACAGTTTCAACTTGCTTACGAACAATACGGACAGGCATAGCGTCCTCAGGACACCCCCATTTTGTTTATTTACGAACATCCCAGGACACTTGATGTATTCTTTCGACTTGCATGCAAACTATACGGACAGGTACCGTGTCCTTAGGACACCCCATTTTCATTAACTACGGACATTAAGGACAACGCTGCTGTCTGCGGTCAGAACGAACACAACAGGGGTGCCTGCCACCTAAATAAATACAGCATTTGACCCATCTCTTACTCCCCCACCCTCCCCAAACAGTCTTACACGCCAACACACTTGACTAAATAGTATTTTTCCACCAAGTTTCTCCGCGCTGTCCGCGGATACAAGATGGCGGGCGTGCCCAGAAAATCTGAGGCACCACACGCTCTCAACCACACAATCAGCGAGCACGTCGAATGTCCGTGGACATGACGCGGATCGCCCAGCCAATCGGGACCCTGTCTGCGGAGCGAACAGGGAAGTGTGTCCGCAGAGCGGACATAGATATCACACATTTTTTTGCCTTACGTTTAGTCATTTAAAAAAAATGCTTTCGGGACCAAGCCGCCACCCCTGCCGCAAATTTGGTGTAAATCCGTGCAGCGGTTTGGGCTGTAGGCGTGAGCAAAGTTTTTTTTCCCATTATGTCTATGGGGAAAAACAGATGTTTTCGGACCCCTCCTATAACTTTGCCCCCCCTGGACAAAACCTCACCAAACTTTGCAAACACACTGGGCCATATACTTTTTTTTTTCAAAGTTTGGTGAGGATTCGTCCAGCGGGTGCGAAGTTATAAGCCGCCCAAAAAGTCCTCTTCTATGGAAACAGCAACTTAACCATAACTACACGGCCACTACCAGAGTACTGAATTGATGCTATTTTGATATTGATTTCATTTGTTTCGCGCTCGTACACAAGTGTGTCAGAGAGTGACAAGGCAAGGGAGGGGAACAAGGGAAAACAAAAACAACGATGTTACTAGGCCCAGTGACATTGAGAATGTGCAAGTGCATGGGACAGGGAAAGGGGAACAGTGCATGGAAGGGGGGAGAAGTGGAAAGTGCGGAGCAAAGGAAAACAGATAAATAATACAATAAATAAATAATAAAAAGCAACACACAGTGGTAGTGCAGCCAACAAGTGGCAAGTGATGGGTTTAAGGCAGCCGACAGTGGATGTATGATAAGTGCAGTAAAGGGGTGGGGGGCTGTATGGTTACAGATACAGACCCCAGTGCAAAGGATTGCCCGGATTCAGTGCGGGTGGGTGGCAGGGTGAGCAGGTACCTGGGCCCAGAAGTCAGAGGGTTAGTGTCACACCCCTGGAGTATCTTGCAACTCCTTCCTAGCCACTGAAGCCAAATGAAGTTGACCCCTCCCACCTTGGTTGGCACAGGCTCCTGAATGTTCAATATACAGGTAACCCCGAGGCAGCCAATGGGGAGGAGGCGGGTTAGGGAGAAGGGGAGGATAGGTAGGGGGTGTTTAGGGTAGCCGGGAAAAGGTTTGAGGTTCTTGAATTGGATAGGTATGGGGGGAACAGGGAAAATCTTACATAGCATAACACACCATCTTGTAAACCACCTCTTGCACCTACTCCTGACATCGGTCAACCCCATTCTTGATTAGGATATTGTCCCTGGAAACCTGGTATCACACACCTCATCATTCCTAACCAGCAACTAACATAAGAACATGATGTTTTATATCTCCTGATAACAGCCTTGCACACAATATGAAAATAACAGAGACATATACATATGCATGTGGTAATAGCACCCTTAAGTGTTCTGATACCTCTCGCCTACCACTTGGCAAAGGTGTTCTGACAGGGATGCATCCTGAACCAGTGACCAGTAAAACACATATTACTCCTATTAGGAGATTTTGACAAGAGCAAGCGGCCGCAAACTACATGTAGCGTCCCTCACTTTCAATTCAAACAAAAGGAACGCTCAAGAAGGACTGAAACCGTCCGCTTCAGCCGTTGTGCACGTGGGCATGTACAAGTTCATGAGGAAAAAAGCGAAAACACACGTGGCTGCAATAGACACACCGGATCCCAGCGTGCCGGGAATTAGCACGTGTGCTTAACAAACACTTGATTCATATTCCCACCAGATGTTAGGGAGTGTCCCTTCTGGGAAAGCATTCCCCTCACTTCCCCATATCTCTTATCTGAGGCCTGGGGGGGGTCCAACGGCACCACCCCAGGCAATGATGAACCTTGCATTGAACAGTCACACCACCATCCTTTTGTTCTGTCTTCCGCGAGGGACGAAGCTCCCTCCGAGCAACAGCTCTGCCGCCTCTGAACGTTCTCACCACTGCAACCCAGGTCCAAAACCTCTGTCGCCAACTCCCCTCCGACCCATGCCTCCATGCCAACAATCACCAACAAGCAGCACAGGCCGGGGAGGGTTTAAATAGTCTGCGTAAGCATGTGCCGGCCACAGAATCCCATGGCTTCATGGTAAATGAAGTCCTCGGCCCATTTTATGCCACAAATTAAGTTTTTGGCCCCTTGGAGCCCACAAACCCCAATTCCTAACATTAGGCCAGGTGCACGGTGTCGAGAGTGAGATCAGCAGGGGAGTGGAGGGGCGAAGGCAGAAGCAAAGAGGAAGGTCTTGAGGTGCTTCCGGAACCATTGATGGGTCTCTTCAAGTAAAATAATAAAATAATTTAATTATTATCCGAGGTCAATTAACTCATGTTGCCTATTCATTTATTTATCAAATATCCCCATCCAAACCCCCCTTCTGCCCAGGTGACTGAATTAATGCTACTTAATTATTTATTATCAGATGTCCATGAACTCATGCTGCCTTGCAATTTATGTAGTTATGTATGAAATATCCCCATCCAAACACCTATCCTCTCAGTGTACTGAATTGATGCTATTTAATTATTTTCAGATGTCAATGAACTCATGCTGCCTAGTCATTTATTTGTTTACAAAATATCCCCATCCAAACACCGCTCCGCCCAGGTGTCTGAATTGATGCTATTTAATTATCATATGCAGTAAAGAAACAATGTCATTTAAGTAATGGTTTATTTCATGTATCAAAGAGCAGCGCCCCACTCTAGGGCACAGAGGTGTAAGTTACTCATGTGATAAAGAGAATCCGTTATACACATTCAGTTATACAAAAAAATAAGCTGTTCAAGCATTGCAAAGGAAATAAGGCTGTCTGTTTATTTAGCCAGGTTCTCTGGTACAACTGTCAGTCATAGGGGCTGACCCACCGTAGGAGAGGGCCAACTCTCCCTCAGGGCAGCCTGCATATTCTGAGGTTTGCCGTAGGCCGTCATGCTTCATCAATCATTCCCCTGGGTTGCCATGTGCACATGTGTGCAGTAAGGTGTTAGTATCCCATGCTCAGGTCTCCTACAGGTTGCTGCTCACCCCTTCATACAGAATCATAGGGAGAAGCACCTTACATATATACAAAGTGAGCATCATTATTTTAAATGGAATGAACACCAAGAATACAGCGTCGCTGTCATAGACGTTTCGGAGTCTATAATTGAAATGCCTCCCTCAGGACCAACTGATGTTTATAGGGACCCTGTGCATAAAGGAAGTTAAATAATCAATAAATGGGAACTATTCAAACGAAAATGTCACCAATAGTATCACACAAAGTTGGAATAGTTGCTCGCCAGTTGTTTGCCTGGTCGTTAGGTGTAATCATGATTTCGGTTTTGTCCGGGTTGAGTTTCAGGCTGTTGGTGCTCCTCCATTGGTTAGTTGAGTGAAGCAGTTGGGTTTTGCTCTTCATTGGTGTTCATTTTATAGATGGTTTGGGTGTCGTCTGCGTAGTTGTAGCAGGTGAAGCCATGTTTTTTGATGAGGTTGATCAGTGTAGTCATGTAGATGTTAAAGAGTAACTGTGAAAACGAGAGTCCTGTGGAACTCTGCATGTTGTTTTCTAAGGTGCTGATTTGAATGGATCTAGGCAGACAGTTTGTTCTTTCTGTCATCAAGGATTTTAGCTAGATGAGAGCAGTGTTGCAGACCCTAATATTTTCTATTCTGTTGATGAGCGTCGTTGCTGACTGTGTCAAAGGATGCTGAGAGGTCGAGTAGTATTAATGCAGAGTTAGTGTTGGAGTCTGCGTTGGTCTTTAGGTTATCCCAGATAACATAGTTTCCGTTGCTCTCATGGGTCTGAAGACTACTTGTGCCTGATCCATAAACTGGTTGTTTTCAACATATTCCAAGATTTGCTCGAAGGGGGTCTGCACCACACAGGGATGAGGCCGGCAGCAGCGACAATGAATAAAAGGTGCGCTCCTTAAAAACAGGAGAGGCTCTTCAGGTGGCTATCCGGACCACTACAGCAGTGTGCAGCGATTTCGACCACGAAGGTGACCTCTGGCTGAAGATGAGCTGGTTATCCCCACCAGGCTCAAGGGAGGAAGACTCCGGACTGGATCTTCTCTTAGTCGTCGAAGGGTAGATAGCTCAGGACTGCAGCAGGGCTTTACCGGGATGGGGTAGTTGCAGGAGTCATTGTCTCTCCGCTTCACTTCGGTTCCTTGTAGTTCCAGTGGCGACTCTCTGACTTCTAGCCTAAGAGACCTGCCTTTTATGCGCAAAACCCCCATTCACACAGCCTGGCTGTCAATCAGCCAGCAGGGGGGTTGTCCAGCCTAGACAACCACCTCAGCCAGTCATGGCAAAGTGCGACTTGGGTTTCCAAGGATACCCTGTGCAGGGGCTGACTACACCCCTGCCTCAAAGAAGGCGAACCTAGTTTGCCGCGCAAAGTAAAACACAAGAAGGACTTTAACAAAAAGAAATGGAGAATAAACCCAACCGGAGCCAAAAGAAAGACAATTTGGTCAAGCAGGTTTATGTTCGAGGCTAATATAGCCAAGAACAATACCACGTTTATCTAATATAATCGCGGTAGAAACGTTGGGGTAGATACCACTGCCACCAGCCAAGTCTAAATGTTAAGAGCGAAACAATGCTCTAGGAGGTACCGATAAAAAGGGATACGAATTAACCCTTTCCAGTACTCCATAGAAGATGGGGTGTACTGGATCTGTGGTAGATTGACTAGGTAAAGTTAATGGTAACTTTACCCTTTTCTGGGGGACGGTAGTCAGCCTCAGAAATGGAGTCGGGGGAAGTCTCAAAGACAACCCTGTGCCACGGCACTGAAGGTGCTATGTGACACACAAGAGAAGGGGGCTACTGAAGTGGTGTACTTCACAGTCCACAATCACAAAAACAGAGAAATATACCTGGAAAAACAGCTAAGAGTGGGGGAAAAAGCTCACTCTCTTAGCAAGTGGAAATAAATAAATTCCAGAAGTCCAGCAAAGCTGCTGGGGGGACTCACTAGGTGAGGGAAATTAGCCATCAATGAGAATTCTCCCTAACAAGGGATCTGCTGGTGAACTGTCTGCATTGCTTTTGCTCACCAGGTTGATGAATTTATCTGTTCAAATGGGCGGAGAAGAGGTTTAGTCTGGTCGTTGGTTCTGGTGTTGGTTGGTTGAGGTGGTCTGTGGGACTTGTTGGTTTGCTTTGCATGATATGATATGATAGGTTATTTATAACGCGCTTAATACCTAGAGGTTTCTAAGTACGGACCCGGGGATCAAACCCATGTTGCTTCGTGTCCTCTTGGACTTTGCCGCTGAGCTAACGCTGAATGTTAGTGATTTTATTCCTAAATTGGTCGGCAACCTTGTTGCATAGTTTTTGTGTAGGGATCGAAGTGTTGTTGCACATAGATGGGTTCCTCATCTCGATTATGATCTTGAACATTTCTTTCTGGGTGTTTTCTGCTTTTGCAGTGTGCTTATTGTAGTATTTCCTTTTGGCTTGGAGCATTTACGCTTTGTATACTGTAATCTGTCTTTGGTATGCAGTTTATTTGTGTTGGTCATAGTGTTTTCTCCCTTCTTTTTCTAGTTTCCTGTTTGTTTTTTCAATGTTTTGAGATGGGGCATGAACTATCTTGTCATTGTCTTCTTTTATGATGGGTAGAAAGGTTTTTCCTGTGCAATGTCATCTATTCTTTTCGTGATCCGTTTTTGGATTTCATCTGTCTCTTGTTCTATGCTGGTTGCGTTTAGTTGGTGAGTGATGGTTTTGTGGCTTCCAGTTTTTTTTTTTTTAACTACGCTGTTAATGGTTCTCCAATTTATTTTCCGGGTTGGTGGGTTCTTAGGGAGGGTGTTGGATATCCTTGATGCTGGTGGTTGTATCATGAAGGATATAATGAGGTGGTTGCACCAGAGGATTTGCTTTGGGGGTGCAGTTGTAACTAGGTTTTTGTTGCCGGAGATTGCATCTAGTGTGTGGCTTGCTGTGAGGGTTGCTTCTTTCACCATTTGTCTTAGATGCATTGTCGCTAGTTGATAGGTTAGTGTTTTCAGTGAGTCACTCTTTTCTTTGAATCCGATGGTAAAGACTTCAAGAATGATCAGCTGGTCCTGTTGAATGGCCAAGTTGGTAACAACTTCTACGAAGGTTACTACGAAGGTCGGGTCATAGTTTGGCAGCATCTAGACAAGTACAAACATATTGATCTGTGGGTCTGAGGCTAGGTGTATGATGAGCGATTTCCAGTTAGTGATGTTTAATGGTTGGGCTGTTCTTTTTAGGTGGTCCTTGTATGCTACGGCGAGTCCTCCTCTTTTTCCTTGTCTGTTGGCTTGCTTGAGATTGAAGTTGTTGGGTTTACAGTCATGCACTATGATCTTGTAGTTTTGGGTTAGTCTGGTTTCAGTGATGAACAGGATGTCCCTTCATTCATCGCATAGCAGATCATAGATTTCTGTAGTGTGTTTGGGCATGGACGTGACGTTGATTAGGTTGCAGTGTATCTTTGTGATTTTTGTGGTCTGTTTGGTATTTGGCTGTGTCTTTTGGTTGATGACATGTTTGGGTCTGTGGGAGGATGATTCTTTACTGAGTAGTTCAGTCAGGTTCTGTACTGGGTTGATGTCTTCTTCGTGTCCGCCTCTCTGTCAATGTTGATGGTGCCTTTGGTTGCGCCAGTCTTTGATGATGAATGGCGTGGTGGTGTCATTTCCTTCTGGTTGGTTTCTGTCTGTTTCACGTCTTTCTCCTTGGTGGTCTTGAGGTTCTTTAGCATTATTGGCTGTCCAAGTGGGTAGTATGTTGACATGCAATGTGTTAGGTAGACCAATTTTGGTCTTGTTTTGGCGAATGGGCTGGGTGGGCGTCTATTTTCAGGTGTGGTGTTCCAGGATTGTTCCATTTCATTTGCTCTGTTTTGGTTGTTCCTTGGTAGTCAGTCTTTCCTGGTGTGTGGCATATTGTACTGGGTTCTGTTCTGAAAAGGCTATTATTCTAGGAGGGGGGGCTTATCACGGGTTGGCCAATTCTGCACACCGGTCTATCCATTGGGTAGTAAAACCACCAGTATCGGGCTCCCCGCAGCGATGGTCTCCCTGTGGTGATCTGTTCTGGTCTGTGATCCTATCGTCCCTTGTTGGGTGTCTACCCTTGTGGGCTCTGGCAGTTTTGTATTTGTTTCGTGTTCACAGTTACGAATGCCTCACTGTGGTACCCTTTGGTTTGATCTTCCTGTGTGGGGACCTGTATATTTGTAGTTGTTGTGTCGGGTTCACAGTGGCAAACGCCTCCCTGTGGGTTTTATTTTTTCCCTGGTCAGTTCCTGTGTGGTTGTCTCCCATGTCGGCATTTGGACTGGTATTGGGTTCGGTCGTGTCGAATGCCTACCTGCAGTGGCCAATGGTGTCCTGTGGTTAGCTCTTCCTTTGGGGTCCTGTGTGGCTGTCTCTCTTCGTGGGGTCACGTGGTTTTTGTTGTCCGGTACACAGAAGCGGTGGCCTTCCTGTGGTGATTTGTAGTTGTGGTTGTATCAGTTTCACAAGTGTGGGTCCCTTCCTTCCTTTTGGTGACCGGTGGTGTTCAGTTGTTGGATATTTCCTGGTGTGATCGTGCATTGTTGACTACCGGTATGTTATACCTCTGTGTACGCGGGAGAGAAGATGAATAATGACCTCATGAGTGCGTGTGTCAGCGTCATATGCATGGTATTAAAATTAGTGACAATTAAAATGAGATCTTGAAAATGTTCAAGTAATCCAAAAATGATCATCCTTATATGCAATACATAGGTCAATATTCAAGGCATTACAGTTACTGTTCCGAACGGAAATATAGTTAGACAAACTGTAGAAAAGTAGTCTAGGAAAGACAAGTGATTATATAGAGGTGAAAATTCCTCATTGAGGCCAGATAGATGGGTATGCATTTGATGGATCCATGTTGCCTCCTTGTGTAGCAATTGCTGTTGTGGATTAAAGTTGGTGGTCACTATGCCCACTATCCACCACAATGCGTCAACCACTGAATGGTTTAATTCATGTCACGAACACGAACCTGCGTGTATAGTGTAGCACGACACACATCACTTCAGCTTGCTAGAATTACTATATAACATTTGTCAAGCCGTTTACCTGCATGTATACTACTTGTACGTTGTCCCAAATGTAAAAACATTTTACTCAATGATATAATGTAGTAATTTAGCATGTTTTGGAGTTTAAATGCCTTTTCAATACAAGGTTTTGTCCACCACCTTTTTTACAATTCATTGCGAACCAGCATATGTAACGTCATATGACAAACTCCACTTACCCTTCGCAATAGTACTGAATGCTAGTTTAAAGTCAGTTTCTTGCAGACCGACTACTTGTAAGTCACCACAAATTTAAAATAATTCTACTCATTATGTGTAGTAACCTACCAGGATTTTCAGTGCACATACTTTTTAAAATAGAGTTATGTAACACCATAGTTTTTACAGCCCAATGTGTAAAATGTCTGTGGCATACCTGCCAGGGATCCCAAGACTAGTGTCACAAATGGCACAAGAATCACTCTTGAGTGTTGAGGACAGTTTAAGGGATTTTATTTGAATTCTTGTGGGCTCCAGGGCTTTTTCCCCCCACCTCTCTCTCTCTCTCGCTCTCCCCCGCACTCTCGGCACGTTCTCTGTAACCCTTGTTGGTGCAACTGAACGATAAGCCCTACGGTCTAAATGCTGCTTATGCTGTGGATGGTTCCCTAAACGGAGATGCACTTTTCTCCCTTAGGGCCTTTTTCGCTATCCCTACACTTTCCAAGGGTTAGTGTTCTAAATGAGTAGGGATAGTGCCTTGCACTCACTCTGCTTTGCTTATGCTGTCCTTAAACATTGGCCTCGCCCACGCTACTCTCACTGCTACACACCACCTCTTTCTCATCACACCACTCTTCTATCTCTCTGATGTTTCACTCCTCCACCGTTTGATGTTACTTTTCTTCCTTCTCCACTCCGAGTCCACTACTGCACCTCCTAGTCTACTACTAATACTCTTCTCCAGCATGGGGTGTGGCATCTATTCACATTCTCATGAATATACCCCGTCATCCGGCTGGGAATCGATCTGTTAAAAAAAAAGAAAAAATAGTTCACTTTTGCTTGAAAACTGTATTCCTCCTCTAAACCAATCACTGTCCTCTGGATCATACTGCCCCGACCCAATGACAGTCCTCTCCCTAAACGCCACCCCGATTGGCCATTTTCAGATTTTTACCACATGCTTCACCGTTGGGAGTCCTCTTAGCGCTCTGAGCTTTTTTGCTAATATTTTGAGTTTTTGGTAAAATATGAGAGTTTTGACCGATTTTTGAAGTTATCGTTCGACCAGGAGGTCGTCTACCGGCAGCAGGGATCTGCTGTCAGTGAAGATACATCGAGGATCTTTCATTATATTGTATTGTAGGATATTTATAAAGTGCAACTTTCGTCCGAAGGCATCTTGGCACTTACTTGCATGACAGAGAGCTAGAAAAATGTAGAAAAGATAGGGTTTCAAGGCCTTACGAAAGGGAAGATGGGCACCTATGGATCTAAGAGAAGGTGGGAGAGAGTGCCAAAGCCCAGACATGACTACAGAGAATGAGCGGCCACAAATTCCACTGTATTTGACCAAAGGGACTAGGAGAAGACTGGCATTGGGACCTAAGGTCAGAATTTAGCAACTAGATATTCAGCTACTTGGCCATAGAAAGCCTGATGCACCAAACAAAGAGTTTTGAAACAAATGCATTTCGGGAGCTAGTGAAGCTTTTGAAGAATGGGAGAAATGTGAGAACGAGGAGTAGAGGGGTAGCCAGACGGGCAGCAGAGTTCTGAAGAACCTGAAGACGCTGTAGAATATAGGCAGGTTGAGCAATAAATAGATAATTACAGTAATCAATCGAAGAGGTGACAAGATCAGAGACTACATGGGCACAGAGATGGACGGGAATATAAGGAAGGACCTGACAAAGGAGATTCAGCTGAAAATATAATCGCATCAGAGAAAGCCCAGGCTTGTGCTTACTTTTCGCTTTTTCGCCATGACCGAAGGGAAGAGATGCCTCTTCAAACTTTGCGCGTAATGTGCACTAAGGAATGTTTTTGTGGAGGACCAACACCACAAATGTTACTGCCTGCATCCGAACCACGATGAGGTGAGATGCGAGGTCTGCTGTGGTTTTTCAAAGAAGACCAAGAAGGACTGCTACAGCAGTCTGGTGACCTGGCTAAAAACCGGTAAGGCCTCGAACTCGGCCTCTGGGCATGAGTATACTTCTCCCAGGACCGGCCGGTCCAACAAACTCCCTCAGATAAGAGGTCAAGGTCTTGTGAGGACGCACCACCCACAGGGGTCCAAAAGAAGGCAAGGCTGCACTACCCGGATCCCGCTGGGTTTGTGAATCCCGGCTCGGGAAGGACAAGGTCGTCATCACCGACCAAATCCGCAGTGAGCCTGCCGGCGAGGGTCGCGCATTCAAAGAGAAAGTCCTTGACCCCCTTTGAAACTCCACTTACCAGCAGACAAGGCAACAAAGGAGAGGTCCAAGGTGGGCCCTTCTCTGCCTCCTCCGACGTCCCAACCAGCCAAGACAACACCATCAGTAGGCACCGATGACCCACACAGGGCCTCTCCACCGGTTGAGGTCTGCTCCTTCTATTCGATGCTGTCCAGGCCCTCCAAACTTTTTCAGCTGGTGCCGGAGGAAACAAAGAAAGAAGGGTTCCTTTATCAACGTCGTGAGTCCATCCAGAGGACAGTCATGTCCGTTCCTTTTGGACGATATCTGGGATGAAGGACTAGCACTGTTGTGCCTGAGGTCCCAGCCTTCACCTGACTCTCGTCTCAGCCGCAGCCAGGAAACACTCTGTAAATCAGTCGTCCTTGTCCATGGTACACCTGTACCAAGAGGGGAAGAAGCTGGACGCTATGGGGAATAGGCTTATCTGTACGGCTGCCAGCACCATTAAGGCTGCTAATGCATTGGCCATTTTGTTGCGCTACTACCAGGAGCTCTGTTATAAGCTGGGCCATGTTCCTGACTTTCTACCTGAAGAAGGCAGAAGCTCTTGAATTGTTCCAGGGTGGGAGGTATCCTCGGACCACGCCATCACAGTGGTGGTAGACATCGCGGACACAGGATTCCGTCAGATGGGCAACAGAGTGTCTCCTCATCGGCAAGGATGGCTGAAGGCCACCAACTTCAGGCCGGACTTTCAGTCGAAGGTGTTAGACATGCCAATTGACAGAGAACACGTGTTTGGCAAGATGGTTGACTAGTCTCTCCAGATCATCAAGACTGACACAGACACGGCCCGTTTGCTGGGCACCCTGCAGCAAGGTCTGTCATCATCCTTTAGTTACTCCAAGGGCTACACCACCCCTTATTGGCAGCCTTCCTGCTTCACAAGGAGTACAGAGGCTGCTTGCAGGCATACGGCAGTAGATGAAAGCACTGGCCGCAGGGCCCCGGCACCCAAACAGGCCTGAACAGCCCGTGGACTCGGGCACCCACTCGTGCACCCCTGTGGGAGGCCAGCTGGCGAGGTAAGTCAGCGTGTGGAAGAGCATCACCACCAACAGACTGGTGCTGGACGCTCTCGGACAGAGACACACCTTGAAGTTCCAATGCAGGTGTCCTCATATTCCCCCTGTAACTCGATAAGAACAGCACGTGGCTCAGTTGCTACAGGAGGTCCAAGCCATGTTAAAAAAGCTGATGATAGAGGCCGTTCCCCAGCACCTCCGGGGCTCTGGGGTGTAGCCCAGATAAGTTCTGGTCCGAAAGAAGACGGGGGGGGTGGAGGCCAATACTGGAATTGCGACACCTCAACAAGTACCTGAAGTCCCAGAAGTTCAGGATGGTCACGTTGCAGCATATGCTCGGCCAACTGGAGGAAGGCGACTTCCTGGCACCACTGGACCGGAGGACGGCAACTTCCTCATCCATCGGAAGCACTGCAGGTCCAGGGGCGGCGCCATCAGTTCAAGGTACTTCACTTCGGCCTGAAATTGGCCCCAAGGGTCTTCACAAAGTGCTTGGGTCCAGTGGCGCAGATCTTCATCCCGAGGGCATCCATGTCTACCCTTTCCTGGACAATTGGCTAGTTCGATCCTGCTCCCATGCTCTGGCAGGCCAGCACACAGCGAGGACCCTGCGTCTACTGAAGGATCTGGGATTCTCCATAAATTATCTAATGTCCAGCTTTAAAGCCATCTCAGAACGCTCTGTTTCTGGGGGCAGGACTCAACATAGTAGCTTGACTGGTGACTCAATCGGAAGAGAGGGTTGTAGCCATCCTTGGGAAGGTGCAACACATGTCCTCGGCGCAGACAGCTGCTGTGCGAGCCATCAAGTTACTGTCGGGCATTATGTCCTCCTGCATCAACCTTGTCTTCCTTTGCAGACTACAGATGAGGCCTCTCCAGGAATTTTTGGATCTGAGATGACCAAGTCTAGGGATCCTCGATGGGCAAACCTCCCCCCCCCCCCCCTCCCCCCAACGAGGAGTTCCAGCCAGCAATACAGTGGAGGTGCGTGTGCTCTCATCTCGCGCAAGGGGCCCCCATTCCAAGTCCCTCCTTACCAGATGACGGTCATAACGGATGCTTCTCTGGAGGGTTAGGAGCTCATACCGGACAATTGCACACCGAGGCCTCTGGCTGGCAGACGAAAAGACCCTTCACATCAACCTCCTGGAGCTTCAGGATGTCTTCTGGGCCTTAAAGTCTTTCCTGCCGTTGATGAGGGGCACGGCAGTGGTCGTAGTGTACGAAAAGAAGTAGTGGAACTATGTTCCCTACTGCCCTGCACCGCTCCCCACAAACCCCATTGCCGTGCCCCCTCCCATGCACAATACAAACCCAAAACCACATTCACCTGCTGTTTGAGAGCACGTCCAGTGCAGTGCACTGAAAGGGCAAGTTTCAACTTCTTCCTACACTTTTATTTTAAAACGAAACTGTTCCAGAACAGTTTCTTTTTAAAATAAAAGTACAGGAATGGTAAAACTTAATTAAAAGAAGTAGAGGAGCACCACTCCCGACCGCTCCCACCCACTTCGACCACTGGGGCAAGGTGGTGAGGATCTTCACGGACAACACCACCACCATGTTCTACATCAATAAGCAGGGCGGGATGCGCTCTCCGGCTCTCTCCAGGGAGGCCCAGGATCTGTGGCACTAGACATGTTTCTCATCCCATTTCACCTGTCGGGTACCAAGAACACCATTGCAGACTTACTCAGCAGTGAACTATGTTCTTGCCACGAGTGGGAGCTTCGCCAGGACCAGGTGGATAGTTTGTTCCACGAATGGGGTCATTCCCAGATCGACATTTTCACAACATCGATGAATTCCAAGTGTCCGAAGTTCGCCAGCAGGTTCCCACAGCTGAAGAGTATGGGGGATGCATTTTCGTTCCCGTGGGAGGGACTTTTCCTACACGCTTTTCCTCCTTTCCCACTCCTGCTACGAGTAATCAACACACCCAGACAGCGTCACTGCAGGGATGATGCTTGTTGCTCCTGCGTGGCCATGACAAATCTGGTATTCAGACCTGCTAGGTCTGTCTGTGGTTCAGTCCATCACGCTGCCACTACTTCTGGACCTTCCGTTCAGAGAGGTAGGAGCGATTCTGCACCACAACCCAGCATCTCTGAACCTCAGGGCCTGGCTCCTGCAGCCCTAGAGTTTGGACATTATGCTTTTCCTGCAGAATGTAAGGACATCCTGGTCCTGGCCTCTTCAATGTTGACATGCTACTGCCATAAGTGGAAGCGTTTCTCCTTGTGGTGCTGGGCACAGAAGATTAGCCCTCTGAGTGTCACAGCTCTGCAGCTCTTGAAATACCTGCTTTCCTTGGCCAAGACTAGACTGGCTCATATCTCTATCAAAGTGCACCTGGGGGCCATAACCTGTTACATCAAGGCGCCAGGTAGGCCTTCTCTGTGTTCGGACAGACTTGTCAAGGAGTTACTCAAATTACTCTTCAGGACTTTTCCGCCGGTTGGGAGCTCATTGTGATTTTGACTAAGCTCATGTGGGCCCCCTTTCAACCGATGCATCAGGCCCTGCTCAAGTTTCTATCGTGGAAGACGGCTTTCCTCATTGTGATCACATCGACCAGGCGGGTTGGGGCGGTCCAGACCCTGTCGTATTAGTAGCCGTACTTGTCCATCCGCTCTTTAAAGTTGGAACTGCATAGATGCCCCGCCTTCATGCTGAAGGTGCCGTCAGAGTTCCACCTAAATGAACCTTTGGTGTTACCTTTCTTCTGGCTAAATCCATTGTCCCAGCGGAAAGGGCTTTGTATTCGCTGGATGTTGCTTGTGCCTTAAAGTTTTACATGGCACACACAAAGAGCTTTCGAAAGACTTCTCAACTTTTTGTCAATTTTGGACATGTGAATCATGGAAAGGCCTTGTTGAAGGCTTCCATCTCCAGATAGCTCTCTGGCTGCATCATGCACTATCATCAACTGGCTAGCAGGCGGCTGCTGGCTCGGCCGAGAGCCCGCTCCACCAGAGCCATTGCAGCAATGACAGCGTTTCTCTCTGGTGTGCCCCTGCTCAACATCTGCAGGGCTGCTACTTGGAGGACTACACACACCTTCACTAGGTTCTACTGTGTCGACAGGGATTCCACGGAGGAGTTCAGAGTCGGCCAAGCGGTGCTACGCAACCTGTTCATTTGAGGTGAGTCTGTTCCAGGGGTAAGTGTTAATTGCTTATGTTGAGTCTTGCTGCCTACCATGGTTGTGTATATGTACTGCTATGTAATCGTTATTCATGAAGATGTAAATCCATGAAAGACCCCATGCGGGTGAAGGTTTAAGTTACTTACCTTTAACTATTATTCTCCAGCATGGGTCTGCATGGATTCACATGTGAACCCTCCCTCCTCCTCCTCTGTGGCTCTTCTTGGTTCATACTACCACTTTATGTGCTTACCATGTCTGAGGATTGCCACCAGGGCCCAGGCTTGGGGGTGGGGAAGGCTGTCATTGGGTGGGGGCAGTATGACCCAGAGGACAGTGATTGATTTAGAGGAGAAATACAGTTTTCAAGCAGAAGTGAAACAGTTTTTTCTTTCACCAAGGATCCCTATCCTGACGACGGAAATATTCATGAGCATGTGAATCCATGCCAGACCCATGCAGGTAAGTAACTTAAACCATCTCCTTCCCCCCTTTCTTATACTTCCCTGCAATTGGCCAGCTATCCCTGACCAATCTGCCTGCTCAGGGAGTGTTACAAAGTGGTGATTGCATAAGAAGCGTATCAAGCCTCACTGCCTTCTCCCATGCAAGGCCTCCGCCGTAAGGCAATGGTGGTTCATACAGTTCAATGTCCTGTTTCTTGTCGGGGTCTGGGTTTTGTCCCCCAGTTTTGGTATGTCCTGTCCCCTTTCGAATGTTAAATGTCTGTTTTGTTCTATGGGGGTCTAGCGGGTTCCCTTTAACTTTGGCAGCTGTTCACTGCAGCCTGGGAGCAGAGCATGATGTGTTTCACCACTGCATGGCTGGTGTGGCACATGGCCATCTTGCTTTCTTTCCATGCTTGTATCTGACCGAGCTTCGCTGCTTACTGTCGTTCAGAAGGTTGATTAAAACCGCAATCCCCATTTGATTTAAGGCTGAACCGTGGTTGTCGTAACAAATCTTTGTTGTTTGAACGAAGAATGCGTCTGAAAGGCATTTTCTTAAGGCGTTCTTGTAAATACGGGAGGGCAGTGTGGGCAGGGCACTTATAGACTATGCAGGAGGCCTTAAAATTGATCCTTTGTGCCACAGGGAGCCAAAGCTTCTTCCTCCGTGCCTTGGTCACATAATCTCTGCGCCCTAGCCCACAAACCGCCCTAACAGCTCTGTTTTGTAGGGTTTGCAGTTATTTAATGTTAGTGCCTGTAGTACCAGCCAGTAGTCCATTGCAATAATCAGCCTCGTGTTTATACTTGCCATAGCTATTAAGGCATGATTTTCTTCAGATAGGTAGGGTCTAATCTGTGTAGGTGCAGCCTGAATTTATATAGGCCACAGGTTTATCAAAATTCAGATAGCAATCGAAAATCACTCCCAAAGTCTTGACTTGGCTGGAGACTTTGACAGAAACTCCTCCAAGTTGAAAGGCATTGTAGCGAGAGTCAAGAGGCTTGATCTTGGCTGCACTTCCCACTATCAAAATCAATGTCCTCCTGTCATTTACGGCTAGGATTTTATCAGACATCCAGGCCTTAAATGCAAGAAAGACTTTAGAGACCAACTCTGCATCATCTTCATAGGAGCCTGTGAGTTAAAGAACCAACTGAGTGTCATCTGCAAAATTTGTGTAACTGACTCCCATACTATCCAGAAGATCAGAAAATAGCTTGGAGTAGATACTATATAATAAAGGAGACACGCTGGAGCCTTGAGGCACTCCACAATCAAGGATAGTTTCCTCCAACTTAAAATCTCCATAGGTTACCCTGGTTTTCTGAAACGCACAGAAAAAGTCAGGCGTTCACATTTGTCGGAAGGCATGGTGTGAGACAAAGGCATGCTGCCAATAGACCTGCAGAAACGTGCAGGCACGAGGGCTAGGGGAAAGGATTGAGTCTTCCTCAGCTGGCCCACACTCCTCAGGGCCAGGACTGGCTCTGTATTGCTCCATGGCAAGTCTCCCCCTTTTGACAAGGTTAGTGTAGCCGCCTTGGTGGTCCTTTCTCTCTGCAACTTAGACTTTCAAGTCTCTGTAGTTATTTCCCTTTGGCAAGATGGAGGAAACACTTTTCATTGGTGGTCTACTTGATTGTTACAATGTTATTCCAAGGCACAGAACAGGAGACCCTGAATATGGAGCACAAAGTAGCTCTCTGTCCTACTTGTCGTAACCTAGCTCCAAGACCTAGTAACTTATTATCACAAGCATCCTCTTTTCTCATCTACTCCTCGTCCTTGGCTCTTTCAGGCCTGCTAGGTCTCTGAGAAAGACCTTCTATTGCCTTTCTATCTTTGGATCACTTACAGACACAGCCATTCTTGATATCACCCATCTGACTCTTCCACCTCTCAGATCAATTTCTGTACCATCTCTTAATATCTGTCCTCCACTTCTCACAACTTTGCGTCTTGTTCTCCTGCTCTTATCCCACTACTTCCATGCTCATTCCTTTGCTTCTACTTGCTAGCTGTTCTTCTCATTCTCTAGTGTTCTTGCTTACTCTCCTTCACGCCTCTATCAGAGATAGGAGGAGAACCAGTTGAGAATAGAGCCTTTGAGACCAAAGGAGGAAAGAGTGTTAAGGAGTAAGGAGTGATCAACGGTGTCAAAGGCAGCAGAGAGATCAAGGAGGACGAGGACAGAGTATTGCTAGGAGTAGCAAGCGGTAAGGAGGGAGTTGAGAGCAGTTTCAGTGGAGTGTTTAGGGCGGAATCCAGATGGAGAAGAGAGATTGGATACAAAAGCTGAAGTTGAGTGTAAACTAAGCGTTCGAGAAGCTTAGAAAGGAATGGTAGAAGAGAGATTGGACGAAAGTTGGAAGTAAGGAGGGGGTTAGCAGAGGGTTTTTTCAGTACAGGGATCATAGTAGCATGTTTGAAGGACGAAGGGAAGGTGGCAGTGGAGAGACAAATGTTGAAGGAGGTGAGGTAAGGGATGAGAAGAGGGTAGATTTTAGAAATCAGGGGGATGGGGAGGGGATCAGAGGGGGCAGCAGTAGGGTGAGTTTTGGACAGGAGAGGGAAACGTCAGAAGGAGTAACGGGGGAGAAGTTAGACCTGTAAGAGGAAGGGGTGTTGAGAGGGGGGGATGGGAGTAGGAAGAGGAGCCAAGAATGTTTTGGCACAGAGTGAGTATCTTAGATGAGTAAAAGTCTGCGAAATCGGAAGGAGAGAGGGAAGAGGTAGAGGAATGGTCAGGAGTAGGTGGGGAGATAAGACGAGAGAGGGTCTGAAAGATACGACGTGAATGGGAGGATTGTGATTGGAGGAGGTTAGAGTAGTAAGAACGCTTAGCTGAGCTAAGGAAGGAATCATAAAGAGAGTGGTATGAGAAATAGGGAGCTTGATTAGCAGGCGAGGGGAAGTAAAGGATTTGTACATATATTCAAAGGAAGGGAAGACCGTAAGAGGAGCTGGAGAGGGGAGGTGACAGGGGGATAGAGGAGACCAATGCCACCATCGCGACCAGAAGGGCGGGAGACATGCGAGAAAGAGGAGGAGGAAGAGGTGGTATGGGAAGCAGTTACAGTAGAGTTGTGAAGGGGGATCCAAGTTTCTGTAATGCAGAGGAATTTAAGGTTAAGTCGCATAAACATTTCCAGAACAGCTGCGGTCTTGTTGCAGAGGGATCTTGCATTCCAGAGGGCAATGTTGATGAAACTGGAGGGTTCAAGGATAGGGGATAGATGAGGTTGGGACATCGAGGAAGGGTAGAAGGAGAATGACGAGAGCTGTGGGAGGGCTTGAGCGAGGGGTGGGCATGAAGATAAGGGAAAGGGATAGGAGAAGGGGCAAGAAATAGGGGTGAGGGGAGGGGGAAGAGGGCGAATAACAAGGAGGAAGAAGAGAGTGGAGAAAGGGAACGCACATGTCAGAGGGGGAGGAGGAAGGGAGTGAACCGAGAAGAGTGGAGGGAGTAACTGGCAAAAGGAGGCAGAAGAGGGAAGGGGAGAGATGAGAGATGAAACTCAAGGGGGAAGAGGGGAGAAGAGAATGGGGGAAGAAAGGGGGATAGGGGGTCTCGGGCAGGTGGGGCGAACGCTGAGGAGCAGTAGAGTATGGATGAAGAGGAGGTGCAGCTGACAAGGTGGGGCAAGGAGCTGGTACAGATAGGAGGGCTAAGGAGGGGCAAGCCAAAACAGGGCTGGTATGGGCGAAGAAAAGGAGGAGGAATGCAGCAGGTAGGGAGGGTCACTGAATGTTACACAGGTAGAGAAGGTCAAGGCAGATAATAGTACCAGAAGTAACCAGCGAGGGTAGATAAGAGGGGGACAAGGGGTAGAGAAGGTCCAGAAAGAGCTGGAGAGTCACTGGGTGCGGGAGAGATTTAGGAGGCGGTCAAAGCGAGGGTAGTAGGGGAAGCAGAGCAGAGAGCAGAGTCACCAGGGGTTGGGAGAGGTCTCGGAGGGAGAAGGCAGAGTTGTGGTGGGAGTAGAGCAGGGTACCGATTCTGGGTGGAGGGCACAGAGCAGGCTGGTCAAGGGTGTAACACGGCCACAGGATAGAGAGGGGCTGCAGGTGACTGGCCACAGAGGGAGGCAGAGGCATGCCCAGTAGCAGTGGGGGGCAGCAGTCAGGAGAACACAGATGGTAGGATAGCAGGACCAGGTAGGTGTAGAGGCAGGCCGCTGGAGGCAGGCAGACACAGGGTGGAGAGGGGCCAACAGTGATCCAGATGCCTCAAGGAACATGGGCGTTCCATTGGTAGAGGGTGCTAAGGGCCAGAGAGAGGGTGTCGCAGCACAGGCCAGCACAAGCACCGCACCGGCAGGACCCACGACATTAAGGCAGGTCGCAGGAGGCAGGTGGACCCACGATGGTGAGGGCGAGGGTTAGCAGAAATCAGCCCCAGCAGGATAAGCTAACGACCCAGAGTGGTGGAAGTCAGGAGCAGTAGGAGCGGCGCAGCATTCCAGGCAGGAAAACACCCAGCCAAGAAGTCCCACACCGGAGAGAAGCAGTCAGTAGGAGGTGAGGAGATCCAAGGCAGCAGGATAAGCCACAGGCCACAGCGGTGGAAGTCAGTAGCAGGAGGAGCAGCGCCGCAGTCCAGGCAGGCAAATGCCCAGCCGTGGAATCCCGCACAGGAGAGAAGCAGACTGTAGGAGGAGGCAGATCCAGGCGGAGAGGGTAATCAGAAGTCCGACCACCGCTGCGGGAGCACAAGCAGCAGAGGAAAAGAGCAGTTTGTGGGAGGACCACAGGAGACGAGGTGGAGCAGGGCCAACCCACGAAAGGACCGTGACGGGGCCAAGCAGAGGCAGACCCTGGAGGAGTGGACCAGCAAAGCCACCACATGTCCACCAGAGAAGACAGGAGGAGCCTGGTGACCCAGAAACAGGCTACACAGCTTCCAGCCGAGAGGATCAAGAGGCCCGGTGCAGGAGCAGACTCCAGGGGGATAAGGCAATTCACAGCCGCCGCAAATCCGAGGAGGCCGTAATAGAGGGATGAGTGAATGCCAGAGGAGAGCTCCAATGGTGACAGGCGGTCCGCTGCCAGGACCAAGTGGGTCGGAAGAAGAGTCCCAGGCGCAGCGGGAAGAGGTCAGAGCTTGAACAGGTAAGAGGCCTAACTGACGCTGCAATTAATTGCAGGCTGGGATCAGGCAGGTGGGGGATGCAAATCCTGGGAAAACTTGAACTGGAGGTGCCCCAGGAGTAAAAAAGGCAGAAGCGTATTGATATTGATATTTTATTTCTATCGTACACAAGTGTTTCAGAGCGCGACAAGGCAAGGGAGGGGAACAGGGGAAAACAAAACGGCGATCTTACAAGGCCCACTGACATTGAGAACGCGCAAGTGCATGGGAGAGAGGGACGGGAAAAGTGCATGGAAGGGGTGAGGAGTGGAAAGTGCAAAGCAGAGGACAAACAGATAAATAACAATAAATAAATAATAAAGGCAACAAACAGTGGTACAATTTTCAAGTGCTAGGTTTAAGGCAGCAGACAGGGTAGGTCTGATAAGTGCAGGAAGAAAAAGGGGGGGGCTGTATGGGTACAGATACAGACCCCAGTGCAAGGGGTGGCCCGAAGGCAGTGCGGGAGGGTGGCAGGGTTAGCAGGTACCTGGGTCCAGAGGACAAAGGGTGGCCAGGTGCACGGTGCCAAGATAGAACAGATCAGCAGGGGAGAGGGGGAGCGAAGGCAGAAGAAAAGAGGAAGGTCTTGAGGTGCTTCTGGAACTGGAGATGGTTCTCCAAGTTTTAGAGTGGCAGGGAGGCTGTTCCAGATGGAGGCCCCAGCCGAAGACAGAGATCTACCCCGAGCTTGTTTCTTTGAAAAACGACTGACCCTGAGGGAGTTGGAGGTAGAGGAGTGAAGAGCTCGAGAGGGGAGGTATTTGCGGAGGGATAGCTGAAGGTGTTTTGGACCCAGGGCCCAGAAAGCCTTGTGGACAATGAAGAGGGTTTTGAATTTAATCCTTGCATCCACTGGGAGCCAATGGAGAGATTTCAGAGCTGGAGAGATACGATCCCAGGGCTTGAGGCCAAGGACAAGTCTCGCAGTCCTGTTCTGGATTAGTTGCAGAGGGTGGAGAGTAGAGGCAGGTAGATTTAGAAAAAAGCTCTTACAATAGTCCAAGCTAGAGAGAACCAGAGCTTGGGATACCGTGAGCTTCTGGGGGAAGGAGAGGAAAGTCAGAATACCTCTGAGGAGGTGCAGTAGGAAATTTGACTTTTTAGAGACCTCAGAGATGTGGGCAGAGAAGGAAAGGGTGGAGTCAAAGATGACCCCAAGGTTCTTAGCCTCACAGGTGGGGGTAGGAGGAGGGCCAAGGGAGGCCTGCCAGAGAGTGAGGGGAAAGGGTGGTAAAGGTGTGCCGATGAGGAGGATCTCCGTCTTGCTGGCATTCAGACAAAGATCATTGGCGGCACACCAATCTTGAATGGCAGTTAGGCAATCGGAGGTGAGAGAGGGAGAGGAGGTGGCAGAGGGCAGCCTGAAAATGAGTTGTGTCGTCAGCGTAGCACTGGAAATTTGAGGAGAAAGTGGCAATGCAGTGGGCGAGGGTTGCCAGGTATTGGTTGAAAAGCTAAGGCGAGAGGTTAGACCCCTGGGGAACACCACAGGTAGAGAAGAGGATAGATGAAAGGAAGGACCCAAGTTGGACCTGGGAGGGTCGTTCTGAGAGGAAAGAGGTCAGCCAGGCCAGAGCCTGATCAGTGATAACCAGGTTTTCACTGAGATGGTTGTGCAGGATGGTATGGTTGACCGTGTCGAAGGCCGAAAAGAGATCGAGGAGGATGAGGACAGAGGGAATGTTAGTCAAGGTTGTAGAGCAGATCTTCATGGATGTTCAGGAGAGCAGTTTCCATGCTTCTGGCAGCTCTGAAGCCAGACTGGTTGTCATTGAGACAGCAAACAGTATTGGAATGAAGGTTAAGCTGAGAGATGGCCAACTTTTCCAGGAGTTTGCCCAGAAAGGGAGTAATGGAAATTGGGCGATAGTTAGCTGGACAAGAGGGATCAGCTGTGAGTTTCTTGAGAAGAGGTTGCACAAAGGAGTGCTTCAGAGTGGGGGGGGGAGGATCCCGAGGCAAAGGAGTGGTTGCAAAAATCAGCAATGGCCGGCGCGAGGGTGTCAATGTGGTCCTTGATGGTTTTAGAGGAACAGGGATGAACCTGTTTTGACGCAGCTTTCATAGATCGGACTTGTCTAGCGACCTCGTCGGGGGAGAAAAGAGGAAAGGACGAGAAGGATGGGGGGGTGGCTAAAGGATGTTCAGCAAGCACAGATGGAGAGGGCAGAGGAGTGCTGTAGGTGGAGAGGGTGGACAGGATGTCCTGGGTTTTTGAACTGAAGTGAGAGGCAAGGGCATCGCAAAGAGCCTGGGAGGCAACAGGAGGGGTAGTGACTGCAGCAGGGTTGACCAGCTCCTTGCAGATTTTAAAAAGTTCAGCCGAGTTGTTAGATGCCGCAGAGACACAAGCTTGAATGTGGACTCTCTTCTTGGTGAGGACAGAGTCGGTATTGCCTTTGTAGCAGGCGACAGGCCAGTTTGTCACAGGATGAACAGGAAGTCCTCCATTTCCTCTCAGCCTCCCTACACTTAAGTTTAAGTGTAGCTAGGTCAGAGTCATACCAGAAATTGCACTTGGCTTTGGACTTCAAACGGATCCTCATGACAGGGGCAAGAGCATCAAGCGTATCAGAAATAGAAGAGTAGAGCAGAGACAGGGCTGTGTCAGGATGTGAGACAGCCAAAGGTGGAGGGGGAGGAGAGAAAGTGGCGGCAAAAGCCTCACCTGAAACACGCTTCATGGGCCGGATGTCCGAGAAGGTAGGTCCAGTGTGAGGTAGGCTTGGCTTGGGGAAGAGAGGGAGAGATGAGAGGAGAGGAGGGTGTGATCTCTCTCCTGGAGCGGAGTGTTCAGAGGGATGGAGAGGGGGAGGTCAGAGGAGATCAAGACATCGAGTGTGTTCCCTGCAGAGTGAGTCGGGCCAGAGGAGAGGATGGACAGGGAGAGGGAGTCACAGAGGTCACGGAAGAGTACAGAGGAGGATCAAGGAGAGTCTAAATGTATATTGAGGTCACCGAGGAGGAGGAGTTGAGTGGTAGAGGCCAGGAGGGAGGAGGAGAGGTCTGCCCACTCAGAGAGAAATGAGGTGATTTGACCAGGAGGCCGATAGATGGTAACCACAGTAAGAGAATGGGTAGGTGAGAGAGAAAGCCTACAGATAAGGCATTCAAAAGAGGAGTAGGTCTGAGTGGGAATGATAGAGGTAGGAATCCACTCAGGAAAGCTCAGGGCAACCCCCCCCCCCCCCTCACTGGACTGGGAGGATCTGGATGCTGAGAGGATCTTGTAGCCATCAGGGAATAGTGTCAAAGCATGTGACAGAGCTGGCCGTGAACCATGTCTCAGTAAGACCAAGGACATCAAGTTCTAGTTCTTCAAGGAGGTGACAGATGTCGGAGTGTTTGACAGCAGAGCGAGAGTTGAGATTGGCAATATGAAGAAGGTTGCCAGCCTTAAAGACCTTCCGGGGAAGGGTACAGATCAGAGGTACGCCCTGCGGAGGAGAAAGAGCCCTAGGAGGGGCAGAGGAGGAGGAGGAGGAGGAGCAGGAGCAGGAGGAGGAGGAGAGAGAGGGCGAGAGAGGGCAAGGTAACCAAGGAGGGAGAGGAGGGGACAGCATGAGATGAGAGGAAATTGATGAGGCGAGGGAAGCGCCTATCAAAGAAGAGGAGATTGGCCTGAGGGCCTTGGACCATGACAGTGCCATTTAGGTAGACATTAATGATGACTTTAGAGGAGTCAAAAGAACCCATGAACTTCCCAGCAAGTGCCACCATTAATTGGAGAGGAGGAGATAGGGCAGAGCACAGAGACCATATGAGGAGTCCATAGATCTGGCGAAGGAACGACAAAGAGGATGTCGGTGAAGGTCTGTCTGGCGGAAGCATTGGAGTAGGTGTCGGCAATAGGAAGACCAGGGTTAGAGGCCAATATATCCTTTTTGAACCTCTTCCTACCAGACTTAGTGAGAAGGGAAGGATAGTCAATGGAGAAGCAGTTGGAAAAGATAGGAGAAACAGAAAGCGCTGTTGGGGGTGGAAGCGAGGAAAGGATGGAGATACTGGGGGGCTAAGGCAGGTAGGTGTGGGACAAAAGAGAGTGGTGAGGTCACTGGGCTGGCAAGTTGCAGAGAAGAAGCAGTATACAAGCAAAATACAGAGAATTTCGCAATGGGCAGCAAGATTTGACTTTTCAATCTTGGAATCAGATGTTGGCAGAGGGTTTTAGGAAGCACTGCGCATCAGGATGACATGGGAGTAACAAGCAGAAAGAACAGTGATAGTCAAAGGCGGTAGGAGTGAGTCCATAAGGAGGAAACTAACCCATGGTTCTGGAGGAGGCAAAAGTCGAGGCAACGTAGAGAGGGCTCAAGAAAAAATTGTAATTTATGTTGACTTTGAAAGGTTTGTAACGGCCTGATGAAGGCAGACGCCGTATCAGCCGACCGAGTTTCCACGCCCCCTAGTGGTACATGTAGCTGATCAAGTGACACCAGGGGCTGTACCTGAGGTATCCCTTTTAGGGACTCACCTGGACATCGGAAGTGACTCAGTGGCTCTCCACTTAGGGACAAACGGTATATGGTGCAACCCTGCGATGTCCTCTCTACCCCCAGTGGCTTAGTACCTCACCTGTCTGGCTGACATTTTTCCGGTTCAGGGACTAGCAAGAGTGGAGCATGCTCCAAGGATCCCATCGAGGGGCTACAACTTCTACCAGTTCTGCCGAGGATCCCAAGCAAGCGTTCAGATGTACCTGGGTAAGCCCAGCGGCTCCCACTTCCAGGACCAAATCTTCTACCAACTCTGTGGAGGTTCCCTCTTCAAGGGTTAAACCTTATTCCAGCTCCATCAAGGTTCCCTGCTCAAAAGCTGAGGCCGCAGTATGGGTATACGTATACACCTTGAGGTCCCCTTGTCTACACCAATTGCCAGGAGTCCTTCCAATAGGAAGACTAAAGTTGACCAAAGTCTGAAGAAGGCCCAAAGTTCAGAAGGCAAATTTTTCACCCTGGGCTAGTGTGACGCAGCTTTCTTTACTCCTACGTCCTGTCCCCTTTCCTCCATACTTATGGGACATCTCTCCGTCCTGTGGGATGGGACCGGAGCACTTTGTAAAAACCATCCAAAAATGTTGCAAAAATGTGTCCTTCCTCTCTTTCTTGCGCGGGGCCCGGCACGCTTCCGCAACCCGCCCACCTTGGCTCCACCCCACGCATCGCCCACCAGTCCTTTTCTCTGCTTGTTCGGGACTGGACGTACTTGCATCCGCGGAAGATTTTCTTCCCTTTTTTCCTCTCTGGCTCTCGCTAGCGGTCGTGTACTAGTCTGTCGATGACGTTCAAACTACACTTTCCAGATTGTTCATCGTGTCACCGACGCTTCGCGAGGGCGGACCCCCATCCTCTTTGTCTCGAGTGTTTGGGTCCGGACCACCGTTGGGACTCCTGTTTTTACTGTGATTCCCTTTTGGTCCAGGCACTTCAATGTCGGTAGGAGCGCTGGGAGGAGGTGTTTCGACGTGCCCCTCCCTTGCATTTTCAAGCTTTTATCGACGAAAAGAAGAAACGCCTGGTAAGTTCTTTATTTTTTAGAGCACCCCGGCCGGGAGATACCTTTACGGGCTCTTCCCGAGCCGGGAGGAGCGTTAGTCGATCTGTCATCCGGGATTTCCCTGAGGTGCCTTCTGGGCCTAAAAATTGTATCAGTTTTCTCTGAGGGTCGCCGTAAGGGGCTTGTGGATACCAGAGTACACTCCGAGGCACCTCCTGTGGGGGCGGCTTGAAGACTCAGTTCTACTGAGTCGTGTGGTACCGGAGCAAGCTCTGAGGCTTCTTAATCGGCTTCCGTTCAAGGCCCGCGCTTGTAAGGCTGTTACCGGACCTGGGTCCGAGGTCCCTCGTACAGAGGCTAAGGTTACCAACCTTTCTGAGAGGCTTGGCAAGGCCTTATCGGTGAAAGTTTTTTCTCACTGTTCCCGCTCTTGTGGCGACGCCAGAACTGTTGAGGAGGCAAAGAAGGAAAGTTCTTCCTTTACCGGCAGTGCCGAGGTCCTTCCTGAGAAGGCTAATTCGGCTATTGGTATGTCGCAGAAACATTACAGGCCTCATAGTACCGGCTCTGCCGAGGTTCCTTACGTAAAGGCTAAAGTTAAGACCCCTGATCCATCGACTGGGACCCCTGCCTCACTTCCTCACGTGCCGCAGTTCCCCTCAGGTGATAGCAAAATGGCGGCTGTTCCCGCCACGGCGGCTATTTTGAGTGCTTCCCCTACAACTACGCCATCGGCCTCAGATGTAGGGCTTGGTTCTGTGGGTGAACATAAAATTCCTTGTGCGCAACCCTTTCGCCCAGTTTACGACTAGAACGCTCGGATGCCCCTTCCGCACAATGTTTCGTTGCCTGTGGGGGTCAGCGCCTTTGATTTTTGTGGACACTTCGAGGGTTGGGCCTGTGTGGCAACCCTCCCCGTTGCGTCCCTGGAATTATCCTCCTCATGAGAGGCCTCCTCCGGTAGCTCCAAAACAGCCCCCGGAGGACGGTTTTTTCGGCATATTTCAGATGCTCATGCGTACCGATCCCATGAGGGAATATTTCAAAGGGCTTTTTAGGGAGATATGGCTGCCCGCGCCTCCGGCTGCACCCGTTCCTCCGGTGATCCCGACGGCACCTCTCTTGCCTGCGGTGCCTTCCCCGACTCTTCCACCTTTGCCCCCATTGTCCCCCATGGACAAGGCAGCGCCCGACACGGCTCAGCGGGATCCTGACCTGTCGGATGACGCGCGGGGCGATCAGGACAACGAGGATCTGCCCCGCTCTATTAGAGCTTTCCATGACCGGGTACTGGACATGATGTGCTTCTTGGATGTTCCAGTGCCCAAGGCACCCGCTCTGGAGGAGGGCGTGCTTTCTGGGGCGGTCACCCTGTCTCCTTTGGAGCGTACCGGCCTGTTCTTGCAGAAGGACGTTCTGGCTGAGGTCCGTAGGGTTTGGGAAAAGCCACACCCTGGACTTTTCGTCAATAAGAAATACAGGCTGCATTCTTCGGAAGAGGTGGCTTTGTCGTCTTGTCCGCCCCCCTCCTCCACGGTGGTGGCTGCGGCTACCTTACAGTCCAGGCCTGCAGCATCCTCTTCCACGACAGCTACTCAGGTTCTGGGAAAGGAGGACAAGCTTCTTGACTCCCTTGGGAGGAAGATTTTCGCTAACTCGGCCTTGCAGCTCCGGCAGGCCAATGCCGAACTAGTGTTAGCGGGGGCTAATATGTGGATATGGAAAGGTCTGTCGGAGTTTGAGGAGTTCATTCCGGTCGAAAAGCTGGAGGATTTTAAGGCGGGCTTATCCAACGCAGGGTCTTGGCCCAGGATCTCCTGGAGGCTGCGGCTCATCACATAGACACCTCGGCTCAGTGCCTTATGGTGGGGGTTGATACCTCATGACAGGTGTGGCTACATGCCACCAAGTTTTCGAAGGAGGTGGAGGACAAGGTGTTGGACCTTCCGTTTGACGGTAAGCAGCTGTTTCATTCTACCACCGATGTAGAGCTGACCAAGACGAAGGATAGCTCGCAGACAGCTAAATCCTTGTCAGTCCTGGTAAAAACCCCCTTTAAAACCCAGGACCCCTGTCGCAAAGTTGGCCCTCCTCGGGTTTCAGGGGCTTCCTTGACCGGAAATCTCGTAGAGTGGATACCCCTTCGGGGGATAACCGCCGGAGACAACAACGGACTCGGTTTTTCTCCCGCTCCTCAGCCTCCTCCCCAGGTTCAGGTGGCAATACCACTGAAAAACCTACAAAATGAGGGTTCTCCGCGCTCACACGAGACCCCGGTGGGAGGACGCATTGCGTCTCATTGGGAGGCGTGGCAGACCATCACCGAAGACGGATGGGTCTTGTCACTCGCTCGCGCGGGCTTCCGCTTACCCTTACCCCACCTTTCAACCCTCCTTTCCAGCTATTGGGATTGCACTCCCTGAATGCCGAGGAGCAGAAGCTTCTGGACCTCAGAGCGGTGGAACCCGTTCCTCTCAGGGAACGAGGGGAGGGCTTTTACTCCCGGCTGTTTACGGTGCTCAAACCCAACCAGGCTGGCCTGCGCACCATCCTAGACCTTTCCCAGTTCAATCTTTTCCTACCACAAGAGAAATTCAAGATGATCACGCCCAGCCAGATACGGTCTTCCTTGCAGATGGGCGATTGGATCAGCGTGGTGGATCTTCAGGATGCGTACTTGCATATTCTGATTTGGAGTCCACACAGGAGATATCTTTGTTTCTCTTTGGGAGAGGAGCACTTCCAGTTTCGAGTGCTTCCTTTTGGCCTCAGCTCGGCGCTGCGTGTCTTCACAAAGATGATGTTGGTGATTGCGGCCTATCTTCGTCTGCAGGGTATCCATGTGTATCCGTATTTGGATGACTGGCTCTTACGCAGTCGTTGCCCATTGAGAGCCACAAGCAATCTTCAGTCTCTCCTACAGCTCCTGTTCCATCTTGGGCTGTCGGTGAACTGGCGGAAATCTTCCATGACGGTCTTGCAGGACTTGATTTTCCTGGGTTTTCGCTGGAACACAAACGACTGCAGAGTGTACCTGACCGGGGACAGAATGGCAGATCTGTTAGCCGCGTGTCAGAAGTTTGCGCAGTCGGAGAGCATGTCGGCCTGGTGGTTCCTGAGGTTTCTGGGCCTCATGGCCTCTTGCGTGTTGGCTCTTCCTCTTGCTCGTCTCAAGATGAGGCGAACTCAGATGGCTCTTCGGAGTTCTTGGCGTCAGGCTGTTGATAATGATTCCAGCTTCCAAGAGAGTGGACTTGGAGTGGTGCTCGTCTCTCAGCAACCTGTTGGTTGGTGCGGGGGTTTCAGGACCCAGCCCCTATGGTGACGGTCATGACGTTGGATCTTCTTCAGGTCTCGGATCTTTGGTCACCTCAGGACAAGCTCCTCCACATAAATCATCTGGAGCTTCTGGCGATCTTCCTAGCGCTCAGGGCCTTCAGACCGATCATTGCCAACAAGGTGGTCCATATACGCATGGACAATGTGGTGTTGATGTATTACATCAACAAACAAGGAGGAACCAAGTCTCCCCCTCTCTGGACCTGTCCATCCAGATCTGGGAATGGGCTGTTCTTCATGGTGTTTGGCTGCTTGCAGTGCACATCCCGGGCCAGCTGAAAGTCACAGCAGATGCCCTCAGCCGGCGGACAATGGTCAGCTACGAGTGTGAATTGAAGGAGGAGGTTCTCTCATGGATTTTCCTGCCTTGGGGCATGCCGGAGGTGGACCTCTTTGCTATGGCGGTAAACAAGAAGCTTCCTCAGTATGCCTCCAGAGGAGGGCTGGTAGCGTCCTCTCTGGGGGATGCTCTCGAGATTCCATGGCACAACATGAGAGCTTACGCTTTCCCGCCTCTGCCTCTATTTCACCGAGCAGTTTGCAAATTGAATAACTTGGTGAACTGTTCTCTCCTACTCATAGCCCTGTGGTGCCTGGCCAGGTTTTGGTTCTCAGAACTTCAACACCTGCTGGTGTATCCACTGATCAGACTTCTGGTGACCCCCGATCTTCTTCACTAGGGGGGGGAACAGCAGCTGTGGCACCCCTCCCCACAATCGCTCAGCTTGGCAGAATGGTGCCCGAGTTCAAGTCTTTAGAACATCTTAACATGCGTATTATCCAGGCAGCCAGGAAACCCTCGACTAGGTCCCAGTACAAAAGCAAATGGCTCAGGTTCTGTCATTGGTGTTTAAGCAAGCAGTTGGACCCAAGGGGGGCTACAATTGACACGGTACTGTCCTTTGTATCCTTCTTAGCGGAGTCTGGTGTCCACGTTCTGTCATGCAGAACTTACC
Organism: Ambystoma mexicanum; assembly: GCF_040938575.1. Lineage (NCBI taxonomy): Eukaryota > Metazoa > Chordata > Amphibia > Caudata > Ambystomatidae > Ambystoma > Ambystoma mexicanum. The sequence continues at coordinate 255,194,771 of NC_090940.1, read as the reverse complement.
TTTCAGCGGTTTCCGCTTACCTTTCTATGGACCAATGCTCTTACTCTCTGTGTAACCCAGTGGTTAAGAGGCTTTTTGCTGGCTTGACACGCCTTTATCCTCCAATTTGTACTCCACACCTGACGTGGAATCTAAATGTGGTCCTGACAGAATTGTGCCATAAAACTTTCGAACCAATGGCCACGGTGGACCTCAAGTACCTATCCTGGAAAGTGTCTTTTTTTTGGTCGCTGTTACGTCAGCAAGGCGGGTGAGTGAGCTCCAGGCTTTGTCGGTGGAGCATCCCTTCTTGGTCTTTCACAAGGATAAGATGGTCCTACGCACAAATCCTGCTTTCCTGCCGAATGTGGTATCTGAGTTCCATCTGAATCAGTCGATCTCCCTGCCGGTCTTTTTTCTGAACCCCGCCTCAGAGGCAGAAAGTGTTCTGCATTGTCTCAATGTCAGAAGGGCTCTTAAGTTCTATATGGGCAGAACATCCCAGCTTAGGAATTCTTCTCAACTGTTTGTGACCTTTGGTAACCCAAAAGGTAAGCAGGCATCTAAGGCGACTATTTCTCGGTGGTTCGCCACCTGCATTACGGAGTCTTTCACTGTCCAAGGGCTGAAGCCTCCTAAAGGAATTCATGCACACCTGGTGCGCGGGGTAAGGCAGCCGCGGTGGCCTTTCAGAAATATGTCCCCTGGGAGACCATCGCTAGGGCAGCTACTTGGGCCGCCCCATCTGCTTTTTGTAAGCATTATTGTCTCGACATGAGCTCAAGAGCTGATGCTCAGTTTGGTCAGGCTAGGCTGAATAACCTTTTTCAGTAAGGGGTATTTCCATCCACCCATAGTTCCTGTAAGGAGTTGTTGGGATTCTCCCATAAGTATGGAGGAAAGGGAAAGGGGAAGGGACGTAGGAGTATAACCAGGTTACTCACCGTAGTGACCACCTTACTCCTGGTTCATAGTCCCCTTTCGTCCATACGCCCGGCGCCGTCCCCTCTAATAAGGTTCCTATTTTATTGCTAATAGGTCTTAGACATGGCGATAGAAAAGGACTGATGGGCGATGCGCGGGGCGTAGCCAAGGTGGGCAGGGTTGCGGCCACGTGCCGGGCCCCGCGCAAGAAAGAGAGGAAGGACACATTTTTGCAAAATGTTTGGAAGCTTTTTACAAAGTGCTCCGGTCCCGTCCCACAGGACAGAGAGTTGTCCCATAAGTATGGAGGAAAGGGGACTATGGACTAGGAGTAAGGTGGTCACTACAGTGAGTAACCTGGTTATTCCATGCCACACACACTATCACAAAGGAAGACATTTAGTGCACCTCACCCACACCCAGTACCTCAGAGCGGGAGGTCTTAGTCAATGCCTAGTTCCTCATTTGGTTGAAACCATTTTGCTTTTAGAGTATAAAGGTTGGCACAAACCATCATGTCCTTGCCACTTATTCTTTCCTTGACACCCACTACTTCACGACTGTATTATGTGAACTACTAGATGTCTAGACCCTCTTAGCTGCCGATATAAGTGGAGTCTTGGTCTTTGACTATACCGTTTAAGTGTCCCCTCCTCTGTAGCCCTTAAAGTCCTACCAGGCAGCAGATGATTCCTTTTTTGCATGCTTTCACATACTGATGCACTTGGCTTCAGTGAAAGCATACTTTAAGGACCTCATTAAAGAGCTCTTCCCTGTTGTCCGGGCCTCCAAAAAGCTCTTCAGTGTCCAATTTTAGTGGCTCCAGCAGGTTCCCCATAACCACCTCTGCCTCCCCATTTTCCTCTGCAAATGGCCCCCTCTGGGACTTAACCGACTCCACCACTCAAAGCAGGGGGGCTGACTCCCTACATTCAGTAGGGTGATCCTCATGAAAATCCAGGTTCGGATGACAGAAGAGGAAATGCTCTCATCCAAGTCTTTCCATGATAGACTGGCGTACCTAATGGAATTTTGTGTAAACCTTGACTGGAAAATGTCTCACGAGGGTTGGCGTTATGTTGGTTCCCTTTTTCACAGAGATCAGGCTGAGGGCAACAAAAAGACATGCTGGCTGAAGCCAAGTAGTGTTTGACTAAACCTCATTTGGTTCTTTCAACAAACAGAAAGATTAATGTCCGTTATCAATGGCTGGCCTACATGCAGGTTCCTGTGACTGTGTCCTCGGGTATCCTTTTCCGTCGTCACTGTCGCCATCTTGTACTCCGGCCATCTTCATCTCCCTCTTCAGCTTCAAGGTACTGAGCAGAGAGGGTTAAGCTCTGGAGGTGGTGGGCCATAACGTTTTTGGTTAAGCCAGGTCAATGCTGATTCTTTACTTGCTGCAGTAAATTAAAATCTGTGGTGGGACTTGTCAGAGTTTTAAAAAGTTATCTCACCTAAAAAGCTTGAGCAGTACAAGGGAAACTTGGCGGATGCCAGGGTTTTGTGCAGCCCATCACGTTGACACATCTGGCAGGAGTGTTGCACTAGTGGCAGATTTATAGGCAGGCATGGTTTCATACAATCAAATTAAAAAAAGCTGTCCAGGATAAAGTGCTAGACCACCTGTGTGATGGGGTGGGCCCTCTTCCATAGCTCCATTGACGAAGAGCTGAATTAAAAGAAGGCTAGTACTCTCATGGTCAAGTTGCTCTGTCCTGAAGAAATCTGTCACCCAAGCTTGCAGGGGGCAGCTCCAGGCAGGACTATTGATCCCCCCCCCCCCTTTTGGAAGATTCAGACCTTCCAAGAACACAATGTAGTCAGGCTGATGCCTCCCCCACCCTTATCAGGAAGGTGTCATCAGTCTCACCCTTCCTCCATGCACTTAGTTCTTTCCCTATCTGCACCTTCCCTTGGTGCATGTTGGCTCTCCTGGTTGCAAAATGACTTCTGCTCTGCAGGAGTACAAGGGTGAGTAGCGGCCAAACCGCTTACTCAGCCCTCACACTTCTACAAGCCACCAGTGATCCCAATCATAAAGGTGAAACAGGCACAGTCGCAAGGTCGAATTCCTTTGCTTTTTGTGGACCAAGGCAGGGACGTCATTTCACCAAAATGCCAGGGGTAGCGGAAGTGACATCGCACAACCCTTGACCTTTGACATCACAGGAAGTGATGTTAATTGACCCCACCCCGAAGTGATATCGCAGGAAGCGATGGAACACGAACTTTCATCCCTTGACAAAACAGGAAGTGGCATCACATAGCATTGTTCCTAAGTACACTATGAAAAATATGGTTACAATGTCACTCTAATGTGATATACATTTCATACAAGAATGGATTACCATATGTATCGTTTGTTTATAGGCCCATATTGCCAAATTACTGTGAATGCAAGCAGACGTCCATGGCCAAATGATAATGATGTGTTATTATATAGACTCACGCTTAAGCACCAATAGAAAATATATACACCCAATATCACCCAACCTGTGTCGGTACTCATTTATCGACCTCAGAAGGATGAAAGACTGAGTTGAGGCATTTAAGAACAGACTAAATCAGTGACTCACACCCTGAAGTGTGCCTGAAATAAACCGTTAATGAGTCTACCAATTATTGTATAGAGTTCCAGAAAGACACATTATTTGGTATTCCTATTCTTTCTTATTTGTTGAAAGTGTTAAATCTTGTTGAACCTCTGTTATTTTTTATTTTTTTTACGAGGTCTGAACAAGAAAGCCAGCGACTCCAGAAGCAAATAGCCACATGGCGCTGGCCACAGCCCAGGAGTTTGCATTAAAAAAAATACTTTTTAAAAAAACATGTTTTTTAGCGGTAGCACAGGAGACCAATGGTGTAGCAATCGAGACCTCAGGGGCCGCAGTTGTGACCCCTAAATGACATCCCTGGACCAAGGGAAGGCTAATATACTCTTATAAGGGGTGTGAATGCGAGACGATGCAACCCAAACAGCACTAGTACACCAGGATCCAAAATAAAAGAATGTCTATTCAAGGTTCTATGCAAATATATATACTTTTTTAGACAATCCATCATACAACTGTTATAAACATGATCAAAAACCTGGCCATGTAAACGAAGACTGGAGATGGAGAAACTGAATGTATACTGAAGATGGAGAAACTGAATGTATGTACACACTGGATACTTTGTCAAGGAGGAAACAAGAAATGCAACAACGTTATTCAAAAGAATGTCTTAGTGGACAAATGTGCAAACGAGACTAAATCCGTCTCTAGGGCCCAAACGGTGGACCAGGCGGACCGGTGTCAATCTGGTTTGAGAGATACAAACTGCAGTAGTTAGATGTTCGGGTGAATGCCAAAGGCCACACTGGCCTTTTGGTTTGAAGGGGGCTTGACTTGGTTAGAACGACCACAACAGGGATCCTTGCTTTTTTGTCTCAGGATGCTGTGAGTCCCCCTGCAGGGGACTCCAGGACAGCGCATGTCCTTTTCAGTCCCTGCTCTTGCAACCTAGGGAGATTTGCAAACAGAGGTAGCCATTAGTCCTCAGCAACAGTCGCCCTCAATTTTACTTGGGAGTGGATAGGGAGCAGAACTTCCGTCTTCCTTGGGGCATATTGTGCCTCTTTCTTGGAGCATTCCTTCTTCACCTCAGTGTTTGAGTGCTTTGGAAAGATCAACTCTTTCACAAGAGAGCCATATGAATTATTTCTGATGTCCTTGAAGGTCCAAAAGAGAATTTCAAAAAGAGGATTTCCCTCTTCCTTAGAACGGCTAAAGGCCACAGTGGATTGTGTAAAAGAAAGCAGACTTTAAGGGGCCCAATTCCTTTTAAGGTAAAAAGTAGTCTTTGCTTAGTGTATCATGCCCAAAGTGTTTTACGCTGTAGGAAAAGTAGGAGAAAGGTCCAGACAAAAGCAAGATGTAGGAACCCTTCCCCAAATCTGCTGAGCTCACTCGGGCACCGTCAAGAAATATACCTCCTTCACCTTTTGTGGTAACATGGGCAGAAGGAAGGCTATACTCTTAGTCAGAGTGTGAATGTCAGACAGTAGCCACCCAACCAACACTAGTACACAAGTTCAAAAATAAGAGACTGTCTAATCAAGTTTCCATAAGAAATATACTTTAATGAAGAATATCATTCATACAACTAACTATTAAAAACATTATCAATGTGTAAGCAATCTGGGTAAATTGTCAGGGAAGAAACAGGCAAGAAACGCAACAATGTTATTCTGAAGTATATTGTTTCAGATGCTCAAGAAACTCTGTCTTCGAGACAGTTTGAAGGTATTTATTTGGAAGTTATTGGACCCTATGGCCGTCACTCACTCATCTAGTAAAGCCCCTCTTCCCTAACCTAGGCCTCCCTAACAACCACATTAGTAAATAGATTATTGGCGCCCTACTTTCTAAGTTCTGACTTCGCTGGAGGTGAAGATCTAAAGGCTGTTGGCCTTTTATATCTATACACCCTCAGGGGCTTCCGAGACTGTCCTTACTTAATCCAGTGCTTAGTAATTCTACAGAGGTATTGGAATGTCCCTTCCAGATACTCTGCCAAGCTCAATCTCTTTTCTATCAGGTCCATGTCTTCCTCTCTGAAAGGAACTCATGGTGGCAACAGTAAAGACAGACACAAGTGATCACAGTTCAAGGGTGTTTATTAAACTGTATATGCGGGTTGGGAAAATGCCTAATCTAAACCTAAATCTAAGATATGATAGGTCATTTATAACGCGCTTAATACCCAGAGGTTTCTAAGCGCGGACCCGGGGATCGAACCCATGTTGCTCCGTGTCATCTTGCTTCCAAGACAAGCACGTTGCCGTTGAGCTATCCTCCCGAGTAAAGATGGGAGAAAGCTACGGCCAGCAAATAACGATAAGGCAGTGCTAGTGGCGTCTTGTCAAATAAAAATGGCCTATATTAAGAAAAACATATTGCCAATCCTTACGCTAAATACAAACTGTGGGATAGGATTCACAGGAAAGGAAGAAGTGTTCACAAATGATAAGTCAGGATGTGTTAGCCGGGCGTCTCTCTTCCCTATGTTTTGAGCATGGGGCAAGGTGGGATTCCGGAGCACAGCACACGCTCGAGCCGTCCCAGCACGAGCCAACGGTTCCCTCTCTGCTATCAGGGTTTTAGGTGGTTAAGTCTCTTTTCTACAAAAAAAGTCTCTTGCCTCCGAGGACCTGATGTGTTCCAAAAACAATAAACAATATTCTTTTTTCTTGCATGTTGGGTGATGCCTTTAACCCCTGGATCCCCTTCTTCTGGGCTCAGACCCACCAAAACTTCTTGGCAACATCAGGACATTCGGTAGTTAGGTTTCTTATTTCCGAGGGTCTGACAGGTTCAAAATAACAAAAGGTTAACAAACGTTCCAAAGTTCTTCTCTGATTGTATTTGGGTGATAGCTCTGCACCCCTGGGTCCCCCTCTTCCGGGCTCATACCCCTCTTGAATATATCAGCGTTCCTCCGTCGGGTTCACTCTGGCTTGTATTGAAAAGATTTCTTCAGTTGTATTCAACTGTCGTTGGGGTGATGGTTTTTCACCGTTGGATCCGCCTCTTTCGGGCTCAGACTCTTCTCGAATGTTTGCCTCTCTCCATCGGGTTCGCTACAGCTTCTCAAAACAATCTCTTCTGTGAAGTTCACAAATCTTAATGTCTTTTTAAACTGTTGACTGTGGACATCCCTCTGCCGGGTTCACTCTTGTCAACACACTGTACACTAGGATGTCAGACTTTTTCCCCTTTTCTTCTGCATCCCTCCATCGGGTTCACTCTTGCCGCCTTTTGCAAATCACATAGTGCGGGATTCACTTCCCTTAGTTTTACCTTCATTTGCCGGTCAAAGACTTTCGACTGTACAAAGGATTTTGCTAGACCCCTGTATGACCACTTTGACCTTTGACTTCTCGCGCCTTTCCCAAGGCCTTCTGGTAACAGTAGTTTCAACAATAGGGTAATCGCCCAGAGTTTCCCAAGCGAGCACCCACGTGGTGCCTGACTACTCTTCAACTGGTTTTCCCCACTCACATTAACAGTTATTTGTACTTTCTTCAATTAGCTGCTTGCTACTTTTGTTCAACACAGTTCGGTTCTTATCGGCTCTCCCCTTAACTCACCGGCTATGATGAACCACTTGGCTTTTCTTGTTTCTGGAGTCAATGCCGGTACCACGGTGGCAAGCGTCTCTTCACAACTTGGTTATCAGCAGATGAGGGCCCTGTATACTGTTGACATCTGCTGCAACATACGCTGGATATTGTTCACGGTCTTACGATTCCTTCTGTGGAGGTTTCACAGGGCTTGTCTCGGAAAGGGCAAGACCGCTTCTCGGTTCGCAGCGTCCTTCTTTTCCCTGCGATGCTAATGCAAGGGTGAAATCGTTCTACGCTGATCGCACTCCCAGAGTGTTCATAGGAAAAGAAGCTGTCAACCCCATTTCAGTTCCCATCGCAGTGCCCCAAGGATCATGCCTCTCCCCCACACTTTACAATGCCTACACTAAACGCCTCTTCTCAGCACAAGACGATAATCGTGTCATCTACACTAATTTTGCGGATGACACCCAGATCCTCATTCCACTCACAGACAACTATGACCAGGACACTGTGACCATCAACAAAATATTTCATCATCCAGAACTGGATGGCACTAAATAGTCTGTCTCAACGATGAGAAGACTGAAGTTCTCATTGTAGGATCCTCAGCTAAAATTGCGGCTCTCCACCCTGACTACTCTTCCATCAAAATCGATGGTACCCTTATTCCAGCGCTGAAGCAAGTGAAATCATTAGGCGTCTACCTCGATGCTAGTCTCACTATGACTAAGCATATTAACACACTCGCTTCTTCCACGGCCTACACCTCTAAACTTATTGCTCTCAGCCGACAGTTTCTGACCTCCTCCAACTACCTCACTTTGGCCAGGGCCTAGTATTGTCAAAATTGGATTATTGCAATGTGTTATTATTAGGCACTTCCAATACGAACATCATCAAACTGCAACTTTTGCAAAACAAAGTCCTAAGGTCAGCACTAGGAATAAAAAAAATCTGACCACATTACTAAAACGAGAAAGGGCGTTCACTGGCTTCTCATCAAAGCTAGAATTATCTTTAAAACACTCTGCATCGCACACAAATGCCTCACCAAAAAAGGCCCAAAATACCTCAACAACACTCTCCAGTCAAAAGAATCTACCAGATCACTAAGAACCAACAATAACCTCCTGCTGGCACCCCCTCGCTACAAAACCACCAGAGCAGGTGGCAGCAGCTTATTTGTTTTAGCTCCTAAACATTGGAACACCCTCCCTATCAATATCAAAAAGAATCCTCCTTCCCTGGTCATAAGAAACTGTTAAAAACATGGTTATTTAACCAATATTAGCATAGGGAGACTTGCTAATGTAAACACCCCAGTGGAAACTATAAAAATTGTAAATTGTTGTTCCTATTATCTGCTATGTACTATGTCATCATCTGTAAATGATTTCTGTACTCTGTAATAATGTATGACTAATGCCTAAGTTGTCCTGTAACCACGCCGTGATACCCGAGGGTCTGGGCGTGTAACAAATAATAAAAATAAAATAAAAAAATAAAATCTTGAAATGCTGTGCTGAGTTAGCTCTCGCCTTATGCAGTCTGCCTTGCTCGTCTTGTGCTCTCTTGCTCCACCTTTTTTCCCTGTGGGGAAGGGGAAGGGTTGTCTGGTATGTGTGATTCTGGTCAATTGCCTGACCCTTGTGGCGTGACATGTCAGGTAAACTGCTCTGTTGTTTGTCCGTCGTCTTTCGTGGTGTGCGAAAGAGTTTGTGTTGGAAAAGGGGGCTAGGGGTAGAGTGTTTAAGTATCCTATGTGGTAGGATGGGGAGAGGGTGTTATAAGAAGGGGGAATTGTATTCTTCATCCTGAGGGGTAGGTGATGTCGTAAGGGTACGTTTGGTAGGGTTTATGAAATGAATAGGGGGATTATGGGAACAGTAGTGTTTTGTTCATGTTCACTGGGAGTTCGGCAAATAACAGTCAGAGGGCTATGATAAAAAATAACCGAGAGTAATCGGGTAGGACACCCGAAAAACAGTGAATCGAGAAGAGATCATTTCTGGGTGAAATAGGGATTGGGATCCTTGGGGATTGGTTGTATATGGAGGGGTCGTTAGATCTGGCCCGGAGAGATTCAATGGGAGGAAGGGAGGCAGATGTTGTATAGACTACAAAGGCCTCGGGGATCTTGCCTTCCTCTCTTTCTGCCTCAGTATAATACTGTGTCTAATCTGGTATTTCCATGAGCACAACCCCAGACACCCCCACCCGGTTGATCCTCTCTCGTCCTCTCCTAGGGTTGAGGTCTGAGAGCATCAGCCTTTCCCAGGCCACCTGAATAAGGGATTTGTGAGGTTCATTTGGGAGAAGATCCGCAGGTTCCTCACATCTCCTTCTCACATCAAAATCTTTTAAATCGAAGTGCACCGTTTCGAGACGTTCATCCCCAAAGCATGATTTTTGAGGCTCAGCTGAAAATACATGCAAAAAATATGTTTTTTTAGCAAAGATTGTGTGCTTTAAAACATTAATGAAACGTTTCCAACTGTCAGGGTGATTTCACGGGGACCGGCAGGGCCGTCCGCGGACCTCCAGGGCTGGGGAGGCCCCAAATCTTCCCACGTCCAAAAAGGAGTATGAGGCACACACAAGAGCAAGGTTTGTACTGCTGTTTATTACAGAAACAAGCAGGGACGAACTCTCGGACCAAATGTATCTGGGAGGCTCTCATAATCAGTGGGCTCGCAGGCCCTTTTTACCGTTGTATGATGCGCTACGTGCGTCACCTGGGAAAACTATCCCCAAAACCTAACGCCACTTCGGGTTGGCTCCCCGAGTGGTAAGATCAGTATAGTTACCTATAGGAAAGATTGTTATTGGGTGAGGAAGGGTCAGGTGGTACGCTTGGGCCGTCCCTAACAATTGCTACAACAAATTTGTTACAAGGGGACACTTGGTGAATGTCTAGACTATATTGGTGTCATGATGCGCCCCTCGTATTCTGATTGGTTCATCCGGTGAACCCCCAAGCCTGGGATCATCATTGTTCCCAGCTCGCGGTGTACCTGGTGCTGGCAACAATGTGTGACTGTGTCAGTGGCGGGAAATGGACAGGTCTGACTATTGGCTAATGTGCATGTCTTTCCCATCGCTGTAGGTGTCCAATTTGTCACTTTATTGCTGCAGGCTGTGTCCCAGACATGAGACCCCAGCGCTTTTCTGTCTCGTAGACTTTGGCATCGTATCAGGTCAGCTTAGTCACGTGTGGTGAGACCATGGCTGGAGCAGAATTATGAGCATTTGATTTGTATTTCGGCTCTGAGGAGCGTTTAGCAATGGCAGGTGTAACCTTGGCGCGGCGGGCGGCGCATGTAGATTGCAACATCGCAGCCTTGGCTGTGGGCTCTCGTTGGGGCTCGTTCTGCGTGATCAGTGCTTTGCAGTTTTGTCTGAGAGGCTTCTGCCTGGGGACTCTTGCTTTGCGGCCTACCTGGGCCTATCTTCTGGGTGGCGGCACATGATCCATAATACGGGGGTCGTGAGGGGCGACAGTGTCATATGCATTAGTAGATATGTAGGGTGGCGTCTTCATGGAGTGGCGAGGAAGCGTCTGCACCCATATACACAAGCTCTTCAGTCATCTTGCGTTTCTGCGGTACTGTAGGTGGCCTATGTGGAAAATAACAACGATGCATGTCTGTGGGTGTATACGGTCCTCTGTGTCATAGCACTGAGTATGTTCTTCGTGTAGGCTGGTGTGTGAGTGACTGACGTGCATGGTGGCACGTGTGTTCTTTTCTGTTGGCTATGTTGTCATGGCATCTCTAACGATGATGGCATTTTGTGGTTACTGTCTAATCAAGTTGGTCCATAAAGTCGAAGTCAGTTCCACCTGAGGTTCCTGCACATGGTTTCATTAACGGGCAGGCTCCCTGGCCATGTGGGGCGTGGCCAGAGTGGATCTTGACGTCTGGTGCAGAGGTGAGCGGGTCGAATTCTTCTTGCGGGGGTGCTTGAGCTGTGACATCCTAGGCCATGGTTTGGATGAGAATGGGGGGAAGGGATTCTCCCTTTTTCCCTCTTCAGTCCCCTCTCTGGTCGACTTGTCGACCACAAAATTATCCACTCTCTTGTCTCCGCGTACTCGCCATACCTTCGTTATTCCTGCCAAGTGTATACACGCATCCACCACCAGGTTTGCAATTAACCCACTTTCCAACGTAACTTTTCGGGTTTCCTGTGTTCTCTACTTTTACTGATGGTGGATACAAGTCTGCTTCTATTATCTGCTGGCATAGCCGTTCACGTTCCTTTATAATGTCTGTGTGTTTGTCGTCTTTAGCTGGCATTAGGGCGTGCATGCTGATCATTTCGATCATTTCTTCAGTAGTACGCGTTTGTCTTGTCTTCCATACCTTAATCCCCATCAGGACGGCCATTCCTAAAATTATGCACCCTGTCACAATTTTAAGACCATCTGAGAGCCAAGATGGCATCCATGACCAAATGTATGAGAACCAGCTACTGTCCTTCTTCACTCCCTTTGCTTCCTCTTCCATTTTGGTGTGCATCTTGGCCAGCTGTGATACTGCCTCAGAAAGCGTGCCATTGTCCTCGTCGTTGGCAGGAATAAATGTGCAACATGAGCTCCAAATTTTAGCGCAAACACCTCTTTCCATTGCTGTCAGGAGGTCCAGCACATACCTGTTCTGGAGTGCTACCATCCGTATTGCCCTCGGTTCTTCTTTTATCGCGTTGAATCCATTAACTGTGGAGTTGATCGTCATCATTAGCTCCTATTTTGTAATCTGGAGCCACTTTGCATTTGCATATGCCTGCATCCCTTAGTGTATTATGGAGGAAAAGAACATTGCTGCTCTGCTAAACAGTCTGTGTGCTGGTGGGATGTCACTCTGAGCTGTTTCTGACCTTCCCCACAGGTAGTTCCCCGTCAGTGGTTCTCCAGGTCTCTTCACTCTGGACAGGCTGGTCGTGTCGTTCAGTTGCTTGCTTCCTCCTATCTTCACTGACCTTTTCTTCCTTTTATTTCCTTCATCCATCTTAGGGAAGCTGTCCAGGTTGATGTGTTTTTGCTGTACTACCAAGGACGGTACGTTGATGGGTACCATAGTGCATACTCCATTCCACAACGGTGGCAGGCTGTGGTATGCCTTTGCTCAGCAGGCCCAATAGTGATCCATGAGAACTGCTGTTCCAGCACCCCCCTCAAGAATCTTTATTTTTCTTTTGCAATCATCATTTCTTCCAACATCAACTTCTCCGGCATGCTGATAACACCGTGTTGGCGCTGTGAGTGGAAATATTGTTATTGGTTCCTCGTCCTTGTCTAACCATGAGACTAGTGCTGCACTCCTTCTCCATTCATTGTAACATCTGTTGTTCTCTTCTTGAACTGTCATCACTGATGACTTTGCCAACGTCACCATTTTACTTCCTACAACTCCGTCCACCCACCCTTCTTTAGTGTATATCTTGCCATATATTAGCATTAGTGGTCTTTCCCAGCATCCGGGTTCACCAGCAACTTCTTTTGCGTGCCGCATGGTAGGTAGTTCAATGTAACCTCCTTTGTGTCTCCTTTGTCGGGTCCATCGGTCATATACTGGAGCCCTTGCGCCAGCTGCCAGTAGTTGTCATACATTGGTAGTGTTTTGATAAAGTTGTCTTCATAGGGGTACGTAGACCTTGATTTCCATCTTAGTGTTGCTTTTCTTCCTTGAAATCCTCCTCGTGTCTGGAACAAAGCCAAGTATATCAGGCACTCCACTGATGTTGCAGGTACCTCAGTTGCCACAAATGTTCTTGATGTGCTCATGGTGTATGGGATCAACGAGCACACATAGCAGCTGTCCTTAGTTGCGCCTTTACCAATTTTTGATATGTGCTTGTACCACATGTTGTTTGAGACGTGTGCTGATTCTGTAAATGTATGTATCTATCCCATGTGTATCAATAAAAATACTACGGTTATCTCTCTTTATGTTGTGCTTCGTACTACTTGTACCACCTGATGCCGTACTCGTTGCAGCCATGGTAGGGGGCGTTAGTAGAGGGCGGTGCCATAACATAGGAAGCATAGTATGCCTGCCAGACAGCGGCAGTAATCAGACCAGTGGTAAAAAATATTCCTAACATCTTTATTACAATTGCTAATACCACTGGCATACCTCTCTTACCTCTGCTGTGGTCCTGCAGCCACTTTTACTTTTAGATGCTATAGATGCCCGCCTGAAAATCTCTCAAAATATGCGTTATTTTGTTAGTATCTTCTAGTCAAGCCCTCCCTATCAAGTAATCGTTCAATGCCCAGGCAAAAAGCTGTTCCCACGCTCCCCTTACCGTCCTATCTCTTAGGGCGGGTAATACTGCGTGGAGATGTGGAAGTGATTCAACTATTATCAAAAGGAACGTGTTATAATATACACGTATTCTTCTTAAGTGTTTTGGTCTTTTTATAACGTAAACAAATTGGTGTGACAATGCTTCTGAGGTGTTGTCGTCCGTGGGCAGCATTTATCCCTGGGCAATAACGTATGCGTTAGTGATGTATTTTCCCTTTTCTTCAAATTACATATACAACAGTGCTGCGGTACCTGCATGTGCGAGACAAAAAATAAGAGAGCATGCACGTGTCTACAGTGTGGTGTATTCTGCAGATCGTTGACAATGTTCATTTGGTGGTTGCTGGGGTTGGGGTTTACTTTATCTGGGACTTTGTGACCCTAGGGTGGGCTATGGGTGGTTGGTCGTTTATGTTCTTTGGGGGGTTTGGTGTCTGGGCTGTGTCATCGTTGTCATCAGTTGTCATTGCTGATGCGTTGGCCCTTTCGTTGATGTGCGGGGGGGTCTGTGCTTAGTAGGGCTTGATGTCGTGGATGTGGGTCCATACGTTTTTTCCCTTTACTTTGATGGCTCTAGGAGCTATTTTTTCCACCTCATGGGGCCCAGTAAAGTGTGGGCTATTCCACGTCCTGTTAAAGTTCCTTAGGAGGACCTGGTCCCCCTCTTTTACTGTCCACTGTGCAGTTTGTTCCTGTTCTTCATTTGCTGTTCCTCCTTGTTGGTTGTTCTTCGACCCGCCCCATGTCCGCTCAATCTGTTGAGAAATAAGTGACACTAGTAACCAGGGAAGAGACATATTCAAACATTTCTTCACCAAAGACATTGTGCGTAGCATGGCAATCTGTTACTGCTCTTGAGGGTGGTGTGAGTGGAAGGTTCATTTGGCGTCCGGTCACCACCTCGTGGGGTGTGAGGTGGTGGTCCGACCCTGGCCTATTTCTCAATTCGAACAAGGCCAAGGGGAGGCAGTAAAGCCAACTCTTTTTGGTCATTTGCTGAATTTTTGCTATCTCTTCTTTTAGGAGACCGTTGAGCCGTTCGCAGACACCATTTGCTTGTGTGTGATACGCGCATGCAAACTTATGTTGTATTCCTAAGAGGGCAGTTATGTGTTGGAACATTTCGTTGGCAAAGTGTGGGCCATTATCCGACCGTCGCACTTCGCATACTCCCCACCTCGGGAACACCTCCCTTACCAGAAACTTTGCTGCTCTGAAGGCATCTGCATGGGAGCATGGACCGGCCTTGATCCACCTAGAAAATGGGCATACTACTACAATCATGTATCTGTACTCTTGACATACATTGATCATGTCAGCATAGTCAATGTGTAGATGCAGGAAGAGTCCTTCGGGCCGGGGTATAGTACCTTTGATCACTTGCATCGTGTGGCCGGCCGTAAATTGCTGGCATGTGAGACAATTGCTAATGAAGTTTGCAACGTGAGAATTTAGCTCGGGACAGAACCACCCTTCCTTTATTCATGCTGCAATCACTTCTTTTCCTGTGTGTGGGGTGGTGTAGTTGGGCCAAAGCTGTTTTCAATAGGGCTAGGGGCATCACTACTTTGCCTGTATTATTCTGTTGCCATAATGTGTCTGGGGGGGACATTGTGCATCCTCTTTTGACCCATAGTTCCTTTTCTGCCATAGGTGCTGCTGCCTGTAGTTCCATTATTTGTGTTTCAGGGATGTGCGTGTACCCATCCTTCATCATCTGTTTTACCCACCCCCCCCTTATCTTTTTCTTTTTCTGGGAGGGTCCATGTCTCACCAAAGTACGCAGCATATTTAACATGTGCGTCTGCCGTTTCATTACCTTTCGATATTGGATCATCCCCATTTGTGTGTGCCTGACATTTCACCACAGCTACTTCGGGTTATGACCCAATATTGTCACCCTCCCCAGCTGTGTCTGTTGTATAGGTGCGTCAGTGGATTATATTGCGTTGTCCTGTATTTGTGTAAGCTGCTGCACTGGTTGGACCTGTTGTTGTGTTGTAACCGCCTGTTGTTGTGGTGTGAATGTTTGAAGTTGTAGCTGTGGTTGCAGTTGTGCTTGTTGTTGGCATTGCAGTGGTGCTTCTTGTTGGCGTTGCAGTGGTGCTTGTTGTTGGTGTTGCAGTGGTGCTTGTTGTTGTGGTAGTGTCCCCGCCCCCGGTTGTGGCTGCTGTTGTTGGTAGAGTTGTTGTTCCCCGTTATGCCCCTGCTGTCCTTGTTCTCCACAAGCTGCCTGTGTCGGTCTCATTCTACAAGTGAGTGACATGTGTCCTACCAGTCCACATATCCAGCATATCGGTGGCTCTCGTGCTTGCCATGGGTATCCCCCCGTATTGTCCGAGTACCCCTGCTGTCCATACTGATTGTAACCCCGGAACCCTCCCCCTTGTTGTGGTGCAGCTGGGCCAAATCCTCTCCCTCTCATTTGTCCGCCCCTCCCCCTGTAGTTGTTTGAGTACCCATTTGCCATTTGCATATAACCCCCTCCCATCTGTGCTGTGCTGTGTATGTGTATGGTGGTGGTGGTGGTGGTGGCGGCATCTGCTGTGTCATTATTTGTGCTTGCTGTAGTGGTGCTGTCTGTTGTTGTGTTGTGTCTTGCGTTACTGTGACCTGTGTGGGGGCTTTGATCAGTGCACCCTCCATGGCATATTTAGATAGTTTCTTTTGAACCAATTTCGCTTCCTCTGCTTTTCTATCTTCCTCCTTTTGTTTCATCTTTTCTTGCCACATCCTGCAGTGGTGCACTATTGTCAGCTGTATCTCTGGCCATGCCTTAGCTTCCATTCCCACTAGTTTCTTTAACTGTCTCTGCACTTGTTCCGGGAACCCTTGCACCAGTATGTGGTAAAAAACTGCACGTGTTTTGTCCCACGGTTCCCGCGTTTCTCGGCGGCACTTCTCCGGAATCTCCTGGATGTAATCAACAGGATCTTCATTCTCATGCATCTTGCGTGACGTTATTGCTTCTGTGTCTGAGGTGTCTGGGTATTGGACCCTCAATGCTTGCCATAGCGCGTGCCTACAGTTAGCAAATGGCGCTCCATCATGTGACGTGTCGCTTATTGTTACCCCTAGGAATCCTGCCCTCTTACAAATGTAATCTGCAGCATCCTCCAGTATTGAAATTAGCAACCCCTTCACATCACCCACCGCTAATTTTTGTCCCGCAGTGTGTTTTTCGATTTCATATATCCACTTCCCAGCCCCTCTACTCAGTGATGGAAGTCTGCATTTGATATTTTCTTTGTCTGCATGTTTCCATGGGACATATTGTGGTCTAGATACCCCTCTCTCTAGGAGTGGCATTAAATTGTACTCCCTCACCTCCCCCGGCGTCCGTCTGTGTGTGGATCTGTCCGTGTATTCGTCTTCTTCCATGTTAGATAACTCTTCAATACTGTCAATGTTACAGTATGTTGCTGTATCACTTCCTATGTTCTTGTTCCCCTTCTGTTATCTTCCTGCCCCATCCTGTGCATGTCAACTCGCTCTTCCAGTCTGCGCCCCGGGAGGTCCCTAAGTCTGTTAAGATATGGCGTGTGTAGTGCAGGTTGTGTCAGTGGCCGTAGTGTTTTTCTGTTTATTTGTCTATTTTTCATTCCTTCTGTGTTTTGCTCTCCCCTTGTCCCACATTCCCAAGGTGACTCGCAGTCAGTGCGTGTTATATATCATTTGCCTATACCTTCCCTATTTCCATCACTCCGCCCTCCACACGATCCTTCCTCCTCCTCGCTGCAGAATCCATCTGGAAATGTCAATCGCCAGTCTGTGCGTTTTCCCCCCACTGTAACTGTCTTCAGATCTATTAGGTCTATGTCCGTGTACTCACCTCCCTTCTCCGCTGCCCCTTGTGTTGTTGTCGTCGCAACTTCCTTATCCTGACGCGTATACTTTTTTCCCCATGTTCCTTCCTCCTCCCTCCTCGCTCTTCATTCTTTTTCCTCACTACCTCACCACCTATTTCCGCTCGTTCTCTACGCAGCTCATCCATTACCACTTCGCTCACTTTTTCTAATATTTTTTCCTCCTCTTCCTTTCTCCCCCATATTTCCCCCTCCCTTTTCAATATGCTTTCTATAACCTTCCCTTCTTCATATTTTCGCGCGCTTTCTGATATCATTTTCTTTTTCTATAGTCCCATTTCCCTGTCATTCTCTTCTTGCTTCTTCTCCTTCCTTCTCATCTCCCGTTGTTCCATGCGTGCCACTCTTTCCGCTATCGCCCTTATGCGCGCTTCTTCCTTTTTCTTTTCTTCCTCTTGTTCACCTTCTCCTCCTTGTTTGCTCTTTTCTTCCTTTCTTTCCTGCGCTTCTTGCTCGAACTATCTGATCAGTGCGCTCTGTACTTCCCTTAATTCTGCCAGTCTTTCCTCCAACATCTCTTCTTCGCCCTGTGACATTTGTCCTTCCTCCCTTTTACTTACCCCGTTCCCTGTCTGTAGGTAGTTCATCTCTTCCTTACTTACCTGTCTCACTGCTCCTTCCTCTTCCCCTGTTAGCGTCCCTAGGCGCTTCAGAAGTACCTGTGCTGCTATCCATTCGTCTGGTCCTACGTTTTCTACATCTCCCAGGACCCGTTGTCCACCCCCCGTGCTTGTCTCTTTTTGTTTTGTTTCTGCTGTGCTCCTCATCCCCACGCTCTTTTGGTAGCTATCTGTTGACGTGTATGGTGGTGGGCTGTATGCAGGGTTGGAATATCCCTCAGCGGCTGTTAGTTGTGATCGGGCGGCTTCTCTCAGTTCTGTTACTGGATACAACCCCCCTTCCTCCTCCTACACTTCTTTAACTATCAGTGTTTCCTCTGCACCTTCCTTCTTTACCTCTGAAACTGTGAACGATCCTTCTGACTCTTCCTCACTTTCTTCAGTACTGGGTGGGTTTTTTGGCGCTTAACCCCCACCTCCTTTTACCTTCTCTTCCTTTACCTCTTTCTCCTCCTTTACCTTCTTCCCCTCCTTTACCCCCTGCATCGCCAACATCCCTGGTGTTCCTGGTGCACACCCCTGGAACATCTTCCAGAGATCGAACTTTTTTTTTAAAAACTTTTATTTATTGGCAGGTGGTCAAGACAGGTACAGTATACATTTCACAGAGATATACAGGAGCCTCAAAAACACATTTAGGCATCACGTCATTCAATCTTTTTGACCAGTGCAACCTGGTGGGGAAGAAGACCCGCAGCCCGCAGGAGCGTACAGAACTTCAGTGCCTATGGTGCGTCGGGCGGACCCGGTGGGAGGGGCGGAGTTCCACTCTACTTCGTCTCTGTTGTTAAGATAGCTGCAGAAGTCAGTCCACACATTCTTGGGGCGGGATGTCATGGGGAGAGAACCAATGTATTCCTCCTCACACATTTGTACCCAAGTGAGGGATTTTAGCCACATCTCAATTGAGCGGCGCTTCCAGCATTGTAATATACATCTTTTGGTGACAATGGCACTCAAAATGTGGCCATTTTTTTGTATCTTCATCCGTTCATATTCCGAACAACAGAGCTAGCGGGTCGGGGTCCACTGGGGATCCAATTATTTCTGATAGCGCTTTCGTCACTTTCATCCAGAACCCACTCAGTGCAACACAGGACCAGAACATGTGTATGTGATCTGCCTCTTCAGATTTACATTTTGGGCAAGTGCGTGTCGAGGTGTGTGTGAATTTCGTTAGCCTGTGCGGTGTATAATAGTCTATTAAGGAGTTTGTATTGTATGCACCGGAATCTAGCATTAAGTGAAACTTTGCGAGTGTGTGCGCACATTTTCCCCCACATCTCGTCAGTGATTTCCAGTTCCAGCTCCCTAGCCCATGCTGCTCGTGGTTTGAGGGATGCGCCTCCCGTTTTCCCCTTCTGCATTTTATACAGAGAGGATATTATGCCTCTACTGCCTGCAGAATTAGCTATGTACTGGAGTTCGGGTGAGTCTGGGGGCTCGTCTAGGTAGGAGGGCCACATTTCGCAGACTGACGCTCTTAGCCTGAAGTATTGCAGTAGCTCTGTCTCCGAGTTGGAGTGTTCGGGGCGCCAGGTCTGGGGAGTGATGAATTTACCGTCCGGGTATAGATCCATCAGCGCTCGATAGGCCAGGTTCTGTCATGCCCCGCGTTCCTGCACACGGACGACTAGGGTCATCCGTTTCCATGTGGAAGCTGCCTTGGCGACTACTTCCAAGTCGCGGGACACGCCGCACTACATTTCCCAGCATTTCCCCTTTTTGCGATCACGTGACACGCCGGCAACGCGTCTCACGTCTTGGGAAAGATAATCGTACTTAACTCAGCTTGTCCATGCAACGGGTGCTCCTAAAACTAAGCAGTTGGTTTAAGTGCCCGATTCTCGTTATCCTGTTTCCTGAAATCTCCTGGACCCGGCTCATGCTTTAAGGACTATTCCGTACGTCTCCTCCCTTACCATTTCTGGCACCAAAACCCTCGACTGTTTTCCCTTTGGTAATCGAATTCCTGGCTTTGTATACGGATTGCTCTCTCCTGCTCCTGTTGTGACGCTTTCGGATTTGCTTCCCCATCACTGAACTTCCAATTAAGCTCTGTTTTTCCCCTCTGGCTGCTATCTTCACGGACTTCCTAATTTCCCTTCATTATCTACGTATTCTGGATTGTTCAATGGTACTTTTCATTTTGTCACAAAAAACATCACTCCACGCATCAACGTGACTAAACAAACGCTCTCCTGTTTCCACTGGTCACTACTTGGATTGCTTACCTTCACTTCAGGGACGCTTTGCTGAATGGAATTTGGGATTGCCTTTTGGACACTAGCTGCGCCCTCGTGCCGTTCGGGTTAGGTGAATCTTTGCACTAACTTCTACCAACTGGGACTTTCTTCCTGCATCACCTGGTTGCCGTGGTGTGTTTGGACTTACATAAGGTTATGGGATTTCTCTCTGGCTAAGCAGGTAAGAGAGGGTAATTGTGGGTGGCTGTTCGCTGTATTTTGGGTAACCTTAGTTGCTCTTTTGAATCATTGTTTTGTTTGCTCCCTTAGCTCTGTTGTCGCTGCTCCTGCCTTTTCGCTCAAGCCCCTGGCCTGTTAGTTGTAGTTAAATTCCTACAGGCTACGCTCTTGGGGGGGGGGGGGGGTCTTGTTTAGCATCACGCGCAAGGTGTCCCGGAAGAATCTGGTTCGCTGCACGTTCAAGATACCCCAGAGCGGAAGAGCTCCCCGAAAGTGGATGCTGACTGTATCCTTTACAAGGCTGTATCCTTTTATGAAGTTTGTCTAAACTGTGACAGGTTCTCTCACTGTCATAGGATATGCTGGTCGTGTGTGGGGGAGAGTCCAGGAAAGTGCCATATAGGGAGCCATTTGTAGTATGGGTATTGCTTATGTTGCGGGTCCAACATGCTGTTCCACGCCCTGATCGTGGTAGCTATAGGGTCTGCAGGGGCATCCGTTTGGAACGTACCGTGTAGTATTAAGGTCATGATGTTGGTACCATCTCCCGCCATTTTCTCGAGTTTGACGTGTGGGGGTGGATTTAAGTGTGCGTACCAGTGTGTAGCATGTTGGGCCTGTGCCGCAATCCAGTACAGTGTTAGGTCTGGGGCTATGAAACCCCTTCCTCACAGGGTAGCGTCATGTGTTGCCATTTCTTGCGCACCACCCCGGAGTGCCAAAGGAACTGGGCACACGCCGCATGGAGCCTCTTGAAATATTGTTTCCCAGGCCATACTGGTACGTTAGCAAAGATATAGAGGAGCTTGGGGACTGCAATCATTTTTATTAGGGACAATCTGCCCGCAAGTGACCGTGGGAGATTGCGCCACCTAATCTTTTTGGATTCTATGAGCTGTGCCGTTGCCTCGTAGTTATCCGTCAGTAGGGAGGTTTTGGTAAGTGACACTTGAACCCCAAAGTACCTGATACCACCCAGGGACCAACGTAGAAGGAATTCACAGGATGGTTGCTTAGTTGCTGCGGTAAGCGGGAATATTTCTGATTTGGAATAGTTGGTGGTGAAGCCAGAGTACGTGCCTATCTTGGTAATATCTCGGATGATCGGGTCTATGTATGTGGAAGAGTTTCTGACATATAATAGTACATAGTCAGCATATAGCGCGATGATTTCCGGCGTGTCCTGTAGGCAATTGCCCTTGTGGGTATGTCGATCCCTGATGTGGTCCGCCATGGGTTCAATAGCAAGAGCAAAAAGAATGGGGGAGAACAGACATCCCTGCCGGGTGCCCCTATGTAGCTCAAAGGGAGAAGACAGAAGGGAGTTAACTAGCACCCTGGCCATTCATTGGTCCTGTATATGGCAGTTTTTATGTAGGAGATCATATTTGGTCCCACCCCCATTTTGCCCAGCACGGCCCATGAGTATTGCCATGAGACCATGCCGAATGCCTTCTGGGCGTCTAATGTGACCGCCACTGCATCAGCTTCCGGATCAATTCTGGACATTACATTGAAAAGCCGACGGATATTAAGTGCAGTAGAGCGGCCAGGGACAAATCCACTTTGGTCAGAGTGGACCAGATGGGGCATGAATGGGAGGAACCTGTTCGCTATTATTTCGGCAAAGATTTTCATGTCGGTGTTAATGAGGGATAAAGGCCTATAGGAGCCACATTCGTCTGGGGGTTTCCCCGGCTTGGGAAGGATGGTTATTAGGGCTACCCTTAAGGAGGGAGGGAGGGTGGCTAGCTGGAGTGATTCTGTCCAGACCCCGTACAGTATGGGAGCAAAGATGGCAACGTGTTCCTGATAAAACTGAGATGTGAGCCCATCGGGGCCAGGGGCCTTGTTGTTAGGGAGGTCTGAAATTACCTGGACTATCTCATCTAGGGTGAACGGGGCATCAAGTTGTTCGCTGGTGCTGTGGGAGATGAGGGTCATAGGAATACGTTCTAGGAGATCTTCAAGGTCATGGGCTGTGTGTTCCTGCTGGGGGGCCATAAAGGTTGGCGTAAAAGGTTACAAAAGTGTTGATGATGGCTTGGTCCGACCAGTGCTGTGTGCCTTGCCCATCCAAAATAGAATCTATTCGGGACCACCCTCCCTTGGCATGCACCAATCTGGCTGGGGTTCTACCAGGTCTGTCTCCCTCGCCATACCTTCTCGTGGCAACAGGTCGAGCATAGTATCGCACCTTGCTGAGGGCATGAGGCTCATATAGTTCTAGTTCTGTTCTAATCTTCGCCAGGGTCGCCGGTGCTGGAGCGGCGGCGTATTCTTGTTCTAGAGTTTTGAGCTTAGTTTCAGAATTGTTTAGGGCCTGCTTTATAGCTTTGAGAACCCCGGCCTCCCTAGAAATGCACATCCCCCTGATGTATACTTTAAATGCCTCCCAGCGGGTCCCCCCAGGTGTATCATGTATGTTGTTATTCTCGAAGAAGGTGTTTATATCTGCTAGAATCTCGGCTTTAAAGACAATGTCAGCTAAGGCTTCATATTTAAAGCGCCAGGCAGGGCGGGAGGGCGTTTTAGTTCCCAGGTGGATCTGCATCAGTACCGGGGAGTGGTCAGAGAGCGTGCACGCAAGAATCTTGACATCTGTCACCCTCCCCACCAGGCATCCCGACAGCACGAACATATCTATTCTTGAAGAGCTATCGTGTACTGTTGAGTAGAAAGTGTTCTCTCTCTTGGGGGTGGAGTGTCCTCCATACGTCGTGTAGGTTTAGGGACCCCAGGTGTGTAGTGAGTTGTTTAGGGTCTCGGGACATGATTCTGCGGGTAGTGGTTGTTCTGTCCAGGGCATTGTCGAGTATAAGATTCATGTCACCCCCCCATATAATGGGGACTTCCACATATCTCATAAGGATGGTGATCACTGCGTCTATGAATTCCGGGGAGTCGGTGTTGGGGCCGTATGAGTTTACGAGCAAACATTCCCCTTTGGCCAGGGTGCACTGGAGGATCACATATCTGCCTTCCGTATCAATGTGGGATGTGTAGAGTGTGAATTTTACAGATTTGTGGATCAGAGTTAGGACTCCCCTAGATTGGGTGGAGTACTGGGTATAAAATCTGTTAGGGCCCCACGACTGTGTTAGGTTTGATGATAGGAGTTTCAGAGCGTGTGTCTCTTGTAGTAGGAGTACCTTGATTCCATGTCTTTGTGCATATGCTGCGATTCTGCAGGACTTTGTGAAATTGGTCAACCGCCGAACATTCCAAGTCATCATTTTAATAGCCATGCTAATAATTCATGGAACATCCCGATTGAAGGATCTGTCTCGGATTACCACCATATGTGCTGCGGCAGCGCGATCATGCCCGTCTACCAAACCAGTCTTCTCCTTCCTGCCGATTTTTGTGAAACATTCCCAACATTTACTGCCCCCCACCCTCACCGCCCGGTATAGACTAGCAGTGTGAAAGTACCAACCCAAAAAGCGACCAACTGTGTGCCGAACCCAACTTGGCAACACTCGGTAAGCACCACCCATAACAGAGATGCCAGTGTGCCATGTCCGATCTGGCCCTTCCAACCCAATTGCCCAACCGGGGCAAAACTGAGAACAAAGAAAAAAAAACAGCATTGTAGTTGCAGTGGGGGTCGCCACTGCCGTGTACCCAATTAAGCAAGTAGTGTGGCGCGAACGGTGCCTCCAGGGCAGCGTCTGTGTTTTAGTGCACTATGTTGCAGTGGAAGAGTAGTGAAGGATGGAAGTAAGCAAGGAGAGATGTGCTCAACATTAGTACGTTGGAGGTATAAGTGACCTCAGTCGTTGTCCATCAAATCGTTATTAGGTGCTTCCAGTGGGATCTGTGATTCAATGAATTTGACTGCTTCATCCGGAAACCGTGAAAAAGAATAGCTTATTGTGATAGGTGAATTTCAGACGTGCCGGGAATAACATTGCATATTCAATGTTCCTTTCACAAAGCATTTTCTTCACCCCGTTAAATTGTCTGCGCTCCGCCTGAACCCCCACCGAAAAGTCCGGGAAAATTCTGATGATTTGTGAGTCCATGCTCAGAAGGCCCTTCCCACGTACAAGGCGCAGTATATGGTCTCTGTCTCTATAGCTAAGGACTTTCGCTATTATTGGCCTGGGGAAGTCACCTGGCTTGGGGCGGGGAGCGAGTGAGCGAAGCCCGCTCGATTGTGAAGAATGGTGAAATTGGAGGGTCGTCAAGAAGGTCTTTGAGGAGCGATTCGACTGCCAGTTCCATTCGGCCCTTGAGTGCAGACTGCGGAACCCCCACTATGCGGATATTGTTTCTGCGTGATCTCGATTCGAGATCGTCACACTTGGCCTTGACACTTTTTTGATGTCGCGTACCAACCGTGACACAGTATTTTGGAGGGTGAGTACACTGTCTTCATTCACCCCAATTCTGGATTCGGCCTTGGTGATCCTGGAGCCATGTTGGTTCAGCTTCGACCTAAGTTAGGCTACATTAGCGTTTATATCATCTAACTTCTCATGGAAGGAGGCGAAGTTCTTTGCCAGGGATTCCATCATTGTTGTCAGGTCAGGTTGAGGGGGGTGAGCGGGGTCTCTGTGTCAGTGTCATTTGAGGAGGTGGCCCTCTGCTCCACTCTGGGTGTTGGCTTGGTGAACTTGTCCATGGTCCCTGCCCTGTTTGCACGGCAAGGCTGGTTGGGCATCCCATGGGCAGGTGGTATGAAGTGTAGATAGAAGTGGGAGCCACTTGCGCGGTTCGGGGAGAGGTCTGGTAGGCCCTGGGGGCAGCAGAGCCAGGTGGCGCGGAGAACGGATGGAGTCTAGGCGACTGTAGACGACGGCCGACTCCTCACTGGAACTTTCCTCATTGTGGCCCAGCAGGGGGGCCAGCAGGAGCCGCTGGGTTGGGGGCAGGGCACTGCGCCGGCACCCAGGGTCAGCAGGAAAGCACTGGGCTCAAACGTAGCAGAAGAGGGGCACCGGGACAAGACGATCTCATGCAGAGGGCAGAGTGGGCCTCAGGTACGAGGATCAAACAGATAGGGGCGCGCTATGTGAGGCGCGAGGAGACCACACTGT
Organism: Ambystoma mexicanum; assembly: GCF_040938575.1. Classification (NCBI taxonomy): domain Eukaryota; kingdom Metazoa; phylum Chordata; class Amphibia; order Caudata; family Ambystomatidae; genus Ambystoma; species Ambystoma mexicanum. The sequence goes on along the minus strand of NC_090940.1, from coordinate 255,169,485 downwards.
TGGCCCTTCCAAGCAGGTATGGTGATGTTCCGTGTCAGGGGGATGGGCCGTGGCCTGGGGTAGAGCCCCCCACTGGCTGGTGGTGATGCTGTAAAAGTGGTGATGTGTGCTCACACTTTAAATGGAGCTGCACCAGGGGGGCAGGGGAGCCCCCCTCCAACAATATGGTTGTTGCTCGCCTCGGTGTGTCAGCCAACTGGACCATGGTTTATATTAGGCCACTCAGGAGAGGACACAGGCTGTTGTATAATAGTGAGCCTTGGGTATCTGGCACTGGGGCCCCCTGTGCACACTGGAGAAGCAGAATCCCAATACAAAATCAGTAGTTGAGCGTGGGAGCTGCGGCTGTGCGTTCGGGTGATATGATGTGTACATCTGTAGTGCAGCAGCCCCCCAGCTCCTCACCTCTAGTTCCTGGAATTCGGATGGCTTGCGAGATGGGCCCTGCAGCAGATACCGCGGCCTCTGCACCACCAGCAGCACGGGACACGGCGCGAACTCGGCCACCCGCCGTTAGCCGTCCACAATGCTGGGCCTGACCTGCAGCCACACAGGGGGGCGTGGGCAGCCGGAGGTCTCCCGCAGCACACCGCCGGGCAGAGCACGTGACCAGCCCTCCGACACGGAGGAGACGCAACTCGGCAGCTCATGGGAGTCGCAGGGGATGGTGGCCGGTTTTTCAGCCGGCGCAGCTGCAGGGTCCTTCGTGGAGGGCCACGCCGACAGGCAGGCGCGCCGCAGGTGCCGGGAGCGCGGGCAGTGCGCGGCCTGGTGAAGGCCTCACTCGGTCCTGACGGCGCAGAAGACAAGGGGGCTGCAACACGGCTTCCAAGGTCCGATTTCTTTCAAAATTAGGTGTAGGTGTAGCTCAGGACTAGCGCTGCACTTGGCGAGTGGTTTCAGCGCAGGATAAGATGTTTCGCCGCCGATGCAGTTTGATGAGAAATTGCTGGGCGCGGAGCTCTACGACTAGGCAGCCATTTTGTAGGCTGCTCGACAGCGCCCCCCGAGATCGAAAATTTCTAAATGACTCGCTAGCTTCTTCCCCTTCTATGTATTCTGTAGGTATGCCAGCAGGGAGTGTTGTGTACACATATCAAAGCTGCCGTTGGGCAGCCAGGGTACCCTTTGCTTGTTGTCCGTTCCTTGTGTCCATTCAATGCTATATCTTAATATTTTCTCTCTGTGCGGTGTTAGTGTCACGCAGATGTGTTGAAGTGGTGTTGTTAAAGCGCTTGCTCTGAGCCCTAATCCCGCTCCCGCCCCTATCCCATAGTATGTGGACATGTTACAATTTTACTCTTTTCAATATCTCCCTTTTACCTGGCCCCCTAAGTTGTGGACTTCCGACTGTCCGCTGTAAAGGAAAGCAATCTTTTTATTACAATGTTTTTACTGTTCTTTTCCCGATGTGCAGTTATGTCCCCCTTCGGCCGTGGCGCACGAAGCCCCCCTGCAGCTGCATGCCCTGTGTGGCGTGCTTTTGAGCTGCCCCACCTTCCTGTGCTGCCGATACTTGGCACACCAACTTAGCTCCTCCTCCTCCCCGTCTTCACTGCCTGTGTAGTTTTATGCTTCCTTACCCCCTCCCGTCTGTCGCACCGCCCTCTGGTGCAACCCCCTTGTCGGGCGTGGCTGCCGTTCTCCGTGCGCGGCCGCCTCTCCCCCTTTACCCCTCCCTTGCCGCGTTTCCTTGTCTCGATTACCTCTGGATGAAAACGAGATGATCGTTGTGTCCTATACAAGCCCTATGGGTGAAGTTACCAACCTCTACAAGATATTACCGGTATGTACAATTACACAACCAATGAACACGCGATATCTTTGACACGCGTTAGTGGTGAGGAAGCATCTGCAAGCATATAATCTTGCGTTTCTGCGGTGCTGTAGGTGGCCTATGTGGAAAATAACAACGATGCATGTCTGTGGGTGTATACGGTCCTCTGTTTCATAGCACTGAGTATGTTCTTCATGTAGGTTGGTGTGTGAGTGACCGACGTACATGGTGGCACGTGTGTTCTTTTCTGTTGGCTATGTCGTCATGGCATCTCTAACGATGATGGTGTTTTGTGGTTACTGTCTAATCAAGTTGGTCCATAAAGTTGATGTCAGTTCCACCTGAGGTTCCCGCAAGTGGTTTTTATTAACGGGCAGGCTGCCTGGCCGTGTGGGGCGTGGCCACAGTGGATCTTGATGTCTAGTGCGGAGGTGAGCGGGTCGAATTCTTCTCGCGGGGGGTGCTTGGGATGTGACGTCCTAGGCCATGGTTTGGATGAGAATGGGGGGAGGGGGTTTTCCCATTTTCCCTCTTCACAACGTTGCCATGAATGTTCAGATCTGGCCAGGTCAACTGCATTCCATATTCGATGAACCTTCTTGGACGAGAAAATATTTATTTTCTGATGGAAAGTGTTATGTCTATAGAGTTGCCTTTGTAACTTTACTATACACGAATATCAAAGTACTGTTGGCTGTGTTGGCTTTTGACTGCTGCTGGAATCTGAGCCTTTCAACTTTATTTGTGCTTTCAAAGCGTTCAGTACGATCGAGTGCTTTCATTTCATTTGGCACTGGAGGACGTCTTTAACAGAGACACCTGGTCTGCCTGGACTTCTACAAAGGGAAAAGGAGGTGTGTTTTGGTTGATGGACCTGCCCCCTGACCTATGACGCCTGGCCTGCCCTTTAAAAATCATGCAGCCTAGCGCACACGCGCTGCGCACCCGCGAAAAGTACAGCAAAGTACTGTTGGCTGTGTTGGCTTTTGACTGCTGCTGGAATCTGAGCCTTTCAACTTTATTTGTGCTTTCAAAGCGTTCAGTACGATCGAGTGCTTTCATTTCATTTGGCACTGGAGGACGTCTTTAACAGAGACACCTGGTCTGCCTGGACTTCTACAAAGGGAAAAGGAGGTGACTGTGTGCTGACATTTACATATAAGCATATTAGAACACTGTGGGCTTCTTGATGATCGTGTAATACGAAGCAGTTCACTTACAATTCCCTTCTTTGTTTTTATTTTTAAGGTGTGTTTTGGTTGATGGACCTGCCCCCTGACGCCTGGCCTGCCCTTTAAAAATCACGCAGCCTAGCGCACACGCGCTGCGCACCCGCGAAAAGTACAGCAAAGTACTGTTGGCTGTTTGCTGGTGAGGCTGGGTTGGCTGGTTTGAGCGAATAGAAAATCTATGGTCCTTTTGAAGTTTTTAGGTTAACATGAGAATGCAAGCGTTTCCTACAACCTGTATTTTGAAGGTATTGTGAAAACTTAGCTATACGTGGTGTTTTATAGTTGCACGTGATATTTTGGCTGTGACTTCCCCAGTCAGCCAATTCTTATCAAACCCTACATTGGGAGTAGTACACGCGTATTGTGGACGTGCATATGTGATAGGGCTATCAAAAGGGCTGTTACGGCTGTTTGAGCTAGCGAGTGGCGAGGGGTGAATCAACATTATAAAAATTGACTTGTTTTTTGCTTTAACTGGTTGTATAAGTGGCAAGCCTTGGTTGCTTCTAGTGAAGTGTTGTGAAGTCTCCCACTAACTTGGAGAAATGTTTACCTTATGCACAGGCATGCCACCTAAAGGCGCTAGAAATGATGATTTTGACACTGCATTGGTTACTCCCAAACGTGTTAACAACATTCCGAGCGCTCCTCGCAAGAACGTATCACGCGCCAGATTGTTATCGAATATGCCGGATATTCGGAAATTTTACCAAGAAAGCCCACCCTTAAGTGTTTCAACAGTAGTGGTCTCTAATGTTGGGCAAGAAGTGCAAAATGTAACTGAGAAAGTGGAGGGTGATGCAAATAGTGCAATAGACTTATGCTCCCCCTCTGATTCCCTGATGATGGCCTTCAGTCAGAAGGACCTTTTGGGTGAATTTGTTGTGCCAGCTAAAACGGGTCTGATTGTACCACCCCCAGTAAATGAAATAACCACTGTACTAATACACGTACCGGTAACTACCTGCCCACAAGATGGTACCAAAGGAGCGATGGGAGTGACTGTCGTGTGTAAGGAATCAGAGAATGGATGTGCTGATATGTGTATAGAGGAGGCCGTTAGGCCTCCGAATTCGAATATGAATAATCAGGACATACAAGCTGGTGATTTGGATGAAGGAGACCATCTTTCGCAATCACCAGTGATGTTTACTGACTCACAGCATGAGTCCTCAGTACTATCAATTTCCTTTACGCATCCTACACCACGACAGGGCAGGACTAAAGAAAGAGACCTAAATGAAGGTGGAGGGCTAGTTGCAACATTAGGGACAGAAATTACACTACAGGCTATGAATACTGCCCTTTTTACACTGGCCAGACTATATGAATCCTTAGACTCTCGTCTTACAGATCAAAACTTTTTACTAAAAGAATTGGTTGAATCAAGATCGATAAATGATCAACGGGAAGTAAGGAATGTCCTGATGATACAAGTGGACAATAACCAAAAGGAAATCATACAAACTCAAATAGTAGAGGTTGTGCGAGCGATAATGTGTTTAGATAAAGAAGATCAAGCCAATGAGGTAAAGGCAATCATTACAAAACCAAAAAAGAAAAAATGTAAAGAACAAACAAATGGTTGTGCGATGCATCAAGAAAAAGGGGAGGAAATTCTAGAGATAAGTGACCAAAAAGAACAAAATAAAATACATTTTAATGCTACAGAGCATAATGTGGTCACATCAGATATTCCAGTTTTTAATATATTTTCTGCTCAGAATCTGCAGATACATTCTAAAAAAACTGCTCATAGGACTAAAGTACTATCACAAAAGAAGGAAAAGAATCAGAAAATAACGAAGCTGCAAAAAAGTAAAAACTCCAGGCAATTCATAAAGTTATTAACCTTGCCTGATAAACGATTGCAGGATAAAAGTGCTGCAATTGTGAGAAAATATGCGGCAATAGCCAAAATAAAGGGTCAATCAACACTACACTCTCAGGTAGTGAAGGAGAAATCAGACACCTCTCAATCTGAACTAAAATATGCCCCGTTGGATAAATTGGTCCTAGAAATTGGTAAAATGAACGAGAAACAGGAGGTAGACAAAAGAACTGAGGCTAGAATTGATGAGGTTGATCAATCTTCAGAAGTTGGATTACTCGCACTGCCTAGACCAGAGAAATATCTAACATTAGAAGAGCGCAGAGAAGAAATTGAAAAATCACTGCGGCAATATTTGACACAACCGGTAATGACCCCTAAATACATGGATGAAAACCCTCCAAAGTGGTTAAAAGAGGGGAGAATGAATGTGCCTGTGAACGCTCCGTCGAGTCATTTGGAATTGAATAGGGGGGTTGTCGGCAGGCAAGTAGAGGTGAGGTTACCTCTGATCCCCTGTGCCCAGAACACTCCTAGCATTAATAGAACTTATAATGGGAGAAACAATGAAAAGAATGAGAGAATGAACGGCAGACATGGTAACTGTAATGAGCTGACTCATGTAAGTTTGATAATGCAGTGCAGGGGGGGGGGAATTTGGGGTGCACGATCTAAATAGATCATCAGTTCTAAATATTCTGGGAAATGTTCCACGGCTACAAAGTGTGAAGTCATCAGATTTAGCTCAGATTGAATTCATTCATGAATATGATAGAACGGTGGTTAAGATCTGGATGACATCAGATATGGTAAAGGATGCAATCTGGCAAGAAAGAATGGAAATCTATCAGATGGGTTTCATGTTACTGAATTTGGCTGAGAATACGCAGAGAAGTGAACTAACTCAACTAAAATTGTTCAACATGCCTGAAGGTAAACCATGGAGGCAAAATCCGGTCTCAGTCTCGTATTCCAATATGCCTGTCAAACAATCACGAGTAGTCACCTTTGCAGCTAATGAAGTAATGCAGAGGAGATGTTAGCTAAATAACATCACAGGAAAACAACTTGTAAGGGCGGCATCTTGGAATACGAGAGGTAGTGCTCATTTGTCCTCCACGTCTCAGATACAGTTAGAACAATATGACGTATTAATGCTCCAAGAAGTATGGTTGGAATCTGTGCCAGTCTGGGAAAACCATCAACTGGAACTGATACCAGCGACTAGTAAAAATCGTGGTAGACCTAAAGGGGGTCTGATGGTGGTACTCAAGACTGGTAATGGATGAAAGTTGATGCCGTAGCACTCCCCAAATAGGCATATTCAAGTTGTAAAAATTACGCATGGCCAAAAAAACATAGCCTGTGTGAATATCTACTGGAATCATTTGGATATTAAAGATAGCACCTTTTTAAATGACATGGGGGACTGTTTAGACTTAATAGCAAGGGATGCCACGATTAACCACACTATTGTGGCGGGTGATTTGAATATGAATTGTTTGGGAAGTGACACGGGAAAACTATCGGCAACTGCTAGACAATGGAACTTGCTGATGAGTGAAAGAGGTCTAAATATGGTGAATGGTGCAATATCTGAAGACATTCCCCCTAAGTGTACTTGGCGAAGAGGCAAATCAACGTCTATAATTGATTACATCTTTGTTGATAATAATATGTTCAATATGCTGACTGAGCTCAAAGTTTTAGAGCTTAAACAGAGTGATCACAGCATATTGGCAATTAAATGGCAATGGAATGTCGATTTGATGGAGAAAGCCAAGGATTCATATCACAACTCCGTAGTGGTTTCTGCAAAGGGCAATCGTTTCAGATGGATGCCGCCTATGTTATCAGACCTACTGAAAATCATCTCATATCCAAAAGATATGTTGGAGCCAAACCTATTATATCAAGAGGGGAACTATCTTCCAGCCTTGCATTTATTCAAAAAGAATAGCGTTAATGGGGGGCAGAATGATTATAAAACACGTAGACACGTGAGTGATAATGAGGTGTCCTTAAGAAAAACACAACTCAGGAAGGAGATACGTAGAATCAAGACATGGGATCCTGTACTACGTAAAGCAGCAACTATTAAAATGAAGAACTCATATAAAAATTGGCTAAAACAGCATCGAGCTCATATGATTTCTCAAGATGCAAAAATCATGCTATACTCATTGACAACTAAAAGTTCTGCTTTGATTTGGGGTTTGATAAAAAGTGTATATGTTCCTGTTCAATCTATTAGCCAAGTTAATGCTGTGCCGGAGGAAGTTTGGACAGAGTATTATTCATCCTTATATGCGAGTAGTACTTGGGCTAAATATCCACCAGGTCAGGTTCCTAAGGGATTAGTACAACTAAAAATCCTGGAGGAAGATATTTTATACTATATAAAGAAATTGAGCTCTTCAAGAGCAATCGGCCCAGATGGGCTTTCAAATTCCATGTTAAAAGAACATCCTGAAGCATGGGCTGCCATTCTGCATGTAATATTTGATCAAGTAATTTACACAAACAAATTACCAACCTCTTGGCAGAAATCGATACTAATCCCTATCTATAAAAAAGGGGATAGAACTAATCCCAGAAATTATAGGCCGGTAGCATTATTGGATGCACCTGGGAAAGTGTTTGCCCGTTTTGTGTTGGAAGAATTTAACCAATGGACCGTAAAATCTGGAATTAATGATCCATTTCAGACGGGCTTTCGCCCGGGGCTGGGAACAGGAGTTAATCTACAGGTCCTTCATGCCATTAAAAAACACGAACTCCAGATGAATCAAAACCTGTACATGGCTTTCATAGATTTTGAAACCGCCTTTGACTCTGTTTCTAGGCCTCTGCTATTCAGGAAGTTAGAACTTAGGAGATGTCCGGAATATGTGAAACATTGGATTCAGGAGTTTCACATGAATACCTCAATTCAAGTGAGAACTTCACTCGATGGCACCCTAACTCGCAACATTCTTACCTTTAGAGGCTTGAAGCAGGGGTGCCGAATGGCCTCCTCCTTATTCAATTTCTATATAGCTAATATAGCTGAGGATTTTAAGACTGTGGTGGCGGACTCTCCACGGCTGGCTGCAAGTGTGATCCCCTGGTTGTTTTATGCGGATGATTTGGTTCTGCTGTCAAAAACAGCCAGGGGGTTACAGAGGCTGCTGGAAGTAGTAGGAACTTTTGTCAAGCAAAATGTATTGAGTATAAACTTGGCAAAGTCAAAGACTATGACGATTGAAAATAAGTACAAGAGAAAGACCGCTCATCTCTCCTGGTTTTTGCAAGCACAGCGGTTGGAAAATGTTAAGGAATATAAATACCTTGGCCTCAATGTAAATACAACTGAGGCAGACACACCTTATTATAAGGAAATTAGACAGAAAATGAAAACAGCCACTGCCCAGGCTACCTTATTGAATCATAAATATGGAATGTTTACATGGAAACCTATTATCATATTTTACTGCCAGAAAGCAGTACCAACAGTGACCTATGGTGCTGAAACGAGATCCTGGAGAGATGATAGGTTTTGGTCTGTGCTAGAGGGTATTTACTGGAAATCGATCTTGAAGCTGCCCAAATCGGTGTCAATACATTTAATTCGATATGAGTTTGGGTTGACATCACTCTACACAATATATATGTGGAAAATGTGCTGCATATATCGTAAATTTCTTATCTCAATAGTAGAAGACTCAATCATGCATATCTTGTCAACATATATTCTAACGACAGAGCACCATGCGATGGCATTGTGGAGGCGAATGGTTCGAGATTTTTTGATAAAAACTGATGTATCTGATAATATGTTGATCACTAATCCAGTGAAAGCAAAGACCAAAATTCTATTATGGGATTGGTGCAAGACTTATGACCAATGCATAAATAGTAAACAAGGAAATGTGTATAAGGTGGAGATAAAGAAGTTAAGAACAGCTGAATCATACGTAATGAAATTCCCGGGTGAGAGACATAGAGACATGTTCTTGAGATTTAGGCTTAACATCTGGCATACGAGGGATGTATTAGCAAAATGAAAACTAATCTCTGAAAAGATGAGCTATTGTAGATTTTGTAAAATTACTGGAGTGAGGGAAACATTACATCATCTAATAGTCATTTGCCCCTCTTTAATTGAGAAAAGAACTGTGTTTTTTAGACCTCATTTCGAAGATTACACACTATTGTCGAAGGAATCACTGTGGTGGTATTTATATAATACCAGACTGACCAAAGTCAGAATTGCAATAGTCAACTATTTATTGGCCTTGAAATTAACTGATGACAACAAATGATCCAATGTTTGATGTGATAGTTGAGTACGATCATTAAGCAAGAATGTGTTCAATCAATGCCTTGGTTATATTAAATGTATTTAACTTTGAAATCGTATAAGGGCGTTGGCTGCTGAAATAATGAAGAATAAATTGTATTGTAAGGGTAAAGAAGATATGAAGGAACTTTTAACTTAGTTTTCATTTTCACTTGCATTGTAAGGGCAAAGAAGACAGGAAGGAATTTTTAATGTAGTTTTCATTCTTACTTTTCTGTCCTTTTACTTTTCTGTGGGCTGTATTGTAAATAGAGAGTTGAATGAAATTTTAATAGTTAGTGTCATTAAGGATTTAGTTTGATTAGATATGATCTGAGGATCGATTTAGTCATTGGCCAAGGCTTTGGTTATGATTATGGTTATGCTTATGGTTCTCCTTTTTATCTTTGTAAGCTTTAATCTATGTTGTCATGTTATCAAGGTGGAATTGAATTGATATGTAATGCTTTTTATTTCTGTATTTTATATTGAAAAGTTGATTTATCAACTGTAACAATAAAAAAAAAAAAAAAAAAAAAATCAAAGTGCTCCACCAGCAACATTTTGTGCAGATTTAACAAGAGCTACGGTGTGTGTTTGGCATTACTCAGAAACGTCCCTACCAAGGGTCTGTGTAGGGCCACCATATGTGCTATGGCGTATGCTTGCTGGGGGTCTTGTTTGGATTTATCATCTCAAAGCATTGCTCCATTTGGCATGGTGATTCCCAAAACCATGTTGATGCCTGCGATTTCCTTTCCTTCCGCTTGAGTTGCATATGGAAGGCAGGTGGATCTTAAAGTGAGTTAAATGCATCTCTGTGGTGACTCGAGTACTTCTAGTCCAAGGCCCTTACCTATATCCAACACTCGCCCTCCATTGAAACTCATTGTGTTGCTGTATGCCTTGCACAAGAAGGGTTGGCACCTTATGCAGGGCACAAGTCCTGAAAACATAAGGGGGGACTCGTTCGCATATAGAATGCACACCACCACAGGACGCGATATCGGAGCTTATCGAGTCAGAACAAAGCTCAGCAAGTCCCTTTTACTAAACGAGGGTGTGCCTAACCTCTTGAGAAAAATTCACTTTATTCGAAGTAGAACATATTTCTAATGCAACACTCTAGACATCTTTTCGTAAAGTAATTTCTGAGGAGGGAATGCCGAATTCCCCCCAAAGTATTACTGTTGACAATTTACTTCTCTCCCTGACGCCACTATTTAACCAGTCACTGTTTAAAAAAAAAAACACCCTACAGGATTTCTAGACTTAGTGGCTTTCAGCTCACGTCATTTTGAATTCCGAAATGTATGTGTAAAGTTGTTTTCCCTTTATAAATGCAGGACTACAAGTACCGAAAATCACATTTATGATGGCTTCCTGCTCAGGACTAGCTGAACAACATGTCTGTTTAGAGCCAAATTGAATCTCTATATTCACCTGCTACTTTAAAACAACACTCGAAGGGAGATCTTTGTTAGCCTCTCCATCTAGTCATTCTTTGGAAAATGCACACATCACTGGGATGTAGGAAAGGTTACTTTTGCGTTTGTTTAGGTGTCAAAAAAGCAGTCTCGTGGTAATGGAACAGACAACTCTGAACATCTTATTAGTTTTATTTAGTTTTTTTCATGAATGCAGGTCATTGGGAGTGTGGGTTCTTTGGCCTTGAAGTGCAGATAACAAACGTTGCTCAAAACGGAGATTGGGTGGAGAGTATTTGCAGCCTAGCAGGAGACACTGCTTAGGCACTCGACACAACAAGATCATGCATACATAGGGAACAGCCCCTACTCCCTCTGCTGGCCAAAGGGGGTCTAAGGCCCTACTCTAAAATTCAGAGTGATTGAACGCCATCAACTTTCATGTACTGTTGACCCGAGCCCTGATTTTACACATTTCAGCAATAATACCCGATCGCGAGGACCTTTCAAATGGGCCCTGGTGCAGTACAATGGATTGTGTATTATTGCTTTTAGCACCCTGGGTTGACAATCCAGTAACCGAGGTGCCGACGGTAGTGTTTTTGTGTGAATGAACAGGACTCCTCATGGCGTTCGGTTCAGTCATACAGGGCTCTAAGAAAAGCCCCTCTTTCATTTCCATGGTGGCGAGAAGAAAGAAAGAGCGGTGCTGAAGGAATAGGGTAGGTGGGGGTGGGATGGACCAAAAACGGAGGGAAAAGGACGGATGATGGGGGAAGATGGCTGGGTGAAGGAAGCAGCCATAAGGTTGCTTGGAACATGGGCTTGCATTAGTAGATTCAACCCACGATCCATGCATCCTGATTAGTTGCATCCCCTGCCCCGTTGCATCCCCTGCCCCATGTGCTAATTGAGGATATACATGTGCGTGCAAAGTTCAAAGTGAGTAGTAACTAAATGGTACAATGTCCCCTTACTTTTGCGGGAAATCAGTCGTCGTTCCCTTACTTTATTCCACCCAGAGTTCAGGACCTTTACTGGGGATTTGAATGTCGACTGTGCTGGTAACACACTAGTGTCACAGAATGCTGTGTTATCTTGCAGGTGCTGTGTTGCTATTTTTCCTTTGTATAGACTGCCTGCGACATAATGCTCATTGCAAAGCAGTCATAAAACCCCGCTCGGCAGCGATCAGTCTTCTGCAATTAATCATGGTTTGCTGCACACAGTGTCTGTACAGATAATAGGAGCGCAGATCTTAAGAGATGGGAATGGTGGGTGATTGGAATGGGGAGGCTGCTTAAAGCTGCATGCTGTGGGGGTACAATGACCAACTATTTATTTATTTTTGTATTTGTAATGCCCACAAAACCCCCAGGCACCGAGGCGCTCGTTAAGCACAGTGGATAGGGGAGGTAGTCAGTTATAGGCTGAGTAGTGTGGGCTCCCTTTGCTCCCCCTCCCAACAACTTGAGCAAGTAATGATAGCACAGACTAGTTGTATTTGTGGAAATATCATAGGCCGTAGGCAATTTTATTTTCTTACAGAAAATAACTTACATAAGCAAACAATACATTATCAGCTTTTGGGCACACTGTGTCCAGTTCCGGATTTGCCCAAGGCTTGTTCCGAGTTCTTGTCCTCCTTGGGCCTCCGTCCCTGGGCACATGCCGGTGTTCCCACCACCCCCTCAGGTCCCCCCCAAAAGCCCTCTACCTACAGCCCCGATCCTTGAGGGCCCTAAAAATGTTCTCTGTAAATACCCCCATTCCTTTTGCTGATAGGTGTACCCCATCCTGATGAAACATGTCAGGGTTGTTCTGGAATAAACCGTGCCTCAAAAAATGGAGCCCTGTGCTTTTGCAGTATTTTTCTATGGATTTGTTTAGCTTTTTTCTGGCTATCTCAAAGGCGTGTCTTCTCTGTGCCCCATGCCATACCCTCCTTGGTATTACTTCCGACATAAAGATTTCAGTTTTCCACCAACAGTGGGCTATGTGGTTCAGGGACCCGCAGATTTTCCTCTGCAATTCTCCCCTGTTTGTGCTCACCAAGTCATTTCCTCCGAGGTGTATAATCAGGTACTGGGGGGGGGGGTTGTGGGGGGAGTCCCTGAAACCTATTAGGTCCGACAGCCTGTCGTGGATGTCTTCCCAATGCATCCCCGGAGTGCCCCACCATGCTGTGATTGTGTTTTTGAAATGCAGTCCTTGTTCTACTTCTTCCAGCCAGCTGCCTGCCTGGGTCACGAAAGAGTGCCCCACTATCCACGCCGATTTGTATGGGCCCGCCTCTGTGGGAAATGGGGAGAGAAATGCTCATATCAGTTCCTCCCTTATGTATCTTTTAAAACATTGTGATTTCCACCCCCCGATCTTCTTCACCCCTTCGGCCCCCAGGCCTCCTGCCCATGCTGACATGGCTGCCCCTATCCTGAAAGAGTGTGTTCCGAAATCGGCTGGGTCCCATCCTGCTTTGGCCACTGCCTGCTTTAATACTGCCTGGAATTGGTACCTGCTGAGAGCCCTACCGTCTGTGTATCAGCAGCTGCCCTTCCACCTCTGGTCTGATGTTTAGGAATTCTTGGGTTAAGCATCTGGGACAGTGGTCTTTTTCTTTGATGCAGTTTAGGTCTATTCCTCTCCCCTTACCCGCCTGGTCCGTCTATGATTTTCTTAATAATATTGACATGCCCTTGCTTCCAATGCTAATATCCCTTAACACCAGGCCATCACCTGCCCCCGTGTTACTGGCCACCAGTTCCCCTACCCTAAAAGCCCCTTAGTATGCAAGCACAAATGCTGCCCTGAACAGCGCTGTTTCATATGTGCTAGAGCACGTTTTGTCCAGTACTTTCAGCAATATTACCAATTTTCCAAAATTTACCGGCCTTCTGTTGTCTGGTTTTTTTCCTCCCAATTTCGCCCAACCTTTTAACACATATCTTATTCTAGGGCTGTTTGTTGGATCACCCATTCCTGCTGCTTTCATGGTGTATGCCACTGCGGCCATATGTGCTGCCGCCCAGCTTTTCTTTTTATCTTTGGCAAATGCCTTCTCCAAAAATTCACACATTTTTTCAGTTGATATATCCCCCATATTTCTTGCTCCTGTTTCCATTAATACCTCTTTCACATGCTTTTCATACTGCTTACCCGTCTTGTATGTTAGTGCGTTCCTGGTCAATTTGTCGATGACTCGTTCCCTTTCTTGAGGTGTTTTGTTTTTTCCTGAGTCAACCTCTTGGCCAACAGTATGTTGCTTTCCAGTTTCTTTTGAGTCGACCTTTTGGCCAACCGTGCCTTTCTTTCCATTTCTTTCAGCGGGACCCATGGCTTGGCTGGCGTGGGCGTTTTTTCCTTGTCGGCGTCGGGTCTCAGCTCCCTGAATTTTTTCCACTGAAAACGAGACAAGGCATCAGCCACCATATTTACCTCCCCCGCTATGTGTCTTGCCCTTATGTTTGCATTTTTATGCAAACATTCCCCTGTGATGGCCCGCATTAGCTATAACACTAACGGACAAGCTGCGCTTCCTTTGTTCAGCACGTGTGCAACTGCCATATTGTCAGACCAGGCTGTTACTACTTTATCTCTGAGTTCCTCTGCCCATGCACATACTGCTACCCATATCGGAAAAAGCTCTAAGAGTGTTATGTTTTTTGTCCACCCTGCCTCATTCCATGCTACTGGCCATTCCTCCGCACACCAACCTTTGCCCAAAATTGCGCCAAAACCCAAACCTCCTGCCGCATCTGTGAATAATACCCTTCTGTCTTCATTGTTTATCAGTGTGCGCCAGATGATTGAACCGTTAAACTTGCTTAGGAAATCTGCCCAGACCTCTAGATCCTTTTTGATGCCCCCCCTAATCTTACTCTGTGGTGTCCCTCCGTGGCCCCCCTTGTCCTGAGCTCAATGCTTCTCTGGAACACCCTCCCTTGTGGTATGACTTTCCCAACAAAATTTAATTTTCCCGCGAGTGCTTGTAACTCTCTCAGTTGCTTTGTTCCTTCCTTTTAGCTCCATCAATGTCTTGAGCAGTTCTCTGACCTTCTCCCTTGGTATCCTGCATACCCCTTTGCTTGAATCGATCTCTATCCCTAGGAATTGAATCACTTGTGTGGGGCCCGTCGTTTTTTCTTCTGCCAGCGTGAAACCCCAGTCCCTAGTTATTTCTACACATTTGTCCGGGGTTGTTTTGCTTAATCCCGACCCCTTTGCCCCTACGAACAAGAAATCGTCCAGATAGTGCACTATCCCTGTTTCCCCTATCTCTTTTGTGATGGCCCATTGGAGGAATGAGCTTACTTTTTCGAAGTATGCGCATGAAATGGCGCAACCCATTGGAAGGCATCTGTCTATAGAAAACTTGCCCTCCCATTCCATACCCAACCACCTCTGTGACTCGCTGTTAACTGGCAATAATCTGAAAGCCGATTTGATGTCTGCCTTTGCCATCCATGCCCCCTTTCCTGCCTTCCTCACCAGCTCTACTGCTTCCTGAAAGTCCGAGTAGGTCACTGTTGCCTCACTTTGAGCAATCCCCTCGTTCACCGATGCCCCTTGGGGGTATGACAAATGGTGTATTAGCCTGTATTCCCCCTCTTCCTTTTTTGGTACCAGGCCCAGTGGCAAACATATGAACTCTCTAAATGGCATTGTGGCAAAAGGTCCCCCTATCCTGCCCAACTCTACTTCTTTTTGGATTTTCTTTGTCACTATTTCCCTGTTTTCCGTGGCTGATTTTAGGTTTTTTGGGATGACCTGTGTTCCCTGACCTCTAAAAGGTATGTGAAAGCCTTCTAAGAAACCCTGTCTGATAATGTTCGCTGCCTCCTGGTCCGGGTATTGCTGGAGCCACCTCCCCATCCTGTCAATTCTTACTGGCGTGGCTCCCTTCTCATTCCAGCCCCTAATTCCTTTTCTCGTCGTTCCTGCTGCCTGCTGCTGCTGGTCTTGTGCATTTGGAGCTGCTGTGGTCCCCCTTACATCTCTCGCAACTGTGGCTGAACTTGCACATCCAACCCCAGCTGCATGGTACTCCCTTCTCAAAATTCCTACATTGCCCCTGTTCTGCTCGTGCCTTCTCAGTGGCCCCATTGCCTCCCCCTTGTGTGGTTGGGGGCAGACTGCTCTGCCATCCCTCTACGACCCGTAATTCCTGTTCCGAAAATTCTGATCCCTTTACCTTTCATAGCTGTACTCATATTTTCTATCGTTGTATCTATAGTCTGATCTATAATCGCTCTGCCAGTACTGCCTCCTCTGTTGCCCCCCTGTGCTTCTTTCCTTGTTTCCCCATTTCTCTTTTAATACATTAAATATGTATAGGTTGTAGTTCTCCTCATCCCAGCCCATATCTGGAAAACAGTCCATCTCTTTCCTAAATTCGTAGTCATATTCCTGCCAAGCATCCCCCCGAATGCTGCATGCACTTTCAATACTCTTTGTTGGTATGAAACCAGAGATGCCCCATCCTCGGGGAATTTCTGTAGTATTATTGAGGACATTACACTAAACGCCTCCATCCAATTGTCAACATTTCTTGCCACTTTCCCCTTTTTTACCAAAGCCTTCTCATCCTCTTATGTCTTCTGGGGGTACATCCAGCCCTCTTTTCTGTGAATCAAGTAATGTATATATGTCAATCAATTCTTTCCTCCATATTTTTTCTTTTCTTTTATCGCTAATGTACCATGCCATTGCCTTCATTGCCCTGCCCTGTGCATCTTTGCCCATTGATGGCCTGCCATATTTTGTCATGGTTGGGCCCTCTCCTGTTGCACCTGCCGCCTGTGGTGGTACCCCCCGCCCCCTGGGGAGGCTTCCCTGCCACTGGCGCTGCTGCTGGTGTCACCTGATTTGGCACTGCTGTTGTTAGAGTTCCTTGCGGTGCCGGGACAGGAGCCCCTGTTGGTTCCTTCCCTGCTCCCCCGGCCACCTTACGCTTCCTCTTGCTCACTACCCCCTTCATTTTTACCCATGCCTTTAAATGATTCTTTTCTTCATCATCGCTACTCATATCTTCTGATGAAACCTCCTCTCGTTACCCTTTCCGCCCCTTATTTCCCTTTCCTCTTTTGTCACTGGTTATGGGCGATTTACCCTTACCCGTGACACAAATTTTTAACATTTCAACAATTTTTTCCCCCACATTTTTGTTTACAGTACCTTTGTTTTTCTCCTTCTTCTTCCTTGATGTTTCTGGTTGTGGCTGGGGTCTCCTCTGTTCTTCTCTTTCTTTTCTGCCCTTGGGGCAATTACTCTTCCCCTTCGCTGCTGCTGGGCTCTATGAACAGCAAGGGTGACACTGCCCTAGCCCTTTCTTCCTTTCCCATCACATCCAGCACCCATTGTGCTCCGTACTCCTGCTCTGCTTTTTTTGCCCAATCACTGAATTCCTTGGCCCTCTGTGCCCTTTCCTCTGCCATCCTTCTTGTTGCCTGCCTTGTGTCTGCCAGGTTTTCCTCTTCTTCTCCCCCCCTTTTCCGTTTGTTTATTAATCAGTTTTGTAAGTTTCAACTTCTCTTTGGCCGCTACGTATCTGGAGGCTTCTTCAAGGGCAGTTTCGTACCTTTTTTCCCCAATATTGTGCGTGTCTCCACCGTTGCTGCCTGCCCCTTTAAGAGTTTGTGTAAAGAATCGTCTTCCCCTTTAAGGGATTTTGTTCTGTTATGAAACCTCTGGCTCCGCCCCCCGCTGTAACCGGGCTTGCTTTCCTGACTATTTAATCGTCCCTCCGTGCTCTCTCTCTTCGGCCACGCCCCCTCGCTTCCTGCATACCGCGGCCGAGCTGACCTCTTCGTGCTCCGATGCCTCTGCTTCGCTCGCCGTGTCTCCTGTTTCCACTGCGTGCCTTCTTATCGGCCCGTCTCCTTGTGCTCGCCTGCTTCGGGTTTCCACTGCGCGTTCCTCAACGATGAAACAGCTGCTTCTTCCGACCTTCGATCTTCGTCTTCTGGTACCCCGCCGATGACAAGGTACGACAACTTGGTACCGCACTGCAACGCGCCTGCAACAAGAGTGTGCAATTAAGCCCGCAAGAGCCAAAAAGCTTCCCCCTGTCCAGGTCCTGTAGGAGCTTACCCGCAGAGGTAGGCTCCTTACCTGGTTTGTGCCTGGTATACGTTTCCTACCCCCTCTTATACCCCGTTGCCCCTTTGTCTTTCCCCTGGGGGCCGGGCTTTCCCTGGCCCCCTGCTGCTAACTTTTGCACCTTTCCCAGGTGCCGTTTCCTCCCTTCCTGGGGCCTTTTGTTTTGGTGGCGCCAACGACGCTGCCCCTCCCTATGGCTTTCGCGCCATATGCACCCCCATCCCGCGCCTAAACTCCCAGGCCCTCCAAGGGGCCGCATTTCATGCGTCCCGGGGCCTGGGTCACAAGTCAGGTGCTGGGAAGTCAACAAGAATTAGGTCCAACTGTCCAGCTGCCAGCATAGACGCACGCTGTTCTGTCTGCCAAGAAAGACGTGATCCATTTTATGGGGGAGAAGTTGGAAGCAGTGGGGAGATGGTGTCAAACAGTCTGATGGCTGAAGTCAAATGCTGCTGACAGATCTAGCAGAGGAGGGCGAGGTTGCCTTCATCTCTGATAAAATCCAAATGGTTTTTAAGCCCTAGGACGGCTGACTCAGTGTCATGTCCTGAGCGGAAGCCTGACTGGCGTGGACTCAAGATGCTGCAAGTTCATAGGTAAGCTTGTAGTTGGACATATGCTGCACAGTCGATAATTATTTAAAGGAAAAGGACTGTAGTGATGGGCCTGTACTTGGTGGGGATGGTGATGTCAAGAGAGGCTTTTTTATGAGCAGTGCACCCCAAGCTTTCTGAAGGCTGGACGGGATGAGGCTGTTGGCGAACGATCAGTGAGGGCTGAGGAGCATTCCTTTATGAGGGGGGCTGGCAACATGTCACCTTGGCATTGGGAGGGCTTTAGACCAGTGATAAGGATGGCGGTTTCTGCTTCTGTGATAGGCCTGAAACTGAAGGAGGGTGCAGTGGGAGGGGGTAGGGGCGAGTTGAGTGATAGGCTGCGCATTGGCTTGTGGACATTTGGATGAATGGAGGCTCTCTTAGAATGGATTTTTACCTGTAGGGAGGCAATTTTATTGGTGAGGGCGTCTTAGATATTTTGACACCAGGTATCATCGTTGGTGAAGATGACAGTGGGTGCAGTGCGATGGGAGTTTCTAATTCGCGAAGGATAGAGAATAGTTTGCATGATTGGGAGTGGGCTGTGGCAGAGAGGATGGCTTGTTGGTTTTCCTTGGAGTACTGCCAGAAGTTAATGTGTTGGCTGGTGACAGTGATTTGATCCAGGCAGTTTGAAAGGTGAGCTTTTTGGTTTGCTTGGCCTGGAGGGTTGGTGTGCATCATGAATTGATATGGGCGGATGTTTTGGCCCTGCAAGGTTTGAGAGGAGCAATGGCATCTAAGGCTAACTGGATGGCAGTGTTGTAGGTGTTTACTAAAGTAGTTGGGCAGGGTGGCAAGGAAGCTGCAGGGAGGGAGAGCTCTTCAGTGAGGACAGGTAAGAGACGCTCTTTAGTGAGATTGCGGGAGCATCCAGTTATCGCCAGGGGAAGGGGCTGGGTATCGCTGCTTTAGGCGGTGGTGGTGGTCAGCGAGAAGGTAATGCTGTAGTGGTTTGACCATAGGTTGGTGGTGATGGCTAAACTGGTTAAGTTGCAGATGGTGTCTGCGAACCAATCAAGTGACCTGCCTTGCTGGTCAGTGGGGTTAGGTATATGTTGGGTAAATCCTAGTGAGTCAAGAATGTTTTGAGAGTGAGGTAGCGACTTTGTCAAGAGGGTCGTTGCGGCCCATGTTAAGATCTCCAAGGAGGAGTATTCTGGATGTGGGTGTGAGACTTGTGTAAGGTCATCATCAAAGGGTTTGGCAGAGCCTGGGTGCGGTAGATGACATTGTTTGTGGTTGTCGGTGCACACTAATAGATCAAGGTCCTTAATCAATTGTTAATTATTAGAGTTTTTTAGAATCTTAAGGTACGGGGGAGAAAAAATGGTCTTGGCACAAGACCAATGTTGCTTAAAGTAGAAAGAATGCGAGGATCAAAATTGGGAGCAAAGGAAAACAAGGAAATTACCTCGAAACGCGTCTGCCAAGCACAGTTTAATTTGTGGATATTTTTCCTTGTTTTCCTTTGCATTTTATGCCAATTGACCTACAGTCGACTGTAATCATTGAATTATATTTCTGTTCTTTTGAATTTAATGTTTCTACCTTTTCGTATTTGAGATTATCATTTACCAGAATTGAACATTCTGTAGCTGTGAAATTGAACGCAATTCACTGAATGTCTTTATTGACAACATTAGTGTGCAGGGGACGGGAGGGCTCCCAATTTGGATTCTCTCATTCTTTCTACTTGTGGTAGATGACATGACAGGTAATGGCGGCGGTCCGTATCAGAGTAAGCTTGGTGCTTAGTAGGTGACATACAGGAGCTGCGCTGATGAGAGGTCTGAAGTCTAGTGAGTCTTTGTGAATGAGGCCAACTCCGCCCCCTTTGTGTGTTAGGTGGTCACTGCATAGGATCGAGTAGCCAGCTGGGATGGCTATGGTGAGGGCGCGCCCTGTGGCTGGGTGTAAGCATGTTTCGTTTATCGCAAGGATGTCAAGATTCTGATTGGTGATGAGGTTGAGGATATCTGTGGTGTGAGCAGTAATGTAACAAGCGTTAATGAGGGCACATGAGAGGCTGTGGCGTGATAGTTGTAGACTGGGTAGATGGTGAAGTGGTTACATGTCGTCTGCGCTGGGTACGTAGACTGAGATGTGTAAGGTGATTTCTCACCGTAGGCGAGTAATGTGTAGGTGTGCATGGTGTTATGGTGTGCGATTCTTGTGGTACGGTCTGTGCAAGGCAGGGCCGTAGGATGTTGGCTAGTGCGTTCCGGACCCAGAGGGAGGTGAGACAGTAGGGGGCAGTTGGGTATTGGTGTGGGCTTTAAGAAGGAAAAAGAGTGGGGAAGAAGAGTGTCACATAGATGTCAGTCTACATGAAACTGTGGGGTTGAGGCAACTTCCTCTGTGTAGGTGCATTCGCAAAGGCGATTTTACCATTATGCTTCAGGGCGGTGAGAAGCATCTTGAGAGAGACATTGGAGTTAATAGCTGGTAGGAGTGTGGGGAGTAAGTAAAGTCTAAGCAAGGTAGGGGTGTTAGTTGGATGAGGGTCAGATGTCCGGTGACTGCAGGCTTTGTGCTCTGGGGCTCAGGGACAGGTTAGAGGGGGTGGGGCTTCGGATGAGGGTTCAGAAGTGGCTTCACTGGGTGTCTGGAAGC
Source organism: Ambystoma mexicanum (assembly GCF_040938575.1). NCBI lineage: Eukaryota > Metazoa > Chordata > Amphibia > Caudata > Ambystomatidae > Ambystoma > Ambystoma mexicanum. The sequence continues at coordinate 255,148,587 of NC_090940.1, read as the reverse complement.
ATCGAATGCTGTAGCAGCATGCGGATTGTTGATCTTCAGGCTGGTGGTGGTGAGTGAGCCTTGGGCATCGTGGCTGAAGGTTCAAGAACAGGCATTGCGAATTGCAGAGGCCAGGGGTAGAAATGTAGACGGTGTTGGCAAGGCAGCTGACTGGGTATACACATGTTGTGTTTCAGCACAGAGTGGGGTGCATATGTTGCGGCACATGATGCTGGAGTAAGGGAGCAACAGGAGGCGGGATAGCAGGAAGTGCCAAAGTGCTAGCGTGGGCAGCAGGGTTCATGGCCAGCAGCCAGGGTAGTGGCTGGAGGAGCATGCCCTGTCTCAGGAGTCGGAGGCGGAGAGGCGCCATTTAATTGGTCAGTAAGGCTTAGCAGAGAGGGCTGAGTAGAGTAGAACTAATGGTGGTTATTTAAATGCATTTTATTTCGTTGCGTTTTCGTCGGTTTTGATAGTACAGTTGTAAACACAACAGCGTTGGGTGGAGTATGAGAAAAGGAAGCCATGGTGTTTGAATTGCAGGGGGGTTAAGAATGGGGTCGGTCTGGAGCCCAGGGGGGAATTGGGATGGTCGTGAGAGAGTAGAAGGGGATGGGCAAGGGAACATAGTTCCACTACTTTATTTCTCTCTTCGACCAGTAAGTGTGTTTCGTAATTTGACAATAATTGGCTCCACTGTATCAGAGTCCAGGCAGGCCAGCCTGTTCAGTTTGCTTTCATTGGAAGTTAGTTTAAATCCACTATCTCATTTCATAAAGAGAGCCAAACACGGCTCTCTGACGGATTTTGGTGCTTTCAGGACAAGGTTAGATTTACAGGCCGATTCATGGAATCAACGTGCGCCGAAAAAACGGCGCACGCGTGCGATTCGCAGAGAAACAGCGAAAATCGCAGTGCAAGTGCGATTATCGCACAGAAAACATCGCACATCAATTCATGGAAGTCCGTGCATGCGTGAAATGTGGGATGTGCGCTGAGAAAGTGCGCGGCGCACGCTGGCGCACAGGTCATCGAACGCCGTGCGATAAGGCCACAGCGAATTCGCACATAGCGCGGCGCACATAACAAAAGTAGGCGTAACACGGGGCGTCACACGCAGAATGGGGAACAACTCGTGAAAATGTGGGCGTCACGGGGGAAGTACAGGAGGCAAGTGCGCAGAACGCCCATACGCTCGCCTACAACAAGTATTCATGGAATCGAATAGGGAAAAACAGCGCACGGCCAAAGACGCGCACAGGCCCATACATGTCCGCCACACGAAAGCAGGCGGTAGCGTCCCTGCGCAGGAAAAAAATGTGCGCCAAAGTCCTACACGCGCGATCGGGCCTGGAGGAGCGTGTGCGTGTATTTCAGGGGTGCGCGAGAAGTTTCTCAAATGCGATTGGGCTGCGTGCGGGCTTTTCAGGGGTGCGCGTGGAGTTACACACGCGATTGTGCTGCGTGCGGGTATTTCAGGGGTGCACGAGAAGTTTTACGTGCGATCTGGCCTGGGGGAGCGCGTGCGTGTATTACAGGGGTGCGCGTGAAGTTCCACACGCGATTGGCCTGGGCGCGTGTATTTCAGGGGTGCGCGAGAAGTCGCGTGTATTTCAGGGGTGCGCGAGAAGTTTCTCACACGAGATTGGCCTGGGCGCGTGTATTTCAGGGGTGCGCGAGAAGTTTCTCACACGCGATTGGCCTGGGCGCGTGTATTTCAGGGGTGCGCAAGAAGTTTCTCACACGCGGTTGGCCTGGGCGCGTGTATTTCAGGGGTGCGTGCGAAGTTTTACACACGATCTGGCCTGGGGGAGCATGTGCGTGTATTTCAGGGGTGCGTGTGAAGTTCCACACGCGATTGGCCTGGGCGCGTGTATTTCAGGGGTGCGCGAGAAGTTTCTCACATGCGATTGGCCTGGGCGCATGTATTTCGGGGGTGCGCGCGAAGTTTTACACACGATCTGGCCTGGGGGAGTGTGTGCGTGTATTTCAGGGGTGCGCGTGAAGTTCCACACGCGATTGGCCTGGGCGCGTGTATTTCAGGGGTGCGCAAGAAGTTTCTCACACGCGATTGGCCTGGGCGCGTGTATTTCAGGGGTGCGCGTGAAGTTACACACGCGATTGGGCTGCGTGCGGGTATTTCAGAGGTGCGCGTGAAGTTTTACACGCGATCTGACCTGGGGGGGAGCGGGGTACCACTCACCGTCTGCCTTGCGTGTAGAAGAAAGCGTAGCCAACACCCGCTGTGAAGTAATAGCGTGTGAACCCCAACGGATGGAAAACACACACACCGCACGAAAAGCACGTACAGAGCAGTGTAAAGGCACGCGGGATCTCCAAGCCCTGCCAGGGCAACGCCCGTGCGCGAAACGCCACAGACGCGCTTACGGTGTAAGGGCCTTTGGTCCAATGAAATCGCGTACGCGTGCTGACGCGCTTACGCGCTAAGGCCCTTTCCTCGAATTTCACGCTGACGTGCAGGATTTTCACATGCCAAATCACTCCGTATCAAGCTGGCCACGCGAAAACACACGGAAGACCACGCTCCTGCCCAGAAGGCCGAATTACTGCCCCCCCAGTGCCCCGAGCAGCCTCCCACGTGCCATCTGCTGCTGCTGCCTGCCTGCCGCCACCGTGTCCTGCCATTTGGTGCCTGCACATCAGCCATCTGCAGGGGTCCAGTTGCTGTGTCCACCCCTGCTGGAACAGAAGACTCCCGACTCGGATAACATCGCACCACAGCCCAGCCCCAGGACCCAGTTGCCCACCCACACCTGCCTCTGGGGTTGCCATGTCGGGCACATCAACATCTGGCACCAGTGGCAACCCTCGGCCAGAGGGGCAGAGGGGCACCAGCTTCACTGCCACCGAAGATGGTGTCCTGGTGGAGCAAGTCCTGGGGCAGTATGATGCCCTCTTCGGATCGTCCCGCGCCAACAAGGAAGGACGGGAGAGGATCTGGGCCGACTGTGTGGTTGCCATCAACGTGGAGGGGGTGGCAACCCGCACCATCCAGAAGGTCAAGAAGCGCTGGGAGGACTTGAGGTCCAGGACCCTCATAAAGGCCTGGCGCCTCGTGGAGGGGGGCCGGGGCCGCATGAGTTCCATCCAGATGAGGGTCCTGGAACGCGTACACCCAGCGCTCCACACCCAGGTCCTTGAGAGGGAGACCCGTCTGGAGTTGAGCGGTAAGTGGCCAAGCATTGCTGTGTGAGACAGGGCATGTTGCAGTGTGCTGGTTGTCTGATACTTGCCTGTATGTGTGACATAGGCCATGTACGCATGTATGTGTGCAGGGACATCATGGTAATGCATGTGCGACCAGTAATGTGTGAACCGCACGGTTGTTGCATGTGTTTAAATGCGACATGGGGAGCCCTATGCAGATTGCACACATGACAGCATGGCAGTCTCTGTTCCTGGACATGGGTGGGGGTGAGGGATGGGTGCTGATGCCAGGTACATATATGGTATCCATGTCTGTGTGCCTGACCTGCGTGTCTGTGACTTGTGAATGCCATGGATGCATGACACATGTCTGTGACAATTTACAGATTCACTGATGCAGCCTAGTCATCCTTGTATCCACTGTGATTGGGGTGTACGGGGCCAGATGGATGTGACTGAGGTGAAGTGTGTGCATGTGATAGGCATGACCCATGATGCATGTGAGTACCATTACATTGTATGTTTCGAGAGTCCATTGGACATGTATGGAAATGTCCATGGCATGTACCATGACTGTCACTGTGTGTGTATTGCCTGGACTGACACATGTGTTGTGGAGGGACATGATGGAAGTGTACTTTGACAGTGGCACTCATCTGCTATTGCTTCCTGTCTAGGGGACCATTGTACAGTACCCTGATGCTTGTGTTCTATGTCTCCCTCTACGCAGCGGCTAGTGAAGAAGAGGGCGGGGACGGCGCTGTGGAGCAAGGCGGTGGGGATGCCCCCACGGCTGCAGCGGAAGGGGTGGGGGAGCCCCCACAGGGGCCTGCTACGGCGGAAGACGGTGAGGAGCCATCCAGGTTGGTGGTTCCCACAGAGGAGGAGGAGGCCCCCACTGAGGCGCACATGGGGCCTGGTGGGGCATCCCTGCTGGTGCAAGTGGTGCAGTCCAGGGGCAGGGGCAGGAGGCAGCACAGGTCACCGTGGAGGGGCCTGTGCATGTCGCTGTCCCTGACCCTGTGGGTGCACCACCATGCACCAGCAGGGATGCCCCGTCCCAGGCCCGTCCGCAGGTAGAGGGGATGTCCATGTCATCTGACTCCCCTCCACCTGCGGACGAGGGGACCCCTGGCCGTATGAAGAAGGTCCTGATTGGGGTCGCGATGCGCACGGCTGTGATTCGTGATGCCGTGTGTGCTTCCCAGGAGGAGCACGCACGTCATCACGAAGAGCACCGTGCCGACGTGGCCCAATTGGGATCGTCCATGTTCGGGGGTTTCCTCAATGTGTCGGCCAATCTGGCGGCCCTCTCCTCCTCTGTGGAGACTATACGCCAGTCGTTCTCCTTGCCGTCTTCCGACCCAGATGCCACCAGGGCCCCCTGTGGACCTGCCCTGACCAATGCAGCCAGCTCGGTGGGGATCCCATCCCTGCCACAGTCGGGAGTCAGAGGTCCAGCAGGGGTGGACACCACAGCAACTGTACCCCAGCAGATGGAGGATGTGCCGGCATCATCAGGCAGGGCACGTGCACGACGGCGTCAGTGGATTCCATCAGCCTGGATGCCGTCGTGCTAGCACAGGCAGTGGCATCGGAGGCAGCAGCGGAGTCAACGTGGGAGGCATCATGGCTCGGGGCCATCAACATCGGAGGGGCAGGCATCGGCCGGAGGGCAGGAGGACCCAGGACGGGAAGTGTCTTCCATGTGGCAGCGGTTGGGCCAGCATATAGGTGCGGAGCGGCGGCGGGCGGAAGAGGCGCGGCTCACAATGGTCAGGGCGGAGAACTCCATGCGGAGGGCCCTGAGGCGGGCCGAGTGCCTCGAGGCAATCCGCAGGGGGTTGGAGGAGGAGACGGCGTCGTCCCTGCGGACCCTCTGGGCCATGGAACAGGACCGCCTCCGGGACATCGAACAGGAGTTCGATGATGCCCTAGCCCGGAACACCACGGAGTGAGCCGCTGGACTTGCCCGCCGCCTTTGTATATAGTTATATAGTTAGTTTTAGGTTTCCTTTAATTTTTTTTTAATTTGTTTGCGATTGGACAATGCGCCACATTTTTGCATATAGTTCCGTTTTTAGTTAGTTGTCATAGTTAGGTTTCATTTGGTTGGGCTCATGGACCCGGGATTATCTTGTAAATAGTTCTTCAATGGATTCTTTTATTTTTTGGGTTTTTTTCATCGCCATGGAGCAATGTTTTTTTTTTATCATTTACACTTGGATTACTTTTCTGACTGTGACTTTGGACACCATTCATTTTGATTGTGCTGTGTGTTTTTGATTTTTTTCATTGACATTCATCTTCTTTTGGTTGTTTTGCTTTGTGGTTTTTCTCATTTCATTTCCATTCAAGTTGATTTTCAATACATTTTTATTTTCATCCTTCAATGTGTCGTATCATCTCATTGCTTTCATGCATGTCATGTTGGGTGTTTTAACATTCACTTGCAGCCATTGTGTGTGACAGACATGTGTTCATTTGCATTATTTACATTGGGTGTGTAACATGTAATTGCCTTTGATATGTGGGTGGATGTGATAGTTGGTTGGGCCTTTTGGCAGGGGAGGATGGCCATTACGGACATGATTGGGGATTGTTGGGACCCAGGTGCAGGGGGGCATGGATGGGACATGGGCGAGGGCCTGGTGGAGGGTGCCCCTGCACTGCTGGGTGGTGGGGGGGTGGGGAACATGAGTTGGACATGGGTGGGGGCCTGCTGGCAGGTGCCCCACAGTGCTGGAGGGTGGGGGGGGTGGGAGACATGGGTGGGGGCCTGCTGGCAGGTGCCCCACAGTGCTGGGGGGTGGGGGGGTGGGGAACATGAGTTGGACATGGGTGGGGGCCTGCTGGCAGGTGCCCCTGGTGGCTGGGGGTGCAGGGGTACATGCGTTGGTGGGCAGTAGTGTAAGTTGACATGTGGGTTGGCTGGGGGCATGGCCATGGTGGATGGGGTGCCTGCAGGACATGTGCAGGGTTGGCCCCTGTGGTGTGAGCCACCTGCAGGGGCCGTGGAGGGTGTAGAGGGAACACCTGGGAGGAACCACACGTGCAATTCACGTGTGGTGCTCCCCGCGCACCCCTGTAATACACGTACCCTGATGTAATCGCGTGTGAAACTTCCTGCGCACCCCTGAAATACACGCACACGCTCCCCCAGGCCCGATCGCGTGTGAAACCACCCGCGAGCCCCTGAAATACACGCGCCCAGCCCAATCGCGTGTGGAACTTCCCGCGCACCCCTGAAATACACGCACGCAGCCCAATCGCGTGTGAAACTTCCCGCGCACCCCTGAAATACACGCACGCAGCCCAATCGCGTGTGGAACTTCCCGCGCAACCCTGAAATACACGCACGCAGCCCAATCGTGTGTGAAACTTCCCGCGCACCCCTGAAATACACGCACACGCTCCCCCAGGTCCGATCGCGTGTGAAACCACTCGCGAGCCCCTGAAATACACGCGCCCAGCCCAATCGCGTGTGGAACTTCCCGCGCACCCCTGAAATACATGCACGCAGCCCAATCGCGTGTGAAACTTCCCGCGCACCCCTGAAATACACGCACGCAGCCCAATCGCGTGTGGATCTTCCCGCGCACCCCTGAAATACACGCACGCAGCCCAATCGCGTGTGAAACTTCCCGCGCACCCCTGAAATACACACGCCCAGGGCAATAGCGTGTGGAACTTCCCGCGCACCCCTGAAATACACGCACCCAGGCCATTCGCGTGTAGAACTTCTTGCGCACCCCTGGAATACACGCACCCAGGCCATTCGCGTGTGGAACTTCTCGCGCACCCCTGGAATACACGCGCACGCTCCCCCAGACCCGATTGCGTGTGAAACCACCCGCGAGCCCCTGAAATACACACGCCCAGCCCAATCACGTGTGGAACTTCCCGCGCACCCCTGAAATACACGCACGCAGCCCAATCGCGTGTGGAACTTCCCGCGCACCCCTGAAATACACGCACGCAGCCCAATCGCGTGTGGAACTTCCCGCGCACCCCTGAAATACACGCACGCAGCCCAATCGCGTGTGGAACTTCCCGCGCACCCCTGAAATACACGCACGCAGCCCAATCGCGTGTGAAACTTCCCGCGCACCCCTGAAATACACGCACGCAGCCGAATCGCGTGTGTAACTTCCCGCGCACCCCTGAAATACACGCACGCAGCCCAATCGCGTGTGTAACTTCCCGCGCACCCCTGAAATACACGCACGCAGCCCAATCGCGTGTGGAACTTCCCGCGCACCCCTGAAATACACGCACCCAGGGCAATCGCTTGTGGAACTTCCCGCGCACCCCTGAAATACACGCGCCCAGGCCAATCGCGTGTGGAACTTCCCGCGAACCCATGAAATACACGCGCCCAGGGCAATAGCGTGTGGAACTTCCCGCGCACCCCTAAAATACACGCACCCAGGCCATTCGCCTGTAGAACTTCTCACGCACCCCTGAAATACACGCACACGCTCCCCCAGACCTGATCGCGTGTGAAACCACCCGCGAGCCCCTGAAATACACACGCCCAGCCCAATCGCGTGTGGAACTTCCCGCGCACCCCTGAAATACACGCACGCAGCCCAATCGCGTGTGGAACTTCCCGCGCACCCCTGAAATACACGCACGCAGCCCAATCGCGTGTGGAACTTCCCGCGCACCCCTGAAATACACACGCCCAGCCCAATCGCGTGTGGAACTTCCCGCGCACCCCTGAAATACACGCACGCAGCCCAATCGCGTGTGGAACTTCCCGCGCACCCCTGAAATACACGCACGCAGCCCAATCGCGTGTGGAACTTCCCGCGCACCCCTGAAATACACACGCCCAGCCCAATCACGTGTGGAACTTCCCGCGCACCCCTGAAATACACGCACGCAGCCCAATCGCGTGTGGAACTTCCCGCGCACCCCTGAAATACACGCGCCCAGGGCAATCGTGTGTGGAACTTCCCGCGCACCCCTGAAATACACGCGCCCAGGGCAATCGCGTGTGGAACTTCCCGCGCACCCCTGAAATACACGCGCCCAGGGCAATCGCGTGTGGAACTTCCCGCGCACCCCTGAAATACACGCACCCAGGCCATTCGCGTGTAGAACTTCTCGCGCACCCCTGGAATACACGCACCCAGGCCATTCGCGTGTGGAACTTCTCGCGCACCCCTGAAATACACGCACACGCTCCCCCAGGCCCGATCGCGTGTGAAACCACCCGTGAGCCCCTGAAATACACGCGCCCAGCCCAATCGCGTGTGGAACTTCCCGTGCACCCCTGGAATACATGCACCCAGGCCATTCGCGTGTAGAACTTCTCGCGCACCCCTGAAATACACGCACACGCTCCCCCTGGCCCGATCGCGTGTGAATCTTCTCGCGCACGCGTGTTCCCGACACCCGTAATACGCGTTCCCCGCTTTTGCCAGTCCGGTAAACTGGTACAGTGTTGGCGCAGCCCTTTGCGATGGTTTTGCGATCTTGATGGCTTTTCCTTGCGCGAGGGCGTTCTTGGGGGCGTAACTGGCGCTGCTGCAGGGTCGCTGCGCCACTCTGCGCCACGTCTGCTTTTGGAGGCGAGAATCCATGAATACGCTGTGCGCGGGAATTGATTTTATCGCACGCGGCTGGTGCAGACATTCGCACGGGCACGCTGTGCGCCAGCCGCGTGCGACACTTTTGAGAGGAATTACATGAATCGGCCTGTTAGTCTCGTACAGCCATTGGTCTCTATGCACTTTGCTGTTATTAGTAACTATGGCGGATCTACATTGGATACCTGTTTAAAAGGCATAGGTGTTTGAGTGCCCCCTGGCCACTAGAATCTCACGATGGTCTGTGTCAGAAGAATGTATGATCAGGGCATTGTCTTAAACTTAACTGTGTGAGTCTACAATGATTCCTTATGGGAATTCGGGACGAATATACTTGCTTTAGCACTTAAGAAAACAGGAGGAAATCTGCATCACCAAATGAATCCTTCTCCTATCTTCCATCAAATACGTATTTATTTTAGTAAAGTATCTGCCACGTTTGCCTTTTCGGGTTTCATGCAGGTAAACTAGCGAGTCTGCAGTGTCTCCTGGCCTCCTTGAACGCATCATGAAGTCATGAACGAGTGACGGTGGGTTTGCTACTATCGATTACCTTTAGAAGACCTTTTGAATTGGATCAGACAGTCTAAAGCGAGCGCCTTAACCTCGTCTGACATCTGCGGAAATCAACGCGGCCTCGCAATCGTTTCTGCTGCATTTCCGTTTAGTTAGGGTAACCGTGGCAGATGTACTACTAATGCGAGCTTCTCCTCGCTCCTGGAATGCTCACCAGCCTTTTTAGAAGGGCGATGCAGTCTGCTGCTGATCGCAGCGACGCCATATGCTCCCTGAATCCTGTGCAGCCCGTGGGATCGTAGGTGACCCAGTTTTGCGCAGGCAACAAGAAGAACGCGAATCTAGGGTATAATGAATGCCATTTTGGAGCTCCCAATTGGAACTCAGTTTAAATATTTCACGACGGAATAAAATGGGGAAATGGTCCAGTATTTCCGAGGCCCTTTGATGACGTTTTAAACAGCTTGTTTCAAGATTAATGTAGAATTCATTTTTTTCCACAGACTGCTTTTCGAAAAAGGTGTAATTATAAAAGCCGATTTATAATACACGTCCGTACTTGGCTTTGAATTTCTTCTGCTTTCAGAAAGCGGATAGTAAATTATCCTCCAAGTCCTGTTGAATGTGTTTTCTGGTTTCCTCAGCTGTGCATATTGATGAATTTCCCACAGGATCTTGCAGTAAAATAAATACCCTTACCTCTACATGGTTTTAAGTTGGGAGCGATAGCTTTGCTAATGATATCTATGTAGCCACTTGTACAAAATACTATGTTCGCAGGCCCATATCGTTTTAGGGGGCTCTCTGGCAGCGTACAGAAGATCAACGCTGGTCATGATATCTGACAGCCATGGGGCAAGGCTATTTTTTTTTTTTGGCTTTCATTCCAGTGGCTGGACCACCGATATACAGTAAGCTCTACCCCTAAATCTATCTAATGATTATTGCACATACTTCTCACGTTCCCCAAGTCTTGACTTAAACTATCTCTGTAACTTGTTCACGTTATCCCTTTCCCAGAGCATCTAGCTCAGAGCTTGTCTGATCTCACTAATTCTCTAAAAAAGAAAATCACTACAAAAACCCACCCCTGCGGAAAGAACACATTATATGCAAAGATAACAAAATGCTGCACTCTGTATTTAAACAGTTGTGAAAGGCAATCAAAAACCACAATCCTCATAAAAGGATGGACGTTTTGCAAGCAAAAATGGTCCAAACTGACCTCACCATTCTCTAGGGCCCATAGTTCGAACTGGGAGGGCAGTTGGGAGTCAGTAATAACTTCTTGGTCTTCTTGGTGGCTCAACCGTGGCAAAGCAAGCTTCTTGGCGCCGTGCGCGCGGTTCGAAGATCTGGAGAGGGTTCATAGCTGCACCACAGGATTCTGGGGTTTGAATTTTTCGAACAGTGCTTGAAACACAGTTCAAAGTATTTCGACGCTGAAAAACCAGGAGTCCTGACTGATCTGGCTTGCGTGTTGCTGAGAGTCTCAGTCCAGGGGCTCAGGGACAAGATAGGTCCTTGTTCTCATTCTCCCAAACGCAGGGGAAACTGGCAAACACCTGCAGGAGTCCTTCACTTCCAGTGAGTTCCTAGGTGCCAGTATAGCTAGTAGAGAGGCAGGTATTGCTCCGGCAGCATGTATTGTATTGTGCCCTGGAGACAGTTATTAATTTATTTCAGATTGGGTATTTATAATGTGCGTATACACAATGTGTTTCGAGGTCCCACAAGACAAGAGGCTGGGGGAACTCAGAGGACAGAAAAAAAATCTATCCTACTAGGACATGTGACATTCGGATCTTACAAGTGCTGTAAAGGGAAGCGCAGGGGGGAGGGAGGGGAAGGGCGGAAGGGCCTGTGAGAAAAAGCGACTGCCAGGTGGACAGAGCCAGGGGAAAGCAGAGATTACAGGGGAAGAAAGGACCACGAGCTACGTGCGAGGTAAGGGTCTGGAAGGGCTACAAGGGTGCAGGCCAAGCCAGGCTAGTGCAGAGTGAGGGGTCCAGAAGGGCAAGTGGGGGTGGAAGGTCGGGGTCAGGGGAGACCAAGTGCATGGGTAGACTGGATTAGGGGGGCTTGGTGCGCTGTAAGATTCTGAAGAAACCAGGCAGCCAGTCAAGAGACAGAAGGGGAAAATTGGCAGGGGGTAGAGGGAAGGAAGAAGAGAAAAGGGAACGTCTTGAGAAACTTCCAGAACTTAAGGAGATCCAGATCAAGTCTGAGAGGGGCAGGGAGGCCATTGCAGAGGGAGGCACCTACGGAGGAGAGATGGCTAACTCCCACTCTCTGCTTGGAAAAGCATATGATCTGCAGAGAGTCGGAACTAGACGACCGAAAGGCTCTACTAGGGAGATATTTAGGTAGAGAGAGTTGGATGTGGATCATGCACAGTGTCTTGAACTTAATCATCAAAGCAACTGGGAGCCAGTGGAGAGTTTTAGGGCCGGAGTGATGCGGTCCCATGGCTTGAGGCCAAGGATAAGTCGAAGGGAGGAGTTAGGCACTTGGCTGTTGCAGTGGTCGAGCCTCGAGAGGACCAGAGCTCTGGAGACATTGAGTTTCTGAGGGAAGGTGAAGAAATGGAGAAAGCCTCTGAGGGGGGAGCAGCTAAAAGTGGGCCTTCTTGGCAAGGTCTGTGATGTGAGGAGAGAAGAAGAGCGGGGAGTCAAAGATGACACCAAGGTTTTTTGCCTCACAGGAGGGTCAGGGTAGGGGGCCCATGGAGAGCGGCCAGAATGTGGGAGGGAAAGAGGGAGCAGAGGTTCTAATGAGAAGCATTAAGGCAGAGATAGTTAGCAGTGCACCATGCCTGACTAGCCTGACTAGCAGACAGGAGAGAGGAAGAGGAGGCGGCAGAGGCGGGAAGCTTATAGGAGAGCTGAGTGTCATCAGCATATCACTGGAAGTTAGGAGAGAAGGTGGAGATGAAATGGGTTAGATGTTGAAAAGCCAATGCGAGAGGGTAGAGCCCTGTGGGACACAGCAGGTGGAGAGTGAGATGGCCGAGAGAGAAAAGGGCCCAGTTGAACCTGGAAAAGTTGGTCAGAGAGGAAGGAGGTCAACCATTCCAGAGCCAGATCTGTGATGCCAAGGGTATCACAGAGCTGATTTATCAGGGTGGGATGATGACCATATTAAAGGCAGAGGAAAGGTCAAGACGGATGAGAATGGAAGGAGAGCTTGAATCGAAATTAGAGAGCAAGTCTTCACAGATGTTCAGCAGAGCAGTTTCCGTGCCTCTGGGATCTCTAAAGCTAGACTGGTGGTCACGGAGACAGCCAACAGATTTAGTGTGGTGGATAAGATGGGAGATGGCCAGCTTCTCCAAGAGTTTGCCCAGGAAGGGAGGTAATGGAGAAAGGGTGGTAGTTTGCTTTTTGAGGAGAGTGTGTGCAAGGGTGTGCTTGAGGAGTGAGGGGAAGGATCCAGTGGCAAAGGTGGGATTGCAGAAATCGGCCAAGGCTGGAGAAAGGGAGACAAAGTTGTCCTTGATGGTTCTGGAGGAGCAGGGGAGCACCTTTCATAGAGCGGACTTGTCTGCAAACCTCTTCAGGTCTTATGGGAGAAAAAGAGGAGAGTAGTACAGGAGGGGAGAGGGGGCCAAATGAAGCCTGAGAGGGAGAAGGATGTGGATTAGAGGAGAATGAGGACAAAATGTCCTGAGTTTTAGAAAATAAGTGAGAGGCCAGAGAAGTACAGCGGTCCAGCGAAGACAGATGGGAAGTGGAGGGTGCAGTACGGCTGGTGAGTTCCTTGCTGATTTTCAAAGGTTAAGCCGTGTTAGCGCAGAGATGAGGGCTTGGATATAGGCCCTCTTTTTCATGCAGAGGGAGAGTCTTTATTGCCTTTGGAGCAGGCAGCATGCTAGTTTGTCAGAGGATGTGCTAGAAACCTGCCACTTCTTCTCAGCTGCTCTGCATTTGTGTTTCAGAGCAGCTAGGTCGAAGTCATACCAAGAGTTGCACTTGGATGCAGGTTTCATGTGGACCCTCATGACCGGGACAAGGATGCCCAGAGTGTTGGAGATGGAGAGTTAAAGGTTAGTATGGGCTGTGTCAGAGGGTCAGTGGCAGGAGTAGGAGGGGGAGTGAAGGTGGCGGCAAAAGCGGCAACTGACACTTGCTTCATAGGTCGAATGACAGAGAAGGAGGCTAGCAGTACGTGGGGGGAGTTAGCCGGGGGGGCCAGGAGGTCCAGGTGAGGGGACAGGAGAGCATGATAAGACCAGGAGAGAGGAGTAATGAGAGGGTTGGAGATGGTGATGCCTAAAGAGATGAGAGCATAGAAGGTGTGTATGGCTGAGTGCGTCAGACTGGAGTAAAGAATGCAGAGGGAAAGAGTCTCAAAGGTTTCCGGAAGAGCCCAGTGGCCGCATTAGGGGAGTCGAGGTCAATATTGAAGTCTCTCAGGAGGAGGCCAGGAGCAAAGTGGTGGAGTCAGCCCATTCTGAGAACAAGTCGGAGACCTGGCCAGGGGGCCTGCAGTTTGCCTCTGCCTTGGAACGCGTCTTCAACTCGCAGCAGACAAGTCGGCCACAAGAGCGATAAGAAGGTATGCACATGCATCAAAGTGGGGAAAAATGCACAACAGTTGCTGAAAGGCACACACCTCTCCACCTTGCATGGGGAAAAACAAGAAGAATAGAAGTGGAAGCTCAAGAACCCACCTCTGAGGATGAAAAGTAATAGCGCCTCACCAGGGGCCACATCACAAGTGGATCAGAGTGAGCTAAAAAGGATGCGTAAAACACAGTGGAACAGGCTCACACGCCGCACCACAAAGGGTTCAAGTGCAGGACAATGCCCCAGAAATGGATGAATGTGAAAGGCAAGACAATGCTCCAGAATCCACCACTGAGGATAAAATATTACTAATCCCTCCTCAGGGGGCCACATCGCAGGTGGGCCACCAGAGTGATAAGAAGGCATGCACGTGCCTCAAAGCGCGCAAAAGCGCACAACAGTCGATGAAAGGCATATACCTCTCCACCCTACATGGAAAAGACAAAAAGAATGCAGAGGAAGGTCCACTGTCCGTAGTGGTATCAGTGCCCGTGTCACCCCATCCTGAGTGAAGCAGCCAGGGGTTGTAGCTCACAGAGCAGACCGCAGCATGCCTCCTTCTCTGGGACTGCCCTGTAACTCCGCCTGCGACAGAAAAAAGGGTTATAACATTGTTGTTACCATCACCTATGAGAAGGAAATGGGTTACTACGAGAAAGGCATACATCAAAACAAGTACAATATTTACACTCTCTCTACTCTGACTTGTCCTCCTGGCAAGAACCCTCTCTTTTCCCTTCATGCCCTTGGCTTCCTTACAGGTTGGGTGGGAGGGTGGTTGCTGCTGCCTGGACTGAAAAAGAGACCTTGCTCTCTCAGCCCAGGCTATTTATGCCCTGCGAGAGGCCAGCCGTTTACAGCCGGACCCCCAAGGGCACCTGCACTACACCCACCTTGAGGAGGTGAGCCTGGCGAGGGGGTGACCAGAGGGGTGGCCCGCTATGTGAGCTGCACCTCTAGCGCCCCCTGTATGGGCTAGTGCACCTGCTTAGCGGGGCTAACCACTACTATGGCCCCTTTCATAATAACAGTAACATGCATAATATCTCCATACCTTGCTTACCCCAATGATAAGAGACAGAGTCTGTCTGAAAGTTGGAAACATAATACACTTTATTGGAAACATGGTCGCATTATTAGTCATCCTATCGGGCGGCACCAGCCCCGCTCAGGTCTTATGAATGCCTGGCCCAACAGATAGTCCTTTCCCAGGTGGCTTTGCCAATCCCGTCTTACAAAATCCCATGTCCAAAACCTGTGAGCCCTTTCACACCAATTCCGTTCTTGCGAGAACGGCCCGCCCTGGTATCCGACTGCCAGTTCAGTCACTCCCATTTGGACAATGGGGTGAACCCAACGCCACTGCATCGGTTGTAGAGGATTCCCAACCGTCCCTAGTGATATCAGTGCCCGTGTCACCCCATTCTGACTGAAACAGCTAGAGGTTGTAGCACATGGACCAGACCACAGCGTGCCTCCTTCTCTGGGACCGCCCTGTAACTCCGCCACGCTTTGGAGTGGCCTCCCCGTGACCCCAATGCCCCCACACAAGAATGAACCTGTCACCCTGCTCCCTTAGGTATCATGAGCCCACCTTCCTTCTCAGAGCTCTAAACCTACCCCTCAAACTCCTAGTTGTCCTTGTCATCCTGATGAAACACCGACCGTAGCAAGATTTAATGGATCTTCCTTGCCCAATCTCCTATTCCTGAAGCAAACCAATGCTCCAAGCGCATCAGCCTCTCCTTCCCCCTGCCAGGGACCTGTTGCTCCATGTTATTCCTATTACCGGGTGGCCCATTGAAATTTCCGGGAAGTAACTCTCAAAACCTGCGTGAAGCCTAGCCCAGGACTTCTCAGCCAGTACTTAAATATTCTCCCCCACTTACTTCCGGGTGCCCGACTCCCAGTTGTCATTGTCGTCCTGTGGAGACACCAACCTTAGGTCATCTAATGGATCTTTCTTTGCCCAATCTCCTATTCCTGAGGCAAACTAATGTTCCAGGCGTGTCAGCCTCTCTATCCCACCGCTATGGACCTGTTGCGCCATTTTATTCCCACTACTGGGTGGCCCATTGATATCTCGGGGAAGTAAATCTAAAACAAAAACTCCCCCCCCCTGCCATTGTTTACTTGCAGCCTGTTTTTTTTTAAAAATGCAATTTATTTTTTGTCATTTTCCGTACATCCAGAACAATGAAAATTACAGGTAAGGCAATCAATCAAGAATAATGAACCCCTTCCTCCTGCTCACCCCCAACTCCACTCAATGCTTGTATCGGTACCTTTCTTCCACCCCCGCCCCCTCCCTCCAATGATGTCTTCTTTAAATGTGTGAAACTCCAGTCATAAATCATCGGTTATCTCAAGGTTTGGAGTATTACCATGTACTTTCCACATATGTCTTTGGCCGCCTCAAGAGAGCTTACCACCTTCCTGGGATATTGTCCGACTGGGGGTAGTCGCCTCAGGGGGAAATTCTCCTCATTCACCTCTTCGATCACAAAGTACTGTGCTTCCTGTAGGAACCCTTTTCCACTTCACTTCCCTCTGTTTCTCAAGTATTTGGTCATAAATTCACCCCAAATGTTCTCATGTGGCACTGCCGTCCCATGGAGCCCGCAGTTATTGTTTCCATGATACATATGTTCAGAGCTACATTGATCCATTCCCTCTTACTGGGAGTTCGGGCACCTTTCCATTTCATAACTAGACAGGCTTGTGCTGCCAGCAGCAGGGACGCTGCCAACCCTGTCAACCTTCTCAGTTCACCATCGACTTCCTCCATTCCGAATAAGATCAGAAAGGGTGTTTTGATGCAGTGTATCCCCTCTAGGTCCCTGATCCATCCCAGCATTTTATTCCCACCACATATGCCAGCAGTTGACCCTGTCCCCACATAAGTGCCAACACATGGGGCTCGCAGACGGACACATCTTTGAGAGCCAGACCGGGTTGTAATGCCATCTATGAAGGAGCTTCATTGCATGCAGTTTGTAGTGGCTTGATGTCTGAGAGGCCCCCCTACACAGTCTCAACCAGAGCACTGGGTCTATTTCCCTCTCCATATCTCTTTCCATTACCATCTCAGGTTCTCCATGGACCCGTTCCCAGCAAGCACCAGTACCCCATGCATTTCAGAGATCAGGCCCTTCATTTCGTTTTTTATCCAGCAGCTTTTCAAAGGGAGTAAGATCTCTCTGTATCCCATCTCTCCATTTTCCGCACGTGAGCACCCCCTTTAGCTGAAGGTATGAGAAGACGGAGAGGGTGCCTATGCCCAGTTCCCCCTCCAGGTCTGTGATCCCTCCCTCCACAGTTGGCCGACCCTTTCCAGACCTGGCTCAAACCATGCTTGAAATCGTTCAGGATCGCGTCTCGAATCCCAGGTGCCCACAAATGACTCAGGGGGAAGGGCCAACTGCATTTCCGCACTCTGTCGCCATATCTCACATATTGTCCCCAGGATCATGTGGTCCCAGATTTTTTGGGGGAGCTTACCTCTTGGAACCCACAACTATTCCCATACTGTGGCAGGGGCTAAATTAAGATTGTCCCATCTAACCCATTTGGAATTCCCTCTGAATTCTAAGATGGGGTATGAGGACCCTTAGCTATGTCGCTTTATAGTACAATTTCAGGTTCGGGAGCGCCCCCAAGGTGAGCACCTCATAAGCTTTTCTCGCTTTCTTTCCCTGCCACAAAAATGTAAGAATATCCCCTTTTGTCTCCTGAAAGAATGCCTCAGTGACCTGGATTGGGAGCATCTGGAACACTTATAGAAACCTTGGTAAACACACCATCTTCAGGGCATTGAGGCGTCCGAGCCATGTTATAGTCAGTTTTTCCCATCTTACTAGGTCGGCCCGAAATCCGGACCGGAGTCAGGGGAAATTGGCTTCATATAAATCTCCCTCTTCCCTCGTGAGATTAATCCCAAGGTATCGCAGCGTGTCCCTGTTAACCAGTAAGCCCAATGGGGCAAATCTATTTATATCTCCATCCATGTCCCCACTCAGAGGAAAAAGGACCTACTTAGCCCTGTTCATTTTAAAGCCGGAGAGCTCTCTATACTGTTCAATCAGGTGAATGACCCTGGATATAGAGGTTAGGGGTTCCTTATGTGCATTTGCATATCGTCTGCGTATAAAGCAACTTTGTAGTCTACCCCGCCCACTGTAAGTCCTTCCACTCGGGGGTTCTCTCTGATTCTCTGAGCTAGAGGCTCCAGGGAGAGCGCTTTATATTATTTCTTAAGCCGACCGTGCTTAGAAGACATCCACCAGGAGGCACTTGATAGAACACTTAGAGTAGGCCAGGTAATACACTTATATGACCTTGAGGAGAGGCAATGTATTGCACTTGAACATACCTTTAGGATGAGCAACTGGACTGATGTGAAAGAGAACAATTAACTGCACTTCGATAGTTTTGAAGATGGGCAAATGTATATCACTATGATGCAAATGAGGTTAGACATTGTATCTGCACCTGTATACCTTAAAGTGGGAGATGTACTGCACTTGGAAGTACAAGGGGTTGAGGAAATGTATTGCACTTAGAAGAACACTGAGGGTGGGCTTTGTACTGCACTTAGATGGTTTTTGGGAGTAAGTATTAGCTTGCACCTAAATGTAATCCAATAGGTGGGCAATTTTTTATTTTATGTTGATTTATACTGTGCACCACTACCACCCAAGGGCAGTCTCCAGGCGCTCACATGGCTTTGCAAGAGAAGAGGGCTTGGTGTGTTAGTGGGGATAGGATGGGTTCAGAACCAGGAGGAACTGGCGTCTGTGAGCATTGTCTTGTGAGTTGGAGTTGGTTCAGGAGGCCCTGCGTCTTGTATCCGTTTGCATAGAACTCAGTACCTCAAATGTGTGCTAGTGTTTGTGCTGGGTGTGTGTAGTCTGATGTTAAGGTGGGGTTTGCTGTCATGCGCACTGGTTAGTTGTATCCATAAGGGGTCCAGAGTTGCGGAAGACGGTTAGGCGTTTGAATGTATTATGTTGATATGCATTTGTGTAGTGTCAATGGATTCATGGACTATGTGCAAAGGTATTCCCTCTAATGATGTTCCCAGAGTCTCGGAGAGTTGGTTTGGTGCGTGCATTAGATTAGTTCTCTGTGTAGTGTGTCTAGCCCCTAGTCGTGTACAGTGGCGTTGGTTATGTTGGAGGAGCAGGAAAGGGGGTGAACCGGGTTAGTAAATCAGTTAGTTTGACGATGCCCTGACATGAGTCTTCGTTTGCCGCTCAATGTTATCTTCCAACATTCTTGGTTGTGGTCCGTCGGCCAATCTTGCCTCCTCTCCAGGCCTGAAGGCTGACTACCCCATGGCTTTGAGGACAGAGCGTTGGTTATACCTAGTGTGCTCCTGGTTACTCAGTCGGGTTTAGTCGTAACAGTTGGAAGTGATGCTCGACAAGGCGGCCCTTCTAGTGTGGGTTGTGTGTGGGAGCAACTTAGTGTAATGCTTAGGTTTTAATGCTTTACCTGTCTGAGATTTCCTCAGTGCATTAATTGCGCATGGGTGTTAGCCCTAAGTCTGTCTGTTGATTGGGCGACCTTCTCTTCGTCGTTCACTCTTGTTGTTGGGCATGGCTGGGGGGCGGGATTGTGTGCAGTGGGGTGTTCTGGCTCTCTGTGATTTTGCTGCTGTTATCTGTTACCGTGTCCCTTAGTGTTACTTTTGGTCCGCAATGTTTTTGCTGTCGCTGTCCCTTTGCGCTCGTCATTGTCTGTTGAATAACCAGGTTTTGAGTTGTTTCCTGAAGGTGGTGTGGTCTTCTGTGGTTCTAATTTATTTGGGCATGATGTTCCATCGGTTAGCAATTAGGTGTGAGAATGCTGTACCTCAGAATTTTCTCTTTTTTTCCTGTTTTGTCTCCATTTGTAGGTCATCTCTTGATCTTTGGTCCCTTCTTGGCTGGTAGCGGCTGATCTTGGCTTGGAGGAATTCAGCTCCTTGTCTGTCTAAGGCTTTGTGAGCGATGCAGAGGGCTTTAACTTTGCATATTTTTACTTTTCGCCAATGAAGGCTTTTCAGAGCTGCAGTGATGCGGTCTCTTCTGTTTAATCTTAGCAGAATCCTGGCTGCAGTGTTTGGGACCCTTTGGAGATACTTGGTGAGTCTTTCCAGCATTCCTAGATAGAGGATGTTTACTTAGTCAATTCCTGCTAGTATCAGGGATATGACTGTAAGGGTTTTGTGGGGTTAGGAGAGTTATGGGAGCAATCCTCAGAGTTCTCTTAGGAGGTAGAAGCACTTCTTAGTGATTGCGTGGACTTCTGGTTCCAGGGATAGTCCATATTCCATGAGTTTTCCTAGGTTATTTACCATGCTGGAAGTCTCTGGTTGTGTTCCCATGCTAGTCGGCAAGTCCAGTTGTGGGTTGTGGTTGTTTTCTGTGGGTGAGAACATTATTTAAGTTTTTGTCGGGTTGTTTGAGGCTGTTCGTTGTCACCTAGTTGTAGATGTCTGTGAGACAGTTTTTGAGACATTTGTTTGGTTCCTGGGCCGTGGTTGTCTTCAGTCAGTTGTGTGTCGTCTGCATAGTTGTAGGCGATTAGTCCGTGGGTTCGGATGATATTCATCAGGGGGCACATGCAGATATTGAAAAGCCAGGCAAAGAGGCTTGGATCCCTGTGAAATTCTGCAGATGTTTTTGGTGTTTCAGATGAAAGGTGGTAAGTAGGTTCTTTCGGCTCGATTTGTGAGGCATGGGGTAAGCCACCTTAGTGCAGATTCTGATATGCGACATTGCAGCAGTCTTTTTATTAGCGTTGCATGGCTAATTCTGTCGAAAGCCGGAGATATGTCCAATAGTATGAGGGCAGATTGGGCGCAGTTGTTTGCATTTATTTTCAGGTTGTTCCATATTGATAGGGGCGTTGATTCTGTTCCTCTCATTGGTCTGAAGCCAACTTGTGACTGGTCGAGTATTCTGTTTGTTTCAACGTATTTAAGTAGGATCTTGTATACATGTTCTTCTCCAGGATCTTCGCTGGGTAGGGCAGGTTGGATATCAGTCTGTAGTTGCTTGGGTCCTCAGCGCTTTCTGATTCCTTTTTTACCAGTAGTTTGATGTATGTTGATTAGAAGGTGGTTCTTACGATTCCTGTTTTGAGTGTTTCCAGAAGTGTCGCTGGGGTTCTGTGTTTGACGATTTCTTTGAAGATATGTGGGGATTGCAGGGGGAACGGTTCCCTTGGAGATCCTGCAAGGTTGGTGTCCTTGATGACTGTGGAGGAGATT
The DNA here is from genome assembly GCF_040938575.1 of Ambystoma mexicanum. Classification (NCBI taxonomy): domain Eukaryota; kingdom Metazoa; phylum Chordata; class Amphibia; order Caudata; family Ambystomatidae; genus Ambystoma; species Ambystoma mexicanum. Next base: position 255,127,501 of record NC_090940.1, on the reverse strand, counting down.
TCTTCTGTGATTGGTTCTAGGCAGGTGAGTCTTGCTGTAAAGATGTTTCGCCCGTTGTCTGTGGTTCTGTAGTTCAGCGGTTGTGGTTGTATTAGCATGGGTTGTTTCGATAGTCTTTTTTTAATTGCGTTTTTAGTACAATACACAAAAATATATAACAATATATCAATAAAAACAAGCAAGACACTCCAGTTCCTGTGTAGAGTAACATCACATAGGAAAACAGTAGAAATATGAGAAAATAAAATAGGTAAGTAAATTTAGGAATCCTATAATAAAGAAAAGCACATCAATAAGCAGAACATACAGGGTAGAGCCAAAGGTCACCCTAAGCAGTACAGTATATTCCACAATCCACAACCTAGGAAACAACCTAACCACCCTGGCCATTCAGTGTTCCCAGCAGTTTGTCAGACTCTTAGACCAACACCTCCCCCCCACTACTTAAGATGTTGGTCACATAAAATGCCTGCATCTGCACTCACCTGTGACATTACCTCATACATTTTCAAGAAAGCGAATTGTAAAAATGTAACTAGGGCCAAAATCAGTAACAGTTGCTGCATTAACCAACCCCAGCGACTGTCCGTAAGGACCTGTTCCATCAAATTGAGGAATAGCCCCAAACTCCTCTCCTTGGCAAATGCGGGACATTCCATTGTTAGATGGAATAACGACTCCAGTGGTGCCATATCACACATCCAGCACCTCCGCATGTCCTTTGGAGCACCCAATTTGTGCCCTATAAACTCCAAATATGGTGAACAGTTCAATGAAGAAAAGGTCACAGAACATCTGTGAGGGATTTTGAATGTCCATCATTGTGTCCCAGCACCTTATTTTGTTCTTAATGACTAACTCAGACTCTGAGCCGTCCATATCCACCATTGTCGCAAACTTCCCATACCTCTGTCTCAATTGTTTCAAATATGGGTTGGGGGTCCTAAGGGCAAGATCTTTCAGATACGCACCCACACTTAACTCTTCGGATTTCATTAGCTTTAACTATATGGATAAACTTCTCTTCACATATTCCCACGATGACATCAGCCCCAGTTCTAGCCTAGAAATACTGTTAGGCACAGACTAAGGAAGTCCTAATTTAAGTTTCAGAATTCGGCCCTCCAGAATGTCAAGGAATTTCTTGTCGATAAATTTCATTAATTCAAACCATGGACGTCATTTCACCAAAATGCCTGGGGTAGTGGAAGTGATGTAATTTGACCCCACCCCGAAGTGACATCACAGGAAGCGATGGAACGGAACCTTTCAGCCCTTGACAAAACAGGAGGTGGCAGCACATAGCATAGTTCCTAAGTACACTAAAAATAATATGGTTACGATATCACTATAATGTGATATACATTTCATACAAGAATGGATCACCATATGGATCGTTAATATCCGTGTTTATAGGCCCATTTTACCAAATTACTGTGAATGCAAGTAGACGTCCAATGCCAAATGATGTGTTATTATATAGCACTTGTGCTTAATCGCTTTTTATAGAACACATATACATACAATATCACCCAGCCTGTGTTGGTACTCATTTATCGGCCTCGGAAGGATGAAAGGCTGAGTTGAGGTGTTTAAGAACAGACTAAATCAGTGACTCATCCCCTGAAGTGGGCCTGAAATAAACCTTTAATTAGTCTAGCAATTATTGTATAGAATTCCAGAAAGACAAATTATTTGTCATTCCTATTGTGGAACCCCAATTTTTGAGTCCTGAACAAGAAAGCCAGCTATTATAGAAACTAAGAGCCACATGGTGCTGGCCACAGCCCAAGAGCTTACATTTAAAATGACATACCTGGATTAGTCACAAGATCTTTCTTTTTTTAATTTCATTTTTTTATTGTTGCATTAATAGTTTACATGAAACCGTATACAACATAATACACATATTAAAAGTAAACAATTCATTTAGAAACACAAGCATATACACATGTAGAAGATAAAAGGTGAAAAATAAAATCAAAGATCTTCAAAGTCAATTCATCCTCCATAAAACATCTATCACAGCCCTTAATTTTCCAATATAAAAACATTGCGTATTAGATTCCTTTTTTCCAATTCCTCCATATCATCTTGGGTTAATAAATTCAATGCTAAAATTAAAGAAATGTTTACACCCCACATGCAACGACTCCAAAACAAGTGGATAGACGTTTCGAGATCCTTATTGAATCTATCTTTAAAATAGATTGCGCGTTTAGGCTCAAACTAATTACAGGTTAAAACAAGGTGCTTAAGAGTCTCTTGCGTTCTAGCTTCTCCACAAAATCGACAAGTGAAATCGATTTGTTCTTGATTAAATACCACATCCTTATATCCCCAGTACCGTATCCTTTCTAAGGTCGGAATCTGATTGAGTCTAAAGCACATATACATAGATCTCGCCCTGTCACAAGGGAATCTTTGTAAATAGAGGGGAATGCATTCCCTGGCATGTCCAAAATTTGCATACTCCTTGTACGTGGAGTAAGACTCCACACCGTTTACTGTATCCACCCAGTCCCCCTTGAATAAAAGGCTCTTGACCAGCACTGGTCGTTGGACCAGATCCTCTAGACAAAGACCTAGTGTACCCAGCAACAAAATCATATTGTCGCTAAACTTTCTAATAGATACTACTGACCCAGATTTAATAACCTTATTTAACAAGATCGTTCTTTTTCAGGTACACGTCTATACCAGATTTAACAAGGGGGGTCCTGGGAGTCCCTCTGCCAGACATTAGTCCTGGTTACGAGGGACTTACCCCAGGGCAGGACAAAGACTGATATGTTTGGGATATTTCTTCTCTGTGAAAGATAGTGAGCTAAAGACTCTGGGTAAGTCCCTCGTAACCAGGACTAATGTCTGGCAGAGGGACTCCCAGGACCCCCCTTGTTAAATCTGCATATTTAAGTAACTTTGGGTCTCACCCTAAGTTACTAGGGGAATCCAGACGTGGACCCCTTGCTCACTATTCTTAGAGAGGCACAGATCCACCCTACTGATGAGGTCCAACCAGACCGAAACACGTGTCTGGGGTTTCTGTTGGTACTCTTGTTCAGAGGAGAATTGCCTCGCATTTCGGTGCTGGACTGCCCCAGGGCAGGACAAAGACTGATATGTTTGGGATATTTCTTCTCTGTGAAAGATAGTGAGCTAAAGACTCTGGGTAAGTCCCTCGTAACCAGGACTAATGTCTGGCAGAGGGACTCCCAGGACCCCCCTTGTTAAATCTGCATATTTAAGTAACTTTGGGTCTCACCCTAAGTTACTAGGGGAATCCAGACGTGGACCCCTTGCTCACTATTCTTAGAGAGGCACAGATCCACCCTACTGATGAGGTCCAACCAGACCGAAACACGTGTCTGGGGTTTCTGTTGGTACTCTTGTTCAGAGGAGAATTGCCTCGCATTTCGGTGCTGGACTGCCCCAGGGCAGGACAAAGACTGATATGTTTGGGATATTTCTTCTCTGTGAAAGATAGTGAGCTAAAGACTCTGGGTAAGTCCCTCGTAACCAGGACTAATGTCTGGCAGAGGGACTCCCAGGACCCCCCTTGTTAAATCTGCATATTTAAGTAACTTTGGGTCTCACCCTAAGTTACTAGGGGAATCCAGACGTGGACCCCTTGCTCACTATTCTTAGAGAGGCACAGATCCACCCTACTGATGAGGTCCAACCAGACCGAAACACGTGTCTGGGGTTTCTGTTGGTACTCTTGTTCAGAGGAGAATTGCCTCGCATTTCGGTGCTGGACTGCCCCAGGGCAGGACAAAGACTGATATGTTTGGGATATTTCTTCTCTGTGAAAGATAGTGAGCTAAAGACTCTGGGTAAGTCCCTCGTAACCAGGACTAATGTCTGGCAGAGGGACTCCCAGGACCCCCCTTGTTAAATCTGCATATTTAAGTAACTTTGGGTCTCACCCTAAGTTACTAGGGGAATCCAGACGTGGACCCCTTGCTCACTATTCTTAGAGAGGCACAGATCCACCCTACTGATGAGGTCCAACCAGACCGAAACACGTGTCTGGGGTTTCTGTTGGTACTCTTGTTCAGAGGAGAATTGCCTCGCATTTCGGTGCTGGACTGCCCCAGGGCAGGACAAAGACTGATATGTTTGGGATATTTCTTCTCTGTGAAAGATAGTGAGCTAAAGACTCTGGGTAAGTCCCTCGTAACCAGGACTAATGTCTGGCAGAGGGACTCCCAGGACCCCCCTTGTTAAATCTGCATATTTAAGTAACTTTGGGTCTCACCCTAAGTTACTAGGGGAATCCAGACGTGGACCCCTTGCTCACTATTCTTAGAGAGGCACAGATCCACCCTACTGATGAGGTCCAACCAGACCGAAACACGTGTCTGGGGTTTCTGTTGGTACTCTTGTTCAGAGGAGAATTGCCTCGCATTTCGGTGCTGGACTGCCCCAGGGCAGGACAAAGACTGATATGTTTGGGATATTTCTTCTCTGTGAAAGATAGTGAGCTAAAGACTCTGGGTAAGTCCCTCGTAACCAGGACTAATGTCTGGCAGAGGGACTCCCAGGACCCCCCTTGTTAAATCTGCATATTTAAGTAACTTTGGGTCTCACCCTAAGTTACTAGGGGAATCCAGACGTGGACCCCTTGCTCACTATTCTTAGAGAGGCACAGATCCACCCTACTGATGAGGTCCAACCAGACCGAAACACGTGTCTGGGGTTTCTGTTGGTACTCTTGTTCAGAGGAGAATTGCCTCGCATTTCGGTGCTGGACTGCCCCAGGGCAGGACAAAGACTGATATGTTTGGGATATTTCTTCTCTGTGAAAGATAGTGAGCTAAAGACTCTGGGTAAGTCCCTCGTAACCAGGACTAATGTCTGGCAGAGGGACTCCCAGGACCCCCCTTGTTAAATTTGCATATTTAAGTAACTTTGGGTCTCACCCTAAGTTACTAGGGGAATCCAGACGTGGACCCCTTGCTCACTATTCTTAGAGAGGCACAGATCCACCCTACTGATGAGGTCCAACCAGACCGAAACACGTGTCTGGGGTTTCTGTTGGTACTCTTGTTCAGAGGAGAATTGCCTCGCATTTCGGTGCTGGACTGCCCCAGGGCAGGACAAAGACTGATATGTTTGGGATATTTCTTCTCTGTGAAAGATAGTGAGCTAAAGACTCTGGGTAAGTCCCTCGTAACCAGGACTAATGTCTGGCAGAGGGACTCCCAGGACCCCCCTTGTTAAATCTGCATATTTAAGTAACTTTGGGTCTCACCCTAAGTTACTAGGGGAATCCAGACGTGGACCCCTTGCTCACTATTCTTAGAGAGGCACAGATCCACCCTACTGATGAGGTCCAACCAGACCGAAACACGTGTCTGGGGTTTCTGTTGGTACTCTTGTTCAGAGGAGAATTGCCTCGCATTTCGGTGCTGGACTGCCCCAGGGCAGGACAAAGACTGATATGTTTGGGATATTTCTTCTCTGTGAAAGATAGTGAGCTAAAGACTCTGGGTAAGTCCCTCGTAACCAGGACTAATGTCTGGCAGAGGGACTCCCAGGACCCCCCTTGTTAAATCTGCATATTTAAGTAACTTTGGGTCTCACCCTAAGTTACTAGGGGAATCCAGACGTGGACCCCTTGCTCACTATTCTTAGAGAGGCACAGATCCACCCTACTGATGAGGTCCAACCAGACCGAAACACGTGTCTGGGGTTTCTGTTGGTACTCTTGTTCAGAGGAGAATTGCCTCGCATTTCGGTGCTGGACTGCCCCAGGGCAGGACAAAGACTGATATGTTTGGGATATTTCTTCTCTGTGAAAGATAGTGAGCTAAAGACTCTGGGTAAGTCCCTCGTAACCAGGACTAATGTCTGGCAGAGGGACTCCCAGGACCCCCCTTGTTAAATCTGCATATTTAAGTAACTTTGGGTCTCACCCTAAGTTACTAGGGGAATCCAGACGTGGACCCCTTGCTCACTATTCTTAGAGAGGCACAGATCCACCCTACTGATGAGGTCCAACCAGACCGAAACACGTGTCTGGGGTTTCTGTTGGTACTCTTGTTCAGAGGAGAATTGCCTCGCATTTCGGTGCTGGACTGCCCCAGGGCAGGACAAAGACTGATATGTTTGGGATATTTCTTCTCTGTGAAAGATAGTGAGCTAAAGACTCTGGGTAAGTCCCTCGTAACCAGGACTAATGTCTGGCAGAGGGACTCCCAGGACCCCCCTTGTTAAATCTGCATATTTAAGTAACTTTGGGTCTCACCCTAAGTTACTAGGGGAATCCAGACGTGGACCCCTTGCTCACTATTCTTAGAGAGGCACAGATCCACCCTACTGATGAGGTCCAACCAGACCGAAACACGTGTCTGGGGTTTCTGTTGGTACTCTTGTTCAGAGGAGAATTGCCTCGCATTTCGGTGCTGGACTGCCCCAGGGCAGGACAAAGACTGATATGTTTGGGATATTTCTTCTCTGTGAAAGATAGTGAGCTAAAGACTCTGGGTAAGTCCCTCGTAACCAGGACTAATGTCTGGCAGAGGGACTCCCAGGACCCCCCTTGTTAAATCTGCATATTTAAGTAACTTTGGGTCTCACCCTAAGTTACTAGGGGAATCCAGACGTGGACCCCTTGCTCACTATTCTTAGAGAGGCACAGATCCACCCTACTGATGAGGTCCAACCAGACCGAAACACGTGTCTGGGGTTTCTGTTGGTACTCTTGTTCAGAGGAGAATTGCCTCGCATTTCGGTGCTGGACTGCCCCAGGGCAGGACAAAGACTGATATGTTTGGGATATTTCTTCTCTGTGAAAGATAGTGAGCTAAAGACTCTGGGTAAGTCCCTCGTAACCAGGACTAATGTCTGGCAGAGGGACTCCCAGGACCCCCCTTGTTAAATCTGCATATTTAAGTAACTTTGGGTCTCACCCTAAGTTACTAGGGGAATCCAGACGTGGACCCCTTGCTCACTATTCTTAGAGAGGCACAGATCCACCCTACTGATGAGGTCCAACCAGACCGAAACACGTGTCTGGGGTTTCTGTTGGTACTCTTGTTCAGAGGAGAATTGCCTCGCATTTCGGTGCTGGACTGCCCCAGGGCAGGACAAAGACTGATATGTTTGGGATATTTCTTCTCTGTGAAAGATAGTGAGCTAAAGACTCTGGGTAAGTCCCTCGTAACCAGGACTAATGTCTGGCAGAGGGACTCCCAGGACCCCCCTTGTTAAATCTGCATATTTAAGTAACTTTGGGTCTCACCCTAAGTTACTAGGGGAATCCAGACGTGGACCCCTTGCTCACTATTCTTAGAGAGGCACAGATCCACCCTACTGATGAGGTCCAACCAGACCGAAACACGTGTCTGGGGTTTCTGTTGGTACTCTTGTTCAGAGGAGAATTGCCTCGCATTTCGGTGCTGGACTGCCCCAGGGCAGGACAAAGACTGATATGTTTGGGATATTTCTTCTCTGTGAAAGATAGTGAGCTAAAGACTCTGGGTAAGTCCCTCGTAACCAGGACTAATGTCTGGCAGAGGGACTCCCAGGACCCCCCTTGTTAAATCTGCATATTTAAGTAACTTTGGGTCTCACCCTAAGTTACTAGGGGAATCCAGACGTGGACCCCTTGCTCACTATTCTTAGAGAGGCACAGATCCACCCTACTGATGAGGTCCAACCAGACCGAAACACGTGTCTGGGGTTTCTGTTGGTACTCTTGTTCAGAGGAGAATTGCCTCGCATTTCGGTGCTGGACTGCCCCAGGGCAGGACAAAGACTGATATGTTTGGGATATTTCTTCTCTGTGAAAGATAGTGAGCTAAAGACTCTGGGTAAGTCCCTCGTAACCAGGACTAATGTCTGGCAGAGGGACTCCCAGGACCCCCCTTGTTAAATCTGCATATTTAAGTAACTTTGGGTCTCACCCTAAGTTACTAGGGGAATCCAGACGTGGACCCCTTGCTCACTATTCTTAGAGAGGCACAGATCCACCCTACTGATGAGGTCCAACCAGACCGAAACACGTGTCTGGGGTTTCTGTTGGTACTCTTGTTCAGAGGAGAATTGCCTCGCATTTCGGTGCTGGACTGCCCCAGGGCAGGACAAAGACTGATATGTTTGGGATATTTCTTCTCTGTGAAAGATAGTGAGCTAAAGACTCTGGGTAAGTCCCTCGTAACCAGGACTAATGTCTGGCAGAGGGACTCCCAGGACCCCCCTTGTTAAATCTGCATATTTAAGTAACTTTGGGTCTCACCCTAAGTTACTAGGGGAATCCAGACGTGGACCCCTTGCTCACTATTCTTAGAGAGGCACAGATCCACCCTACTGATGAGGTCCAACCAGACCGAAACACGTGTCTGGGGTTTCTGTTGGTACTCTTGTTCAGAGGAGAATTGCCTCGCATTTCGGTGCTGGACTGCCCCAGGGCAGGACAAAGACTGATATGTTTGGGATATTTCTTCTCTGTGAAAGATAGTGAGCTAAAGACTCTGGGTAAGTCCCTCGTAACCAGGACTAATGTCTGGCAGAGGGACTCCCAGGACCCCCCTTGTTAAATCTACACGTCTATACCACCCAACAGCCTTTGAAGCCCAGCCGGTGTATAATCTATTAAAATTAAATCAGCGGCGTATGCAATGCAGTTTACCCTCAGGTTTTGCTATGCTGGCGAATACCCACTCCAGGTCCCTGCCACCTCCCACAAATCTGCAATATAGAGATTAAACAGGGTTGGGGCAAGAACACACCCCTGCCGTACTACCTTCTCTAGATGAAAACTCAGTGAAAGCTGTCCCAGTGTGTTAACAAGATCACTCCCAGTGTTTTCTGTATATAACAGCTTTATCATCTGAAGGGGACCAGGATAAATTCCCCACCTTGTTAGTTTGCCCCTAGAGTAGTATTATATCCACTGTGTCAAAAGCAGCCGATAAATCTATCGCTGCCACATATAAAGACCAGCCAAAAGTCCCTCCCACATCTGAAGTGCATGCAGACAAGGCTAAGCCACTCAACGGAGGGGCCACACCTTTCCGAAAACCTGTTTATAGTGGGCTACGTCGGTTTTCTCTGCCTAAGAGGACAGGTCCTTCAATAACAAAGATGCAAAGATTTTAGAGGAGCAGTCGATCAGGGAGATCCGGCGATAACTCAAGTGATCCTCTTTCCTTTCTTAAAAATGGGGACAAGTGTCGCCTTTTACTACGACTCCGGACAATCCTAACTTTAGCTACATAGGAAAAAAGGCTGAAGAGAATATCAGCCCAAAGCCGGGGGTTGTTGTTACAGATTACATTCAAGACCCCATCAGGCCCACAGGCACGCAAGGGCTTAAACTTGTTAACATTTCTACATCCGATCTCTCATGTTTAAAATCCCAAACACTGGACGTACTCTTGTTAAGTGTTGTTGGAGTCTGAAGTTGCGGTACACTTGAATTTATTTGCAAAAGTGTACCCATGTCTATTCCGAAACACAGGTTGATAGTAGCTTTACTTTGGGTTTGTTCTTACGGTTAAGGATCCACCAAGACCCCCTTGAGTCTTTTTTAATCCGTTTCCTAAAAATCTCCCAATTCTGCCTAAAATAGTTACGATAAGAATGGCACTTCTTCCACATTTCATATTTAATTTGTCACTCTATTTTCATACCTTGTCTTTCTTCACCTGAGACTTGCAAACCTGTTCAGAACTTTAATCGCTATTCGAAAAGCATGTTTTTGTCGTCTCTCACTTTATCACTGCCCTTATGATTGTACTAAACGGTGTCAGTTTAAAAACAGGTTTCACAGATCTCCACTAACAACATAATAAGGCAGGTAGAGCAATTGTAATTTTCAAAAGTTACAGATATGTACAAGGCAGTTACACAGTGAACATCATAGCTAAGCCCATATACAAAAAGGTGCAGCAGGTTGTTAGTGCATAGGGGGAGGTAGGCCAGAGGAAGGGGGGTGTTGGGCGGAAAGCCACGCTTTGGCCGAATGTTTGAATCTAAGGAAGGAAAGCTCTGCTCTTAGTGCTTTGGGGAGCGTGTTCCATAATTTAGCTGTCATTACTGGGAAGCTGTTTCCGCCTGACCTTTGTAGGTTGAAGCGTGGTATAATGAGGCAATTGGTCTGAGCCGTTCTGCGTGGTCTGTTGGAGTTGTGGAGGGCAAATCTATTGGCAAGGTAGCAGGGTGCTTGGTTGTAGAGGCATTTGTGAGTGAGGGCAAGTGTTTTCAGTGAGATACGTTGCGGGACAGAGAGCCATCGTATGTTACGTATGTTACGTCTGGTGTCTGAGATATGTTGGTGCCTGGAGATATTAAGTGCTGCTCTGATAGCATTGTTTTGGACTATTTGTAACTTTCCCAGGTAGAGGGCATTACAATAATCAATTTTAGACAGCACAAGAGTCCTGGCCAGTGTAACACAATTAGTTGTGGAGAGGAAAGGGCAGCTGGCTGTGAAAAGCTTGCAGGTATATGCAGTAGCAGAGGAGACTGCATTAGTTTGTCTGACCAGGGATAGGGTAGAGTCGGTATAAATCCCTAGAGTTTTGGTGTCCTTGGCAGTCAGGATGGTATTGCCATCGATGGTGAAGGATTTGAATGCAGGGTCAAGTTTGGTAAGTTTTTGGGGCGATCCAAGAATGAGGAGCTCTGTCTTTTTGTCATTTAGACAGAGTCCATGTTGTGCCATCCACGCTTGGATTACTTGGTAGATGGCATTCACGGAGAGCGAGTCTGCTGAGTAATCTCCTGAGATTGGGATGAGTATCTGGGTGTCGTCAGCATAATTGGTGTATGTGACACCCAGATGATCCCATATATCAAATAGAGGTTTTGTGAACACGTTATACAATGTGGGGGAAACACAAGAACCTTGTGGCACACCGCAGGTGACAGGTGAGGGCGAGGCAGCTGCTAGAAGAGAAAAGACACGCATCGATCTATTTTCCAGGAAAGAGCTAATCCAGGCTGTGGCTTTGTCGGAAAAGTGTGCAGCTGATTTGAGGTGTTGACATAGTATTTGATGATTGACGAGATCAAAGGCCGCAGAAAGGTCGATGAGGAGTAGTAGAGCGAGTTTGCCCTTGTCTTTTAGGTCTTCGATCTGAGTTTTAAGATCGTTTTGGTGCCGTGATGCGGTCAAAACCCAGATTGCCTTAGTCCTAAGAGTTTATTCGATTCAAGGTAATCTTGAATTTGTAAGTAGGCGGCTCGGTCAAGGATTTTTAGTAGAAATGGGACCGTGGTGATGGGCCTATAATTGGTAGGTATGCTGGCGTCCAATGTAGGTTTTTTCAAGAGAGGGATGACCCAAGCATCCTTCAGGTTGTCAGGTGCTGAAGGAGGAAATAATGAGTGGTGATGAATGGAGCTAGCTCATGAGCTGCTTCCTTGATGATAGGCGTGGGGCAGAGATCCCCTTGGCAATTGGAGGGTTTAAGGCTACTGATGATATTTTCCACTTCAGTAGTAGAGAGTGGATAGAAGCTAAAAGGAGTCAGGGAATCGGGGATAGAGTTGTTTATAGTCGGGAGCGGGTTAGGTTGCAAGTTGGATTGTAGGCTCGTTTGTTTATTATTAATCTTGCCTTGGAGGGAGGCAATCTTGCCAAGGAGAGCCTCTTGGATATTAGTGCATCACGTGCTATCTTTAGAGCAAGTATCGGGTGCAGTGACAGGAGTTTCAAGTTCTTTTAGGATTCTGAACAGTTCTTTGGTGTTGGATTTGGCTTGCTCAATGTGTGTGTTTTTTTTGCCTGGAGTATGGCTTCCTTATAGTTTAATGTTGCTAGGTGGAGGCTAGATTTATTAGCTTCAGAAGGGTTGCTTTTCCAGTGTGATTCCACAATTTGTTTTTCTTTGCGCAGAGTTCTAAGCTGGGGTGTGAACAAGGAGTTGAGGTGAGCTCAAGGTTTAGGTTTTCTCAGTTTAGATGGGGCAGTGAGGTCAAGGGCTTTTAGCATCGAGTGGTTGAAGGTGTCAACCAGGGCAGTGGGGTCAGAGTATGTGAGTGCCTGATCATTAAGGACTGGTAGGATGAGAGGGAGAAGTCTGTCGCAGGTTATGTTGCGCTTATTTCGTGTGGCAATAGCAGGTGCGACAGTTGGAGTGGAACTAATAGATTTGGCGAGCATCTTAAAGGTAATAAAGGTGTGGTCGGTCCACAAACAGGATTGGTTGGATATGACATTGATCGGGCAATTGAGGTCAGCTAACCAAACAAGGATTCTGCCCTTGGAGTGTGTGGGTAGGTTAATGTGCTGTGTAAAGCCTGTGTTTGTGAGTATGTTGTCGATCGTCAAGGCAGCAGTGTCATTAGGGTCGGGGAGACCAGGTTAAAGTCGCCTAGTATAGTAATTTGGAAGTTGGTTTTGGTGTTGTCTGTGAGGATGTTGGAGAGGTCTACAGCGAAGGTGGATAGTGGCCCTGGTGGCCGGTAAAGTAAATGAAATGTAATGGTGTGGTTGGGGGTGAGGGCTAATTTGGCTGCTGGCACTTCCATAGAAGAGATTTGGTGCACAGAGGAGAGTCAGAAATGTAGAGAGTTTTTATGGATGATGGCAATGCCACCACCTTTGGAGTGATTAGTATTGCAATCGTGTCAGATAATGTTGTAACCTGTAGGGATGGCAAGAGAGAGTAATGGCCCGAGGCCGCGTGAAGCCAGGTTTCAGTGATGGCCATGAAGTCAAGGTCGTGGGTTAGGATGAGGTCTGCCACTTCTAGTGCGTGGGCTGTAAGGGATCTGACATTAATTAAAGCTCCCTTGATGATGTTTGCATCAGGGAGGGTAGGTTGGGAGGTCGGTGAGAGTGGCAAGGGGAAGGTCCTAGCGATAGTCTGAGGGTGTTTATTATGTCGATAGGGTGTTGCATGCTGGTGAGAGGCATGAGTGAGTCTTGAACACAGTCTGGCGTTTCTCATAGTAAGAGGGCTTGGTTGGTTCGGAGTGGGTCTGGAGGCAAAGTGTTGGAGCCATAGGGCAGGGTTATTAAGGTATGGATTGGTGTGGTGAGAGGTGGTAGGCATGGTTATGGTATTGTGATGGTGAGAGAGCGGTAACAGGTCCGTGGTGTAATTGAATGCCGACACTGAGTAGAAGGTAAGATAAAGTGTGATGGGCAATGTTAATACAAATGAGTTAGGGAGAGGAGGCTGGCGAGGGTGAAAGGCTATCGGGGGCGGGAGCATGTTGGCAAATTGCGCTAGTCTTTAAATACAGTTACCTGCATAGAAAACAAAGAGTACTTAGTGCAAGAGAACATAACTGGCAGTTCAGCTAGATTAAAAGCGTAATTGCATAGGATGAACTAACTAGTTATTCAGTAACAGGCTCGGGTCCTGTACAGTCAAATTAGGAATACATGCATTCAGGTAGGTAGCTACTACTAGGTATATTCCAAGGTGGGCTAGAGCAGGTATGCAGCAGCAAGGATCAAATGCATTTCCCCTTGGTCGGATACGTATGCAGTATACATTAAGGGAAAGTTGCAAAGCATTCAAGGAAAGTTGCAGAAAACAGTCGGCAGGTGGGGCACGGCGGAGTTGCTGTACTGGTTCTGCTATATAACGTTTATGTGCAGGGCCCTAGATATACAGCAGGAATAACGTGCATGCAGATGTACTTGGCAGAGCTGTTAGCAAAGGAGACGGAGTAACAGGTGTGTTGCCAACAATATAAAGTGCTGTAAACAAGGCACATGCAGTGAATCAAGGCGAAATAAAGCGGCCAACAACAATGTCTCAGTATTGGTAGCATGAAGCAATACGAGTGTGCAAGAGCAGGGGCACATAATAGTCCCACCGTGCAGTAGATGAAGATTATTATAGTCAAGGACGCATGCCGGTGTGTGCACAGTCAGGTGCCGGGACAGGGGCAGTAGCAGGGGCACAGCACTTGTGCGCCTGTGCGCGAACAGGGTGCAAACAGGGCCTTACTACTGGCCTTCCTCCGCAGCCGGCTTCAGCCTACGGGAGATGCTGATTGGCTTATGGAGTGTGGTGGTTGCCTAGAAACCTGGTGCAGCCTCGCTTTGGGCCCACACAGCGCTGGCCATTTTGGTTAAGGCGATGATGATAGTAAAATATATCGAAGTGAGTGTCGGGTAGGTTGCTTCATAACCTGGCTTCAGAGAATGCAATAGACACTCTGGATTAGGTTAATCAGGCCACAGGAGTTGATTTGTCTGGCTCGGCACCTTTAGATTGGAGAATGAAGCAGTCGGGCATGTGGGAGCAGGCCATCTGCCTGAATCCGATCAGCTGGTCGTCGTTAAGATGGCTGAGATTGAGGCGTGGCCAGCACATTATCCCCTCTTTCCTCTGCTCCTAGGGCTCCCCCAGATTACAGCTGCATGTCTCGCCATCCCTTTTCAGCTCTACAGTTTTGGATGGAGCGGTATACGAATGGCCAGGTGACGTCAACCCAGGCACTTCATGATTGTGGTTTCTCGTTGTAGCTTCTGGTTCCCTGCGAGTAGATGTATGGCAAGGATTTTCCATTCTGCCCACTGCCTCAACCTGTACCCCATCAATCACTTTTTTCCCCCCATCTGCCTTTTCCCCTGTTTTTTAAGTGGGATCTGCAGCACGACCCCACCCCTGGCCATATCGTTGGCACTTGCTTCCACAGATGGACAGGAATTTTTGTGACCCTGTTTTTTTTTTTATGCCCCTTTTAGATTCTTGGATTTCTTTCCATGGGTCCGCTGCACACTTTTTTTTCTGACCTCTTCTTTAATGTTAGCAGGGTCTTAATTCCTCTCTCTATTTTACTCACATCGATTGGCCCTCAAAGCCCTGTTACAGTGGGGTCAATCAGGATAGGCAATGCCGTTTCATTACGAAAAGAGTTTTGCTCCACAAACCTTCGATCTGCAGCTTCTCGTCCTGTTTCGGTGATATCAGACCCTCTATCCGGCAGAAGTAACCTAATCTCACTCAGCAGTACTGAATTTGCTCTAACCTCCATCCCCATGGTATTATACAGGCGGGTGAAGGATTGTAAGACCACATTTACAACCACCAGTGTACTCGTACTGGTGTCAGCCACTTTGCTCCTTTGCCCCTCCATACCCTGAAACGGCAGGGAGGACCTGTCTGCTTCCTCCAGAACCAGAGTACCAGATACTCCACTGGACATAGAGGCATCCAGGGTGGCCTCTGTCCTCTGTAAAAGGGGTATTGAATAGTGTGGGCGTCAGATTTAGTCTTTCCTGCCTGCCCTCCAGTTCCTGGATCTCTGATTCCAGACTTACACACTTGTTCATTAGCAGCTGAGTTGCCCCTTGCTCTACTTCCATCAAAACAGGCCCAGAGACACTGCACTCAGAGCAACCTGCCTCCTCCACCCTGCTTGAGCAAGCAGCCTCTGATTGCAGAACTCGTCTGTACAATTTGTTTTGGGTGGTAGGGAAAAAGTTGTGTCCTTGCTGCGTGGGCACAGTCCTTACTGTTTGCTGACTAAACACTTCCACCATATCCGCACCCAGCGGTATTTGCTCTCCACTTCTTGGGTGGTAGCACTTTTGTTGTTGTTTCCCTTTCAAACCCGCCCAGAAGGACCCACCACTGATCGTTTTCACTCAAATAGGGGAATAAAGAAGGGAAAGAGGCTGGGAGAGGTTGGAGCCCTTGTGGACACCACAAGTGGAGGAGGAAGTAAGGGAGGAGAAGGAACCCAGAATAAAAAGTGCACAAGAATAAGGGGGATGGAACTCTCGAATTAAGTCAGTTGGAGTGAACTATTGGGTGGAGGATGGGCTTTAATGGGATAATTGACACACCCCTAGATCGCTTATCTAATGACCTGCCTCAGTATTGTGATAAAATATTAAAATAACACTTCGAGTGGGTGCAGTACACCGCTGGGCAGTGCTCTTCGAGAATGGCCAGGAGAAGGGAACGTTCAATGGTGACTCGATGGAAAACATGTTCTCATATCTGTTGGTGATATATAAAGGCTCCAAGTTAAAGAGTAGGCAGAATATTTTAGGCTTATGGAACCTCTATGAAGAGAAAAAATAGAAACCCGCAAAAGGAGTCTGGAAAGGTAGTGACACTGCGGTACCGCCCACTACACCGCCCCCTCCCTACAGGCTGTACCCAACGCTAAAACCTGCAGCAGGGTAACCTAACCTAAGATGGGTGTCTCCAAGGAGGGACAAAGCAGAAACAGGGAGGGGAAAGCCAGAGGCCAGAGTCACTACTTCTACAGAGTGAACTGCCGCCAGTAACAAGAAGTACTTAGCGGACATAGAAAAAAGTGCCTTGCGCCAGTTAGAAACTGTTCAAAGCAGCTGAAGTGTGATGGAGAAGGAGGTCTGAAAATAGGAGGAGCAGCCAGGGGTGATGGGAACACCAGGTGACTGGACGTCTGTGAAAATTATGTTTAAATTTGATAAGGAAACCACGGAATAGGAGTGGAGGAGAGCTCTTTGGGGTCTGAAGCAGGCCCTGTGCATACCAATGAGGGCGGAGGAACAGGGTCAGGCAGGAAAGAGATATGGGACAACCAAATGGGATGAAGACAGAGATAACTGAAGAGAGGAGCAGGCTGAGGAAAGAGGAGAAAGAGAGGGAAGAGCAGTAGGAACTGGTCAAAGACCCTCCTAACAGGATAGGAAGGATGGCGGTAACTAGTATTGCAAAGGGCAGCGCTGTTCCCGCTCCATGAACACAGTTGCCCCTGTGATAGAAAGGCATCGGAGGACCGCAGCATGTACCATGGCAGAGCATGGACAGAGATAGCTTGCCATCCCTTGCAGCGGGAGCGGACAATTGGATATATAACCTTGAGAAAGAGACAGCAGGGCTTATCTTGGCAATTAACGTCATGAAGAGCCTATTGGCAGCCATATTGGGAGAAAAGTGGGACAAAATATGGGAGCAGGCAGGCTATAATGAAGTAAAATAGAGCAGTAACATACACAACGCTGTGCCCTTTAACAACTTCCGCGCACACGTGCGGAAGATATTAAGGACAATGGACCCAGGCGCATCAGACATGGGGGCCATTTTGGCACGCAAAATGAAGACAGACGAGGACCCCAAAGAATACATACAACATATACAGGAGATGTGGACATGAAAGATGCGACATTCATGGGACGTAAACATACCAATATTTTATCACATACTGGCCCGAGGACTCCCTTCAGATGTGCAGACATCCCTAGAAAAGGTGGTTGGGATTGAGGCGAAGGGGTGGCCAGAAATACAGACCACCATAGTACACATTTGTAAGCGAAAACCAAAAGGGGAAAAGGACATGAAAGACAATGCAATTGAGACTGAGGCAAAATTGGTGCAAAAGAAATGATCTAATATATCCATGGAGGGGGCTGTGCTTACCAACATTGTCCCAGGACAGCTCAAAGTTGCCCGTTCAGCAAGGGGGTTCCCTGTGGGGGGCGTGCCAAAGTGAGGAGTATATCCTAGCCAGGAGAGGTCTAGCAGCCGGGACGGTAACCCCAAACAGGAAGTGTATCAGCACAGGGATACTATCAGCAAGGGGGATATTACCCGCAGACAGGCTATTACCAACAGGGTAGAGGATATTCACAGAGAGGGAGGGGGTTTGGATACGGTAGGTTGGGACCCAGATTTGGAGGTCCGTGTTTTATATGTGGGGATAGAGGACACTTTGCACGAACGTGTCCATATGGACAACAGCAACTGTATGGCCTGGAGGGGGTGCAGGGATATGTGGAACCAATTTAGTCACAGGGGAAGCCTATACAAGCACAGATGCAGCCAACTGAAGCACAAATGCTGCCCCCACTGGTGCAGGCTGCATTCACACAGACCGTGCAATCTGTAGGGCTTGCAGTTGCCTTGACACCACAGGTAAACGCACAGCAGCAGACCACAGTACCACAGACTGCTTTACAGACTCAAGCACAAATATACACACAGGGAGACAGCACATTGTTAGCCCAGAATACAGTGCCTCATTATATGGGCATGACAGTTATTGGAGGCAGCCCATTTCCAAAACAAATCCCTAATCCCCAATAGGGCAGCCCTTGGGGAACACTTGTGTACCAATCCTTTCAGTAACTGAAGGCCCAGATGAGAGAACTGAGGTAGGAGAACATTTTTGGTCGGGAGGGGAGCCACCAAATTCTGTATTAATGAGGGTGTCTTTTACCTGTCTGACAAAGTAATGGACACACTGGAATTTTCTGGGGATGTTGTAACAGTTCCTATCACTGAAGAGAAGATTTACCCCTCACAATAGGCACACAGCAGATTGAATCGCCCCTATTGTATTAAAAACGCCCCCTCAACATATTACGAAGAGATAAAATGAGCAAATTAAATATGATTTAAAAAAAGTGATGGCAAGAATTTAGAGGGCAAAGGGTGATGTGGTTTTCCTCCGGGACAAACCTTTGCTAGATGAGGCTAAAGGTTTCCTGTCCAATTCAAGATATTTGAGAGAGTATCAAATTGTTACGGTTTCAAATCAAGAGGTGTTTGTATACTGTTTAGAAGGGGCATGAATGTGAATATAGAAAGGGTAGCCACGGACGGTGAAGGTCGAATTATTTTTGCAGATATATTACATGGTGGTAAGATGCTCACTTTAGGAAGCGACTATGGTCCGTGTTCTTCAGGGAAATCTTTTTTTGAAGAATGTACCCAATTATTGCGTGATATGCATGGAGAGACAGTAATCCTAGGTGGAGATTTTAATTGTGTAATTGATCACAAAATGGATCGTTCGGCCATGTGCAGATTTACAAATTTGGGGGTGTGTAGAGAATGTATCCATCTACTCCAGAGGTTTGATTTGGTGGATGTGTGGAGGGCAATGCACCCGTCAGTAAAGAAGTTAACTTTTTATTAACCTGTGCATGATTCATTTTCATAGATTGATTATATACTAATATCTGATAAGCTGAATGATAGTTGTCTGTGTAAATATTAAGGAAAGAGAGATTTCAGATCATGCGTTGATGGATTTGCCACTGGATTTGAGTGGTGGTGATTCTGCGTTTGTTAGGTGGCGATTTAGATCAGGAATACTACATGACTTGGAGAAGGTTTTGAGGCTTTGAACATTCATTGAAGTTTCTTTTCAAGGACAATATACGTTCGGCAGATATTTTGGTGATTTGGGATAGTTTAAAGCAACAATAAGGGAGGGGAATTGATAAATAGGAATTCTTACTCTAGAATTGCAGGGTTAAAAGAATTGCAGCGATTGGAGTCAACACTTACTCATTTACAACAGAAATATGCATTAACTGGGAATATGACCGATAAACTGAAGACAGTTCAAGTTCAGGAAGAGTTGAGTAATAGGACCGATTTCTTGGTGGAGAGGGGTTTATTTTTTATGCGACAAATATTGGGAATGTGGGGACAAAAGTGCTGGGCAGTAGATTGAATGGGATGGTTGAAAGATCATAAATTCAGGGCATAACAGACGATCATTGCAGTATAGCTGTGAAACATGCTGACATCTGCATTTGTTTGCATTTGTTTTCATTTATTTTCTGAGTCACTATATACTGAAGATTCCTTTCTATGAGGACTGATCTAGAGGAGTTTTTGGAGCCAATTGATATCCCTGTACTGACTCCCGAGGATAAAGTTGCCTTGGACGCTCAACAATTGAAGTGGAAGAAATTCTGAAAGCAATTGGGCAACTTAGAGTTGGCAAATCCGCAGGATTAGATAGGTTACCTGTGGAGTTTTACAGATCCATCAGTTCAACTTTAGCTCCTTTTTTGTGTGAATTATATGGGTTTTGTGTCCGAGTATGAGAAAGGCTTTCATCACTATAATTCCTAAGCCAGGAAGAGATCATAAGAGATGTGGAAATGATAGGCCAATTTCTTTGCTCAATGTGGACATGATATTGTTCTCTCAATTCTTATCAAATAGATTAGATAGATGTATAGGGGATTTAATTCATACTTCACAGGTTGGTTGTATGAGAGGTAGGTTCGGGTATGATAATGTTAGCACCCTAATTGATGTGATGGGGCTCTGAGGGGATGTTCTTTCAGATACGGTCTTAGTACATTAATGGACGCTGAGAACGCATTTGATAGGGTCAATTGAGAATTTTTTAGATTTACAGCTAAAAATGAGGTTTGGTAGTGGCTTTATGAAAGCAGCGGAAAGCTTACATTATGCAGTAACAGCACATATTTGGGTAAACAATGTATTGTCTGACTCTTTTCAATTTACGCGTGGTACGAGACAAGGTTGCCCTTTGTCTCCATTCTTGTTTAATATTGCTTTAGAATCATTGGCAGCCTTCATTCATCAGGATGAAGGTTCAGAGGACTGTGCTTTGGTGAAAAGGAGATAAAAGTGCTATCTTGTGCAGACAATATGGCAATCATTCTTTCAAATCCAGAAAGGGGTTGGGGGGCGTCTATGGCCTTGGAAAATGCATTTGAAAAAGTAGGCAGGCTTTCAGGACATAACATTAATTGGGATAAAACAGAGATCTTCCTACTCTCTGCGACTTGTAGAAGGGGAGATTTTGCAGCATGGAATTGTAAATGATCAGATTATTAAATGAAATATCTGGGCATTTATTTAATATAGAACGTGAAGAAACTACCAGAATTTCACATAGATCGACTGATTGAGATGTTGGTGAATACTGTTAGGAAATGAGCACGGCTATCCTTAGGTCTTCAGGCTAAAGTTAAAGCCATCAAAATGTTGCTGCACCGAAGGTTCGGTATGTCATTCAATCCCTGCCCGTACGATTCCCGAAAACATTGTTGAAGATGATTGAGAAGACTTTTCAACATTTCCTGTGGGGAGTGTAAGAAACCAAAGGGTGTCTCACCTACTAGTACCCAGGGATCTCTTTCTCAGGTGGCCACGGCATGGCCATCGCCTTTTAATACAAACCCTGGGGGTCGACCAGAGTAGGAGGATCATCTGGGTGAGGGGTCTTCGGGGTGTGGGGTGTCAGGCAGCCGATGATGAGATGCAGTATTCCCCCCCTTTTTATGTACACCAAACCCATCCTCTTTTTTTTTTTTAGGATTCTCTGATGTCCCAACTCCCCCACCCCTTTCTAAACAAACGCTGGGCCGTGAAAGAGGGCGTCTAAGAGTAACAAGACTAACTCTTATACATCGCACAGACAAAGTCAGGCACTTGACTTAAAGTGCATACAACTCATTCCAATTAGCTTGCCTCCCAGGGATGAAAGGCAGAACATAGCGACACACTCTGAGCAAGGTGGAACTAAGAGCAGAACTTTCGGGGCAGAGTGACGGACCAAGGGACAAGAGCAGCGAGTCGAGAACCCCAGGAGTTCCCTACAGGAGGTCATTGCCTCCGAATGGCCAAATCCCAAAGCAGAAGGCTGCATTGTGTTTCAAGGACGCCAGTGACCCTCCCGGGTGAACGGCAGAGTTGGGGAGGCAGGGCCAAGCCTGTGGTACTAATCTTGACTCGTGCATTGGAAAACTGTAAAGACAAGAGAGAAACGCACACAAGTCTCCATGAAAGGTGAATTGTTTGTAGCGATAAAGTGAATGAACTATAAAAGCGAAGTGATCAAAATTAAAGGAATGGTTCGCCCAAAAACCTTTAGTTAAAAAATAGATAAGCAACATAAAAAAAAACAATTGGCGGTTTTTTTTTTCTTCGAAGTCCCTATGTAAAATTTTGAGCAATTCAAGCTCAAAGATAGCACATGGGGGCATCCATTTTGTGAAATGGATGCCCGGCCTGTGCTCGCTTTGGCTTTTGCGGCACTAATGAAGGAAAAGACAGCCAGCTGTAGTAAACAAAAGCTACCACTGGGTGGCTTTTCCTTCATTGGTGCTGTACGCGGAGGACGGGGACCGGAGACTACAGGCAGAAAACCTGCAGCTGCATCTCGGTAAGTGCTATTTTTTTAATAAAAATAAACACTAGCTGCGTTTTTTTTTCTAAGTTTTCCGGGCTTGAGGAGCCCGGAAAACTTAGAAATAAAACCGCAGCTTTAAAAACATTGTATTTATGTTTGCGGTAGCTTTTGAAGTGACTGCAAACATAAATACAACGTTATTGTGTTTGAAAACGCTGCCCTAAAGCCCCAAATGGGAAAGCAGATTTAGGCAGAAACACAACGCGGTTGTGTTTGAAAATGCTGCGGTTTTTCTTGGAGCCTGAGAAACTTAGAAAGAAAAACCGCAGCGTTTTCAAACACAATAACTTTGTATTTATGTTTGCGGTCGCTTCAAAAGCGACCGCAAACATAAATACGTTTTTAAAGCTGCGGTTTTATTTCTAAGTTTTCCGGGCTCCTACAGCCCGGAAAACGTAGAAAAAAAAACGCAGCTAGTGCTTATTTTAAAAAATAAATAAATAGCACTTACCGAGATGCAGCTGCAGCTTTTCTGCCTGTAGTCTCCGGTCCGTGTCCTCCAAGTCCCGGCACCAATGAAGGAAAAGCCACCCAGTGGTAGCTTTTGTTTACTACAGCTGGCTGGCTTTTCCTTCATTAGTGCCGCAAAAGCCAGCACAGGCGGGCAGCCATTTCACAAAATGGATGCGCCCATGTGCTTGCTTTTTCAATTTTTGAGCTTGAACTGCTCAAAATTTTACATAGGGACTTCGAAAAGAAAATACGCCAATAGTTTTTTTTTTTATGTTGCCTATCTATTTTTGAAATAAACATTTTTGGGCGACCCATTCCTTTAACCCTGAGAGAAGGGGAGAGTAAAAAGCTGAGCATTGATTTTTCAGTCGAAGTGGTGCTGCGGAGGTCTGTAGAGAAAACCACGCACATTTGATACTCTTTGACATCCAGAAACGCTCTGAGCCCGACTGAGGGAGACCCAAAGTGTAATAAACTTGGGGAAGGGACCCTCCCCCCCCCTGCAAGTACTGTTTAACTTTATTTGTGAAAGGTCTGAGCCCAACAGAAGGGGGCTGGCGTGAATATTTTGTTGAACGTTGTTTGGAAGACTGGAAAGAGACTTTCACGTGGAAGGCCAGGCGGACTGCAATCTGTTTTTAACTGTTTTTGTGTTAAAAACCAGACCCATAGTGTGTCATCCTGCCTTCAGGGAGGTACCCCCTTACTCTGTGCTGTCTAACATGGGGAGGAGAGCTGATTCAACCACATTTATTCTTTATATTTTGAACACTGATTTTCCTTTAAATACATATCTCCTTTATACACTTTTTGTACAAGAGATGGGGCAGGCATTAGGTTTTGTTAGCATAGGCCATTTTCATTTGACGTACTCAACTAGGACTGCTTTATTCATTAATTGATGGTTGAGACTACTCCCATCCTAGTTATAAGGCAAGGTAGCAGTTTTTCCAAACTCCAAAACTTTAATAAAGGTTTTACAAATTGAACCTTTTGTGTCAGTGTCATACTTCTGATACCATGCCTCCTCTACAGGAGAGAGAAAGAAGCCT
Source organism: Ambystoma mexicanum (assembly GCF_040938575.1). NCBI lineage: Eukaryota > Metazoa > Chordata > Amphibia > Caudata > Ambystomatidae > Ambystoma > Ambystoma mexicanum. The sequence continues at coordinate 255,104,114 of NC_090940.1, read as the reverse complement.
ACAATTCCTCAATACGTTCTGAGTAGTATGCGTGAAGGGGGATTTAGTTATCCTGATTTGATTAAATACCATACAGGCTTCTTGCTTAAAAAGGTGAATAATTATTTGATACCAGGCAATATGCAGGAACCACTCTTGTTGACAATAGAGAGGAAAGGTTTTCTCTGTTTAAGTTGAACAATATTTATTCTATGGGGAAGATTCCAAATATTACTAATCAATTGCCTTCAATGATTGTAACTCGTGAAGCCCTTACACAGTGGTTGACTGAGAGATTGAGATTGATATTTTATTTCTATCGCGCTCGTACACAAGTGTTTCAGAGCGCGACAAGGCAAGGGAGGGGAACAGGGAAGAACAAAACTGCGATCTTACTAGGCCCAGTGACATTGAGAACACACAAGTGCATGGGAGAGGGGGGAGGGGAAAAGTGCATGGAAGGGAGGAGAGGGGGAAAGTGCGAAGCAGAGGAGAAACAGATAAATAACAATAAATAAATAATAAAGGCAACAAACAATGGTAATGCAGCCAGCAATTTGCAAGTGCTAGGTTTACGGCAGCAGACAGGGTAGGTCCGATAAGTGCAGGAAGAAAAAGGGGGGGGGGCTGTATGGGTACAGATACAGACCCCAGTGCAAGGGGTGACCCGTAGGCAGTGCGGGAGGGTGACAGGATGAGCAGGTACCTGGGCCCAAAAGACAGAGGGTGGCCAGGTGCACGGTGCCAAGAGAGTACAGATCAGCATGGGAGAGGGGGAGCGTAGGCAGAAGAAAAGAGGAAGGTCTTGAGGTGCTTCCGGAATCGGAGATGGTTTTCCTCAAGTTTTAGAGTGGCAGGGAGGCTGTTCCAGAGGGAGGCCCCAGCCGAAAAAAATGTATCCGATCAAAATGTATGGATACATTATAAAGCATCTCTCTGGCATAACCCTTGTCTTCAACTGACAAAATATTGTGTTGACGTGTTTGGCTTTCAAAAGGAATTTCGGAGATGGGTGATGTTTTAAAGGAGGGTCAGGTACTTTTGTTTACAGAGCTACAACGAACATTTGGTCTTGGGAATAGGGAGTTAGGTAGATTTAGAGAGTTGAAGTCCCTTTTGTTGCAGAGATTAAATATGTTATCATCCCAAATGGAAAATAACCGAGTGGATGTGCCATCTTTGCATCGCCTCCGCACATGGTATCCACATTTCTCAATATGATGCCTATGGATCCAGTGTTTGAGTTTTGGGGGAAAACTGCATAGAGCTTGGGAGGGTGATTTGGGTTGTGATATTTCAGACAATGAGTGGAAGCAGGTGTTGGGAGTCGGTTTTAGAAGCAAATTGAACTTGAAGCTAAGATTTATTCAATAAAAGATCTTGCGCCGCCTTTATTGGACTCCAGTATGTATGCATAGCCTAGATTTGATGGGCAATGATAAATGCTGGGGTTGTAGTGTGGAGAGGAGCACTTTATTACATATATTGTGCGAGTACCCTAGGTCAAAGATGTTTTGGAGGGATGTACTGGATAGAGTGGATGCGATTTTGAGTATACATTTTCCGAGGATGCCTCTTCAGTTTTTTTTGTGTCTAGATGGGGGGGAAGATGTATAGATGAAAAAATATATGGACAATGGATTGACGAAGTTCTGATGGTAGTGACAAAACAGATTCTGAAGTTATGGAAAACTAGGATAAAGCCCTCAGTGGAGGAATGGTTGTATAATGTGCAGATTCTCTCAGGCTTTGAGAAAGTTTTGTTTGATAAGCACGATCAGGGAGATCTTTATTTGGAACTTTGGACACATATAACAGTTGAAATGGTACATAGGAATTCTGCGTATGTTGTATGATTGGTTGTGTAAGTCTGTGTGTGAATGTGTGGAATGTCGTCTTGTCATTTTTTTTTGTTGGACTCATACTTGGGGATGACATTTTTTTTGTGATTCATACTATGTTATTCTATTTATTGCTATGTTTTGTAAATCTTTTTATGGGGTCCATGTTTGAGTCGACAGCATATTCATTTGTTGCAAGGGGGTGTTGTTTAAATTCTTAAATTTTTGGCTTTGTACTCTGATTTTGTAGAATTTAAAACATAAAGAATTAAAAAAAGAAAATATAATTTAATTTTCACAAAAGTGCATAGTATGCTCGACACCCAGTATCATTTATGAATGGGTCGAAACCTTCATACAAGCATTTTGCGCACATAGCACTTTATACGGGTCACCACAACACCCTGAGGTATTCCTTTATGGGTGCAAGTATTGTTTGGGTGGGTACCCAGAATGAAAGATAAAATAGTACAATTGGCCACCTAATCTTTGTTCAGACCAGCAGTGCACACAGAAATAGTACCCGGAACAACACTGACCATACATTTAGAAGCAGCACTTACAAGGAAAGACATGGTCATTTTGTGTGGGACAGATGAAGATGAGTGGCGCACTGTCCTCTGAATTGCCCCAACATTAAGACTAACAGACTTGACTGATGCACAGGAGGGGGAATTAGTATTTCAGAAATGCTTCCCATGTCATGTACACACAGAGGAGAGACAGGTCCCCTCAGGATGCAGGTAGCGAGCAAGGCATTACTCACTTGCGGGAAGATTTGAAAAAAAGTACCAGAGGTACTATGGACCAGTTGCCCGCATGATGTAGGGTTTTTGAAGGGAGTGGGGTTGTTGAAGGGAAGTTGGGGCAGTGTGGATAAAAGTGAAGGATGGGGCACGGTTGCCCCGGGCTAAAAAGTACCCATTATCACTTGAAGCAGACAAGGGTATATATGGCATACAAAGTAATAGTTCCAGTAGCACTGCAACACATTTTGTCAAAAATAAAATGCCAAGTTGCATTTATTGTGAAGGTGATGTCAGCCCGACATGTGTTTCGAGCTATCCAGCTCGTCTTCCGAGGCTGATTAGACATGATTTTACATCCATCGATTACGTAAACCAAACATTGCCAAACAGCATTTACATCAGTACACCCCACTTTGACCATTTAAAAAAAAGAAACGATTTCATTTCATAATAAAGACAGAGCATTGCATGAGGAATAAGAGTAAAACGATTTTACAATGCAAAACAAACACAAGAGAGAAAAAAGGGAGACAAAAGAATATAAACATATGTCATTAACTTGAACTGCTTGGCTTCCGCGACCAGATAGTTATGTTGCCTTATTTTGGTAACTATGCCAATTACAAAAAAGTTTTAATTGTACCTTATTAATAAAGAGACATGATGCCAAATCAAATGGTAGGCAGCGTGCCTATTCCGCATATCAATTACTGTAATGAAACGTAACTGTTACTAAACCTCTACATATCCACCTGTTAAGGATTTCAATCAGGCGATGCACACCTTAGTCTCAGCCCTGTATGCAGCGCGCAATTGAAATGCTTGTTAGATTAGATTTGTTTAAATATTGAGATGGTACACCACTCATACACACCCCTTATTCAAATACCCCATGGTCACGATATTTATTTTTACATTTTTTAAAGCGCTCACACAGCCCGCAGGCATCGAGGCGCTGTTAGAGGAATTGTTTGTTTTATATTTGCGTAATTTTTTTTCTCTTAGTTGCGTATTTATAACGTGCTTAAACACCCAGAGGTTTCTAAGCACGGACCCGGGGATCTAACCTGTGTTGCTTGGTGTCTTCTTGCTTCCAAGGCGCACACGTGGCCGCTGAGCTATCCTCCCGGGACATGAACCAGGCTGGTTGATAAAATATAATATTTATTATTTTATTTGAAAATTAAAAAGAAATCATACCATTTTTAATATGGGACAGCAATCACCAATGGGGTGATAAGAACAATATAAATGTAAGCATGCACTTAGTTTAACCTTCTATTGACACCACTACAAAACATCAAGGAATAGGAGAACATCTTGATTTTAGGTAAGATAGCACTGGAGTATGAATTTCCCCCTGCAATGTTCCCTTAGAGATTAGAACTAAAGACAATGCAAGGCAAGGTAGACTGATTTTCTCGGTTCCTATTGATACACAGTCCACTTTTAGTTTGGATTTTGGACAGTCAGCGCTCTGGATCACCACACGGATCTGGTCTAACACAGGGCAGCCGGACAAACTCAGCGGGACAGAGTCAGCTGGGCAGGGACTGGATACCAAAGGATAGTTCTTCTGGACTGACAATTCTGGTTACTGGATACTATAGGTCATCAGGATAGCCGGATAGCAGCAACATGCAGTGAGTGGCAGCAAGCCAGGTTAATTCAGGATGCTTCCCAAAACACCAAAGCGATTCCCTTGGTTATGGGGATTATTTTAGAATTGAGGCCTAGCTGAAGCAGGATCAGCAATTGCTTGGCCTTGTGGCTGAGATGTGGAGTGATGGATAAATGCAAGATGAAGACAGGAACAGACCGGAACAGGACGCCGGCGTAGGAATCGGGAATCGGTGGGTCCTGAGTGCTAGTCAGGTGCCCTAATTTACAATGCCCGATGACATCATTAAAGTATATGACAGGGGCAGGATTCACTACCCACGCCCCTAACTATAGGATTGGGCAAGGGCATAGTGTCTGCCTTGCTCACAACTGGTTGGATATCAGAAAAGTGATGTCATGTTTGAGGTGATTTTTACTCTATCTAGAAACTCCCACATTTTACTAAAAATCTGATTTTGCCAAAAACACATACTTCTACAGTTGCAACCTCTTAGCAAGTCAGATACACAGGTTACACATTTTGTGCAGCACAGATTAGTCTAAACCTCCAGTCTGTGCGACCTTGTTTCGCCTTTTTGACACATTTTGGTAATTTTACACATTCAAGATTTGGCCTAAAATTTTACAATTTTATACACAGATGCAAATTATCCCTGAGGGATGTATGTACAAAATTTGACGTTTGCAACATGGATGCTTTTCTGGTAATACAACATATATCACCATTTTGAGGGGATTGGGTCCTCCGACGTATTCCATATCTATGACCATAATCACCACAGCTGTGCTGCTTCGGAAAATCTTTCGGTGTCTGCGTCCTGCGTCGATGACGTCGATACACCGCCCTCGAGGACCTCCTCCGACGACCGACGTCACTGGATGTTATAAGTAGGATGCACGACGCCCGTAGCCTCAGTTCCGTTTTTTCCACTAACGTGTTCGCTCCGGGAATCTCAGTGCGCCTCGACGCTTTGGAGTTTCTGTTGTTTCTCGGTTCTTCAAACCTGTTAGTTTTGTGAAGTTTCTTCTTCGTGAAGGATGTCTACCTCGTCTTCCACCCCGCGTCCGGGATTTAAGAAGTGCGGGGACTGTGGGTCCAAGATATCGGTTACGGACTTGCACGACACCTGCCTCTGGTGCCTCAGAGAGGCCCGTGACACGGATGACTGTGTCGACTGGCAGTCGCTCACGTCTAAAGCCTTGCGGGAGCGCAATAAGAAGTTATCGGTAGGTAAGGTGTCTAAGCCACGGAAGTTGAGGTCTGCAGGGCTTTCGACGGACGATTCGAGAGGCGACACTCCGCGTCGGAAGTCCAGTGGGTCTCGGTCCCGCCACTCCTCTGCCTCTTCGAGGCACTCCCGGAAGCGCCGTCATCGGTCGCCTTCCCCATCTTCTTCCGAGGACCCCGCCCGTCGGCGGGTCGCTTACCCTACCAAGCAGGCGACGCCGGAGGAATGGACTTCCTTCGGGAAGAAAATGTTAGTGATTCTCAAATCGCAGGGCACCGGTCCGTCCGCGCCTCCAAGTGGGGTCGGACATGATCGGTCGAGAGACACCGCTCGCACGCCTTCGGGCTTGGGTGGTCGGCACGATTCGCGAGAGAGGTCCCGCTTGGACAAGGGGAATTGTTCTCGTAATGCCCGGTCCAGGTCCCGGTCCCCGACGCGCTTGAGACCGTGTGAACCTGTGATGTCTTCGAGGAAGACGTCCGCGCCGCGTTGGGCGTCGACGCCGATTCACTCAATGCCCTCGACGCCTTTCGAGGCTGTGTCAACGGGGGTACCCCGAGGCTCGGTGGAACCCCCTAGAAAGGCTCGGGCCAAGGTCAAGCATGGCTTTGGTTCACATTCTGTGCCTTTTTACCGCCTTCTTGAGTTTATTTCAGAGGTGGATGAGGGCTCTGATGATGGCATGGTTCCTAATACGGTGCCAGACGAGATTCTCTCGGGCCTTAGCCAATTTGAGGACCTGAGGTAGTCCCTGCACGATGCTAGTGGGCTGGACACCTCTCCGGAGGTGGAGTTTTGTAGGCCTGAGCCTGGCACTCATGCCGACTCCTCGTACCGGTGCCTTATGTCGAGGGTCACTGAGTACTTGCGATGGTCTGCTCCCCCGGGGGAGTTTCTTCAGGATGACCTTATGGATATCCTCGACCTTGGTCCACCAACTGACCCGGTACTGCCGTTTCATATGGCTCTACAGAGGAGGGTGGCAGCGGCTTGGACTGCTCCGGAGAGTCTCCCGGCAGTGGGCAAGTCTTTGCTGCGAAAATACCGCCCAGCCAGTAGCGACCCCTGCTACTTGTCCAAGCACCCCACTCCGGAGAGTTTGGTGGTGCAGGCGGCTACGACCCCAGCAAAGCAGGCGTCGTATCCTTCCATCCCTCCTGATGGGGACGACAAGCGTTTTGACGGCTGGGCAAAGTAAGTGTTTTCTTCAGGGGGTATGGCGCTTCAGGCGGCCAACTCTGTATGTGCCTTGTCACATTTCACGCACTCTGTGGAACTGTGTTTCCTTAGCGGCTGAACATATTCCCGAAGGGGACGAACAGGATTGTTTCCTTGTCATGGTTCAGGATGGCAAGGATGCCATGTGTGAGTCCGTTCAGTCGGGTTTGGACATGGCAGATTGTGTTAGCCGGTCCATGGCGGCGAGCACCGTGATACGCAGGTTTGCGTGGCTGCAGAAGTCGGGGTTTGCTCCTGATGTGCAGGCCCGGCTCCTCAACATGCCCTTTGACGGGGAACATCTTTTTGGCAGCAAGGCTGACGAGAGCCTTGAGAGGTTGCAGACCTCAAAAGCTGCAGCAAAGTCGTTGGGCGCTGCAGTTAGACAGCCTCTGCCTTTTCGTCCTAGGGGACAGCAATGGAGGGGAGGTTCCTTTACTCATCCTTTGGTAAAGCGAGAGGTGCTGCCAGTCAAAGGGGGCACCGTAGGAGTGCCAGAGGTGGAAAACAAGGTATTCGAGGTGCTAAGGCTGCTCGGGCAGTTGCCTCTTTGCCCTCAGGCAACGCCTCAGCCGCTTCAGCTCAGTCATGAGGCCATGTCCCATGGTTCGCCGGTTGGGGGAAGGCTGGGGCAGCATCTTGCAGAGTGGCGCGCTATTACTTCAGATGTGTGGGTTCTGGAGATCATAACCCACAGCTACTGTCTTCCTTTCCGGCAGAGGCCTCAAGACAATCCACCGGGGAAACTCTCTTTGAAGAGTTACTTGCGCAGGAAATTCAATCCCTGCTGGAGAAAGGCACCATAGAACTGGTGCCTGTAGCGGAGAGGAACAAGGGATGGTATTCCCCTTATTTTTTGATTTCCAAGAAAGACGGGGGATTGAGACCCATCATGGACTTGCGCGGTTTGAACAAACTCCTCAGGAGGGACAAGTTCAAGATGGTTACTCTCTCTCAAGTCCTCCAGATCCTTCAACTTCAGGGCTGGTTGGTGTCTCTCGACCTCAAGGACGCTTATTTTCATATGCCGATACATCCAAAGCACAAGTACCACCTGAGGTTCGCATTTGGCGACTCGCACTTTCAGTTTCCTGTCCTGCCGTTTGGATTGACCTCTGCCCGAGGGTCTTCACCAAGCTCATGGTAGTGGTGGCAGCGCACCTCCGGAAAGGGGGGGATTCACGTCTACCCCTACCTGGACGATTGGTTGATCAGGGCGCGCTCTCCCAAGCAAGTCCTGGATCATCTGTCAGTCACCTGCCACTCCCTCCACAAGCTGGGCTTCTCCCTCAACTTAAAGAAGTCCCATTTGACACCAACTCAGAGGCTCCAGTACATCGGAGCAGTGCTCGACACATCCCTGGGGCAGTGTTTTCCTCCCCAGCTGAGGGCTCATCACATTCAGCAGATGGTGCACAAGTTTCAGCTTGCCCAGAGTCTCCCAGCGTTCGAGTTCTTGAGATTGCTCGGCTTATGGCATCCTGCATTCTTCTGGTGCCAGAGGCCAGGTTGCGGATGTGATCTTTGCAATGGGCACTCAAGCTCCAGTGGTCTCAGTCCTCCGGCAGGATGTCGGACCCTGTTCAGGTGCCGTCCTCGGTCACCCAGGACCTTCTGTGGTGGGCCGTCGAAGACAATCTGATGAAGGGGGTTCCATTTGGCTACCCTGGCCGGAGGTGACGATCGTGATGGACGCATCCCTCACGGGATGGGGAGCTCATGCCAACGAGTTGACAGTCAGGGGTCGTTGGTCTCTGTCGGAGTCCAGACTCCATATCAATCTGTTGGAGCTGAGGGCCGTCAGGCTAGCCCTGAAGGCTTTTCTGCCGACTGTGCGAGGGAAGAATGTCCTGATCCTGACAGACAACACGGTGGCCATGCACTAGCTCAACAAAAAGGGGGGGGGCAGGGTCACTTCCTCTGTGCAGGGAGGCGATGCAGCTCTGGTTCTGGGCAATCCAGCAGGAAGTTTCGATCTTGGCAGTTCATCTGGCCGGAGACGAAAACGAGACGGCGGACGCTTTGAGCAGGCAGAGCGCGATCTCCCACGAGTGGGAGTTGGCTCAGGAGATTCTCCAGGAGATCTTCACCCTTTGGGGGACCCCTCAAGTGGATCTCTTTGCCTCCAGTGCCAACCGGAGGTGCGAGAGGTTCTGCTCTTGGGAATTTCCTCCGAAAGGAGCCTTAGGAGACACGTTTGTGGTGGAGTGGTCATTCCCAATGCTGTATGCGTTTCCTCCAGTCCCCGTCATCCCGCAAGTACCGCAGAGGTTACAGAGGTTCGGTTCCCGGATGATCCTCATTGCTCCGGTGTGGGCCCGGAGGACGTGGTACCTGGACCTTCTCTACTTGTCCATCTGCCCTCCGCGTCGTCTTCCCTACCGAGACGATCTGCTCTCATGGGAGGGGGGTCAGGTTCTCCATCCAGAGGTCAGATCCCTCAATCTTCACGCTTGGTTTCTGAAAGGTTGAGGTATAAGGATTGGGACCTCCCTGAAGACGTGATGGAGGTGTTGCTCTCGGCCAGACAGCCAGCAACAAAGTCCCTGTACTGTTGCCGTTGGTGTAAGTTCTGTGACTGGTGCAGGGTTAAGAATGTGGATCCTTTTGCATGTGACATTCCTGTAGTTCTGTCTTTTTTGCTTTCTTTGGCCCACAGGGGCCTGCAAGTGGGTACCGTTAAAGGTTACCTGGCGGCGCTGTCCATATTTAAGCGCTCGTCTGAAGAGTGTTCCTATTTTAAAATTCCTTTAATTTCTCAGTTTCTGAAAGGGCTCACTAATGTGTTCCCTCCGTCACCTTTCCAGGTGCCCGGTTGGGATTTGAACCTTGTTCTCAAGTTTCTGATGGGTGCTCCGTTTGACCCTTTGCATTCATGCCCTTTGAGACTGGTAACTCTTAAAACTGTATTTTTGGTTGCGGTCACTTCCGCTCGCAGAGTGAGTGAGTTACAGGCACTTTCAGTTAAGCCACCCTTCACTGTGTTTCATAAGGACAGGGTTGTCCTTAGAGTTCGTCCTTCCTTTCTTCCGAAGGTGGTGTCGGAATTTCATTTAGGTCAGAAGGTTGTTCTTCCGGCGTTTTATCCTCCTCCACATCCTGGTAAGGAAGAGGAGAGGCTTCATCCTAGGAGAGCGTTAAGCTTTTATATTTCACGCATGTCCCGGGTCAGAGTGGACGATCAACTCTTCATTGGTTACGCTGGAAAGTGTTTGGTTCAAGCTGTGACGAAAGAGACTTTGTCTCGCTGGATTATTTTGGCTATCTCTGAGTGTTACCGCTTGGCGGGTAAGGACCCACCGATCGTCTTACGGGCCCATTCTACCAGGTGTATGGCTGCCTCTACTGCCCTACAGAGGGGTGTTCCTATTCGTAACATCTGTGATGCAGCCACCTGGGCTTCAGTGCATACTTTTGTACATCACTACTCCCTCAATTCCATCTGGGGGCTGGATCTGGCCTTTGGCAAGGCGGTCCTTTACCCCGCAATTTGATTGGGCATTCTAAATTTCAGTTTTCTAAATTCTTTTCCCACCTCCTTGCATTGGTACTGCTTTGGGAGTCTGTCATAGATATGGAATACGTCGGAGGACCCAACTGCCTCGAAGAACAAGTTTACTCTCTTACCTGGTAATGTTCTTTCGATGGGATGGTCCGACGATGTATCCCTCCCTCCCTGCCCCGCTACAGAATTTCTTAAGCGATTGCAGCTTACGTTTCCGCAAGGCTTTGTGTGGTCAGACTGGCAGAAGACTGGTGCCACACGTTCTGTGAAAAAACTACAACTGAGGCTACGGGCGTCGTGCGTCCTACTTATAACATCCAGTGATGTCGGCCATCGGAGGAGGTCCTCGAGGGCGGCGTATCGACGTCATCGATGCTGGACGCAGACTCCGAAAGATTTTCCGAAGCAGCGCAGCTGTGGTGATTACTGTCATAGATATGGAATACGTCGTCGGACCATCCCATCGAAAGAACGTTACCAGGTAAAGAGAGTAACTTGTTCTTCTGTCCAGACTGTGTCATGAAATTCTACCAAGTTTTCAAACACGGCCCACAATTACACTTTTACCCTGTGAAAATTCCACATATTTACCAATTTTGACAGCTAAGATATGTCTTTTTAAAGTTCTTCATAAAATAGTCTTAAGACAAATGGGAGTCATTGTCTGTCATTCTTTTCTTGATTGCTAACACCAACTGGCAGATTCTTCCAACAGGTGAGTGTCCCAAGACTGCTATTGTCCCAGCCTGGAACACAGATGAATGTCTGATGAGCTTGTGAACTCCATTTGTCCCCATACAAAGCTTTTCAAGCTGGCAATTGGCACTTTTGGTGTCTTGTAAGTTTATTACAGGGTTGGAACTTGAACAACTGGAAGACCAGGGTTTTTTTTGTCAACTCAGCTCGGTTGATTTAAAAGTCTTTATTTCCTGATTTCTGAGTCTTGATTTAACAAACCCGTGGAATAAAAATAGCCTATGCATGTATTATCACCAGCCACATAATCCCTTTACATTGCTAAGTAAGCAAGCCTTCACACAACAATTTACTTTGATTTAGGCATTTTTTCTTCTTTCAGCAAAGCCCATTTTACCACATGTGTTTAAAAACTGCTAACATTTCTTTCTTCTAAATTCGATTTTCATCTCCAGCAAATTCACACACTGCCATGCAGCTATGGTATTCTCTTGAATGCTGGAGTTGTTCTGCAGCATGGATACATTTAAACGGGCATGGCTCAGCTATTTAGAGTCTTTCTCTGAACAGCTGATTTTTAGATACTTTTGCAAAGCAAATAGACGCGTTTCCCGTGTAAACTGAAAACAAAGCCCCTTCTTTCCAAGCTAAAATGACTGGGCCTGTCATTCAGGAACTAGACATGGTTTTGCTAATGCACAATGACTTCTCCTGGGCATGGCCAGGCCTTTTCAATCACAGCAGTTTCATAGTACATGGATGGATTTAGCCTCAAAACAGCATTTTTAAAGGTTGGAAAAGGTGTCATTTTAAAGGGAATTTTTGGGTTTCCAGAAAGGCAATGTTGCCTATTTCACTTAATTCAATGTTAAACTTTGCAGAGCACACTGGCACACTCCTGCGGTGTGTGCTCTGTTCCTCCCCGCCTGAAATGTGTGTGGCAGGGTGATGCAGCCATTTTCTTTGTTGGTTGTAAAAACGCAATTTTGAGATCCTGGCACGCACAGGATTTAGCGCAGCCGTTTTGCTGTTTCTTGCAACAATGCAGCAAAGAGATGTGGTAAAGCACATCTAAGTGGGTCAATATATCCCACACACCAACTGATATTACAATTCAACTATAAAGGAAAAATGTATTAAAATATTCAGAAAACAATAATGTATCCTTATATAATTGCCAGTCCTACCTTTGAATGTATCAACTCACTTGCCGGAAGATTTGAAAGAAGTACCAGAGGTACTATGGACCAGTTGCCCACATAATGTAGGGTTGTTGAAGGGAATGGGGTTGTTGAAGGGGAGTTGGGGCGGTCTGTATAAAAGTGAAGGAAGGGGCACTGTTGCCCCGGGCTAAACAGTACCCATTATCATGTGAAGCTGACAAGGGTATATATGGCATACTCCTCGCACTATGGCGACAGGGCATAATAAAAATGTCAGAATCCCCATGTAAACCGGCCATCTACCTGGTCAAGAAATTGAAAGGTGGGGTGTGGAGATTCATTCAGAATCTACTCCCCTTAAAGAAAGCAGTGCAAGCTGAATTTCCACTCATGCAAAACCCTACCACAATATTATGTAATATACCTACAGAAGCAACGTGTTTCACAGTTATTGATTTAAAGAATGCATTATTTTCGATCATATTGAATACAGAGTCACAGTATCTCATTACGTTCACTTATAGCAGGACGATGTTCCAACATACTAGTTTACCACAACGGTTTTGCAAGTTGCCTAGTGTATTCCATAGGGTGATTCAGACGGGCCTAAGGAACTTGTTAGTGCACAGAACAGTCATCCAGTACCTGCACAACCTCCTGGTGTGCAGCACAGTGAAGGACCAATGCAGGAAAATTCAGTTACACTGCTCACATTGCTAGCAGAGAAGGGTTACCTGGTAGACAAGGAAAAATTGCAGTACTACCAAAAAGAAGTAGTGTACCTAGGACAGATAATATCAGTAGATGGCAGGAAGATAACTCCAGAGAGAGCAGAAGCATTACACAGCACACCACATCCACGCACGCTCAAGCAACTGCAGCAGTTCTTAGACCTGTGCAATTATTGCAGGGCATGAATCTTTGATTACTTCACATTTACAAAGCCCCTCTGACCGGGATTAAAATAAGCACAGAAGTCAAAAGGCCCCATAAAATGGAAATCAGAAATGAATAATTATTTTGCCGAATTGAAAGGAGTGTTGGCACACGCACCATTATTAGCAACCCCAAACTATGAGAAATTATTTTTGTTCTGAGAGCACAGTGATGAGGGCTGTGCTCACTCAAAATAAGCCACAGGAACACAAGCCCCTGGCCTACTACAGTGGTCTCTTAGATGCAGTAATGCAAGGCCACTTCCCATGCCAGCAGGCACTGGCCACAACAGCATTTGCCATAGAGAAATCCGCAACAATAACGATGGGGTGCACAGTCACGCTCTATGTGGCGCATTCGCTCTTGGCAATTTAAGAAAAGTCAAAGTCCATATCCATAACTCGGAGAGCATCAGGATACAAGGTCATTTTATCCATTCCAGCAACTGAGATAGTGAGGTGTTGTATTGTCATACCAGCTACATTCATAGCATAACTGGCAGAGGTAGGGGAGTATGTGCAGGACTGTGCCTCATACATGGACTGGATGGGGGCGACACCCCAGGTACGCGAAGAGCCCATGGAAGGAGGAGAGAGATGCTCTTCATTGATGGGTCATCAATGATAGATTTGAGCACGGGTTGTCGACATACGGGTGCAGTGGTGGTTATCACGAAGGAGAATTTCAGGTATGGGCTCAGATGAGGTTGCCACTACACTATTCCGCAAAGGCAGCTGAACTAAATGCCCGGATAACGGGCGTTCACATATCGGCAGGGGGGAAGTAGTAAACAGTTTTTCAGATTGCTCCTACATCACATCCACGGTGCATTCAGGATTGGCCTGCTGGGAACGGAGGGTGTTCAGGAGGAGCAATTGCCCCCCCCGTATAACATGCAGAGTTGTTGTCCCGATTAATATAGTATCCCTCCTTTGCAAAACTGGCAATAATAAAATACGCCGCCCATACTAATGGCACAGATTTCATTTCACCACGGCAACAATGGGCAAGTTTACCATTGCACACAACACGATTCATGCCTTCTAAAGGGGATCAAGTACCTTATTGCATTGCTGCAAAGATGGCACACTGCGATCGCGGAGCCTTTTAACGCATTGCACATTGTCATAGTTGTGGTGGCTGACATAAGGCCACCTTGGCCAGCCTCAGTGTGCAGCGAATAAGGAGATCCGTTCAGGGGGTGATAAATCAAGCTTCATGTATTTATATCGCAAATACACAACATACTGAGTTATCAGCGGGGAAAACAGCATGCAAGCGTTCGGGCAGTCGGCACAAGGAGTTCTCTAGCCCCCCAACCCTAGATTGCTGGTTTATATAGCCTATCATAGGCAAGCACTAATATGTTTCTGCTCACCGGAGGAGTATAAGGCTCAAGGGGATAGTTTGCAGAGGGTGACAAAAGGTGTGGATACCTAAGGAAAAGAGCAAAGAGCTGCTAGCCCAAAATGTGTATCGCTGGATCGATTGAAGAGGGGAATGATGTAAATGTCCAGATCCAACACTGCCAAGGGGTGCGCACGTACCAATTGCTTAAGTAACATGGTGACGTCAAGGATGACGTTAAGAGTGACATCGGGGGTGAGGACGTCATTGAACACAGCGCGGCTTGCATAAAATGACATAGAAGCAGGATCAGCACGAGAAGTCCCAAGGTGGAACTCAAGGAAGGGTGGGTGCTTGGGGGCAGTGTGTGGTAGTTGTATAGAGCGGGCACAGGGTGGGGATGCAAGATGTCATAGGGGGCTTATGGTATGGGGCTTTATTTGAGCAATATGTGAACAGTTGTGACGCCATTTTGGCCCACATTAAAGTATTTCTCGCAGACCACTCGTAAGAAAAGAGCTGCATGCCCTTGTGTGAGAATCGGAATGTATTTCTTCAACTTTCAGCAGAAACAGTGTGCTGAAATATTGTACGGCTGAAGGGTCCCAGGAGAACGCAGCCACAGCAAAGTTATTCCAAAAGATAGTTTTGTGGCCAACGATCTAGGCGCATGGGTGCACAAGGAGAATTGGCAGAGAAATAGAAATTAAATACCATAAATTAAACTCCAGCCACGAGCTGGTATATTTTTTTCAAACCACACTTAGCAGCAAGGTGTGAGAAGGGATCTGGGGGCGGATGGGGGGGGCAGAGCATTGGTGTTGGGGCTATGGGGCGCAGAACAGGGAACCAATCAGCGGAAGGAGGCGTTGGTGTCCCTTGGGTGCAACATTGTACTATGTCCTCTGTCTGCGGAGCACACCATTGGTCTGGCTCTCTGTGAACGGCCTGCCCCTTGCCATCTCAAGCTATTTTGTATATTGGACATGCCAACCAATGGAAAAATAATGTTTTTGACTGTTCAGCACAATCGCGTAATAGAGGGGTGGTGTGGGAAGGTTTCTGACGTCACGAGGGGTGTTAATGTAACTGTGGCCAAAAATTGTATCACCCAATTAGGATCTTTCGGGGACTGACGTAGTCCCACCAATCGGCTCTTATGACCTGCCAAATCAGGTATATAAATGTTTAGCCGCAGTGGGTAGCTTTGACTGCTCATTTTATTCAATTCAGTTCCACAGGGCTGTCTGAACTGTGCTTCTCAGACGTGTTTGGGTCCAATAAATGTGCGTTACTTCTTGCTTGGTGTACGCACCTTTTTGGATTGGTTCTGTTTTTCCTGCGATTACTTCTACCGAAGGTACCCTGGTACATTGTACATGCTGCGTCCTTCCCTCCTAAAATGTTTAGACTATCTCTGCCTTTGCACATTTCTTGTCATGCCAAATTGGCATTGGCGAAAGAGAACTGGAGGTAAGGGTAAGAAAAAATGTACTCCCCATTGTAACTCTTCTCCTTCTAGTCCAATTACTGTCTCTACCATACAATAATCTTCCTTTCTCCACAATGTGTAAGTCTTTATGGTTTATTGGTATGTTTGCACATTTAGGAACTTCATAGTCTCAGGTAAGCAAGCATCAGTGGATTGTGCATGGGGAAAAGAACTGACGAGAAGTATGTAAAAGTGTGCAAGTGGGGAAGGAAGTGTGCTTAGTTGAGTTGCACACTCGGGCACGTGCATTCAAAAGTAGGAGTCCAGTACTTATACAGTGTTGAACATAACAAGCTTAAGCCCTTAAAACCAAATGTTAGTATGGGGGGAAAAGAGGAATATAGTCTAGCGGTACAAGAATGTCTAATACTTTTATAACACTGGAGAGCTGCATAGTGAGTAAAGTGAAATAATCTTGGTCAGGTTATGTCTAAATGGATTAACACTGTGCTGCTCACAAAATGTTAACATACATGGAAGTATAGCAAACTTTACCAACCAATGTTTGTCCCCTGTGTTTCTAAATGGTAGTCAAATGTCTCCAGTCTCATCGGAAGCATAGCCGCCTTTAACTGTGACCGTGAATCTGTTTCATAATGGCGTCTATTTAGGCAGAGCCCTCGAAGGGGGATGCCCGCTAAAGCTTGAGCCTCAAACTCACAGGGCAGGCAAAGTTCGATCAGAGTGCCGAGCAAGAATGACCTTCTCCTTCTCCGTGTTCTTGTGTATAGAAGGATTAAATAAACATGGCTTCGTAGTGCCACAATGCTTACACTGATTGTTGGAACGAGCTTATGCAGTGTTATTGGCACAGTTCAGTGCTATGACAATGGGACTGGACAGTCGCTGAACTCGCAAAGAACACGCAATGGTAACCCAGGGCTTTTACAGTCTGAGAACTAAACCAGGTACTCCCAAATAGGTACAACAAGGTACAGTAATTCACGTTTGGGGAGCGAGGTCCCTAGCCTTATTCCTTTAACAATGCCAGGACAGTGGTGTATAGGGCTAGTGGCCTGTATGAACCACATGAGTTTGAGGTAAGACGCAATCATTTGCATCTCCTGAGCAGGATTATTATTATTTTATTCAAATTTGTAGAGCGCGCGTCAGCCCGGAGGCATCGCGGCGCTTGTTACAGGCAAAATCTTAGTTACATAGGGTACAGTAATTACATATAATACAAAAATTACAGTGGACATGTATACAATAGAGATGCAGAATATTTACATGGATTCCTGAGCGTTTTAGTTATTTTGCAAGGTATGAAGTTTTCAACTTCTTGCGAAAAATGGGAAGAGAGTTTTCCGCTCTAATGTCTGCAGGGAGGGCATTCCAGGTCTTGGCTGCAATGTAAGGGAAACTTAGTCCTCCGGCTTTGGCTTTTTTGATGAGTGGGATGCAGATTAGGTTAGAGTATTGCGTCCTGGTAGGACAGGAGGAGGAAGGTTTGAGGATGGTTTCTGATAGATAGGACGGGGCGGAGAGAGAGAGGCATTTGTGAGTGAGGGTGAGGATTTTGAGAGTGATCCGTTCTTTGACCGAGAGCCATTGGGCTGAGTGCCTGGCCTGTGTGATATGCTCTCTTCTTGGGATACTAAGAGCGGCCCGAAGAGCATTGTTCTGCGTGACTTGTAGTCTGTTTATGTTTTTGGCAGATGTGCCGGCTAGGAGTGCATTGCAGTAGTCCAATTTGGCTCCAATGGTTGCTCTAGCTACAGAGAGGCAATTAGGTTTGGAGAGGTAGGGCTTGATGGCATTTATGAGCTTGATGGTGTGTGCGGAAGCAGAAGTGATTGCGCTGACTTGTCTGGTCATGGATAGAGAGGAGTCAAGGTATACTCCCAAGGTCTTTACGGCTGTGGATACCGGGATGATGGAGTTGTCAATGGAGAAGTTGGCGTATAGTTTGTCAAGTTTGTCTAGGGTGTTCTGTTGACCTAGTATCATGATTTCAGTCTTTTCACCATTGAGGCAGAAGCCATTAATTGCCATCCATGCCTTTATGACGGAGTAGATTGTGTGGAGTGCCTTTGCGTCTTCGTTGTATGATCCTGAAAGGGGTAGAAGTACTTGTGTGTCGTCCGCGTAGTTCGTGTATGTAATGCCGTATGAGTCAAGTTTGTCAAAGAGGGGCTTAGTGAACAAGTTATAGAGTGTGGGTGCAGTGCAGGATCCTTGAGGGACCCCGCAGTGTATTGTCGTGGGAGTGGCGTTGGCGATGCCTGAGAAGACTTTCATGGCTCTTCCTTCTAGGAAGGAAGAGATCCAGAGGGCTGCTTCTTTGGAGAAGTTGGCTGAGGTGTGAGGTGAGGGTCTTGTGATCAACCAGATCGAAAGCGGCTGAGAGATCTAAAAGGAGCAGAAGAGCAGGCTTGCCTTTGTCCATGATTTGGGTGATCTGATTCTTCAGATCTACCAGGGCTGTTTCTGTGCCATGTCCTTTCCGGAAGCCTGATTGCCTAGTCCCGAGGATGGAGTGGGTTTCCAGAAAGTGTTGGATTTGGCAGTGTGCGGCTTTGTCCAGTAATTTAAGCAAAAAAGGCACTGTGGTTATTGGTCTGTAGTTGTTAGGTTGTAGGGGGTCGAGAGTAGATTTTTTTAGGAGAGGCCGGACCCATGCCTCTTTGAGGTTAGCTGGGATGATGCCTGTTTTAAAGGACGCATTGATGAATGCCGTGAAGAGCGGCGCAAAGCAGTCTGCGTAGTCCTTGACTAGTTTGGGTGGGCAGATGTCGCCTTTACAGGGGGAGGGTTTGAGGTTTTTTAGTAGGTTAATAACTTCTGATTCAGTGATGTCTCTGAAGGAGAAATCAGGTATGGTGCGCTTGGAAGAGGTGGGTGGGGTGTTGCTAGGTTTAGATCCTGTCTGTTGAGGAAGTGCTTTGCAGTGGTCTTTGATTTTTTTTTGGAGAAGGTCAATTTTGTGTAGCATGGCAGCTTGAATGCTGGTACACCAAGCTTCATTTTTGATTATTTCGTCCGGTGTATTAGGGGGGGAGATGAGCTCATTAAAAATGGCGAAGATCTCTTTGGAGTGTGATTTGGCATTGGAGATTCGTGTGTTGAAAGCTTTGGCTTTGGCATCGGTGATAGCTGTCTTGTATTGGTGGGAGATTAAATTGAATTTGTTTTTGGTATTGGTGCAGGGGTCAGATTGCCAGTTTTTTAGTGCTGCTCTTTTGTGGGACCGCATAGAATGCAGTTCTTCAGTAAACCATGAGTTGGTGTGTAGGGATTTCTTCTCTTTTTTCCATTCAAGTGGTGCTATTTCATTGATAGCTTTGGTGAGGACATCTTTGTAGATGTCTGCTAGGATGTTGGGGTCATTAGCGAATGGAGGAGCTAACTCAGGGGTATTGAGGTATGGGCGCAGGTTCTCCTCTGAGTTTTTTAGAGCTTCTGACTTGTGCAGCATTAGCAGGGGTCAGAGTTTTGTGGTTTTTGGTGATAGGAATAGAGAACTCGATGCAGTTGTGGTCCGTCCAAGGCAGTGAGAAGTTGGAGGTCATAGTGGAGAGGCAGTTAAGGTCTGCAATCCAGTCAAGGATGCGGCCTTTGATGTGAGTAGGACTTTCTATTTTTTGGGTGAAGCCCAGGTCAATGAGTTCCTTGGTGAGGGAGGCTGCCGATTTGTCCTTGGAGTCGTAGAGACCGAGATTGAAGTCACCTAGTAGAAGGGTTTTGGTGGGGCTTTTGATATTGTTGCTGATGATGTGAATGATGTTGTCCTGGGAGTCTAGGGTGTTGCCTGGGGGGCGGTATAGTAGGTGAATGGTGACAGTGTGAGTTTGGCCGATAAGAGGTCAGAGTTATTGGTCGGGGGGTGACTGACAGGATTCTTTTGGATGTGTACAGCTAATGGCCAGAATGTCAATTGTTTGTATTTCCTTGGAGCTGCTGCACTCAGTCGGTGTGTAGCAAAACAGTTCTACTAAGGTTGACTCGACAGTCTTACAATGCAGACTTTTTTTTCCTAAACGTGGACCACAAGTCTCCTCTCCCTAAACTAATTGCTTCCGAGTGCCATCAGTTGAAACTTCCACCCGTCCATAGAATCTGGCTGCAATAGAGGTGGTAGTGGTGGTGGGAGAACAGCTGGGTGTTTCTGTGGAGCCTTTGCCATCTGAGCCACTGGGATAATGCTTGTCGCCATACCAAGGAATGCTATTGCTGCAGTCCTTCAATGAAGGTGTTTCTGTAGATCCTTCAGTTGGAAATTGTTTTTTTCCCTTCTACCGCAAAGGATCCATCACATAATTGTGCAGGTAATGCCTCAAGCAGTAATCCTTTGTCCCCGTTCTGTTTTTTCCCTTCTACCGCAAAGGATCCATCACATAATTGTGCAGGTAATGCCTCAAGCAGTAATCCTTTGTCCCCGTTCTGTTTTTTCCCTTCTACCGCAAAGGATCCATCACATAATTGTGCAGGTAATGCCTCAAGCAGTAATCCTTTGTCCCCGTTCTGTTTTTTCCCTTCTACCGCAAAGGATCCATCACATAATTGTGCAGGTAATGCCTCAAGCAGTAATCCTCTGTCCCCGCATATAATATTTGTGCACGTTATTCATCCATGTATTTTTGTTTTAGTATATGTAACCATTCTTTTGCCAGCTAACATTAGTTTTGTAGCAAACAAAAACAGTACCAAGTTAAGAAATCGATTTTGTAAAATCGATTTCCTGAAAGACCAACGTAGAAAGACCACTCGTTGAAAGCTCAGCGTGGATATTCTAAATCGAACTGTCAGCCCCTCCGACGCACACAAGTGTGCGCAGGGGCTGATGGGTGCGGCTGTGGCGTAAGAGGGGAGACGCGGGTGCCTGAGCTAAGTGTTCGTTTTTGTGAATGGTGTGTGTGTGTGTGTGTGTGTGGGTGGGTGGGTGGGTGGGTGTGGTTGTCTGCGTGTGCGTCTGACTAATGTTTGAGGAGCGGGTACATGTAAGTATGTGCATGTTTGAATGCCTGTTAGTATGTCTGTAGTGGGATGGGACATAGCTTTTGGTGTGGAAGAGGGGTGAAATGGGAACAGTGGTCGAAGTGGGCAGGAGCCTTGCTCCTCTAATTTAAAAACAATGTTCTACTGTTCCTATAATTTTATTTTAAAACGAAACCATTCCTGAATGTTAGTTTTAAAATAAAAGTGTAGGAAGTAGTTGAAACTTGGACTTAAATGCACTAAACTGAACATTCCCTTAAACAGCATGTGTGTGTGTGTGTTTGAGGGTTTGGATTGAGTGGGGTGTGGCCATGGGGTTTGTAGAGAGTAGAGGCAGGCCAGCAGGGGACATCGTTTTGTTCACCTCGACCACTGAGTGGGAGGAAAGGGGGAATCATGGGGGTGAGGGTTGTAAGGTCCCCACCAGCCCCATTGACAAAAAAACGTACCGGATTCGTAGGGGAGGAAAAGGGGGGGTTGGGTAGGTTGTCAGTTTCAGCATATTAAGGGCTGCACAAAATTGACCAGAAAAAAATATGTGGAAATATCATAGAACCACAAAAATATGTGAACATAGTTTGATGATTTGGGTTTCTGAAATTTCATGGCATGAAAATGAGATTACTCGAGCCAATAAGCCATATGTCCCTCTGCTGTCTTTAGGAGGACCCTGTATATTAGACATAGCCTCTAACATGGGTAACGACGGACAAAAACTCTGGGGAGACATTGCAGTATGAACTCGAGCACTTAAATAGAACTGCATTTTAATGTGTTTATTTAGTAAATGCAGTATACATAATTTAACTTTAAGTGGAAAACTAGTTACGGCTACCCGGTGCTCGCGAGAAAGGATCTGCGTTGTGAGTCCTTGAGCGCAGTATTCATTGCTATAAAAAGCCAGAACAAAATGTAAGCGTGCTTGGATGGCAGGAGCTTGACATTTCTATTGAATGGGCAATCTGCTACACCCTACCCACGCTTTGTCAGCAGTTGCTCGGTTTTAAAAGGCAACGCAAAAATCTAAAAAGGAAACAAATGGTCCATTACTTGCCACATGCATTACTTAAGTGTGTGTTATCAAGACAAGCTGCAGGCAACACTAGAAAACAAGTTGTGAAGCTGGTTTGAGCATATTCCATAAACATGCTAGATTTGATTGAGTCTGTTAACTGCACGTTTGTCATCTTTCCCAGGCTAAATTCTTAAATTTAAAATGTTTTCTTTTCTGATAATTTCTGGATTACAAAAGAGCATAGTCTATTTTGATAGTGTGCAGAGTATTTTCACAGGTGGCAAATATTCAGACGGTGCTAAAGCCCAATGGGCTATATTGTACATCACCTGATTACAGCTCCAATGCCCAAAAGCCATTTCAAGCTGAAATGAGTTGACTTCGTTGAGTCCATACATAAAGTTTGAGTGATGTATACAGTTGTGTTCTCCAAAATGTAGTATGCTGATGTGATGGTAATTCAAAATGTCAGTCGTGAAGTGCGTGGTACTCTGAAAGGCAAAAACCATGGTAGACCACCCCATTAACATGTGCCTAATACTGCTCGTCTATATCACATATACTGCATAGGACCAATGAATGCCCTGACGTGTTTAGTCGAGAAAAAAAATGTAGTTGTGCATTGACGTAACAGTTCTTGAGAAAAGCATGCATTCAGAAATGCTCAATTTATTTGTGGTCACAAAGTGGTTCTCAGATTCGTACTAAATTTATACGACCATGACACCTGTGACATTTAAGAATATCATGAACAGCACTTTTAAATTGTTGAAAATGGGTTGATTAGCAAAGTGAGTTATTTAAAATTATTCACAGAAAAGGCACGTGCAGGTTGAGGGAGGGAGGGGAATGGGTGAGGGGAGACCATCCATTCTCTGAAGGAACCAGGCAGCGAGTCAAGAGGCAGACGGAGACATTAGCAGGGGAGGGGGAGAAAAGAAGAGAAAAGGAAAGTCTTGAGAAGCTTGATCCAGCTCAAGTCTGAGAGGGCAGGGAGGCCATTCCAGAAGGAGGAACCTGCGGAGGAGAGAGATCTACCCCCCCCATGCTCTGCTCGGAAAACCCTCTGATCTACAGAGTGTTAGAGCTATACTACCGAAGGGCTCTAGCAGGGCTGTATTTAGAGAGAGAGAGAGTTGGATATAGCGGGGTCCCAGGCCGCAGAAAGACTTTGGGATGATGCAGAGGGTCTTAAACTTGATCCTCGCAGCAACCCGGGAGCCAGCTCAGAGATTGTAGGGCTGGAGAGATGCGGTCCCTGGGCATGAGGCCAAGGATAAGTCTTGCTGTTCTGTTCTGGATTAGTTGAAGAGGGCGAAGGGAGGAGTAAAGCACATTGAGGAAGAGACTGTTGCAGTAGTCCAGCCTGGAAAGGACCAGAGCGCTGGAGACATTGAGTTTCTGGGGAAAGGTTTGAAAAGGGAGAATGCCTCTGAAGAGGTGCAGCTGAAAATGGGCTTTCTTGGCAAGGTCTGTCATGTGAGGAGAGACTTATTAGTTTGCCTGTTGTGGTATAGTTCGAAATATCTGGAGCCCGGCATAAATATCTGTGAATTTGAATATCTGGAAGAGGCTGTTAGCTGCTATAGCTATGGGCTTCAGAAATTTCAAGAAAAGCACTTGAATAATTACATAATGTAATAGAAGTGTCACTTCAAATGTAACTATCTAAATGTACAGATCTTTCAGTGATGCTTAACAGTCACAAATGGAATCAGGGGTCCACAGAGGCGTTGTAAGAGGGAGGCTGAGGGGACTATAGCCCTGGGTCTTTTGGTTGTAGCCCCTGGTAGAATCTCAGTGGCTAAAACCAAAAGGCTAGCTAGCCCAGAGTCCTGACAGTCTGACTTTAGCAGAAGCCCAGATATTTTCCAGACCTAGCAACACCCTTGGGGGTCCACATTCCAATATGTAAACTACTACCCAAAATAAGTCATTTGCCAGCTCAGTTGTCAACATGCACTGAGCAGACGATTTCTTACAGGCCAAGAGTTCATTTTAACTAGTTAGGGGTGTGAGGACTCATGGTGGCAACAAGTAAGACAGACAAAAGTGATCACAATTCAAGGGTGTTTATTGAACAATGAATTCTGTGTGCAGGTTGGAAAAACGCCTATTCTCAACCTAAATATAAGATGGGAGCAAGCCTTGACAATCAAATGAAAAATAAGGCAGTCCTAGTGGTGGTGTGTCAAATAAAAGGTCCTATTCTCAGAAACCTATTGCCAAACCTTACAACTAATACAAGAAAAGGGTGTGGGATAGTTCTCAAGAAAAGAAAGAAGTGTTCTCAAATAACATGTCAAGATGCAGTAGCCTGGGCCTCCCTTCCCCACGTTTTGTGCATGGGGTAAGATGGGAGTTTGGAGCACAGTACAGTCTCAGGCTTCTCCAGCACGAGACGACAGTTCCAATGGCAGTTCTCAGGACCGTCGATAGCCAAGTCTCGTTTCCTTTGAAAGGCTCTTGCCTTTGGGGCCTGACGTGTTCCGATAACAAAAACAAAAGTTCCTTTAACCAAATGAAAGTTCGTTAGGATGATAATGGTTCACCCCTTGATCCCCCTCTTCTGGGCGCTGACCCTTCTCAATTGTAATCCACAGTTCATACTGGGTGATGGTTTCACACCTGGGTCCTCCTCTTCTGGGCGCTGACCTGTCACGTATTGTATTCCTCAAGTTATATGTTAGTTCTTTTCTTCCTTGAAGTTTGGATGAATGCTTCACCCCTGGATCTCCCTCTGCCAGGCTCGGACCCCTCTTGACTGCTAGTACTTGGGTGATAACTTCACCTCTGGAACTCCCTCTACCGGTCTCTGACCCTTCTTCTCTGGCATCACTCTTTCAGGTTCACTCTTGCCATCTCTTAACTTTGCTTTCACTTTTCTTAATCTTGGGGTGACAACTTTACACCTTTGGCTCCTCCTCTGCCTGACTCCGACCCGTCTCGACTGTTAGCCTCCCTCCGCCGGGTTCACTCTGGCTCTCGGTTAGTGTGAAAGTGTCTCGCCCCCGGATCCTCCTCTTCTGTGCGCTGACCCCTCTTTACTTTCAATGTTCTCTTTTTACAGAGTTCAATGTTTGCGGGATTCACTTCATTTTCCTTCACAGCACTTGTAGATCAGTCTTTTGATTGTACAGGGATTTTGCTGGACCCTCTGTATGACCACTTTGACCTATTTCGCTGGCCCTTTTATGACCTTCTGGCAATTGTGGTTTCACTCAGATGGGGATCGACCAGAGTCTCTTGACTTAGCACCCACGTGGTGCCGGTTTCCCTCTGCAGCTGGTCTCCCCTTAACATTTTTACAGTTCATTCACAGTTGAACATGGTGCAAACTTGCCAATTTGCGATTCTCACACTCAACACAGCTCGGTTCTTATTGTTTCTCCCCATGACTCACCGGCTGTGATGAACTGCTTGGCTTTTGACTTTCCTGGAGTCAAGGCCGGTACCATGAGCGCTGGAGCTTCCCTCGCTCCTGCTTATCAGCGTAGGCTTGCCCTGTGTACCATTGACATCTGCTGCAAGACACTTGTGCTATTGTTCGCGATCTTAGGCTCTCCTCCACAAAGGTTCAGCAGGCCTGGGACGAAAAGGGCAAGGTCACATCTCTCCTTGCCACCCTCTCGATTCCTGCCGCCTTTCTCCTTCACTTGAACTGCTGTGCCTGCGTAGCTGTGCCGTTGTGCTGTCTGCCGTGCTCGCCTTGCTTGTACTGCACTCTTTGTGTCCACCTTTTATCCCTGTGGTGAAGGGAAAGGGCCGTTGAGTGTGTGAGATTCTGATCAACTTTGCCTGGAAGTGGGATACAGCGTCTCATGCATCAGTGTCCCACTCCCCGAGTACCCCCCATCCAGGTGATTCTCGCTCACTCGTCCACCCCCAGCAATTGGATCCAGTAGCGATGGCCGTGTTCTGGCCACCTGGATGACAGATCCCGGGGGCTAGCTAGGGAGACAACTTCAGGTTTCTCACAGTGGCAAGTGGACATGTTGATTCGATGTTTGGAGGTTGTGAATGGGATATACAGTTGAATTCCTTTAATAGAATTAAAGTAGGAGAGTACAATAATGTAATAATATGCCAAGCACTAACACTTTCCTCATATTTTGATTGCTAAAGCACAAACATTCCCAATAAAATGCCCAATTACTTACTTTTTATGTCAACTTTACTCAGACTTTGCGGAGGTATTCTTGCACTAATTTATGACACTTTTCTTCTGTAACATTCATGCATATATTGTCACATGCCACTAACCTACTAATATTTCTAATTCTTGTATCTCATATAAACCATATATACAGGTCTGTTGTATGTGGTAATGGCTCAGTATTTCTAGCCCATTTTCCCTTCTCCTCCAACCCCACCACCTCAAAGGGTGTAGAACCACCTACCCTCTCCACCTTTAGATCCAGTCTTAATGTCTCCAGATCCAACAATCCTGAAGACGCCAAGGATCAACCTCCAGAATAGCCGGAATCACTTGTAAAGCCACAATTGACAGAAATTGAAGCCTTCCATGAGGTTGTTGTGGAGGTGATGGAGTTCCCAACCGCCAAACACCATATCCTGCTCCACTGTAAACAAGGCACATTGGTCACAGTACTCAGTGATGATGGGAAGATTGAATCCTCTTACAGTTTCAGGTGATCAGGGAGGCTGAAAGAAGTGTGTGACTCCCCTCAATTTTTGATGCATAGCAATGCAAAGTTAGATGCAAAATATCTTACTGCTCCAGGCAGGGGTCCCTCATCATATACTACCCTATCAAGTTTGTTGGAGAAGAAAAGCCAATTAATAATCTAGACATGAAGGTGGGGCTAAATAGGGCGCCTCACTAAGCGAACACACAAATTATTCTGGCTATATGCAATATCCATTTATGGAAGTATATTCCAGACTCTACTGCAGATCTAACTCCGGAAAGGAAAGAACAATTCTTGGTTGGAATATCAGATACTAGTCCAGCGGGACCTAAAATGCTGGAAGCAGCTGCAGGGCTTTGGAGACGGCAACCAGATTAATTTCTCTTTGACTTGAGACCAGGCTCTATGCATAGTTTGGGAGTACAACACCTATAGCTTGGGTACAGGATAATATGAGGGCTTTGCCTTCCAATGGCATTCAGATTATTTATTCGTCCACATTGAATTGAATTTGCAGAATAAAAAGTAAACACTTGGACAGTCAGATCAGTCACAGATGTTACCCCAACAGCTGCAGAAATCACTTTGCCATAAGAGCAAGAGAGGCTGCTCTTTCCAGGGCTTCTGCGGGTTCCAGGCTAAAACACAGGACACAAACACTCTGATCGGTCTTCTGGCTCCCAGGTGATGAAGACTTTGTGTAATTATCGACCCATTTTGGTCTCCAGGATCCATTGCTCGACCCCAACTGCCCCAAACTCCCAAGGGTGCTCATCCCTTTTCAAATCCAATGAGCATTTGCATAGTGGTTGATCCTTGGTGGTCTTATGTAACTGCTCAACTAAAGGAAATCCCCATAACTCTGCCTCTTCCTCTGCCCCTACTTTTTTTTTCTTCTCAGGGGTTCCTCTTGCACCCTCCTACCCCTACTTTTCTCTTCTTCTCAGGGGGTTCCTCTCGAAAGTGGTGTACACCCGTCAAGCACCACAATAGATAATCTTAGGCATTGAAATTGATTCAGTTAGGATCCTCCCACTCTGCTTTAGGAGCTTACTTAAACACTTGCTGGAATGTTGTCATACTAGAAGAAAATCAAGTGGTTAATTGATGCTACATTGGTCTACAGTCTATACCCACAGGCGCTGCCTCCTCACCTATTTGTGATTTAAATATTGTTTATCCTTACTGGGCCATAAACCATTTGAACTAATGCCTTCGACTGATTCCAAGCTTGTATCCTCAAACTGCCTTGCTGGTGACTGTGACCTCCAGAGTAAGGGTTTTACAGTCTTGTTCAGAGGCCCCTTTGTGCTTTTCCATGAAAAGAATGTGATACTATGTCTATTTGGCCTCAAGGCCATCATTACATCTGCCTAGAGAGAACGTCTGTGGATCCTTGTTACCAGTGACCTCCTCAGACTAAGCAACCCAGTCCATTCCATAAAAACCCTATGCCCAATACTACTACTCCCTGATATCCTCTGTGGCAGATGGAAAAACAGGACTACATCTAGGAGGGTCAGATGCAGATTCCAGAAGAGGACAATGAATGCCTCGCCCCACACCCTCAGTCAGGATAGATATGTGAGAATATGCTCTAGGTCCAGGAAGGCCAGAGCTAGCTAACAGTATTAATTGAAGATAAACTACATCTCTCATCTCTCTATTTTCACAAAGGAAAACCGGTACCATAATAGAAAAGCACAGTTACAGATTTGGAGGCAGCATAACCATGGGGACGACTGATGTGGCTGACGGGAATGTTTTCCACCCTTTTAAAATGGACATCCATTGGAACTCATGTCCTCTGCCACTCAACATCTAGAGGGGAAAAAGGAGGTGCAGACGCCACTCCTGCAGCTAAAGGATATTTAGGGGAGAGCGCTCCTTCTTTCCCCCACTGAGGAGGGACATGAAAGAGGCTGAATCCATTTCTCCCTCGCAGCTGTAGCAACGATGGAGAATCACTGGGGGAAACATCCCCACTGAGCACTGGCTGGGTGAAGTGGTTGTTGGTTATATGTGATATAATCCAAAAAGTAATCTGAAAATAAGTCTAGCGATTGCCACAGATTGTCCCAAGAAAAGTATTATTTAAAACCGAAAAATCCTGGAGAAAAAGCCATACAAAAAGGTGAAAAAATCCAAGTTCCCAAAAAAAAAATCCAAGGCCTTGATGTACGCTGGAACGTCTTCACCTCGAACAGTTTCCGTAAACACTGACTATTGAAAATGGTGGACACGGGAAACCGGAAACGAAAACTAATGAAAGCCTCCAGTGGACGAAAATGGAACTACTTTGGATTAAACATGTGCAACGGCCTCCAGTGGTGAAAATGGGTACTGCATGACATTTAAATAACTACATTATAAGAACTATAGAATATTGGACATATTATGCATATTTTTAGAATTTTATATATTAAAACATTGTTGATTAAATAATTTTTAGATATTATAGTATTTTGTTGAAATATTTACCAGTGCATTATACGTTTTTATTTTTTGTGTCAATATTATCACTGTTTACCAGGGTTCTTTATATAACACCCAAACAGGACAGACCAATCTACACAACATGCAATTATTACAGAAACTTAGTACTTTCTTAGCTCATGTATTGGACCAGGACCACCAATCCCAGAGAGGGATTTTCCAAAATAAAGGGACAAAGCACACCTCCATCTGTCCCTGCAACCCCACCCTAATCCTAGGAGCCGCTGGTGCACCACTGATCTATGAAAGGATAGAATAAGAGGATAAGCGGTCATAGTTGCCAACGAGATCACAACAAGTAGTTAACATGTCCTGATCTTTATCGCAAATATGTCACACATGCCTAAAAATTCAAGGTGTTATAAAGTATAACTGACATAGCCTCAAAGTCAAAGCCATAAGACAAACAAAATGCTATTTAAAAAAAAAAGTGGAATAACCAAGTGTGTGAATATCTCAGGACTGATTTTAGCAATTGTATTCCTCCTGGATCATTCCACACTCTAAACAATTATGTGCCACCCAATGAGTATTAGATTGAGTTCACAATTTCACATGAGTACTGAGGTTTGTGCTACACAATAACCATTAAATTATCCAGCAATCACAACTCCTGAGCATGTCAGAAATATTTGTTGATACATGTCGTAAAGCTCTCCCCCAAAAACCTAAGAGTTTACACCATTGAGTGGCTGTGGTGGTAGTGCCTATAGAAGGCACCTATAGAGGTTAGCGAACTGGCCCTTCCATGTCAGGTGGTATCGCCTGAGACCGCCCCAAAAAATATCTATTACACTGTTGCAGGACCGTAGGGCTACCATTGGCCCTTGCCGTTTGCCTTCCACCTCGGGATTTGTGTTCCCCGATTGGCTGGAGCGGGTCTCCTCAGGCCTGGGACCCAGCTCTGTTTTCAGCGCTCTGTGTACCTTCTCAAGGTGATGAGAAAGACTGTCCCCATTTTTGCCACTTATATAACCATCTCGCCTCAGAGAGTGCCTGTAGGTTGTAACGTTGTAAGACAACACATGTATGAGTTCTTGTCTGCTTCTCTGGGAAGTGCTCATCTTCCCTCCGCAGGTAAATGGCTATTGTTTGGCTCAGCGGGATCATGTGGGTGAGGACCGCGAAACTAAGCTTCTCGGCCTGCTTTTAGTGAGCATTTATTCTGCTATTTTGCACGTGGCTCCTTGTCCTTGGAGTCAGCAATGTTCTGCTTGCCTCTGACCTTGGCTGTGAGCACCTGTTCTGAGCAGCGTGCTGTAAAATCTGTTTTCCTTCGCCCCTTATTATGACGCCTGTGGCTTCATGCAACTCTACTATAGTTATGCTATGATTTCTATATGTCTACGTTGTGCTATTTTCCTTATGGGTTAGTGGTACTTGGCTCTTCCAGGCTCCTTATACGATCCTGTAGTTCCTTACAGTTAGTTGCAATAAGCGGCTGCAAGCTTGCTCTGCATCTCTTGCTTTCTTGCGTTTCTGCGTTTGGCTAATGAACGAAAATAAGAAAGGCTTCCGACAGTATGTATATGAATCTGTCTTCTCGCTACAGAACTGTGTAAGCATGTTCTTCGTGTGTGCACATGTAACTTCGTACAAGGATGCAAGTTTGCTTCATGGCTAACGTTACTATGCTGTGGTCTCTCTGATGATGTCAGCACATCTGGATATTTACCATTAGTCAACCAGGTCCAGTGTTGAGGCACCTGTATCCATGAGGACGTCGGCTGGATTAGGTTTAAATGGTTGTCTAAGAAAATATCTGTTTGCATATGTAGAAGTCACTGGCCCTCCTGGGGGATGGCCAAACAGTGACTGGCATCTTGTGTTTCTGGCTCTTCAGGCTGTCATGCTTATAGGGGTCAAGAGGGGCATTCCAGGGACCCTCTCTTCAGCCCTCCTATGGTCGACTTGTCGACCACACCGCCAAACCTATTCACTATAGCTCTTGGCAGCCATAACTTTGTTACTCCTCCAAGATGTCCATAGTAATTTGCATGGTCATCCAAACTCCATGTCATGTAACAGCAGTCCCCTTCTGGGTTGCACCACACCCATCTTGCCCAGTATTTCCTATGGTCCACAGGATCATCAAATGTTATCATCTCTGTCGGAAACAATGGGCACTCCTTTATCAGTGTCCTTATTTTTTTTCTTCCACTCTCTTGTCTGCTCCACCATTTGGATCTATCCCTATTGTCTTCTCTGTCATTTTGCAGAATTGTGTGATGCAGATCTTAATCACACATAGTGCTACTAGTACCAATATTAGTGTTCCTACTAATACTTTTTGTCCGTCTGCCATCCATGTTGGTTATCCATGACAAAATATATGACAGCCAGCTTTGTTCTTTTCCTGTTCCTTTTGCCTCCTCCTCCATCTTGGCGTGCATTTTCGACAACCTGGTAACTGCTTCTGTTAGTGTACTATTTGCTTTGTGTGCTGGCACAAATGTACAGCACGATGACCCAATCTTGGTACAAACCCCTCCTTCCATTGCTGGCAGAAGGTCCAGAACATATCTGTTCTGAAGGGCCATCAACCTTACTGCTCAGAGCTCTTTTATTGTGTTGAAGCCATTGATGTCAGTATGTCATCCAGAGATGCTTCCAATGCTGATTACAAATAGTTCTCTTTTCACTCTACTCTCTTCTACTGACCTCCTTTCTTCTTGCATTGTCCATCTTAGGGAAGCCTTGTTTTGATGTCCTTTTGTGGCACTACTAGTGCTGGGGTATTGATGTGCACCAACGAGCATACTCCTTCCCAGTTGGCTGGCAGCTTTTCATATGCCTTAGATCTGCATGCCCAATAATGGTCCATTAATACTGTCGTCCCAACCTTCATGGCTGGATGCGTCCCTATCTGCTTGCAGTCTTTGTTTTCTCCAACCTTTACTGCTCCATCATTCTGGAAACCTAATGCTGCTTTTTTCAGTGGTATTATGGGCATTGGTCCAGCTTCATTCTCCACCCAGGTGAGTAATTTCGCACTCCCGTCCCATTCTTTCAGGCATTTATCATTTTCTTCCTGTACTGTGTTTACTGGATCTTGTAGGAGCATGTGTGCTTTGCTACCTACTACTCTCTTTCCATCCTTCAGCTGTGTACACTTGGCCGTACACAAGCATCTGTGGTCATTACCAGCATTCGGGTTCTCCTATTTGCTTGGTTCCCTTCTTGGGACACAGTACTTCCTTTTAGTGTTATTGTTTTGGTCTTTCCTTTCTGTGGGCCGTCAGTTATGTATTGTATAGCTTCATCCGTTTTCCAGTGACTGTCATCATGTCAAGTGTTTTTATATAGCTATCTTCATATGGGAATGTTGCTTTGGACATCCATCTCAGTGTTGCCGTTCTCCCTTGGAATCTTCCTAGGGTTGTACACATCGACCGGTCCATAAGGCATTGTACTCTTGCTGCTGGTATTTCATTTGCTGCAAACGTTCTGGATGTACTCATGACATAGGGGATTAGTGAGCAGACATGGAAGCTCTACCCAGTGGTTTGTTTACCTACTTTAGTCCTGTGCTTTGACCACTTATAAGATGCTCTAGCAGTATCAATGAGATAGAGATACACCCCCAGTGTCTACATCAGCACTGCGCCTACCTCTCCTCACTGCTTACCTTCAGACCTGGCGTGGTAGTTCCCCCTGCAGATGTTGGGGTTGTGTTAGTATGGGTTACAGCTTTTTTACTTGTAACATTCTATATTTGCCAAAAGATGAGGGCGAAAATACCACATGAGAATAAGGCACAGGACACAGTAAACTCTTCTTTGCACTCTTGTGTAGTCTTGAAAATGTTTGTTGCCTGCCTACAATGCACTAACAAAGGCATTAGTGTGCTAATACTTCATTAACTCAAGCTCCGCAAACGTGGTGTTGGGTCATTGCAAGAAGAAAGAAATGTTCCCAAACTGTGCGTATTCTAGGATCATGAAGTACTGCAAGCACAGAAGTGTTCCCGATCTCTAGGTGTGGGTATGTTTGGGACAAATAACTATAAAAACACAGAAAAACACATTAGGGTGGCACCCTTCTTGCGCTGTTCGATCTCCTGACAACTTGGACAAATTGGCCTTGGAAGGTTTTGAGATAAGGATCAAGGGGAAGCATGGGACAATGCAATAAAAACAGTCTCAACTTTCATGATGAATGCTGTCGGTGTGGAAAAAGAAAAATTATAAACAGTGTGCCCTTACTCTGGATGTGTAGGAAGTCCTTTCCCTATCTCTCTTTCTCTGAAACGAGTAATCATAAGGTGTCCTTTGCTGGGCTGTGATTGTTCAAGGCATTTGTTTAGTTGTTCTGCTGGTGGATCGATGGCCCTTTCGGTATTGGTGCTAGGAGATGCCACTGCTTTGTAGGGCTTGATGTCTCCCACATGATTCCAAGTATTCTTCCCTTCCAATTTCACTGCTCGCTCAGTGACCAGCTCTATGGTGTAAGGTCCAGTAAAACGTGGCTTGTCTCACTTGCTTGTGAAATTCCTTAGCAGAACTTTGTCCTCCAGATAAAAGGGTGGCTACTTTAAAAGGTCCTGGTTTGCTTCTGTGTTGGTTTTTCTCTTCCCTTGCTTAAGGCCTCTCCCACTGTGCCTGCAGTTTATGAGAAATAAGAGGCACTAGCCATCAAGGAAGCAGTGTATTCGTACATTTCCTGACCCAATACATCAGACATTTTTTCTGCATCTTTTATTGACCTAGTGCGAAGAGCCACGAGAAGTCACATGCACCGCCATGTCAGCACCTCATGTGGCGTTAAATGGTGGTCGGACCCTGGTTTGTTTCACAACGTGAATAATGCTAATGGAAGACAGTGTAGCCAGCTCTTGGTAAGTCTTTTTAATTTTGGCAATGCCTTCCTTGAGCAGCCCGTTGAGGCGCTCACACTTCCCATTTGCTTGTGGGTGATAGGCGCAAGAGAATTTGTGTTGTATTCCCAACAAGATTGTGATGTGGTGAAACATCTCATTAGCGAAGTGAGGACCATTGTTGGACTCCAAGACCTCGCACACGCCCCAACTTGGGAAGATTTCTCAAACCAGGAATTTCGCTGCTCTAATGGCATCAGTATGGGAACAGTGGCCAGCTTCGATCCATCGGGAAAATGGGCATACAACCACTATCATTTAGCGGTAACCCTGGCAGACTTGGAGCATGTCAACCTAGTCCACGTGAAGGTGTTGGAATGGACCCATTGGGCACGGTTTGGCTCCTCTTACTACCCTTGGTGTATAGCCTGCTGTAAATTGTTTACAACCTAAACAATTAGTCATGAATTCTGCCATGTTCTTCAATATGAGCATCAAGCACCTCCTTCCCCATATTGGCAGAATGGTTTAATTGTGTCGGTGCAGTGTGCAATAATGAGAATGGCATTACCACTTTTCCTGTGTTGTCTTGCCGCCATAAGGCATCTGTCGGAGACACTGTGCATCTCGTCTTTATCCATAATTCCTTTTCCTCCCTGGGTGCAGCTCCCTGCAATTCCATAATCTGTGTCACTGGTAATGTTATATCCTTCTTTGAATATCATTGTTCGTACATAGTTGTGTGCTGGGGACAAAGCATCAATTTCTAAAGTATACCCAAAATAAGCATCACGCTTTGCTTCTGCGTCCGCTGCCTCGTTGCCCTAGAGATGGGGTCATCCCACCTCATATGGGCCTGGCACTTTGCCGCTTCCATGCCCTGTGGGAACTGGAGTGCCTCTATCAGTCTGCCCAATAGGAGTCCGTGCTGCACCAGTGACCCATCAGCACATCTGAGGCCCCTCCTCAGCCAACGTCTCAGGAGGATAACTCAGCAGCAACATTCTCGCCTTGGAAGTAAGACGACACGGAGCAACACAGGTTCGATCCTCTGTTCTGCGCTTAGAAACCTCAGGGTATTAAGCGCGTTATAAATAACCAATCATATCAACGTGATAGCCCAGAATGCACTGTGGATGTCACATAGGCTGTATCTTAATACACTGTCACTTCCTTGTTTTTACTGTTCAAAAGCCAATATTAAAGCTACTAGCTCTGCAGCCTTTGCTGAAAAATTTGATGGTAAACGTGCGCTTGTCACCACCTCTCCCTTCTTTTAATCTCACTACTGATGTCCCAGTATGCCCCTGTTTCTGGGCAATTGTTGGCAAAACGTCAATATAAAGTATGTCTCCCCCCTCAAGTGCGTTCACCTGTACATTGGGGATTGTGCTGTGGTTTTCTGTTTGCCGTGCAGTCATGCATACAGTCTCCTTCCTCTATTGGTTCGGCAATAAAAGTCACCTGGTTGACAATTCGGCATCCCACTATCTTAAGGACTCTGTTTACGAGTAACACCACATACCCCAAAGCTCTCTCTTTTGTCAATGTACTTTTGGGTCTTTCCAGTGTTGCGAAAAGAGCATGCTCCTCAAGAAAAGGGTGGTGCTGCATCCCATGGTAATACTTGATGACTTGTCTATCATGAATGGGGCAGCAGCCAGTGCCTGTTCGCATGCGTAATTTCCTCTCATCGCTGGGTCTAACTTCCCACTGTAATATGCTAGAGATTTAACTGCAGTCATAACCACTCCATTGGAGTGTGAGAATAAGAAGAATGAATTTGGTAGTCTGGGATCCCCAACACAGGAGTTGTGATGCGTATTGCTTCCTTCAGCTCATCAAATGCCTCGGCTGTTTCTTTTGTACATTGTACTGTACCCTCCCCTCTTTGTGCTTCCTTCAGCGCACTTAGCAAGGGCCTAGTGTACATGCTGTAATCAAATATCCATGCTCTGCAGTAATTACTTAGTCCTAGAAACTGCTGTATTTGTTTTATGGTTGTAGGCTTTGCTGTCTTGCGTATCACCTCTGCTCTTTCTATTGTCACTTTTTGCCCCTCTTGTGATATCAGTTGTCCATTCTACAACATTTCTAGCTGGCAATACTGTAATTTGGCCTTGTCTACCTTGTACCCTTTTTCTGCTAGTACAGTCAACATGTGAACTCAGTCGTCTCTACATTGTGCCTAGGTTTTGCTGCAAATTAATATGTAATCTATGTACTGTAGAACTACGCTCTCTAACAGTGACTGCTACATATAATTGTCACTGGATTCAGAACTAAAGGAAACTCGTCTTCGACATTATGGTTAAGAGGGCAAGTCCTGTATAAAACACCATGACCCTCCCACCCCCGTTGCCTTATTGACTGGGTACACCAAAGTGTTGCATGGTGATACCTTGCTTCACTAGTGCTGCAATAGTCTCATAAATACCCTTGTCTGCCTCCCTCAACAGGGGATATTGCCTAGTTCGTGGTAAAATGGCTCCTGGCCTCAATTTTATTTTCACTGCTCCTATCCCTTTCAGGAGGCCCACAACATAGGGACTTGTGGTCCATAAGACTTTGGGGACCTTTGCCAAGTCTTCCTTCAGAAATGTCGGTGGTGCTTGTAGATTCATAGTCATCCTCTGTGGTACCTCCCTATGGTGTATTTTCACCCAGTATGTAATGCTAATGTCAAACACTACCTCATGATCTGATTGATTGATCAGTTCTCCATCTGTAACGGTAGTCAATCTGTACCCTTTGGCCACAGTGATCACTGATCGCCATGTATCATCTGTCCCATGTACTGTTATCCTGTCCTCCCACTATTGCTGCCTCTAATTCTAGTGGTACCATCGTCCCTTCCTTCTCGTCAGTAGTAGTTTTGGCCTGAACATGTATTCATTTGGAAGGCGCCACATTTTCCCCCTGGATCCCTGTGAGCCATGCTATTATTACTTCAGTTCATACCGAAATTGATCCTCATCTGCTGCACCCCTTCTGTACTGTGTGCCCACAATACGTTTGAATAACTTCTTTCACATTCAGAATGTGTTTCCCAGGTGTGGAACACACTATCCCCTTGTCAGTGAATGAGATGGTCATCTTACGTTTGCTCATGATGTCCCTCCCTATTATGTTTATCGCTGACAGTAACGGTAAAGCTAGGTCTTGCTCTCCAATAGAAAGTGCAATATCATCTGTAAAAGATACCAATTCTGTCGCCCCAGAAAATCACTGAGCATTCATGGTGATGCCTGACATGCTATACTTCACCTCCCGGATGCAGGATCTAGTCGCCCCTGTGTCTACAAGAAATTAGAACATTTTGCCACCTAGCGTCACCCCTATGCGATGTTCCTCCACCAGGTTGGGTGTAATTGATAGGATGGAACACATCAGGTCTGTCTGTGGGCTGTCCTATTAAGGGTATAATGACATTCTGTTCCCTGCAAATGGGTTACCCCCACCACGGAAGCACCCTTTAGTTTCCTAATGGCAGTCATTCCCATTGAGGCTGTGCGTGCCACTGTCCCGTCATTTTGTTGTGCTGTGTATGATTGCTGCATGTTATTCTGCATCTGTGGTATCCGTGGTGCCTGTGAATACTGTTGATCTGGCACCTGCAGTTGTGGTGTCTGTGTCATGGGCTGGTTCGTCTGTGGATATGAGTTTGGAGTCTGTACTTGTTGCTGCGTCTGGTCTTGGGCAAAGTATTCGGTCTGCTCCCCCGATATGTTGGCTGATAATGCTTTCCCCCATTCAGTTGCATGCCCCCTCTGCTCCTGCACACTCTACAGATGTGCCCCATCTGTCCGCACTCCCAGCACTGGGGTTGTTCCCTCATTTGTCTCTGATTCCCAGTAGCGAACTCTTCTTGGCTTTGCTCTACTGATTGCCCATATCCACAATATACTCCTGAAAGCCCCTCTTGCCTTTGTTGTATTTGGTGCCCATACCCACGTCCCCTAAATGGCCCCCTCTTCTTCAGAACCCATGCTGCGCATCACCCTGCCCCATAAACCCTCCTCATGCGGGTGGCAGGATGTATGGTCTGTGGTGCGCTCTGTCCTCCTGTGTTTGTAACACTGCCCCTTCCATGGCGTATTTAGACAGTTTCTTCTGCACAAACTTTGTCGCTTCCTGTTTCCTTTCCTCACGCATTTTCCTCGCGCTTTCCTGCATTAACCTGCAGTAATGTACTATTGCGAGTTACATCTCTGACCACAGTTTTGCCTCCATCTCCGCCAACTTTTTTTGTTGCTTTTGCACCTGTTCTGGCAAACCTTGATATAGTATATGATAAATGAATGCCAATTCTTTTTGTCCCACGGTTCTCGCGTTTCAAGTCTCCATAACTCTTGAATAGCCTGATTATATTGTACGGCGTCTTTGCCTTCCCCCATTCTGTTTGCCATGATCGCACTCATATCTGATGTGATTCGGTACTGTGTCCGTAGAGCTTTCCATATGGCTGCTCGGTACTTAGCAAACAGTGAACCATTGTGCACCGTGCTTTGGGTGGTTACTCCTGGATACCTAGCCCTTTTCCACATGTCATCGGCAGCCTCTCCGAGGGTCACCACTAGTAAACCTTTTATGTCCCCTGCTGCTAACGTCTGCCCTGTTGTCATCCTCTCCATTTCGTATATCCATTTCCCTGTACCCGCGGTCAATGACTGTAGCCTACACCTCAAATTTTCCTTGTCGATATGTTTCCATGGTATGTATTGAGGTTGCTCCCCTCCCTTTTCCAGTAAGAGGAACCGTGTCAACCTGATCGCCCCATCCAATCTCCCTGTTAACCCAATTTCCCCATCCAATGTCCTGGTGTCTTTGGTGGCAGTGAATGTGCTTGCCCATTCTCCACTCCTTCGTGTTGGAAGGTCGCTTAGTCTTTGCTTATATAGGGTTACATTAATTATGTTGCATGATGTAACCCTAGACCGACGTGGTCTCTCATCCTTGTTGCCCCATAATACCCCCTGTGTCTCTGTCTGCTCCCCATGTTGAGCTTCGATCGCTGCTCTTCCCTGTCGACTGACGGACAGGCCGCCCTTTTCCCTTGTCCTCACTCTTTACCAAGCCACCTTCTGACTCTGTGTTTCCCAAGTCACTGTACCGCGCCTCCCTGTGTTTCTCCTTCTATGTCAATTAAGTTGTCGCAGTCTCCCCTCACGGAGGCCCCAGTATTGGGTTTGTCTGGCAGCGTAGCTGCCCTATTACATTTCCTTCTGCGATCTTGCCTCACTTGCTAGTCTCTTCCTTCGTTGTTATTAAAATGTGCTAGTCCCAATCTCAGTCTTATGTCTCTCACTGCGCGTTCCTCCTCCTTGCGTTTGTGCTCTTACGAGCCGCTCTATTTTTAACTTCCTCCTTTATCCAAAACCTGCTTTTCCTTCTCTTTTTATGCCCTTTTCCTCTCCATCTCCTCGGGTTCCCTCGTTCTCCTTGTCTCTCGCTGCTCCCAGTCTCTTCCGCCTTTTGCTTTTCTGTTTGCACTGTCTCGCGTTCCTCCTTTTCCTGTTTTTCTGGTCTCTCCACCTCTCCCATTATCTCTTGCCATTCTTGTGCTTCACTTGTCTCCTTTCCACCTGGCTACTTCATTTTCCCCTCCTGTTTCTCCTGTCTTCTTGTCTAATTTCGGTAATATTTGTCCTCCCAACCACTCGTTCGATACTATATTCTCCAGCCTCTCCCTTCTTTCCTCTGTTCCAATGTCACACCCCTTGTACTTGTCTGTGTTTCACTGCACATCCCCTT
This sequence comes from Ambystoma mexicanum, assembly GCF_040938575.1. Lineage (NCBI taxonomy): Eukaryota > Metazoa > Chordata > Amphibia > Caudata > Ambystomatidae > Ambystoma > Ambystoma mexicanum. The sequence goes on along the minus strand of NC_090940.1, from coordinate 255,064,665 downwards.
TTCCACCTCCCACACTCACTGCTACCCATCCTGCGTGTCTGACCCTGTTCTGCCCCTCCTCCTTGGTGTATGGTGGAGGTGCGAATATTGGATTTGTATACCCCACCGCTGCTCTTAACTTTTGTATAGGGTATAATCCCTGGGCTCCTGCTGTAGCCCCTTTGTTCCCATGTTCAGGAGGAGGTGAGGAAGTGGGGGGCTGATGGCTTTTCACCTGGGGTCTTCTATTGGCTCAGCATCTATTATGCCACGCCACATCCCCTTTGTCGTCCTGAAACATCCTCCAGGGCTTGAATATTGCCATACGATTGCTCTACTTTTTCCCCTTATAAACATCTTGTATGTGTGTGTGCAACGGTTGCTGCACATATTTGGAGAAGCTCCCGTCCTTTTGCCATGGCTTAGACAATTAACCCTGTGTCCATTCTGCGTTATATTTACAACTCCCATCCTTATATCGCGGAAGGGCCCTGGGTAGATGCTGTAGGGGCATGTCTCCTGCACCTTTCCCACAATACAATGCTTTTTAATACTTACCTGACCAACAATTCAAATTTTTCAAAACTTGCGCTGTTATTCACACACAAAAATATAGTTTCTTATTTTTCTTCAATATCACAGATACCAGTTCTAACAGGGGATACCAATATTTCATGTGCTCAATCTGTAGTTACAGCAGGACATTGTAGATAAAACATCTCTGTGAGACTTAACCAGCAGAACACCTTACGCAGTTTGAGCTAGCCTCCATTCCTAAACCCTATACACGGGGATTCCATCATCCACGACCCGAGCTAAAATGCCCAATCACAGAAAATCCAATATTTACATAACTGCTGTCATCCGTACCCTTAAGTCAATAGTCTAGGCTAACCGCCTGAACCTTTTACCTCAAGATCGAATGTACCCTAACCACGAACAAATGACATCTACCTCTGCTACTTTCATAACTAAATTGAACAATACACATCTACACCCGACACTCAACATCTATTAACCACCCCCCTCAATTGCTGTGTGGCTGAGTCAATACTTACACTCTGTGATCCACTGATGCTTGTTATGCTTGATTTATGCTTGGTTCAAAATGGCGCGGACGTGCAATGCATTCTGGGAGCGCTCAGAGCCATGTTGGATATTTACTTCACACTGCAGTGAAAGGCTGCACACATTTTGCTGAAGTGTTAGATTCACAGTGCTGAGACAAATGTGCTTTTCCAAACCTGGTATGCGGTCAAGGCCATTTCTGCTGGGAAAGCTAACGTTGTTAGGCTTGCTACTGTTCTCTGTGGAGCGTGTTTTTAGAGCAGGGAGGTCCTGCGTTCCTTGAGGGGAGCTCTCGATTGACCCAGCTGGCAACCGACGGCTGTTCCTCAACTGCGCAGGTGCAATTTCCAGAATGTTCGAGAATTAACTCCCCATTGTGGAGTGTGTATATATGCGGAAACCCGGAGGGGGTCAGGTGAGACTTCAGCCAGAGAAGGACGCTTAAGTCTGGCCTTCCTGTGAGCTGTGGTACTCTCGGCCTGGCTGTCCCCAGGGTCTTCCAGCCACTTCTGGACGAGATGAGGACTTCTATTATGCTCACGGTGATGTATTTCCTTTTGACTTCTTTACTTCTTCTGTGATCTATGACCTTCGTATTTTTATGAGTTATTTCTATGTATTTGTAAGCTTTGAATAAATAGCCGTAAAGAGCTGATTTATCTTCTAAGAGTGCGTGGTTGCGAGTTATTGTGTCTGTCTGTTTTTTGGTTCAAAGTACTTGCTCTATAACTGCATTGATGATTTATGGTTGTTTCATGCACTTTTCGGGGGAGAGCAGTACATTTTTGGTGTCACGAACAGGATTTACGTGATGAGTTGTTCCGTGCATTCAAGAGTCTGTTGAAACGTAGATAGGATTTGGTTGTCGTGTAAGTGAAGTTTTTTTTTGAAAAGTGAAGTTTTTTGTCTCTTTGTTAACTGTTTGAGTGCCTGTGGGAGTGATTGCAGTGTGGAGAAGAAAATATATAGGTTCCAAGAGCTTTTGCTTTGCTTGCGATAATGAGTAGTTTGTTCAAGAAGAAGGTTACCGCTGGCGGTGACTGTTCTGATGTTGTTATTCCAGGTTGGACTAAGAGTCTGTATGATAAATTGGCTCAAGCGTGGGCATGTGGTGCCGGTTTAAGTGAAACTTGGGATCAAGGATTAGGAGATGCCGATCCGACTGATGTAATTGCATGCTTGCAACAAGTTCCAGTAGAACTTGGTAAAGAATGTGCAGCATTAGGTAGGCAACGTTGTGTTCTTTTGCATGCTTATAGGAAAATACATCAGATGAAAGTGAACATGAAAAATGAGGTTTTGCGATTAGAGAGAGAGCTAGCTGCAGAACGGCAGACTGCGTTAATGCAGCAGATTCAACTGAAATTGTTTAAAGATAAGGCCGACACATATCAGGCGGTGGCCGAGAGGGCAGCAGTCAGAGTAGCGCGATATATAAGTATAGGAAAAGGCGGGGAGGGGTCAACAAAAGAAAGGTGGCAACTGTAATCGCTATCGCTGGCATAGACTGGGATCCGGACAAGTGGGATGGTGATATTTTTGATTCGACCAGTCTAGAAAGTAGTTCCGCAGAGGAGTCTGACCTCAAACCAGAGGTAAAACAGAAAACAGTGGCGGCGAAGCCTGTTAGAAGGCAGCGAGCCGGACCACACCCGCAGAATCCTGGTGGTGGTATGGTGGATTTAAGTACTTTTGAAGATTACACACAACAGGAGGTTGGGGAAATTATTACCTGTTTGAGGCAAAAATCAGGAGAAGCTTTATTGACATGGATAGTGAGATTGCTAGACGGGGGTGCTGCAGGGTTGTTGGTAGATTCTACTGATTCACCGCGTTTTTTACCACTGTCAATTGATACCAATGTACAGGAGGTCTTAAGAGCAGGATCGCCCCCTGACGCAAATGGTCAAGATACACAGGTGTCTTTGTTGCACCTGATAGCCCAAGCATGTAACCGTAAATACCCTATTACCACAGATTGGCCCAGTGAAGAAACAAAGTGGTAAACGTTGAGAGAAGCAATTCAAAAAGTCAGAGAGCATGCTATGAAAGAAGCGATTCACATAGACGCTCCTGATCACATGGGAGCCTTACCGCTCTGTTTCAACGCGAAACATGGTGATTAGAAATGTGCCACCCGCATACAAAAGTGTCATTATGACTTTGCTCGTAGGCATGACGGGAAAGGCTACTGATGAGGTAGCAGATGCCATTCGGCAACTTGCAGATTTGGGAGAGTGGGATAAGAGCGATAACAAGCCACGGGGGAGAGAGGGGCGTAGTGAGAGAAGAACTGAAGGCAGGCGGCAAGATAGCAGAGACTCCCGAGTGTCCCGAAAAGACATGTTTTTGGCTTTATTAAAAGATGGTGTGCCACATGAAGAAATTGATGGCATTGAAACCAGAGTAATGTATGAATTATACAAAAAACGAGGACTTGCAGCCAAAGAACGTTATAAACAGGTTAAGAAACAAGTAGTCCCCACGACACAGGGGGACCCCTCACCTTCTGCTCCCCCTGCGGAAGAACAAGATGAAGGGTCTATGGGGACACCTTCCCCGTACCAGCCAACATATGCTGATTCGAGAAAGGTGGTGAGTGCGATGCTAGAGGCCGAGACGAGTCACACTCATTCGAAGTTTGACTAGGGCTTCGGCCAAGCTCCGGCAGCGTCTGCTTGCATAAAAGTGGATAGGCGGCCTCATGTTGATGTTAAGATTTTTTGGGGGCCAGAAAATAGACAAGGGGTGTGAGCATTGATAGACACCGGGGCGGAGGCCTTTTTGATTCATGGTAATCCGACACGATTTAAAGGCAAACAGTTTACGATCACAGGTTTAGGGGGAAAGGAGACCCCCGCAGTGCAAACGTGAGTGGAGATGAAAATAGGCAATTTAAAGAGGCATAAATATCAAGTGTTAATTGTCCCGATACCTGAATATATAATTGGCTTTGACATTTTGTAAGGGTGGGACGTGGCGGTAAAACATACCTGTTTGGGGTGAGTGCATTAATTTGTACACCCATTACTGTAGGCAAAATGAAGATGCCCCCCAGTGCAAGTGCCAGTGGCGACTAAGCGGGAAGCTATGAAACAATATCGCATTCCTGAGGGGCACAAGGACATTTCAGACACCATCAAAGAGTATGTGGCGGGTGTATTACGCCCTATTACCACATAATGGAACAATCCGCTCTGGCCCATTAAAAAGGGAGATGGGTCGTGGAGGATGACGGTGGATTACAGGGAGTTGAATAAACACACTCCTCCCTTAGTGCCCGCAGTCCCAGATGCTATTACTTAGATTGAAAATGTCCAAAAGTTTGAGGGGACTTGGTATGCAGTGATCGATTTAGCTAATGCATTTTTCTCCGTGCCAATTGCTGATGAGTGTCAAGAACAGTTTGCATTTTTGTGGAGTGGACGTCAGTACACTTTCACGAGACTACCCATGGGGTACATGCACAGTCCGACTATTTGTCACCGGCTGGTGGCAGAGCATTTAGACAAGATACCGTGTAAACCTGACATACAGATCTCTCATTATATTGATGATATTTTGATACAGGGCAAGGATGAGCACAGTGTGTATAGTCAGCTATATGTCCTTATAGAAGGATTGAAAAGGGAAGGGTGGGAGATTAATCCGAGTAAAATTCAAGGTCCAGCTGAAACAGTGATATTCTTAGGGATTCAGTGGCATCATGGGCATCGAGAAATGGTGCCAAAAACTCGACAGAAAATACTTGAATTCACCACTACAACGAGCAAAAAGCAAGCTCAGCAGTTTATAGGACTGTTTGGGTTTTGGAGACAGCACATTCCGCATTTAGGGCAGATATTGGCCCCCCTCTACAAAGTGACACGAAAGAAATATGAGTTTCAGTGGGGGGAAAAGCAGCAGAAAGCCTTTGAGATGGCGAAAGATATGGTGCAGCAGGTGCTTAATTTATGGCCCTTGAAGGAAGGCAAAGTGGAATTAAATTTGTCTGTGCAAGACAGTTATGCTAACTGGAGTGTGTGGCAGAAACAAGACAGGAAACGTGTGCCATTAGAGTTTTGGAGTCGTAAGTTGCCCGACGCTGGTAACTCATATACTCCGTTTGAGAAGCAATTGCTGGCATGTTATTGGGCTCTTGTTGATACCGAGCAGATGACCTTGGGTCATGATGTATTCATGAGACCTGAAATACCAATCATGCAGTGGGTACTGAGCTCTCCTAAAACGCATCGTATAGGACATGCTCAAGAAGCCAGCATAATTAAGTGGAAATGGTATATTCAAGACAGAGCCAAATCAGGAAAGGGTGGAGTGGCAAAATTACATGAGCAAGTAGCCAACATACCTCCCTCAGATTACATACCACCGGAGGTGCCTGAAAAAAGTGAGTCTCCCGTGAAATGGGGAGTCTTTTACAGTGATTTCACCGTGGAACAAACAGAGCATGCTTGGTTCACGGATGGTTGAGCTCGATATGTGGGAACTGAGCGGTACTGGAAAGCAGTGTCGTACAATCCCAAAACAAAAAAGATGTTGACCACGACAGGGAAAGGAAAGAGCAGTCAGTTCGCAGAACTTTACGCAGTTTACCAAGCATTGAAACAAGAGACCCCTGGTCAATGCCATGTGTACACAGATTCATGGTCAGTGGCGAATGGATTAGCAGTGTGGTTGCCGACTTGCCAAAAGAATGGATGGAAGATTCATTCAAAAGAGTTGTGGGGAAAGGAACTATGGCAAGATATTGCAGAAATGTTGTTACAAAGTGAAGTCACTGTATATCATGTGGACGCACATTGTGCCACAGATTCATTAGAACGTTGGTTTAATTCTGTTGCAGACGAACACACCAAGATTGCGACAATGGATGCAGAGGCTCGGGAAGACGATATGGAGGGTTTGGCCAAATGGGCCCATCAGAAAAGTGGGCACCTTGGAGAAAAGGCTACTATCAGGTGGGCACAAGCTTGAGGCATCAGTCTTCCGTTAGAACTAGTGAAAACAATTATTTTACAGTGTCCCGTGTGCCAACACCAATTGCATAGACCTATACCTCAGATTGTTCGAGGCACATTGAGAAGAGGAAAATTACCAGGTCAAATTTGACAGATTGATTATATCGGTCCTATGCCAAACAGCAGAGGTTGTCGGTATGCATGCACTATTGTAGATACATACTCGGGATATTTGATGGTTTTGCCGTGCAAACGTGCAACCCAATTGAACACCATCAGGTTGTTAGATCAGATCATATTACATTATGGAGTGCCTTTGCAGATTCAAAGTGACAATGGGTCACATTTCAAAGGCAAATTGATCCAAGAATTTTGTCAGGAAAAGAGCATTAAGTGGATTTACCACATCCCCTACTATTCAGCTGCAGCAGGGCTAATTGAACGAATGAATGGGTTACTGAAGGAACAGTTGGGCAAATCTGGAGACGGCAGTTTGGCAGGCTGGCGTGATCGTGTGTTTGATGCGGTGCAAGTGTTGAACAATAGGCCTGTGTATGAACATGAAACTCCTTTGATGCGATTAATGACTCCTAATTTACAGGTTCAACCCAATTCAGTTAGAGAAACATTGTTATACTGGGAAATTACGCCAGGTTCGTTAGCTCCCTATCGAGCAACTCCAGAGTCAGCAGGGGTAGACTTGCATTCTAATGAAGAAATCAGACTAGATCCAAGAGGAATAGTTGTCATTGAAACAGGAATTGGAGTACAGATTCCCCCAGAGCATATGGGATGGATTGCCCCTAGATCTGGCCTAGCATTGAAGGGAGTTCAAGTGTTGGGAGGGGTAATTGATACTGATTACCAAGGCGAGATTAAAGTCATCCTAATGAATAGTGGGGATCAGTTGTTATCAATACACAAGGGTGATCGAGTGGCCCAATTGATAGTCATTCCCATTAAATTGTCCATGATTAAGAAAGGGGAGCCTCCTACAGTGTTAACTACCCGTGGGGATCGCGGTTTTGGCTCTTCAGACCGTATGGTACCGGGTGCAAAAGTGTGGGTGGAAAAGCCAAGTGGCCCACCAGTGCCAGCAGATGTCATTGCATCAGGCAAAGATCAAGTGGTTTTAGTAATGGAGCCTGGTAGAAAGAAATGGCAATATGTACCCGCAGACAAATGTTACCTAAGAGAGTGATGTGCAACACTGGCTTTGCTTTGTAGATCCTGGGTCTGGTTGGTGTAACTGTGGCACTAAATGGACTCCATTTGGGCGAATTAGACAATCTTCTGTTACCAGCGACAAATGTCACATCTGTGCCAGTGATCAAGGGGATACTGATAGTGATGAATAATGTCCCCAAGCAGCCCTATGCTAGTGCCGACAAGCCCGCCAGACCGAAGACATGGATCTGTGAAATGCGACAAACACATCAGGAGCAAGTGAAAATGACCTTGATGCCAGTTGTGCAGGAGCCCTTTGTAGGACGGAGGAAAGACTCTCCTATAATCACCCAAGAAGAGAATATGTGGATATATCTGGCACAGCAAGTACTGAATATATCACACTTTTGTCTTACTGATGTGCCCAATGCTGAAGCTTTATTGACTACATGTTTAGTAGCGGTGCCGACGCCTGTTCCAGTTTTAAAGCATTTCTCACACATAATGATTCTTTAGTTCAAGACTCAGACATTAGAAAATCTTTTTCAGTTTATGAATATTGTCGGTTCTGCCAAGAGACCGACAAGAAATGGAGAAATTTGACATGTGTGATTACGTACAACATAACCCAAGGCGATGTGTGTTATATTATGACGTGCAAGGCACAAGAAATTGGTAAATGCAGACAAATAGAGTTGACCAATCAGTACAATAATACTACGTTTGAGAGGAGACTATGTTCACGAATGTCACGCAAATGCACCAGTGTAAATAACACTAGGTCTTGCAACCATACAGTGATAACTGCTAGTCATTTGAATCATGTGAAACTTCCAACAGGATGACTCTTTTCATGTGGTAACATTGCATATACTTATATTCCAGCTAACATTTCTGGAGGTCCATGTGCTTTGACTCGATTAGGACTAATGATGTTTCCTTTACACTCAGCGATAACTTGAGGTAAAAGGTCAACCTTTGAATCTGTAGGGCTATCTCCTGACTGTGATTCACATGTACATTTGCTATCAGAAGCTGAGGTTTTAGCATTAACCCTTTCATTAGTAGGTGTTTGGTGTTTAGCTGCTGGAGGTTACAAATCTTTGATGAAATGAGCGTGTTTAGTAGTTAAATCTTAATCATACTTCGCAGGCTTTAGAAGAATTACTCCTTGATAGTCAAGTTATTAGAAAAGCAACTTTGCAGAACAGAGCTGCTGTTGATTATCTATTGCTGAAACATAATTTAGGGTGTAATGCCTTTGAAGGTATGTGTTGTTTCAAGTGACCATTCACGATCCATTGAAAGTCATATTCGAGGTTTGAGGGATCTCATTTCTCAAGTGTCTCAAGATCATAACAGAAACTGGCGGGATTGGTTATTTCCATCGATACCTGATATTGGGGGTACACTACGTTATATTTTCGCTTGCATTTTTATTATACTGTCTATTATCATTGCTTGTTGTTGTTGCCTTCAATGTGTTCCCAATTTAGTTTTAATCTTTCGTAGGTTTCAGAGACCGGTTCGAGTGCCACCTGGCTATGGAAGATAAATATCCAAAGGGTGGAATTGTTATGCTTGATTTATGCTTGGTTCAAAATGGCGCGGACGTGCAATGCATTCTGGGAGTGCTCGGAGCCATGTTGGATATTTACTTCACACCGCAGTGAAAGGCTGCACACATTTTGCTGAAGTGTTAGATTCACAGTGCTGAGACAAACATGCTTTTCCAAACCTGGTATGAGGTCAAGGCCATTTCTGCTGGGAAAGCTAACGTTGTTATGGCTTGCTACTGTTCTCCGTGGAGTGTGTTTTTAGAGCAGGGAGGCCCTGCGTTCCTTGAGGGGAGCTCTTGATTGACCCAGCTGGCAACCGACGGCTGTTCCTCAACTGCACAGGTGCAATTTCCAGAATGTTCGAGAATTAACTCCCCATTGTGGAGTGTGTATATATGCGGAAACCCGGAGGGGGTCAGGTGAGACTTCAGCCAGAGAAGGACGCTTACGTCTGGCCTTCCTGTGAGCTGTGGTACTCTCGGCCTGGCTGTCCCCGGGGTCTTCCAGCCGCTTCTGGACGAGATGAGTTCTATTACGCTCACAATGATGTATTTCCTTTTGACTTCTTTACTTCTTCTGTGATGTATGACCTTACTATTTTTATGAGTTATTTCTATGTATTTGTAAGCTTTGAATAAATAGCCGTAAAGAGCTGATTTATCTTTTAAGAGTGCGTGGTTTTTTGGTTCAAAGTACTTGCTCTATAACTGCATTGATGATTTATGGTTGTTTCATGCACTTTTCGGGGGAGAGCAGTGAAATGCTGCTCGGCCACTGGCTCTCCCCAAAACTGCCACACTGCCCTTCTGGTCTGCTAGGCTCCTCACGGACCACGGGCAGGATATTTTCCAAGGTGGCTCCTCACGTCCTCTGCACGGGGTGCACCTCTGTGTGACTTGCGCTCCAAGGAGCGCCGCACATCCCTCCAGGCATTGCGATGGAAGAGCCGGCTCTATGCCTATCGGCCATAGTGAACCATCTTCTGCTACCAATTTCTAAACTATGTTATAACAGAGCACTGAGGTTCGTGCTACACAATCACCATTCAGCAGAGTACCCAGGGCCCAACAAACCCCTCCCCGGTAAGTGACAGAGGACTCAGCCAAGGGCAAGTTAGAACTGTCCCTTATTTTCCATGACAGGGATCAAACAGTAGAAACCAAATTCTCCAGCAATCACAGCTCCTGAGCCCGTGTCAGGAGTTTTTATTGGTACATGCCATCAAAAGCTGGGGCTCTTCCCCAAAAATCTTAAGAGCGTACACCATTGGGTGGCAGGGTTGGTAGTGCCTACAGAAGGCACATATAGAGTTTAGCTATCTTGCCTTTCCATGTCAGGTGGTCTGTAGGGTATTTTGTGTAGATTTGGGGCCTATCGGTATTTTCTTGCCACCAAGAATAAAAGTAATTTAGCAACAATCACTCCTTGCATTCAGATTGGGTTTGGTATTATAATGGTATCGTGGCTATGCATTATTTCAGTACGCAGATGCATTTAGTTGGTATGCATTTCGTTGTGCTATAGTGATGAGCATAATTTCTTTGTTTTATTTGTGGCCCCAACATACAAAACCCCTTTCTTTTGTTTAGACTGTTCTTGTGATCTCTAGAGGCCTCAGGCTTCTGCATTATTCAAGAACATCACATTTTCATATGGAGTGCCACTTATGGCTGTTATCACTGATTTATCTACACCAGTGAGCTATGCTTCCATAAAGTATTCACAATAACATGTGGTATAATCACTGATTTATTTACATTAGTGAAACTATTTCCAGAGGCCTCTTTCTCTGTTGACTCATGTACGTCCAACAGACTATCAGATTGTGTTCCACTCAGAAGTCACACACACATACACTGAGTGGAACCACGCACACAGCTATTTATAATTACTCATAACATAACTTTTTCCACATGGCATGCTTGACATATATGACCTAATAGCCTCCCCTTTTATCAGGTGATATGGGCTAACTGTACCAGAGAAAAACAGAAGCAAATAGAAGCCTTTACACAGATTGTGATTTACATCAGTTTCATTTAAAAAATCATACTTTACCAGTTTTGCGAGGCAGTCTTTTCTAGAATAAACATAAGAGAAGCAATTGCAAAATACATGGCATTTCATTAGATTCTTTGCAACAATAAAAAGAACAGTGCATCAGTTGACTTGCTTTTCTGAATAGCAACATTAGAATGCAGCTATCGCTACGCTGCCTGACTGAAATAGCTTTCATTCACACACTGCATTCTCGCTTTGTGAAAGATAATTACCAGCAAAATTGTAGCAGATCAGCACGCAAACTCTCTGGGCAGGTCGCTTCCTTTAAATGGCTCGGGGCTTCCCTTTGGAACACCCGGCGAGGACATGCAGTTCCAATCTGCACTCTTCGGTCCTCAAACCGGTGCCATTTGACTAGAATCTCCAGCCTGTGAAGGTCAGCAGTACACTGGAACGATGCCCCTCAATCAGGCAGCCCCACAGCAACTCCCCTCAGGCTTCTCACCCAAGCTGTGTAAAAATGTCCACTGCCTTTCTCTCTCCCCGGGATTCTTCAGGAAACCTCCGTTACAGACCCTAAGGTGATGTCACCAATCAAAATGCACAATAATCTATCCTCCTCTTTCAACAATGGCTTGGCTTATACGGTTTAGAAGCTGTATCTACTCATTTCCTGGCATGCAGATTTCACATCCAGCTAACACAGTGAACAGAGAAAAAAAATGAATCCAAGTGCACGTTTAAAATGACTTTCAGAGCCTGTCTTTTCCACCTCATTTTGCACTGGAGAACACATTATGATGTTATTTGATTAGAATCATGTTAGTACTGTTAATTATATTAGTTCATTAATCCTCTAATGTGTCTCCTGCAACAGAGGCATTTCAGGTGAGGGAGAAAAAAAAAATTGGTGCGTTTCTAACCGTGAAAAAAATGTGTTTTTTGACTGAGTATCCTGTCTTCATTTACATATCCATATGTTACTCTGGCAACACATGGCTTGCTGTACCGCATTATAGCAATACATTGATCTCATGCAGTGGTGCTGCACTCCAAAAACACGCTATATATTGATCCCATGTAGTGGCGCTGCGCTCCAAAAACACGCTAAATAATCCTACAGGTCTTTGTGTTCCATGATTGGCTGGAGTGGGTCTCCTCATGCCTGGGACCCAGCTCTGTTCTCAGTGCTCCTTGTACCTTCTCAAGGTGATGAGAAAGACTATGGCCTGATTCATGGAATATTTGCCCAGGTCAAAGTGAATTTGCACTGCTGAAAAGTGACTTTGCACTGCCAACACAAAACATTTTGCCTGGACTTTGCAGGGCAAAAATACACTTTGCACGTAGGGGAGTATGGTTTCTAGAGAGAACATATGGTGGCATTAAGTGCATGTGACCTGCTGTTCCTCCTCAAGGAGCCGTCCCAGAATTGCTGAAAATGTAAAAAAATGTCAGTCTCTGTTCAGAGTTGAGTTTAAATTAAGATATATATTGTGCCTTGCCTCTTGGGATATTGACAGCATCTTCTCTTGAGGATCTTCTTAGGCTCCCTCTCTCGTGGCTTCTAACTAAATTCAAGTATTTGTATATTCTAATGTATCACAGGGTCTCAGATCAATGTCCGCACAATGTGCGTTTCACCCTTGCAGGGTTGTCCTGCTCCATCGCGTTCCGTATTTAACAGCTTCTTTCCATTTTTCGGCGCATGGAGTTTAGCTAAATGATTAGATCGGAGCGTTATGTTTAGTGGAACTAAAACCACAAGGACTTTATCCCATGTATCTGCTCATGTTAGTTATGAATGTCATGTTGAGGGCCTTTACCTTGCAAAGGACTACATTCTATTATTCCAAGCTCTCCCTTTTATGACTACCGGCACATTTGGTAGGGGTGACAAAGGAGGTGTTTGTAGAATCCCTTCACAATGTGGGCTGTAATAAGGCTGGAGATGTGTGACCCCAAAGGCGCTCTAACATTTAATTATTCCACACTCCATGTGGATATTTTCTATAGTTTGCAAGGATCTCCAAAGCATCAAGGGATTGCTGGGTGTGATTCACTGTAGAATTAATGGTTTCTATGTTATTTGTGGCACTTTTGTCCCCGGTTGATCCTATTTCCACAATGTGGTGTACTCTGATGCGGAGAAACACGCTTTAGGAAATGAGAGGTCCACGTAGGAAAGCAGTTTACAGATGCGGCATGGGACCCAATATGGTAGTGAAAAAGTTTTCAGCAATAGGATACAGTAATATGAATTGTCATTCTCTGGTGCACTAGGGACCTTTGTAATCCCCCAGAAGTATTAATGAAAAGGAATCCACATAGGAGTCAATCATTATTACCTTAGAGACTGCTGAACTCCTTATGCATAGCCCCTTTTCTTCAATAAGGCTCTTTCTTCATCAGGAGTCCCCTAAAATGACTGGATGTTTGGTAAAGGCAGTCCAAATCTATGGAACACTGAAAATCTGCAGAAATGTTTTTCATACTTCTTCAGATTTGGACATTCTTACATACATGAAATCAGCAGGAACTGTACAAACATTTCAAAATCTGCAGGGGAATTCTAAAATCTGAGGAGAATTTTGACAGTCTGTGCTCATAAGAAATATACATTTTCTGTAGATTTGGACTGTCTTTAGTGACAGCAGCCAAGAGCATGCACAATTGTAGTACCAAGGTAGCCTCAGTGTGACGACTGTGCATGTACCCTGCATTGTTCACGAAACTAACATGCTTGGGATGAGATCAAGTAAGTATGGAGTTAAAGGAACAGTCAACTAAGAGTGCAGTAGTTACTGCATTGAATAACATGCATTCAATACACTAATAAATAAAATGGTGCAGCAAGTAATAGATTGTCATGCCTGTGCCACTGGCGCACACATTGGCAACCATCATGGACTATTTGGAACTCATTTATCTTCATAATGCTCTTGGAACAACCCCTATTCACACTTTGGTCCTTAATTTCCATTTGCACGACTTTGGTACTTTCTAACTTAATTCAGCTAACTACATGTACCATAATGCACCTTACTGCAGTTATCAATTCCTGGCTATTCCCATTCATCAGTATTGGAACCACAATCCCCAGAAGCCTGAGCGATCAGTGCTGCTTCCACCTCAGGACCAGAGAGGGAGGAGGCAGATTGCCTTCAGGTGTGCTGCTCCAGGTGCTGCCAATTAGCCTGCCTCAGTACAGGGCAGGGCTGTATTTAAGCAGCTGCCTGCAGGAGCTCAGTCTCTTCCATTAAGAGTTCTCCGAGCACCTTTTTGCCTTGAGCCACGATTTGAATGCTGTTCCTGTTGCCGTATCATCCTGCTTCTGATTCCAGCGCTCCTTGCTGCCTTCTCCTCTGGGCTTACTGCCCTGCTCCTCTAGGCTCCCTGCCTTGCAGCCTGCTACACTCCTCTGCCTGCAGCCCTGGTCCTCTGGGCTCCCTGCCTTGCAGCCCTGCTCCTCCAGGCTCTCTGTCTGCAGCCTACTACAGCTCTCGGTCATGCTCCTCTGGACTCCCTGCCTCGCAGCCCTGCTCCTCTGGGCTCGCTCTTTGCTGCCCTGCTCCTCTGGGCTCCCTGTCTACAGCCTACTACAGCTCTCGGTCCCGCTCCTCTGGACTCTCTGCCTCGCTGCCCTGCTCCTCTGGGCTCGCTGCCCTGCTCCTCTGAGCTCCCTGCCTCGCTGCCCTGCTCCTCTGGGCTCCCTGCCTCGCTGCCCTGCTCCTCTGGGCTCCCTGCCTCGCTGCCCTGCTCCTCTGGGCTCCCTGCCTCGCTGCCCTGCTCCTCTGGGCTCCCTGCCTCGCTGCCCTGCTCCTCTGGGCTCGCTCCCCTGCTCCTCTGGGCTCTGTCCGCAACCTACTACAGTTCTCTGCAGTCCTCAACAGTTTGCCTGCACCTTGTGCCATCCGTTACTCCAGCCCTGCTTCCTTATTTGCAGCCCCCCTGTTTCCTGGCTACTGCTCCCATACTCTGTTCTTGATCCCTGTCCTTCTCCTCCTTGAGTCTTTGGTTCTCCCTTAAGTATCCATTTCAGTTATACTGTTTCTGTACAGACACCCACAGCTGTTGTTCCCAGCCATGAGCATAAAGAGTGGGCTCCTTTAATAGCAATCTGTGCAGAAGGCTGGAATTTCCAAAGGTCCGTGGAACACTCTTCCCCATTTTCTGCATACACCCCAAGAGGGAATCCAGTTTGTTTGTACCTTTTGTATTCTCTGCCCCTTTTTGTTCACAGCTACTGTTACCTATTCTTCTTTCTTGTTGAGCTTCCTGCTGTGTGTGCTTATCTGTCACCTTACATCAGCACCGCCACCCAAAACCTACCTGGGTGCCCGGTGCCACTCTTGACAGAGTGCTATCCTTGACATAGATTGGAAAACACAGAGAATGCAACATGCAGAAGAAAAGAAAAATTCCATTGATAATCTGTACTCAACACAGCTAAATTAAATGGCTTTAACGATACTTGAGGCTATCGCTTTACGAACATTTTCTGAGCGCAAATGCTGTACCGATGGAAAAACCCATAGTCTTGCACAGCTCAAGGCACATTGTGTTCTGCTGTAAACCAATGTAACACAGAAAACTAAAGTCGTTTTTTTGTTTCTCTGTCTTCAGATCAAAGAAAAAGAAAAGGAATTACTGAATAATGCACATTTCCATCTCGCAATCAAGAAAATACGAAAGCAGGTAGAGAAAGATGCTGAAAGTCTGAATCATAGTTCTGCCCATGGGATTAGTGAAATGCATGGATCTTACAGACTGGTGTTTAAAGACCTCCCTAATTCTGTCAAAAGAGGCATCCCTGGATTGGGATACAAAGATCCCTCTCTAAAGACTCTCTGCGCCAAAGATGTGATCAGTGTACTGCAAACCAAGGGGAATGCCGTGGAGAAAGAATTGAAACTGCTGCAGGAAGAATGCCGCAGCAAGCTGGAAGCCATGGCAGAAGGTTTTGAAGGAGTTGTATGTATCCCACCACCAAAAAGATAGTCATCCAGGAGAACTATTATTTTTACTATAGATATTGTTCACCAAATGGCCTTAATTTACAGTACAGAAGAACATGATCATGGATCAAGGGTGTGGTATGTAACACATTTGAATGTGAGAGAAAGGAGCCCATTTCATCCTTTTCTGTGTTAAAGCATAGACAATCTTAATTCCTTTATTGAAGTCCGGTACTCACTGCAATTAAGCTTATGCCAGAGGTCTCCAACCTGTTTAGCACTCTGACTCATATGATCCCTCGTCATTGTGTCCAAAATATCAAGACAGCCAAAGATTTTAGACCACTCCACCATTCATTGTGTACAAATGAGATCTGTGCACCCTTTCAATGCCCTCCAATGTTCACTGACAGTCAAATATCTCACCACAAGGACAGCTAATTGTTAGACAATCTTTCTTCCTTCAAACTGTATAAGTACTCATACATTTCATCCAAATTGAGTCTTTGGATGTGCAAATATAATTTGTTTTTCTAGCGTACATTACTGATCATTCTTATTTTTAATTTTCATATCTTACAACAGCCATTCATTTCTGTTGATTATTTTATTTCATTTCACTTATGTTGCCAGGAGCACAGAAAACCTTTGTGTATATTGTATTTAGCCAATGATACTGAATTAAATATTCTATAAAATTGACATCCTAAATTACTTGCATTTTTTCCCTCTGACAGACAATGGTAATTTATTTTGCACCTTCTAACTGTACTAAGGATCCAGTCCACATGCTTCTTAGTCTGACTAAGATATAGCAGTCAGATTTCTATCCGAATCGCATTGTTTTCTTTGTGTGACAACTTTCATGACCAGGTTTTCAATCATATTGGTCCCATAAAGTCATCCTCACAACCTTCATGATGAAAGCCATTGCATCAGAAGCACTCTCACCCCACTTACACTTCACCAATGCTAGACTCTGGTGAGGCGTTGTCTCTAAAACATTAAAGAACATCCAGATTTTTCCACTATTGAAGAAGCCCACACTCTCCCCAGACAACGTGGATAACTTTCGTCCCATCTACATCTCCAGTTCATTGGCAAAATCGTAGCCCTTCACATACATAAAAGGATCACAAAATGCAACCTCCTTCTACACTACCAATCTCTTTCACACTGAGAATAACAGTATCTTGGTCCTCAACAACGCTGTAGACATGTTTGACATATGTAAGGGATCAAGAGTAAGACTTTGACACAGTAATCTGTTTTGGTACAAACTTGGTCTTTTATTGATAGGATTTGGAGGGTTGGGGAAATCCTATCCATCCCTAAACCTAAGAGTGGGTACCCTGCATCAACAAAACTGAGGAGAGTCTGTATCAGGATGTTAAACAAAAGAATCTTAATTTTGGCTGGAAGATCACTGGTGAAATAATGGATACTCTAACCCAATATACATAATTAGGATATACAATAGACAAGTGTTAACAGTCAAAGTTACACTTTCACAAATTGAGAAAAAAAATGGGACCTCTTTGTAGCACAAATGAGAAGGCTGAAGGTGAAATATTCAGGTAATCTTCTTCCTATGATAAAATATTATAGAGCAGGTGTTATTCCAGCCCTGCTCTATGATAGAGAATTCCTGTGTCCAAAAATCCAAAACTGTAGAAGGGGATTCTGCTAAGCTATATAGCTTTCTTTCAAAGTTCCCAACATAACGTTTTTAAGGTGCAGAATAGAAAAGAAATAAAGGTTCTAATAAAGAAAGGGGTCCTCCCTTCCCCTACGTTTTTGCCGGTCCTTCACTGTCTATCCAGCACGTCTATAAAAAGATCAATAATGTTCCACAGAAATGGAGGGAGGGTTCCTCCACTACGGTTCGCTCTGCTCCAGCTGTTTGACTACACAGTTTTGAAAGGGGACAACTTCTTCCTGGGGGTCCTCCAGTTCTTGTAGTCCTATAGTTTTAAGGAATATACTTACTTTCCCTTGTCTTCTATCTTTTACATGGAGCACTTTTTACTCTTTCTGCTTCACACCAGGGCAATGACTCTTCCACTTTTTACATTTTAATTCTACTGTTCAACTTTGCTCCAGGTGCTAGTGTTTCCCCTTTGAGTTTTTCCATTAAGCATGTAATTCTTTACAATGTTCAATTTCTCACTCGGTTCTCCTTCTACCGTTGGTATACTCTCCTGCCAGGGTACTTGTAACTTTAAAACTGATCCTTAAAAGGGGTATGAATCCTCCCTTTTGTGTTCACAATGTTACGTTCCCTTCTTCTCCCACTCCTAGTTTACTCTCCAAACAGGATATTACTTCACTTCTCACTCCTGGTTTACTCTCCTGCCAGAATGTTACTTCACTGCAGGTTTACTTTCCTGCCAGGATGTTACTTTGCTTCTTTTCTTACTTCTTTGCTTGATGTCCCGGACTCACTGGTTGCCTGGTGCACTAACCTACCAGGGCTTTTCCCTGCTGTGTTCAATCTTTTTCATCCACGTTCCAATGTGTTTCCAATATGGAGTCCCTGACCCTTTCTTGACAAAGTTCACAACTGTGTTAATTTCTCTTTTCAAGTGTTAGTTCTCCGGCCCTCTCTCAACACTATTTGCATGTCTATCAAAACTCCTTCTCAAAATATTGGGTCTCGGACCCACCTTTAACACTCTAAGTATATGTATTAAGTATATCAAATCCTTTTCTCAAGCTTTGGGTCAGCGCCCCTTTTTCAACAAAGTTTATATCTGTGTCAGTTTCTTTACTGTCTTCAGTTGGACTCTCCCTCATTATCACTGTGACACAGCATTCACCTTCAGACGCCCCTGTAGCCCATTAGTTCTCCCTGGGCTTACCACATGGCTTTGGTGGCTCTCACATCTCAATTTCAACTTCTCGACCTGCTGACTGTGCATGCGTCCCATCAGTCGGTCAGCTTTCTCTTTTCTTTCCTTTGCCCCAGGGCGGGATCGGCTTCCCACGATCATCAAGCAGTAAGCTTCCTTCAGCTTGATCTCCCTGCACACCGTTCATGCCTGCTACATGCTGCTTTGTTTGATGTCTCGTCTCTGGTGTCCCTACTGGTGTCAGAACAAGTTACATACAGCTTCTGACTCTGTCTGTCTCGCACACGGAGCAGCTGTGGCAACTTTAAACTTTCTGGCATTGGTCATACGTTTTCAAAGACTAGAATGCAATTTTGGCTTCCTGTTAAGATGGATTTCTGAACTCTGTCCTGGAGGGGCAGAGGTTCAGAAGGCCAGCCTAGTTTCTTGGAACAGGGTAACCTCTGGACAAGCCAGACCAATCAAGGTAGCGATCGCGGCGGTCAAGAATAGGTCTCAAGAGGGGTGAGGGTGACTGAAAGCCCGCAATGAGCACACAACGCAAGGACACTTACAAATTACTCCAAGCAGGTGTTATATTAAAAATATAGACACATTTATTACAAGGCCTTTTTAACATTGACCATAGCGAGAAATCACAATAAAACCCAAGTAAACCAACACATCACAATCAAATACAATATATATACAATTACCAACGAGTCTAACGAGTTAGACGCACAAAATGTGCAGACCACCTAGATGGGGAGGAAAACAGGCAGTGCGAATAATAGTTAGACCCAGTCCGCCTTCAGAGGCACCTAACTAGAAGGAAGTCCGAGCCCTACGAAGAGTGGAGCCTTGTGCTCAAAAGTACTTGCACATGCGGGTGCCAACGGGCAAAGGGGAGTCTCCTCAAGGGAATCAGGCAGTTCAGTTCGGTGATCAAATGATGATGAACAGAGCTCCGCGACTCAAGCGCAGCCTCCACTGTGGGCAGAAGCAGAGCGCGAGTACGGAAAGGCGTGTGGTTTGACACAGCGGGGAAAAGCTATGGGCTACTGCAGGAGGGCGACCACTTCCTAGCGATGCTACTGACCGGTCCCCGATGCAGGCAGACCCAGGCTTCTCCGCGTCAGTTTCAGTGCTGGCAGGTTCAGATACAAGCAGGGGACGTCTCGGCGTTGTGTAGATTCCACAGCAGCAGAAGTTAGAGTTGAGGATGTCCCAAACGCAGTGAACCCGCACAGATTGTCACCACAGCAGGGCGACGGAGCGGCCGTGTGTATTTCAGCCCAATGTACACTTCTCACGTCAGACCTGGGAATGCCAAGTGTACGAATCGTGTGAGAGTGGCAAGGACTCGTAGTACAACACAACCTGATGGCGGTTACAGAGCAAGACTCCTGGGTAGGCTGGTCAGTCCACTGGATGGCCCAGGGACACTTCCGAAGGCTTACGTGCAGGAGATGGTGAAGATGCCGAGAATAGTTGTTCCCACTATTCCAAGGGGTCGAAGTACCAGTACAGCTCTACTCGTTCGATCAGAGGTAGAAAGGGTTTCACCAAGCGACAGCAGTGCAGAGGAGCAGTCCTTCAGCGGGACACCAGCAATTCCTCGGTTCAGCCTCGTAGTTGCAGGATACTTGGCTCCTGTATTCCTTCGTTCGTGAGAACTCAGGAGATCGACATGGTAGTCGTGTTTCCAGCCTCCTCTTATCCACGGTCCCCTTCGCGCCAAAACAGAGGGGACCCAATGGGAGATCTGCTCACAAAACACTCACACCATACGTGGACCTATCACGGACCACGGTGGTCCAAGGCATTCACGACACACTAGACTCTCTGGCACCCAGGATGTGTATTGGGACCAGACATCCCAGCCCACATCCTGGAGGCACACACAAGGCCTGTAGAAGCCCGCAAAAGCATCTGTGTTTCGCGGGAAAGTACATGCCCAAATAAGGAAGGCCCCGGGTCGGCTCA
The DNA here is from genome assembly GCF_040938575.1 of Ambystoma mexicanum. Classification (NCBI taxonomy): domain Eukaryota; kingdom Metazoa; phylum Chordata; class Amphibia; order Caudata; family Ambystomatidae; genus Ambystoma; species Ambystoma mexicanum. Next base: position 255,044,158 of record NC_090940.1, on the reverse strand, counting down.
ACCTGGGGGAGGTGAAGGGGGCAAGACGGTCACCGGGCAGGACAAAGAGCCTCGTGGTCTGGCCATTTTGGGAGCCAGGTCACCATTTTGGGCTAAGCGCGAGAAACGCGCTTAAACGTCAAAAGGAACTCAAACACAAAGAAACGATCGCTGCCACCAGTCCCGTCTGTGATTCAGTTGCACCGTTCATTAACAATCCAAAGAGAGTATCTAGGGCCTGTAGAAGACTAGAGACCCAAGGGAGCAGTAACTTAGCTTACAGTGCCCTCTTGTGTCATGTTGCGCGAAAAGCTGCAACACGATAAAGGACCTACGGAAAACAACGTTTCCCGGTACTGACTGCCTTAAGGGCATGTCAGTTTCCCTGTAAGAATGGAGAGAAAGCCCAGAGGAGTACGGCAGAAGGCTGCGCTTCTCTGGCAAAGTCTAGATCATGGTAAAAACAACAGCAAAAAGTTTAGGGGTTGCCACATGGAAGGAAAATTACCCACAATTAAGAAATCTTTCCTAACACTTCCTGCTTCCAGTGATCTTCATTGCTCCATTCCTTCTCCTCGTCTCAGTACTAAAATGGTAAAATGGGGGTTGAGAAGTAAATAGGGTGATTGGTTAGGAAAGCCTGGAAAATCATTATCTATGGCACAATAGGCCATAAATGCATGTTGTAAAGGCACATGGGTGTCGTGTGGAATTAAGGCTGTTAGGTTATTTTGATGCAATGTTTTCCTACCTCTCTTTGGAGTTGGTCTTCCCCTACGTGGCTCTCCCGCAGATAGCCAACCCCAGGGTCAGAGTCGGATAGCTTTTGCATTCCCTGGCCACGTAAGAGAAGCTTCCCTCCAGAGAGTCTGTGACGATATTGCTAGATTTGTCACACATAGGATGCACGCTTTTTAGTTCTTTTTGACCTCTCCATCACTACTGACACAGTCGACCAGACAATTCTTCGACATCCTGGCCTTAGACCGAGGCATCAATTAAGCAGTCCTTGAATGGCTGGTTGCCCACCTGGCATACAGACAACTCTTCTAGGTGTGAAAAAAGGGCTTAAATGGATCCATCTTATTACATGGTCATCTTCAATGTTGGCATTGAGCCATTGGCTGAATTCCTGGCCGACACAACATCAAGCTACACCAGGAAGCAGATGGCTCACAGCTCCTTGAAGGATGCTTATGCCAGCACACCCAAGTTCAAAAGTGGATTACCAAAAGGATGCTTGGTGGATCCCTTCCTCAGCTTTTTATCACCATCGCCTCATTTTCCCATCAATGTCAGCCTTTCCTTCAAGGCCCATATCTTTAAGAGCATTCAAATGATCTGCTTCCAACTTGTTCACTGCAAGCACAAGGCCTTCATCGATCCTACAGACTTCAGCACCGTTGTCCAAACCCTTGTATTTACCACGTGGACGGTGGCAATGATCTGCTCGCTCGTGTCTCAGAGTAAGCCCTAATTCATTATTAGTCTATCAGTACACATTAGCCCATCTCGCAGGTGGATTCTTTTCCCGGTTCACTACCACCACCAAGTCGTTTGGCTTTTCCCTCAATGTCAACAAAATAAGGTAATTCAAGGTCAGACGTTTACTGGAAGTAACAGGGAAATACTTGTGATGATAAAGTCCAGGAAAATAAAAGAGCGCTCAGACAACAACTACGCAAACTTAAACAAAATACACTAAATGGGAATTGGCAAAAGATTAAGAAACTCAAACAGCCTTTAAAAATTGGCTAAAGGGTGAACAAATGGCACGTTCCCAACTGGGGGGAGAAGCCATGTTGAAAGTCTAACACTAAGACCTTTTGGAAGCTTATAAACGAGGATCCAGGCTCCCAGGTATCTATACAGTTAATCCCTATTTCCGAGCAAACTTGGATTATTTTGAGTGGCTATATGGCATCACCCATGGGCCCCATGTTGGTAGAGCCTCTTAGGACTACTGTACCCTGGGAGTTAGCCATGAATATTGAAGAGAGTCCCTGATTCATAAGGCTAATCCATCAAGAGCTCCAGGTCCAGATGGTTTATCGAACCTGGTTTTGAAGAGAAACTGCATTATGGGCAGATATTTTGTAGAAGTTATTTTTAAATATGCTCAAACTTACTGTCCCACTCTCTTGGAAAACCTCCTTTTTGATACCTCTTTTTAAAAAGGGGACAGGCTGTTACTTCTCAACTATCATCCGATAGCCTTATTAAATGTAGGAAGTACAAATGTTTCTTCCATTATTCTTAGATCCCTTAATATTTAGTCCTGTGAGACCAACAGGGTGTATGAATGCCAGGTGACTTCGACATGCCTGGAAACACAGTGGCCCTCATTACGACCCTGGCGGAAATCGAAAAACGATGGCGGAAATGCAATACCGCCACCGAATAGCGCTCGGTGCGATTATGACCCGTCACCGTAAAGTACGATGCCATTAGCGACACCGTAGTGAACGCCAACGCTAACTGCACCAAGTACGCGCACACGCGCCATGCCAAACCGTAATTACCACCATGGCGCAACGGTACGCGAATTCTGACCCTAGCGGACATATACCTAACGCCATCAAGCATGGCGGAAAGTACCATTCCGCCATGGTGAGAAGTACGGCATCGCGAACCAACCGTAAAAGGCCCTACTGAGTGCCTGTACACCACTCCCTGGCCACATTGCACAACTCCTCGTAGGTGCAATGAAGTCACAATGCAACCAGTGAAATGTACAAGTCACGCATGCATGCCAACGAACAAATGAATCTAGGGGCTCCAAGTGCCTTGTGAGTGGCCATCCATATTTGCCATGGCACCATTGCCGTACTGATGCAGCACAGGCATGTGAAGGTTCAAGTCCAGCAACATGAACTGAAATATGAGACAAACAAAAACAGGCCCCCCATCGCTTGACACCAGTGTAAGGCAACATCCAAAGCAGTATCCTGAGGGAGACTGCACCAGCCCTGTACTCCTGCCAGTAAACAAACCAAGCATAAGCATGTACCACACAAGTTGGCAGAGTGACTGAGCAGCCAGGATCATCTCAAGAGGGGCCAATGGGAGCTGCAGGGCACAGATGGCACGAATACAGAAGCTATTCCAATGGACATGACCTCAGTCTCCCTCCAAGAAACGCACGCAAACACAGGCACCTGTGACCAGCCATATTCTGATAATCACATCATTCCACCAATCCACCTGGCTGACCGGCATCTGTTACACAAAAGCTAATCCCCCGCCCCTGAGCATGACATCATTAAAACAGTCATAATGGCAGCCCCTATCCCTGACCTCACTGGGCTTCGTAGGCAAACGCGCCCAGTACAGTGCCACGCAACTATACTCAGAAGCCGGAACCCAATGCAGATCTTCTCACAATACATCGCTCCACAAATAGCAATATGCTACATTACTTGCAAAGAATAACGCTACACGGTCAATATCATAATCAAAATTTAATGCACAACAAAATCACCAAGCCCATACAGCTATTAGGTCATGAACTCCAAAATATATTTCATTATTGTGGGCTGCATCCGCAATAAATGACCAGCTTCTTCTTGTGTGACGCCCTGTTCCTTCATGGTACACAGGGGCTACATTCACGTTCAAAAAGGCAACATGGAAGCGCCTAGAACCGCAGGGCCGTCCCATTAGGTAGGCACTAGTCCAGCTGAAAGGTCGATATGTTGCTCCTAGCCACTAGTACTGCGTAAGGGCATGTGGCCCATTGGCGATCGTCCCATAAGATCGTAATGGTGCTCCACTGATTAACACGAAGCAGCAGGTGTCGGGAGTAAAAGCCATCTGCAGGAGTGGCATACAGATGGCAGCGGCAAAAGGGGAGGAGATACCTGTCACCCAAATGAAATGAAAAAGAATAGTATGGGCATCAGAACTTCATTTGAATTACTCACTTCAATGATCACACTAAATCCACAGCCATATGCATGCTAGCCCACTCAAAAGGATTATTCCCACCCAAAAATAACTTGCGAATCATAACTATATAAATCGAGGTGAAAACACTATTACAAACGAGTGTTTGTGTGCATGCGTCTGTTAAAACAGAATCCATTAGATGGGATTAGTAACGTGCATAGACACAAGTGTTGGAAGGCGCGTAGAGACAGGGAGGGTTCAACAAGGGCAGATAGACGATGGTCCCACTATGGCAGCCCTGCATCACATAGCGCAGGGGAAGTGGATGGATTCCAAAAAGCCCTGTACATGGCAAACTCTCCATTAAATCATCTGTCCATGCATCCATACATCATTCCCTCATCCCGGAATGAAAACGCCTGATTATTTACTCACATAACATGTGAAATTTCCATTGAGTCTGTGCGTAATGCAGTCTGCAAAATCCACTGTGCTCCAGCCCGGAATTCCAGTGTTGTGAAGTAACATGTATTTGGGAACGTCCTGCCTTATCGTCCACTACGCTATTGCGCATCCCATACTATTCATATCAATCATTGCATTCTCGCCATGGCCCCTGTCCGAAGGACATTAAACAATAGAACGTTATATTTGCAGTCAGACCTGTGGGCGACTCCTCGCCGCTAGCTGAAAACCGAAAGCGCTGTCCTTCGAATTCCTCATTTGCAACATCACGTCGAAAAGGCATCTGTGACCGCTTGAAATCACAAATCCATCCATGTAGTGCGGCAGTGTGTGAAAATGGCAACTGGCTTCACTCACAAATGGGACGCCCCGCCCGTCGGTGAACCTCGGTACAGTGCTGCATGAGGGTCCAGCGTTAATCGAGTACTACATTCCACTGACCCTTCACAAGTTTGTTCGCGACTGCAAAGATAGTATGTGAAACAATGGGACCATAGCAGAATGAACATATGAACCAATATTTCACTGCCATCGGGATTAAATACATGATTGTAATAGCAAGATGCCATGCGTCGAATTGCAGCGTTGTGTGCGGGACGTGCTCGCCCAAAGGGGATTGCAGCTTGCACAGGTGGAATGAATCACCACAGGTGGAGGCTATACAGCCTGAAAACACATAAATTGCACACCCAACCCCCTCCCACAACCACACCCACTCCAAAATGCTACCGGCAGGACTAGCGATGTTGGCCCTGGGGGACCTGATAGCACTGCAAGTACTCCAACTTCAAGAAGAAGACGAACACCAACTACTACAACAACCGGCCGCACAGAGGAGACGCAGGAGGAGGAGGAGGGCAAGGCAGGGCCAGCAAGGCCCACCAGCACAGCCACTACCACCACGCAGGCAGCCCGCAATCCCACGCCTCCGAGCACATCCGTTCAACCTCACTGATGAGCAGATCCACACCCTCTACCGTTTGGACCGGGACACCATAACCGCCATTGTGGACATGACACACGCTGACCTTGTCAGCATGATAGATAGCCCAACCGCCATCCCACCCCTACTGAAGGTGGTGTCTGTGCTCCACTTCCTGGCCACAGGCACCTACCAGCACACAGTCGGACAGTTGCATGGCATTTCACAGCCACTGTTCTCACGGACACTATTGCAAGTGCTCGATGCCCTCCTGAAGCACGCAGACGACTACATCTCTCTACCACGCTCGGAGCAGGAAATTACGAACACAAAAGTGGGATTCCATGCACTTGGCGGCATACCGGGTTGCATTGGTGCCATCGACTGCACCCATGTGGAATTGGTCGTCGTACATGCCATGGAGGCCCAGTACCGCAACCGAAAACAATTTCATTCTCTTAATGTACAAATGGTGTGTGACTCCAACAGGATCATTACACATTGTTGTGCCCGATTTCCTGGATCAACCCATGATTCTATGGTCTTGAGGAACTCTACAATACCACGCTACATGGAGCGACATGCAGGGAACAGATCCTGGCTACTTGGTGAGTCTCATTTCATGCATGATAATGTGGGGTATGTGATGCGGCAATGACCTGGCAGAAAGGGGGGGGTGCGTACGTAGCAATGTCATTCCACAAACATCCTTTATTGTCCACATACAGGTGATGCCGGGTATCCACTGAAGAGATGGCTCCTTACACTCCGGTTCTGTGGCTCCGTACACTCCGGAACCCACAGAACCAGCATGAGGAGGACTACAACCATGCCCACTCACGTACCCGTGTAGTCATAGAACAGGCATTCGGCCTACTGAAGACTCGTTTCCGCTGCCTCAGCAGGTCTGGCGGGGCACTCCTGTACCGCCATGAGAAGGTTGCAAAGATGGTCATGGCATGTGTCATGCTACACAACATGTGCGTACGTAGAAATGTGCCCATGCCCCCTGACGCAGTACTGCAAGCACCTGAAGATGGTCATGATGAGGGTGGGGATGTGGCAGCACCTCAAGGAGTCCGCGAGGCACAGGAGGGCCGTGAAATTCGTCAGATTCTCATAGATTCATGCTTCTAGCACTCACGCCTGGTGGCTGATACATGGACACGGGACTTGTGGCACTGTGTGTGTCTGGAACATGCACAATATGGACTGTACGCCTATAAAGGCCTCGTACACAAAGATCAATGTCCACACATCTCATTGGATGATTGTGCAATGTTTATAGCATATGTGAAATTATGTTACACACCCCATCGACCCGCCACCCAAGTGAGCCCAACACACCCCCTCCACCCTCCTACCTCCCCCCCGAACACCAGTGTCCAAAGATGCTCATTGTCAGTGGGCAGACGCTATTGCAAGCCCCCTCTCTGGGTATCAGGGGCCCCCCTGCCTGTGGAGCGCAGGTTCCTCCCAGATCTACTTTGGGGGCTGCCCTGGACGGAACTTGCAACGGATGATGTCTCTGCCTGCTCACGTCCATGCATGTCCCTAAGGGTTTGTGAGAGCTCAGTGAGCACACGGCGCACAACGGCAAGTTCAGCACATACGTCTTTGGACGTCGCATGCAGTTCCCCCCTCAGGCTCTCGGTGCTTCTCTCCATTTGTACTCTCAGGCTCTCGGTGCTTCTCTCCATTTGTGCCCTTAGTGTCTCTGTACTTCTCTCCATTTCTGCCCTAAGTGTCTCAGTTGATGTTTCTATGGCTGCCTTAGTAACCCCACATTCATCAGCATGGTCCTTGAGGAGCGTGGCCAGTTGCTGCTGTTGCACGATCACCTGGTCGAGAGACTGTTGCCTCTGCTGTGCCATGGCCATTTGCGGTGGTGTCACAGAGGGGCTGATCACCTCATGTTGCCTTGCCACAGGGCTTGTGGGGGATGGCCAGTCGTCGTCTTGTGGGTGCCCCTGCGTGGTATCCTCATGGTGTACGGGATGAAACAAACAGGGGGATTGAGACAGGTCATGGATGGATCCTACATCGACATCACCGTTTTCTGTGTCGGAGCATGCTGCCATTAATGCAGTGTCACCTATGGTGCTGCTGCCACCAGAAGCAGTGCCTTCTGTGGCATCCATTGGGGGGACCTGTGGTGGTGCTGTTGTGGGCATGCTGGCTGCTGGGGTGCCTGTTGAAGTCCCCTCCTGTGTGCTGCCACTTGATTTGTGCTGCTGCCGTGTCTTGATCCGTGCAGCTGAGGTGGAGGGTCTTTGGCCGTTGGTCTTGGCCCTCTTTGCAGGTGTGCTGGTAGGGGTGTCCTGGAGCTCGTCGTTTGAATCGGACCCTGTGGTGGAGTAAAGGAGGGCGAGCGTTATTAATGGGTCTGTGGAAATTGGAATGGCAATGTATCACATGCATTGGGGTGGTACCTGAGGGTGATTTGGGTCAGGGCCTTGGAGGTGGTTTCATTTTTGTGTGGAATGAGGATGCAGTTGTTTTGCAGCCTGCAGTTAGGGTGTGCCTGCTGCACGTGTAGAGGGTGTTTTTAGGATTTTTAATTATTTATGTATTTAATGTGACTTTTAAAGTGCGCTATCAGGCCAATGTATGTGGACGTTCTCCTGGCCATGTGTTTCTGTTGCACTATGTGGACACATGGTACTTCACATGATTGGACATTGTGGATTTAGCATTGTTTTATTTGGGCCACCTACCTGATTCTTCGGATGTCTGCACTCCTTTCTCCATCCCTCCGACTCCCTCTATACTCTCCATTCCAATGGTGGAGGCACAGATTTCTTCCCAGGGGGTCAACTTGATGGGTGATTCCGATCCTCCCCCGGTAGCTGTGGCAATGTTACGGTTGGCGGATAGTATGCTCCGTACGCGTATCCGCAAGTCGTCCCATCGCTTTCTGCATTGCTGTGGGTTGCGGGGTGCGGTCCCCACCGCACTTACCCGCTGTGCCACCAGGGCCCATATGGCCTTCTTGTTCGCAAGTGCCGTCCTGGTCATTTGCGTCGAGAAGACGACGGCAGCATTCTCCTGGAGGGTCTCTGTGAGCACGGTGAGTTCCTCACGGGAGAAGTGGACCTGCCGCTTGCGGTCACATGCTTTTTTCGCTACTTTTCCCATTTTTATTGCTTTCACTAGGGTGGATGACGGGTTGGGATGTGTCTCAGGGTAGTATTTTTAATGGTTGTGTGGGAATTCTGATTTTATAGGTGTACGGCGTGCTGTTTCCCGTTCCGGGACCATGTTTTTACTTCCGTTTCCGTATATTTACGGTCACCGTATTTTCCGATTGCCGCTCATTACGGTGACCGCTATGATGGGTGGCGGAATTGCACCTAGGGCGCCGTACGACGGCGGTGAGGGGCGTTTTGGGGACATTTCCGCCATCGCGGACTTTGCACTTCCGCCAAGGCGTAGTGCTCGTGCCCGATGGGTCGGAATTAGCCGCACTTTACTCCGTCGTGCAATGGCGGAAACGCTATTTACGCTATGGCGGTCAGGTCAGTTACTTTCCGCCAGGGTCATAATGAGGGCCAGTGTAATTAATTTCTCTTGACTTTTGTTGAAGGCGAAATGGACAGATAAGAGACCTGTATATTTAGCATTTATATATCTCTCATCTTCCTTCAGTCAGGTGACCCAGAGTTTACGCTGGGAATCACTGAAGAGTTGGAAGATCCCAGAATATACTCTGGGCATTCTAATTGCCATTCACACGTCTACAAATGTCCAAATGTGTTTGAATAGAGATGACCACTTGTCTTAGGCTGTAAACACTTAGAGGGGGCTTCACCCGCATTGTCTGCTGTCCCTGGCACTTTTTAATTTGTACCTCTCCTATTTTGGGGGGCATCTTAAACAGGCTAAAGCATTTTTCCCCTCGTATGGGTAGGTTGGCAGTGCAGTGCTTCGCCTACACGGACGACCTTGTCGTTCTAGACCAGACCCCTATTGGCTTACAGTGCAGTTTGTATGCCCTATCCAATAATATGAGGAACCAGGAACTGTTTATGTATTCCCATAAATCTAAAATCATGGTGTATTCCAACAAAAAGAAAAACTCATTTTGGCAGGAAGATCAATGGGGAAATAATGCTTACTGTAACCCAACATACAAGTCTAGTGTTTACAGTCATGTTTGCACTTTGACAAACTGAAAAATAAATGAGGCCTGTATGTAGCACAAATTAGAAGGCTAACGGCGAAATACAGCAGGTACTCCCATCTCCCTATGATAAAATATTATAGAGCCAAGGTTATTCCAGCCTTGCTCTGATAGAGATTTTGTTTGATTATAAAGATTCAGAATTGCAGAAATTGGAGGGGCTCATTGGGTGGAAAGTTTTGGGATTGCCGAAGGGTATGTCCATCTGTATTATAAGAAATTAATTTGGCATTCTTTCAATGGCAATCTTGATTAAAGGAATAGTGCGCTCAGAAATATTACTGTCGCGAGGGTTCGGGCATGTGTTTTTAAGCACACGTTGATAGATCATACAAACAGTATCTATGTACCTTACCGTAGGTTTTCACTTTTGAACACATGCGAAATCAGGCAGCAGGGCGCTCACATTTTGTGATATTCTTATCCGTTGCCGCATAGCCGAAGCAGGACTGCCCTGGCGGCGCTAAATCATATCCCCCGCCCGTGAGCCTGACATCACCAAACCTAGTGATTATCTCCGCCTTTCTCCTTGATGTTACTGGGAAGCGCAGCCAAACGCGGCCAATCATCACCTACGTGACATGACGCAGAACCCGGAAAGCAACACACATCTTTGTAAAGTACTTTTATTTCACAATAAACGCTACAAGAACATCCGGCGATTGCCATATTCAATCAAATTTGAATTATTTTTTCTTTGCTCTTGATCCGCAAATGTTTATCGTGAGTCATGCGATGTTCCTTTTGGGTACACAAGGTGTTCGTTTTGGGTAAAAGAAGCGCTTTGGTTGCACAGTGAATTGCAAGGCTTGTGCATCAACTTGGCGCTAGACCACCGTAAAGGATGTTATGTTGCTCCTAATGGCTGGTACCGTGTAAGGGCATATCGGCCATGGCAATGGTCCCAAAGAAGAGTCAAATATATCCAGTTATTGACATGTATCTACAGCTGACAGTTGAAAAACCCATCAGTTGGTATCTGGAATCGATGACAATCGCATAATGGCAGGATGTACCTGTTTGGAAAACATAATAGAAACGTGTCTCAGTAGCCAATCTTTATTACAATTTATCACTTTACTTATTAATTCGGCATTGTGTTAAAACTAACGATTAGCACAGACGTGAAACAATGTGAACAGAGAGAAAACAACGTGGAAAGTACTCCACAATTTGCTTCGGAGGATAGTGCTGTGGAGTAGGTGCAGCTCTAAACGGGATGCGGAAGCTGACGCTACAATTCGAGGTTCACGTAGGTGGCATTTTAATGAAATATTAGCCTTAAACCTGGGGGAACCGAGTGGTGGTCTACATGCATCTCGATGCTGGACTGCCCATGTGCACGTTAGAAAGACAAGTACACACAAAGGTTGTACTTGCATTTCATCGCAATATGCCACACAGAACAAACGAGTACAATGTAACCCAGCAATAATGGTCAGCTAATAAGTTCATTTGTTCGGGCATAAAATCGTCGAAAGTCAAACTTACATTTTATTCGGCATTTCCATTCTCTTGGCGTAACACAGACTGTAACGCAGACTCCGTTCGGATCAACTATTTTTCATAAACTGAACTTACATGTTCCTTAGTCCAGTTTTGGAATGGAGAACCATATCATATCTTAAGTTATTACACCCCTCCTTTAATTCGATTCCTTTCGGAATGGTCCATTTCTCTCAAAGTAAAAAAACAATTGAACCTTATACTGTGTGTGCGATGCGTGGGTTTCCTCAGCTTGCAAGCAAACATTGACCTTCACTCATAATGAAGATACGTTCTTAGTTTTCAACATCTTGTCTCACCGCATCCATGAGCACTGGAATTGTGAAGCATGGGCACTGGAGGAAAAATGTGGGGGCTGTCATAGCTCGCTGTTCGTGGTGCTGCTGAGGGGTAATGTCATGATGCCTACCCCCGGGGACCCAGACCAAGTCCAGCAACCCCAGAAGCAGGCATCAAGTTATCCCAAGCAAGCCCAACAACCCCTGCTAGGGGCTATTTTTGTGCAGTCCTGGCGCCAGGCTCATATGGAGAGTCAGTCCTCATAGATTAAAACTTACCTGATGCAGACCATGCTGCAAGAGCTCCAAGCCAAAAGAGGCTTGCAAGGGACTACTTTACCTAGGGACTATTTTGTACTCGGGTGGGGCTGGGGAGGAATACTTACCTGGGACTACTTTGGAGGCTATTTAAACCACGCCCGAAGAGCAGCACACGCTTCGTGTTATTCTGCATCCAGCAGCGTAACGCTCACCGTGCCTGCAAGTCTGCATCGAGTCTTCTGCCACACCCGCCTCGAGTCTATAGCTCCTAGAAAAAGGGAGAAAGAAGGAGAAAAGGTTAGAACAAGAGCAATACCTTTGATCCTTATTTGAATTCCCGATCCATCGCGCCTTCGAGCTGGAAGAAAGAAGTTCTCCAGCATGGGGTCTGGCATGGATTCACATGCTCATTCCCCGTCGTCAGGCTGGGAATCCTCGGTAAAGAAAAATCAGTATCAGTTTTGTTTCTGATCTGTCCTTCGTAGTAGTAACCAATCACTGATCTCTGCGTCATACTGACCACAGCCAATGACTGCCATCTCCCTAAGCCCCGCCTCTGGCAGCCATCTTCAGATTTGGTAGCATGTGAAGTGGCAGTATGACCAAGTGAAGAGCCGCAGAGGGGTAGGCGGGAGGGTTCGCATGTGAATCAATGCCAGACCCATGCTGCAGAACAACAGTTACAGGTAAGTAACTTGTTCCTTCTCCAGCATGGGGTCTGGCATGGATTCACATGCTCATGAATAAAAGAATACATAGCAGTACACACATGCACAACCACGGGAGGTGGCAAAGGCTCAACATTAAGCATTACATCCAAAACTCAACATTAAGCAATTCTTACCTCCTCACCAGGCTCACCTTAGGCGAACAGGTTGCGCTGCACTGCTTGGCCGACCCTGGACTCCTCCCCGGAATCCCGATCGACGCAGTAGAATTTCGTGAAGGTGTGCGTCGACCTCCACGTAGCAGCCCTGCAGATGTCCAGCAAGGGCACACCAGATAGGAACGCCGTGGTAGCTGCGATCGCTCTGGTGGAATGGGCTCTCGGACGGCCAGGCAGCGGTCGGTTTGCCAACCTATGACATTACATGATACAGCCGGAGAGCCATCTGGAAATGGAAGCCTTCGAGAGAGCCTTCCCCTGATTGACAGGTCCAAAGTTCACAAAAAGTTGTGACGTCTTCTGAAAACTCTTCGTGCGGTCCACGTAGAACTTCAGCGCTCTAGCCACATCCAGCGAGTGCAAAGTCCTTTCAGCCGGCGACGAAGGCGACGGGAAGAAAACAGGCAACACCAAGGGTTCATTGAGGTGGAAGTCTGACGTCACCTTGGGCATGAAGGAGGGGTGCGTCCTGAGCACTACCCTCGTGTCGTGAAAAGTCAAGTACGGGGGCTTGCAGGAAAGGGCCTGGATCTCTCCCACTCGTCGTGCGGAGGTGATGGCCACAAGAAACGCTGTTTTCCACGACAGGAATTTCAACGGAGCTGAGTGCAGAGGCTCGAACGGAGGTCCCATGAGCTTGGTCAGCACCACGTTGAGCTCCCACGCCGGGGCCGGGGCCTTCACCGGCGGGAACGATCTGAACAGTCCCTTCATGAATTCTTTCACCAGACGATGAGACCACAAAGACGTCTGTCCCGTGGTTCTGGTGTATCGGGAGATCGCAGCAAGATGAATCTTGATGGAAGCGTGCGCCAGTCCAGCCTTGGCCAGCATCAGCAGGTATGGCAGTACTTGAGGAGCCGTAATCTGTAGTGGGTTAATCTTCTGTGCGTGGCACCAGACAGAGAACCTCTTCCATTTGTGTCCGTAGCATTTAAGAGTTGAGATCTGCGTCCACTGGCAGCTTGATTGACGGGGACGCTGACAAGTCCAGAAGGTCCGGGAACCATATCTGCCTCGGCCACGCAGGTGCGATGAGGATCATCCTGCACCGTGACCTCTTGAGCTGGTTGATGAGCCGGATCAGCAGCGGCAAAGGAGGGAATGCATATAGGAACAGGCCCTCCATGGGGAACGAGAAAGCATCGCCCATGCTCCTCGGCTGGGGAAAACTGCTGGCGAACCTCCGGTACTGGAGTTCGTCGCCGTCGCGAACAGATCGATCTGGGGTGAGCCCCACCATCGGAAGAGGCGGTCCACCAGATCCTGTCGTAGTTCCCACTCGTGGCACAAGCGCAGCTCTCTGCTGAGCGAGTCGGCGATGGTGTTTTTTATTCCTGCCAGATGAAACGGCACCAGAAACATCCCTTGGGCAACGGCCCAATGCCACAGATCCTGCGCCTCCTTGGACAGGGCTGGGGATCTGGTACCGCCCTGCTTCCTGATGTAGAACATGGTGGTGGTGTTGTCGGTGAAGATCCTCACCACCTTGCCCTTGAGGGACGGAAGAAAGGACCCGAGGGCCCAAAACACTGCACGGAGTTCCAGGACGTTGATATGGAGGGACTTCTCCGTCGGCAGCCAAAGGCCCCTCGCATGCAGATTTTCGGTGTGCGCTCCCCACCCTTCCAGGGAGGCATCCGTGGTCACTGTCTTCTGGTGGCCCGGGGTCTGGAAGTCCATGCCCGCCGTCAGAGGCGCGCGGGTGCCCCACCACCGGATCGCTCGTCGGAAGCTCTCGTCGAGTGTGATCCTGTCCGGGCGCATCCGAAGCCTGCACAGGCGGATGAGATAAATGCAAGAAGACATCATTCCGAGGAGGGACCTCACCCTGGCCGCGTCCGCAACCAGCATCCGCTGCACCTTGCCCAAGATGGCCCTCGTCCTTTCCTCCGACGGAGAGGCCAGAAGCGCCACTGTGTCGAGCTTCGCTCCCGAAACAGTGCATCTTGCGCGGGCACCAGGTGGGACTTGGCGTAGTTTATGGAGAATCCCAGGTCCGTGAGTAGTTGGACGGTCCTCGCCTTGTGCTCCGCGGCGAGCTCCTTTGTCTTTGCTCGGGTGAGCCAGTCGTCCAGGTAGGGGTAGGCGTGGATCCCCTCCAGGCGCAGCCGCGCCGCCACCGGTGCGAGGCACTTGGTGAACACCCTGGGTGCCGACCTCAATCCGAAGGGAAGGGCTCAGAACTGGTAGTGATGCCCTTGGACCACGAATCTGAGAAACATTCGGTGTTATTTTAGGATGGATATATGGAAGTAGGCATCCTCCAAATCCAACAACGACAGGAAATCGCCCTCCTCCAGTTGACCCAGGACGTGCTGGAGGGTGACCATCTGGAACTTCTGTGCCTTGATGAATTTGTTCAGTCGTCGTAGGTCCAGGATGGGACGCCATCCTCCCGTCTTCTTCTTCACGAGGAAGTATCTTGAGTAAACTCCGGAGCCCCAAAGCCTCTTTGGGACTAACTCGATGGCGCCTTTCTTGAGCATCGCCTTTACCTCCAAGAGAAGTTGAGGGACGTGATGTTCCTTCCTGGCCACGGGGGGGACGCTGGCACTTCTTTAGAAACTCGAGCGCGTGACCCTGGGCCAGGGCGTCCAGCACCCAACGGTCGGTGGAGATGGACTCCCACACGCTGACAAAGCTCGCCAGCCGGCCTCCCACCGGGGTGCTTCGGTGGGGGCCCGACCCCATGGCTGGTTCAGTCCTGCTTCGGCGAGGCTTTGCCACCTTGTGCTCCTTGGCGACGACGGCGGGGTCCGCCGGACTTGCCTCGTCTCCTGTAGGCTTCCTGTGACGACGAACAGGCCGCTTGACGATAGGTGGAAAATCCGCCGCCCGAACCTTTGGAGGCACCCTGCTTGCCTTCGCCGCTCCGAAAGGGCGGCCGTCGTTGCTGGAGAACACCAAGAGCCCTGGCCGTTTCCGTGTCCGTCTTGATGGCTTGTAGGGAATCGTCCACTGTTTTCCCAAACAGGTTGCTCCCGTTGAACGGCATGTCCAAGACTCTGGTCTGCACGTCCTGACAGAAGTCAGTTGCCTTGAGCCATCCATGCCTTCTAAGGCACACGCCGTTGCCCAACTGGCAAAATCCAGTGTCAGCGATGTCCGTCGCTACCCGTCGCTATCGTAATGGCGTGGTCCGACGCCACTTCTCCTTCCTGCAAGATCTCTAGGGCCTCCGCCCTCTTGTCGTCTGGTAAGAAGTCCAGCAGGGGGGCGATTTTGTACCACAACTCCGTCGTAGCGGGCTACGATAGCCAAGGCGTTGGCAGCCTTAATCGTCGTCACTGCCGATGAGATGACTCTGCGTCCCATCGTGTCCAATTTCTTTCCCTCGCCGTCCGGCAGGGAGGTTGACGTAGAGGCCGAGGCACCCCCGCTTTCTTTCTGGCCGCCGCGGAGACGACCGAGTCCGGGGTCGGCTGTGCCCGAAGGCACAAGGGGACCACGTCCGGGACCCGGTACTTCTTCTCATACCGATCCCTTCTCGCAGGCGTTGTGGATGGGTTCTTGAGGAGGGCGAGACCCTCATCCCAGATATCGTCCAGTAGAGGTACAGCGAGGATCGTCTTCCTCTTGGTCTTGCGCCGTTGATAAAGGAAAATATTCCTACGGGCCAAGCAAATGAAGCTAGGTGGGCCAGTCCAGTCCGTCATCTCGGCACTACGCGTCACATTGGTGGAGGCCGCAGCTGTCCAGTTCAGATCGACGCCCCTGTGGGAGCCAGGTGAGCGCAACAGGTAGGGGAAACTTCAACGGCAGAATGCGTCCTACTCCAAAATTGAAGTCAAGGGTACACAAAATGGAGTCAAAGTGTGTCTAGCAATAGCCCCACCTCTGCTTATGTCACGGCCTCCTTCCCCATGGCAGTAGATTGGCAAAGGAGGCGCCCACCAAGAGTGCAAGATCAGGATGCCACTTTCACGTATAATGTATGTTGGCCTGGGGCTCAACCGACCCACCCTTTCCTTACATTAGAAACGATCCCCAAAACATTCCCCCATGATGATATTGGTGAGAGTGCTTCTATTTCTCACCAACAATGCACTTTGATGCGCTGTTTTGTTCACACAGTCAGTACTTCTTGCGTGCCAAGTATATTATGTAGCCTAGGTCTCATCCCTTTTGTGGAATGAGCAGTTATTTAGCTATTTGGCCAACTGTATGGTAAGGCAACTGCCGAACCCCAAAGTTTCTTTCACACTATTATCCATCTGGCCCTCCCACGATCAGTGAATGTCGCACAGTAGCTCGACGAAACTGTGAACTGTGAAAGCAGTGTTACATTGTAAGGCAATCGTAAAAAATGCACTAGTTGAAAAAAAATTAACAGAGGATACATTTTAAAAGACGAATTGGATGCTTTATTTGGACACTTCATAAAAACACTGTTGATCAAAAAAACAGATGGAAATCATTTGTACCTGGATTTGAACTGTTCCCAAGCTCTGCTTTAGGTAGACAGGGCACGTAGGCAATGTTTTGTGGCAATGTATGTGCACTCGGAACAAAATTGCGCGCAAGTCCATGATTATGCCTCTCCAAAACATTAATAATAAGATCTTTCACAAAATCAAATTCCATTTCCTCATATACTGGCTTGACCAGCAATTTGTTGCTGCTTTTTGTAAAGGCCATAGTTTAGCGAAGCATCCCAATGTTTCTCGCAGTCCTAGATTGTTCATGGCCTACATTCTTGTTATGCGCTAATACCGCTAGTAATGTCCTATATTTCTCTCTTTGGCCTGTACTTTAGGCACATCTTGTGGAACAGCTCCAAATCTCCTGTGTGACAGAATGCTGTGAGTCCCTTCAGATCTCTTGATAGTTTTATCAAACACAATCTTCTCAAGGGCTTTGTGTGGAGGTGAAGATGGAATCAACCACTTCTTCCGCTCCTGCTCCGACGACAAAGATCCATGTTCACATTGGTGGAAATGTTGGCTTTGAGTCCAAGAATGAACGTTGGAACAGTGGTGCATCAGTGACTGCCATTTTTCTAGTAGAATTTCCTCAGACCCATCACAAGTTTTGGAGCTCCACCAAAGATGGTTGCTGAAAGACTGGGACCACTGTGAAATACTCTCAGAACCTTTTTTTTCCTTGCAGATGAGATTTTTTTATTGATGGATTTGACAACGTGCCATACATCAAATTGATGGCGAATATTTGGAAACTGCTCTCCCATTGTCTTGGCTATTGAAACATGTCTATTGTGGTTATGAGGACGATTTGCATTCCCCTCAAATGTAGATCTTCCAGTGATTTTATAAAACCAAGTTTCTCCATGGCCACTGAGGATTTAAATTCGGACACCTGCACGACCATCGAACTCACTTTTTTTTTACTTTCCATGTCCTGAAACTGGTATGTGCAGTACTTTGCTGAAAATCAGGGGCTGTCACACTGTCCATCGTCAGCTAGCCTGAACAGTTTTTCGTAGAATGTACTTTAAGTAGACAATTGTTAAATTTTCCAAGCTTAACTAATGACAGGGAATAGATATTGACGTTGATATTTGTAGTACTGCGTTTTAGAAATGAAATGGAGTCCCTCAAATTGACAGAAAGTGGACAACTTAATGAAACTAGAGCCACTGAAAAGTAAAGCTGCTGCACACAGTTGATTACAACTAACAGGAGTAACAAGGGATAACAGGCGTATCTCAGTACTATGGTCTGGCCTGTACACAACCTATAATAACTTACACATCAAAGACCATAGAACTCGTGAATCTGTGTTGGAGAGCTCAAGTGTGCAACTGGTTATCAAAACTTCATTTTATACCCGTGCCTCATAAAGGACCAAGTGTCCACTTTTCACAGGTGTTTGAGGAGAAAGGATTCAATTCAACTCGCAGGACAAGATACAATAATTAGCATTTTTATTCATATATAAACAAAATATAAAAATCATTTATATGGTTCTAAAATTCATCAGAATTACCACAAAATATACATCCAGAGTCAGTTGGTGAATAAATAACCTCTCTGGTTAGGCACAACATGATTAACATATCCCAAACCAGAATACCTCAGACATACTTCATTCATACACACTCAAACATTCTGACATCTCAACTTTAATACATCCAAGTTTAAACAGTTATATCAGTAATATAAAACAAGTATCTAAAATATAATCACAATTCATTATCATTCAGAATAGCGAGATATTAGCATATCAACAACCACCAGATGTATGAATCAATGCTGCTGTTGTGATCTGATCTGATCAACAATGACGTAAAAAACAGTATTGTATTCCCCAACCCAACATGTTTCTTTCTGTACTCCATTCACTGTGCAGAAATTCATCAGGGGTAAAGTATTTCTGGTGTATTCAAAAAGAGATATTTATCAATGTAAACCAGTGGACAACAACTCGATACAGTTGATTGCCAGCTGGCCCTTTCCCCAGCATTGGTTGAGCAGACCACGACAATTTTTCATGGAACATTTCACAGGTGGCATGTGTTTTGAGGTTACTGCCTTGTGATACAGGAGGCACACACACCAATGGCTTCCCACATATCTCACTGAATGCACACATTTCAGCATCTTTATAATCTCCATCAAGCTGCTGTCAAATACTATGTATTTGGCCTCCTTTATTCGACTGTCATCCTGCATTAATGTTCTTTCTGACTGAACTGTGGACATATCAGCCAAACTGGACATACTGTAGTCGAGATCTTTCTCTAGTTCCTCAGCCAATTGCATTGATGCTTCAGTCTCTGTCATTTCAGCGTCTGTAACTTGAACGTGGATCGGAGAAATCATCAATGTCAATTGATTTTTGGGTGGGCCTTTTTTGGCGGCTGTCTATTGTGTCAGGTGGTCTGCAACTAATTTAAAAGCGTCTTCAATACATTCAGTTTCATCTTCATCTGGTGGAGCAGTCACATTGTAGCAATGGTCCAGAAACACTTTGCTGGCTTCGCCAGTCACATTAAATTCATTTTCTGGACATTGGGCAAATGCATCTCGGGTCTGAACACGCTGCGTCTCAATTAATAGTTGCTCCATGGTGTAATCAGTTTGGCAAGCATCATCTCTCATTTGTGTCACTGTCTGTGTCTGCATAGTCCGTACACCACGGGACAACTAAAAGACAGGTTGGAAAAAGATGTTCAGTGTAAATCCAACATACAGTATTGGACAGTTTACATTAAAAAAAGTATATTATGAAGGCCCCAGCAAAAAGCACTGTTTAAAAATTGAAATTGTTTATAAATTACCTCATCGTTCTTGCTTTTCTGTGAAACCTTCTTTACTGTAACGTCAGCAATAGCAAGCTGGTCCACCGACTCAGATCCACGTGCCTCCTCTTTTATATCTAGATCTTGTATCAGATCTAGGACTGACTTTCTTTCATGTGAGGGAACTGTCAGTACGCATACCTCTGGCTCCGGATCAACTACAAGGGATGATGTAATTGTGGTCGAAAGCTTCAGCATCTACCTGTAACACAGTACATGTATTAGTATGGATGAAAACATTTGAAATTTAACACACACAATGTGACAGAGACAAGGGTACAGATCTATAAAAAAAACACAAATTAAACCTTGTGTAAAGGAACGACACGATATGTAAATATGATGAGATTATCTCATTCGAGGGAACTGTCAGTATGCATACATCTGGCTCAACTACAAGGGATGATGTAATTGTAGTTGAAGCTTCAGTGTTTCCCTGAAACAGATCTTGTATTAGTATGGATGAGAAAATTGAAATTGAACACACACATTGTGACCCAGACATTGGTACATATCAATAGCAAACCCCGAATGAAACATTGTATAAACAAATGGCACGATATGTAAATATGATCAGATTATCTCAAATTGTTCGAAATGTTGCACGCAAGTAATTTGCAAAAACTGCTTGTTTCTAATGTTGTCAATGTCTAATAGTATCAGATCTAGGACCGACTTTCTTTAATTCGAGGGAACTGTCAGTACGCATACCTCTGGCTCAACTACTAGGGATGATGTAATTGTAGTCGAAGCTTCAGCATCTCCCTGAAACAAAGTACTTGTATGAATGTAAATTGAACACACACATTGTGCCGCAGACACTGGTACATATCAATAGCAAACTACGAATGAAACATTGTGTAAACGAATAACACGATACATAAATATGATCAGATTATCTCAAATTCCATGCATAAAACAATTCCGGAACTGAATAGCTAAGTAAGACTACCTGATACGCGCTCAAAGTGGTTGTTGACTCCAGGCAAGACATGGATGCATAATCCTGCTACTTCATATTCAGTGCATAGTCATGGAGTTGTAAAGGGAAAATATTAGTTGATTTAAAAATGCTAATCTTAGAAATTGGCATGTAAGGAGACAGATTATGAAAACATTATGCTTATTTCAAAGGACACTATAGCACAGTTATCTGTGCCCATAAATCAATTTTCTATGAGGCTTCTAAAACCAAGGACAGATGTTTAGCAAAATGGTCTTTATTTAAAAAGCAATACAATCTTGTAAATATGAAAAGTATTATAAGGGACATATACACCTAAAACACCAATCCGTCCATTTAGTTACCTGTTCACTACCCCAAGGGCTACAGCAAAATCCAGAACCGTGACTCACCTGAGGTGGCATGTGAACAAATAGAGTCGGAATTGCATTTGGGAGCAATTTACGAGTCGTTCAGAGTTGATTCTTCTTTGTGTACATGGATGGGTCGTACATATTCGGGGTAATGTGCAGGCTGCAGATGCGTTATCAATCACCCCTCTTGTCCTGCAAGACTTGTTTGACTCTACTTTCAAGCTCTTTCAGCGCATATCTGCAATATCTGACCCATTCTCTTATTCGATCTATAGTCTCTGGGAATACATGCATTGTAGTGCCTTCAGATTTCTCATGGGTCTTAGAAGGGCAACCAAAAATCGCACATGCAGGCATTGTTGCAAATTCTGCAAAAAAGGAGGCCAACATTATTCGAAAATTACTTTGCATTAAATTGTGAGAAAGAAGGAATAATACCATACATTCTTCTAAGCCAAGTATGTTTTGGTCACCACCGCAAAAGCAGTGTAGCGTGGCCGGCTGTATTATAGGATAACTTTCATAAACAATTCATTGATGTGATGAAAATCAGAACATGTTACTCGTCCCTTGAATGTACTATCATGCATCAAAAGGAAACATGCTTATTTTATAGACACAGTCGGCGAAGGATGCAATTCGATGATAAATGACACTGATGACAATTGTTATATCGATAACATAACAAAGTAAACTCAAGTCAAATGAACATAACACTACTGGGTAAGCTTGTTCGAAATATATCGAAATTTAGAGATCAAAGAGATATGATTAGGTGACATGCCCTTACCTTGACCAACAAACAGTTAGATTCAGCAAGCAGGGTAGTTAGTGGCAGGAGAACAGGGAGGTGTTCAGAGGTAGCACGACGCGAGCTGACTCACAGTGGTCACAGAAGTCCTCCGGTAGCACGACGACGAGCCATTTCGCAGTGGTCAAAGAGTTTCTGAGGTAGCATGTTCACGAGTTGACTTGCAGTGCTCAAATATGTTCTCATGATAAATATAAAGTGGTTTATAAAGAATTAGAAAAGAGGGTGTGTATGTGAATGAATGACGTGTATATGTCATGGTCTTGTGTGGATTGCAGGGGCATTGTCTGCTTCAGGGGATCCTGCCTGGAGACACGGGGTCTGTGGAGGGCATGTGTATAATGGCCCCTGGGCATAAGATAACTTTGAAGTGTGCATGGTGTTTGGCACCTTGGCCGTTCCCGCCCCTGACAGCACCCCTTGGCAGTGCCCATCCACTGATGCCAACTGCCTTTGATAACGCAGAGGGCGTGGATGGGCCTGAGGCATGCAGACAAGGCCCGGGACACTGCTGAATGGAGACACACTTATGTGGATTGCAGGGGCGCAGCCTGCTTCAGGGGATCCTGCCTGGGGACACAGGGTCTGTGGAGGGCATGTGTACAATGGCCGCTGGGCGTAAGATAACTTTGAAGTGTACATGGTGTTTGGCACCTTGGCCGTTCCCGCCCTGACAGCACCCCTTGACAGTGTACATCCACTGGTGCCAACTGCCTTTGATAATGGAGGGGCCCATGCAGACAATGCCGGGAACACTTCTGACTGGAGACACACTTATGTGGAATGCAGGGGTGCGGCCTACTTCGGGGGAGCATGCATGGAGACACTGGGTCTGGGGAGGCCATATGTACAATGGCCCCTGTGCAGAATATACCTTTGAAGTGTACATGATGTTTGGCACCTTAGCCGTTCCCACCCCTGACAGCACCCTTTGGCAGCGCACATCCACTGGTGCCAGCTGCCTTTGATAATGGAGGGGGGATGGATGGGCCTGAGGTGTGCAGACAAGGCCCAGAACACTGCTGAATGAAGACACACTTGATTAGCTGAAAAACAAACAACCATTGATAAAATTTCTGTTGTGCTTTTTGTTTTTTAATTTTATGGCACAAATGTACTACACATTGTAAAGTTCAGGTCACAGTCAGGGAAAATCCTCTGTATTGACCACTGTCACTGGGGAATGTGTTTCTAATGGCACCGACGACACAGGCGGGTATTACTCGTCGAACGCAGTGTCCAAGCCTCCCATGAATCCACCATGGGTATGAACGATAGGCCACTAGCCAGTACCACCTGTGAAAGAGAAAGATGCAACTGTTTTTAAATGACCAAGATACGTGTATTAAACCTTAGTTGCCAATGACAATTCTTGTATCCAATGGTATTGTTGCCAGTACAAATGCTACCTAGGCACTGTACAATATTCTACGACTATTACTAGAGAATTGCAAGACTAAACTGGTTTGACAACGATATATTGAAGTTACGACAATATAGGAGACAACATCAACAGGCCGATTCATGGAATTAATGTGCGCCGAAAATTTCGGCACAAGCGTGCGAAAACGTGCGATTCGCAGTGAAAGAGCGAAAATCGCAGTGCAAGTGCAAATATCGCAGGGAAACCAGCGCACATC
The DNA here is from genome assembly GCF_040938575.1 of Ambystoma mexicanum. Taxonomy (NCBI): domain Eukaryota; kingdom Metazoa; phylum Chordata; class Amphibia; order Caudata; family Ambystomatidae; genus Ambystoma; species Ambystoma mexicanum. The sequence goes on along the minus strand of NC_090940.1, from coordinate 255,020,758 downwards.
TTTTTATGGAAGTCCGTGCGCGAGTAAAATCAGGGTTGTGCGCTGAAAAAATGCACGGCGCATGCCGGTGCACAGGTCACGTAACGGCGTGCGCTAAGGCCACAGTGAAAGCGCACATAGCGCGGCGCACATAACAAAAGTAGGCAGAACACAGGGCGTAACACTCGGAATGGGGAACAACTCGTGAAAATGTGGGCGTCACAGGGGAAGTACAGGAGGCAAGTGCGCGGAACGCCCACACGCTCGCCTACAACACGTATTCATGGAATCGAATAGGGCAAACCAGCACACGGACAAAGACGCGCATAGACCCAAACCCGTCCGCCACACGAAGGCAGGCGGTAGCGTCCCTGCACTGGAAAAAAATGTGCGCCAAAATGTGCGCTAACAAAAAGCACGAACATACAGCTCTGATGAATGTCCCATACTCTGGCCCCCTAGGACAAATGACGTGCAAAGGGGTACGCGACAAACAGCGACACCCGCTGTGTGAAAAATTAGCTTGTGCGTGTATTTCGGGTGTGCGCGGGAAGTTTTACACGCGATCGGGCCTGGGGGAGCGGGGTACATGTATTTCAGGGGTGCACAGGAAGTTTCACACGCGATTGGCCTTGGGTGAGCGGGGTGCATGCAAATCTGGGGTTCGTGGTAAGTTTCACACGCGATAGGACCTGTGCGAGTGGGGTGCGTGTATTCCTGGGGTTCGCATGAAGTTGCACACGCAATTGGCCTGGGTACGTGCAAATCTGGGGTGCGCGGGAAGTTTCACACGCGATTGGCCTTGGGCGAGCGGGGTACGTGTAGATCTGGGGTGCAGGGGAGTCCTACACGTGAATTGGCAGTGTGGGTCCTCCCAGGTGTTCCCTCTACACCCTCCACAGCCCCTGCAGGCAGCCCACACCACAGGGGACTACCCTGCACCCCTGGTCATGTCCCGCAGGCAGCCCATCCACCATGGGCATGCCCCCCAGGCAAGCCACATGTCAGCTTGCACTACTGATCACCAACGCATGACCCCCTCCACCCCCACCCCCCAGCAGTGCAGGGCACCTGCCAGCAGGCCTCCACTCATGTCCCCTTGCACCCCCACCCCACAGCAGTGAAATGGCGATCCCATGACACAAACCAAAAGTCAACTATGTACATCAACACATGTCCGCCACACGAAGGCAGGCGGTTGCGTCCCGGCACATTAAAAAAATGTGCGCTAACAAAAAGCCGTATATACAGCTCTGATGAATGTCCCATACTGTGGCCCTCTAGGACAAATGACTTGCAAAGGGGTACGCGACAAACACGGACACCCGCTGTGTCAAAAATAGCGTGTATTTCGGGGGTACGCAGGAAGTTTCACACGCGATTGTGCCTGGGCGAGCGGGGTATGTGTACTTCAGGGGCTCGTGGGAAGTTTTACACGCAATTGTGCCTGGGCGAGCGGGTTACGTGTACTTCAGGGGCTCGCGGGAAGTTTTACACGCGATTGGGCCTGGCCGAGCGGAGTACGTGTATTACTGTGGTGGGCGTGGAAGTACAGGAGGCAAATGCGCGGAACGCCCACACGCAAACACCAAAAAAGACACGCTAATCCAGAAACACGTACGCCAGCAGGAAGCAGGCGTACGTCGACCCGCGCAGCATAAAAGTGCACGCAAACAACAAACAAGCCCAGACGCCAGGATGAATATACCATTCCTAGCAGCAGTGGCCGCGGGATACCGCAGGAGGAGGAGGAGGAGGAGGAGGAGGATAAGGAGGATAGTCAGGGCCACAATTTTTACACCCAGAACCAGCCTTTTTGGGATGCCTGATGACCACGTGTATGGGAGGTACAGGTTTCCACCTCACATAATACTCGACCTGGTCAGTGAGTGGGAGGATGACCTCACATCACCCACCCTCTGCTCCCAAGCACTCAGCCCCCTGGAGAAGGTCCTTAATGTACTGCACTTCTTGGCCACTGGATCATTTCAGCAGACAAGTGCCATAGTGGGGGGGGTGTCGCAGGACACGCAGTCACGCTGCCTACACCAGGTCTTGTCCATCATGACTGCAATCCCATCAGTACGCAGGCACATATACCTGCCCAGAACACCTGCAGAAAGGCAGACTGTCGTCCAGGATTTTTACGGGGTGGCACACTTCCCCAAAGTGCTAGGTGCCATTGATTGCACCCATGTGGCTCTACGTCCCCCCAGGGCATCTGAGCACATCTATAGAAACCGCAAGCACTGGCATTCCATCAACATCCAGGTAGTATGTGATGCCAAGGGAATCATCACCTCAGTATATGCCAACTATCCAGGGTCCACCCACGACAGTTTCATTTACAGAATGTCAACCCTAAACCGGGACCTAGAAGCTGGGCGGCATGGCGATACATGACTGATCTGTGAGTATAAATGCCACAGCACATGCATGCATGTAAGATACTGAGTAATGTCACAACCCCACTAATGATACCCATCACCACCTCCCCAGGGGACAGTGCCTACCCTCTGAGCACCCACATGATGACGCCAATTCGGAACCCCACCACGCCACCCGAGCTAAGATACAACACAGCCCATATTGCCACCCGGGGCATAGTGGAGCGCACATTCGGAGTGCTCAAGTCACGCTTTCGCTCCCTTGACCGTTCTGGCGGGCAGCTGTTGTACGCTCCCCCAGTAGTGTGCAGGATCATAGTGGCAGCATGTGTCCTGCACAACATTGCAACACGCCGGGGCCTGCCCATGGACATGGTGGTGCCCCCACATCCCCAACCACATGCACGCCCGCTGCGCATGGGAGGGGAAAGGGCACGGGGTGAGGCAGACCGTACGCAGCTGGTGGCTAATTACTTCACCTAAAATCACACCCCTGTGGAGTGCACACAGCCCTGGCACATACCAGCTGACTATTAATGATGATGAGTCAAGTGACAGTCAACTGTCACAACCATACCAGCCTGAGATTGTTCACCTGGAAGTGTTCCATTGTGTGCATCCCTACCTACACAAACACCACCAATGCTGTGTCATCAAAAGACACACTTCTATGCTGCTAAAATCATTACCCCCTTGCAAGATACAACATGACAACAGTGCCATGTCACCCAACACCTCCCCAGCACCACCACCCAACACACCATGGCATGTCATGCTATGTGAGAGCAAACAAAGGAATCCCCAAAACATGACACAAGTGTCACAAAGTACAGTGTCCCAAATGGAAAATGGCCACACACAATATGCTCCCATTAATGTAGAACTGACAATACACAGGACCAAAGACTTATCACAATACAATGCAGCTAGCCAACCCCAAACATAGCATTCACATGACAGTACTAAGTTAAAGGATACGTAGTCTTACAACCTGGTGATGCTAGCACATTGATCACTTCCAACTGTACAGTGTTGGTGCCACGCAAATCTGGAAGTGCACTGCTTACAACATGAACTCCATCTCCAAAGTAGACGGCCTTGTGAAGACATGAGGAATGAACCTGCAAATTAGGAGGGAGACATGGATGCACAAGCACACATCAATACACCATGCAGTGTACAATACTACAACAATATGCACTAGGAATGTATACACAGTATTGACTACAGACTGCCCACACATGTCATGGGAGTCCAACGTCACTGTCACTTGGGCACACCCTTTGTAAGCCCATGGAAACGGGAAGCAGGAGGGGTGTGTGTCTCACGAACCCAAGCATCTAAACCAAACTCAGGACAAGCCTGCATGTGCCCAGCCGGAATAGAGTGGATGCCCACGGGAGCCACACAAGGCAACACACTGTAACAAAAACTCAAAAATCTAAAACCAAAAATCAAAAATGGCCATGTGGGGGTCAGGGGGGGCGGGGGAGGCCACCCAGGAGGTCCGAGGACCGGGTGCACACCAGCAAAAAAAAACACCTCCATGGGCTCTTGGCCTGCACGGCTACGCTATCGTGAGAGATTCAGAATCGCTGTGGTCGCTCTCATCACTCTTTGCTGCTGCCGCCACAGGAGGTGGTGGTTCTATGGGAGGCAGCCCATGCAAAGCCCTAGTCTGGTCCTCCATGGCAGCAAGCATGCGGGTGTGGAAGGTCTCGTTCTGGAGGAATATGGTGCAGAGATCCCCATGCACCACCTGACGTGATGCACGGACCTCCTCCCGAGTTGCCTGCATCTCTGCTGAGAGCATACGTGTGACCCGCTCCAGCAGCTGTTCTGTCCTTGTGACAGTGGAAGCCTCAAGGTCCACAAGAGTCTGCCTGAGGTGATGGACTTCTACCCTCAGGGCTTCCCTCTGGCCCTGGGACTCTAAAAAAATGGCTTCCCGCAGAGTGTCCAGGGCCGCCCGTCTGTCCCTGTTGGACGCCAACATGTCCTCAAGGAGTGATCGGCAAATGGAGTCTGTTGCCTGCTGTAGTTGCTCCATCTGCCTTTCTGGGGGGACAATGGAAGTGGCCACCCTCTCCATAGCTTGAGCCATCATCTCAGATGCTGCTGCCTGTTGGTTTGCCATACCGTATATGGATTTCTCCCATGCAGTATTGCCTGGAGGTGTATATGGCCACCGCGTTGGCGGGCACCACACCTGTCTTGGGCAAGGCGAACTGTGCCTTGCTGTGTCGGCACTGCCTGAGGCAGCAGGACTGCATTCCCCCTCTGATCTGCTGGCCCAGGAACAGGATCAGATGTTGCAGAGTGTGGCCCTGCATCCGTAACCACCAAAGGCGGACCTACCAACACTGACATCCCCATAGTGGGCTGTACCCCTGGTGCAGGTGGGTCGGACAGCACAGAATCCCTTCCAGAAACACCTACCTGCGAAGCCACATAGGTCTCATCATCCGAACCAACACCTGAATAGAGGTCTGGGGAGGTGCACCCAGAGACACCCCTGAAGAGAACGGTCTGCAGCAAGAGTGGGTTCTCACCCACCACCACACCCCGTCCCCCACTGGTGCCCGGTCGTGCCTGAGATCCCTCCTGGGTCTGCACCATCTCCTCACCTTCAACAGCATCAAGTGCGTCATCCCCTGCAGAAACATGAAAGACAAAAAATGGAAACGGGCATTAGCACAATGGCACACAATTAGGCCTCACAAGCTACAGAACCAGTACTTGATTGGCACATGTCCCAGATGACTATAACCCTCCCATGCATGCACTGTCACTGAGTTTGAAGGGGAGGAAAATGTCAGACACTGATGACACCAAGATGGAAGAGCAACACATTAGCTGCATGCTGGCTAGCAGAGCCATCACACATTGGCCTGTGAGTGGCATGTCCAATCCGCATGCATGACACATGCCATCACACAGATGGCATGTACCATAGGCATGTCACATATCGTTTGACAATAGGGCTGAGAAATGCGTAGTGAAAGTGGGGGGATCGAAACAATCAGCCTGAATGAACAATGAGAAATACGGAACAATGTTGTTGCAAGGTGCCACTTCAAGGGCAACTGGCGTGATGTTGCACAAAATGTCTATTGTGGGCAGAAGGGATACTGTAAAACCCAAATCCAGGGGCGCAGAATATTTTGGATGAAGCACATGGGTGACCCAAACCACTCAGGCACACACACCCTCACCTGGCACTCAATCAGAACCCCACACACACACAACATACACATGGATCACACACACATGCATGTGCACTCACCGGACAATGCCTCGTAATCTGGCAGTTCTCCCACACCTTGGATCTGTTCCTCTGTGACGTAGGTCCCAGCAACAGACTCATGTACAGTGAGTTCAATGTCCTCTTGTGGAGACCCACCTCCAGTCACCAGAGTAGCGGCATGACTTGAGGCCAACTTTTTCTTTGCCCTGCGCTTAAGGTCATTCCAGCGCTTGTAGCAGTCACCAGCTGTGCGCCTCACTAATCCAAGGGCACTTATGATGTCCGCTACGGTCTGCCAGTGTGCCTGACGTTGAGCAGGTGTGGTCTTGCACCCTGAAGTGATCAACATTTCGCTGTCATGTCCGGACACATACTGCACAAGTGCAACACGTTCGTCATCATTGAAGCTAGGCTTCCTTTGCGTGCCGGACTGCGTAGCCGTGTCAGGGGTATCAGCCTGTAGTGGACGAGCACTCGTCCTCTTTTTTTTGGAAGGTGGTGGGGATCCTGAGTGGCCTACGCCGCTCTGGCCACTAGGGGCAGGAGCACCGGTGGACTGGGTAGTTGGAGTGTGGGAATGCACACTGAGCATGGGACTTGGTGCAGGCATTGGCTGAAGTGTTATGTAGTCAGGGGGAACGTTAGCAAGAAGGACAGGGACCAACACTGCCCTGGCTGGGAGAGTCAGAGCTGGGGTGGATGGAGCTGCAGCTGCCCCTGCAGCCTCCCCACGTTGCCTACTCAGGGCAGCAGATGACATAGCTGCCCCTGATCCACGTGGCCTGGTGACACCGACTTGCACTGCCACACGTGGCCTAGACTTGGCGACCTGGAAGTCAGCCTGGGAGTCACCCTCTGCCAGGTCAGGTGCCACAATGGGCCGGTCCAACACGGGCTGAGCAGAGATGGTGTCAGCCACGTTTCCCTCAACTATGGGGGGGGGCATGGGTGTCCCTGACTGGTACTCCACACATGGGGGGCTAGGGGTAGCCAGCAAATCCCGGCCACGTCCTCTACCGCGCCCACCATGGCCACCTCTTGAGGCTCGGCCACCTTTGCCACCCTTACCGCTTGGTCGCCTCCCAACCATGGCACTGATGTTGTTGTGCGTATGGGAGTTGCACTAAACTATTGTCCTGGGCAATTGGGGGTCAAAGGGGTAGGGTACTAGATGGAATTCGTACCCTAGTTCTCTAGCAAGGCTGTATGTGACCCCTGGGGAAAGATGATGGGTCACGCAACGCACAGGCACCCCAAAAACAAAAAATAATGTGCACGCAACCCCTCGTAGACCACGTGCGTGGAAAAATGAACCCGCACTACGCTGTGGCACCCAGAAACACAAAAATGAACGTACGCGTGTTACACGCAGCCTACAATGACCTCTGAAGGGGTACGCGACACACGGGGCAAGCACAGTTGGTAAATACGTGCGCGACTCACCGTCTACCTGGAAAATGAGCATGAAAAATACACGCGTGTGCGCGTTGGCAACACCCCCGCCAAAAGAAGAATTGTACACTGTCTGAGGAGACAGGACAAAAGAAGAAGTGAACGCTGTTTGAGGAAACAGGCCCAACGGAAAATCAGAAAAAAGCTGTCAGAGGTAACATGGAGTATGAACTAGAAACGCTGTGAAGTAAATCGCGTGTGAACCGACAAGAAGTACAGAATTCACCCACTCGCTCTCCACGAAAAGCACGTACAAGGAAATGACGTCCTACCCGTACCTTTTGAACCGGCCCACACGTCCAACGTCACTTCCGCGTATACGCGCTAAGGCCCTAACCTCCAATTACACGAGCTGACACTCGGACGTGCAGTTCTTGGACATGTAACATGCACACGGGTTCAGGGAAACGCCTGAGCGCACTCACAGACGCGCTTACGCGCTAAGGGCCTTTTGTCCAATGAAATCGCGTACGCGTGCTGACGCGCTTGCGCGCTAAGGGCCTTTCCTCAAATTAAACACTGATGTGCTAGATTTTCACGTGCCAAATCACTCTGTATCAAGCTGGCCACGCGTTCGCACACGGAAGACCACGCTCCTGCCCAGAAGGCCGAATTACTGCCCCCTAGAGTCCCGAGCACGCTCCCACCTGCCATCTGCTGCTGCCTGATTGCCTGCTGCCCACGTGCCCTGCCATTTGCTGCCTGCACGTCAGTCTGGGGTGCTGTTGCTGTGACCACCCCTGCTGGAACCGAAGACTGCCACTGCTATTCCATCGCTCTACAGCTCAGCCCCAGGACCCAGTTGCCCACCCACACCTGCCTCTGGGGTTGCCATGTCAGGCACTACACCATCTGGCACCACTGGCAACCCCCAGCCAGAGAGGCAGAGGGCCACCAGCTTCACTGCCACCGAAGTTGGTGTCCTGGTGGAGCAAGTCCTGGGGCAGTATGATGCCCTCTTCGGAAGGTCGGCCACCGACAAGGAAGGACGGACTCGGATCTGGACGGACAGTGTGACTGCCATCAACGTGGAGGGGGTGGCAGTCCGCGACTTCCAACATGTCAAGAAGCGCTGGGAGGACTTCAGGTCCAGGACCCTCAACAAGGCCCGGCGCCTCTTGAAGGCAGCAGATGCTAAGGGACGCTGTGGCCGCCTGTTGGAACATCAGATGAGGGTCCTGGAATGCATACGCCCAGCGCCCCACATGCAGGTCCTTGAGAGCAGACCCGTCTGGAGTCGAGCGGTAAGTGTACATGCATACTGATTGGAAGCTGTGCGTGTGGTGGTGTGCCAGTAGTGTGCAGGTTGTACATGTGGTTTTGGAGGGCCATGTATGGATGTGTATGTACTGGGCTGTGAGGCTGACACATGCAAGTCCTTTCATGTGTGAGACACATGGATGGTGTATGTGTGGGTAAGCATGCAGGCCAAATGCAGATGTGTGAGCACACTTGTTTTGATTACTGTGTATGTAAGTTGGCATGGTTGTGGTCACACATGGATGTTGGTTCCAGCTGCATGTATCTGCACCGTGTACATGTACATGTGTGTGTATTTGACATGGGTGCAATAGTGATGCAACATGGATGCATGTGAGACTGATATGTAGAAGACTGATTGCCAGATGTGACATGGATGCCAATCTCATCACTGCGACAGTTGGCGGAGGTGTACATATGCATGTAATTGTGGTGACGTGTGTGCATGTCTAGTGCACTCCCTGTGTTTCATGTGATGTCTGGCTCACCTTTGGCTGCTCATGCTGTTTGTATGTGTATGGATGGTGCTGGCTGTTGCAATATGGCTGTGGAATAGCTTATGTGTGTAAGTTGCAATAACGTGTGTTGGGGATTGTGATGCCATGTCTGAAGTTTGACAATGCCACTCATGTACAACTGTCATGTGTGTATGAGTCCATTGTACAGTGCCCTGATGCCTGTCTCCTATCTCTCCCTGTCTGCAGCGTCAACTGATGAGGAGGGGGCGGAGAAGGTGCTGTGGAGCACAGCGGCAGGGATCGCACCGCCAGCCGGAGACGCAAGGCCCGGCTCCCCTCCCAGGTTGTCATCTCGTCGGGGAGTGAGGAGTCAGGTGCCGCGTCCCAGGTCGCAGCTGCCAAGGGGAGGTCCAAGAGGTGGAGGTTGGAGTTGGACTCCTTGGCAGCCGAAGGGGCATCTGAGACACCACAGGGCCCAACAGAGGAAGATGGCACGGAGTCATCCAGGTTTGTGGGGGGTTTGGTGGAGGAGGAGGCCGTGCAAGGGACAGAGACGGGGTCTGGAGGTGGGGATTCCACTGGTGCTAGTGGTCCAGTGCAGGGGCAGGGACAGGAGGCAGCACAGGTCGCCGCGGAGGTGCCTGTGTGTAATTCTGTCCCCGATCCTGTGACTGCATCATCTTGCACCAGCAGGGCTACCTACGTCCAGACCCGTTCTCAGGGAGGGGATTGGCTTACACCAACTGGCCTTCCTCTCCCTGCGGATGTGGCTATCCGGCACCGGGTTGAGCCTGTCCTGGGTGGGGTGGCGTTGCGTCAACGTGCCATGCGAGCTGACCTGCAGTCTCTTCATGAGGAGACTGCACGTCTTCTCGCATGGCTCGTTGACAGCGTTGACCCACTGGGACAGCTCACCATGGCCGGATTCCTCCGTTTTGTGGACCTTGTTCCGACCCCCTCCTCAACTGAACCCCCTATGCGCCAGTCGTCCTCCGTGCCATCTTCCCACCCATGTGTCACCTGGGTGCCCTGTGGAGCTGCCTCTGACCCTGCGGCCAGGCTGGTGGAGGACACATCCCTGCCACAGTCGGGAGTCGGACGTCCAGCAGGGGTGGGCACCTCAACAACTGCACCCCAGCTGGAGGAGGATGTGCAGGCAGCAGGAGCCAGAGCACAGGCAGCAGCACAGCAGCAACAGCAACAAGGTGGGAGCCATGATGGCTCAGGGCCTTCATCATCGGAGGGGCAGGCATCGGCCTGAGGGCAGGAGGACCCTGGACGGGAAGTGTCTTCCGTGTGGCAGCGGTTGGGCCATGCGATAGATGCGGAGCGGCAGCGGGTGGAAGAGGCATGGCTCACGATGGTCAGGGTGGAGAACTCCATGCGTAGGGCCGAGTGCCTCGAGGCCATTCGCAGGGACCTGGAGTTCCAGATGTCATCATCCCTGCGAACCCTCAGGGCCAACGAAGAGGACCGCCTCCGGGAGATTGAGCAGGAGTTCGATGATGCCCTGGCCCGGAACATCAACATGTGAGCCGTTGGACATGCCCGCTGCCCTTGTAAATAGTTAGTGTTAGGTTTCCTTTGGTTTTTTCTTTATTTTGGTTGCGCTTGGACAATGCACCAGCTTTCTGTAAATAGTTTTTCATTAGGTAGTATTTTTGATAGGTTTCATTTCTTCAGTTGGGATCATGGACCCTGGATTGTTCTTCTGTATATAGTTCACTATTGGATTCATCTTTTTTATTATTTTATTTACCCATGGAGCAATGGTTTTCCTTTGGATTTGATTTTTTGAACTGTGACTTTGGACACCTTTCCTTTGGATTATGATTTTTTGTTTTTCATTATTTTACGGACATGCAGCTTTTCGTTTTTAATTCCCATTGTCGTTTGTTTGTTTTTAATTCCATTCATGTTTCTTTTAATACATTTTTTTCTTCATACTTCGATGTGTAGTATTATCTCATTGGTTTCATGCGTGTCATGATATAGGTTTTGAAATTCACTTGCACCCATTGTGTGTGTGTGACGGACATGTGTTCATTTACATACTTGCCATTGGGGTTGTATCATGAAATTGGCATTTCTATGTGGGTGGATGCAATACTTGGGTGGGTCTTTGGCATGTGGAGGCTGGCCATAAGGGCCAGGGATCTAGTTTGTGATGACGTGTTGGCTGGGGGACATGTGTCGGGGCCTGCTGGCAGGTGCCCCGCACTGCTGGGGGGGTGGGGGTGCAAGGGGACATGAGTGGGACATGAGTGGGGGCCTGCTGGCAGGTGCCCCGCACTGCTGGGGGGTGGGAGTGCAAGGGGACATGAGTGGGACATGAGTGGGGGCCTGCTGGCAGGTGCCCTGCACTGCTGGGGGGGTGGGGGTGCAGGGGGACATGAGTTGTTGATCAGTGGTGCAAGCAGACAGGTGGCTTGTCTGGGGTGCATGGTCATGGTGGATGGGCTGCCTGCGGGACATGAACAGGGGTGCGTGGTAGTCCCCTGTGGTGTGGTCTGCCTGCCTGCAGGGGCCGTGGAGGGTGTAGATGGAACACCTGGGAGGACCCACACTGCCAATTCACGTTTAGGACTCCCCGTGCACCCCCAAAATTCACGTACCCCGCTCTGACAGCTAAATCGCATGTGAAACTTCCCGCGAACCCCTGAAATACACGTACCCCACTCGCACAGGGCCTATCGCGGGTGAAACTTTCCACGAACACCAGTAATGCACGTACCCCACTCGCACATGGCCTATCGCGTGTGAAACTTCCCGTGAACCCCTGAAATACACTTACCCCACTCGCACAGGGCCTATCGCGTCTGAAACTTCACGCGAACCCCAGGAATATTGGCCCTGTGCGAGCGAGCGGGGTACGTGTATTCCTGGGGTTCGCGTGAAGTTTCACCCGTGATTTCAGCAGGGTACGTGTATTACGGGGTTCGCGTGAAGTTTCACACGCGAAAGGGCCCTGGTCGAGGGAGTACATGAATTTCAGGGGTGAGCGGCAAGTTTTGCACGCGAAAGGGTAACGCCCGTGCACAATACGTCACAGACGCGCCTACACGCTAAGGGCCTATGGTCCAATGATATCGCGTACGTGTGCTGACGCGCTAAGGGCCTTTGGTCCAATGATATCGCATACGTGTGCTGACGCGCTTACGCGCTAAGGGCCTTTCCCCGAATTACACGCTGATGTGCAAGATTTTCACGTGCCAAATCACTCCGTATCAAGCTGGCCACACGTACACACACGGAAGACCACGCTCCTGCCCAGAAGGCCATTTTCCTGCCCCCCAGAGCCCCGAGCACGCTCGCACCAGCCATCTGCTGCTGCCGGTCTGCCTGCTGCCCACGTGCCCTGCTATTTGGTGCCTGCACGTCAGCCATCTGCAGGGGTCCAGTTGCTGTGTCCACTCCTGCTGGAACAGAAGACTCCTGACTGGGATTCCATCGCTCCACAGCCCAGCCCCAGGACCCAGTTGCCCACACACTCCTGCCTCTGGGGTTGCCATGTCGGGCACTACACCATCTGGCACCACTGGCAACCCCCACGCAGAGGGCCAACAGCTTCACTGCCACCGAAGTTGGTGTCCTGGTGGAGCATGTCCTGGGGCATTATGATGCCTTCTTCAGAACATCACGCGCCAACAAGGAAGGATGGGAGAGGATCTGGGCCGACGTAGTTGTTGCCATCAACGCGGAGGGGGTGGCAACCCGCGACATCAAGCACGTCAAGCGCTGGAAGGACTTCAGGTCCAGGACCCTCCACAAGGCCCGGCGCCTCGCGGAGGGGGGCCAGGCACGCCTGAGTGCCATCCAGATGAGGGTCCTGGAACGCGTAAGCCCAGCGCTCCACGTCCAGATCCTTCGGAGGCAGACCCGTCTGGAGTTGAGCGGTAAGTGGCCAAGCATTGCTGTGTGAGACAGTGCATGTTGCAGTGTGCTGGTAGTCTGATGCTTGCCTGTATGTGTGACATAGGCCATGTATGGATATGTGTGTTTGCAGGGACATCATGGTCATGCATGTGAGACCAGTTATGTGTGAGCCACATGGTTGGTGCACGTGTTTTAAAGCAACATGGGGAGCTCTATGTGGAATGCACACATGAATGCATGGCTGTCTCTGTTCCTGGACATGGAGGGGGGGTGAGGAATGGGTGCTGATGTCATGTACATGTATGGTGCACATGTCTGTGTGTGTGTGCCTGAGAAGTGTGTGTGTGACTTTGAAACGCCATGGATGCATGTGACTTTGAAGGCAACATCTTGGTTTACAGGGGCCCTTCTACATGGATGTTCATTGCAGGCGCCCAGACTGTTTCTGCATGTGTGTTGTGTGCATTCACCCATGTGTTGTGGAATGACAGGATGGAAGTGACATATGACAGTGCCACTCATGTGTTATTGCTTCCTGTCTAGGGTATTTTGTACTGTACCCTGATTCTTGTGTTCGATGTCTCCCTCTACGCAGCATCAGGTGAAGAGGAAGGCGGAGACGGCGCTGTGGAGCCAAGCAGCGGGGATGCCTCCACTGGGCGGCGACGCAAGGCCCAGCCACCCTCCCAGGAATTACCATCATCCGGGAGCATGGGGGCTGGTGCTGCGTCTGCCTCAACGGCTGTGGCGGAAGGGCTGGGTGAGCCCCCACAGGGGCTTCCAATGGCGGCAGACGGTGTGGAGATATCCAGGTTGGTGGTCTCCACAGAGGAGGAGAAGCCCGCTACTGAGCCGCACATTGGGCCTGGTGGGGGTAGTACCACTGGTGCAAGTGGTGCAGTCCAGGGCCAGGGTCAGGAGGCAGCACAGTTCACCGCGGAGGGGCCTGTGCATGTCGCTGTCCTTGACCCTGTGACTGCACCAGCAGGGAGGCCCCGTCCCAGGCCCGTCCGCTGGTAGGGGAGAGTGCCATATCACCTGCCTCTCCACTACCTGGGGGCGAGGGCTCCCGCGACCGTATGGGATCCATCCTGGTGGGTGTCGCATTGCGCACGCGTGTCGTTCGTGATGACGTGCGCTCTTCCTGGGCGGAGAACGCACGCCATCACAAAGAGCAGCATCGTGACATAGCACTGCTGGGAGGGGCCCTGGTCGGAGGGTTCCTACATGTGACGCGCACTCTGGCGGACCTCTCCTCCTCTGTGGAGGCTATGCGCCGGTCGTTCTCCACATCGTCTTCCGGCCCAGAGTCCACCAGGACCCCTGTGGACCTGGCCTGACCAACACAGCCAGCTTGGTGGAGATCCCATCCCTGCCACAGTCGAGAGTTGGCGGTCCAGCAGGGGTGGACACCACAAGTGGAGACCAGCAGATGGAGGATGTGCAGGCACCATCGGACAGGGCACATGGACAGCAGCAGCAGCAGCAACAAGAGCAGGCTGTAGGTGGGAGCAATGATGGCTCGGGGCCATCAACATCGGAGGGGCAGGCATCGGCCGGAGGGCAGGAGGACCCTGGACGGGAAGTGTCTTCCGTGTGGCAGCGGTTGGGCCATGCGATAGATGTGGAGCGGCAGCGGGCGGAAGAGGCACGGCTCATGATGGTCAGGGTGGAGAACTCCATGCGTACAACTCCATTCGCAGGGACCTGGAGTTCCAGTTGTCATCATCCCTGCAAACCCTCGGGGCCATGGAAGAGGACCGCCTCCGGGAGATCGAGCAGGAGTTCGATGATGCCCTGGCCCGGAACATCAACATGTGAGCCGTTGGACTTGCCCGCTGCCCTTGTAAATAGTTATTTGGTTAGTATTAGGTTTCCTTTGGTTTTTCCTTTATTTTGGACCTTTTGGACAATGGACCACATTTTTGTATATAGTTTTTTTATTAGGTAGTAGTTTTTGATAGGTTTCATTTCTTCAGTTGGGATCATGGACCCTGGATTGTTCATCTGTATATAGTTAACTGTTGGATTCTACTTTTTTTTTTTGTATTTTTAGATTTCCCCATGGAGCAATGGTTTTCCCTTGGATTTCATTTTTGGAACTGTGACTTTGGACAGCTTTCCTTTGGATTATGATTAGTTGTTTTTCATTATTTTACGGACATGCAGCTTTTCTTTTTTAATTTCCATTGTCCTTTGTTTGATTTTAATTCCATTCATGATGCTTTGAATACATTTTTTTATTCAAACTTCGATGTGTGGTATTATCTCATTGGTTTCATGCATGTCATGATATGGGTTTTGAGATTCATTTGCACCCATTGTGTGTGTGTGATGGACATGTGTTCATTTACATACTTGCCATTGGGGTTGTATCATGTAATTGGCATTTCTATGTGGTGGATGCAATACTTGGGTGGGTCTTTGGCATGTGGAGGCTGCCCATAAGGGCCAGGGATCTAGATTGTGATGACCTGTTGGCTGGGGGACATGTGTCAGGGCCTGCAGGCAGGTGCCCCGCACTGCTGGGGGGTGGGGGTGCAGGGGACATGTGTCGGGCCTGTTGGCAGGTGCCCCTCAGTGCTGGGGGGTGGGGGTGCAAGGGGACATGAGTGGGACATGAGTGGGGGCCTGCTGGCAGGTGCCCCTCAGTGCTGGGGGTTGGGGGTGCAAGGGGACATGAGTGGGGGCCTGCTGGCAGGTGCCCCTCAGTGCTGGGGGATGGGGGTGCAGGGGACATGAGTGGGGGCCTGCTGGCAGGTGCCCCGCACTGCTGGGGAGTGGGGGTGCAAGGGGACATGAGTGGGGGCCTGCTGGCAGTTGCCCCACACTGCTGGGGGGTGGGGGTGCAAGGGGACATGAGTGGGACATGAGTGGGGGCCTGCTGGCAGGTGCCCCACACTGCTGGGGGGTGGGGGTGCAAGGGGGCATGGGTGGGACATGAGTGGGGGCCTGCTGGCAGGTGCCCCTCAGTGCTCGGGGGTGGGGGTGCAAGGGGACATGAGTGGGGGCCTGCTGGCAGGTGCCCCTCAGTGCTGGGGGGTGGGGGTGCAGGGGACATGAGTGGGGGCCTGCTGGCAGGTGCCCCGCACTGCTGGGGAGTAGGGGTGCAAGGGGACATGAGTGGGGGCCTGCTGGCAGGTGCCCCACACTGCTGGGGGGTGGGGGTGCAAGGGGACATGAGTGGGGGCCTGCTGGCAGGTGCCCCACACTGCTGGGGGGTGGGGGTGCAAGGGGACATGAGTGGGACATGAGTGGGGGCCTGTTGTCAGGTGCCCCACACTGCTGGGGGGTGGGTGTTACACACCGAAGCGGAAGGAGTACTTGATTCCAACCTGGATCGAGATGTGAGGCGAGCTGTGGAAGTCATCAGAAAACCCAGCTCACCTGATTTCAAAAGAATCAGGCTTCCTCTTAGAGAGGGGCTCTTTTTCATGACGTACCACTCTGCTATTATGTAAAACAAGACAGAGTAGTCTATAATGTAAAAGAGCGGAATTGAGCGCACCACCAAGCAATGCTGCAAAGAATACAAAAAACTGTTTTGTGTATAACGCCAACCTGGTGTGAAGGGTATACAATTATTGAATACAATAGAATCACTGGTACCTGAGGTAGTGGAAATGAAGGCCTTGAGAGGAAGTACCGTATCAGTTCAGAAGAATGTTCAGAGTTCCAAATGAGGGATGACAACGAAAGGATAAACTAACAAATGGGATGGTTAGTATAGGTAGGATAACCCGAAGGGCACGAGGGACGCACTAGGACCGGGTTGGTGCAAAACTGGAAAGCGTTTGTACTGCACTTTAGTGGAAAATACACATCATTTTCACAGGATGTAACACAGTCAAATAAGTAGGTGAGGTAGAAGTAAATCCTTAATTTAGTAAGCAGGGCTGGAAATAGCATTAAACTGATAGGAGACTGAATTCCGCTGGAAACAAGGCTCTTGCTGTAAGAAGAAAACTGAAGACTGGAAATCCGTTCTCAGCGGGGAATGGTGTGTTGAAAACCTGGCAGAAGAACAAGTTGAGCGGGGAGCTCAACAGGAGCTTGGCAGTGGAAGGAGATTCAAAACCAAGGCAATATATTCCGAAGGACAAATCCAAGAAGCAAAACAGGAGACAGAAGCCAAGGTCTGGTAACGGTAGATCAATTTACAAAGCAGGATACTCGGAGGGTGATCCGAATGGAACAAGCCGTAGGAAGGCTACGAAAAGGAACACCGTAACGATCAATTAGCAGCAACGAAGCTCCTGCGGCTGACCGTATTTAAGGAACAAGGAGGCGTGGCTTCCGTGAAAGCGAGGCATGTCTGGTCAGCTGACTAGGAAATCTACGTGACCCAAACAATTTCCAAGGCAACTTGTAACGCTGCCAGAATGAATTTCCTGATTGCGAGATACTCCGCGGGAATGATCTTTTTGGTAACGTTCTTTGTTGCTGCCGTAGCGTAACAGTGGGTGTGCAAGGGAACATGAGTGGGGGCCTGCTGGCAGGTGCCCTGCACTGCTGGGGGGTGGTGCTGCAAGGGGACATGAGTGGGGGCCTGCAGACAGGTGCCCCTGACTGCTGGGGGGTGGAGGTCCAAGGGGACATGAGTGGTACATGAGTGGGTGCCTGCTGGCAGGTGCCCCGCACTGCTGGGGGGTGGGTGTGCAAGGGAACATGAGTGGGGGCCTGCTGGCAGGTGACCCTCAGTGCTGGGGGGTGGGGGTACAAGTGGACATGATTGGGGGCCTGCAGCCAGGTGCCCCTGACTGCTGGGGGGTGGGGGTCCAAGGGGACATGAGTAGTACATGAGTGGGTGCCTGCTGGCAGGTGCCCCGCACTGCTGGGGGGTGGGTGTGCAAGGGGACATGAGTGGGGGCCTGCTGGCAGGTGACCCTGAGTGCTGGGGGGTGGGGGTGCAAGAGGACATGAGTGGGGGCCTGCTGGCAGGTGCCCTGCACTGCTGGGGGGTGGGAGTACAAGGGGGTAATGCGTTGGTGATCACTAGTGCAAGGTGACATGTGGCTTGGCTGGGGGGGCATGCCCATGGTGGATGGGCTGCCTGCGGGACATGACCAGGGGTGCAAGGTAGCCCCCTGTGGAGTGGTCTGCCTGCAGGGGCCGTGGAGGGTGTAGACGGAACACCTGGGAGGACCCACACTGCCAATTCACGTGTAGGACTCCCCTGCACCCCCGAAATACACGTACCCCACTCGCACAGGGCCTATCACGTGTGAAACTTGCCCGCACCCCAGTAATACACGCACCCTGCTGAAATCACGTGTGGAACTTCCCGCGCACCGCAGTAATACACGCACCCTGCTGAAATTGCGTGTGGAACTTCCCGCGCACCCCAGTAATACACGCACCCTGCTGAAATCGCATGTGGAACTTCCTGCGCACCCCAGTAATACAGGTACCCTGCTGTGATCGCGTGTTACACTTCCACTTACCCCAGAAATACACATACCCTGCTGGAATCACGTGTGGAACTTCCCGTGCACCCCTGTAATACACGTACCCTGCTGTAATCGCGTGTTGAACTTCCCCGCACCCCAGAAATACACATGCCCTGCTGAAATCGCGTGCCAAACTTCCCCGCACCCCAGAAATGCACGTACCCTGCTGAAATCGCGTGTGTAACTTCCCGCGCACACCAGTAAGACACCTACCCTGCTGAAATCACGTGTGTAACTTCCCGCGCACCCCAGTAATACAGGTACTCTGCCGAAATCGCGTGTAAAAGTTCCCCGCACCCCAGAAATACACGTACCCTGCTGAAATTGCGTGTGGAACTTCCCGCGCACCCCAGTAATACACGTTCCCCGCTCGCCGTTTGCTGTTTGGCAGCCCTGTATACTGGTCCAGGGTTAGCGCAGCCCTTTACGATGAATTGGGAATTTCGATGGCTTTTCCTTGCCCGAGGGCGTTCTTGGGGGCGTAACTGGCGCAGCTGCAGGTTCGGTTCGCTGCGCCACTGCGCCACGGCTGGTTTTGGAGGCTGAAATCCATGAATACGCTGTGCGTGGATATCAATTTTAGCGCACGCGGCTGGCGCAGACATTCGCACGCACACACTGAGGGCAGCGGGCCGTGTCTCGCCTTCCGATATGTAGGACAAGCATCCAGAGTTGTCTCAGCAGCAGCAGTTCTCCACCTCGGTTGACATTAGCGCGCACCGAATGCAGGTGCACCAGGTGGAAACGCCGTCCACGCGACAAGGCTCAAGCTCTTGATCTGTTGCATCGTCCTCCCACTGTCGTCCAAAGCCCCATCGTTTCTGCATCTTTCTCTTTCGAGTAATTCCGCCTCGGAATACTCCGGCTCGTACTGGTAGGGCTGTATTTTTGCCATTGTGGGGGAAACGAAAATAATGTATAGTAATGGTACTGGTATCTGTTCGCATGACCTGCAAGCAACAAAGGTAGCTGACCAGAGCACAGAAACGAGGCACAGAATACGCAAAGAAAGACATTGAGAGGAATGGAAAAGAAAATCTGATGTTGTCGATTGTGGAGCGGTCTGTTTATACTTATTGAGGAAAGGGGTGTCCTGCTGTTTGCATGGCGACACGTCAGCTGAAGCGCAGAGAACGTTGACACGAGATGTGCTTTGGCGTTGTGAAATGGGCAGTATGCGTCTAGTGATGGCAGGCTCATGGGCGGGGGATATGATTTAGTGCCGCCAGAGCAGTCCTGCTTGGGCGATGCTGAAACGGATAAGAATATCACAAAATGGCTGTGGCCTGCTGCCTGATTTCGCATGTGTTCAAAAGTGAAAAACTATGGTAAGGTACATAGGAAATGTTTGTGCGATCGATCAACGTATGCTTAAAAACACATGCCCGAACCCTCAGGAGAATAATATTTCTGAGCGCACTATTCCTTTAAGTGGCAGACCGTGGCCCTATACAGCACAACCCTGGACCCACCTGAAATATCTGTTTACCCATCATAATCACCTGTTGACCATAACATTTTCACCCAGTTAACAAATTTGGTGAAAGAATGTGAATCACTTTTCAGCCTTATTAATTGATCTAGTGAAACCCTGCTGCTTACACGCACAGGATTGGAATAGCACACGAGATAATATTAGTAAACACTTGCTACATTGTGCTATGTTGTGGCAAGAGAAAGCCTGTTACCATGTGGAGCCTTATATAAAAAAAAATCCCCTGTCCTAAATGGAAGCTCATATGTATAAGACTATGATTTAATCTCTGGCCCAGACTGGAGGTTGAAGGGGCCTGATCAGAGATTCCAAGAAGTAAAAGGGGGTGCAGGTCGTGCTGTGAGGAGGGGAGTGATTTAGACAATAGAACATCTATTAACGGATTGCTCGAATACTCTCTCCTCCAGAGTAGAACCTTTTGGGTTTTTTCTATGGGAAATGATGTTATATACACAGAAGCAGTTTTTGAATGAGATCCTTGCAGGGAGCTATATCTCACTGACATTGGCTGCTATCAGATGCCAACATTAGATTCTTAATTTTCATCAAGCCAACCCAATCAAATAAGGGTTACCTGTGAATATGACCTTGAATGTTTTATATTATTTTAGGTGTATACTTTTCCCATCCGTGTTGCTTTTTCAGTACACAACTAACACTTTGCAGAAGTACCAATAAGTGAGTTTTGGGAGATGCCCTTTTGAAGGCATGTAGGTATGGGTATTTTTTTTTGTTGTAAAATATGTTTATGGTGTGCCTAATACCATACCTGAGTTTGGTTTCTAAGCACGTATCCAGGATTCGAGCCTCTGTTGCTCAACGTGGTCTTGCTTCCAAGACCAGCGCGTTGCCTCTGTGCTATCCTTCATTCAAGCACCTCCGGTACTTGGTGAAGAGTTTGCTTCAGATAATGAAGGATTTCTTACGTATTTAGGTAGTATATAAGATTGGAAGTAGAAGTAGTAGATATTTATAGTGGTGTTTTTACGTTCATTGTAGGCTGGTTATGTTGTGATACGACTGCTTTATTTTAAATACATTATTGCATGGCTTTGTATACATTATATTAATATTATATGTAAAGTTTGTGATGTGTCTGTACAAACCCAGGCGAGACATAAGTGCAACTCCAAGTTTATTTCATAAACTGTAACGAGGCCTGCACTGCTTCCACTCGCTCTGTTCACCCGTATCTCACTCACACCTGCACGTTCCAGGAAGCTCTCTATAACTTCCAAAGTAAACATTCTCTCTCTCACACACACGCAGGCAGGGTGCCCCATAGACGGTAATGAAGTAATGAACTGGCATAGACCTGGAATACTACATCATCCCCCCTACCAACAATTTAGAAAGAAATGAACACAAAAAATAAAGAACAATAAATATAGCCAAACAAAGACTGAAGAAAACTTCACTAAACATATCTACAATGGTCTCAACAAAATTTTGTTACACGCAAGTTAATCTCATCTTCAAAATGTTCATGATGTAGGTTTCACTTGTCCATGACGTAGTCCTTTGACCACATAGGTAGTTTCCTGAGTCTTGAACTACAAACAAACCTATCATCATTAACAACATCAGAAATATTCTCTCGATGTACATTTAGCTCTCCTTCTCCATTTCCTTGTTCCATATTCATGTCACTATTTTGTGGACAGACATTATCCCCAAATACCTCAACAGCTCTTGTGTTATATCTCATCTCCTTCTGTTCTTCCACTTTATCTTCACCACATTTCCACTTACTGACCCTATCTAAATTCCAAGGAGACCCACCATGAACTTTAACAGCTTTTTTATACTTCCACAACTTTAACAGGACTACTGTACTTAGACTCACCTTTTCTCACATCCCGTCCCAATTTGATTCTCACCAAATCACCAGGTGAGACTTTTACTCCACCTTGTTTCGCACACAAATCTTTTGCATCACACTGTCTTTCTTTCCTATAATTTACCCACACCGTATTAAGCAAAGTGTTAGGTACTCTCCTTCTCATCATTTCAAATGGCGACCTTCCCGTGTCTCTCCTGACAGAAACTCACACTCCACACTTTCTCCTTGAGTGCCTCATCAACAGGAATGTTGTTTCTCAACGCTAGCTCCACTGTCTCAACAATGATATTGCACCTCTCCACCAACCCGTTAGTTTGTAGATGATAAAGTGCTGAAAATCTCCACTCATTTCCTGAACGTCTGGCAAATTCCATCATCTCACGACTTTTAAACTGTACCCCATTGTCACTGATCACTTTGGGATAACCCTCCCTCCTAAAAACTTGTATCAAAAATGTTATCACTTCATTAGAATCTATCTTATTCACCGTCTTGGCTTCCAACCACCCTGAGTAGTAATCCACCAACACTATCAAGAATTTCTTTTCATGTGTTGAATTTCCATAAGGGCCTAATATGTCAATACCTACCTTGTCCGACGGTGCTTCTACTCTAGACATGTTTATATGGTCGACGAGTGGAGCAGTCCTGCAGTCACTCTACTCTATGCTGCTTTGAGCAGAGTCTTTCTACTCTGTTACCCTGCTGGCTGACTGGGAGGAGCTGGTGTTAAAAGCCCAGTCTGGCCGCGGAGCGGCCACGGAGTGGTCGACGAGTGGAGCAGTCCTGCAGTCATGACAGGCAAGACGGCAACAGAGACGGAGGAGAACGAGGAGCGTCGCCTCAGAAGCATCAGGTGCAGACGTGACGGGGGGCTGTCACAAAATAAGGAGAACGAGCACCCGGCTGGTCGGGATGACTTTCAAGAGTCTAGAGGTAAAAAGAAGCTGGGTACAGGCTCTGGGCCATCTCCGGTTACACTAAGACCTAGACAACTGCGTATACCTGTTCTGAAGCCCCCTTTAAAGGTACCTCTAAACATCTCCAACATCTCTAACACCACTAACAACACTAACATTATCAATAACTCTACTGAATTGTTGCACTCTCCAAACAAATTAAGCACTACCCCTGTTAGTGCACCCCCTATCCTTTTCAATATTCGGGACTCTGTACCCTTGGCGCAGCCTGCATTGGAGGACAGGCAAACTTTTGAGAGCCTTGTGCAGAGGGGGAGGGGGAGGTGGGGCGTGTACCACATGTACCACATGCTGAACTTTCCGAATTTTCTGAAAATGCGAAGAAGTCTACCAAAGGAATTATAGCACTCCATTGATATTGCGGTGCCCTTTGACGTAGATACAGTGACTACCCTCAAAACTGGAACCATCGTCCCTACCACCAACCTAAACACCACGTCCAAGCAATCAAATAACATTAAAGAGAACGACAACAACCCCCCAAACAACCCCCCACCGGCCCTACTCACCGCTCCGCCACGTGACCCAGGAGACATGGAAGGCATTCTGAGGCCGCTGTCTGCCGCAGAAGCGGAGTCTTCGAGCGGGTCTGTGCCGGCTGTGGCGACTCCCACCCTCCTCGGGGGGGTGGTGGTTGCGGCGGTCGTCCATGCGCCCGAGGAGAGAGGGGGCCGTGGAGAAATGGGCGAGGGAAGTGGAGGGGAAGCGGGTTCGGCGCTGTGGCTGGAGCCCCGGGGGGGAGAGGACACGGCACTCTGTGATCCTGGCGCTGCCGCTGCGGTGGGCGTGGAGTTTGTGGGGGACGCCGTTGGCAACGGTGCGGGTTGCAGAGCGCTGGAGGAGGAGGGGGCTCCCTGCTCGGCTTGGCCGATAGAGCAGTCGATGTCCCCAGTAAAGGAGTGGGAGAAAAGTCAAGTCGTGACAGAGAACGGGGCTGAGTTCACTGGCCAACACACAGCAGGAGTAGTCGCTGACACCTGCTGGCGGCCCGCATGTACTGCGGAGGCCAGGCCATTAAAAAGAAAGGAACGTGCATTAACAGCACTAAAACAAAAGAATCTGAACAGGGGGAAATCCTCCACCAAACCCTATTACAGAGGATCAAGTAAAAAAAGTAAGTCACTCAAAGTACCGCCCCACAATCAGATGACAAACTTCTTTAAAAAAAAAAAAAAAAGGGTGCAAGCCCCCCCACACCACAAAAAGAAATATCGGATGGAGAGCTTTTGGAGGGGTGGGTGGCGGTTGAAGAGTATTTTAAAAGAACAACTATCCAATAGTCAAGAGGAGAGGGGAGCTGTTAAACAGAGAACTGGGAACATATTACCACAACTTGAAACGCCAGTAAGGTGGCACTTTGGGAAACCCCCCTGGCCTCTCCTATTCTGCACCTTCCTGCACTGACGGCAGGTGTGCCGCCCCTGGGGCCTAACCAGACCACTAACAACTTGAAGAGTACCCACGAGTCTTTGGAGGTGACGGAGAAATTGAACGTGTGGTCTCAAAGTGGGCACCCGCAAGAGTAAACCTCTGACCAGATCCACCTTGGCCCCCAGAAGGATTTCGGGAAGTCCCCCGGGACGTAGTGTGGCCCCGAACATACCTGAAAAAAGCCTGGCAAAGACACCGCCCAGAGGTGCCACGGGAAAACCAACACCGGCCCCCGAGGCGTGCCTTACCCCAGGTAGAATGAGGACTGACAGAACCTCATTACATGGGAGTGTAAAGGAAACACTGCATAAGAAAATAGACCTAATGGGTATAATGTCCACCGTGACGATCGCTCTAACTCCTTTTAACAAACTATACGAAGCACTGAATGATTCTGTGAAAGATCAAGCTGCAATTACGGCCCTAATACACACCAAGTTACTATACTTGGAAAAATACATATTAGCTAAGGAAGTGAGACAAGAAAACACCAGAGACCAAGGATCATCGTGCTCTCTAGACCTGGAGAGGAATACACAAGGAACACAGACCAGTGCCAATTGTTGGAACAAAAATAACGACTTGGCACTGAACATGGAGGAAAAAAACACTAGTGCACAAATGAGTATGAACGGCCAAACTAAACCTAGCGATCTGCCGCCTGTTGGAAAGAAAGCGACGCCCATGTCAGAAAATGGATGCATTAATTTAGACTGCTCAGGAATAACCCTGATCGAAGCGGAAAAGGGGTCGGGGGGCAAAATCAAAACTAAATGTACAAACACAAAACAGAAAGAACTTGGAAACTTCTTTAACAAGAAAGGGAAACCAGAGGAAAAATTAAATTTTAAAAAGGTACTAGTACCTGAAAAAATAGAAGCCAAGAAGGTAGTACTAAAGATAACGACTCCTCCAAAGTTGCCAAGAAGAACAGCAACAGCGAGACGACGAATGGGAACGAGTGAAACCACCAACGCAAAACCATCAGGAAAGGGTGAATCAAGAAAAAGAAAATTCTCGGAGGAAGAGAAAGTGGAGGAGGAGTTTAACTCTATAGAAACCTTATTAAATCTAAGTACATATACAGTGGAAGATTCAGAAGCAGATATCCCATCCCCTAAGACTAGATCACATACTGAAAGTGTGGCTGAGAGTGTGTCTAGAGGTGATGTAACCCCAGCCCCCCACCCAGGGAGCCAAAGAGGAAGACAGCACTATAAAGACCAATTCAGACATACGGAGGGGAAGAAAAGGAAGACCTCAAAACCCCTCATAGCCAACGTCCTAAAGACACGAAGAGAGAGCAACTCTCCTTATGACAAACGCAACGATGATCTAAGTACTGGAGACAAGTGGTCTCTGCAGAAAGAGTCCAAAACCAGGAGGACTCTAGAGAATCTTTCAAGTAATAGTCAGCGAAATAAAGAGAGAGAATGAAGCAGGGGCTGATCGCTGCACGAGAGCAGTAAGGTATGGAAAAGGAGTAGAATGAGCAAACGCATCTAACGGATTATGCCATCTTCAAACTGGACAGAAGGAGTGAAAATCCAGATGACTTCAGGTTGAGCAGGAACACAACGCTATACATCTTTGAGCAAATCCCAAATTTACGACTCTTGACCTCTCAAGATTTAAAAATTGTCGAACCATGTGAGAAAGGACGGAACGATCAGGCCTACATACACATATCATCGTCATTAATAAGCAACATCTTGAAGGCTGAGAAAGAAAACCTCTGGTACTTGGGATAGGAACTGAAGGAAATTCAGGCCATTCAAAATCAGAGGTACCATCGGATGCATAGCTCCACAGTGATGAGATCCCTAACAAGAAGAACGAGAACACCGTTAGAACAAAATCACCACAACAAAGATAAAAGAAAGCGCCGGCCGAGTCATAAGTCTTATCCTACACAAGACAAGCAAAATACACATGGCCCCAATAGGTCGAGGGAAAGTTAGAGGAGGGAGGAGTCACCACACCTAGGTCGTAAGAAATACTCCGATGGCAACCGAGCAATAAACCCGGAAAGATGGCCAAAAGGACTGGGAGAAAAAATAAGAATCACAATTGCTGGAAGCCCCATGAAATCTTCTCGAGCGGAGAGTGGTACCGAAGCCTGAAGCCCGGTTAGACAGCACAACAGGAGATGGATATCAAATACACGACAATATACAAACAAAATCTAGCAATTAGTGGACAGAAAACCCTCGCTGAGCCAACTGGTGAAGCAATCGCCCTTGATAATGGGCTCATGGAACACACAAGGGTTTTCCCACTTGACGGTAAATTCCGATGTTAATCTAGGAGCCTTTGATATCTTGTGTCTGCAAGAAACGTGGCTGCTGGCGAAACCTTGCCTTGACGGATACACTTTGACCTTCACCCCGGCAGAGAAGGGAGCCACCGGAAGGCCAAGCGCTGGTCTTGTGACTGCTGTAAGATCGGGATGTGGCTTAGTGCCCAGGGCAGAACTACATCTTTCCCCGCTTATCCAAGGCACCAGATTTGAGTGGCAACTGGATGGTGTCGGAACAGGGAAGGAAAATTCTCCTCATAAACTGCTAGTTATCAATACATACTGGAATCCGGCAGAGACTACAACAGATCAATATCTAGAGGCTATCGACAACCTCCTGGAGAATGAAAGCGAAAGCCAACAACCGAGCCTCATCATTATAAATGGCGATCTAAACTGCACAATGGAGGTTGACGAGACCCCCACATGCATGAGATCTACAACTGATGGGGACAGAGCTAAACGATGGGGTAACCTGATGGATAAATGGGATCTGCATAATTTGCATTGGTTACGCTCTAAAGAGAACAGGAAGATCCCAACATGGCAAAGAAATCATCAAAAGGGAACTATTGATCATACTTTTGTATCGAAGGCTTTACTGAGCATGATAAAGTCTTTCAATGTGGTGAAAACGGACAAAAGTGATCACAACATCTTAAAAACGACCTGGCACCCTTACAGGCCGGTGCAAGAATTCATGCTACAAGGCTTGGAAGCTAACCCGAGTGGCAATCGCCTTAGGTTAACAGCAAAAGCCATTAGTGAGATAACGACGGTTTATAAAACCATCAGCAACAAGCTTATTGATAAGCCAGTTGAAGCCGCTAATGCTGATTACGTGCAGTTATTGGAAATTTACCGCAGATCGAAGCAACAAGGGGGCCCTACGCACTTAGTCCATAAACAGTTACAATAAGGAACTGGTAAAGCAAAGAGCTGCCTTGAGAAAAATCCAGAGAATGGCAAAATCCAGTAACTCAATAAACTTGCAAGCGAAATGCCACCTTGCGCAACGCAGGTATAAAAAATGGGTGAGACATCAGCGTGCAAGTCTCCTACAGCACGACGCAGAACAAATGCTGCGTATACTTTCAAAGAAAAGCAGCAAAGAATTCTGGTCTTTGATTCATATGAAAACAACAAGTACCCAGACCAGCCTCCAGAATAACGTCAGCGAAGAGAAATGGGTGGACTTCTTTGCGTCGCTATATAAAAAGGAGGATAGTCGGATATCGAACATCCGGTGGTGCCAAGTGCCAAACTGGGAAATACCCTGCGATCATGATACCATTACATCAAAAATTACGAAGCTAAAAAACTCTAGAGCGCCAGGACCGGACGGCATCTCCAACATAGATTTGAAGACCAACGTTGTAACTTGGGCTCCACTTATTAGCCAGATTTTCCAGAACTGTAACACTTCTAAATCTGTGCCTCCCTCTTGGAAGACTTCAAATGTGGTCCCAATCTTTAAAAAAGGAGCGAAAGAAGATCCGAGAAATTACCGTCCCATAGCGCTCTTGGACGTCATCGGGAAGTTATTTGGCTCTTGTGCTCTGGATGGCCTGAACAACTGGCTAAAGGAATCCAACTATAGAGATCAATTCCAGACGGGGTTTGTCAGAAACATCGGCACCTCAGCAAACATTCTGGTACTATGCTCCTTGAAAGCAAGGGTCCAACAAGGAGCGCCGAGAATATTCATGGCCTTCGTCGACCTAGTGCAGGCATTTGACCGTGTGAGCCGCGAGCGCCTGTGGGCCAAACTAATTGGCAAGAATTGCCCAGGGAAAATCTTATCCCCAATAAGAGCTCTCTATGAAGATACCACCATGAGAGTCCGGCTGAATGGGGCAGGGTCACTGTGAAAGGTTATTCATACCGCCCGAGGAGTAAAGCAGGGCTGTCTCTTAGCTCCAGTACTGTATAATGCCTATATAGCAGACCTGGAAGACGACTTTGCCAAAACTAGGTGCTTTCCCCCATCATTAGGAGGAGAGAAAATACAGAGACTCCTCTATGCGGATGATATCATCCTATTAGATCAGACAGCGGTGGGGCTCCAAAGGCAGTTGAACAGTCTTCTTGTATACCTGGGAAACAACCATTTAGAACTAAATAAAAGCAAAACCAAGATCATGGCCTTCGAAACTACAACTCGAACAGCAGGCAAAGAAAAATGGAGCTTGGAAAATGAAAAAGTTGAAATCGTAAAGAGCTTTAAATACTTGGGAGTGACGCTAAGTAACAGCCCCACGGAAATTCCAATGCAGGAGATGCTAATAGCCAAAACAAAGACCCTGGCATGCCAGGCACAGACAATCGACATGAAATACGGAAAGTTCTCATTGATTCCAGTACTGTCTTTCTTTAAAACCAAGGTCATCCCGAGTATAACGTATGGAGCCGAAGCCATACCACAAATCCCGAGGCAGTTTTGGGACAGGTTGGAGGGCCAATTTTGGAAGAAGGTGCTGGGACTGCCAACGTCTGTTCTCATATGTCACATCAGACAAGAACTCTGCCTACCATCTGTGAAGGGGATGGTGGCGTGGAACACTCTGATGCTCTTCAGGAAAGTGATCATGGACTCGTCAGTGCCTGTTTTTGAGATTCTGAAGAACGAACTGGCCAGCAGGAAAAACAAAATACTAACATCATGGGAAGAACACTGTGAAAACCTGTTACAAGAGGTGACCCTCACTAGAGCAATCCTAATACAAAATCCAACCAAGGTGGTGAAAAAGCTGACCGAATTGGATTGGATCAGAACGCAGGATAATGTTGCCTCGTATAAATCAAGCAAAAACCTTCCGATAAGCCAAAAGAGAGTCAACGAAGTGAGAGGGTATTTGAAAAAATTCCCAGACAAAAAGCTGCGTAACACCTTCCTCCGAATCCGATTGAACCTCTTAAAAACAAATGAGATCTTGGCCAGAAGAGGAGAGGTAACCAAGGATAAGTGCCGGTATTGTAATACCTTCTGTTAAAGTGCAAGGGTACCCACGAGGCAAGAGAAATCTATTTAATGAAACACCTGAGCAGTGTAACTACAGCTGACGAAGAGGACTGGTGGAACGGCTTACTGGGGGGGGGGAAACCGAATGGTCAGTGGCAGTGACTTTGTTCTTTAAAAAAATGGGACTAGTACAGAAGTACAAAAACCGTTCAGGTGCGAAAAGGACAGTAACGCAGTAATGGAGACAGGCGTAAGCAGAAGCCTAAAATCCTGCTCTCTAAAGCTAGGATCTCTTGAATTTAACTTGTATGGAATGTAATTTAATCGAATTTGGAGGGTGAACCTTCATCGGCTTGTTTGTTTTGTAAAAATTGTAAAATTGTATTACAATTAAATAAAAAAAATATATATAAATATGTTCCAACTTAACACTTTTGCAACTTTTGTCACTATTTTGGCATGGCAAACAATCTCTGATAAATCATTCAATCATCAAATCCATACCAGGCCACCAATATTTAGCCCTCACATTGCTTTTCGTTTCTGTAATACCTGGATGTTCCTGGTGAGCTTTTTCAACTAACTCCTTATACAACTCTTGTGGAGGAATTAATTTCTCCTCCCTTACTAAAAAATCATCTTCAACGGATAGTTCATCTCTAATCTCCCAGAACTTCATGCAGTCATTACAAGCTAACCTCTTCTCAGGCCAACCTGATTTGGTATATTCCATGACCTTTTGTAACGTCTCACCCTTATTAAGTTCACTCAACCATGTTTCTTTTGATGTCACTTCAAAAACAGTTGCTACCATTTCAGTCTTCCTCAATGCCCGTGTTATTATCTATCAAAGGTAATCTAGATAAGTAGTCAGCTATTACATTTCTTTTCCTAGGCACATACTTTACTAAAAAATGATAATCCTGCAATTTGAGGCTTAATCTAGCCAACCTGGGCAAAGCTGTACACATCCCACGTACAGTAAGCAGAGGTTTATGGTCTGTCTGTTTTATAAATGTGCTTCCCCATAGATATTTTCTAAAATAGTTAACTGCCCAAACGCAAGCTAACAATTCCTTTTCAATAACCGAATACCTACTTTCAGTATCAGAGATCGCTCTAGAAGCATGATTTATAACCTTTTCATAACCATCATCAGCAATCTGCGACAAAACCGCTCCTAAACCAATCCCACTGGCATCCACAGTGACTCTGGTCTGTCTCCCAAAGGCAAACCCTCCCAATTCCACAGCTCCACAAATTTCAGATTGTACACATTCAGTTGCTTTATTACATTCATCACTCCACTCAAACTTGGAATCCTTTTTCATGAATCTCCTCAAGGGTTCAGTCACACTGGCAAAATTCTTAACAAATTTATTATAATATTCGCACAACCCAAGAAACGACCTGAGCTTATCCTTATTAGTGGGATTAGGCGAATCTCTAATCGCCTTCATGGCCTCTGATTTAGGCTTGTACCCCTTTCCATTCACCAAGTGACCCAGATACTCGACCTCTTTTACTTTGAACTTGGACTTACTATGCTCTATTTTCAACCCAAAAGCATTCAACCTAGTTAACACCTCATTCAATCTTTTATTGTGTTCTTCAGAACCTTTAC
The DNA here is from genome assembly GCF_040938575.1 of Ambystoma mexicanum. NCBI lineage: Eukaryota > Metazoa > Chordata > Amphibia > Caudata > Ambystomatidae > Ambystoma > Ambystoma mexicanum. The sequence goes on along the minus strand of NC_090940.1, from coordinate 254,990,015 downwards.
CAAACACAATAATGTCATCTTGGTATACTAATGTTCCGGATACGCCTTTTAAAACATGAGTCATAACTCTTTGAAAAACCACTGCTGCGGATGCCAGTCCAAAAGGCATCCGCTTGTATCTGTAAAGACCATATGTTGTGATAAACGCTGTGATGTCTCTGCAGTCCTCTGTAAGTGATATCTGGTGATATGCACTCGATAAGTCTAGCATTGAAAATACATCTGCATCCCCAATACGGTTTAACATCTCTGATATTATTGGCAACGGAAATATATCTGTGATGATGTTCCTGTTAACATCTCAAGTCCACACAAATTCTTGGTTTTCCATTTTTCTTTACAGCTACAACAATGGGACTCACCCACTGTGAAGATTTAATCTTTTCAATCACCCCTTCTGATTCTAATCTTCCTAACTCTTGTTCAACTTTATCAACAATGGCAAACGGTATTGGCCTGGCTTTCCTGTGTGTTACCGGAACTGCTCCTCGTTTGAGTCATATCCTATGGGCAACATTTTTTAATAATCCCAAACTTGTTTGTGGTGCATTTCCAGGAGTTGATGCAGTTTTCTTTGTTCTTTGCTACTATTCACTATCAAAATGTGGTGTTCTTCACACAGATCCAGCCTTATCCTCAATCCTGCTTGGTCTCTCCAACCTATTAGGTTTACACCTTTTTCAGCCACATATACTTTCACTTGAGCACGCCTGTCCTTAAACTGAATAATACTCGAAAACCAACCCACAATGTGCATCTTCGACCCTTCGAATCCACCTGGATTTCTTATGTCTGATGCTCTCAATTTGCATCTCAGGCCTTCTGCAAACAATTTCTGCCAAGTCTTTCTCGTAATGATAGTCCAAGGCGAACAACTATCAACCTCTACTTTCACTTTCCAATTGTCTAGAGTGACTTCGCAACTTGGACATTTGAACTCCCCTCCAGGTGGTTCATGTATCACAAATACTCTCTCTTCATCGGATTCTTCCTCTTCTTGAATTGCTGAAATTCTTTTTTTTCATCTACAACTAACTGCGAAATGTCCTTTGACTCAGCAATTTCCACATTTTTGCCCAATTGCAGGACAGTTCCTGGAGTAAGCATAATGGCCTACCCTACCACAATTGAAACACCTGTTGCCGTCTCTTGTCTGCGGATTCTGGGCCCTGGTTTCAGTTTTTGCCCAAAACTTCCCTTTAGAGAAATTTCCCTTGGTCTCCAATCCTTTGGGTCTGTTACCTTTATTCGTGGCAAAATCAATTTGATCTCTAGTGCGCACAGCATTCACTAGACCTTGTTCTTCCTCTTCCTGTGTATTCTTGCTACTGGTCTGTAACATGCTCCGAGTATCTTCGTGTTTTTTGTTCTTCATCTCCTTAGAACACAATTGGCTGTGCTCTATTCTTTTTGCAATGGCAATAGACTCTGGTAGGGACGGGTTCCCTACCATCCATAACCTATCTTGAATTAGCGTATCTCTTGTATGAATTATAATCTGGTCTCTGATTAGTTCATCCAGGGTGATTCCATTTCCAAAGTGACACGTACGGGCCAGCAACCTCAAAACTGAGACGTAGTCTTCTATGTTTTCCTGTTCTTTCTGAACTCTTGTGTAGAAATTGTACCTATTGATTGCCACATTAGTCTCTGGGGCATAATATTTGTCCAATTGTCTCAGGTCTCTCATGTTCATCGCCAGCTTCATCCCCTGGTAATTCTGGAAGTTCTCTATACTTCCCCTGGCCTTCTAAACCTAAAGCATGGAGTAGCAAAAGTTTCTTTTTTCGACAAGTGAGTCCTTCTTGTTCCACTGTTTGAATGTAATTCAACCAAAACTCCTTCCATTCAGACCAAACTACTGTGGGTTGCCCAGGAGTTGGAAGAAATCTTGCAGGAGGTTGAATACTAATGCCTTGCATAGTCGAAACTGCACTTGGTGACTATGATTACTTTCCTCTAAATTAAAAACTGAGACTCACTTCCTAGCCAACTTTCACCAGACTTTGTGTGAAGTGTAAATGTAAAATTTCCTTCTACGGTTCGTCAACCAAACACAAAGAGGTTTAAACCATTGACTACTAACTAATATATCACATGAGAGTAGTCACTATTATCTCATGCCTCTTTTAACTGAAGATCCTGTGAACTGATAGAGTGCATCCAATTTCCAAAGAGAAAGATAAAAGAAACATTTTTTTTTTTTCTAAGTACTGGGACGAAGATGAAGCGTGCCTCGCAACATCTTTGCCTGACTTCCTTGTGTGCGACAAAATGGATTCACGTGACGTTTTCTTATGTCCTTTCCTCTAATTTGCCAAGTAATTGAACTGTTCCCCTGCACACGCGCGCGTGCGTGGATTGAGCCTCTCTGTAAGGCAAAACTTCTACTGGATCACAGGAGCCGACCCTTTTTGATCCTGTTTCATCCGAGATAGCCAACAGCACAAGCTAACACCAATGTTCGCTCTGAGCAGCCGCTCTCTTTAATGTACTTTACTTCCTTCTTGTCGTGGGTACTGATGACGCCGGGTCAATCCTCGTCGCCAAATGATGTGTCTGTACAAACCCAGGCGAGACGTAAGTGCAACTCTAACTCCAAGTTTATTTCATAAACTGTAACGAGACCCGGCGCCCTGCACTGCTTCCACTCGCTCCGTTCACCCGTTCCTCACTCACACCTCCACGTTCCAAGAATCTCTCTCTAACTTCCAAAGTAAACATTCTCTCTTACGCACTCTCTCACACACACGTAGGCAGGGTGCCCCATACACGGTAATGAAGTAATGAACTGGCATAGAACTGGAATACTACAGTTTGCTTATAAATTAATACACAAATAAAAAATTTGAACAATATATCAACCTCTCCTCTCCGAGATGCATCATAAACATTTCACCACACCAGGTCTGCTCACTCAAAGCACTTTAGGAAGAAAATAAAGGTACTGCTCTTCTTAAACCACCACTTCAGCTGCTTATCTGTGACAGACGCCAGATGGATCACTTAGTGCACACTCCTCACAACACTGTTTTTCCTTCCACTCTTTAAAACAATGCTGTGCTGCTTTTATTTGTCATTTATATCGCACCTGCACACAAGTGTTTCTAGGTGCCACAAGACAAGGAAGGGAAGATGGGGGGAGGACAATACAATCTTACTAGGCCTTGTGTCACTCAGATTGTGCAAGTGTGACAGCGCTAAGTGCAGGGGGAAGGGAGAAGGGGAAGTGCCAGTGAAGGGGATGGGGAAGTGCAATCCGGGCAGCAATGCTCTGAGTAAGTGCAGCCAGGGCAAAACGGCTCTGGGTAAGTGCAAGGAGGCAGGAGACAGTATAGGTTACAGTTACAGCCCCTAAGTGCACAGTAGGCCCGGAGGCAGTGCAGGGGAGACTGATCATGGAGGAGCCTGGTACCCAGTGAGACTCTGAGGGTAGCCAAGCAACCAGTCGGCGCAGCAGACAGTTAGGTCAGCAGGGGATGGAGATGGAGAAGGCAGAGGAGAAAAGGAAGGCCTTGAGGTGCTTCCGGAACTTCAGGTGGTCCGACTCAAGTTTGAGAGGGGCAGGGAGGCCATTCCAGAGGCATGCACCTGCAGAAAAGAGAGATCAATCCCCCCCCTCCCGCTCTGTCTGGAGAAGTGTCTGACCCTCAGAATGTCGGAGGTAGCTGAGCGAAGTGCTCGAGAAGGAAAGTATTTTGGAAGAGAGGGTTAAATGTAGTGTATACCCCGGCCCCAGAAAGCATGGACAATGCAGAGGATCTTAAACTTGATACTTGCAGCCACCGGGAGCCAGTGGAGAGATTTCAGGACTGGAGAGATACAGTCCCTGGGCTTGAGGCCAAGGATAAGTCTCGCAGGCCTGTTCTGGATTAGCTGCAGAGGGTGGAGAGTAGAGGAAGGCAGATTGAGAAAAAGGCTGTTACAGTAGCCCAACCTTGAGAGAAACAGGGCTCTGCAGACAGTGAACCTCTAAGGGAAAGTGAGAAAAGGAAGAATACCTTTTAGGAGGCGCAGCTGGTAGTGGGCTTTCTTGGCAAGGTCTGTGATGTGAGGAGAGAAGAGTGGAGTCAAAGTTGACACCAAGGTTTTTTGTCTTAGGACAGTGAAGGAAGAGGGACCAAGGAGGGCAGCCAGAGTGGAAGAGGGAAAGCGAGACGAGAACAAGGGTCCAAATGAGAAGGATCTCAGTCTTACTGGCATTAAGGCTGAGATCGTTGCAGGTGCACCAATCCTGACTCGTGGATAGAGAGTCAGGATTGAGCGAGAGAGGAAGCTGAAGGGAGCCTTAAAGAGCGCTGAGTGTCATCCGCAAAACACTGAAAGTTGGAGGAGAAGGTAGAGATCAGGTGGGGCAAAGGGTCCAAGTAGACGTTGAAGAGACAAGGTGAGAGGATAGAGCCCTGTGGAACACCACATGTGGAGCGAGAGAGGTGATGGAGAGAAAGGAGATGGAGAGAAAGGACCCATGTTGGACCTGGGAGGGTCGGTCCAGGAGGAAGGTCAACCACTCCAGGGCCTGATCCGTGATGCCCAGGTTCTCGCGGAGTCGATTGATCAGGATGGTGTGACTATGTCAAAAGCGTAGGAAAGGTCAGGGAGGATAAGGACAGAAGGGAGGCTGGAGTCAAGATTAGAGAGCAGATCTTCACAGGTGTTCAGGAGAGCGGTTTGAATGCCACAGACTGCTCTGAAGCCAGACTGATGGTCATGGAGGCAACCACCAGATTCAGTGTGGAGAGTAAACTGGGAGATGACCAGCTTTTCCAGGAGTTTCCCAGGAAAGGAATGATAGAGATTGGGCGATAGTTTGCCCGACAGGTTATATCGGCAGAAGGCTTTTTAAGGAGGGAGTGCACAAGGGAGTGCTTAAGGAGAAAGGGGAAATATCCAGTGGCAAGAGTGATTGCAGAAATCGGCCAGGGCTGGAGCAACGGTGTCAATGTGGTCCTTGATAGTTCTGGAGGAGTAGGGGAGCACCTGTTTGAACAACACTTTCATAGATCGAACTTGCCTAGAGAGAAAGAGAACAGAGGAGGAGAGGGAGAGGCAGCGAGAGGGAGCCGAGAGAGGTAGAGTGAGAGGACGAGGAGAGCAAGGACAGGATGTCCTGAGCTTTAGTGGTGAAGTGAGAAGCCAGAGCTGAACTGAGGGCCTGGGAGGGAACAGGAGAAGTGGAGACTGCAGAAGGCTTGGCCAGCTCCTTGCAGATTTTAAAGAGTTCAGCTGTGCTGTTAGAGGCTGCAGAGACACAGGCTTGGATGTGGACTCTCTTCTTGGACAGGATAGCGAGTCTGTATTGCCTTTGCAGCAGGCGGCAGGCCAGTTTGTCAGAGGATGTACCAAAGCCCTCCACTTCCTCTCAGTCACCCTGCACTTGCGTTTCAGTGCGGCAAGGTCAGAGTCATACCAAGAGTTGTACTTGGAGGTAGGCTTCTGGCATATTCTTATGAATGGGGCAAGGATGTCCAGAGTGTTGGGGAGAGAAAGATGCAGGTTAGTGAGTGCTGTGTCAGAGTGCGAGTCGGCCGCAGGAGTGGGAAGAGCAGAGAAAGTAGAGGCAAAGGCATGTACTGACACAAGTTTCATGGGCCGAATGGCCGAGAAGGTAGGTGGCAGTGTTGGGGTTTGCTTTACCTGAGGGACAGAGTTTTCCAGGTGAGAGGAAAGCAGAAAGTGGTCAGTCCAAGAGAGGAGTGGTGAGAGGGTTAGAGAGGGGAATGTCTGAGGAGATCAGAAGGTTTGACCGGCAGAGAACAGAAGGTAGAATGGAGAGGGAGAGAGAGTGTTGCAGAGGTTGCGGAAGAGCCCCGATTAGGGATTAGAAGCATCCAAGTGGATGTTGAGGCTTCCGAAGAGTAGAAGTTGAGAAGTAGAGGCAAGGAGAGAAGGAGAGGATAGCCCACTCTGAGAGGAAGAGGGCAACCTGGCCCGATGGCCTGTAGTTGGTGGCCACAGTCAGAGGGAGGCCAGGAGAGGGAGAGAGAGCATGCAGACCAGGCATTCAAAGAGGAGTAGGCCTGCGTAGGAATGACAGAAGTTTATGCTTTGGGAAAGCCCATACCTTCCTACATGCATATAATCTGATAAATCAGAATCTGTCATCCTTGGGTTCAAGTGTTAAGGTTTGTATTTTAAAAATCATAATGTTTGCAGAAGATTATGCCCATACCTGTAAACCGCGTTGTCATTGTGATATCAAACTGGGCTCTTTCTGCAAGAGGGAACATATTTTTGGTTGTTGCATTTCATATATGCATCCCTGGGTTGTAGCTTTATTTGGACAAGTTTGCCTGTTCTCATAATGGCAGGGGCTAAGCGAAAGGGTGGTGCTAAGTTTGTCTCTACTCCATCTATAAGATAGGAATGTCCTCTTCCTCTATATTACAGAGGACATTTGTCAAATCCTCTCACACAGCCAACACTTTTTCTTCTGTCTATACGGGGCACCAGCTAACTAATGTTTTCTTGCTAAGCTATTTATATACGTTCCCATCCATGCTGTTCAGCTTGAGCTGGGTGTCCAGTAAGCATGCAGTTTGCTTATCCCTTCACTGTAATTGAAGAGAACGTTTGTTTGTGTGCCTTAAAGCAAAGCAGAAAATGGTATGAACTCAATGAATCTGCTAGCAAGCTAATAACTCATAGCAAAAAATCAAAATGCCTTTCATTGTATCCGTTTCTTACATATGTTTCATAGAGAGAGTGGAAGACTAGGTGACAGGACAGTGAAAAGAGGAGCTGCTGATAAAGGACATTGGAAGCTGCCGTTAGTGGGAGCAGTAAAGCATAGGGATGAAGATTAACAATATGGGCAAGATAAATGAGAAACACCACTCTGTGCACACTTAACATGTCTTAGAATGCTCTTTGATTTGAATGCTTTTTTTTAAAAAAAGTTTTTTTTACCCTTTTTGTCAAATATTGCTATGGCTGATTATGGTCCTGTATGCTGTATCAGGGAACTATTTATACTCTGTAGGGCCCTAGGCAAGTGTTTGAGGTGGGAAAACGAACTAGCACAGGCCAGGAAGCTTCTGCGATTATCATAGTAGCAAAGAAAGAGAGTGTGGCCATGACCCTGGGAATAAGAGGATAACCAGGTCCGCGGAACTACGCATCTTGGGAAAAGTGGAATCCTCGATCCGTGCCTGTTGGCTAATGCCGGGAGGTCAGATATTTGAAGCATCTGAGATGCCTGCGGGTATGGGGTGGGGGGTGAGGTAGCCCCTTTAAGTTCCAAGGAAGTGAAGGGAAATTGGCACCAGGTTCCCCGAGAACAGAAAATACAGCTTTACCTCTCACGACTTTGAGAGCCACCAACATCTCTGGGAGTGAGACAGTCGAGCCACGAAACCTTGAGGAGAAGTGTGCAGGACACCCTTAAGACACTAGACACTAACAGACACTAAGAAAAAGGATGCAGGAAATGTTATGGTAAATCCCATGTAACATAACATCACCTAACAAATGCTGACCTGAATAGTTTTCTTAGTATCTGGAGATTACAAATCTAAAACTGTCTTTTATTTACATTGGGTTAAAAGTGCTGCTTTCTTCCAGGCATACTGGCAAGATCACAAGGAACTTTTTGAAGGGTCCTTGAGAACCTGCATTATAACTTGTGTGACGAATCCAGGGAATTTGTCCCCTCCCATCAAAGAAGGAGCCACCCATTTGGGAACAGGGAGATGAGCTTACTGAGCTTGACACCCCGCAGGGGACATGGCAGGCGGGATCCCACTGGGGATGACCCCCGCCTAAGAGGGAATGCAATCACTAAACAGGGATATGTTTTAGCCTCACTTGTCTCAGGAAGCTAGTATCTTTGGCTATATGGAGGGTAGAAGGGATATGTGCGTGAATACCTCTAGAGAAGTGGTTGGTGTGGTTTCTGACCCTTTACTGTGGCAATCCTAGCATGAAATGCGGAACCAACAGATTGTCCCATCACGTTGTTTGAAGGAACATAAAGGTCCGGCAAGACCAACAGAGAAGAGAGACGCAAGCCTAAGGAGTAATGCAGATGGGCCAATGTCCCCAGTGAAGTGGGGACATTGGTGGCAACATTGGTGAGGTGGGGCAAGAAATCAGCACTACTTACACAACATGGAAAGTGGAAGGATCTAGAGAGCCTGTGTATCATGGCTGCCTTCTATGAATCCGGGACCAAAAGAAGCTCCAACACTCCTAGCGAAGACGAAACAACCACACAGAGAGTGGTTGACCGGTGCCGGCTTGAACCAATGCAGTTGTCCTGTCGAGCCCCCTACTGGGAGAACTGATGCGGAAGATAGGGGGAAACTGGAATCCTGGTTCTGCATCAGCCATGAAGACCACCTTCCCAGAGGAACGCTGCTGCAGCAAACAAGGTATGTGGTGCTTCCAGGGAACGGGGAGGAGGGTAGATAGGTCCAGGAATAGCACAAGCTGGGTTGAGAAACCAAATATCCCAAGTCTGGTTGAGAAAGCAGATGCCTCAAAACGGGGTGACAAAACAGATATCCTAGGAGGGGATGTGGTGGGGGACATACCCAAAGGCGGTGTGAGAAACAAGATGGGGTGAAAGACGAAACCGCCTACGGCAAGGTGAGAGACATACACCATGGCAGGCTGAGCTAGGGGAGGTTTCCAGGCAGGCTGTGAGAAACCGAATACCAATGCTGGATGCGAGACGCAGGACCCCAACGCGAGGTGTAACCAACAGTTATCCAAGGAGGAGAGCAAGAATAAAGAGACATTGGGCAAACCTGACCTTTGAACTGTATCACTGGGCAAGTGGTCTCGAAAAAAACGAAGAGACATTTGGCTGGGGCATAGGAGGCAGCAACCACTTCCTATATCTAGTAGAAACCTCTTGGCAGACCTTGCTTGGTTGAATTAGTGTTAATTGCAGTGTAGATTAGGCTTTGGACCGAGGACAGTGTTTTGTTTGTAAAACATCCTAGTGAGCACCCTTCATTATTTTCATTATAGATTAGGATCTTGTCACCTCCTGAGTCTGACTTGCAGCACTATAGGACTCCTCACGATTTAGGCTGTGTAAACGGTTGGTAATTCTGCCAGCTGGCATTATTGTTAGTCTGTGGCCAAAACTGAACAACTTATAGTAATTCCTCAATTTTTCAATGGAATTAGCGTTTCCACGGCAAAACCGGAGGAATTACTGAACGGTAAGTCCTCCAGCGCAATTACCGCAAAGCAGAAATAGCATCATGCTGCAAACTCGAAGCTCCCTGGTTTCCATCTTTAAAAATACACTCCATTTAAAATCCACGGCTTCCTGTAGCCTTCCAGACCTGAAAGATGCCAGGAGACAAAGTGGGCAAGGTACCAGAAATGTAGGTCCGCAAGCCCAAATTCAATGAGGGCTAGCTGTAGGTGTTAACAGTGGTGGCCAATTCTGAGAAGCTGTTTGGTGGCCAGTGCGATGAATTGCAGGTATTCATCCCTTCTCCTCAAGGGGTAGTCCCCCCCCCACATGATGCTATGGGGGGTCAGCCTGCTCCTCAAGACGCTCTGTAGGGGTCAAGGCATGCAGGACCTCACCAGGAGAGACTCCCCCTTTGGGGACAATGATTCCCTTTCCTGTGAGGAACTCCGTAGGCCATCTACCATAGACTAATTTATGGAACTACCTGTTGAAACAAACAAAGCAGCATTGTTGCTGTTGGCTGAAGCAATGCAAAAAAGATATCCATTTGTAGGAGATAAGGAGATGTATTTTTAATTGGGACAAATAGGAGAGAAAGGAGTGAACCTGGAGCGCAGTGGAAGCCACCTGACATTATTACGGCTTGTGCAGGAAGGCAAGTTGCAGAGCCCTTTCAATGAGGCAGAGAAAAAAAGTATGAGAGACCCGGCGTGTATCGATGCGAGAAAAGCATCCTGCCCACATGCATAGCGTTGTGGGCAGGACCCCGGAGAACGACAGAGACCTCTGGTACGGGAGTAGTGGAAGGCTTCAGACCACCAGCGTGAGTGCAGAACCGTAACCCGATGAGGAACCAGGAACGAAGATCTGACGAGCGAGAGGAACAAGAAAGCACACCTGAGCAAGAGCTGAGCCCTGCCGCCATCCCCGACAGAGAGGAACCTGGAAAACCGGGAGAAGCAGGCCACCACCAGGGCATTGTTATTGTTAGGCAAGAAATAATGTAGTAACCCTGTGGGAGACTACACAACCTTTGTTCTCTTGGTATGAGGTAACCCACCTATTGGTATAGGTTTGTACTACACAAGTTGGTAGTGTGACTGAGCAGCCAGACTTATCTCAAGAGGGGTAAATGTGAGCTGTAGCAATGAAATCCACCAATACAAGTATCGAAATAACACTTACACTCAAGGGTTTTTGTAAAAATTATTATTTGTTATTTTTAAATAAGCCTCCTTTAAAAAGGGCAATGTGCAACAATCAAAATATACTTCAGAGTACGTTCTCAGAATCAACCCAAAGCAAGTAGATACTCTCTAGAAATGATTCATACACGCTTCCTACACCGTGAGGTGACTTCACTAACTAGGGCAGTAATGGCATTTATATATCACGTATATACTTTGTAAATTCTGAGGTTGGCAGAAAGGAAAGTTTACAGGAAGGAAAAAGGTAAAACAGGTTCTCAGAGCATGCAAGCACTTTAAATCTTCCAATGAAGTCTAGATAAAAACCTTTCCAACAATATCAGTTTAAAACCAATCCATCACCTATGAGGGACAGTAAGAATGAAAGTCAATGGAATAGAAGAGACTGCAGGGAACCAGGACAGCCAAAGTAAATTGGAGCAACATCTATGGAGCTGAGGGACTTCTTAGATAGCAAAATGTCTTGCATAAAGTTAGAGGGTTTGTTGAATGAGAAATCACTGTAAGGTCACAAGCTGTTACATTTGTGAAAGTTAGGGCTGAGATCAACTCTAGAAAACGCAGCTACTGCAAGTCTCAACTGAGAAGAGCAAGCTACAGACAATAAGGTAAGTACCGCAAAGTCAGAGCGGTAGCTTTTGCTTAGAAGAAGAGGGTCGAACTGGCTTTTGTCCGGTTGCAGTGATTCAGATCCTGTGTTCCTGGGCCTCAGTCGTGGGGACAAGAGGGCGGACGTCTGGGGACTCCTGCGGCAACAGTTTGATGGTCGGCGGAAGTTGAGTGCTCTTTTCGGATCAGCAGCACTTTGCGGTTTCATCGCTCAGTAAACCGCACCACTGTGGATCTTGGACACCGGTTGGGCTTCCTTCACTCCTTGAGTTCTGCACTCTGGTGAGGTGACTTGAGCTCTGGTTGTCTGCTTCTGGAGGATCCTGGGGAGACTCCTGGAGCTTTTGGCCAGCTTACAGACGTTGCACTAGACTACGGATTTCTCAAGCCCGGCACTCGTTTCCTGCAGCAGCAAAGAAGTTCAGCCAGTTGGGGAAGGTCTTCCCTCAGAGTTCCTCTCGGGGTAAATTGCTCCCACTAACCCAAAGGAAGAAGTTGTCCTTTCCGGAGCTTCTCTTGTCTATCAGAAAAATGAGTTTCAGCACAACAGCAGGGCTTCACTGGGCAGTTCAACGGTCCAGGAGGATGCAGCAATCTTTGTTTACGGTTTCTTCATTGGGATGTCCTTCCCAGTGGTCGACTCGTCAGTCCAAGAAGCCTTGCCTTTTAAGTAGGTTTCTCCCATTTATGCACAGCCTAGCCGTCACTCACACAGCAGGGTGTCTGTCCTACAAGGACAACCAGCCAACCAATCAGGACTGGGTGCATTCAGGTTACCATGGAGACAAAGGACAGGGGAGTTTCGGGCACCTCTCTCACTTCCTGCCCTTGCAGACACACTGGAGCCAGAAGCGGGTTTCAGTACTTAAGCCCGGCAAAGGCAAAACAAACAAAGGCCTTAAACCTGGTTTGGCATGCAGAGTAAAACCCAAGAAAGACCTCCCAAACAAGATGTGGCAAAAAAGACGACCATGGCCATTTTGACATAATGGCCACCCATGGGTGCTATACTGTAGCTGAGGATTCAGCCTGCAGTAGAAAAACAGAATGGTTGGAAAATTAAACCACAGCTACCAGCTATTTAAAGTAGTGAGGGTAACATGAAAAATGTTACATGAGTAGGTAGGAGAAAGGGGCTACTAAGTAACCCCCCACCACTCCACATAAGATGAGGTGTGCTGGACCTACAAAGAGAAAAGGTAAGTGTAGTCAATTTCACTTTGCTATTCTTGGGAACTGTAGTTTACCCAAGAAAAGGTATTAAAACCTTATGAGAAATCTAAAGGATATCTCTGTGACACTGCACTGAAGGTGCTGTGTATCACCATATAACATTTAGATGCCTACAGAGTTTTTCAGACTCCAAAAACAAAGGAAATACATACTCCAAGTCAGATCAGAATACATGAGAGAGTGAGAAAAAGGGCTCACTCACTGCAGGGTTAACATTAAAAAGTCCTAAAGAAGTTAGAAGAGCACATGACCTAAAAGCATGTTGGACCCAAAAAAAGGACACATGCGTATGGCAACAACTCTTCATGATTGCTGCAGTATAGAATAGACCCCAAAGAGCAATACTTGTTCCAATAATCATGATGCCTATTTCCCTTGACCTTCATTTCGAAGTACATCCTGTATCCATGAATAGGCCTGACAATACACTGCTAAGCACAAACCTTAACCCCAACAAAAGCAAGTGCTAGGCAATGTGAAGTATAGCACCAAAGGTTACTGCACATTCACCCAAAAAAGCCTAATTAATGGCTCTAAAGGACTTTGATTAGGTCAATCGCATTAGCTCCTTATTTCAATCCCAGCAATAGACCTATATCTTAGGCCATGATATTTAGTATGTGATTTTCATCCTCAAAGTGCCTGTGAGACGACCAAATAGGTTTTCAAATGGATTGTCCTCCCACGTAGTCCTCATCTTTGACACTTGTTGTCCAGCTTCAGCTGCTTCGGAAAACATTTTCCACAGAGGGTACTGTGCATTGATGGCGACAATGTTCCTCGAAGGCCTCCGTCAAGGGTGATGTCATCGAAGGCATGTATAGCACGCGTAGCGCCTGTTGGCCTCAGTTTCTTTTTTCTGCAACAGTGATAGCTTTGAGCAAAATTCGGCACGCCTCGTCTTGTGACGTCTTTGTTACAATCACCTCGATAAAATGTCTTCATCTTCGACACCGAAGTCCGGTTTCAAGAAGTGCCGGGATTGCGGGTCAAAAATGTCACTCACTGACCCATACCGTATCTGTTTGTGGTGCCTCAGGAGGGAGACAACACTTCCATCTGTTCCAAATGCCAATCCATGACGGGAAAAGCCTTGAGGGAATGGAAGGGGAAACTTAACGTAGGAAAAATCCCTATAAAATAACTTTCCTGACTCGCTAAATCTTCAACCGACAAGTCGAGAGGCGATTCTCCTCTGAGAAAGAAGGGCAAGCGATCTAGGTCGAGGAGTGGCTCACACCACTCCATTTCGTCTTTGAAGAAATCGAAAAGAAGGCACCATAAGTCGACTTTGGACGTTTCCCCCAAAAGGGTTGCTTGCCCTACTAAAAACTCCACTCCGGCTGAGTGGGAAGCCTTCAGGGCTGAAATACTAAAGATTTTTGAAAAACAAAAAAGCCATGCTCCTACCGAGCCTTCAAAGGAAGCCGGAAGGGAAAGGTCTTGTCCGAAATCCTGCATGCCCTCGAGCCCGGAAAAAAGCCTGATCCACATTGAGAGCCTTCGAGGCCTCAATCCGATGTTGCATTGAAGGATAATGCGAGACACAAGGAAATGTCGAGGTCTTCGATGCCGGCGGTGCCTTCGACACCCGCTAGGCTGTCAACATCAACGCCAAAACCTTTGATGCCAGCCGTGCCATACTTGGCAGCTATGTCGTCAATGCCGAGCGCCCCTCCTAAATCTGCTCCGATAAAGACAGTGTAGACGACTTGGATGACGTTGAAGCCTACTACTCCTGAACCAGACAAGATATATGCTCCACTTCCTATAAAGGAATTCTTTAAATCATGTACTTCAATTTTTGAAGAAGAGGAGCATTCCGCGGATGAAGAAGCCCCATTTGGCTTACAGTTCGGTACACCCAATGTACCAGATAGTTTTATCTCTGAAGAGTCCAGAATGAAGGACCTTTATGACAACTTGCAAACAGCAACTAGGGTAGATACCTCACCCGAACTTTAATTTGGAAACCAGAGCCTGGGGAGCATGCGGATGCATCATACAGGCAGCTCATGTCCAAAGTGATCGAAAACATGGGTTGGAGTAGGCCACCATTGCCTTATGAGCAAGACACCCTCACTGATAGTTTGGACAAGGGTCCACAATCTGATTCTATTTTGCCTTTTCATATGGCATTGCAGAAAAGGGTGGCTAGGAACTGGGAGACTCCGGAATCTTATCCGGCAGTTGATAAGAACTTGACAAAGAAATACCGCCCTTCCAGTAGTGACCCCGACTGCCTGTCAAAAAACCCCACTGCAGAGAGTCTGGTGGAGCAGGCAGCTATGGCTACTTCCAAACAAGCTTCATACCCCACCATCCCTCCTGATAGGGATGACAAGTGCGTAGATGGATGGGCGAGGAAGGTATTTTCTGCAGGGAACATGGCACTAAAATCTGCCAACTCTACTTGTGCCCTCGCAAACATTTTTGGATACTCTATGGGATTGTATTTCCATGGCTGCACAGCACATTCTCGAAAGGCACGTCTTGTTAGCTATTAGGCACTGCAAAGAGGCCATGTGTGAATCCCTTCAATCAGGTTTGGATTCTGCAGATACCATCAGCAGATCCATGGCTACCAGCACCGTTATGCGCAAATTGGTGTGGTTGAGAAAGGCAGGGTTTGCATCCTTTTAACGGGTCTCACCTTTTTGGCAACAAGGCTGACGAGAACCTTGATAAATTGCAGACCTCAAAAGCGGCAGCCAAATCTTTAGGCGCCGCTATTAGGCAACCTCAGCTTTTTCGTGCTAGCAGACAACCGTGGAGGGATAGATCTTTTTCGCTACTACTCCTCAGTTGGAAGGACGAGAGTAATGGGCAGTCAGAGGCCAGTGAAGATTTCTTCGTGGTGGACGAGGTAGAGGTGCAAAGCCAGCTCAAGCAGCAGTCTCGTTACCATCGGCTTCTGCATCAGCTGCCGTGAAACCACTTTGAGGTCTTGAGTCACAGTTCACCGGGAGGAGGTCGGAGGGGGCAGAGGGGGTAGACTGTCTCAGCATCTGGAAGAGTGACAAGACATTACTTCGGATGGGTGGGCTTTGAAAATTGTAGGCCTTGGTTACTGCCTTCCTTTTTTTAAAAAGACCTCAGAACAATCCACCGGGGAACGGCTCTTTGAGGATTCCGAATTTGCTCCTTCTGCAGGAAGTTTTAACCCTGCTAGAGAAAGGTGCTATAGAACTAGTGCCTGTAGTGGAGAGGAAAAAGTGTTGGTACTCCCCATATATTTGGATACCCAAGAAGCACAGCGGACTGAGACCCATTTTGTACTTAAGATACTTTTAACAAGTTCCTCAGGAAGGACAAGTTCAAGATGGTCACACACTCTCACATCCTTCAGGCCCTCCAACTCCAGGATTGGTTGGTGTCATTGGACCTTCAGGATGCTTATTTTCATGTGCCAATCCATCTCAAGCGTAGGAAATACCTAAGGTTCACAGTTGGTGGTTCTCATTATCAATTTTGAGTTCTGCCATTCGGGCTGACCTGCGCTCCAAGGGTTTTTACCAAACTGATGGCGATAGTGGTAGCGAGTCTCAGGAGTGCGGGGGGGTTTACATCTACCCCTACCTGGACGATTGGCTGATCAGGGCGCGTTCTCCCAAACAAGTCCTGAATCATCTCAGTCACCTGCCACTCTTTACAGACTGGGCTTCTCCCTCAATTACAAGACGTCCCATATGGCACCCTACCAAAAGCTCCAGTACATTGGAGCTGTACTAGATGCATCCTTGGGAAAGAGCTCGCCACCCGAGGTGAGGGATCAAGACATTCTTCAGATGGTGACCAAATTTCAGAATGCCCACAGTCTACCAGTCTTCGATTTTCTGAGGTTGCTCTGTCTCATGGCATCCTGTATTTTTCTGGTGCCAGAGGTCCACCTGAGAATGAGATCCCTTCAATGGGCTCTAAGAACTCAATGGTCCCAATTCTCAGGAAAGATGTCGGACCGACTTCAGATTCCAACCAGGGTCTTGCAGGATCTTCTGTGGTGGGCCTGCAAGGACAATGTTCTGAAGGGAGAACACTTTTGGCAACCGTGGCCGGAGATTAGAGTAGTGATGCACGCCTCACTCACAGGGTGGGGAGCCCATGCCAATGATCTGACAGTCAGCGCTTGTTGGTCTCCATCGGGGTGCAAACTAAATATTAATCTTTTGGAGCTGAGGGCAATCAGACTAGCTCTGAAGGCCTTTCTGCCCTCTGTCCGGGGAAAGAATGTCCTGATAATGACAGACAACACAGTGGCCATGTACTACCTCAACAAGAGAGGAGATGTAGGGTCACTACCACTGTGCATAGAGGCAATGCAGCTCTGGTATTGGGCAAATCAAGAAGGAATCTCCATATCGGCAGTTCACCTAGCTGGAGAGGAGAACACGGTGGCAGAAGCTCTGAGCAGGCAGACCAGTCTCCCACGAGATCCTTTTCTGTGTACAACACCAGATGTTTAATCCTTCTATCCTTAGCTAATCTAGGGATCCAAACTGGTACCATTAAAGGCTACCTGGTGGCACTGTCCATTTTTAAGCTCTTGTCAGAGGAATGTTCCTATTTAAAAATTACACTGGTGACTGAATTTCTATAAGGGATTCACTAATGTGTTCCCTCCATCTCCTTTCCAGGTTCCGGTTTGGGACCTTAATTTGGTTTTAAAATTCCTAATGTGTACACCCTTTGAACCTCTGCACACGTGTCCTTTAAGGTTATTAACCTTCAAAACCATCCTATTGGTTGCTCTGACATCAGCCCACAGAGTGAGCGAGTTGCAAGCACTTTCATCCAAACCACCCACCATCTTCCACAAGGATAGGGTTATTTTAAATGCCAAAGCTTCCTTTTTGCTCAAAATCATTTCAGGTTTTCATTTAGGTCCGAAAATTGTTCTATCTTCTTTCTATCCCACCCTCATCTTGGTAAGGAGGAGGAAAGACTACATAGGTTGGACCATTGCAGAACTTTGAGCTTTTAACTTTTCAAGAATGTCTAAATTACAAATTGATGGCCAACTCTTCATCGGATAATCAGGACACAAGCTGGGTCAGGCTGTTACCAAACAGACCTTTTCTAGATGGATAATTCTGGCAATATCGGAATGTTAAAGGCTGGCAGGAAAAGACCCTCCTGAAGGTTTAAGAGCTCACTCCAGCAGGGGCATGGCTACATCTGCAGCCCTACAAAGGTGCGTACCAATCAGTAACATTTGTGAAGCAGCAATGTGATCTTCCAGCCACACATTTACTAAGCATTATTGCCTGGAGTCTTCCCTTGGTCAGGATGGTACTTTTGGCAAGGCAGTCCTTAACTCAGTCCAAGAACATGTATAATTATAATTCTACTCCCTCCTCCAAACACTATACTGCTTTGGGAGTCAGCCAAAGATGAGGAATACGTGGGAGAACACAATCCATTCAAAGAAAATGTTTCTTACCCATGGTAACGTTTTTTCGACTGGTTTTTCCTCCAGCGTATTCCTCATTGCAAGCAACTGACAGGAAAAGTGTCTCCTCAAGCCATACTGTGCCACGTCTGCCAACCTGCACAAAATCTGCATCGACCAGAACACCTGTTCCAACATCAGCCAGCACTCCCACTGCTGGTCATGCCACAGGCGCTCATGAGACTGTCCCGGTCACCATTGTCATTGCCAGCCCACTGGTGGGTGCATCCTCTGAGGATGACTTGCCTGCACCGGACTCCCTTCCCAGCACTGAAGCCCCTGCATCTGATTCTTCATGTTCCTCTGTGGTTGGGGATCCGCTGTCTCAGCCCGATATAGACAGGACATTGGCAAAGAGGAGGAAGGGTCTGCAGCTGATGAGGACAGAAGTGGAATGCACTCCCTAGGTGACACCCACTCCCCTATCCACCCACCATATCAGCTGCCACAAGATACCCTGACAGCCATATGGGAAAGGCTCAAAAGGAAGGAGCAGCTGTAGCAAAAAATAGATGAGCTCACAGACCTCCAACTGCAGCATATCCAAGCGATGTGGGACGTAATACAGGGTGCATCTCACTGGGTGGAAATGAAATTTAGCTGCCAGAGTAGGCCTCTTACAGAAGCCAGTGCTTCAAATACTGTGGTTGGCCAGAGAGTATGGGAACTGAGACCATATCTGCAGGTAATTAATTGGACATTATGTAGCATCACACATACAAGGACTATCTTCCTAACCTTCTTCAGACTGTACATAAATGCCCCTCCAGTTCGTTAGAGGCAACCAAACCTTCCTTTCAGGAGTCCAAATGTGTGCTCTATGCACACTGTGGTCCTGGTCTGTGCCTTGTTGCAGGCAATCTCTTGTAGCATCCCAGGGCTTCTTATTTGGGTCATGAGCCATGGTAGTGTTGTATAGCCAGTCACCTGCAAATGGAATGAAAATGGGTCACTTACACATAGGTACTGGTCGTACCTCCCGTTCCTGACAAAGTGGTGCATGCTTCTTTACTTCCATGCAGTCAGTCAAGTACACTCTAATGCCGCTGGTGTGCCTTTAGCTTGCATTTGTCAATTCATAATGACTTGTGCCCATTCTGCTGTGTAAGATCTGTATGTACCCGCATAATCTGCATTGCCCAATCATGCTTGCAGATCCCAATGGGCACTTGGCATATTGTGGCCTGTGCTGTCTTGGTCATTATAGTGTATTTGATGTGTGCCTATGACAGTGTGTTTAATTGGTGTATTGTATGTCAGATAGGTGTGTGCTTCTGGGAATGGTGGAGTGATTTCCCTTCTGCTTCCATGGGTCGCCTCCTGTGCCGTTGATCAAATCTGAGGGGTAGGAGCGGGGACGGTCTACCACTAATAGGCATATTCTAATATGTTGTACTATGCATTCTAGTACTTGTAGTCCCTTCACCACGGTTACTTTAGTGCGAAGTGGCATGCCATGGGGTGTTTGTGATGCCATGTGGATCATGACCCAGGCTACTTTATGCTACATGTGCATAGTGGATATTTGGCAACCCCCTAAATTCACATCCACATTATGCATTGTGGATACATACCCAGGATCCAAGTGTGTTGTCCTGTGTGGGTCTCTATATATACAGGCAGGATAGTGCCCTTACCATGGCATTGTTACTTGAACAAGGAGAACGAGGCGCAGCCATTGGTCACAGTGAGGTCTGTGTTCCATGTACTTTACACATTCAGGGAATGGTAGTGTTTAATGTTTCAGAACACATGCTCTGTTAACTTCGGTTCCACCAATGCCACTTGTGTGCAGTCCTGAGCTGTTATCACACCAGAGAAGTGGGCAGTGGCGTAAACGCTGGCCTTCTTGGCATGCCCTTCTGAGGGGGGTTGCTAGGCAGAGAGATGTGCTGGTCACATGTTTCAGTAGGGCACCCACACTTATGAAAATATTAGCTGTGACATATCATGCAGGATACTGATGTTGTACTGATATGTTCCTGTGGCACAAGTGCAGGACTGATACCAGCTTCAGTAGCGTGGCTGATTGTATATTGATGGCACTCTCAATGTCAAGCTGCATAAGGTTGTGGAGGTCTGCAATGGTTTGGCAGTTGAGGCAATAGTGTTATCACCCGTGCACCTGTAAGTGCCAAGGGCGATGGTCTGACTCTGGCACTAGGCACCCTCCTCGTTACACAGCTCCTCCAACTTAACCCTGCTGGGTTCCTTTGTTGCTGCTGGCATAATATCCGACTGGAATAATGATGCCAACATCCATCAACAGGTCACATCATAACGGCATCAGATTATCCCTATAAGATATTCCGATCACAAGGACACAATTACTCCATGGACTCTATACAGGGTAAGTCACCTCACCTTAAATACTAACTATACCCCTTTAATAACTTTTTTGCAGACTTAAAGAAATGTGACTGGCCTATTAAGTACACTACAAGCAGGATCATTAATAAGGTGATATAGTTTTATCAATAGAATTAAAAATGTAATACAGATAAAATATGGTAAGATGAATCTCATTTATAATTAAAATATTAGAACAAACTGGATCATGGAACTCTTATTTCAACCATGTAATCAATTATTTCCTGTTTCTTTGTTTTTATTTCCCACAATTTAATATTGAGTTTTTCTTTTTATCTCTTCATTATGATTTATTATTTTTGTGAAACATGTGATTGTTAAATGATGGTTCAATAGTTTGTATGGTGGACCGTACAATTTTCACAAAATGTAAAATGACTTTTCCTATCGGAGTAATGAGAACTCATTATAAGTTATTAGAATTATGAGATGAATTGGCTTGCTAAAGACCTTCAAATTTGAACACGTGTCAGCAAACATAATTCATATATTAAATTATATTTATCATTGCATTATGAGTCGTATGTGGTCATGAAAATGTATAGAATCTGAATGCAATTTAACAGAATTGGCGGAACTAAGATTGCAGTATCATCGCAGATCTACTGAATGATCAAGTCAAAGGGCGTGAATAAGCAATCTCTTTTTATTGATTGTAAGTTATGGTAATTGCAGTTTGCCATTGTGCAAACAGATTTATGCTGCCACTTTAAAAGTGCACATGAACACTCATGACCACAAATTGAATTCAGTACAAATGGCTCAAAACCTACAAGAGGTACTGCATACCTTTCATCTTTTGCAGGTGTGTCTGAACCTGGATGGCTCCATATATATGAGCCACTGCATAGGACGGCACCGTTTAAAGAATGGGTGGATATTTTTGCAGAAGAGGAATCATAAGAAGCAACTGCAGGCCTTCAGTTTTCCTCACAATCATGAGAACATCATCGCCAGAGGGTTTGCTGGATACAGTCAATGGACTGCTTACTATAATTTTAAAAGAATTATTCAGGAGGATAGTGTCCAAGACACTTCCCCCGGATGCAGACATTGACCATGACCCTATTTCAGCCGGGGCACACATTTGGGTTCTTAATATGGATGTGGTGTCCAGGGCTATAAAACAGTTTGAACCTCAGGTCAACTTCATAGGAAGTTCCTGTACATGATTTAAGGGGCATTCTCGGGGCAAACCGACTCGAGGGTGACCAGGAGGGAACCAACCTTGCCCTTTCCGACCAAGGCCTGTGAAACCTCTAGAGAATGAATCATAAAACTGAGAACAATAGCTAGCGTGTGTTGCAGAAGATGGCAATGGTACACAAGACCCTCCTAGGTTGATTACAAAGCCAGGGAGAGACGCTTGTCTCTCTGGTACCAACCTTAACTCCAAAGAGAAAGAAAGCCAAGCGGTTCAACCCAGCCGGTGAGTCGAGGGGAGAGTCGATAAGAAACTGAACTATGTTGAACGAAAAGTAGCAAATGCCTAATTTGAACAGTGAAAGGCTCAAAGTGCTATTGATAGAAAAGGAGAAAATCAACAGCAGAGGAGTCCGGCACCACATGGGTGCTCATGCAGGAAACTCTGGGCGATTAACCAGGGGTAGAAACTACCATAACCAGGAGGCCTTGGGAAAAGGCGAAAAAGAGGGTCAAAGTGGTCATACGGGGGTCTTGTAAAATCCTCTGCACAGTCGAAAGTCTTTGGCCGACAGATTTGTGTGAAGCGAAGGGAAGTGAATCCTGCATGACAAGAAATGAATGAGAAAGATATGAATGGCAAGATTGGCAAGCGTGAACCCGAATTAGGGATGCCGATAAAAAAGGGGCGAAGTCTAAAGTCCCGGATTACAGTATGTTAACAAGAGTGAACCTGAGAGAGGGAAGTCCACAGTGAACTGTTTAGCAAAAGTTGGCAAGAGTGAACCTGGCAGAGGGAGGCAGACGAAAAGAGGTGAAGCCTGAGGAGCTGTTTAAAAAGACATGAAGATTCCTGAGTGCAAGAAGCATTGTAAGACTAGGGGAAGTGGATTGTCCCCCTTGGCATTTGGATCCAAGCCCGACCGAGGGAGATCCAGTGGTGATAACTCATCACCTAAAGTCCATTTGGAAAATAACTTTTTGTCTGTTTTGTTCAACACATCAGGCTTTCGTTTGTTGACCACAACAGGCCCTCGAAGGCCAGAGACTTTTTTTTCATTGAAAGGAGACTTAACCATTGAAGAACCTGATCGCTGGAACGGAACTGTCAGCTGGTACTGGGAAAGCTTGAGTGTGTACTGTGCTCAGGAGATCCACTTTGTCCCGTGCTCAAAACTTTGGGAAGGAAGACTCCTGGCAATCACATCCTGACTTATTATTTGTGAAAACTTCTTTTGAATGGATTGTGTCCTCCCACGTATTCCTTATCTTTGATAAATCCACTTCCAGCTTGCTGGCCTCGGAAATGTTTTCACAGTCAAGGGCGCTGTGCGTCGACATCCCTCAAGTCGGTGTCCCTCGAAGGCCTCCCTATAGGCGCCAACGTCACCATAGGTATAAATAGTCTTGCCCGGCATCCGTTGCTCGGTTCCATTTTTCAGTGCTTCGTAAGCCTCAGAAACGCAACGCTTGGTTCCTCAGTAAACTCTTAAAAAATGTCCATTTCCTTGAAATAAATCTTCAATTCTACGATGGCATCTTAGTCTGCTTCATCAATGCCACGATCCGGCTTCAAAAAATGTCGGGATTGTGGAAAAAAGATTTCGTTAAGCGGTCCTCACAAGATCTGCTTGTGGTGCCTGGGCTCAGAGCACCAGTGTTCGAAATGTGAGGAGTGTATGTCCATGACGGCGAAAGCCTTGAGGGAACGTAGGGGGAAGCTGGAAAAAGGTAAGACTGTTAAATCCTCTACCCCTTCAAAATTGTCCTCGGCCGAGTCAGGACATTCGTCTCCTTGCCATCGGAGAAACATTCCCGCTCGAGATCTCGAAGTGGTTCTCACCACTCATCTAGATCGAGGCATACTAACAAGCGGCGTCATAGATCACCTTCCTCTTCATCTTCTAACTCTCCAGAAAGGGTCACCTGCCCCACTAAAAACAGCTCTCCAGCTAAGTGGGAGGAATTTCGCAAACAAATGCTAAGGGTTTTCGAGAACGCAACCATGACACTCTCGGAGATGCCTAGAGGTGATACCGAGGGTGAAAGACCCGAAAAAGAAAAACGCAATGAGTCGTCGACCTAAGTGAATAAAAATCCTTGAGCATCACAAACCCTTGAGTAAAGACAAGTACCCTTCGCATAAAACTGCGTCATCAAAGCCATCGTCGAAGATGCCTTCGACACACAAGACTGTGTCATCGACGCCATCATAGACACCGATGAAAGAGAGGCCTTCGAAGCCTCATGCCCCAACTGCACCATCGGCAGTCAGGGCGTCGAAGACATAGAAAGGGGCATTGACCATATCAACGGCATCGAGTAGAATTCCAATTCTCTCGATCGCATCGAGGCCATACTTGAGTATATCGACGCTGTTTGTAAGTTTGGCGAGACCTATGACATCTACATCGACAAGTACAACCCTATCTCAAGCAGTGTCGACAAATTTGGCTCCCTCATCTCTTGAAATTGGTTTTACCCCTTACCCACGCTCTGACTACTTCAGAGCTTTGTCCTCTATGAAGAAGAAGACTCTGATGATGAGAGTCCTTTTGGCTTACAGACTACAAGGGTTCCTATTCCAGAGGAGCTAATATCTGAGGAAGTTAGATTAAAAGATCTTCAGGAATCTTTACAAGATGCCAGTGGCATAGATACCTGTCCAGAGGCTGATTTTGCCAGATCAGAACCTGGAGAGTATGCAGAAATGTATTACAGATCTCTTATGGCAAGAATTATGGAGTTTATGGGGTGGCAAACAACTGCACCCTCTTTCCAACAAGATGACCTAACAGACATCTTTGATAAAGGGCCTCAAGAAGACCCTATAGTCCCTTTTCATGCAGCATTACAGAGGAAAATAGCTACAAATTGGGAAACACCGGAGGTTATCCCTGCAGTAAATTAAAAAACTCTCTGCGAAGTACAGAGTGTCTGCCTCAGATCCTGTATACTTAAGTAACCATCCAATCCCAGAGAGCTTAGTAGTACAGGCTGTGACGTTGTCAAGTAGTAAATTGGCATACCCCACTATACCACAAGATAGAGATGACAAAAAATGTGATGCCATGTCTATAAAGATCTTTTCGGCATGCAGCATGGCACTTAAGTCTGTTAATGCCACTTGCACGCTAGCGAGATTCAGCCACACCCTTTGGGAGTGCGCTTCATCAGCGGCTGACCGTCTACCAGAAGGGTAGGAATGAGATGCATTTTTGAATATCAAGGATGGGAAGGATGCGATGTGCGAGTCCCTCCAAACAGGTCTCGATTCTGCTGACAGCATCAGCAGAGCCATGGCGGCGAGTACCACAATCAGCAGATTTGCGTGGTTGCGGAAATATGGTTTTGCTCCCGATGTACAAGCCAGACTTCTGAATATGCCATTTGACGGCACTTCTCTATTTGCCAAGAAAACTGATGACTGTTTGGAGAAACTGCAAAACTCCAAAGCGGCAGCCAAATCCCTTTGAGCTGCAATTTGTCGAACTCCAAATCGCCCCACAGGTACGTCCTGGAGGGGGGAAGCCCTTTTGTTTTTACTCTGCATTCGGAAAAGGCAGAGGGCAGCTAGCTCAAAGGGGCCAGAGACGATTCACCCATGGTGGATGGTGCAAAGGTACCAAGTCCAGATCAGCAGGTGCTGCTTTACCCTCCGCATCTGCGTCAGGCACTCCTAAACCCCTTTGAGGTCTCTCCACACAACACCAGTAGGAGGCTGGTTAACTCAGTATCTGACAGAATGGCAGGCTATTACGTCAGATGCTTGGGCATTGGAGACAATTGCCAAAGGTTACTGCCTACCTTTTCTACACACTCCTCAGAATCATCCACCGGGGAACAACTCTGAAGTTTCCAGACCCTCTCCTTATGCAGGAAATCTCAGACCTGCCAGAGAAAGGTGCCATAGAACCGGTACCTGTAGCAGAGAGGAACAAAGGTTGGTACTCCCCCTACTTCCTAATACCAAAGAAGGACGGAGGATTGAGACCCATCTTGGACTTGTGAGAATTGCCATTCCTCAGGAAGGACAAGTTCAAGATGGTAACCCTTTCAAATCCTTCAGGCCCTCCAGTTTCAGGATTGGTTGGTATCTTTGGACCTTCAGGATGCTTACTTTCATGTGCCAATCCATTACAAGCACAGGAGGTACCTAAGGTTTGCCATTGGCAGCTCTCGCTATCAATTTCGGGTTCTGCCATTTGGGCTGACCTCCGCCCCGAGGGTCTTCACCAAGTTAATGGCGGTTGTGGTAGCAAGTCTGAGGAGGGAAGGGATTCATGTCTACCCCTACCTGGACGACTGGTTGATCAGAGCAGTGTCCTCGGAACAAGCTCAGGTCCATCTCGACTATGTTTGCCACTTACTCCACAAGCTGGGCTTCTCCCTCAACTTAAAGAAGTCACAGATGATACCATCACAAAGACTCCAGTTCATTGGAGCAGTTCTGGACACATCCCTGGGAAAAGCCTCGCCACCAGAGGTGAGGGCTCAAGATGATATTCAGATGGTGACCAGATTTCTAAATGCCCAGCGTCTACCAGCCTTCGACTTTTTGAGGTTGCTAGGCCTCATGGCATCCTGCATTTTTTTAGTGCCAGAGGCTCGACTGAGAATGAGATCTCTCCAGTGGGCACTAAGGACCCAGTGGTCGCAATTCTCAGGAAGAATGTCAGATCTCCTACAAATCCCGAACAGAGTAGCATGACATCTCCAGTCAGTGGTGGGGCTGTTGGGAGAATATCTTGAAAGGAGAACCGTTTTGCCAACCATGGCCGGAGATAACAGTAGTCACAGATGCCTCACTCACGGGGTGGGGAGCCCATGCCAACGACTTAACCATCAGCGGTTGTTGGTCTCCATTGGAGTCCAGACTACACATCAACCTATTAGAGCTGAGAGCGATCAGGCTAGCACTGAAAGATTTCCTGCATGAGTACAGGGAAACATTTTTCTGATAATGACAGACAACACAGTGGCCATGCACTACCTCAACAAAAGAGGAGGCGTAGGGTCACTGCCACTGTGCAGAGAGACAATGCTGTTCTTGTTCTGGGCAATTCAAGAAGGAATCTCTCTATCGGCAGTTCACCTAGCCGGAGAGAACAACACAGTGGCGGATGCTCTGAGCAGGCAGGTCAGTCTCCCACGAGTGGGAACTAGCTCAGGAAATCCTTCAGGTAATCTTCGCCCTTTGGGGAACCCCTCGGGTGGATCTGTTTGCCACCAGTGTCAACCGGAAGTGTGATCAGTTTTGCTCAAGGGAATTTCCCCCGAGAGGAGCTCTAGGGGATGCGTTTTTGGTGGACTGGGAGTTTCCACTTCTGTACGCGTTTCCTCCAGTCCCCGTTATTCCTCAAGTGATCAGGAGGTTGAGGCGATTCCGGAAACCCATGATTCTAATTGCCCCGGATTGAGCCAGGAGTACGTGGTACTCAGATCTTCTAGACATGTCCATCTGTCCTCCGATTCGTCTTCCACAAAGAGAGGATCTTCTCTCGCAAGAGGAAAGTCAGGTTTTCCATCCGGAAATCAGGACTCTCAACCTTCACGCTTGGTTTCTGAAAGGTTGAGATACGAAGATTGGGACCTCCCAGATGACGTAATGGAGGTGTTGTTTTCAGCCAGAAGGCCAGCAACTAAATCTTTATATCGCTGCCGTTGGAACAAATTCGGCAGCTGGTGTAGAGATAAGAATATTGACTCTTTTTCATGTAGTACACCGATGATGTTAACTTTCCAACTATATTTGGAAAATTCAGGCCTTCAAGGTGGCACAATCAAGGGTTACCTCGCTGCGCTATCAATCTTTAAACGCACAGCTGAGGAACCTTCATATTTCAAGTTGCCCCTAGTCATTCTGTTTCTGAAAGGGTTGACTAATGTATTTCCCCCAACTCCTTTCCAAGTTCCCCTGTGGGCTTTAAATCTGGTCTTTTCTAATGGGTACTCCATTTGAACCTCTTCATTCCTGTCTATTAAGGTTTCTCACTCTTAAAACAGTCTTCCTAGTGGCTTTAACTTCTGCCAGAAGAGTGAGCGAACTACAAGCGTTATCTTGCAAACCACCACATACAATCTTTCACAAAGATAATGCAGTTCTTCAAGTGAAGCCAAATTCCCTCCCAAAGGTTGTCTCCGAATTCCATATCCCACAAAAAAATAACCTTGCTTTCATTTTACCCTCCTACTCACCCAGGGAAAGAGGAAGAAAGATTGTACAGGCTGGATCCAAGGCGTGCCTTGAGTTTTTACATTAACAGACTTGCAAGGATTATACAAGCAGATCAGTTGTATGTGGGGTATGCAGGACATCAACTAGGTTTACCCATCACAAAACAGACCATCTCAAGATGGATAATACTGACTTTCATAGAGTGCTATAAATTGGCAGGAAAAAATCCTCCTTGTTAGCTCTCCAAAAAGGAGTTCTGTTTAAAGACATATGTGCGGCTGCCACATGCTCATCCGCACATACTTTCACCAAATTCTACAGTCTAGATTCCTCCACTAGCCAGGAGACTACATTTGGGAAAGCTGTGTTGCACTCTGTGCATCTTTAAAGAAATCATTACATTTTACTCCCGCCTCCTATACACATTACTGCTTTGGGAGTCTATCAAAGATAAGGAATACGTGGGAGGACACAACTCATTCGAAGAACAAGTTACTTACCAACTGTAACATTTTTTCGACTGGATGTTCCTCTCACGTATTCCTTATTGCCCCTCCGATCCTTCCCCGCAGTAAAACTTCCATTGTAGTTGCAGCCTACGCTCCTTCAAGTGTACTTACCATCTCATACTAGAAAAACACAGCACCTCAAACGGAACTGAGCAACAGATGCTGAGCAAGACTATTTATACCTATGGTGATATCGGCGCCGATATGGAGGCCATCGAGGGACACCAACTCGAGGGACGTCGATGCGCAGCGCCCTCTACTGTGAAAACATTCTGAGGCCAGCAAGTTAGAAGTGGATTTATTAAGATAAGGAATACGTGGGAGGAACATCCAGTCGAAAGAACGTTACAGTTGGTAAGTAACTTGTTCTTTATTGAAAACCCTATCCCACACTCTTTTCATAATTAGTTGTAAGGATTTGGCAATCATTTTTCTTTTAGCATAGGACTTTTACTTTGACAAGACGCCACAAGGACTGCCTTATTTTTCATTTGATGGTCAAAGCTTGCTCCCATCTTAGATTTAGGTTAAGTGTTTTTCCACCCTGCACTTAGTTTCATAAACACCCTTGAACCGTGAAAACTTGTCTGTCTTTACTTTTGCCTCCATGAGTTACTTTCATCATCCACGACCATAAACCTTCGGTAGGGCCCATTCCCACAACCGGCCTAGTTTTCACCATATTCACTGAACCATCTTTGAGGGGATCAGGAGCTCATCTCCAGGACCTTTCAGACAGTAGTGTGTGGGAAGGCCTGGAGAATTTCTTCCACATCAACCTCCAGGAACTCAGGGCAGTTTGCCTAGCAATGCAATCCTTTTTGCCATTTATAAGATATTTGACTAAAGGGCCACACAACGACCATGGGTGGTGTAAGAATGCTCAAACTGTGTATGGAAGCCACATTCCTCCTACAGATTCTATACAGAATGAGGTATCCGTAAAAGCATCACATCTCACTAGCAGTCTGAACACTCGGACATACGGGCTGCTCGGGGTATCATATGATTGAGAGCTGGCCAGGAAGATTGTGAAGGAGATATTCTCCAAGTGGGAGGGACCCCAAGTCAATCTGTTCGCGACCATCTCGAACAAGATGTGCAAAATCTTCTCCGTAAGGAGTTTCAGTAATGAAGCTCTCTGGTCGATGCACTAGTGATACCCTTAAATTCAACCTGGTTTACACATTTCACCCCATATACACTGTTTCCTTTGGTGCTAAGGAGGTTGGAGTGGAACCACCATGATTTTTATTGCATAGGACGGGCTTGGTGGACCTTGACGCAGGCATGCTGGACATCCCGCTATGTCCTTCATGAAAGATCCCTTGGAGGGAACGTAATCTAGCTGCAGGGTGCCTCACCCCAATGTCAGGAATCTGAATCTTCATGCCTGGATGTTTAGGTAAAAGGATTGTGGGCTTTGGTGTGATGCTGTCTGTAAGATGCCCTTCAGCCACGTCCATCTATGCCTGTTAGTGGCAGATGTTTGTACGTTGGTTTTGCAACACACCGCTAGACCCAAGGTCATGCTCCACCGGTACAGTGTTGGAGTTTTGACTTTCTCTGTCCAATTCAGGCCTACATTTTAACACAGTTAAATGATCCTTAGTAGACCTTTCAATTTTCTAGAGGACTCCTAAACAATTATTCTAATTTGCAGTGCCAGCGTCCTTCAATTTCTGAAAGGACTCTTAAACTCCTTTCCTCCAAAACCCTTCATGTTCCCAGCATGGAACCTAATTTAGTTTTGAGTTTCTTTGATGGCAGCCCCCTTTGAGCCCTTTGCCTATGTGTATGTTCAAACTTTTCTCTTTGAAGGTGGCTTTTTTGGTGGGCTTAACCTCATTTAGGTGGGTTTCAGAATTGCAGGACTTATCTATTTTGCTGGAGTTTGTACAATTTGAAAAAGACCAGGTGACTGTTGGAGTCAAACAGTTGTTCATACCTAGAGTAGTGAGGGAGTTTCACAGAAGGTATTTGCCTGTCTTCTTTTCCCCTGCCTCATCCTTCAGAAGTGGAAGAAAGGCTGGATCCCACAAGAGCTTTAAAATGTGACTTATCCGTGACAAATGATTCCAAGCGTTATCATCAATTATAGGGTTTTCTCGCCCCAGAAAAGGGACAGCTATTTCAAAGAACTACTCAAGCTGGGTGATTCTCTGTGTCACCTCATGTTCTTGGTTAGCTAATAAAGAGATGACTGATGGCATTCCAACTCACTATACAGGAGGTGTAGGAGGATGCCCACTCTGCAAGATGCCAGTCACAGACATTTATTTAGCTGCTCACTGAATGAAGACGATGCCTTGGGGGGGGGGGGGAAATCAGTCCATCAAAATATCCTTCCCTGATTGACGTTGTTCCATAGCCACCTTATTTGTCTTCTGTACAGCTTGGGGAGTCTTTCATAAGATGAGGAATCTGTAGGAGGAATGTGTCCATGTTAAAAGCAAATGACTTACCTTTGGTAATGTACATTTTGATGGACACGTTTAATTCAGCACTAAGATTCCTCTTTACTCTCCCACCTGCCCACTTATTGAGCTCACCCTATTCGAAAGAGAGACAAGAAATGTCACCAAGAGCGCAAGGTTGTTGCCTTAAATTACTCTGTTCCTTGCCTTGCTATTAATGGGTGGAACTGAGGGCCTATGGCACCTATGCTCCGTGCAGACATACCTGTGACTTTTTTTTGGGATGATGTGGCACTGACGAGAGGAGTCACCTGGTTGCTACGAAAAAGGGACAATTTCACAAGATGAATCTATAGAAGGAAATTACGTGTCCACTGGAAAGAACATTAATTTGGTTTTTGTTTGTAGTCTAGGGAACTGGACATGGATGGGGGACACGAGGTCCTCCTAGATTAGACACTGTCACGTGTATTGTTGCCATCCACCATGCACTGTTAGTCAAGGTTACAGCCCTTTTGTGTTTTAGTGCACCCCCCTGCCCCCCCAAGCCAGTTTCTGGCTCTCCAGATAATTTGGACCCGTGTCTGTGTCTCACACAAGTGTTCTGTTGTTCCCTATTGTGTTGGGTAGCTTTCTATCTCTTTTTTTCTGGGCCCTATAACTCTTGGGATGATGAACCCAGCTCCTCTCAAGGAATTCTCATCACAAATCTGTCTCAAAAGATGCTTTATTGAATGGTTTTATATTCCATCGCAGACTCGTGGGGAGATGTGCCCCTACAATAACGGAAATATAACTCCAGTTGCTTTGAAGAAATGATTCCCAGTTGTGTGATCATAAGGGCAGTCAAGTGCGTCTCCTCTGGTGGTTTCTTGTCACACCAATCGCTGTGTTTGATCTCGAGTGCAGAAGCTCAATTTGGCCAGTCAGTCCATCGTAAACTATTTACCTTAGAACTCACCTATCCTAAGCTGCCCTTGCCCTAGCACTCTGTGCGAAGAAATGTATTCACAAGAGATTATCGGAGGACGAGCACATTAAAAAATATATACAAGTTAGACCATCACTAAAATGCTCCTTTATTTCGTATGGGTGTTAGCCCCTCTGCAATTGTCCAGTGTTGCCAGCATGGGCTGCTCTGTATGTGCTCTAGGAGATTCGGTCGGGGTTTGGTAGCACCCGTTGGAGTCTTCATTCTGTTCCTTATTATTGGTGGACTTTGCTGTCTTGGTCTTCTGTTCATCCTGTGTTGGTTACTAGGCAGCCTTAACGCAAGTAATGGCAAAGAAGTACAAGTTTCTAGTATGTTGTCACGGTCTTCTTCATCCAAAAAAGCTGTCCAATGTTGTGATTTTTGCTTCCTTTACCTGTCTTTTTTAAAAAATGTTTGCAGAGCAGCATGCAGGGCAGAAGGAAACCTTATTTTATGTGTCACCTCACCTCATACTGCCTGTTCCAATAGGTGGCCGGAGTTCAAAGGCGCCGGTAATAGTAGACGTCCTATCAGAGTAACATAGTCTGAGGGCCTCATTACACGGATGGCGGTAGGGATTTACCGGTACCGGTAAAATACCGGTACCGGTAAATCCCTACCGCCTTACTACGAGGTCCCTTTGCGGGTTGGGGGATTTAACGCCTGCTTTTTGCAGGCGTTAAAATCCAACCCGCTAAGGGACCTCGGAGCTAATTACGGCACCGCAAAATTGCGGTGCCGTAATTAGCGCCTTCCCCATTCCCATAGAGCCCTATGGGGCAGAAATGGGAATGGGGAAGGGCAATGGCGGAAGGGGGATTTACCGCCCCTCCAACCTTGGAATGGGGCGGTAAATCCCCTTTCCGCCAAGGCGGTGCCGGTATTTTACCGGCATGAGCCATGGCGCTAATAGCGCCATGGCTCACCGCCTACCGTGTAATGAGGCCCTGAGTCTTTATAAGTGATGCAGGTTCTTAGTGAAACACTTGTTTACGAGCGCAATATAAATAAAATATCATAGTGAACTCAATTATTGTTTCGTTGCTACATCTTCCTTATAACAGGGCTGTCCCTTGTTGGCTTGTGTGATCTTGCTGCAATGCTTCCAGTGCTTTCTCTGCCACCTTAAATCGTGACTCATGGGGAAATTGGAATTTGCAAACCTGCTTTGCTGACCAGTGAAGGGCAGGCAGCTCGTAGCAGGTGGCTAATTTGAATTACACCGCTTCAGATCAACACACGCCAGGCAGGAGTAGTAAATAAGGAAAGCGCACAGGAATTAAATGTGCACCTGTCTTTAGCACAAGCGGAATAGATTCCAAGAACAAACCTCCTGTGGAAAAACTATTCTTAAAATTGTGATAGTCGGTCTTTGAAAGTCCAAAATGTTCTTTGTTTGACTTCTTTGTTTCGTGCTAGTGGATAATATAATTTGTGGAACTCCTGTAAAGGTTTATATTGGTTTATAGTCATAAAGTCGAAAGTCAAAATGTCTAAAATATAAAGTCGGAAAAAAAATGTCGAATTTGTTTTTTTGGTTGCTTTTTGTTCAAAATGGGGGGGTTCCCCCCTAACCCCCATTTTTTGTAATTCTATTTTTTGTTTTACCCCTTTTTTTCAACCCCGGAACCCAAAAAAACATATAAATAAAAAAATAAAAAATTAAAAAATGTGACATTTTTGTAATTCGACATTATTGTTTCGACATTGTGACTGCACACCGTTTATTATTTTAAATAGCGCTTTGACCTTAAAACTCATTTAAGAAAATGTGCAATCTAACCCCAGAGACCATTTACCCGTGGACATAAATTCTGTAAATTGGCATTAAGATTCTGTTTCACTCTGTTCTTCTTAGTCACTGAAAGTATGTGCATTGTGCTGCCTTTGGAGAATTTCCTTGTGATTCCATTTGTTCCCCAGGAATAAACGGATTTACCCCCATGCCCTTGTCTGTTACCGTTATTTAACTTCTGTAGCCTTCTTGCCACATAAATAAGGTATCGGAAACGTGTTCATAGAATGCCACTTGACCAAAATTGGGCGCAGCTGGTATCATGCAATTGTGCACCCTTCCAAACGTTTTACCATGTGCAGCTGCACACTGGCCCAATTCCCTGTAGTCCACCAGGAAACGTGTTCTCCTGCTTTCAAGCCTGGATATATGTGAAAGAATGTCCACTTACCATCTGGCTTTAAACAGTCATTTACTCACGGGAAAAGCCTTCTTTCCTTTCCTTCTCTGCAGTTTATGCCACGGTTGCCAGATTTCAAGCCACTCTTCTTGTAAATCGGTTGTTCATAGTGTCAGAGATGGCACAAGAAACACTCCTTAAGGGTTTTTATTTGTTTTTCAGTGGGGCCTATGGCCACCCCTCTCCCTTTCGTCGCATAATGCACCACCCCCCTAACCCAGGCGTCCCTGACCCCAGGTTAACAAATAGGGATTACTGACCCACTACGCTCTAAAGGCAACTTTCGCCTTGTGATGAGGACCTCAAGGCAGAGCACCTTCTCCGTCTATCCCCTCTCAGGAAGTGATAAGTGTTATAAAGGGTAGGGGAATTGTGCCTTGTAGACACTTTGCCCGACTATGTCTTATTACTAGCATGCTCACGTTCTTCTTTCCCGCTCGCTATTGCTCACTCTGTCCTCCTCCAACTCCCCCTGCTTTATTCTCTCCCTTATTCACCGCTGTCCCTCTGATGTCTCTTGCACCTCCCATACCTTCCCTCCACCCTCTGATGTTTCTATCCTTTTTCCAATCATACTATTCCCTCGTCCACACTACTACTCCCTCATCCACACAACTACTCCCTCCTCTGCACTACTACTCTCTCCTCCAGCTGCTCACAACCATACTCAGAAGCATGATATAAGTCATGTATAACGCCCCGGTACACAAGTCTTTCTAGGCATGGCAAGCCAAGGGAGGGAAGGCAGGGAGGACAAAAGAAACGAACTTACAAGGTCTTGCGTCATTCAGATCGTGCAAGTGTGTTTATGCAAAATGCTGCGGGGGGAGGGAGAAGGAAGGGGGAAGTGCAGCCAGGGCAATGCAGCTCTGGGTAAGTGCAAGGAGGCAGGGGACTGTAGTGTTATAGTTACAGCCCCTAAGTGCGCAGTAGGTCGGAGGCAGTGCAGGGTCTACTGGTCATGGGGGAGCCTGGTACCCATTGAGACTGAGAGTAACCAGGTAACCAGTCAGTGTAGCAGAGTGTAGGTCAGCGGAGGGGTGGGGGGCGATGGGAGAGAAAGCAGAGGCAACAAGGAAGGTCTTGTGCATGCGTTAGTCATACTCTACACTTCCTTACCTGATCACACTAATTACTCTAGCACATTCACCCACAACACAGTACCACTTGCAGTCACTAGCCAATACCTCAACTGATTTAGAAATTGCTTCCACCATCCTTCCTATTAATGGTCTCTTGGTATGTCATCACCTTCGACCTCACCCGAACAACCCACAACTGCCTTTTTCTTGTTCCCATCTTTAAAATTCCCATGTGCTCACAACAAGTGTCTTGCCCTGTACAAATCGGACCCCACTCTCCCCTCCCAGATGGTGTTACAAACAGGAATGTTGATAAAAAGCGAGTTTAGTCACACCCCTTTTCTCCATGCATGTTTGCTATTGTTCAGAAATTGTGGCCTGTGGTTTAAGTCCCAAGTCTTGTTTGGAACCACAGGAAGGCACCCCCCCCTTTGTTGGTAAGGCTCTGTTTAGGGTCTCTCCCCTTTTCCATTTTAGTAGTGGTTTTGGGGTAGATCTGTGGTGCTGGATGGGGCGCCAATGGTGGTTGAAACCGACCGCTTCTCTCGCTGCTGTCACATGCGATTTCCAGCGTGGCTCTCACAGCAGGGTGCTGCTCTGGGCAGATGGCTCCCCTCAGGTCTGGTGGGCTGCTTCAGCTTCTCTGCGGTCCCTTGTGGCTCTCGACTTTCATGCTGTTTCTGGAAGAAGTAAACAGCCTGGCAAGTATCTCACTTATGAGGTATGGGGTGATGCAAGATTGTACTGCATGGGAATATACTGACCCATAGGGATGGGAACTGGCACCCACTCAACTACGACATCCTTCTCAGGGGAAGGACTGGCTCTGGATTTCTCCCTGGTAGGCCTCCCACACCGGGCTGCGAAGTGTTCACACACCCTCTTGGCAAGGCCTGGGTCCTGGCATTGTCATAAAAACAGCATACCCTCTGTGACAAGGACACAATAGAAAGGCTAGAGAATGGGCTTGTGAGACCGGGGTCAAGGATCACTGACTGCACTGCGTGCTGGCCCAATATGCAGTATTCGGGAGATCCTCCAGGGTCACAACCTCATCCATAGCCTTGTATGTGAAACATCTTTTAGAATCCCTATACCCACATCTTGGTACAGAAGGTATAACCTAGGTTTGGAAAGCATAAGCATGATGGATCAGGGCATGCATCCCCTAATCGTAAGGCTCTCTGAGCCATGTGTTATTTGCAATTAGAACCCAGCGTGGCAGCCCCTCAGCCAGTGAGGAGGCTTGAAGCGGGGCCATCCCCGCTTCAGCCTCCACACAGCTGGAGGCTGCCTTCGTCCCCCGCTGGGGATTCAGGTATGTTTTTTTGTTTGTCCACCCCCCCCCCCCCACCCTTCCAACCCCAATTACCTTCAGCCTGCTTTGTCCCCGGCAGGGGACGATGGCAGCCTCCAGCCGTGTGGAGACTCGGAGCGGCTGCAGGCTTCCTTCGTCCCCTGCCGGGGACCCAGGTACGTTTAAAAAAAAAAATATATATATATATTTTTTTTCCTTCCGCCCTCCCATCTCCACTTACCTCCTTCTTACACTTCTGTTCCCAGCGCGTCCGTAGCATTTCAGGACAGAAAGAAATGCTTTTAGTGCCCAGGTCATGCAGATTTTGCAGGCCGGGGTACTAATAGCAATATGCCCAAGTGGCAGGGACATTACTGAGTCAGGTAATGTCCCTGGGCCTTTGTTAAGTTAATAACTATGGGCCCCGGGGCATTACCTGACTCTGTAATGCCCCCGCCGCTCGAGGCATATTGCTTAAATAATACTTAGCATCTGGCAACCGGTACAGAAGCTCAGCTTGTGGTAGCTGCCGCAAACTCCTGCCACATCAGACCCCGGGGGACATGCGCTAGTTTATTGGCAATCAAAGACACTACTTCAGCAGAATCCTGCAGCACACTATAAAAATATCATCATTGATTCAGGCAGCTGGAAGGAGAGTGATGCCTGACTTCAAGATTGGTGATTCCCATTGCATAGCTCTGGTACATGGATCCGCAAAGTGGTCAGCCACATGAACAATCTCTCATGGCGAAATTGTAGTCTCCTCAATGTTAAACCAATCACAAATCATGTTCCTGGACCGTGCACAGCTACAAAACATTGCATCCTTAAAACATGAACAACGACAGAGTATAAAATCCGAGCCTGACCGAGTGTAAGTGGGGGTGTTAGTAGTTGGTTGCAAAGTGAGTGACGTGAGCTGTAGACTGGAGGCCAGAGATGTTGGATAGGAAGAAGCGAGAGAGAAAGTGGAGCAAAGGGAGAGACAGAACATGTATAGATAGAGCTTGGAAAGGGGTAGAGAGAAACAGAAGAATAGAAGGAAAGTATAGTT
This sequence comes from Ambystoma mexicanum, assembly GCF_040938575.1. Taxonomy (NCBI): domain Eukaryota; kingdom Metazoa; phylum Chordata; class Amphibia; order Caudata; family Ambystomatidae; genus Ambystoma; species Ambystoma mexicanum. The sequence goes on along the minus strand of NC_090940.1, from coordinate 254,953,141 downwards.
GAAGGAAGATGAACAGAAGAAGAGAACAGTGTAGATGAAGGAATGGAGGAAGGGTGAAGCATACAGAGCAGAGGAGGTGGAAGCGAAATATCAAAAGAGACAGGAAAGGACGGAGGAGAAGGACCATCCAGCAAGTGAGAGAGGGGAAAAGCCAAGGAATGAGAGAGCGAGAGAAAGGTGGATAACAAAGAGGGGGTAGTGGAGGAGGAACAGAGGAGGTGGGACATATGGGGAGAGACAGCTAAAACGAGAGAAAGGAAGGTCTGTGAAGGCAAATCATTTAAACAGCAATCTTCCACTTTTTCAAATGTCTGTGCTGAAGATTAAAACTCCCCAAGTTCAAAAAATGCTACGATGTTTCAACATTTCAATACAAAATGTATTCTTCTCCAGAACTGAATCTTTCGGAAATTCACATGCTTTTGATGTTCCCGAGGGTATCCTTGGTACTATAACAAAGCAGTTGACACAAAAACCTACATTCGATTTAGTGCTCCTGGCCAAAGAGGCAGCAATCCCCTGGTCTCGGACCCCAGAGCCCATCTCCAGATTATTTACCAAACGTTCAAATGCTGTTTCCTTTTTACTGGCCTCTATCTTTACTCACTTTTCTAGTAAGCATTCTATCGATACCACTTTTGAGAATTTCTTTCTAGAACATCTTTTACATAGTTGAGAGGTTTGGGAGAATTTCATCCACTGGGTCCTCCCCAGAGAGTGAGGTTGGATCTCCTCAGCCCCATGTGGGGTCTGTACTCCTGTCAGGTGCCTCACTCCTAGACCTTATCAATATGGCTATAGGCGATAAAATAAAAAAGAAGCCTATCCAAAAGCTGTTTGTTATTATTGAAGAATGTTTATGTGGAGGACGGACACAAGGAGTGCCTGTCCTGCCTTTCCCCCAATACTGACATGAGATCTTGGAAGATCTGTAAGCACATGGTCTTAGACTCTGCTTCCATGTGGAGTTTGGCCTCAGACCAGAAAGGTCATCCTCAAAAGTGAATCTATCGGAGAGTAAAATCCCATGAAAAAACTCAGGGTGAAGGGTGCTGACCCAATCCAGCTGCTAAAAACGAACTGATCATGCCTCCCACAAGGCAAAATAATCTGATACTGTCCTTGGGTAATGAGCTCTCTAAGAGGTGTATCGTAAAACCTCCAGACATTGTTATGCAGGTTCTGTCAATGTGCAAGGAACCTTCAACGCATTCAATAATCAAGCCATCGTCGTCTAAGGTCTTTTACTCCCAAGACGGCTGTGTGTATTACGGACAGTGCATGCTTTTGCTGGCCCTGTTGAATGGCTACAAGATACCCAATGATGGGATGCTGGACCGAACTTCATATGGCTGTATCAGCTACATCTCTGACATATTTTGAGGCCAAATAGTGGTGATATGTGTTAACGAAAGAGCTTTTTCAGGCCAAGAAAAAATTGATGGGTCCAAATTTCACTCTCGAGTGCACAATGCATGCACATAGGGAGACGTCGTTGAGTGGGGCGGGTTGCATACCGAGTTGCATGGCCCATGCAGCCATGGCAACTCTGCAACCACCCCTGCGAAGGCAACACTGACCTTCTCTCAGCCAAACTATCACTGTCCCCCAACTGTACAATCAATATCCACCTATTGTACCAGCCCCCTGGCTCAGCACCAGAATTCCAAGGACATCTCCTGCAAGTACTTGGCAACAACCTCAAAGGCTCCTCCAAATCCATCCTTCTCGGCGACCTTAATCTAGGCCTGAATGATCCAAAAGACAAAGCAGCCACAGCTCTAGCCAAAGAACTAAAAGATCTAGGGCTCCTACAAAAAATTACTAGCCCTACCCACTGCAAAGGTCGCATCATCGACTGGGTGGCAGACCACAACTGCTCAACCTCCCTAATCTACAACTCTGCCTACCCATGGACTGACCACAACTGCATCCAATCCTCCATCCCCACTACTCCCATCACTAAACCTCTCACCTTTCCCCACCAGCACAGGCCAGAAGCTCAAAGAAACAAACTAAGGACAACATTCTTCCTTTCCAGGAAGTTTCTGGACTCAAGGCTCCATTCTCGAGTGACCCTAACACACTCGCAGACATCTACACCAACACCCTCACCAGGGCTATCAACAATATAGCCCCAATTGAATCCAAAAAAGAAATAAAATCCATGCACACCAACTCTTGGTTCACGGATGAACTACTTACCCTACGTACATGTAAGCGTAGCGCCCTAACTAACTGGCAATCCAAGCCCAGCGTCTCCACCAAGGAAGAATTTTAAAAACTATCCATGCAATATAAAGAAGCCATATTCAAAGCCAAGTCAAAATCCCTCAACCTTAGGATTTCCAAGGCCAACTCACAATCCAAGGAAATGTTCTCCATCTTTAAAGACCTCATCACACCATCCACCAGCCCTGTAGAAATCATTAAGGATGAAGCATGGTGCGCCAGCATACAGGCTGCTATGCTTAACAAATTGAACTACTCAAAGAGAAAATAAAAGCTCAATTCAAAGCCCTACCCAAGATTGACCACCCTCCCCTGCCCAGCTTCCCATCCCAAATACCCCCTAACCCGCTCTTCTCATTTCGTGACATCACAGAATTGGAAGTCCTTGAACTCCTCCAACAGCTTAGACCTTCGACATGCAAAGGTGACATTTGTCCCCACATCAGCATCAAAGAATGTGCTGACTCCCTAGCTCCTCTCATTACGGCATTCATTAATGCTTCCTTCAAAACCTGTACTGTCCCATCGAGCCTCAAAGAAGCCTGGGTCTGCCCTCTTCCAAAGAAAACGTCCCTAGATCCCTCCTCCCCTAACAACTACCACCCCATTACCACTGTCCCATTTCTCCTCAAAATCCTTGACAAAGCAGCCCATAACCAGATCCAACATTTCCTAGAAACCAACACCATCCTCAGTAAAAGGCAATCAGGGTTCTGTAAAGGCTATGGCTCAGAAATCGCCCTTTTGGACCTTAAAAATCAAATAACCACAATCATGGACAAATGCAAACCGGCACTCCTACTACTCCTTGACCTCTCGGCAGCCTTTGACCTTGTGGATCATAAAACTCTCACCTCCCACCTCACTCATGCTGCTCACTTCACCAACAAAGCCGCCTCTTGGATCACAACTTTCCTGGAAGGCAGAGCCATGAAGGTCTTCTCAGACCGGGCGAATCCAGTTCCTTCCACCATCCAATGCGGATTTCCCCTAGGCTCCTGCACAGCCCCCACCTTATACAACCTGTTCACAAAAGTGCTCTTTGACAGACTAGACTATCTAAGCATAGCTTATACCAACTATGCCAATGATACACAGGTCCTTCTACCACTCTCAGACATCTATGACCGGGACGCCACAGCCCTTCTCCAAATATACACTACTATCCAAGCATGGATGGCAGCAAACGGGCTGTGTCTCAACAGTGATAAAACCGAGATTATCATCATGAGCCCCAAAGAAACACTAGCCAAACCCAGCCAACAATACCGCAACTTTACTATTGATAGCTCCATCATTCCAGTATCATCAGCAGTCAAGATACTAGGGTCTACCTAGACTCTACACTGTCCATGACTCGCCAGGTCAGTGCCATCACCTCTGCATCCGCCCACACCACCAAGCTCATAAACGCATCAAACCCTTCCTCTCCAATCAGAATTGCCTATCAATTGCGAGAGCTACAATTGGAGCTAAATTAGATTACTGCAACGCTCTCCTAGCTGGAACCTCTGCTAAAAACCTGAATAGACTCCAAATAGTCCAAAATAATGCTCTCACAGGAGCCCTTGTGATACCCAAAAGAGACCGCATCACGCAGGCCAGGCAGGCTGCCCACTGACTTCCTGTAAAGGAGAGAATCACTTTGAAGACTCTCCTGGTAACTCACAAATGTTTAAGCCACTCTGCCGTTCCATACCTGGCAGAAACAGTATCTAGAGACACCTCATCTCGCCCTAAAAGAACCTGCCACGCCAATAAACTGTTCATCCCTCCTATCAAAAGAGCCAAAGCAGGCGGGATCGGCTTCCCACACTTAGCACCCAAACTGTGGAACTCCTTACCTAACACACTCGGAGTCGAGACTTCCCTCACAGCCTTCTGGAAAAAGCACAAAACACTCTTTAACACAGCATCCCCCGCCCCCTTCACCACCCACCCTCTCTCTGTTTGCAGCTAAGTATGTACAGTGCCTTCTACTCTGTATCTCATGTGATAACGATGTCTGTAACAGTGCCACAATGCCCCTAAGCTGATGCACGCTTTATAAATGTTAATAAATAAATGGCTGTGCTCTCCCCAAGTCATTGTGGTGCAGAGTTGTCGCTGAGCTGGTGAGCAAAATGCTCCCCAGCGCCATTCCTACATACAGTATAATAAAGCTCAGGGTCCCTAAAGGAAACATTTGGTCAAGCGACTGTGAGTACTGGTTATGCCTGATGATAATAAATGTAAAATCTGTGAGAAACATTTCTAAAACTCAGCTTTTAACTAAAACCGTTCCTTGGGGATGATCTTGTAATTTCGGAACGTGGGGGAATTGCATATTCAAGAGTATGTTTGAACTTTTGCGGAAATAAAACTTTTTTAGTTGAGAATCAACCCCATAGTCACGCCACAGTAATATAATGTAATTCCACCGAGGACCAATACAAGCAAATGAAAACACTGAAACCTTTAGATTTGTTACTAAATTTACACCAGTGAAAAGAGCAGTGATAACCCTGAAAAGTGTTGGGCGAACCAATTGGAGAGTTCAGAGATAGTTTGAAAACGTCAAACCTGTTCAGGAATGTCTTATCGAGACTTGCTTAGTGCATTTTCGAATAGTTCCTCTTCAATTTCTGAAATAAATTCCTTGCTGGAGAATTTATCCAAACATAAGTATTTTTAGCAAAAAATAAACGAATGAGGATATATTTTAAATGCACTTCACCTTGACTGCCAAAGACTATTTCTATTTATTTTCTGGATACTTGTATTCAGCACCACTTTCTGAAGGGCAACAGTGCTGTCAGATTCTGTTAGTGCAGAGATTGATCGAGTTGCCACTTTGGATATTGAGTGCTGCCAAGTGATGTGACAGGCCACTGAGAAGGGGGCCCAGAATGTTCTCTCCACCACGCAAACCTGTGCACTTGGAAGAGGTTGAGACATAACCTGAGGGTTTTCCTTTGGACGTGACAAAACGCACAGGTACTGGCAGGCCCTTCGCTTGTGCCAGGTGTTAAGGACAGTTTGAACTCCGACAGTGACCTCTGAGATGAGCTTTATTCTAGGTTCTCAGTATAAATGATTCTACATTTAAAATCAGCTTCTGTATGTATTAAATGATTTTTGGAGTTCTATGTATTCAAATGCTATTGTGAGAAAAGAGAACTTGATGTGGCACTCAGTATGGTTATTTCCAATTGTTTACTTTACTAATCTTTGAGCATATGATAAAAAAGAACTGCTGCAAGAGTAGAAATAAAGAAGTTTAAGCATAATGCTCAACTCCGGTCTTGACATAGAATGTATCTTGATTTGAGTATGCCATTTACGCCACTACCACATCTCTAGCTCGCCCTCACAAAAACCCACCCTTTTATCTGTCTGGCCCCTCTCTCATCTGGCTCGTCTCTCTCTCTCTCTCTCCTTTGTCTCTCTCACTCTTCTTTATTAGCCCTTCTCCCTCTCTTCTGTCTCCCGCACTCTTCTTTGTCTGTCTGTCTTGCCTTCACCTGCCTGTCCGCTCTATCCCCTTTGTCTCTTCTTTATCTGTCTCTCTCACTCTTCTTTATCTGTCTCTCCCTCTTCATCTGTCTCTCTCTCTCTAGTTTTTCTGTCTACTGGTATCTCTCTCCTTTGTCTCTGTCTCCTTTATCTGTGTCTCTCACTCTGTCTGTCTGGCCATCCTCCACTCTCTGCTAAATGTGCTTTCTCTCTGCTCTTCCTTTCTTCATGCGTCCCCACAAGCTTTGTCTTTCCCATAGTCTGTTCTCTCCTCATGGTCTCTCACAGTCTCTTGCTTCCATCTATACTTATCAGTATTTCCCTGCTCTTTATCTCTCTATAACATTTCATCCCCTTTCTGTTTACCTCCATCTAATCTGTCCTGCTCTCCTTGGGCTCTAATTCTTTCTTTTTTCTCTGAATTCCTCCACTGCAATCACTCTCCCCCTTTCTTTTTACCTTTCCTCCCTCCTTGCCTTGTTTCATGCTTCACCTGGCTAGACTTTGGGCTAGGCTGGGTGGCGAGGGCAGCAGGTGGGTGCCGGATGCGGTAGGGATTGAGAGAGGGGGGGCTGGGTTTCTACAATGACTGTGCCTGTGCAATGTGCTGCTGCCTTAGGAAGGATAATCCCTACACATTACCAGTGTCTGCGCGATCTTCCAAGATAAGTGTTTGGGGGATCTGGCATAGTAAATGGAGTATGTAGGCGTGTAAGGCAGGGAGCAACAAATTGATTTTACACCTTTACAAAATTTTATCACTAATTACATAACATAATTCATAAACATCATTCATAAAATTCACAATATACTTTTATATACAACCCAAGCTACAAGTCCATCAAAGCTTGTAATCAGCAAATTTAAAATTAGAGTTAAAATTCATCAAACACATACTACTAAGGATCAATAAAACAGTGGCTATTTCCAAATCTTTTTTCTCGTGATCCTTGCAAATTAGGGCAAATTAGGGCACCGCTCACAGCACTCGGTACCTTTGATATTGTTTACTCATCAATTTAAGAAAGAGAGCCCATCTGCGTTGCAAAAGGGTAACACTCGTGTGCATCAATTGGGACCATCAAACAAAGTTTGTCTCTCCTTTTCTAATGATAGCCCTCGTTGGTGCCAATTGTGGTACGTTTGTTGGTATAATTAAGTTCTAAATATGTACCAGTGAGGCATCTATAGCCTTCGTGATATACATCGATTTGTTTAATGGCAGAAGATCTTTCTCAATCATGTTTACAAGTCTCACTGTAGCTAGCATGATGGAGTTGGACTGGCCCCACATACAACGCGACCAAACCAACTGACGCTCGTTACTAGAATGCGAAACAAAAAAGGTCCCAAACAACTGAGACTGTGGTGATCGAAGTGGGTACAATACATGATCAGGTGTTCCAAGGTTTCACATTCCCCAACCCGAGAGCAAAACCGACAACGGTCCTACTGCCCAACTCTTTGTATCCTGTCCAATTGCCAATGCGAGAACCCATGTGTATAAGGTCCATCTGAAATCTCATGTATGTTCTTCTAGCATGTTGGTCAGGAAAACACAGTAGATGGGGCAAACGGGGCGAGACAGCCTGCCTGAATTTTGCATAGGTATGAAATGATGAATAACCTGAGATTAAATCTGCATTGCGTGCCCATGCATTCCTAAAGAATCTAGCTTTGACTTTCCGCGGAGAGTCAATTAGGTCCTGTTGCGTCATATTCAAAAATCTTAAAATCGCCAGCATATGTGACTTAAATTCAACCATAGAGGCAGGGTGGTCTTCATTTAGCATTAAACTAAAATCCTCATACAGGGAGTTAACTGGGGGCAAGATCATTTTGCTAAAGGAGTTTAACATACGCCAATCGTGTTTGTCTGCTAAAGGATATAGTCCCAATTCGTGTATAAGAATTGGATTGGGCAAATAACCAGGGAGGCCTAATACCCTTTTCCAAATCCTACCTTGAAGGAGATTTAATAATGGCCCCAGATTTACCAAGCATGCCGCCAAGGTGTAAAGTAAAATGGGTGTACTTTCATGGTGTAATAGTGAAGCAGAGGCAATAACGAGTATCTACAATACCTAGAGAAGATAATCCTCGTTTGTGCAGACAACTGGTGAAGCTTAGTCGCCAACACAAGTCGCCACTTGCCGACGGACATGCCATTTGATATATGGTACCCCAAGTACGTGATCTCTTCCCTCATCATAATGGGATGGGAATTAACAACCTACTTAAATCTCCGATTTTTCTTCTTAGGTGAAAAAGCTATTATGTGAGATGTATCTGAGTTGATAGTTAAGTTGTTCTGAATACAATACTCATAAAAGATGTTTAGTTTGTTTTGAGGCCCGAAGGGTACTTTATCAAATAGAATGATGTCATCGGCGAATGCCAACCAATGGAGACGCAACTTGCCTAGGTTTACCATGAATGTGTTTGTTCCCTCCCATACTTGCTCTATATCGGCCAGATATAGATTAAAGAGTATCGCGGCCAAGTTGCAGCCCTGCTTCACGCCAATTCTTGTCGGGATACTGTCAGACAGCAGGCCCTCTGAGTTGATGCGCACCCTATAAGACGTGTTTTGGTGAAGGGCCGCTATTATCGCAACCAGCTCAGAAGGGATGCCATAGGACAGCATCTTCTGCCAAAGCCGGTTTCGTAGAACACTATCAAACACTGCTGATAAATCTAAAGATGCCATGTAAATCGTCCCATTTGGCTGGGCACGTGATGCTGACAGTAAGTGGGCAAGGATTGATGCGTTAAACTGCGTGCCCATAGCTCTACGGAAGCCGCTTGGGCTTTTGAAAGAATATTGGCGGTGTTAACGTAAGACTCCAATTCACACAGGACCAGCCGTGCAAAGATTTTTGCTGAAATGTCAATTAAGGCTATTGACCTAAAGTTTGACGGGTCATTTAGAGCACCCTTTTTGTGAATTGGGATTACAATTGCCATGAGCCAGGAGGGAGGAATTTTCTCAGTTTGGTATATTAACTGATACCAAGAGAGCAAGTACCTGGCCCAAAACTGGTGGTCGTCCTTGAATACGCAGGGCGGCAACCCATCGGGCCCAGCCGCTTTAGAAAATTTCAGGCATGAGATTGCCCAAACGATGTCCTTGATTTCCCAAGGACAAACGGAGGGGAACTTCAACTGTAAGTTCAGGGACTCCAGCCTTCTATGTTTTTCCGGCAGGTTATATTTCTTGAGGAAAAATGACCGTCAATCGGTGCCCGATATGGTAGCCAACATGCGGTTGTCCACCTTGCCCAAAGGGTTTCGTAGGATAGACCATTGATCCCTCATGTTTTTCTTACATAGCAGTTCAATCATTTGTTGATTTGCAAGGTTGTAAGCAGCATAGCGCAAAAACCTCAACTTTGACTTGAAGCGGGCAACAATAAAGTTTTTTTCTCTTTTCAAGTTTTCTAAGCTCAGAGAGATACCTCTTAAGTTCCACAACTCGCTGGTTTTTTGAGTTTTTAATTTGGTAACCTCTACCAAATGTGGGCGTGCAGCTTTTGGAAGGCTATTTTCACTGCTTTCTTTAGATAAGCACGCGAAATGCACGCAGATCATATTCAGGTTTAAATCATTCATTCTTTCCCTGTGCCGCGGCGCTAAGTGATTGTCATGAGTCACAACAAGATCACGATTTACACGAAACACCATTTTGCGACAGATACTGGTATGCCATCTAACAGACAAGATGTGCCTGTCACTTTCCACCATAATGGCAGATTCCAAAGTTTCATATGCATCAAACCTCAAGTGTAGGTAGGTGATCAACATTTGATGGTCACTCAATCCCACACTGAAGACTGTGATGGGGTCGAGCAGACCAGAGCATGCCGCTGATGCAAACACATAATCAATAAGAGACGACAAGGTCCCACGTTTCCAAGAAATTTTGGTGGCATGAGGGGCAAATTGGATGGGATAGATGCCCCACGCTTCAAAGAAACTGGCCCATCGATTGCCTCTACGAAAAGCTTGAAGTGCATAAGGGGAGGAGTGGTCGGAGGGCCGAGAGGTGCCTTCTAATTCCAAGTACGAGTTTAAATCACCCCCAATTACAATTTCGTGGTTAGGGCATTGAAGAGCTACATGGCCCAAGATTCGATTTAGATCCTCTAAAGCCAGGTCCAAAGAAACAGCACTCGGATTCCAGTATATTGACAACAGGAATAAAAAGTGAATTTTACAATCATCAAAGGTCAACTCCACCAAAATACATGATTCTGTTTTTTCCAAAATGCGTGGGGCCACCTTAAGGGCATTATTAATAAGTACGGCAGTACCACCAGATGGACGACCGGAGCAGGAACGTCATGCAGGGGCACTAAAACATGTGTGCCCATCAAGCACGAGAGCCTCTAGCGCCATCATTTCCTGCAACATTAAGATGTCGAACCTATACTGTATTTCTACCTGCTGATGCCATGTCTTGAGGTTAATCACACCACAGCAATTCCAGGATGCGATTGCAAACCCCTGGTGTTGTGATTCCAATGGTGGAGGTTTCATGGATGCTGCCACTTTGATCAGAGGCTCAAGGCATGACAAACCACTTAGCGCTTGCGTGAGCGAGGCAAGTTGCAGAGTTAATTGATTGACGTGGGACTCGAAAGGGGCCACTGCAGGACCCTCTGTTCTTACAGTAGATACTGGCATGACAAAGTCCAGAAAAGCCCAGGCACACTCCATATCTGTAAACAGACAAGGAGTAAGACCCAATAATTCAAAGTCATCGGTGAAGTCCAAAATCAATTTCGTTATTATCTGTGATTGGACTCTACACAACACTCTGTGGTTGTTGTGGGTGGGAAGCAAGCTTTACCCACTCCAGATCCTTTGATGATATATTTCTTAGCGATGGAATCTGGAAGAATAAATTAATCAAAAAGGACCTGTTAATCCTGGCAAGGCCGTTTGTATCCTGGTTGCTAACCCATCCAAGTATTACTTTCATGTCCTTTGGGGTTTCCGAGAAAGAGTGTCAGCAATTGGCTCCCCCAAATGAGTCTTCCGTGCTAGATCTTCATCACAGGGCGCAATACATGGCGAGACCAAGGATACATGCCAGTCCTCTGGACTGAAAACAGTGGCCACCTCCTCTTGACACCCCTGGGTGGCCTGTTCCTGTCCTGCCGAGTCGGTGGACTGGCCCACAGGGTTTGGAGCCACGGGCGGTGGCTCGTTGCCCAATTTTGGATTGGTTACAAATTTTGTTTCGCCCGTGGCCTGCATAACCACTTTTTTGCTTTCAATGTTGGGGAAAAAAGCAGTGGAGTTGCGGTTGAGACTTGGCAGATGGAGTCCTAGGGGGATTGGAGGCAGGCACCTGCACATTACCACATTTTATGGCTTTGATCTGGAGGTGTTTTTTACTTTCCTCGTTCAAATCACAAAGATCTAGAGCCAGGTCATCCTGGCTGTTCCCAGAGCTCAGTTCGGGAGAAGTTACTTTGCTAATCTGAGTACCCAGAACCCTGATCACTTTCTTTGCCACTTGCTTCTGTGTGGCCTTTGCGAGATTTAGGCATTTTTGGGCTCTTAGGAATGACTTCTTCACCTTACGAGATGGGAAGTACCTTCCCTCTTGTACTGAGTGAGTCGCTTCTATCTCACATGGCAGTGAAGGAACAACAGGTTCTTGGATGGTCTTACTGTCGATAATATCTGTCAATGCAGAAGGGCTGTCAGGTGTGGACTCAGCCCTATTGGCGAGCTCCATTCCTCCATATGGGTCGGCAGGGTCTTCCAAGGGTTGAGACTTTGCAGCCAGTTTAAACAATATGTGCTCGACCTGAAGGAGACGATCATGATGGAGTTTGGCAACTTCCAACAGATCTATAGCCTCAACGTCAGAGTGTTCAAACCCAACCTTATGGTCCTCTTGCAACACTTGCGAGTATGATCTTTGTGACAAGTAAGCATTCGAGTACACATTTTCCGTCTGAGAGCCTTGCGACCGTAGTGGAAGCAAAGTAGAAGCAGATGGTGTTGGCGCTACAACATTAGCCAACATCTTTTCAAATTGTGCAAAGTAGAATGCTTTGTATTGCTCCTCTGCAAAAATAACACCTTCCAATTTAGCCATCTTTTCTTTCATAAAGGCTAAGGAACCTTGCATTTCCCTCAGGGAACAATGGGTAAGTTTGTGTACCTTGTCCAGGAGGTTAAGTATTTGTGAAATGACAGGAAAGTTAAAATAATCGTTTGAAAAGGTGCCAGACAGTGAGCCCTCAGGCGTTGAAGAGGACTGTACCTCTTCTTTAGATGCAATAGCACCAACATCATCATTACCCAGAGTCGGGACATCGAGTACACGGGGCAGGAGGTTCCCAGGTGGATCTGCATGAGCACCATGTGTGTTGTTATAGCGAGAGTGCACACCACCTCCCTCCCCCCTTACTGGAGTGGAGGGCAAATCCCTATCAAAGGCGCTGGGTTTTTTGCAGCTTAGTTTGTCAGGAAGATGAAAGTGAACTTGTTCTCGAAAGGGAAAAGACCTAGAGGCAGGTGAGGAGGGGCCCAAAGAAAGCCGCACACGTTTTCCCAATTCACTCATAATTGTCGGCGCTAGCATTGAAGTATCCGAGACATGAGGGAAACCCTCATAATCTTGCCTGGGAGTGCAATTGATGTCGTGGACATGGGCGACATCGCAAACCACCTCCTCGTCATTTTCATTGGCTTCTTGCACCGAAAAAGTGGGGAGCATCACAGCCGGAGGGGAGATTGTTATCAAAGGCTCCGAACACGGTGCTAAATCCTCCATTCTGGGAACGTCAAATACCTCTTCTTGATCTAACACTGCCACCTCCACATCAAGCGAGGTTTGCATCGATAACGATTTTTTATTGGAAAGTAGAAGAGAAGGGGTACTAATCAGCGATTTCGGCCCCCCAGACTTCCCCAGAACATTCGGAATTATTCCAGATTTAGAGCTGCTTCTCAAGGCACGGCTCATAGTCTACACCTGGAGCGGGTACCAACAAGCAGAAGCTGCTGAAAGTATGGAGTCGGTATAAGTGGGAGTGGGACAACAAGCCAACCACAACTGAAGCCCAATACCAATATTCAAGAAAATACCGACACCCTCCCTCCCACTCTTGGGATCAGAGCCTGTGTAAAAAAACAAAAGGGATCAGGACAAAACAAAAATCCGTGCAAGGAGCAAAGAGAAAGGAGAAGAAGAGTAACTATAGGCTCGACCGTGAGCAGGATTGTGAATTGATGCTAAAGGGGTACAATTACCCATACAAAGTGTCATGGCAGAGGTTTGTAGTGGTGGATAGTCGTGTTCCCAGTAGAGACCAACCCCAGTACAACACTCTAATCTTCACTGGACACTATCTCTTTGAGGGTTACCAAGTCCAAAACACCGGAAGTCACCCAAAAGCACCACAAGCCCAAGGATCAAAGGCGTAAAGCCTGCAGTCTCCTAAGGCAATAACTGAGTGCTCGTGGGATGTGTCCGGCACACAAATTTACCATCACCCCCAACCACCATATCCCGTGTCACTCAAAAGCCTAGATCAAGTTGCCATTAGTCAGGTACCATATTAAGCCAGCTCAAAGTTGGTGTAATGCCCCGTTTTGCCCCTGTGCTTACAGACAAAAGAACTTGCAAACCAAGGGGATTAGTACCCTGAGGCGCGTCGCCCCACGCGCCGCGAACAGCAAACAGTACTTGGCGGGTACTTTGCGGTGCGCGACGCGGGTGCGCCTTGATGAGAATATTTAAGGAAAGTGGGTGGGCGTCACAAGGCTGAGGGGGCGGAGCCTCCTCAAACAGGAACACCTTCAGGGAAAGAAAACCATAAGATAGAAAAGGGGTGTTTACACACACAAATTGCCAAGTTGAAGTCCTAACAACAACAAGCCACACAACTTCTGTGGCACACAACTTCAGTAAGCAACAAAGGGAGTCCACAATCACCTTCATCTTCCTCCGTTCAGGGCCAGGCAGGTGTGTGCCACCGGCTAAAACGTCCTCCAAAGAAAAAGTCTGTGCTACGGCACCGAAGCTGCTCCAAGTAGTCAGGGCGACGGCAGCGAGGCTTAGTGATCAAATAAGGGCCAGCAGCAGGCAGCAAACAGTACTTGGCGGGTACTTTGTGGTGTGCGGCACGGGTGCGCCTTGAGTAGAATATTTAAGGAGAGTGGGTTGGCGTCATAGGGCTGAGGGGGCAGAGCCTCCTCAAACAGGAACACCTACAACTTCCTCCCTTCAGGGCCAGGCAGGCGTGTGCCACCGGCTAAGATGTCCTCCAAAGAAAAAGCCTGTGCTACGGCACCGAAGCTGCTCCAAGCAGTGAGGGCGACGGCAGCGAGGCTCAGTGATCCAATAAGGGCCAGCAGCAGGCAGCAAACAGTACTTGGACGGTACTTCGTTTTCTCTTTTGCTTTTCAAATGTCAGTTTGAATTTTTAATAGCGATTAGCGAACTATGTCTGCATTTCCTACAGAAACATTTTTCAAAAATATACTAATTGATCAACGCTGCTTCCTTGCCCGAAACATGGTTATTAATCCTCCATCTGTCCCTCTCATGTTATTTCTAATTGTTTCCTGGCATCCGGAGGTATGCAGAATGACCTCCATTACTTTTCTTATTTACTGTTAACAGTTAAATTACTTTTTATAACCATTATCACCATTTTGGAACTGTTCTTTTGGAAGTTAAATCACCCATAGCAGTTACAACTAAACTAAAATTTGTGTGATCTTATTTTCCAAAAGCCTAGATGGCATCTAGCTGGCTTCATTTTATTAAGGAAAGTTGGAGGAGTTTCTGTGATCAATAATAAATCTCCCCACACCCCCATCTCCACTGATTTTATTTAATATGTCAAGTTGTAATCTCAGGTTAAGTGCTTAGACGTTGTAGCCGATGGATGTCCGGGCCATTTGCGTTCTATTTTAATATCTGGTTTGTTGTAGGAGCCTAGTCACATGTCCCTTTGGCAATTTAGGTGGTTCAGCCAACTCCAGATGGCTCAAAACGGATTCGTTTCTAGATGTAGAAAAACGGAACATGTACAATCTGCTTGCAGGAACTTGTGACCATCAGTGGAGTAAATAATACAGCCTTATCAACTGATGGAGGGGTGTGTCATTATCCCAAGCAATAATGGCCCCTCCTGAGATCTATAAGGCTATTAGCACATGGTGGTAGTAACAATACTTGTTTGGGAGTTTTCATGCTGAAGTAAAAGATTGTGTTTTATGAGTGCGTAAAGTAAATAGACAAGCTGTGTTAGTAAATTAAATGTGATTTTACTTTGTAGCATTTAAATAGCATGGCTGTGTTCAAATTAAGCATATTAATTGCAACTTGGTTGAACTGGAACAGGTTTAACATGACCGTGCATGAGGTGTAATGCAAAATTAAATCATTTCTCTCTAAGAAAGTGACAGCATTTTCCAATGTTTTTATTTTTGACTTGCATGTGTTATTGCAGCAAAAAAAAGTCCTTACAGAGAGGAAGTTTCTTGTTGAAACAAAATCTTGCCTGGAAATTGCATTGTTGTTTCAAAGTGTGCTTCTGAAAACAGAAGGTTCAGAATGCAGTAAAAACCAGTCCTCCTGTAAACATTTGTTTGTTGTGTGACTGGCCTTGATGTCAGCGCAGAACCATCTATCGAATGGATAGCTTCCACAAGCTGTTTGTTATACATGGGCATTCTATGGAGGGTAGCAAACTGTGTATCAACAAAGTTTCCTGTGGCTCCACAGTCTAGAAGAGCCTTGGTTTCTACGGGGAGCAACCCTGGAAGATACAAGTTATCCCTATGTACATGAGTTGACCCACCGGAGTAGGAGGGGGAATGTTCCTTTGCAGGGCCTGTGTAGGGGCTTGCCTGTCCCCTCAGTACCCTGCGAGCCCAATTTGATTCCCGGTCTTTTTGGGACAACTCCTAACCGTATGACCGATTAAACCGCAATAAAAACACAGATTGATTTTTCTCTGTCTTTTTCGTTCTTCATGATTTACTGGTCCTCTGTAGCCACCTATTTGCATGGGTTCTGAATGGTTGTTGTCAGTAGACGAGTAAACCAGGCTTCTTATGGGGTTTCTACTCCATTCAAACCTCTTTCATTTGACTCTCCGTTCTCCATGCCTTTGTTCTATTTGGAGAGCAAGTTCGATACCTCTGTCTGTAGTGGTGGGTGACGGATGTACCTGTGAGATTGCGTCTTTGAGGTCTTCTTTCAGACCTCTATAAAACACGGTGGGTTGTACATCATTCTCCCAAGCTATTTCTGCAACTAAGTATTTAAAACAAGCTTGGTAGGATACTAGATCCTGATTTCTGTGCTTAATTTCTAGAAGTTTATGGCGTAAGGTTTTTTGACAGAGATTACTCTCGAACATCTTGCGAAAGGCGATGGGGAAAGCATTGTAGTCTTCCAGTATATACGCCTGGTTGTTAATCCACAAGGTAGCCCAAGTAAGAGCTGGCCTGTCAAGGTTCATTAGAATGAATATGACTTTAGCTTTATCTCTATGGTAGATCTGGGCCCGGTTCATGAAATGTAAGAGACACTGTGCCATGAACTTTTGGAACCCCTTAGAGTTCCCAGTATATTTGGTGGGCATTGATGACAATGGTACATGTGCTCCTACTCCGGTATCCGGGGATAAAGTCCTTTTCCCATCATCGGAAGAAACAATAGAAGCGCCATAGCTATATTGAAAGGAAGCCGGTTTTGTGGTATTTTGTATTCCTTTCTAGGGGTCAGAACCTGTCCCTTTCTCTGACTGTAGGGTATGTATTGTATGTTGTATCGAGGTTACTTGGGAGGCCATGGCAATTTTATTGTGATGATAATTGGGCATCTCAGCTTGTATTGTCTCTATTGCCATATTAGACAAAGACAATTTCCTGGAGAAAAGGTTTGCATTTGAGCTAATTTGCATATCCACAATGCCTTGCTGTTGTGGATCAGATCTGGAGATGAACTTCTAGTAAAAAAAAAGATGTAAGATCTAGATATACATTTTTTTTGCAAAGTTTGCTGGGATTCTGTCAAGAGGGGGAACATTTAAGGGGGTCTCAACATTTTTATATGGCTTATAACTTTGTTGCCATTTGAAAAATGGGGACAAAAATGTTCAGACATAGACCCAACCTTGAATTTTGTGCAAAGTCTGAATGGTTTTTGTCAAGTGGGGACTAAGTTATAGGACTAAAGTGAAGAAACCGAGAAGTAAGGCCCTTATGTGGGTAGTTGCGCACACATTATTATTAGTTCACTCAGAGAGTTATTATGATGTGAGGGGGGGGGTCCTTAGCAGCAGTAGCAGAGCGTAGAAGGGTAACTTCTCGGCACCCCTTCTATACAATAAACAAAAGGTAAGGTAATGCCTGCCAATCTGCGCTACCCCAACCAAACAGTAATCTGAGGTTAGTTTGGTACCAAAAAGTTTTCACAATACCACACTCTCGTGGGTTATACAGTAAGTATTTTTAATTGATAAAAGCAAAGAAACACTACACGCCAACACGTGTTTCAGCCCTCTCTGGGCCGTCCTCAGGGCGTATGCACATAACAAATTAAGTGTAGCTTAATATGGTTCGCATTGCCCGATAAGTCACCTCTGTAGGGTCGGTTAGTTCGAGTCGGGAGATGGCACTGGTAACAGTGCTGGAGAGCGTAAATGCGGAACAGGCAGTGTGCTACTGCAAGTCTAATATCCGTAAAATACGAGCGTCATCATAACACGCCTGAATGCGTTCCTGCACGGTAGTTTCTGCCGGCAGGCAGTGGTTCTCTGAGCAAAGTAAGGGTGTGGCAGCCTGTTACCAGTGCCATCTCCCGACTCGAACTAACCGACCCTACAGAGGTGACTTATCGGGCAATGCGAACCATATTAAGCTACACTTAATTTGTAATGTGCATACGCCCTGAGGACGGCCCAGAGAGGGCTGAAACATGTGTTGGCGTGTAGTGTTTCTTTGCTTTTATCAATTAAAAATACTTACTGTATAACCCACGAGAGTGTGGTATTGTGAAAACTTTTTGGTACCAAACTAACCTCAGATTACTGTTTGGTTGGGGTAGCGCAGATTGGCAGGCATTACCTTACCCTAAGTTATAGGACTATTGTCTGTACATACATGTTGACACTTTGAAAAAATAAAACTTGTGTAAGGAGCATTGGCAAGGACCGGAAAGCATGGTTTTGCAAATGTGTCCATGTTTTATTATTTGACAAGTGTCATAATGTAGGTGCAAAAAAATAGTGATACACCTTTGGGGTCTGAGCTATAGCCTGTGGCCATTGGGTAGTGTCCAGATTGTCTGGGTCATGGCATAAGGTCATGACCTGACAATCTGGCTACTGGCCATGACCATGAGGGACGACCAATGGGGTTAAAGTGGCCATGTCTACCAGGGACCGGCTATGTGGTAACGTTTTTCGAAATTGGGATAGGTTTCAAAGGGATAAAATATGTGCTCGTGTGTACAGGTTGAAGAGCCGGATGGGATTGCATCAAATATGCACGAGGAGGGTCAGGAAGAACTGGAAAGCATGGTTTTGCAAATGTGTCCTGTGTTTTTTTTTAATAAATAGTAAGTACACAACACAGTAAAATACCTTTGCTGTCTGAGCAATGCGCCTGGCCGTCGGCAAGGAGACATGTGTACTGTAATTTGCTTATTGATGCATGCAGCATGGTCGAAGCAGTAGGTTTGAATGGGAAAACATATTCTGCTTGCGGTTACAGCCTGAAGTGGTGGACTAGATTACAACAATCCTGCGTGACGAGCATTGGCAAGGACCTGCAGGCATGTTTTTGGAAACATGTCTTGTGTATATCTTTCCAAAGTGTAACGATGTAAGTAGAAGAACTAGTAACATACATCTGGTGTCTGGGCAGTGGGCCTGGCCCTCGGCAAATGCAAATTTGTACTCTGATTTGCTTATTGGAGAATGCAGCATTGGCCAAAGCCTCATGGATTTGGAGACTGGCCATGGTTGCAAGCCAGGAACACTGTCCATTGGTTACATTATAATGGTATAGTGGACACTGAACTAGGATGCAGGGTAGGTGCAGTGAGTAATAGGGGTGGTTTGTTTCAGTTCAGCTGGGGGTCATGGTGGAACCTTATGCCGTAGGCAATTGAACAATTATTTCCATCCCCAGTATGCACTGCTGATAACAGACATAAGTATGTGTTGCAAAAAATATGTTTCTTAAAGGAGCTTTATAGTTCTTTTATATGTGTGAAAAGAGGAATTATTAATATCTTATACAGTGATGTAACACCATGAAACATTTTCACTTATAAAAATCTATTAAATTCACAGAAAACACTTTGTTAAAGGGATGTTATGGTTAAGATGCAGCCTACCTTTGGGGCCCCTCTGCTCCAGTAGTTCCCCAGTGGCGTCCCATCTCAGCATACCTTGGCATTTCCCTCCTGGGTTCTCATGAGCTCTTGCCCATCCGTACTGCCCCTTCTATTTATGCACTTCTCTCACTGCACAATACATATGTGCATTTATAGGAGCATTGTGTACAATTTTTGGGGGTAAGTAAGGGAAATGTAGATGGAAAAGATTTGTAAAAGATTGTTAAGTGACAGTTGGTATGTGGGAGCGTAATATGGCCATAGGGTTCTCGCTTTGCCTTCTGCAAGCCACCATGGAAAGGGAAGAGGGGCTCTGTACGTAGCCCAGCCTTTCCTTTCCATGGTGGCCATCTTAGCATAGGATTTTCCTTCCTAGAGCAGGAGACTGCGTGCATTCCACTGTAGGAAGGAAATTCCTTTAAAAAAAAAAGAAATGTATAACCCCGGGTTACCACTTTGGCAACCCAGGGTGCTAATGGCCTTCATCTCCTGTAGCAGTGGCCGGAACGAGGGATAACTGTCTGGAGCCCTCCATATCCGCCCTCTTTTCGCTTGGACCAGTAACTTGGGCTGCCTGGACGTTATTCCCCGTTCCAGTCCCTGGAACGGGGGATGAATGCCACATTATTCCCATTCGCATAACACAAAATGCTAATGAAAATCTTATTGCGTCTATGTACTTTACTGAGAAATGTAAAGTAGATGGATTCTAGAAGAGTATTTTTTTGTTCTCTTTCTTAACTGTGAAAGGTTGTTCCTAAAGGAACCTTTTTTTTGTTTTTTTATTTTTTTGCAGGAGAGGTTCGAAAGTAAGGTGGGGAGGGAAATGAGGGAAGAGACACCAAGCACTAATATGGAGAGGGAGGTGGACAGGGGAAGATGTTGCATCCGTGTTTCATTTTAGGTAGGGGGCAGTGTTTCTCATGCTTGTTGTTTGAGGCTTCAAAAGCACTTTGAATATGCTCCTCCCTGCAAAGTGTTGTGTTGCAGTCTATACAGAGGACTGTTGTCTTTGAAAAATATGGATCAATAGCCTCTTTTATTGTTTGCA
Organism: Ambystoma mexicanum; assembly: GCF_040938575.1. Classification (NCBI taxonomy): domain Eukaryota; kingdom Metazoa; phylum Chordata; class Amphibia; order Caudata; family Ambystomatidae; genus Ambystoma; species Ambystoma mexicanum. Next base: position 254,932,976 of record NC_090940.1, on the reverse strand, counting down.
AGGTAGCTGGTGGGATTTTGTGTCCCACAGAAGTAGGCTGTGTGGTTACAGTATTGGTTGAGGAGGATGAGGTGGAGGAAGACCGCCTACTACTTGCTAAGAAAGGAACAAACATTCTGAGAGCATTGCGCTGGTTGGATTGGGTGTGATGGCGCATGGAGGTGGTCCCATAGGATACCATCCATAAGATCAATCCTACTTTTAATTTTGGCCCTTCGATTGGCTTCCTTGAGGTTTCTTTTTGTATAACCCCTTTGTCTAAATCTTTGACCACATGCATCTCTGAAATTGTGGTTGTACATTCACTGCAGTTACATCTTGCTCTAATACGTTCACCACCTAGAATATTATTAATAAATTAATAATACATTTCAAAAAGATGCAGATTGGCTCAAACTGACTGTTGGTGAAATGGTCTGATGCAACCCTGTCCTTGTTGGACGAAATTGGCAGTTCTTTGGATCAACTACTTTCTGACTGCGAGAGAGTAAAGAGGAAAACTCAGGAGCACGACTGGATTCAAACTTTAGAGCTAGTTGCAGACTTTCCCTCTGAAATCAACAGCCGAAACATGCCCTGCACTTATCTGAAACTCTTTCCTGACAAAAGGGCCAGGGATTTCTTTCTGCGGATAAGACTGAACCTACATCCAACTAACGAAATCAGAGCAATCAGAGGCCAGGTGGACGACAATTTCTGTCATTACTGTCAGGAGTCCGGTACGCCTGAGTCTCTCTTCCATTTGATGGCTCGATGCCACGCTTTGAAAGTCCAGCGTTCCAAAAATTTCCGTTCCCTTTTTTTGGACTTTGCTCTGACAGAGGAGAAAGTATGGTGGTTGCACTTGATGTCACGACACAAAACATGTCACGTTTTAGCAGTGATGAAATTCTTGCTGGAGGTTTTGCCAGATAACGGATTGTTGAGAACATTGTAATTGTTTCTTTTTTCTTTCTTTTTCGTCTCCTAAATGGATACATGATCCTGATTTTTTTGTTAATTGTTTTGCAAAAAAAATTGCTTATGCAATTTTGATGCAAATAAAATAAAAAAATGTAAAAAAAAAATGAAAATTCCGATGACAGCTGGAGGCCAGTAAGGTAGGGTTAACCTCAGTCACTTTGCGAAAAGTTCTTGTTTGTATTCCACATTGTATTCCATTACAAATTGTATTCCACAATTTGTAATGTAAACATTAAGGTTCAAAAAAGAAATTATGTTTGTGTGCCATACTGACTGTTCATTGCTTGAAAATGCCACATTGACACCCTATGTCTGCTCTCCCACATTCCAAGAGTTCTGCAACTGCAACACCCAGGTGTTAACCCTCTAATGCGAGGGACATGTAAGTAATGCATGCAGACATCTTAGTGCCCTGGTCTGAAATGTAATTGCTATGCTCCAAGTCTATGGATGTTTTAGAAGAAAGAGTTTTTTGATTAATGTGTTTATTGCTCCCATTTAATCTTGGCTCTTCTTGCGGTTTCTATTATATCCGTGTACAAGGACTCAATATGTCATGGTACAATGGAGCTATGGATTGCTTCTCTGTCTTGCTCCGGTTCAGAGATAAATGCTGCGGGTTAGTATCAAAATGGCGTTCGCCACTGTTCAGTGCACAGCTAGTTCACTGGAGCTGCTGAATAGACCATCAACCTTTAGAGATTTAAATGCAATTCCTTCTTGTCCGATTGTAGTCTCTGTGCGGGCCCTGAGCCGATGCAATCGCTCACTGTGTATTAAGTCTCTGCTCATGGTTTATTTTCAGTAGGAAAAGGCATGAAAGACATAATATGCCTTTTCATTTCGATCTCTGTACTTGCATTCAAGAATCCTGCATTTACAATGGCAGGGCAAAGCGCCCCCACATTTTAACTGGGCGCTGCCTTCGTTTCTAGATGCCGGACCAATTAATAAAGAATTTGGACACGACAGGATTCTACTTTTGAGAATTGCGGATCCTATCTTTAACATTCTTAATATTTGTTCAAGTTCACAAACTCTTGAAACTTTAAATTGTCCTAATTAATCTCTTTTACTCACTTAGACTTTCCCAAGGATTATCCAGGAACTACTTTTCGGGACCTTTAAAATGCCCAGACCTCAATTCACAAGTGGTTCCAACAGGAAAGATACCCTCCAGATTCTCGAGCTTGCCAAGACAATCTTGTGCCAGACACCAGGTATCTCCATACTGGTGGTAGATGCCTTCAGTTTGTCTCCTTAGAACCACATGCACCAGAGCCGGTCAGTGACCTTTTTTTTATTTAAAAAATATATATTTTTGTTTATTCCCAAAATTAACTAAGTGGTCTATCAACAATCATAACACATCAGTGTATCACTTTACAGTTATACCTAATAACAGCAAACCGTTATAACCTGTTGAACTAGCAGCATGCCTAACTAACTTTTGTGGGCTCTATTTTGGTGCAACTTCTTCTGGAGTACAATGGATCTGTGGTGTTCATCTATAACCCAGATTCTTCTTCCCCGCACCTCAAGCTGACCATCTCCATCCATGCACTGTCCCTTTTGTCGAACCCAATCTTTTAGTGCCTTCAAGTGCCTCAGGGAGGTTTGTCATCCTGCGAAAGAAACATCAATTGCACCAACGCATGCCAAACTACTGATTCTGTATGGACCAGCACTTGGTCACGGAACACCCTAAGCAGACAGCCCTTCGGCGTCAATTTAAATTGTGTAATGCCACCTGTTTTTGTCCTCTCATCTTCCTCTGAAAACCTCTTAATCATTACACAGTCCTAGAACATGTGCATTATGTCCACACCTTCTGAGGGACATCTAGGGCACCCTGTATCCTTCGAACCAGGGAAATGTGGTGTCCTATATGCTCTGTGAAGTACATAGAAATGAGTGAGTTTTAAAGGGGAGTTTCTGTATATGGTCTTGGTGTATAATAATGTGTTTGGCCATTCTTGCTCTGTGTGACTGTTGGTAGCGGTGACAAGAGCTTCTGGAATAGTCTTGGGAACCAGTGACTACCCTCTGATATGTCTCGTACAATAATCCTAAAATATCATTGTCCTCCAATTCATCTGACAACCCTGACATTTAGTCGTGGGGTCATGTAATAAACTAGAATATGTCAAAACTGTCCTGTGCGCACTCCTGTACTATGTAAATATTCATTAAACTCTTGAAGCTTCCCATCCTCCAAGACCAGATCTCCAAACATCACAACCCCCTTTTCTACCCATTGTGACCTAATGACTTTGAGGTCCCCTTCATTTTCCCTTTAACCCGCTGCCAGGGGGATATAACCAGTCACTCACTCTAGGAATGTTTGCCTATAGCCCAGGAGGACAAAAGTGTTGTCTTTGAGTTCTGCAGGGCATTGTGCAACATTTTGTTACACCTCGGCATGATGAAGAAATTACATATGTAGCACTACACTAAAGTATCCAAACTGAATATGGCTTTAGACATTAGGAAGATGATTGATTGCTCAATTTAGTCTGGAGAATGATGAAACATGGGTGTTTTTTTTTCTATTGCGCACCATTTTCACAATAATCCAGAAGAGTGGCAAGTTGAAATGTTGCAATGGAAAAGCGACTAATTTGCATTCACCAATTTCAAGTGTTGTTGGTTTTCTGGAGCATATTGATGAACTGCAGATTTATTTCTTGATCTACTTGAGTGGGTAATCATGTACTAACAGCACCCTACATGTAAATTTGTAGGAAGGGAGGTATAAAGCAACCACTTTGATCTAGTATGGGGAAATTCGGAGATCACTGGATCAAAGCTCTACTAAAGTGCCCCAGCATTTTTTCATCATCCAACCCCAAAGTTTGTAGAGTATCAATGAGGGATATGTGAAGGCATCATGAAGCAAGACACAGACAACAGATTCAAAGTTCAAACAAAAATGGTTTATTAAATCAAATGTCAGGATGGTAAAAGGCCTAGCTTTTCCTACCCAAACAGAACTAAGGAAAGTCTGGTTCAAAGAGTTCAATTTAAAAGTCTGTCTGTGTTCAAAACCTATCCTTGTCCTCACAACTAAAGCTAAACAATGTGTAGGGATGTCAATAATAAAAGAAATGGGGATCAACATAAAGTGCCAAACTTTTCCAACCCTCAGTTTCTTCTTGAGCTTCCCTTCCCCAAGTTAAAGAAAGTTCCCCAAAAGTCTCAATTACCTTTCTCAAAAACTGTTCCACAAATTGTTGAGGTTCCCTTCCTCCAAGTTCAAGGTAACATAGGAAAAGGGGTATTGAAGCTATGTCCTCAAGACAATATTATAGTTCGCCTAGTCTTGGGGTTCCCTTCCCCAAGACTCAAATGTATCAACTTATACTTTGTTTCTGTCTTCAAGGTTCATCACAATTTTTTTTTTTTTATTGTGTGATTTAGTTGAAAATAAACCAACCTTTCAAATACAATAAGTCAAATAAAATATTTTGGAATTTAAAAACAGACAAAACTTTTTCCCTCATTTTCCTATTCACAATACAGTGAAACAAATAAAGAAAAAAAAACACATGATTTTAGACAATACAAAGTATAACCAACAATACATCAGCTATATCTAGTCATAGATAGATTTCACTGTGTAAATATTCACCAAGGTATGATAGAAAAGCAAAATTCAAGCATGGAAACATTGTAAATTGCAGAATTCAACTTAGTTGACATCAGGGCTGTTGATGAATTCACTTAGTTTCTAGATTTAGGCTCGATAGAAAGTTAACAGTGGCAATCTGCAGTGGTAAATAACCAGCGCCTAGTATTAAAGACCAGGTCAAGTCTTGAAGAGCAAGGCATAAATATTTACAATGTCTGGCATAATGAATTTCCTGCATCGGCCGGAGGGCCTTACATTCCGTAATAAGATGCACCAAGGTTTCGCGAGTGTCCATCGACATGCGAAAGCAGCAAAAATTCTCACAAGGGCTGAAGAGACTACTTTTGGCCTGTAAATCTCGTGTGACCCATAAGTTAAATCGCACTCTTAAGATGTTGTTGCGAAATTTATGTGAAGGGCACCGAATTAAATGGGCTCTTAAGGTGCGTATTTTTTTGTGTGGGAAGCGGTATTCATCAGCATCTTGGTACGAAAGGCATGCTGTTCGTGTGAGAGACCAATCTGCATGATACAATTTTAATTTAGCTTTGTCTGGATTTTGCAGTAGTAAATCCAGTGAAATATCTGCCAAGATTAGCACGCGATAGACACTTGTCAACCAAGATTTGATAAACGACTGCTTTGGTGAGAAAATGTATGATGAAAGATGTTTTAACAGAACTTGCAGAGTGGTTGAGAGCAAACATTTCCTGAAAAAGGAACATTGACGCCAGTTGAAAACAGCCTGCAAAGAAACTAAACCTAGTTCGTATCTTATCCAGGCGACTGGGATACAGTTTGGAAGGTGTAATATTCGGCGCCAATATTTTGCTTCCCATTTTGTAAATTGTAAAGAAGGATTATCTTGAAGGGTTTTCGAGACCGTACAATAGAGCTGGGGTAGTTTTCATGGTCCAGAAATGCCAGGCTGGCAAGATGGAAAATTTGCCATATTTATACATCAAAATACTGGCTTGTGAGATGAATGTTGTTAGCCTTGTCTCTAGGCGTGTAAGGTGGCCTATTGGATGAATAGAACTCTCGAAGAGGGTGCCAAGGTAGGTGTAATGTGGCACCATGTTTATAGGAATATGATTAAAGGTCCACACATGGGATAGCGGGCCACGCCTTCTTGGGAAATATGCAATGATTTGTGTTTTAGAAGTGTTTATTTTCAGTTAATTGTTTTGAGTGTAGGTAAAAAAAGCATTCAACAATCGTTGCAAACCTACCTGTGTTCTGGAGATGAGCACTAAATCATCAGCATATAGTAGCGTTTGAATTGGATGATTGTTTAATTTAGGGGAGTCCGAAATCGCACTGGACAAGTCATATCTAACATCCTGAATGAAATCATTAAAGACTGCCGATGCCAAAAGACAACCTTGTTTAAGGCCTCGTGAGGTGTTGATCTGTTTTGAAAGCATACCATCTAACGAAAGGCGAACTTTAATCGAGGTTCCAGAGTGTAATGCATGTATCACATCTAGTAGGGTTGCAGGACATTGGTCTCTACGCAGCTTCGCTAATAGGAGCACACGGCTCACTGAGTCAAAAGCAGCATTGATGTCAATGAACGCAAAGAATACTTGTTGTTTCTGCAGGTGGCACTGCATTTTAATCGAGTTCAAAGTAAATAAATTGATCGAGGTGCCCATTCCTGCAACAAAACCCATTTGATGGGGGTCACGCAAGTGCGAATGTAGGGTCCAGTTATTGAAGTCTGCAAGAATCATTTTGGTGAAGACTTTCCCCGGGACATCTAGGAGGGCGATAGGCCGATAGTTAGCTGGGAGGCTACGATCACCCTTCTTGAAGATAAGAATGATGATAGATGTCTTCCAGGAACTAGGAATCGCACGAGTGAGTAAGATGTTCTTAAAAATAATGTAGAGAATGTGGGCCCATTCATCAGGCTGTGCTTTAAGCATAGAGTTACAGAGCCCATCAGGACCTCTCGCTCTAGATGAACTGGCTTGCATAATGATGGAACGAATTGATAGTTCAGACAACTGTAACTGCCAAGGTGAGTCAGCTGAGGGAATATATATGAGATCATCGAAAGCTGGGTCAGCATATAAGGAGGAGAAATGGGTGATCCAGTCAGATTCCAGGAAGCCGTTGATTTGCGCGTCACCCTGTAGATTGTAGATTTGGTCATTTAGTAATTGCCACATCATCGCCAAGTTTTTATTTGACATGGCAGTTTGCATGGAAATACTGTCACGCTGAAACTGAGATGCTTTTTTGCTCCTGAGCCAGTTTTTATAATGGCATTTGGCAGTTTTAAAGAGTTGCCAGCTTGAGGGGTCATTCATAGATAGTATTTTTCTCCTGACCTTTCTATGTTCAGCTTTGACACGCTGGGTATCTGCGTCGAAGATATGTGGATGGCAGACACGATTGTGCCGCAAGATGGTAATAGTTTGCATAAAAGGTTTTAAAAGCTCAGGGTACTGAGCACCTTTGTGTTGCAACACATTGTCTTCTAGGATGTTTGTGAGAGACATAATCTTGCCTGAGTTCCATCGAAGACGACTTCTGGCAGGATTTACCGTTGCCGCAGCGTGTAAGACCTGTCTGGTTGAAACTTCCCCAAAGTTCCATGTGATCTGCGCAACAATTTCAGGTACATTTTACACTCCTTCAGATTTGTACTGACAGCTCAAAAAAAGGGCTCCTGCTTGCTTTGATTCACAAAGTCTTTGACTTTCACAATTCAGGGCTCCCTGGTCTAGGCGCAGTTGTCAGACCATACGGTCAACCCATCATAGGTTTCGTAACCAGGACCCATAGGCTCTTCAGCCCACACAGGTTCTTCTGTAGGTGCCCCTGTGTACAGATTCACAGTCACTTAGCTCCTTGTGTTGGCCTCTTGGCTTTATATTTATGTTCACACTCTCCTGCCTTCTCCTGATTAGTCTCTTGGATTTGCCATCAGCTGTCACATGCCTTATGCCAATCTTTGGTCTTGCCAAACTGTTTCCATTCATCACATTTTCGTTGAGTTGTTCTTATGTCTTCCTCACCTTTCTGTCGCACTCTCTCACACTTGTGCCCTTATGTCGTATGTTGAACTTTCATACATTTCCTAGGGCTTTTGCCAATACTTGTTCCCCCTGGGTCTTTTGACAATGTCCATACTTTATTGTGTAATGCTTGTTTTCTTTTCTTTAATGCTCTTTTGCTTGGTATTCACAATTTCACTATACCCTTTTGGCTATTGTTAAGTCGTGTTCCAAATTCGTAAATGCCTTTTGTCTGTAAGCAATGCTTTCTGCAAAAGGCTTTTTCACTTCACACCGAGTTCGGTTTTCAAATTGCACCTTTCTTTCATGGTGTTCCACTCTATGATCTTGGACTGCAAAGTCTTGCTTTCTTTACACAATCTCATGCAGCTTCTATAGGCTTGGGTACTGTGTGTTCCCCATAGTCTCCATTAAATGTCTTTCTATTTCTCAATGTCATTTGGCTTGGGCAATGCTAGTTTCCCAGACTTCCCAACTTCCACTGGGTGTGCCTTTCTTATTCACTGATATCAGTATTCAAAATATATTGGTTTTGCTTTGTTCATATATTTGCCATGCCCGGGCACCCTTTGTCTTGTGGCGGACTCACCAGTACTCTACATGGCCTCGGGGAGAGCTTCTTATGGGACCCACTTTTCTACAGTGTCCCATTATGCCTGTGCCCTGGCTCCTCTCTTTTCCATCTCTCTGTCAATAACTGTTCTTTAGGATCGTGTTTCCTAATATGGCTCTGCAGTGCTGGCGCTGCCTTAGGTGTTTCCAAGTCTCTCTCCGAGAACCACCAATCTGCTTGTAGCGTGCTTCTTCTACCGTAGTTCAATAAACTTTCCACTGTGTGTTTTCCACGGGCTTCTCAGCATGCCAGGATATGCACCCTCCTGGCTGCCGCTTCCAACCCTAACACTGACCACATCTGTGCCCCCAGCTAGAGCCTCGACATTTCTCTGTCTGACGGGTTGTGTTTTAAATGACCCACTCAGCTGCCTCGATTCCCAACAACTAGACTGCTGATACAACTTCAGAGACTGCTGTTGGTTTCCATTGCCTCTTCCACTCTCAGTGCAAGAGTGGTGTTTTCTGGCCCTCTTCTTCCTCGTCACAGTACCAGAGTGATAATTGTTACACTGTCTTCCCGAGGGAATGTAGGGAAAGGACTGATAATAGCACATAAAGGTTAGGGGAATGGCAGGTTTGGCTTGAGGGGGAAAGGGGAATATCGCGTCTCATCCAAGGGTACCTCACCTCCCCTGCCCAAGTCACCTCCACCTAGGTAGTCCTCCCTCGCTTCTCCGTCCCAGGGTCAGGATCCAAAAGTGATGGCCTTTCCCTGGCCACCTGAGAAGAGGATCCAAGGGAAATAGATGTGAGGGCACCCTCAGGTTTCTCAGATATCCCTATATTTAGGAGAATTTTAATGGAACTTTAAAAAAAGAAAATCCTGATTAGTCAGTGTTTCCGAATTTCGAATCCCCCTACCACATTATGCATGGGTGTGATGGTTATAGGGGAGGGAGTGGAGCCCAAGAGGAGTTTCAGGGCGGATGGCCATGAAGGGTAAAAGGGGGGGAAGAACGAAAACAGATGGAAATCAGTTAAAAGCAGGCTTTTATGGAGCCGCCTTGTACTGTCAATGAGATATTTAAAAAGGCTGCAATAGGGAATTATATGTTAGCATGATGCAAAGGTACTGGGATACTGTTTTTAACTTAACTGAGCCTTAGGTGTGATTATTCCATCATCTTTTAAAATTACTATACTAATATCTAAACGTTATCACCTGCGCAAATTGCTTTGTCGTGCACACAATAATATAAAACTTTAAAGATATTTAGAATCCTTTGTCACATAAGAGCAATTATGCTGATGAATGTAAAATTGAATGCCATCTGGCGGGTGCCTTTGATGACCATAGCCAGAGGATACTGTGCAAAAACCTGAGGAAGTGTAAATATTGCATACTATATTCATAAAGATCTGATGCCCAGCCTTTTGGAGGTGATCTCCTAAAAGTTATTTTCCTCTGAAACAGCAACCTCCAAGCCAACAAAAGAGAAAGGGGGTGGGGAGGGGAGAGTTCAACATGTGAAAAGGATCACACCCTTTCACTTTTTTATTTAATTAATGAAAATTATAACGAAAACAATGCATGCAATGTTTGTCACAAAAATGTTTACAAATCTTTTTAACATTGATTAACGGAGCAGAGGACCAGCGTCCATAGCAATGGGTAAGTAGATGTGTCTATAAGACAAGATGATGCAAGGGAGGTCGCAACACGAACCAAGGATAAGGGCAGTAGAGCATGATAGAGGAACAGGACAGTGGATGAAGGGCTGAGGGGTAAGTGCCGTAGGGTTCTTAGAGGGCCAAAACATGCATGTAGCAGTAGCTTTGAGGTTATATAAATGAGTTGTACACTATTGGCTGCGTTGCTGGTAATATGGACCATTTTGAATTGTGATCTAAAGCTTAATGAAAGCCAGTGTAATCATTAGTTTGGGCTATTAGGTGTCGTTTGCAACAGCTATAAAGATCAAACTATTGCATTTGAGTACAGATTTGTACAGATGGGGAGGAAGGGAATATGACGAGACACACACAGGAATGGCATATGATGAGGCACACAGAGTGTATAGGTATTGTTTGGTTATGAGCCCACCCATTTCCTGCCTAGGTGGAGTATGTGATGAATGTGGTCATCTGTGGTCCGCGATGGGACCAGAGGGCTGGAGAACCATGGAGTAACACAGCAGTGATGAATCTGCAAAGCTCTTGGAGCTATTGCATTTGTTTTTGAAAACTACTGTTCTCAACCTTCCCAGCATTTCAGAAGACAAAATTGAGCCATCAAATCCTCCCTGTATCAGGAGTAAGTCTAGACTTAATAGTAAAAGCAATTGTCTTATGTGTGATGTGCCGAGCGATATGCAGTGCTTGCACCTGGGTGTGACTTTGAAGTAGAAGTATGTAAGGGCGTTGCTCTGCTCAGAGGGGCGGGGGGCCAGAACATCAAGATGGGTGCTGAGTTACATGCCCCGGCCTCGACCCACATAACGAGTGCTTTATTGCATTGAAGAATATATTCAAGTACATTAAAAGAACAAACACTTGTGGAAACCAGCAATGCGCAAAGAACTCCCGTACTTCCATCTGAGGAACCGAGGCGGATGGGTTTGCTTACCATCAGTGTTGAGAACCTTGCACTGGCTGTGTCTTTGGCTCCTCTATCGAAGGGAGTGGAGGAACGTGTGTATTGCCCTATCTTGTTCAATCTGCCATTAGTAAGTCCATATGGTACGGGCCCTGCCTTGACCGTTCGTCCTGATGGTTGCAAGTCGGATGAGTTGACTGGGAGACTTCACTGCTTACAAGGTGAGACTCAGCTGGGCAATGAGAGAACGGTGGATGGAGTGAAAGGGTGTCTCCAACATTTGGCACATCCTCTGTGGGCTGTAAAATCCTTGGACTCTTGCAAAATACAAAAAACATTGATGAAAGTCTCAAAAGCCTGTCGGGAAAGAGAGGGCCTGATAATATTGGGGAAGTCGAAATACTGGACTATGAATTGTTAGTCAACGCAACACTTGGAGTCAGTATTCTATGCTGATGAAGTGATGTCCTCAGGAATGGTACGAATGGCGCACAACAGCACCCGCCTAACGATTCCACACTTGGGGATTGTGACAGTGGTAGAAGATGGCCATTGCCCTATCCACACAAAGTCAAGACAGACACTGGATAATAGCTTTCTATCAGCATCATTAAAGGATGAAAGCGCTTCCCTCACACAGAAGATGGAGTCCACAAAGAGGACTCTTAAGGTCTCCAGCAACAACGTTTGTAGAGAGACGTACAGTACTGGAACTGACACTTCTCCAAAAGCAGGGGTCCAAGTGGAGACGGAAGAACTATCTGCAAATGTCATTCTAGGCTCCACCTCAAACTATGGAAATGACATCTCTGAACTGGATTGTCTAGCTAATTTGATTGATCATATCCTATGTCGTAAATCTGGTGTTGGTAGAAAAGATCAAACTGGTAACAATTTACACAGGGAGCTGACTGAAGAAAAGGCTTTGGGTAGTCCCAAGAGATTGGCACCCCGTCAAGGCAGCTCAACCTCTTTAGATTCTTCAGATGAAGGGAGTTCACTGCAACTGCGAACTACCAATAGGGTAATAAAAAAATAGTCCATAGGCGCCCCTCTGCGAGACCGAATACGGCTAAATGACCTGTTCTTTGGGAAGGTACCCACCCGAGAGTTTGCAGCCACACCTTAGCTCACTGTACCTTTCACAGAAGGGAAATAACCATTTGCATATCAGTCTTTGTCCCACCCACATGGGCAGTCCAGCACCAAAAAGCTATGGCAATTCTCTTCTGAACAAGAGTACCAACAGCAACCCCGTAGACGTGTTTCAACCTTACTGGGCCTCATCGGTGAGGTGGAGCTGTGCCTCTCTACCAATAGGAGAAGTTGTCAAGGGAGACAAAAAGATCTGCTAGATCATTCAAAGGGAGGGATGGGATTGATGTTCCCACTTGGTCAGCTTTAACTATTTCATTGGTTCCCTTCATCAAGCTGTATGGGTGTTTGAATGACAGCTTGAAGGACAACGCAACCATGTTGGCAATGCTCCATCCAAGCTGATCTTAATTCAAGGTTTTGTTAAGGCAATTCAAGATAATTTGGATAAGACTCAGAACATTCTCTCCACACACTGAGAACCTTGTTTGAGCCTTTAATACAAGAACACAATAGCAAGAAAAAATGTAAATCGTCTATGAATTAGACTATGAGGAATGATCACGTAAAGGGGGTGGAATCGCTCTCTTATTTGGACTTAAAGGTGCAACATGCGACCTTAAGCAATGCCAAGGAACATCATCTGTTGGCCTTATAGGCCGTTAAGGCATCTGGCATTGTAGAGGAGCCGCTACAATCGCACTTGTGTGTGCTAGCGAGTGATACCATCAACGATCAGCCCTTATGTAATTTGACATATTCTGTGCCCGTGGTTCCTATACTTAGCCCAAGCTTAAATCTCCTGGATGACAAGGGGGCAGTTGAGGAAATAAATCCCCTAGCAAGAAGTACATCTTGAAAAAAAATCTAAAAATATGGGCAACAGTAAGAAAATGAAATCAAATGATTCAAGAAAATACTTAAGGAATCTAAAAATTCCAGCTAGCTCAAAGGAGATGGCAACTTGCACCAGGAGGAACCAAACTCCATCGACTCTTGATCAGGGATGGGGTGCCACTGGGTAGTGGAGCTTTAAATTGTCCTAATGACGATGAACCACAAAGAGAGGATTCTCCATTAGCGTCAGTAAAGTTCTTGATGAACCTATTGGCCTACTCAGTCGAGGATCATTTAGGGCCCTCTTTGGGAAGAGATGAGAGTTGCTTAAATTTGGCCACACGTGACCTATCAGGCTTCAGGGTTGTCAAGAAAGAAGACATTAGTTCATCGAAGGCAATACCAGACCAAATACATTGGGCTGCGAGAAGACCCTCTGAGTGATTTGACTAGGGGTGGTGGCAAGTTTAATTAAATCTAAGCTTTCAAACACTGGAACAAAGAAGATTGGCAACGATTAGAACTGTAACCACTCAGAGAGAATCAACTGTAAAATATGGAGTTATATGAAAGCCTTTGCCTGACCAACATGGATGTTCTGCTCTGCTAAACAGGATGGAACTACTGATTACTGTGTATGTCTAGAAAGATTGTTTAATATACCAGATGGTCTAGCTTTGAACATGAGCAATGTATTGCGCCTCTTCCACAATATCCCACAATTAAGATTTGTCAATTCAGGGGATATTGGTCTTGTGGAGTTCCCAAACAAAAAATGTTTGGACAGGGTAATTCTACATTTGTTGTCTAACTTAGTAAAAACGTTGCTGTTGAAGTGGTGGCGCTTCATTCACTGGGCTTTGGCTTAAGAGAGGTGTATGTGAAATAGAATGGGGGAGGGAGCCACCATAAAACCCTGAACAAAAATTGGGAAAAAGATGATCGGCTTTTACATTTAAGAGAAGTGGTCTTAGAACCGCAGCTTCCAGAGCCTAGGGACGAATATGAGAATCCCAAAACAAGCCAGGGTTTTCTGATTAATAAAAGCTTATCTTACAAAATAATAGTGGATGGCCAAAAGGGCTCATGAAGATGAGTCGAGTGTATGGATGATGAGCCATCTACGCCAGACCAAAGAGTATCTTGGGCATAGTTGTCTGAGGCATTGGTCCTTAACAAGGAAGGGGATTAACTGGAAGAGTCGCCGGAGAAAAATGGAATCAAGTTGGCGTCATGGAACTGCAGAGGGTCAGGTCATCTCCTTGCGTTGGGTGAACTCCTGTTTGAATCCTTTGAGGTCTTATGTCTTCAGGAAACCTAACTGTTGGCTCCTCCATCATTGGATGGAGGAGCTATCTTTTTGAATGAGGCAATTAAGGGTCCGAGGTGGATACCTTCATTGAGTCTCATGATGGTGGTTAAAAGTGGCTTGCACTTTGAGTTAATAGCATTAAAGGCCCTAACCCGTTCATTCAAATATTGGTTATTTACAAATATTTGGCAGGACAAAGTGCCCCTGAGTGGTACGTTCTGTGTAATTTGTATTGGAACCTAAAGGGAATTAAAGATCAGAATTTCATTGAATCCTTTTTTGACACTTTACATGAATGTTGTGAGCTCTTGCATGGCTCTTTCATCATAGTATGTGGCGATTTAAATATCTCTAGGTTGGATGGTATAAGTAACATGAAAGAGGGGGGTAATGCTAGAAAGAAAGCTTAGAACAAGAGGAGAATGCTTTGGTTGGAAGAGGTGACACTCCGGGGTGCTCAACATGGAAATCTGGAAATGAAAGCGCTGTTCTAGATTATATTTTTGTCAGTGCCAATCTTTTGCCTCAAGTCAGTCGATTTGAGTTATCGTGTTCATCCACCAGTGACCAAAATATTTTGCAAATGACATGGTGCATGAGTAATGTTCTACCGAAAGTGCCCTGTAGAGTTGAGCTTCATATTGCTCATGGGCGACACTGTGTACGAATGTCTACTAAACATATACTGAAGATGCTACAAAATTGTCCAAGCCAGTTAAATTGAAAAATCATCTCTTTTATTGACTATGCCTGGTTATTAATGGCCTTCGTATCTGAAGCAGGGGTTGGGGGGCGTCGTGAGCACTCCCATGAAAAAACTTATAACCACAAGGTTGTTATTGAGAAGAGGCGCCTTTGGGTAGATGTAAAGAAAATCAAGCATTCTGAAGGCTGCAATGTGTTGATATTAACAGCATAAGCAAGCTATCTTGTTAAAGGACTCAGAGAACATGCTGACAAAAATACACAGTAAAAACAAGTGACATTTGACAGTTGTTAAAGTCCAGGGGTACTCCAAAAGAAGCTCTCCTTGTAAATGCTGTATCGGAAGAATGGTGGGTGAGCCATTTTTTGACCTTGTTTGCTCCCCTGAATGTAAATGACGAGGAACCAGAGGCTGGGGTTTCGGGGAATGGCATTTGCAATTTCATAGAAGAATCTTGTACGATCTGATAAGAAGGGCTAGTAACTCAAGGGCCCAAGGCCCTGATGGAATAACCTATATATATATATATATAAATTCAATGAAAACACTTTGTTAAAGAACCATTATGGTTAAGTTGCACTGATATAAACCTATGAAATCCAATGAAAAACCTTTGTTAAAGGGACGTTATGGTTACAAGTAAAGCCGAAAAACCCCAGAAATTCGCCAGTTATGCTAAGCTAAACAACCATAACTCGCACCACCACTGTGCACTGCTAAGACAACACACAGGACATCCTCCGTTCCAGGGACTGGAATGGTGGATACCAGCTGGCGGCCCAAGCTATCAGCCCAAGCGAAGCGAGGGTGGATAACAAGGTCTCTGGATCATTATCCCCCCCCATTCCAGCCCATGTAATGGGGGATGAAGGCCAATATCACCATAGGTTCCCAAAGCGGAACCCAGGGTGCTAAAAAAAAGGATTTTTCTTCCTACACCTCCGGCGTCCCGGTGTAGGAAGGAAAATCTTTTTCCAAGATGGCCACGATGGAAAGGGAAGGCGGGGTTCCATAAAGGGCCTTTCCATGGCAGCCTGCAGAAGGAAAAAAGAGAACTCTATGACCATATTACCACGAGCACATTTTTCTTCCTTTTCAAATCTATCCCAATTTCGAATAACTTTACCACAAAGCCAGTCCCAGGTGGACTTGGCCACTTTAAGCCCATGTTTTGTCCCTCATGGTCATGGCCGGTAGCCAGATTGTCTGGATCATGACCTTATTCCATGACCCAGACAATCTGGCCACTGCACATGGCCACAGGCTACACCTCAGTCACCAAAGGTATATCGCTATTTTTTGTACCTGTCAAAAAATAAAACACGGGCACATTTGTAAAACCATGCTTTCAGGTCCTTCTCAATGCTCCTTACACAAGTTTGCTGGAAATCCACCCATGTTTTATTTTTTCAAAAGTGTCAAATGATGCACATACAGTCGTCATATATCCTTGCCCCCACTTGACAAAATCCATTCAGACTTTACGAAAACATATCTAGATCTGTAATCTTTTTGAAAACCTTTGTCTAGATTGGTCAAGTGGCACCACATTTATAAGCCTTTATAATATTTTGGGACCCCCCCTCTAATTCTGTCCCCTCTTGACAAAATCCCACCAAACTTTGCAAAAACATTTATATCTAGATCTATTATCAGTTTGCCAAATTAGGGGTAGATGCGTCAAATGGCACCTCATTTATAAGCCTTGACATTATTTTGGGACCCCCCCTCTAATTTTGCCCCCTCTTGACAGGGTTCCACCAAACTTTGCAAACACATTCGGGATCGGGTCAGGAATATGATTGCAAAATTACCTGCAGTTCCATTAAGTGGCGCCAAAGTTATAAGGCATCGAAGAACTGCTTTTCACCAAACCAGTAATGCAGTGGTGTCCGCAAACTGTCACAGGACTGTTGGCGAACATCCAAAATGTTTGCAGACTTTTGCAGCGAAAAACACCCGTTTTTTTGCTTCTTGCAGCCATATTCCATCCCATCCTCATCACCCCTCACATCCCGAGAGATTATTTGATAAGTTTGACAAGTGCAATACTGTTTTTTATACGTTTTTACTGCGATGTCCGCAGACACCGATCGATGTCTGTGAATCCAAGATGGCGGGCGTTTCCAAAAATCTGACGCACCTCACGCTTCACGCCAACCAATCGGTGAACACGTTGTGCGTCTGCGGACATGACGCAAGTCAATTAGTCAATCGGTGTCCTGTCCGCGGAGCGAACAGGGAAGTGTGTCCACGCAGCGGACATAGATATCACTTTTTTTTTGCCTTACATTTTGGTTGTTTAGGTGTGAGCAAAGTTTTTTTCCCATTATGTCTATGGAAAAAAAAGAAATTTTGGGACCCCCCCTTTAACTTTGCCCCCCCCCCCTTGGCCAAAGCTCACCAAACTTTGCAAAAAAATTCAGAGTGGGCCATATACGTTTGGTGAGGAAAAACCTTTTACAAAAAAAAATACATAACAAAAAACATTGACCATACAAAAAATGAACATTTCCCAAAACTTTTTAAAACAACATTAAGCATTAAATGTTTGAGTGCTTTTTTTAAAAGAAGAGAAAATCAATCCGCAAAAGTTCCCGTTTGTAAATCAGAAACAGAAACATAGATCGGATCGCCAAATTTCCTTCGGGCAAAGGAGAGGCACGAGCCAGATGCGAACACACATTTAAGTGGAGCGTCATTTCAAAATACAATGTTACTTCTTTCTAATACCTGTACAAAAGTTATTGTTAATGAGGTATCATATCCAGAGATTAATGTGTGCCAGAACATAACTGAGAGGATTCCATTGTCACTGACCACAAATCTAGTAAACAGGGCTGCTCTTAAGGGCCAAGTGCCCTCACAAGCCATTAACAAATGTTTTAGAGTTTGATTTGCCAGATTTTTGCATACGTCACACATTATGTGAGTAGCCTCCCCTTGTCCCCATTTAGCAAGAACCTCTCCACTGTGGACCAGGTTAAATCGAATTCTGAGGACGTTTTTTCTAACCTTCCAATCTGGGAATTTTACGAGGTATCTTGGGAGAAACCCCAGTTTCTTATCAACCTTCAGAAATGAGTGAGAGAGGGCTGAGTTCCGCATCTTTTCGATTGTTGTGATCCAGTCCATCAGTTCTTATGCCTTTTTTACTTTTACAGTATTGGTGATCAGTGTCTCGAGGTCTGTGTCTACCTTTACAAGGATCTCATTGACCTTGATTCCAGATTAGAGAGTATCTTTGATTTAGAGTGCCCAAAGTGAGCCTTAATGTCTGCATATAATGTGTGTTCCCGTGCAGAAATAATTGAACGGAAGAGGAAAACCAGTCTCCAATCTGCTAGATGGCCCAGGGACCTTGAACCCAGCTCTAATCTCAAGCAAGGAGTTGAAAGACCCATTGGGGGCCAAGGACTCTTTTCCAGACTGGGCCCTCCAGTTTTTGCCAATGTATGTTCCAAAGTAGGGGTTTAGCCTCCAGCCTGTATAGAATCACTGAGATTACCTTTGCTACATAGTATCTGGTCAGAAGCAGGATTGAGAATTTACAATATTTGGAAAGGATCTTTTTCCTTTGGGGTATTAGCGGCAAAATGTTACCATTCACGTCCGACTCCACCTTACTTATTGATGGTGACGCATAAACCGTGTAACCCAGGTAAACCACTTCTTCCACTCTTGGTATGACCTGTCCCTCCAGTAACCATTGGGAGTAGTCAACCCTTTTTTGTGCATGTCTAAAGACGATTATTTTTGATTTTACCGGATTAATGGACCGTCCATTCACCCAGCTTGGTTAAAAGACGCTGCAGCCCCTCTGCTGTTTTGTCCAGCAGGACAATGTCATCAGCATAGGCCAGCCAATAGATCATATTCCCATTGATCACCGGGCTGGCCAACGCTAATGGTTCCAAAGAGCTGCCCATATCTGCCAGGTACAGCCTGAAAAAGAGGGGAGCCCCCAGGCAGCCCTGTCTGACTCCCCTCTCCACCCTGACGGGTTCTGACAGATGACCTTGGTCGTCAAATCTCACTCTCAGCATAGTGTCCCAATGTAGTTCTGCTAACATTGACAGGGTGCCTTTGGGGACTCCGTAACTTCTTAGTTTATTCCAGAGGCGATCCCTATTGACCTGATCAAAGGCCTTTGAGAGGTCCACCCATGCCCCAATTAATGGTAGATCACCCTTTCCCCTGGTGTTCTCACTGAACCCTGTTTGAAACTTAGACAGAATATGTGCACTCTAAACCCATCTTTCCAGATCTTTTAGCAAGATTTTCAAAAACAATCTGCTTTCAATGTCAAGGAGGGCGATCGGGCGATAATTCGCTGGTTGTAACCGTTCGCCCCCCTTGAACAACGGAATGACTATTGCAGTTTTTCTTGATGGGGGGGATCATTTGCCTCCTGAGAATCTCTTTAAAGAGCCAGTTTAACAGTCTGATCATAGAGCTATGTTGTTCTTTAGGACTTGATCAGTCAGCCCATTCGGGCTGGCGTCATTAGAGGGAGATGATTCAATTATTAGCTCCGCTATGTCGTGTACATCAAAGGTCAGGTGCCAAGTTGCATCTGGGCAGGTTCTATGTGAATCCTTATTGGGGTTCTCAAAGCTTTCGTGAGATACTCAATCCACTTAAGTTCTGGCACCAAATTGCATTGGGTACTATTAGAGTGTGATTCCAACTGGTTAATAACTGACCAGAAATTTCTAGAGTAGTTGTTTTTAACTAAACTCAGCATCATCTCCCAGTCTTGTTGAAGACGTAGCATCTTACGACTTGATGACCAATGCTTATAGTCGCACGTTCGTTTTCTGGACTCTCTTCTAACAACCTCCGGACTAAGTTGCGATCTCTTCAATTTTCACAGTTTTTGTCTTAGCGTCTTTTTATTTGCCCAGGTTTCCTCATCAAATGTATGGCAATGTCTTTGCCGCCTTCTGGCTCTAACAAGGCTTGGTGGAAGAGTGGACCAAATTAATTTTACAAATTTGTCCGGCTGGCAGTTTTCTAGTTGGAGATTTTCAGAAATTATCAGTAAGTTATTATTGAGAGCTTTACCTTCCAGTCTGTACTTAGAGAGCCTTATCTTGCCCTTCTTAGATGTGATTTCCTGTGACTGTCTATCCAATATGATGATGGGCATGTCAGAAAACAGCAACTCTAGGCAGGAGCGGTTGCTTCCTCCATCGGTCTTAATGGTTAATGATGAACTTCGACAGAATAGACGTGCTGACAAAAAAATATAGTCTAACGTGGAGGATGACTGCCCTTGCTGCAAGGTCAGTGCTGGGGGAATGTACCCCATAATGAACCCATTTCTCATTTTCGGGCCCAAAGAGTCCATAAAGTCCACCCAACTTCTTCCCTTAGTGGACATTCTCTGAGATCTTGTTACTTCCTTCTCCTTTGGTGATTGGACGCACTGGGTGTTCAAGTCCCCTGCAAAGATTACATGGGCTCCCCCGTATATTAATTTAATATTTTCTAACAATGAGGATAATATTACTAGAAAGGCCTGAAGTTTGATCGGGGTTCCAGTAGGCATTGATGACTACAATTTGGAAGTCTGGCTTGTGAGATCTTAAAAGGATTTTATAAGCCTGAATGCCCATTTCGAAGGGATTGTGTCCTCCGACGTATTCCTTATCTTTGCTAGATCATCTCCAGCTTGCTGGCCTCGGAAAATTTTTTCAGTAGAGGGCGCTGCGCGTCGACGTCCCTCGAGCCGATGTCCCTCGACGGCCTCCGTATCGGCGCCGACGTCACCACACGTATAAATAGACTCGCGCAGCGTCCGTTGCTCAGTTCCGTTTTTCTGCGCTTTGTGGGGCCTCGGAATATCCTTGCTCAGTTCTTCAGTCAAATATATCGATATATTCCTTGTGAATACGGACTCGTACTCGATGGCTTCCTCACCCGAACCGACGGCTCCACGGTCTGGCTTCAAAAAATGTCGAGACTGTGGAAAGAAAATGTCATTGATGGATCCTCACAGGATCTGTTTGTGGTGCCTGGGAATCGAGCACCATTGTTCGGAGTGCGAGGACTGCATGTCCATGACGGCGAAAGCCTTGAAGGAGCGTAAGGGGAAGCTCAAGAGAGGTAAGGCAGTTAAAACTTCTTTGAAAGTTTCCTCGGCGGAGTCGAGACATTCGTCTCCTCGCCATCATAAAAGACATTCTCGTTCTAGATCTAGAAGCAGTTCCCATCATTCTTCGAGATCTAAGCATTCAAAAAAGAGACGTCGAAGATCCCCTTCCTCGTCTTCGTCCCCCAAAAGGGTCTCCTGTCCCACAAAACATAGCTCTCAGGCTGAGTGGGATGAATTTAGGAAAAAGATGCTAAGCGTCTTCGAGAAAGCGGCCTCAACCCCCTCGAAGACTGCTGAGGGTGATACCCTGGGTGAAAGACCCGAAAAATCAAAAAGCCGCGAGTCGCAGTACCCGGCGAAAGAAGCGACTTGAGAGCGTCACGAACCTTCGAGTAAAGGCAAAATTGCGTCTCCGTCGTCAAGGATCCCTTCGACACATAGATCGCCGTCGTCGATGCCGTTATCGAAGGGTTCTTCGACGCACAGGTCAGTCGAGTTGACGCCGTCTTCGACGCCGATGCCGAGAAAGGACAAACCCACGGCCGCCTCACAGCCAGTGGCCATACCCAGAGCCTCGAGCACGAGAATGTCGACAACCTCGAGTAGAATCCCGATATTCTCGAGTTCATCGAGGCCTCTACCACCTTTCCCGATGCCTTTTTCGATGGCTTCGAAGCCTTTATCGTCTGCGTCAACGACGTCGACGTTTTCTCAGCCAATCATGACAAATATGGCTCCTTCTGCTCTGGAAATGGGATTTATACCATTTTCAAGACCTGACCACTCCAGGGTCTTATATTCTATTTATGAAGAAGGGGAGAATTCAGATCAGGAAAGGCCTTTTGAGTTGCAGGGATCTGCAACTCCTCCACTAGAGGAATTTACCTCTGAGGAAGGTAGGTTGAAAGACCCACATGAAACCCTACAGGAAGCAAGTGGGTTGGACACTTCCCCAGAAGTGGAATTTGCCACACCAGACCCAGGGGAACATGCTGAAACCCCTTATAGAACCTTGATGGCAAGGATAATAGAATGTATGGGATGGTCCACACCCTCACCTGCTTTTCAGCAAGACGACCTCACAGACATCTTGGTCAAAGGTCCACAGGAGGATCCTGTAGTGCCATTTCATGCGGCATTACAAAGGAGAATATTGGCAAACTGGGAAACACCTGAGGTTATCCCAGCAGTTAACAAGAAACTATCAGCTAAATATCGGGTGTCTTCTGCTGACCCTGAATATTTATCCAAACACCCAACTCCGGAGAGTCTGGTTGTTCAGGCAGCTACTTCAGCAGGTAGTAAATCGGCTTACCCTACTGTTCCACAGGACAGGGATGATAAGAGATATGACTCTATGGCCAAAAAAGTATTTTCCGCATGTAGCATGGCGTTGAAATCCATCAATGCTACTTGTACGCTCGCAAGGTTCAGCCACACACTTTGGGAGTGTGCTTCATCAGCGGCTGACTGCCTCCCGGAGGGAGAAGAAAGGGAAGCGTTTCTCAATATCATTAAGGATGGTAAGGACACAATGTGCGAATCCCTTCAGACTGGCATTGATTCTGCTGACAGTATCAGCAGGGCCATGGCGGCAAGTACAACAACCAGGAGATTTGCTTGGTTGCGATAGTCTGGTTTTGCAGACTTGCTAGGATTAGACAAGCAGACCAACTGTTCGTGTGTTACTCAGGTCACAAGTTGGGATTACCGATAACAAAACAAACAATTTCCAGATGGATTATTTTGGCCATCCTGGAATGATAAAAAATGGCAGGAAAAGAGCCTCCTCAAAATCTTAGGGCTCATTCAACCAGGGGTATCGCAGCCTCCTCGGCCCTCCAAAGAGGGGTTCCGGTTCGAGACATATGTGCGGCTGCCAAATGGTCGTCCGCACATACCTTCACAAGATTTTACAACCTGGATTCCTCCTCTGGTCAAGAGACTAGGTTTGGCAAAGCCGTATTACATTTGGTTCATTCCTAAAAGGAAACATGGAGTTAGACTCCCACAGCAGTGGTGTGCAATTGGAGGTGGGAGTAAATCAAAGATAAGGAATACGTCGGAGTGCACAATCCCTTCGAAGAACAAGTTACTTCTTACCTTGTAACGTTCTTTCGATGGGATGTTCCTCCGACGTATTCCTTATCGCCCCTCCCATCCATCCCCGCAGTAATACTTCCCTTGTGGTTGTAGCTTACGCTCCTTCAAGGTCAATAACCAATTCATGTACAACATCTATTAATGTGAAAACGGAACGGACCAATGGACGCTGCGCGAGTCTATTTATACGTGTGGTGACATCGGTGCCGATACGGAGGCCATCGAGGGACATCGGCTCGAGGGACGTCGACGCGCAGCGCCCTCTACTGAAAATGTTTTCCAAGGCCAGCAAGCTGGAGATGATCTATCAAAGATAAGGAATACGTCGGAGGAACATCCCATCGACAGAACGTTACAAGGTTAGAAGTAACTTGTTCTTTGTTATTAAAGATGGGAACTATTTCTCTACTTGTAGAGTTCTTAAATGCCATCAACAGGCCCCCTGATAGCCTTCCTTTGGCTTTCTGTAGCGCAGGTAAACTGTGTATCCTTCAATTTCTATTGAATTAACAAGCCAGGTTTTCTGAAGGAGTACAATGTCGTTAAATAAAAGTTCTCTCATTCTTTTAGATTTAAAGATATTGGAACCCTGCGTGTTCCAGCTTTTCAGGCGATATTCATCCTGCCTGAAGAAATTGGACTCCCACCCCCAGTTTCTAGAGTACTTGAGTCAGAATTTCTGGGAGGAGGGTGTAGGGTTCTGGTTTCCCCACAGATGACTCTGACCTCAGGTGAAGTTCCAGCCACTTCTTTAATTAAGTTCCAGTACATTGTGATAATCATATAAGGTCAAGTACATCTGGGTTCAGAGCAACATACACCTGCATCCTCCCAGGTAGGCTTACATCTCTCAACTGACCAACATAGAACCCTTGAATCATACATCAACATTCTCGCAACCCAGATTTTGTGTCACTCACTTAGCATTCTGCTCCTTCTGCACAAGCAACAAAGAAACCTAATCACTACATATCTACCTTCCCAACACACAACAGACACACCAGCCAAACATCACATACACAAGACAAAATGCACCTACACACTCCAATTCCATGCACGTACATCCCTACCGCTAGAACTAAGACTACATCCAGAACCTGAAAGCATCCCCAATAAAAATGGTACCATGACACCAACTACAATGCCCCTCCCCTTTTCTACCAAGTAAGGGAAAGACACTACCATAGAAAATTGCACCACTTACAATCTATAACTCAGGAAAATCAATAATCTCTCCTCCTCTACCACACAACAACACACAACCCATGCTAACTCACACCACATCACTAACCTAGCTCCAAACTAATTCACTGAATCACGCACCAATGAACAAGGCTGGGTATTCCAAACACCCGAGTAAACAACAAAACAACACGTGCACAACAATTGCCTATGCCGCCACCCCCAATGTGTTGCCTGTATTCAAATGGTCCACCTGACAAACCTCAACCACTGAATGAGTAAGCATGAAAACACATCCCACACAACTACAAACATCAGAGTCACCTAAACAACCACATTTACTCAAATCCCGCAGCCACTAAAACCAACACTAAGATGTGCACCTCACACTAAAAAAAACAGGCTGGACGTTCTGAACGTCCGGGTAAAACACCCATTGAACACAACCAGTGTGATATTGCTACCCCTTATTCGTTGCCTGTGTTCCTCAAAACAACCTAACTAACACCTCTGCTGTGAGTAATCATTTACACCACACAATCTAATTCATACAAGCACACAACTAAAAAATAGCCAAAATGTTAAATACCTAGCACACCACAATTACTCACACATGCATATCCCCACACTGCCCTCTCAAAACAGTGTTACCAAATATTAACATCACTGCCAAATTATTTCTACACTTTAAAATTCTTAACATTTAGAAAAATTCTAAGTTATTTGGTTCTCCTACAATGATACATATGCTCTATAAAAATAGGCACAAAAAAAAATCCTTCCCCAAAAATGATGCGTAAAAGTCCTTTGAACAGTCCCACCTGTGGAAAAATATTAGTGCAGACAAACTCTTCCACAACCTATTTTGAAATTCTGACCAAACCACTTCACTTCACTTTAAAGTCCATCTGTGGAAACAAATATTAGTCAAATGCATTACTACAACGTTTCCTATTCTTAAAACAATGGCCAACCTGAAAAAAAAATGTGTTAGTACAGCAAACACATATATTATCCATTAAACAACATTGCTATACTCATTTCCAATCTACCATGTAATTCACATAAAATTGCATTTCAACCTGTATTGTGTTAACAGAGGCTACGACATTCCCACTTCTTTCATTCACCATCTCTCTCAGCTACACACAGTGATGTCTAGATCAAAAACAAGCCTCACATGACATCGATCACCAGTTAACTTTCTTTGTTATACCACAAGACACAAAATCTCAAAGGCAAAGAAAAGAAAACATTCCTTTTCTTGCTCCTGCCGTCCACGTCTTTTAATAACAATACCTTCAGGGACACGGCCCCACTCAGGTGTACATCCCTTTAACTCAAAGTACCTCTGAAAATATCCATTTTGGCAATTTGCATCTGTTGCTTCTTCAACTCCTTGAAATAAAAGGCAACACTGGGCGGAGACAAGGCAGCAAACAAGCACCACAATGCCTCCAGGAGCCGCTCCCAAAAAAACACTCACAGCTACACAGCATCATCCATCTCATGGATCCTGTGAACCCTTCAGGTACAGCTTTTTCTAATTGTCAGCAAAATCTCATTTGGACTGGCTCCAAGCCCCTCCAATGTTGTACCATGGGCTCCCAGTCCATACAAGCACTGCAAGTTCTGACTTGGGCACTATGCCCCTCCAGCAATGCCATGGGCTCCAAGCCCCAACTGTATTCACGGGCTACAAGTCTCTTAGGTGCAGGTACAGGCTCCAAACCCCCTCAAACTCTGGAATGTCCCCAAGGACCCTCCTCTGCTCCAGGCGCTTTGCACATTAGCCACCAATCTTCCATTTAACATCTAGGCGCAGCGTAGGTTCCCAACCTCTTCTGATGCTACTGCCCTGGGCTCCAAGTCCCCAGCTGCACAGCATGGCTTCCTCATTATACAGGCATAACTAGACCCCAGTCCTCTTCAAATTGGTACTGCCTTGGGCACCAAGCCCTCCATGCTGCAGCCTGGGTTACTACACCCCTTATACAAGTCTCTGGGCCCTCAGCCCTTTCTCAGTCTCTTGATTTCCTCTGTGCTTGACCTGTCTTACTAGTGGCAGGCCAGCTGCCCCCTGGCTCTGGCGCAGCTCTTTACTTTCTATGCCTGTGCCCCTTGCGCTGGGCCCTTCTGCGCCTACAACATTAAGCGCTCGCCCTACCTGGGAGGGTCTTCTTCTTGCGTTGGGGGGAGGTGTATGTGCCATCTTCAATGCTGTCCCCCCAGCACAGCCTGCATCCTCGTCGCCAATGCGGAGCCCACAGATGACTCTGACCTCAGGTGAAGTTCCAGCAACTTCTTTAATTAAGTTCCAGTACATTGTGATAATCATATAAGGTCAAGTACATCTGGGTTCAGGGCAACATACACCTGCATCCTCCCAGGTAGGCTTACATCTCTCAACTCACCAACGTAGAACCCTTGAATCATACATCAACATTCTCACAACCCAGATTTTGTGTCACTCACTTAGCATTCTGCTCCTTCTGCACAAGCAACAAAGAAACCTTATCACTACAGAGGGCCGCAGCATTTTCTTCGGGTTTCCCCTTTGCCAAAGAGTTCCAGCTTGTGGCGTCCCAGTTCTGGGTAGGTGCCACTTTTGGCGTCTAATGTGGAGAAAACTTTTAGGCCTTGTCTCTCTAAGTCTCTTGATGCATCCAAAATAGCGTTTTGTGCTTTCCATGATGTAAGACCAATTTCCACGATGTAAAGGTTTTGGTTGATGCGGAATTGCACAAATTCTATGTCCTTCGACGAGAAAAGATAAAGATTTGACACTTTTTTGAAGTGTGATAAAATTACACTTCTGCTGAGAGATTTGTACTTTGTTCTTTGCTGATAGTTTGAGCCAGACTCTCGGAACCGCAAAGGCGGATGATCCGTCTTCACTGCTCTTCAGGGGGGAAAGGCAGCTGCCCAGATCATATTGATCTATGCTGCCCTTTTCTGCCAATACCACAATCTCTGTCAAATTTCCAGCGCCTTTGCACTTCCCGGGGATAGCGGATTGCTTGCCTTGCCTACTGCACAATTCCTAGGCAATATAGATTTTTACTGGCTCAATATCAGCTGAGTTGGCTTTCTGCGATTGTTTTAGAAAGATTGGGGCTAGTTTTAGTCTTTCCCCCTGTGGGTGAATTTTTGTTGAATCAGTGGAAGTCTTGGGTATCAATGTGGGGCAATTTTTGTTTGAGTATTGGGGCCTATGTTGCCCTGTGGTCGAGAAGGCTGTCTGGCCCAGGGGCGTAGTTTTCTTTTGTGAGTTCTTTTTGAAAGTGCTACCCTCCTTCAGGGTTTCTTTATTACATAACATGCCTGGGCCATTTAAAGAGTGCTCCTTCAAATCTGTTTGAAGCCCACACTCACATTTATGTTCTCGATCACTTGCTGTGGAGCTCCCATTTGATCGGGCTTTGCATACGCTCGCTTTTTTCCAGTTTGCATTCCATCGAGGTTACTTCTCGTGTATCCTCCCTGACCATTTCTGAAAGCTTAGGATTCTCTTCAACTACTACTGTTTCTCTCGTGATGGTGTTGAAATGGTCTTAATGAAAAAGGTCGCCTCTGATTTCTTAATCCTTGGATTCTTCTGGTTATTAGATTTTTTAAATCCTTTCTTAGTTAGTATAGGAAGTATTTTCAATTTCTTCGTCCCAGCTTCTCTTTACCCTCCTTCTTCCTCTAGAGTTATGTTGCCCTGCCTCTGTCCAATTTGGGGAGGCTTCCTCTGGGGCCGGAAGGTTTTCCTCTGGTGGAGTTTGTTGGGATCCTGTTCCCACCTCCACGAACTCCACTACCACATTGGCTAGCATTCTGAATTCCTCTAGTATCGATTCGGAGGAGAGAGGGTTATCATGAAATGGATAGTTTGACTCCTCTTCCCTCCTCTCTGTTTCTTTCAATTGGGATCATTGGGGGTTTCAGATGGTTCAGGAGCTCATGTAGCAGACAGCTGTTATCGTCTTCCTCTTTCATCTTCGCTCTAAGAGATTCTTGTATTGCTGAGATGTCCAGTCCCTGACTTGCCACCTCGAGCCTTGAGTCTTTGATGGTAGGGATTATTATCGAATTGATGGCATCACTAATCCCTACCATTGATGACTAGCAATTCACTGTTTCTTTGGTAAGTTCAAGAAGTATCCCTCTTTAGGATTGCACCTCCACTTTGAGGAGTGAAACAAGCGAGTTTACAACAAAGTTCAAGGCCCATAATGTTGCTTCGTTGGCTTGTGAATTATCAGACATCTCAGTATTAGTAGATGGTGCCATTTTCTCACTTATGTTTTCCGTTCTCCTCTCTTGTTCTGATATGTGGTGCTGTTGCTTGTTGGGAAAATCCACTCGTGTAAACGGGGTCTTGCAGTGCGTTCCTTTCCATGGTGTTTGCACTGTGAGCTGCACCATCCTCCGGGGGGTCTAGATCCATCATGAGAGTTGGGTAGATGTGAAGGGGACCAGCCTGGTTCCCCCTCTAGATCATTCATACTCCTGTTCCTTTTTCTCCTGAAGTGATCCTTAATTTTTTGGGGTATTCTTTTGGTGGTAACCGTATATTCCAGCCCTTGTTTCCAAAGATGGGTTATTTTTGGTGTCCACCCTTTATTAATTTCCCCTATTCTATGGATATGAAAATGATGTTGTGTATGAACTTGGGCTTGGATCATTAAGGTTGGGTAGATGGTAAGTGGACTGTGATAGCTGCTGTGGCTTGAAGACCCGATGTGGCTGACAATTCCACAAAGGACCCACCCCACTCTGGGGTCCTGATGTCATCTGTAAGGATTGCACTAAGCAGCTTCATTGTTTGCAGCTCCTTACTCTGCTGCTTGGAACATAAATGTCCAAAATGGGCAATATAAATCGTAGGGCCGTGGATATCAAGCTTACCCACCAGAAATAAAGATCAGGTTTTTAGAGTTTGAGGACCACAACCTCTATCGTGGATGTTTCTGGATGTTTTACCTATGCACTTCTGGGGCTTAGGTTGTAACTCAAAGTTACAGCCCTGAATTAATTTGACTTCAAGGGTGGGGGACAATCTAAATGTTCGAGTAAATGTTCAAATAATCAACCCAAGGGCGAACAAACTGGGGACTTCTGCTGTGGCAAAACTACTGCAGAGGCAGCTGATACCTGAAGGAATAATTTCTTCTTAAAAGCGTCCGCCGCCCCAAAGTCTTAGGCACCACTTAAATGCCCCCGATCCCCACTCCAGTCTTACTGCAGCCTTGCTCCGCCTGTTCTTCAAAGGGGCACCGAGGTGGGGATATCTATTCCTTGAGACTGCCTTTCAGCCTTATTGCAATGCCGTGGATCCTGCAGTCCCGAAGACCCAAAGACTTGTCGACCGACTCCGCGGCCGGTCCGTGGCACGGGTCGGGTTAAATATGTTGATAGGCAGCAAAAGAGGACTGCTGCCCAACTCACTCCGGCACAGCAAACAGAAAGCCAAGTCACTTGCCCAAAGACTCGTTGACCGACTCCAATATAATGTTGAAAATAGAGACCAAGGAATGGGTGGAATTCCTAATGGTGTTAATTGCAGAGATCATAAGACTGGGATCTATACCAGCCCCGTGGAACATCTTCATTGTAGTCCCAATATTCAAGAAGGGCGCTAGGGAGGAACAAAAGAACTACCGCCCTATCGCCCTTCTTGACGTAATAGGAAATGTTTTTGCAACCTTGCTTTTGGAGAGATTGACAGATTGAGCCACTATCGCTGGGTGAGTTAATTTTAAACATCTTCAAGACACGCTCACTTATGGGGAAAGGCAAAACATACTTTGCATTTGTGGACCTTGAACAGGCCTTTGATTCCATAGATGGGACCTACTATGGTCTAAACTAACAAACGTGGGGCGCCCGTCGGAATTATTACAAGCAAACTGGACTTTCTATACAGACACCTCCCTGAGAGTAAGGTTAGAGAGTGGGGGGCTGCTGTCAAAACCTATAATTACGAAGAGGGGGTCTAAATCAAGGGTGGGCACTAGCACCAGCCCTCTTCAATTTTTTTATATCTGACATTGCAGATGCTTTGAGTGAGCCTTGGTCTTTCTCTCCAAGGCTGAATGGGAGAGCGAGTGGCCATCTGCTTTTTGCAAATGATCTGGTCTTGGTCACTCAGGCACCATTAGGTCTCCAGTGCCAGTGAAAGCTTTAAAATGGTATGTTGACCATAATCGATTAAAGATAAATGTGTCAAAGACAAACATTTTGATTACATACTGGGCTCTTGCTAAGAGATCAAAGCTTCCAACTTGGACTATCAGAGGGGGTCAAATTACCGCTGTACAGTCATTTACTTGCATTGGCATGTTGATGAACACCAGTGCAGAGGATGCAGGTAGAATTGCACAATGGAGGGTCAAATCTAAAAATGTGGTGGCTCAAGGTGCAATTATACTGACAAGGTATTCCAACTTTTCTCTAGAGCCGCTAGTAAACCTTCTTTATAATGAAAACAGTGTCTATTTTGACCTACGGGTCGGACGTTTTCTTCTCAATGCCCTTTTCAGTGTGGATAAAACTAGAAGACTTATTTTGGAGGAGAGTACTGCACATACCGCAAGGGACTTTGATGCATGCTATAAGGTTTGAGCTAGGTCTCATATCATTATTCGCCTGGGTAGCATGGAAGTCCCCCTCCTTATACAGGATTGTGTAGAGAATTCCCCAGAGAGGGCAAAGAGACCTTACTTACTCAGACTGAACCAATTTAGATGAATGGAGATAAGCATGTCAAAAAAATACTGAGGACATCTTATGCAGAAAAACCCAAATGCAGTAAAAATAAAACTTTAGAGGAGAGATTGGGAAGACATGTTGCACAAAAGATAGCAACTGTAGACCAATCAAGATTCTCTTGTGGAGAATAGAGCATAGAACACCTTGCCAAAATACCCAATTTGTTTCCTTGCGGTGTCTACAGATCAGTGTCTTCGCATCCGTATAAATTTGTACCCAACAAAGGAGGTTTTAATTTATAGGAGACAATGGGAGGGAGTCGATTTGAGTTGCAGATATTGTAAAATTTACGGCTGTAATGAAAGTGCCTCCTCTTGTTAACTTGCAAGGATCTGACTGGAAAGAGAACACATTATTTGGGTTAGATGTTTGACAAGTTTAAAACAAATAGTGTAGATGGCTGGTGGCTATGTGTTTATGGGTGAAAACTTGAACATGGTTATAGCCTTGATTACATTTTTTTGCGATATGTTTAGGGCATTGGTCTTTCCCCTTCTGTAATGGCTTGACAGGCGAAGAACGGTGGTCTGTGGGGTCGCCCAGAGCAATGCCAGTGGTTAAGATTCATTCTAAACCTTCCAGCCATCACCTCTTTGTTTTTGCTAGGGCATTGGACTAGGCATGCTATGCACAATCGGACTCTTAAATGATTAGTGCACTGTGGAAGGAACATCAAGATGGTGAGTTATCCTCTGACATCCACATGCACAATAGATCTCGTACAAGATATGCTATGTTATGCTTTGTTTTTCTTTGTATACATTAATGCAATATAATAAGGTTTTCAATTACTTTTAATGGTTATTTTTAAGAAAGTTTCCTTTTTTTCTCTTGCTTTTTTGGGGGGTTCCTCTTTTTTCTTTTTCAAATTATTTTTTCTTTTCTTTTAAAAAAATAATATATTTTTTCTTTTCTTTTTTTAAAAACTTTGGTGTTGAGAAAATTGTTGATTATTAATCATTGTTTTTTTCCTAAATTGTTGAAATAATTATTTGTATGGTGAAAGCTTTATTGTTAAGCCAACCACTTAAATAAATATAATAAATTCCCTGCCCATGCCATGCTAATCCCTATGGCAATTCCCACTCATTCCTCCCTCTCCCCGCCCAAAACTCCTCCTTTAAGCTTGTGTCTGCACACCTTATTGATGAACACATACTACTCTAATAGTGGCTTTTACAACATAGGTGATCTGATTATTTCTCTGCTCTACCATATCACAGTTCAAAATGTAATTTATTATATTTTTCATGCTAAAATGTCTTTGCAAATGAAAATAATAATGTTATGTTAAAGGTACTTATATAGTGCACCATCACCAATGGAATTGGTCCCTAGGCGCTCTGGTGGATCTGTAAACAGGAAGGATGGGTAGGGTTAGTCGGGAGGAGGGGAGCAGGCGAGTGGGAGAAGTGATGTGCTGTTGGCAGCTTCAGATCGGTATACACCGAGTGCTGGGCTTTGGTGCTAGTATCGGATCGGGCGAGACCTCGAGTGCTGTAGGTGATGTTTGTGTTGATGCCGTGTGGTAAAGTGCGTGCGGATTGCTGGGAGAGAGATGGTTGTGTGGCTTTCTGTGGTTTAAGTATGCAGAAGATTGAGGTAGGTTTAGTAGGGTCTGTGTCCTGATTCAGGTACTTCTGATTCCATTAGAGTTGTATCCCTGTGGGTTGGGTTGATGTTGGTTCCTCATGGGCCGACAGCTGACCCCGCTGTATCATAGTGAGTATTGTTTGGATTGATAGGTGCGTCTGAACCTTCCTTCGGGTGTGGGACTGGGATGGTAATATCTTTATTCTCTTGCTATCTAGTGTGACTCTGGTCAGTTTAGGTTTTGAATGGTTCAGGGTCGGAGTGGTGTCGATGTGGCGTTCTATTGCTTCCCTCTTGGTGAGCCAGTGTATTCAGTCGTTTGTTTCCTCATGTCATGACTGTCTTTCCGTTGGTTCTTGGTTTCTGTGGGGTGAACATCCTTGGGGATGTTTAGTTGTAGTTTTTGTGTGATGGGGCATTGTGCTTCCCACTGTGTAGTAGGTGGACAGTGTGTAATGATGAAACATTCTGTTTCTCACCCACCGGATTGAGGCTTGTGGTGTAGTGCTTCCTTTCCCTCTCTGTCTGTTCTCCTTAGGTCTGTTGGGAATGGCTATAGTTTAAGGTCATGGTCCTCTTGATGATTCGTCCTAGTGTTTCTGTCTTTGTCTTGCTATGTAAATGGTCTTTGGTTGTATTGCTGCTGTCTCCCGGGTTAGTCATTTAGTATGTCGTGGGATATTTTCCTGAGGGTTTTTCCCCAGGGTCGGACTGGGACAAGAAATAGGCCTGGCCACCCAAAAAAAAGTGGCCCACCCATCGCCTCAAAAAAGTGGCCCACCCCTCGCTTCACGACCCTTGACCTCTGATGACATCACCGGAAATGATGTCATTTGACCCCACCCCAAAGTGACATCCCGGGAAGCGATGAAACACGACCTTTCACCCCTTGACAAAACAGGAAGTGGCATCAAATAGCATTGTTCCTAAGTACACTAAATTACTGTGTATCCAAGCAGACGTCCAAGGCCAAATGATATGGTATTGTATAGCTCTTACGCTTAAGCTCTTTTTTTATATAACAAATATGCATACAATATCACCCAACCTGTGCTGGTACTCATTTATCGACCTAACAAGGATGAAAGGTTTTTTGAAAGGAAAAAAAATGAGAATTTTGTGTTCCATTTTTTTTCTCTTCCAAACCGGCCCAGGCATGGCCAAAAACCAGCCCCCACACCCCAGGGGCGATTTCGGCCCGGCCACGGGCCAAAAAGCAGAGGGTCAATCCAACCCTGGTTTTCCCCATCGATGGCTTGGTGAGGATCTGGGTCTCTCTCTATGTTCCTGGATGTTTTAGTTGTGTGTGTGCCCCTGTGGCTGGTCTTTCTAGTTACGACATGAAGAGCCATGTTTTCAGTAGTTTCGTGAACAGTAGGTGGTTTCTTGTGTTACGTATGTACTTTGGAAGGACGTTCCAGGTTTTCAGGGCTTGAAATACTAAATAAGCCAAAGTGATTCATATATTTCGTCTATTATGAGTAAATAGCCTCTGTGCCTTGAGTTTAGTTACCTGTCAAGATAGTGTGGAACAAAGAAATTGATTACAAGATGGATGCCACCCTCTCATAACTAAAACGGATCATGCTTTGAGTTTCTATCCTGTAGTTATGTAGCATTTAAATGGTTGCTCGGCACCCTTTACTCTCATGGTAGTGATCTTCCTGGCTACCAGGTCATGACAGGTTTGCTGTTGCTACTAGAGTTGAGGCTGCAGATGATCGATTCAGTTACTGACAACACAGCAGAGAGCAGCCGTCACTGCACCCATGGCCAGGAGTCATTGAAACAGCCACATAGACCATCAACCCTGACATCTGTACCAGGGAAGACTTGCAGCCATGGGGAGTGAGTCAGCAACAGAACAGACAAGCAGCTACACAGATCGTTATATGCTCGGTCTGTGTCGATGCCAAAGTCCCTTCTCTCCGACCTTGCATCCAGTACGTCAGAAAGTGTGCTATAATGTCAATTTATAGGGACCAGTGCCCATCACTTTAGATCAGTTGTGTTTTGATGCTACGCATCCTAATTGTGGAGGAATGGGTCTGTGTTTATTTTAATAAAACAATCTTTAGTTCTCAGGACAAGTGGCGATGTAACTCTTTTGTGCAGAGCTCTCAGGTTTCTCTGCATGTTAGCCATCAGTAACTTCTCTAATTTGTATTTTTACTATGCATTTTGTAACTCTTAGAATTGTATTTGAGATAGAATGCAAATAATAAAACCTGGACTGTATAAGATACTCGCGCCTCCTATAGGAAGGAGACTGTAAGAGTTCTTACTCTGTTATGGCAACGTGATCGTATATAGAAAAGTTTATAATTTAATCTCTTCTAGGCACTGCCACAAGGGAGAAGAGATTTCATAAGGCTATAATTTGGAGTGAGGTGGTGTGACAATTTTAAATTTGTGGTCTGCTCATGGCAATTTCTTGTCTTCTTTGTAGAAATACAATGATTGGGGAAGGCGGCGAAGGTGTTGATGAGCTAATCCCCTTTGCCATGTTTCCTTTGTTTTTAGGCAATGAAGCTCCAACCCTTTCCTTGTAAATATCCTAACATTGTACACCGAGAAAACATCATGAAAAATTGAAATGTTTTGCACCTCCTACACTGCATGCATAAGCAGTAGTTAATATGCCCTGGCCCAATTGTGGGCTCTTGGGTCTCTTTCCCAGCACCACTCATCCAGAAGCTCTGCGGCGGGCCTACCTTTCGTGCAGCCAAGCTGCTTTGCCCTAGCACACTTCTACAGCAAGCACGCTGCATTTCGTAAGGCGTCTTTCCATCTTACCCTCTGCAGGTGGAGGAACTGCAGCTGCCCTATGGTGCTATGAGGATGGCGTTCTGTGGGTTTCACTACTGTCCAACTGCTACTGTTGCCCCAATGCTCGTCAGCCAGGTCTGCTGCAAAATGAAATTGCTGCATGTATGCTCTGGAAGATGTATTGACTCTAGTACACTTCATCGCATTAGATTTAGTGCCATTAATGATCCAATGATTGTTCTGCGCATGCATTTTCAAAGTTGTAATAGTTGTGTGTAAGCCAACTGGTGTACGATGGTAAATAAAGAA
Source organism: Ambystoma mexicanum (assembly GCF_040938575.1). Taxonomy (NCBI): domain Eukaryota; kingdom Metazoa; phylum Chordata; class Amphibia; order Caudata; family Ambystomatidae; genus Ambystoma; species Ambystoma mexicanum. The sequence continues at coordinate 254,897,437 of NC_090940.1, read as the reverse complement.
GTCGTCCGCATACGCGAACCACCTTGATAGAATAATCGATAGCCTCCTTTAAAATGTCTTCTCTGTCAGCCATATATAAATTAAAAGGACCGTGGGCCAACACACATCCCTGCACTAGCACTATGTCGGTGTTGATCACTTGAGCATAGAGTGCCATGTTATGTATTCCCTATTGCTGTGTCTGTATATAAACAGATCATTAATTTTATGAATACTTGGTGGATGCCCTGATGACTCATTTTACGCCGTAACCTATTCCTTTTAAAAACAGTAGAATAATCATGAAAGGGCATGTAAAGCCATTGACTTGGGCATGTTTACTACAAAGCCCTGTGTTAGTAACTTAATTGGAGCTGGGAACATACTACTGGTGTAATACAAATGTCTTAACCAGGGCTGCCTTCAGCCACTCTATAAGCACTATGCATTTTCTTCACTGAAGTCCTATTAAAAACCAGCATTGGCAAGTGTTTGCTTGTGTATACGTATTGGGCATTTGCCAGGCACTGGCATTAAATGTCCAGGTACTTGCACAATTTTGCAGCTGCTACTATCAGTGGGTACCTTATACCACTATGGCGGTGCCTGGCAAGTGCTTTTTCCATGCCTACATAAAAGCCCAAACTGTTGGTGTTGTCAAAGCTTGTTTTACAATAGGGATGCAACTGCATTTTTGGTACCCGCCACAGCTGAATGAGTTGTAGACAAGTTTTGGAGCCCACCATAAGCCATCATTGTGACCCAAAAATAAAAATAATGCAGAGCCTCGAGATTCGTAAAAAAGCTCTTGTTCCGCTATCCATGTAAATCCAGTGAATACCCTGGTGCCGAGGTATGATTGCAGCTCATACACTGCTGTAAAGGGGCACACTCATGTTCCATCATTGAGGGTTCAAGTGGAATAGGATAGGATGGGTTGGCGAAACTCCATAAAGCATCTGCACTTAAAGCGCAGGTGAGAGTATTATAAAGGATCTCTCTAAAGGTCCATCGCTGGGAGACCTGGAGAAACACAAGGAGTGAAACGGATCATCACACCAACTGAGGTGGAAGAGAAAAACAAGGCCCGTGGGGGGAATATTATTAAGACCAAAGTATTTCCATACATTTGAGTAAGCTCCTGTACAATCTATTGCATATGTCAGTGACGGGGGAAAGATGTAAAGGAGTATCTGTGTGCAGGCACCTACACATATGCTGACAGCATTTAAGAACTGTAGTGCTTAAATAACTCAAGGAAAATGTTCAGGAGCTATGCTTTAAGAGTGGGTGGCGGTGTATAGGCGATGGAAACTAAGTGTGAAATGTATGAAGTTTGCCCAGGTGCTAATATAAAGTGGAGGACTCCTAGGAAGAATCTGCATACTGTATTTGCAGCCTTCTTCAAATAGCAGCGTCACCCGCATCCTGAGTCATACATAAGGTGAATGGTTCTCAACATTCCGGGGCCAGCCGGGTTCATTTGGTCTACCATTAAGATAGAGCAGGGCTTCAGCCATGATTTGCTTATCAAGAGAACATCATACTGACGATCAGTGACTCTGTGAGTGGGTGCTGCAAAGCTGTATTAGGGTTCATGAGATCACTTGATTCTATGAGAATAGGGACTGATACTTCAGTAAAGAGTAGAATGGGTGGAATGGGCAGGTTATTCCAAGCGATTGGAAGGATCTGTGATAATGTGAACAGTTTTAAAATAGGCGTAGGTGGTGCCGTTGTGTGTGTTATTTTCCGGATGTTTGAACACTTTTCTCATCCTACCTTTAGGGTTGGGAAAGGCCACGTGGATGAGTTGAGGGGGTTTGAAAGAGGCTTTGAGGGGCATCTAGGGGTGATCTGAGAACCTCAATTGTATTGTCAATCCAGTGCCGTGGATACATTGTTTCTCTTGTGCAGTGGTGGGGCTATGTTGCACTCTCGCATTACCGAATGGACTTTTTCACAAACTCTAATGACATGATTCAAATAAAGATTTTATGCAAAGTTTAAAAAGGTCTTCCTTTTTTTAAGCAGACGGAGGGATAGTTGTGTAGGTGGGGAGACAGTGCTGGGGTGCATTGAAATGGTGTTAGGGAGGTGTTGATGTGGGATGCGTTCATGTGAAACCTGGAATGTTAAATCAGGGAAAGGGTTAATGAGGGGTGGATCTGAACAGGTTTTCAGGCTGCAAGAATTTACAAATCCCAGAGAAATGAACAACGTAATGGACTGTTTGGTTTTTGACAGAAACAGGAGCAATGACACTGATTTGAGGTTCTAAAGTGCTTAAGAGCAGACTCACCTACCCACGTCTGTCAAGGCATTGCTTTATATTCGCATTAGAAAGCATTAGCGTCTTTTCCAAGGTGGCTGTAAAGGACGGCTTGCTGCTGTTTACTGGGCTGTTACTAATTCATTAGATGCAGAAAACATTACAGGGGAGAAACGTAATTTCACCGGAAAAGATGCATGCGATCCGCTTCAACTAAAAGCAAATAAACTGGACGAGATGGAAAAGTGGATTGTGCTGCTACTGCAAAATAAATACACAATAAGCGACACACTAACTTTCTTTTTCAGTTGTGCTTGTTGGAGAGATTTTCCTTTCCCAGCTTATCCTTTTCCACGCTTCTGTTCAGTTGTAGGCCTCAGGAACATGGAATCTCACTATCTGTATTTCCAGATTTCTTTCACACAAATGCTTACATAACTTTTTAACATTGATTTACAGAGCAGAGGACCACGCCCATAACAATGAGTGAGAGGATGTGTCTGTAAGACCAGATGATGCAGGGCAGGTAGAAACATGAACCAGGGACAATGCAGTAGAGCATGATATTGGAACAGGATAGGGAGGGAAGTGCTATTTTTTTAGGATGAAGAGGTGAGGGGTAAGTGTTGTGGGGTTCTTGGTTAAAGGATCGAAACTTGTATGAAGCAGGAGCAGTAACTTTGAGGTTTTATAGATGAGTTGTACACTGGTGGCTGCCTTGCTGGTAATATGGACCACTTTGAATAATGATCTAAATCTTAATGAAAGCCAGTGTAATCATTAGTTTGGCCTATTGGGAGTCGTTTGCAACACCTATAAAGCTCAACTATTGCATTTGTGCACATATTCGTACAGATAGGGAATAAGGGCATATGACAAGGAACACACAGTGTATAGGTGTTGTTTGGTTATGAGCCCACCAATTCCCTGCCCATGGCCATGCTAATCCCTATAGCTAGTCCTGCCTCTCCCTGCCCAAAACAAGTCCCTTGCATTTAAGGACTGTGTCGCAGCGAGCCAGTGGTTTCTTATACTTGGACAAACCTCTTCTTCATTCCAGAGTACATGTCAAGTGCCCTTTTGGGAAGGACTCTCAGAACCATCTAAAGATTTATGGAACAAGTATTTACAAACTGGAAGAAAATGGCCTCTTTCCTGGTCTTGAATAGTAAACATTAGTCCAAGTAAAAGGGGACATTGCATAAGACCCATAGTTTCATGTTTCAACCTCTTTCATAGTTCTATGGGATGGCCATGTCCCTTAATAAGGGCAAGTGGCCAGATTCCCTCAATCATTCTCCCCTGAAAAAGATTAAAAAGCAAATACACTTTATTGGTAAGATCTACTAAACACTTCTCTCCTCGTACTGCAGGTTAATGATGATAGCATTCCAGTTGGATGAAGCAACTGCATTTAGAAGGACCTGTTAATCTTTACATCTTTCCTTCTTCCAGAGTGGCAGGAGTAGTATGGGGCTACAACCAAAGAGGGATATTAAGTTTCCATCAATGTCTTAGGAGGTCATGGACATTGTTGACATCACCCACAGAGGCCTGAGCCCTGGGTTGAGGGCTGTGGAAATAAGTATGGCTTAAGCAGTCCTACTTTCTTTAGAAGGTTCAAGTCAAGGTCCTGGACCTCCCAGTCCTCGAGACAGTGCTTTTCGGGGTGGAGAGTGTGTACGACCCATGCCAAAACCAACAGCTTCAGGATCATGTTTTTCAAACAGCCACCCAAGGCATTCTCTGCCCAGACTCCATCCAATTTGTTCTAGACAGACTGTGACTTTTCGAGGCCTCCTGGCCTACCAGCAATGACAAGACCCATCCTCCAGCTTTGATTAGAGAATGCAAAGTTTGAGGTTCCTTGGTTAATGGCAAATCCTGTCATACAGGCAAAAGGAATCCAGGCCCCCTGATCATCAAAGAAGAACAACTTCCTATGTGATGGATGGTGGCCTTTTACCTAAACAAGTGGTAGGAGGTCGCACAAGAACATAATTCCTCTCCATTTGTTCTTCCAGGTACAGGCTTCTCTTCTAAACCAAATCTCAGGTCGGTGATTCACACCTTAGTTGATTTGGGCAACCTAAAAGAGACTCCCCCTCCAGAGGGGTGGGACATTTCCCCACATGTTTTAGCAGTGCAAAATGGCATGGAGTGCTGTGCACCATCTTTAACCTTCTCGGCTTTATCCGTGTGCCTCCAGACAGCCACATCCTAATGGTTACTGTGAGGCTGGTCACCAGGTCCCTTGAAAGGGGTGATAGGCTGTGTGTTGTTCATTTGAATGATTCGTATATATTTACATCCCCATCCACCCTAGCACAGTTAGATTCTTCATAAGATTTCTGGTGGAAAATAGTCACTTCCAACTCCCATTTTATGTTAGTGCTGGTGGCTTGCCTATGTCTGCAAAGGTTCCAGTTATATCCATACTTGGACAACTCAATCATCAGGGCATCTTCAAAACAATATGAAGATTCCTCACTTCTGCTTCTTCCAGACCTCCTATTCAAGTTGGACTTATGGTCTCACTCAACAAAGTTCACTTCATCTTCACAGTCCTGGACACCTTCATGGCCCCCTCTTCAGTGGAGCACCTGGAGCCTTTTCAGAGAGTCTTTCCCCACCCAAACAGAAGTGTGTTGTCTACTGCCGTCGGGTATATGAGGATACTTAGTCATATGTTTCCAGTGTTCAGGTGGTTCCACTTGCTCAATGTCTTATGTGCCTAATTCCATTGTGACTAATGTTGAACTGGAATCAGTTGCAACTTCATAAATGGCAGTTGACTCCCATCACTTTGGAGAAGCAGGAGTATGTTTGATGCTTCAACCTCACCTCATGGTGGGGGGGGTTCCATTTGTGCTATTCAAGCCCAAGATCTCTACCACCAAAGACTCTGGAGTGTACTTTGAGTAGAGCAGGGGGTGGGGGTGTTAGGAGGGGGAAAACCCTGGATCACATTGAGATCCATGATCTATGGTCAGATCAAGACTGATCATCTCAAATCACTGTGTCCATAGACCTAGGCCGGCAGATTGCTAGAGGAGCGACATTTTATTGCAGTTTTATTTTCAATTTACTGGTTGTAATTTTTTTGATATCAAACCTATTTTGAGTCTGGCTGATCCACAACACTGCGAGTAATTTTAAGCTGTTAGCAGTCATTCCACTCTGACAGCTAAACCTTTTGATGGCCACACTTGTAAATAATGCTTGAAATTTGATTTGCAAAGCTTTATTGTCGTAGTGACTTGTTTATTAAAATATGTATATATCAACTGAAAAAAACTTTGTTAAAGGGATGTTATGGTTAAAAGTAAAACCGAAAAACCTCAGAAATTCACCAGTTATGGTAAACTAAGCAACCACAACTCGTGCCACCACCGTGCACTGCTAAAATGAACACCCAGGACATCAAAGATGACATTGCAAATGTCATTGATGACATCACATGTGAAATTAATTTTGATGAAAAGTCCTTAAAAGGGGTTCTGTTTATAATTCCGTCTAAAGACAATAATGAAAAGGACCAAGAACATGAGGTAGAGGATGTGCCTACCTCTAGCACCCAGAGAGAATCATGGGTGTGGCAGTTCTTTACCACTGTTGGGAATGTACCAAATGATAAAGCTACCAAAGTGAAATGCACTGATACTCAGTTTCGGACTATCTGCACAGTATTCCTACGGGACCACCTCCATGTACTGCCACACCAAATCCAACCACTGCAATGCTCTCAGAAAGGTTGTTCCTTTGTTAGCAAGTAGTAGGCTGTCTTCCTCCACCTCATCTTCCTCAACCAATACTGTAACTACACAGCCTACTTCCGTGGGACACAAATTCCCACTATCTACCTTGCAAGCAATAAAAGAGGCTGCTGATCCATATCTCTCGAAGATAATAGTGCTCTATATGTACTGCAACAAAGCACTCTGCAGGGGGTAGCAATTTCAAAATGCTTCTTAAGCTGTTATCAAGAAGAATGAGAAACACTTCTCCCTACCGAAAAACACTCAGGGAAACAATTGAGTTTTACTTTGTAGTTTGGCCTGAAGTGTTATTTTTGGGTATGTTTGTTTTTAACACACAAGAACACTTCGTGGGGTCCACTTTTTCAGCGTGGGGACTATTGATTATTCAGATAGCATTTAATGTGTGGCCTCAGAATGTCTTTTCTTCTGGAGTGGCCCTCATAATATATGCAGGCTTCTATCCTTAGGAGTGGGGTGCACGGATCTTCTGCCCATTTGGGAGTAGGGCTGGAAGTTTAGTATCTCAATGGACCTTGGGGCCACATTTCAGAGAGGAACTATTTCATAGGTCATGGGACCTTTTTTCTTTTATTGACCTTCGTAAGAAGTGTGTGGCCCCCAAGTCATGGATCACTCTTGTGATTAAAAAATAAAATAAAAAGGAATTCTATAGAAGCCCGTCCATTGTTACGTCCTCCCTTTGGGTGGTCTTTTTTGTTGGGTCTGGCTTCTTTCAGAGTTGTTGTCCAGTATTGCCTTTGTGGTGTATTTCATTTAATGCTTTACCACTTAGGTTAGTTTCTGGTATGGGAGTCCATATCACAACGGTTTTCTTTGGGGGAATACTTCCTCCACAACAAGATGGTGTTTTGGTCTTGAGGGGTATCCCGGTTGGTTTCTTGGGATATCCTTGGTTAAAAAGAGGTCGACCGGTTTCGATGATTATTTATCATCTTCTTCAGGACCGTGATTTTGGCCTGTCTCGGTAAGATCAGGGAATGGATGGGGTCTGGGAAGCCGTCATCCCATCTACCTGAGGAAAAGAAAACCAATATAGGTTTTTAGTTTGCGAGGTCATATTACTTTTAGATAGTCGCATTACTAAGTTACTAGTGATTTACTTATAATTACATTAGATTAAGAAATTTATATAGGCAGTCTTTTTGATTGGCGAATAGGGACATTAATCTATTTTACCCAAGGCGGGTTGTTACCTTCCGTGCAACTCTGCTGGTCAGATGCTGTGAGCCGTATTGCTATTGTGGGCTGCTGGAAGGTTGCATGTGTGGTATCCTGTAAGACACAATATAATAATGTGTCAGAGTCTGTACTTCACACCTGCTAAGTGCATCAACAGTTCTATCAGTTCATTGTGTAGGGAGCCTCTTTGATATGCGTGGCTATGGCCATGTGATGGGTGGCCCATAGTCTGCATATATGTGCACCCTGGTGAGGTCCTGGTGCCACATAGGCCGCACATCTTGTGGCATATCCCGGTTATGGTTACATTGTGCCTGTTCAGAAACTGGCGATCGTGACACGCTGGGTGTCCCAAGGCACCTGCTGTAAGTGGGCAGGGCTGCCCATGTCATTGCAGGATGGTTGCTGGATACGATCACTTAATGCTCTTGATCGCAAGCGCGGCCACCTTCTGTACTTGCCGCTGCTCGTGAGTGTTTTGGTATTTACATGAGGCACCCGCATATTCGTGGGTGTCGGCTGTAGGAGGGCAGAGCTGCCCGTGCCGTTGCAGGATGGTTGCCAGATTCAGTCAAATAGGACTCTCGATCGTGAGCACGGTAACCTTCTGTGCTTGCCGCAGCTCGCGCTCGTGAGTGCGTTTACATTTATATCAAGCATTCTTCCTAACTGCGCGTTCTGATTTACAAATGCTGTTAGAATCAGTCGCTTACTGGGTTTCTCAGATGGCCTCTGCTTTCGTCGGGCTGTGGGACGCCAGGGCTCTCGCTCTGTAGGTCAACCAGCGTTTGCCCGGCAACATGGCCGGCTTTAAATAGTCTGTCTTTGCTGCTGGTGTCCCTGGTTGCATGGGGCAGCCATCTTGGAGTGTGTTGGCTCCTATGGGATGCTGTATGTGCCTAGCACCATGCACAGTGGTGGAGGGCCTACTGGGGCTTGCACTTATTGTGTTTTGACATCGAGATTCGTAATATTTAGCAGCACTATTTTAGCACCTTTTTTCAAGTCGTGCCGTAAGGTCCTAACAAAACATACATTCATTTGTTATAACAATCATTACAGTGTGCCCATTCTCCCCTCGCAATTAGTGCTATTCTGATGTAATTTTGTATGTATATTTTTGTGGGAGTGTCGAATTTGTTCTCATTTTTCAGTCTGGTTGGTAGACTGCTTTTTTGGCCACTATGACATATGCACTATTCAGCGGGGGGAGAAAGGTATTCACACGACAGTAACCAAATACATTGATTATATTCATGTTTGGGTTTCATGGTTCTCCTTGATTCGTTGTTACAACATGTTTGTTATTCTCTGTGCTGTGGTGTAGTATCTTTTTTCTTTCTTCTTTCTTGATCTATCAGAGATGTTAATTTCATTAGATCGAGGTTGTTCCACTGTATTTCCTCGTTCAACCCATTTCTTACTGTGTCTAGTCTGAAAATCCATTGTTGTTCTCGTTTAAGAAGCATTTGTCCAAAGTCCCCACCCCTTCTTGGTGGTGGTAGTTTTTCAAGGATTGTCCAGGTGAAGTCATCCTGAGTATGCTTTTCTTGGACAAAGTGGCTCACAAGGGGAGCCGTTAATTTTTTGGTGCAAATGCATGATTAATATTCAATGAGTCTCTTCTTCACCTCCCTCGTTGTCATACCCACATACCGGAGGGTACAGGGACATGTGATGAGATAGACCACCCCTTTAGATTTGCCGTTGGTTAGATTTCTTTGTTGCCAGGGTGTGTGCCATCCTATCTCAATGCTCTTGCTCCTTGTGGTTTGTGCACACATGGAGCAGCCCCCACACGGTGTATGTCCCATGGGTTTCTCTGCTCCCCAGATTGTATTATCTTCTTCATTCTCATCTTGTTCCTTTAGTGTGTGTACAAGACTGTCTCTTAGGTTTCTACGTCTTTTGATAGCAAAAGATGGTTGGGCCAGGACACTCGAGCCTGTGTTCAAAATGGGCCACAGTTTCTTGATTTCTTTTTTGATGGTATTGAACATAGGGGAGTAACTCATTACAGCCGTTATCTCTTCTCTTTTTTGATTGTATGTTGCTGTAGCGTGGTTTCCCTTGGTATGTTTCTTGCCCGTTTGCATGTATCATTGACAATTTTTTTCGGGTAACCTCTTTCTATCAGCTGTTTTTTAAGTGCTCCAGATTGCTCTTTGAAGTCTTCCAGTCTTGTGCATGTTCTGCGGTACCGGAGAAATTGGCCAAAAGGGAGATTATCCCTCAGGGCTTTTGGATGGTAGCTGTTATACCGCAGAAGTGAGTTTCTATCAGTGTCTTTTTTATAGACTCGACACTATGGGCCTTTTCTGGATAAGATAAAGGTGTGGAAAAGATATATCAACGATGTCCTTATGATATTCCAAGGGACAAAAGAAGAACTTACAGCCTTCCACCAGTGGTTGAACAACTGCAACAACTGCAACGTCCATCTCAAATTCACCATCGATGCAAATAGGACAGAGACACATTTTTTGGACCTCCATATTACCACCCAAGGAGACGAACTAGGGGCTCGAGTCTATAAAAAGACACTGATAGAAACTCACTTCTGCGGTATAACAGCTACCATCCAAAAGCCCTGAGGGATATTCTCCCTTTTGGCAAATTTCTTTGGTACCGTAGAACATGCACAAGACTGGAAGACTTCAAAGAGTAATCTGGAGCACTTAAAAAACAGCTGATAGAAAGAGGTTAGCCGAAAATCTTTTGTCAATGATACATGCGAACGGGCAAGAAACATACCAAGTGTCACGCCACCTTTTGGGAGACCGGGGTCCGTTGCACCCGCTCCCTCTCCCATCTCCTGGCGGATATACCCGCGCTTTCGCGCTTGGGCGTTCGCCGGGGGGAGAGGTGCTGGGGCCGGTGCTAGAGGGCTGCGGCGCATGCGCGGGAAACCACTGTCTCGGTTCCGCTCTGGGAAGGGCTTGCCTTCCAAGCCTCATTCTGGGTCCGCCGGCGCTCGGAAACGAAACGGCTTGCGTTTCAGGCCTCGCGAGTGCCGGCGGTCCATAAGAGGAGCCGCGAGCAGTTGCAATTCGCGTCTCAACGCGGTTGCTTCGGTCGTGTTGCTCGCTCCAGCCACTTGTGGTTCCTGCTTCCCTGCTTCCCTGTGCCTGGCCTTGCCTTGCACCAACCTGCTCTTTGTTCTCCCTGCCTTGTGGGTTCCCTGCCTGCCTGGTCCCAGTCTCCTACTACCTGCCTGGGCCCTCCTTGCTCCTGTCTGTTTTTGAGCCTCCCTGGGTCCGGTTTTCAGTTTTCCCTGCTTTTCCCTGGGGACTCCCGCTTTCTTTCCTGGGCTTCTCCCTGGGTCTTTCTGGGCCAGCTTCTCCTCTTGCATCCTGGGGCCCTCGTTCACTGTTTTGGGACTTACCTTAGGGATCCCTACTCTTGGTGGTCTCCCCTCCCGATCTGGTTCCCTCTTCCTGTTTGGTCCTGCCTGGTGCCTCATCCTTTGGACCTACTGTACCTCGAGAAGATCCGTCATCCCTGACCAGCTACGTGAATCTGCTGGAACTTGTCTTCCCGTGGATTGGGGGCCTTTCCTTGTATTCATCTGAGAAGTATCCCGGACTATCTCGCTTCTTCACTGGATCACGTACTTCTGGAAAAGACTCTTTTGGACTTCACCAGTATCCAGTAACCTTCCGTCAGACTGTGGTCTCTCCTGCCTGTGCTTGCACAGTCCCTTCGTCACGTTAATCAGGAGAGTGTCTTCCGTGACGCTGGGAGTTGGTCCATTCACCACCCTGTGTCATTAGGGTGGTGGAGAGGCTGGTTCCCCGAGTCACATGCTCGTCAATTCACTGGATGCAGCCTGGCGGTCCCAACTAGAACCACAGTCAAGAAAACAGGTACTCAGTTCTCACGCACTTCTCTGCTTGACACCAAGGGAAACCACGCTACAGAAACATACAAAAGATCAAAAAAGATAAGAGATAAAGGCTGTAATGAGTTACTGCCCTATGTTCAATACCATCAAAAAAGAAATCAAGAAACTGTGGCCTATTTTGAACACAGGCTCAAGTGTCCTGGCCCAACCATCTTTTGCTATCAAAAGACGTAGAAACCTAAGAGACAGTCTTGTACACACACTAAAGGAACGAGATGAAAATGAAGAAGAGAATACAATCTGGGGAACAGAAAAACCCATGGGACATACACCGTGTGGGGGCTGCTCCATGTGTGTACAAACATCAAGGAGCAAGACCATTGAGATAGGATGGCACACACCCTTGCAACAAAGAAATATAACCAACTGCAAATCTAAAGGGGTGGTCTATCTCATCACATGCCCCTGTACCCTCCGGTTTGTGGGTATGACAACGAGGGAGGTGAAGAAGAGACTCATTGAACATAAATCATGCATTTGCACCAAAAAATGAATGGCTCCCCTTGTGAGCCACTTTGTCCAAGAAAAGCATACTCAGGATGACTTCACCTGGACAATCCTTGAAAAACTAACACCACCAAGAAGGGGCGGGGACTTTGGACAAATGCTTCTCAAACGAGAACAACAATGGATTTTCAGACTAGACACAGTAAGAAATGGGTTGAACGAGGAAATACAGTGGAACAACCTCGCTCTAATGAAATGAACATCTCTGGTAGATGAAGAAAGAAGAAAGAAAAAAGATACTACACCACAGCACAGAGAATAACAAACATGTTGTAACAACGAATCAAGGAGAACCATGACACCCAAACATGAATATAATCAATGTATTTGGTCACTGTCGAGTGAATACCTTTCTCCCCCCGCTGAATAGTGCAGATGTCATAGGGGCCAAAAAAGCAGTCTACCAACCAGACTGAAAAATGAGAACAAATTCGACGCTCCCACGAAAATGTACATACAAATTTACATCAGAATAGCACTAATTGCGAGGGGAGAATGGTCACACTGTAATGATTGTTATAACTAATGAATGTATGTTTTGTTACGACCTTACGGCACGACTTGAAAAAAGGTGCCAAAATACTGTTGCTAAATATTACGAATCTCGATGTCAAAACACAATAAGTGCAAGCCCCAGTAGGCCCTCCACCGCTATGCATGGTGCTACGCACACACAGCATCCCATAGGAGCCAACACACTCCAAGATGGCCGCCTCATGCAACCAGGGACACCAGCAGCAAAGACGGACTATTTAAAGCCGTCCATGTTGCCGGGCAACCGCTGGTTGACATACAGAGCGAGAGCCCTTGGGTCCCACGGCCCGACGAAAGCAGAGGCCATCTGAGAAACCCGGTAAGCGACTGATTCTCACAGCATTTGTAAATCAGAACGCGCAGTTAGGAAGACGCTTGATATAAATATAAACGCACTCACGAGCGCGAGCTGCGGCAAGCACAGAAGGTTGCAGCGCTCACGATCGAGAGTCCTATTTGACTGAATCTGGCAACCATCCTGCAACGGTACGGGCAGCTCTGCCCTCCTACAGCCGCCACCCACGACTATGCGGGCACCTCATGTAAATACCAAAACACTCACGAGTGCGAGCAACGGCAAGTACAGAAGGTGGTCGTGCTCTCGACCGAGAGCATTAAGTGATCGTATCCAGCAACCATCCTGCAATGACACGGGCAAAAAATAGATTAATGTCCCTATTCGCCAATCAAAAAGACTGCCTATATACATTTCTTAATCTAATGTAATTATAAGTAAATCACTAGTAATTTAGCAATGCGACTATCTAAAAGTAGTATGACCTTTCAAACTAAAAACCTATATTGGTTTTCTTTTCCTCAGGTAGATGGGATGACGGCTTCCCAGACCCCATCCATTCCCTGATCTTACCGAGACAGGCCAAAATCACAGTCCTGAAGAAGATGATAAATAACAATCATCGAAACCGGTCGACCTCTTTTTAACCAAGGATATCCCAAGAAACCAACCGGGCTACCCCTCTTAAAAAAGACCAAAACAACATCTTGTTGTGGAGGAAGTATTCCCCCAAAGAAAACCGTTGTGATATGGACTCCCATACCAGAAACTAACCTAAGTGGCAAAGCATTAAGTGAAATACACCACAAAGGCAATACTGGACAACAACTCTGAAAGAATCCAGACCCAACCAATAAGACCACCAAAAGGGAGAACGTATATAGCAGGATAGCAGCCCGCATATATTATGAGGGCCACTCCAGAAGAAAAGATATTCTGAGGCCACACATTAAATGGTATCTGAATAATCAATAGTCCCCACGCTGAAAAAGTGGACCCCCACAAAGTGTTTTTGTGTGTTAAAAAAAAAAAACACTGCTCCCTACCATAGAAGTAACACACATGCAACATCTTCCCCTGTCCACCAGCTCCTCCATGTTAGTGCTTGGTGCCTCTTCCCTCATTTCCCTCCCCACCTTATGTTATAACCTCTCCTGCAACAACAAAAAATACATAAAAAAACAAAAGATAGGTTCCTTTAGGAACCAAGTTTCACAGTTAAAAAATAAAACAAAATAAATTGTATAGACTCGATCTACTTAACATTTCTGAGGTAAAATACATAGACTGCATTCGATTTTGCAACATTTCCATTAGCACTTTGTGTTATGCTAATGGGAATAATGTGGCGTTCATCCCCGTTTTAGGGACTGGAATGGGGATAATGGCCTGGCAGCCCCAGTTATCACCCCAAGCGATGCGAGGGTAGATAATGAGGTCTCCAGATCGTTATCCCCCGTTCCAGCCTCTGCAATGAGGGACGATGGCCATTAGCACCCTGGGTTCTGAAAGCGGCATCCCAGGGTGCTAAAAAAAAGAATTTTTCTCCCTACACCGGGACACCTGCAGCGTCCTGCTTTAAGAAAGAAAATCCTTTTCCAAGATGGCCACCATGGAAAGGGAAGGCGGGGCTCTGTACAAAGCCCCTCCTCCCTTTCCAAGGCAGCCTGCAGAAGGCACAGAGAGAACCCTATGACCATAGTACCACAAGCACACTTTTTTCCCCTATCAAACCTATCCCATTTTTGAATAACTTTACCACCCGGGTGGACATGGCCACTTTAACCCCATTTGTTGGCCCCGTTGGTCATGGTAAGTCGTCAGATTGCCCGGGTCATGACCTTATGCCATGACCCAGACAATCTGGTCACTGCCCATGGCCACAGCCTATATCTCAGTCACCAAAAGTATATAACTATTTTTGTACCTGTGCTTTTTCATCTGTGTACCATTTTGCTTGCATTGAAGGCATAGGTTTGAAAATCGAATTTATCATGGTGTCTGCTTTTAAGGTCTAGGTTTGAAAATCGAAATTAGCTGTGCCCTTTCATCCGTGCACCATTATTGCTTGCATTTAAAGCCTACTTTTGAAAGGTCGCTTTTTTTTTTTAATTGCATTTTCGACTTTTGTGTCTACTAAGCCACCTTGTGAGTTTAGTTAGAACTGTGCAGTGCAGCCACTCTTCTTCATTCCTCTACTATCCTCTTTTGTCCCTATGTCTCTCACTCAACTTCTCTAACTGCTACACTATCACCTATTCCCCCCCCTCTCTCTCTAGAAGTTAGGAAGGAAAAAGCACAAAAAAGACAATACAGGGCCACAAATATGGAGTATCCTTCTTGGGTATGAAGAACATCGAGGCACCAGCGGGTGACTTAGATCCCGTGATCCAACTATTTTTTAGATTGGTCTGTAGGTAGGAACGTAATGCATCCTTTTTAGGCACAGATAAGGTGTACATTCTACCAAAAGGAGCTTATGAATCAGGTAGGAGCTTGATTGAGTAATCTACCAGCCTCCTTGAATTCTTCTTCCGTGAAAACACACTGGTAATCTTGATACTCTTGGGTAACTTCAGCAATTTTGAAACAAATGTATGCTTGTTTGGTTCCAAGGGAGTATGAAATATGATGCCCCCTTTATGAAGACAATGCAAAATGCAGTATACCAACCCATAAACATAGTGCCCACCATCCAATTCACAAAGGGGCTGTGTATTCCAAGCCAAGGAAGGCCTACTATCACAGGGTAATGCACAGCTTTTATAAGTGTGAAGAAAGTCACATTTGAGGTCTAAGGTTTGTTCTAGGATGAGCCAGAAGGCGAGGGTGAACCGTCAACCCCTTCCACAGGAATGGGAACAGGGGAAGATTTCCAGTTTACATGATGTTCCCTGGCCCACTGGTCATCGAGGAAATTTCCAGAGGCACCACAGTCAACAAGGGCTGGTACTTCCCATAAGAGGGTGTCCTGCAATTCTATATCCACTTTAAGAACTATCATCTGCATATCTTGAAGTTTCAGAGCATGGGAACAAACAGCTTCTCCCCCATCTGTGGTTCCCCTTATGGACGAGGTTTGGCGGTTCCCACCAGGTGCGGAGGAACAGTTGGACACTCCTTCAGCAAGTGTTTGTTCGACCCACAATACATTCAGAGACCTAGTGTTCGGCGACTGTTCCGGTCCTTAAGCAGATAATGGTCATCTGGCCATTTCAGTTTGCATGGGCTCATTAGTGAGTTGTCGTGGAGTAAGTCGTACGTTTTGAGAGCTTTGCAGGGCGTAATTTGCCTTTCTCAGTGTGGTGTTTTTATAATCTGAAATCTATTTGCAGGACAAGAGCAATAATTTCTTTCAGATTGTGAGGTCTTCACACTCGAGAAGAAACTTCATCCTTATGTTCTTCAGAAAGTCCATGGCGAAAGAGCGTGATCAGGGCGTCATAAGGCCAGGCTGTCTCAGCAGCCATGTGCTTAAAAGTGGTAATATAGGTCAATAAATCCGAGGATCCCTGTTTTATGTCTAGGTGATTCTCTTGTGCCTTAATAGTGAGTTATTGATGGCTAAAAATTACCTGAATACTATTGGCAAGGGCAGGATAGGAATCCAATATCTGCTTGTTAGTATTGACCAAAGGTGTTGCCCAGCCCAAAGCACCTACGGTTGAATTTGAGACCATATAACTAACCCTTGAATAGTCTGAGGAAAGTAAGGAGGTTTAAGGGTAAATTGTACCACACAGGCCTCCAGAAACTCGTGAGTTTCTTTGGGTTGCCATCAAACTTATCAGACATTGGCAGTTCTGGGGATAATTCTGTTCTTGTTGGGGTTGCTGCAACAAAAAGTAGCAACAAAAATTAGCATTCTCATTCTGTAACAACTGGATCTCTTGTGTAAGATCCTGCAGGGCTGCCAAGACTTGCTGGATCTGATCCATTTTTAAATGGGCATCACTTACTATAAGGCTTTACGTGATTGACTAACCTTAGGCTTCGTCCAGGGGCCCAGTGGGTTTGGTCCTGTGAGACTTATTAAAGCCAAGCCCAAAGGCATCCACTTAGCCTGTTGCTATAGGGCAAACGTGTGCATCTTATGGGCAAAGCCCAAGGGAAAAAAAACCTGAAGGGGAAAAACCCAGAAGAGCGAAGAGATAATGTTGGGAAGGCTTGTACGCAGCTGCGAAGATAAGAACTCTCCTATGAAGATTTCCAGAGGAAGGTGAGGTTCCAGGAATACGAACAGCGAGAGATAGGAGAAGGGGAGCCGCCTGACTCAGGAGGGCGAGAGCAAGCAAACAAGGCAAGAGGAATGCAGCTGGAGAAGAGGCTAAGAAGCAAGGAGAGCTGGAAGGCGAGCGCAGGAGGCAGAAGGCAAGGTGCAAGCAAGGAAGTAACTATAAAATGCATCAATGCTATGATATGTTCGAAGCGACGCAGAGTGCGCCCCTTGGTGCAGCTCTTTAAGCTGGATGATGGTGTCTGGTCCAGGGCTCTGGCGTGTAGCGAATCCCGGTGGCCATCTTAAAAAAGGCTGAAATGTTGCTGTGACTTCAGGTTGCGAACCTATCCACCACCATCTTGAAGGGCTAAAGACTCAATGAGGGTGCTATCTTCTCCACTGCTGCCACAGAGACCAGGTAGAACCGGAATTCATAACGCCTCCAGTTAATCCAGAATAGGGCAGCGAGACTCATCCTTGGCCTTAAGCCCAGAGACCCCATCTCTCCTGCCCTAAAAAGTCTTGACTGGCTCCTAGTTGCTGCACAGATTAAATTCAAATCCCTCTGTATCATCCACAAGGCTATCTGGGCCTGGGGACCACACTATCTTCAACTTTCTCACTAAATACTCTCCTTCTGGACCTACATTCCTCTGGCACCAAATCTCTTTGTGTAAAGCATTTTGCTAAACATAGAGGAGGTGGCCAATCACTCTCCTCTGCTGGATCCCTCCTATGGAACAGCATCCCCCACTCTCTGCGCCTTGAGCAGAATTTCCTTAAATTCAAGAAGCTCCTCAAGACTTTCCTTTTTACCTCCTCCTTCCCTTCTTCTGTCCTCTGCTAATTTGCACAGCTGCTGTGATTGCTGTCTTGGGCCTTCATGCATCCTCATGGCCCCTGACCTCCAACACCCAATCGTCCCCGCTTCTGTCTACCCTCAGCACTTGCCCTTGCACCCCCTCCGGCCTTGGAGGTTCGCACATAGCCATCATGGCCCCTGGCCGTGTAGCACTCTCCTCACCAAGCACTTCTACTATGCACTTATCTGTGGCTCACCCACGAGCATGGACACTTCAGCACTTCCCCCTTCCCTGCTGCACTTGCACATTCTGAATTCTCACAAGTCATAGTAGGTTTGTCCTTTTTTCCCCTTTTCACCCCCACTGTGTTTATTTGTGTGTTTACTAATGTGTTTCACACTCTGTTCCCTCCCTTTGCCCTGTGGGCATTTTGAAACAGTATTTACTTGCTGTATAGATGCCTAACAAGTGAACAATAAATAATAAATAAATGCATTCTGGATTTTTCATAGCATTCTTGAAACACTTGTGTATAGGCGCGTTACAAATGCCATATCATATCATATCATTGTAACATTTGGCCAACATATGCCTAGTATTTAGGCTTTGTTCACATGTTGTTAGCTTCCCGGTTCTTTCTGCTTTCACAGAGGTGAGACCACCTTTCTCAACATCAGGGGCAGGTTCTGTACCGCTGCCATCAAACAATGAGCTTTGCAACTTGGTTCTTGAAGAATAAGCGCATCTGCATTTTTCTGAGAGCAATCTCAGGATTTTGAAAGTTCCCAGGGTGGCATCTACTAGATTACAATACAAAAGAAAATGTCAGTGCCTTTGTCATTTGTCTCTGTGGTATCTGTGGATCTGCATTTCTTGCACCTTGGACGTGGTCCTGTCTTTCATGTTAGTTTGATGACTGCAGGCATTACGGTTGAAAGTGCTACATTCCTGAAGACTCTGGTGATTAAGCGCCAAGTTGAAGGTCTGCTGTCATTGTATCGTTCAGTGAGGAAGCCGCAACCTGTTCTCGTTCTAACTTGGCTCTCACAGAAGTGGCTCACAAAACATTTGAGCCTGTGATCACTAGATGTTAAACCTGAAAGACCATATTTCTGGTTGCCTTGACTTTAGCCGGCCACGTGAATGTGCTCAAAGCCTTTCATTTCATAAGGACAAGGTGGGTCTTTGAAGGCATGCTTCCCTTCTACCTAAATCAATGCTTTCTTCAGCTTCTGAGGTCAAAAGTAGAAAGAGCTCTTTCTTCCCTGAATGTACAAAGGTCCCTGAAATTCTACTTGGGTAGGACTAAGGATTTTTGAGTCTCAGGATGTCTTTGTTATTCATTGCTGCATGCCATCGTCAGGCTGGCATACATATGCAAGCTGTAAGGCCAAGGTATGCATTTTTCATATAGCTGCATCATGGTTCCCTAGATGTAATCAGAGAAGCATCTATATGGGTGATGCCACATTCTTTCATAAGCATTCCTTGCTAGACACTAGCTGAAGAGTTGATGCTCTTTTTGGCCAGGCACTGCTCCAAAATGTTTTGGCTGTAAGCAGTTACTACCATATTCCCCAAAATTACTTATGGGTGCTTTGACAATGTGACCTGCTGGGGCTCAAAGGACAGTTCTGAGGTGACCATGTGGGCTGTGTGGGAACGATCCCCTGGTCGACTCCACCATTTTCGGACCACATGGCAAGGACTTGCCAAAATGTGCAAAGAAATGGTCACTGTCCTTTTAAGGGAATACGTTTCTCCAAGGTCGGCTGATACAGTGTACCCCATCACTCAAACTAGTGTCCTAGCACTGGTCCCAGGTCCCTGGATAACCAAATTAGGCATGAGAGTTCATGCTGCAGAATACATGCACAACTACCCCTGCAGCTCTGTGCTATAGATAACTGCGAGCAATGAAGAATGGCCCCTCCCCTGGAACAGCCCTGCACCGGTGTCCATGCGCCAAGACCTATTTACTTACTAGGAAATGTTGCATCATCCTGCTGTTGTGGAGATGTCGCAGAGCAGTGAGAGTGGGGAAAAAGTGATGCTCAAGCACACCAGAGGTCACCACACAAACACATGCAAACACACACTTCCTGTTTAGATGGAACATGGCAGCTGGCCTTCAAAAAGGCTGCAACCACAGTTCCAAGACTGATGAGTAGAGTTAATCTGAAACATGTGCAGGCATTGTACACTTGCACACAAATCAATCTCGTAAAAGTACCCAAAGTCATGTACACCTGAGCAGAACACTCTAGGAGCAGCCCTGAGGTTGGTGCTAGAGTTCCATATAGAGCCACAGGTTCATGAAAAGGGAGAAATATAGATGGAGCAGAGCCTCAGAGAAGCGGCATGTTGGAGCAGACAGAAGCAGATTGCAGAGGCTGATTTTAAAATGTCTTTAGAGGAGGAGGGGAGGTGATTGGGAGTGTAGCAGAATATGTGCTCTACAAAAGGAGCAAGATGGAGACTAGGGGAGCAGCAGGAGGGGATTGGGAATAACCGTGAAAGGTGGACATTGAGACAAAGGAAGACTAAGAGAAGTATGGGGAGGAGGTGGTGAGACAACAGGATGAGGTGGTTAGACAAAAGGAAGAGATGGTGAGAGACCACAGAAGGGAGGTGGGGAAAAAACAGGAGCAGTTTGTAAGTCAACAGGCAGAGGTGGTGAAAGAACTGGAGGTGGTGAAAAGAAAGAGAAAAGTGATGAGAGCTATCTAGTGGAGGAGGCGGTGGAGCCTTTGGTCGAGCTTTCCAAGAGAATGAATAGTGTGGCAAGGCTGAAGAATGCCCATTGTGATGGCCAAAAGAAGTTGCAAGCATGTGGTGAAGCTTTGACATGGCAACAAGAGTTCAGATTAAAGAACAGTGTATGTTATGTATACGGAACAGAGGGGGCTTCCAGAGGAAAAGTATTGTTGTGGTGGCAGGGGGAGCATTGCCAGGGTGGTACGAAGTGGGTGTAGTACGACATTCTCTAACCCATGTCTAGAAAAGCCTCCCTTTGACCCACCCAATAACCATCAGGATTCCTTAGGGCTTACGCTTAGTGGCTTCAAGCCTAGACCCAGATGGTGGGAGCATGTGACCCCTGGAAAAGGATGCCACTGAGACGTTAACGAATAAGAAAATAGCTATTGGACATTTGGAACAAAGTGTGTGGGAGACTTAAACACCCCAGACTGTGAGTGACATAAATCCACCAAGGACTGCTCGGATGGTGCCCAGAGTTTTGAGGCTGTTGGAAAATCAAGAACATTATTTTGGCATCTTCTAACTTGACCTTGAGGAGAAACTGTGATGGCATCATGAAGTACAACACAGACAACAACCTAAAATTCAAATAAAATATATTTATTAACTTAAATGTCAGGATGGTTGAAGGCCTAACCTGCCCTATGCTAAGGTGGGATTTCCCTACCCAAACGAAACTAAGGAAAGGCAAAGAGTTCAACTTAGAAGTCTGTCTGTGTCCAGAACCTGTGCTTGCACTCACAACTAAAGATAAACAGTGTCTAAGGATGTCAAAGTCAACAGAAATAGTGTTCAACACTAATTTTGGATCTGCTTCCAGCTCTCAGCTTCTTCAGCTCCCTTCCCCAAGTTCAAGAAAGTTCCACAAAAGTCTCATCCATTCACTGGCAGCGCCCCTTTCAGTGATGTCTTTTTGGTACTTGTAGTTCAGGGCTCACTGGTCTAGGCGCAGTTGTCGGACAACACAGGTCACGCAACCAGGATCCCTCTCCTTGTGGCCTGTTGGTTTTATTGTTAAACTTCTTTGGCTTCTCCTTGGTATTCCCCTGGCTCTTCCAGAGTATGTCACACACCTCTTGCCATTATTTGGCCTTGCTGCACTGCCTTGCTCCTAACATTCACTTTGTGGTAGTCTTATTTCTGTCCGACCTTTTGTGGCACTCTTTCATATTTCATACTGATGTAGTTTCTTAGATATTGTTGTTACTGGGGCACTTTCCCTTTGGCAGTCTCTCTTTCAGTTGCTTTGCCCATAAAGCTTCCTTTAGTTGTATAATCCACAAGCTTAATTCCTTGATTTGACTTTGCTCGGTATTTATCAGATGGGGCAATTTGCTCAGTGGTTAAGCTTTATTCAGTTCGGTGCATAATAAATGTTCAATATGCTCATTTTCAAATTCCAATTTGATTCGGTATTCAATATATTTTGGCCTCGCCACCCGCTAGGACCGCCCAGCTGCTGAGTGCCTCTCCTGACACTCACCTGTCTGCATCAATGCTCTCCAGCGCTCCCGTTCTCTCCTCCAGCCTTGCAGGTCGGCGGGCACGCTGGCATGAGTTCATGTTCGGGGCTTGTCTCTGCCTCACTGAGTATTCTAAGGCCTCCAACTGGACACGGACAGCGTGCCGCTCCCTCCGATGCTTTCGTAACTCTTGCTGCACATCTCTCGTTGCCGGGGCTCCTGCACATTGGACTTCGGCCCGGCGTCCTGGATATCCCACAGGTCCCACCACACTTCTTCCACCATACACGGGTCTCCTGCTGATCTCCTCTCCACATGACTCATTGTCTCTCTCTTGGCTGCAATTTCTGTCGGCGTTTATACACGTGTAACCTTGTAACAGGCTGCAGGTGTATACTTCCAATAGTATTTGCCTGACCGCAATTAAGAGTACATGCCTGATCTTCATTACACTCTACAGACATCTTCAGCATACCAGTACCAAAGTGGTGATAGGGTCTAGTGTGTATTACTCTGTCTCCTCTTCCTCATCTCAGTACCGTCAAGTGTCACATATGGGGAAATGATGAAAGCTGGCTTATAATATTCCATTAAGGTGGGGGGAGGGTTAGGTTGGTAGTCAACGGGAAAAGTCAATGGGAAAAGGGGATACCATGTCTCACCCGAGGGCACCCACTCCCAATCCTCGAGGAACCTCCACCCAGTTGATCCTCCCTCACTTCTCCCCCCCAGGGTCAAGATCCATGAGCAAAGGCCATTCCCTGGCCACCTGCGCAGAGTATCTAAGGGGAGTAGAGTGACAATGCCCTTCGTTTTCTCACAAAACACTTTATTTTAATTGGACCAGAGCTAACCTGAACATACTCTGTTTACCTTTCTCTCCAAAATATATTATTTGCCCCTTTATGTGTGATAAAATCCTGATCAACACGAAAGACCTTATGGGTTGTCAGGCCGGTGTTTGATCTGTGGCCTATTTGGGACAGTCCTATGAAATACATCACAGCAGTCTGGAGGAAGTGCACTGGAGCCACCGGCACCCGCAATGGATCCTTTGAGGATTATAATAAATGCATGTTCTACATGTATTCTACTGCTGCAGCCATCTAGTTAAGGTTACATCAAACTTTACCTAGGGAAATGCAGCACTTCTTTCCTCCGTAACTCTTGTTCTCATTAAAGTTCACAAAATGTGCCCTGTAACTGATCTGTCCAAATTTGTACATTCATGCCGAATTTGACCACGTATCCTCTGCCACCAATACTCAGACCTCTGTATTCAGGCATGTACACTATGGTCAGAGGAACACGTGATTTCAGGAATACAACAAATATCGAACACATCCACACTCTACTGCACATACTCACAGCATGCACCTGAGGAGAATACTATGCAAAAAAGAAAAACATTGTTACAACAGCACCCCATCACAGCATGCAAACATAAAAGGCCACCTAAAACATAGTCCTACAGCATACAGCATCAGCAAGCATATAACTGTCAGCAGCACGGAAGCAGCAATTACACAAACTTTAAAATATACATTTCAATATACGGTCAGAGGCAACAAACAAAATGAGGAATATACTGTGCAAAAAACAAAACCATCGGCAGTAACATATCCACAACATGAAAGAAAAATGAATACTAAAAATAGGTCATCATACAACAGAGAACTCGAACACCATCACAAGATGCAACCATTTCTGTGTAGAATGCACACACACATGCATATTGTACATGCCTTTACCATGGATGTGCAACAACACAACAGCAGCACACTATTAACTTTTGAGAAACACAAATGACGCAGAACAATTAAAACCAAAATACACAGCAGACGGGCAACACAGCATTGCATCACACTTTCACATCCGCTTTTGCACGCTTCTAGAACATTCCAGCCAATCACATGTACATGTTTTGAAAAACATGGAAACCCAAACAATCGTGACTGGTCAAGCCTTGGAAAACATACTCTAAACACACCACACAAACAAAAACCCTATTTCAAATGGATTGTGTCCTCCAACGTACTCCTCATCTTTGACATGTAATGTCGACAGCTCAGAGATTTTTTGGCAGAGGTTGCCCTGCGTCGATATCGTCGGGTCGATGTCCCTCGAAGGCCTCCGTCGAGGGTGATGTCATCGGATGTTATAAGTAGCACGCACAGCGCCCATAGCCTCCGTTCATGTTTCCCACCTCTCATTGTGTAGGCCATGTGGGCCCAACCAGCTTAGACTGCCTTCAGCCTTGTCGGAACGTAAGCTGCAACAGCACAGGAAATCCTTCAGAGGGCTAGGCTGGGAGGGCGATGAGGAATACGTTGGAGGAACATCCAGTCGAAAGAACGTTACCAGTTGGTAAGTAACTTGTTCTTCGAATAGATTGTGTCCTCCAACGTATTCCTCATCTTTGACAGACTCCAAAGCAGTAACCAAAGGTGGAGGAGGGAGAAGAATTTAGATATACCCAATTAAATGGCAAAGTAAAGCGCGTAGCCTTCCCAAACTCCACATCCGGAACATGTCAAGTATCCAGAGAATAATGCTTAACAAATGTGTGAATGGAAGACCACGTTGCAGCATCACAGATGTTCTTAACAGGAACACCCCTCTGTAGGGCTGTCGATGTAGCAATGCCCCTGGCGGAATGAGCCCTCAAGCGGGTCTTTGCCCGCAAGTCTATAGCACTCAGAAATAGTGAGGATGATCCACGGTGACAAGGTCTGTTTAGAAACAGCCTGGCCCAACCTGTGACCAGTGTACCCCACAAAGAGCTGGTTTTCCACTCTGACCTTGGACAATCTGGAATGATAGAAGCTTATAATTTTCCACGGATCTAACCTATGTAGCCGTTCCTCTTACTTACTAGATGTGGAGGAAGATGGAAGGCGGGTAGCACAACCTTCTGACTTAAGTGAAAGTTAGAGGCTACCTTAGGGATGAAGGAAGGACGTACTCTCAATACAACTCTGTCCTTGTGGAGAACAGTAAGGGGTGGCTTAGAAGACAGTGCCTGCAACTCGCTCACTCTTTTAGCAGATGTTATTGCAACCAAGAAAACAGTCTTAAAGGTCAACAACCTCGATGGACAGGACTGCAAAGGTTCAAACGGATCACCCATCAAAAACTTTAAGACCAGATTAAGGTCCCAGACCGGCACCTGAAAAGGCGATGGCGGGAACACATTTGTGAGATCAGTGGAATCATAAAATAAGAGCATTCTTTGGATGACCGCCTACATATGGACAGCCCTGCTATGTAACCTTTAATGGTTCCCACCTGAAGACCCCTTGTGTGCTAAAGAAAGCAAGAAGGAGAGAACCTCTGGAATTGAACACTGAAAAGGATAAACATTCTTCTCCCTGCACTAGTCGCAAAATCTACACCAACAGCAATGGTACAGGGACTTTGTTGCTGGACGCCTGGCCGAAAGCAACACCTCCATTACGTCATCCGGAAGGTCCCAATCCTTATAGCTCAACCTTTCAGAAACCATGCTAAGAGCTGGAGGTAAATCTGCCACCTTTCTGCCCAAAAAAACTTCAATTTCGGTAGAATTATCGCTGGTTGTAATACCGGCAAAATCCCACATGGAGTCCTATGGAATCCAATTATTGGGGACTAACACAGCCTACCACCAAACCAAGTGGCAGTAATGGTAATTCCATTTGCTGGTATCCCAGCGGATTTACCACCAAACCTGTAATGAGGTCCTTAGTCTGCTAACTCCCTCTCAATTGCATACACATAGCACAACAAAACTAAAAGAATACATTTTCAACATTTACTTAAATGATTGTATTATACATAAGTGAAAATAGAAAACACTTATTGGTTGCCTATTACATTAAGAGTCATGCCGGACAAACTGCGTCATAAACTTGATAACCTTCATGAGTTCTCATTAGGGCAAAATACAAAGTATGCTTTTAAAGATGATACTGTTTGTAATATAATATTAAACATTATGCATGGATGGGTTGTTATAACTGACAGTTGCAGAAAACAAATAATCAAGTCTATACCATAAATTTGAAACATATTCACGAAATGATACAAATGCAGAATCTACACAGAACAACACACACAATCATAGGACACTTAAAATAAACTATAAGACAGAAATAATTACAATTATACATCAAGGAAACCGAATTCAACTTCCCTCCTGCACAACCACATGACCAAACAAAAGCAAATCAACAGACATCATCTGCAATCAAACAACAAACAAATTAAAAGCAACTGCGATCTGTCAAAACAGCTACAAATTTCAGACTCTCCCATATAAACTAAAAAAGATGGAAAAACAAAATTATCACCCAGCACCAACCTATACAAAACCATTTGCCACTACTCAGTAACACGTGGTACACGATACTCGAACACCTACATGAAATTATTCAAATTAGATCCAAATTTATTTCAATTGTAATTCCTTGGCATACGATGCAATATTTGATTGCCAACTCTAGTTTCGGATATTGGGTCAGTTGTTAATTCTGGAAGACCCAGCCTTCTTCAGGGCACAGAACCACCAAGATGGTCAGATGTGTCAATTTAATCCGTCCTCCAGCGTAGCATACAAGTGTAGCGGCTCCAATACTGTTAAAAAATGTAACAGACCAACTTAAGTCCAACCCGTCCCCTGTGGGACTGTGTTGCTCATTGCTTATATTTTAATTTCACATTTATTGCTGCTCGAGAAGCAAAGCCTGCGTAGGCTAAGGGTGCAGTGTTGTGCGAGACAGGTGTTTGGCGACGCAGGTGTTTGGCGATGAAGGGTGCCATGCAGAGTGTGAGCATGCTAAACAGCCATTCGACCAGCAGCAACCATAAGGTAAGAAAGGTGCAGGCAGTGGGAGCAGTCACTACTGCTCTCTACTAAACTGCCCGGTCTTGCACGTACATCTACCTAACCACCTGGATTAACTTGATCTGTCTCTGCGCAACCTTACGCTTCCTCTCTTGCGGTTAGCGGTACTTCGTGTTTTGTGAGTCTCTGCTGTGTCCTGAGGCTGGTGTGCCTCGGCATGGTTAACTGCTGTGATTTCTAGGTCTGTCCCCCTCGCCCCTTTAGGTTCCTACCACTCTACTCTTGGTTACTGTTGGCTACTGTGTTCTGCTGTGTCCACTAGGCTCTTTTCCACTCTCTAGGTTACTGTGTTCTGCTGTGACCACTTGGCTCTCTCCCAATCTTTAGGATTCCACTCCACTGTGGTTACTATTGGTTGCTGTTACGTTTCACTTGGTTCCGCACCCACCTTGGGGTTGATCTCTGTTGTTCCCGCTGTCTGTTTCTAATCTCCTTGTTGTGTGTCACCTGCCTGCTTATGCTTGTTGGTTCCCTACTGTGTGATTCCTCCCACCCCCTGTCTGTGCATCCTGTGTTGTGCAGTGCTGGACTGTGCTCCTCTCCTTCTCTCTTTTTCTTGCATTTCCTTCAACTATCCTCCGCGAACCCTCTATGGTGCTCTTTCTCCCATCTACTCCAACTGCTACTCTATCTCCTATCCTATCCCTCTCACTAAGCATGGAAGAAAAAAGTTCAAGATGGTATCCTGGTCTCCAACACAGTCCTGCCTATTGTGGACACCCACCACAGCGCTTCCTCCAGACAGACTCTCACCGACATCCTCTTTGTCTTTGCCTCTCCAGACCTATGGACCCGTCATATGGTCTCTGTTCTCTCTCCTTTCTCCTCCTCTCCCATTAATGGTGGCACACGACGGGAGGTCTTCTTGGCCTACTTCCATTCTCCCAAGGCCATCATCAAGATCTATCTAAATGGTACCATCACTGTCCAGGGCTCTCAGCCCAATCTCCTTCTTCTTGATAGGTGTCTTCCGCGTCTTATCAACTTCCTCCCTTGTCCTGGTACTACTCCTACCACCTATCTGGCTCCTTTGCCACCTCCTCCCTCCTCCTCCTCTGCCTCAAATCTGGCACCCCCTCGTCTTCCTCTTTGGCCTCTCTGGCCTCCAGGCTACCTCAGTCTACTGCCTCTGCCCACTCTTAGGCACCTCTGCCGTTTCCGCTGGGTGTACTTCACTCCTGTACCCCAACCCAGAAGTCTTTCAAATGTGGCAACTTGCTCCACGTTGCTACTCTCAACTCTCACTCTGCTGTCAAACACACCTCTGACATCTGTCACCTCCTCAAAGACCTTGACCTAGATGTCCTCGCTCTCACCGAGACCTGGTTCATGGCCAGCTCTGTCACAAGTTTTGATAATCTCCCCGCTGAGGACTTCAAGATCCTCTCCGAGCCCAGAAACAACCGGCCCGGAGGTGAAGTGGCTGATGATCTTTTCCAGAAAGGATCACTGCTTCTGTCATTCCTACGCAGGTCTGTTCTTCCTTCGGATGCCTGGTCTGTAGGCTCTATATCTCTCCTGGCCTCTCTCGGACTGTGGCCACCATCTGCAGGTCACCTGGCCAGGTCACTCTCTTCCTTTCAGAATGAGCTGACCTCTCCTATTCTCTCCTTGCCTCTACCTCTCAACTTTTCCTCGCAGACATCAACATCCACCTGCATGTTTCTAATCCCTCCTGCAAAATTTGTGACTCTCTTTGCTTTCCGTTCTACCCTCTGGTCCGACACACTCTGATGGACACACCTTGGATATTCTCAACTCCTCAGGCATCTCCCTTTCTAACCCTCTCACAACTCCTCTCTCTTGGACTGACCACTTTCCGCTCTCCTCCCACCTGCAACTTCTTGTCCGCAGGCAAAGCCCTCCCCAGCACTGCCACTCTCCTTCTCGGTCATTCAGCCCATGAAGCGAGTGTCCGTGGCTTCCTTTTCCTCTGTTTTCTCTGCTCCTTCTACTCCTGTGGCTGACTTCCACTCTGACACAACCCTCTCTAATCTGCATCTTTCTATCTCCAATCCTTGGACATCCTTACCCTTGTCATGAGAATTCATCTGAAGCCTACCCCCAAGTGCAACTATTAGTATGACTCAGACCTCCGCCCTGAAACGCAAGTGCCAGGAGGCTGAGAGGAAGTGGAGCGCTTAGAGTGCATCCTCTGACAAATTGCCCTGCCGCCTGCTCCAAATGCAATACCCAATACTTGTCTTCTCCAAGAAGAGGGTCCACATTCAAGCCTGTGTCTCTGCAGCCTCTAACAACACTGCCAAACTCTTTAAAATATGCAAGGAGTGGGCTACTCATACTGCAGTCCAGCTCTCCTGTCCCTCCCAGGCCCTCTCTATGGCTTTGGCTTCTCATTTCACCACTAAAACTCAGGACATCCTGTGCTCACTTTACTCCTCCTCTCCCTCCCTCTACCTCTCCCAGGTCCCCTTTGGCCGACTCTCCCTCTCCTTTTCCTTTCTCCTCCTCTCTGACAACACCTGAGGATGTTTCTAGACAAGTCCACTCTATGAAAGTGTCATCCAAACAGGTGCTCTCCTGCTCTTCCAGAACCTATTAAGGACCACATTTCCACACTAGCACCAGCCTTGGCCGATTTCTGTAATCACTCTTTCACCTCTGCGTCTTTCCCCTCTCTCCTTAAGCACTCCCTTTTGCACCCCCCTAAAAAAAGCCTTCTGCCAATACTACCTGTCCAGCAAACTATCGCCCAATATCTATCACTGCTTTCCTGGGCAAACTGCTGGATAAGCTGCCCATCTCCCAGCTTCCTCTCCACACTGAATCTGTTAGCCTTCTCCATGACCATCAGTCTGGCTTCAGAGCAGCCAGAGGCACAAAACTGCTCCCCTGAACACCTGTGAAGATCTGCTCTCTAATCTTGATTCCAGCTCTCCCTCTGTCCTCATTCTCCTTGACCTTTCCTCTGAGTTTGATACGGTCGGTCACGCCAATCTGCTCAATGGGCTCTGCGAGGACCTGAGCATCGTGGGCCAGGCCCTGGTGTGGCTGACTTCTTTAATCCTGGACTGACCCTCCCAGGTCCAACTTGGGCCCTTTCTCTCCACCACCTCTCTCTCTCCACATGTGGTGTCCCCCAGGACTCTATCCTCTCATTGTGGCCCTTCAATGTCTATCTGGCCCCTTTGGCCCACCTAATCTCCATCTTCTGTTCTAACTTTCAGTGTCATGCGGACTTCCCTCTGCCTCCTCTCCTTCCTTGCTCTTTCCTGACTGTCTATCCATGATTCAGGAGTGGTGCGCCTCCAACGATATCAGCACTAATGCCAGTAAGACTGAGACTGTTCTCATTGGGACCCCTGCTCCCGCTTTCTTTCTCTCACTCTGGCCGCCCTCCTTGGGCCCTCTACCCTCACCTTCCTTTGAGAAAAGAACCTTGGAGTAGTATTCGACTCCACTCTTTCCTTACACCTTGCCAAGAAAGCCCACTTACAGCTGCACCTCCTCAGAGATATTCCACCTTTTCACACCTTCCCCCAGAAGCTCACTGTCTCCAGAGCCCTGGTTCTCTCCAGGCTGGACTACTGCATCAGCCTCTTTCTCAATCTGCCTAACTCTACTCTTCGTCCCCCGCAACTAATCCAGGACAGGACTGTAAGACTTATCCTTGGACTCAAGCCCAGGGACCAAATCTCTTTAGCCCTAAAATCTCTCCACTGGCTCCTAGTGGCTGCAATAATCAGTTCAAGACCCTCTGCATCGCCCACAAGGCTTTCTGGGGACAGGGCCCTCACTATATCATACTCTCTCTGCCTAAATACCTTCCTTCTAGAGCCCTTCGCTCAGCTACCTCCAACCCTCTGAGGGTCAGATGCTTCTCCAAGCAGAGATGGGGGGGGGTAGATCTCTCTCTCCTCTGCAGGTGCCTCCCTCCGGAACAGCCTACCTGCCGTCTCAGACTTGAGCCAGACCACCTGAAGTTCCGGAAGCGGCTCAAGACCTTCCTTTGCTCCTCTGCCTACTCTCTCTCGCTTCCTTGCTAACTGCCTGTCTGCTGCGTTGACTGATTGCTTGGTACCCTTAATGTCTCACTGGGTACCAGGCTCCCCCATGACCAGTCTTCCCTGCACTGCTTCCTGGCCTACTCGCGCACTTAGCGGCTGTAACTGTAACCCCTACAGCCCCCCTACCTCCTTCCACTTACCCAGAGCTGTGCTGCCCTTGCTGCACTTACTCAGAGCCACTTCCCCCTACCCTTTCCCCTGCACTTCTCAACACACTTGCATGATCCGAATGTCGCAAGGCCTTCTAGGATCGTTTGTTTAGTCTTCCCTCTTAATTTTATTTATTTTATTGGTATTTTATAATACGCCTAATACCCTACCTGAGTTCGGTTTCCAAGCGCGGATCCAAAATTCCAACCTCTGTTGCTCTGCATGGTCTTGCTTCCAAGACCAGCACGTTGCCCCTGTGCTAGCCTCTGTGCTGTCTCCTCTCCCTTGTCTTGTGGCGCATAGAAACACTTGTGTACAGGCGCATTATAAATATCTTATCATAACTATAGAGAAGGGGCCTCCACCAACACCCACTCTGGTGTCCTCCGACCCATCAGAATTATTCAACATCAAAGTGAAGTCAATGAATCCCCACAACAGGACTACAGCTATCTGCATACAGTGTAAAAATCACCTATGGCAAGACACATATAGTCCAGGCAGTTGCCAACAAGCAACCTGTTAGTAGTGATGGTGCTCCGGGTAGATATTTTGTGGGATAAACGGCACCTAGCCGGGACCCCTCCCGTTCAGCACTCATGTTTATAAGATCATCATGCCGCTGATGTCAAACTTGGTTTTACCTGGTTGTTTCCATTTTACCACACAGTCAGTCAGCTAGTTCCAAACTACCTTCATGTTGATCATACTAAGCAACCAGAAACACTATGGCCCTCATTAGGACCTTGGCGGAGGACCATGGTGCAATTTGCACCATGGTCCATGGCGCAAAGCTGCCAACTCCGCCAAGGTGCTTGGCGGACTTACCGCCCCATGCCGACCTTGGCGGGGCGGTAAGTCCCCAATCCCCATTTTACCCTTCCCCATTCCCATTCTTGCCCCATAGGGTATAATGGGAGTGGGGAAGGCGTTAATTACGCCACCGTAAATTACGGTGGCGTAATTAACATCAAGATCCCGTAGCCCCATGGATTTCTCCGCCTGCAAAAAGCAGGCGTAAAAATCATCCATGGCGCTACGGGAACTCGTAGTCTGGCGGAGAGGTACGCCATGCACTACGCCGGCGTAAAACCCTCTCCGCCAGGGTCCTAATGAGGGCCTATGTCTTTGCTGTCTGCAAGTACATATAAATATATGCATCGTTTTAAAGCCCTGTGACTCAAAGTGTATTGGAGACAGGACAACAGATCACACATGGCTACACATCCTGGCAACACGGACAGAATATGTCTCATGCACTCTTCATTCTAAGTGTGGTGCTTGGAGACGGGCAATTTCATGTGTTTGTGGGGCTCGTGTTTATTCAGGGACTCTGTAAACGGCGACCGCTATTTGAAAGCTATATTGACCAAAAGGTCCCAGAGCAGGCATATTCATTTGTTACATCTCTCTACCCTGCACTCTAACTAGGAGAGTGCTGCTTACCTAATAACCCACGCCGCGGCATTCACCGTGCAGAACTGTCTTCCAAGTTCCTACGTGCGCCGTGTATATAGATAGCCGAGCGAGGCCGTTTTCTCTTTTTTCCTACGTGGTGCACTTAGGAACAGAGGATAGTTCTGCAAGAGATAATGGTCAATGTAGAGTTATTAGGTAAGCAGCCCGCTCGTAGTTAGACCCAATAGCCAAAACTTGTATGCCAAAGAATTACAATTGAAATTAATGTTGGTCTTATTTGAATAATGTCACGTTGGTGTTCAAGTGTTGTGTTTTTCCACCTTTTTTAGTTCAGAATAGTCAGCAATGTGTAGATGTTGTGAGAGAGCAGTTGCAGTTAATGTGTTTGTTTTATTGCTGATGGATGCCTGTTGATTTGGTTTTGTTTGGTCAGGTGGTTGTGCAGGAGGGAATTTGAATACTGTTTCCTTGATGTATAATTGTAATTTATTCTGTCTTTATTATATAACGTTTGTTTTACGTGCCCTATGATTTGTGTGTTCTGTGTAGATTCTGCATTTGTATAATGTTGTGAATATGTTTCAAATGTATGGTATGGACTCATGTATTTGGTGGTTTCTTTGATGCCCACTGAGTCCCCATCTCAATTTGATCTGTGGGTTTACCTCATTTTTTGTGACTATGACTGACAGTTGCAGCATACAATGCAATCCTTTACCAAACGTAACCATCAAGTCTAGTGAGGCCCATTCTATCTGATGTCCTACTCACAGGTAACAATTGTATTTCTATTCTGAACAAACCCTGTATAATGTGGAAATCATTCTACAAAATCAACAGCAGATACGAACTCATATGTATAAATGCATGTAAAAAAATAGACCTCACCCTTAAAAAAAAAAAAAGAGAAAATCCGTAGAAATAAATTGATTTATTTGAATGATGATTCTCATTTGGTATTTTGAGTGTTGTTATTGGATTTATGTTTAATATTGTGTAAACCTTACTGCTGTAATTCCCAGTGTTTATAGACTAAAGCTTTTCAATGATAGTGGCACATTGATGACAGGGATCAATGGACCCGGCACACCCAACGTACCTTTACAATGGTTTATTGAGGGGTTTAATAAGTGTGGAATAAAATAACAAATGAACAATGGGACAAAGTTCAATCAAAATTGTTGGGCTATATTTGAAAATCTAACTAAATGTTTGGAGACAACTGAAAGGTTCAAATAGGAGTTCTCCAACTCAGGGCTTCCCCCCAGGGTTCTCTTTCAGCCCAGAGGTCTCAACACAAAGCCTCTGAGGTCTTCGGAATGACAGGTCTTGGTTGCTTGTCGGAGAATTGTAGGAGATTGCAGCCTTGCAGTTGTCTCTGGGATGTCACCCTGTCTTTACTACCTCTGGATTTAGCGTTTCCTGCATCCTGTTTCCCCACACCAACATCTGGAACTCTCACCTTCTAAATTCAGGTAATACGTTTTCCCAACCCTTCTTTATATTCCTTTTGAACTTTATTTCTTTCTGAGTCCTCAAGTTTTCTAATTGTCCTTAGACGTTGATTATCGTTCCTCACGCAGCTGCTGTTTGTACTTTGGACAGGAAATCATGGTTCTGGGCAGTCTTCAGTGCCCCAAATGAGGGCCAGGACAGGTAGGGCAGATAAGTGCGATGAACTGCTTTGTATGGTACTCCCGTCGTTTGTAGCTGCGTATTCGCTCCACCAGGGACCCATTCATTATTGCTGATTGTCGTATTGTCCACTGCTTCCACTTATCCTGATAGTAGTTCTGCTCCCTTGTCTCTGATCTCTTAGGAGTACCTCGGTGAACTCCCATCGTTTTCTACAAGCATTCTCCTTCATTAAACACTAATCATCACTTTATGTCCCCACCACTTGTATATGTGATTTTTTTCCCATCTTCTTCACCTCTTTGGGCACTCACTCCTATACAATCCCACTCTAGCTTCCTCCTGCCTCCTTCACTATATTCAACTCTGTGGACACTTCTCAGGTTCCACCCCACCTCTTCCTCGTTTCCGTCTTCACCTTTCTGAGCCCATATCACTTCCCAAACCACCTGCTCCATTCTCTCGTCACTTCATCAGTCATCACCATTTGGGGCACCAGCCTACGCACCCTCAATTACCGCTATTATTCACTTTTCTCTCAGGCACTTGATGTTCACCTTTCACTACCTCCTTGTACTCACTACCATTGGAAACCACCCACTTCTTGCCTTCTCCTCCAGGTCTTCTTTTCCTGCTGGCAGCCTCTTGCTTTGCCTGTCCTCCTGAGCTCTTTAGTTCAGGCCCCAGTCCGCCTCTTGAGATCCTGCTCCAGCCTCACTTAAGCTGCTGGATCTGCCTGCAGTGCCTTTCCTCAGCTCTTGGACGTTTGTCCCAGCTCATCTCTTGAGCTCTGGGGCTATATCTCCAGCGCCTCTTCCAAGCTCTTTAGCTTCTAATTTATCCCCACCATTAGGCCTTCTCTTGGACTTCTCCAGCCCCTCTCTCCAGCTCTTCGGCTCCTTTGTGTCGCCTTCTTGCTCCAGTTCTCTCATAAGTAGCTCTTCCTCCAAACACCCACAGAGTGGCCTTGTGTCTCCTTCCATTGGGCCAGGCTCTTTGGAAAAGTTTGTACCCGTGATGTGGAATTTGCGAAGCGGCTGTGAAAGGTTGTCACTAATTGGCTTACCTGGCCTGATCTGTATTTTAGCGACTTGACCAAGCCTTAGTGGCATGTCAATCATTTTGGAAATAAACTCCTGAGAATTGTGCAGCTCTACTTCCTGCTCAGCTTGTGAGATTGATGCTGATAAGCCAATTAAAAGTGTGTCTGATACTTCTATGTGTGCAAGATAACTTGGCATTGGTGAAATTGCAACCTATCTCTCGCAAGGGACAGCTCTACCTGTAGACATTTGATTTTTGCTTTTGTTTAACTTGTGAGTGGAATTTCTGCCGATAAACAGATGAGGTAGCCACTTTGTTGCCCTTGTGGGAAAGCAAGTCTTATTGAAACCTTCTCTGGGCCTTTGAAGTTGGGTTTTCCTCAACACTGGGCTCTGGGAAACAGTGTCAGTGGCTGTTTGATAGGTTTCTGTCTTGTTGAGGCCGTATGAACCGGTTTTCAATTGGGGAATTAGGTCGGCTAGTCTGAGAATTAGGCTCTTTACCATGAAGATGGCGTGTGAATATCTTCCAAAGTGACCCCTCTGCTTTGGGATGGGGACTAGGTCAAGGCACCCTCCGCATACGAACCCTGTCCCCGTCATCTATTAACTCTGGGAAGCCCCATTGCACCCTTGCTTTCAACACTAGATGCCTCGAGAACTAATCAGGGGGCTTTGTCATAATTATTTTAACTTATAAAATAAGTTTCCCCATTGATACATAAACACACACAGACCTCTCTCTCTTTGATCCCTCTGTCTCCGCTTATCTCATTTCTCCCCCACTCCTGTAATCGATATTTGTTGGAAATTATTTTTCCATGCAGCTGGACCAACTACACCCAAAACACTTATGTCTCCCAAATATTTATACTTGGTTATACTTAGTTGAGAGAGGTGATTAGGTTGCCAAATTTGGGACAGTGGAGCCAAAGTATTGTGGCTCATTTACCGGATTTGCCAGTGATCCTGGACAAATCATCTTATCACACTATCTAGTATTATACCGTCATCGGTGCAACGAGTTCCACACCCGTGTTTTGAATGCATTGTTTACCCCATTGCCTGCTTTTTCTTTTCATGTAGGCCTTCTGAGTGGAAGGGGCAGCAGACAGAAGAGAATCGGCCAAATGGAACAGGCCACTTACTACCTTATTCTGAATTCTGTTTATTTGACACAAAAAACAGGGACTTTTTGTACAATTTCAAATGTTATTCTGCGCATCATGAATAACAATCAGCCAGCATGTGTGTTAGGTGCATTCAAACCTTTGAAACACAGTAGTTAAATTTGGATGCAATCTTTTTAGACTCACATCAGTAAGTATCCTGGTACTCCTATCCTTCCCTTCATGATAAAGGCAACGACGTTAAAATCATTCTACTGTTGTCTAAACTGTTCCTGGAACGTTTTCTTTTAATATTGCCCTGTTGCATTACTATGTGATGTGTACTTTACAAATTGGGTCTAGTACATAACAAGGTATTATTTTATGAAAGTCACACATTCACAGAAATTTGCACCGTGTTGTAACATAAGAACTGTGAAACATGTGGTCAAGTGCAGAAATAGATCAAATCTAGTCTTCACATCTGAAAGAAAGTGTGTGATCCTGGGCAATTACTTTAATGTCATAGTGCCCAACCTGTCCAAATTCTCAGTCCCTAAATATTTCGAAATTGTCAGCCCATTGCAGTAATTTACTTCTCAGGGGGATCTCTTAAAAAGCCCCATTCATGATTTATGTTGCTATAGTGTTACTTCGTATATAAACATTTTGAACATTAATGTACTGCGCACCACAGCCATATGTTTCTTTGCTCATTAATTGTAACACCCCTTGCAAACCATGGCATTCTTCTAATCTCATTCTATGTTCGGACACCTGCCCTTTCCTGATAGCTTCTAATCTACATTCCCCTATCTTTGCTACCAATATTCCAATCTGTCGCATGCATCCAAGATTGAGAACTTTTACATTCTGCAAGGCCACTAATCTGAGTACTCTGGCCTTGGTGAGGGACATGTGTATGTTTAGCACACGGTTTCCTCATGGCTGCTGTAGTTAGAATGTGTTGTGTGCCTATGCCTATGCTAGAAGAAAAGTACCCGCATCATGAGCTGGAATTCTTCTTGATTATGTATTAGCACCTAGTAAGAGGTGTGTTTGTGTGGGAGAAGGGGGGCAGCCTCCTAGCCAATCAGGAGGCTCGGACCAAGGTTTTACCTCATGGTAAAACCCCCACTCTGAGACTCCTAAGTAGCGTGAGGGTGCCATTTTCACCACCAGGAAAGGAGGTAAGTGTGGCCCCAGTGCGTGCTCCCCTTCCCCTCTTTCTCCTTACCCCTGACCATAATTTCAATACCCCTCACCCCGACACCACCCCTGCCCCACTTACCTTACTCTCCTTGTCTCTTACCGGTGGCTGGAACACTCTGTGATCTTGGTGCATGTCCCTTGCGGCAACAGCCAACATGTAAAGGGAGAAGGGACTACATGTAGTTCCCTCCTCCCTAATCCATGGTGGCCATCTTTGTAGTTTTTTTAAAATTGAGAAGCGCAACCGTTTCTCAATTTATAAATAACTATTAGCATCGAGTTAAACGGGATGCTAATAGCTATAAACCCTCAGAGCACGGGGTTGGGGGCTTCAAAGGAACACAGGATTATTCGGGTGAGGAGACTTCAAAGGAACACCCATACTTTTTTTTATTGCTGCTACAACAGCAGGTAAAGAGTTGGTCGTGTTCACGATGAAGGGAAGGGATGAGTAGAATGTCTGAAGCCCTTAATTTCTTTGGTTCTGGTGGGGCCTCAAATGTGTCCCAGCATGGTTTCAGATGGTCTTGTTTGCATCCAGCCTGCATACTGTATATAGAACTTTCGCAGGTCCATTTTCCAAATGAACTGCTTTCTCTAGATAAATACTTTTCTGACTCAGAATATAAGCAAGTCGAGGAGTGAGTAAATCATCTTCATTGTGTAAATAAATGAGCTAGGCCAGGGTGCGTAGTAGATCTTAAGTAGTCATTTAGTGTTTCAGTTTCCCTGCAATCTGCCTGTCCCGTGATAATCTGTATCTATTACCCCCTGCAAGGAAGGCTGGAAGATCTTTCGGAAGACCGTAGTCTGTGAAAACATGGAAATCAAAAGAGCATTACATTGCATGCAAATAGGCATTTGAACTAAGTGACTATTCAATTACTAGCAGAGATGACAAGTTTAAAACATCCTAAAAATCATGCCGAGCTTTTTGTTCAGTCGCAAAAAAGACTGCTATGTCAGGGACAATGTGACAGCTGGACCAAATATTGTTTATGCGACTCAGCTGTATTCTATCGGTTGCAGAGCAAGAGGAGGCATGGGTTTTATGAATAATTTATCAACTCTTAAGACAACTGTCTTCAATTGAGGGTTCTGCTATACTTGGCATGCAGAGCACATGCACACTGAATAACATGAAGTTACATGCACAATTGTTAGATATGTCAAAGATACATTCAGAGAATGTCCTCTTTTCTATACCACTGGGTTATTGCAGTACACATCTTTTATATTGAATGCAAACGTGATGGCAGGAATACACAGCCATCTGTAGAATAAAATACAGCTGTGTCCTCCATGAGATCACCAATCACCAAGACTCCCAGTGCTCTAGAGCTGAACCATGCCCACCAGTCCGGAGGCCCTGAATATCAATGTCTGTGCCTCGCTGAGTCATGTGCGCCTGATCTTGGGCTAGTGGGAATTCTAGCAAAGTGTCCTGTTCCTTTTGGGACCCTGAAATCCCCCTTTTATCCCTACAAGCCTAACGCTAACAAGTACAATGACAAAAAAATCAACATGCACAGTTGGCAGAGACATCCATGACAGATTGCAACGCATGTCCACCCACCGGGTCAGTAGACACATCACAGTTTCATATGAGGATATGTATAAATGACAACACATCAGCTAGAATGACATGGTACTGGTGGCCTGAAATATCTTTCTGAAACCTATTGTTTGAAGGCCAATTCTTACACATGAATTCAGATATATGGGTGAAGAGCTCATCATTGTAAAGCATAACGTACTATGTAGTAACATCAAAGTTAGT
Source organism: Ambystoma mexicanum (assembly GCF_040938575.1). Classification (NCBI taxonomy): domain Eukaryota; kingdom Metazoa; phylum Chordata; class Amphibia; order Caudata; family Ambystomatidae; genus Ambystoma; species Ambystoma mexicanum. The sequence goes on along the minus strand of NC_090940.1, from coordinate 254,858,476 downwards.
GTTGTACAGGGCCTGTCAGTGTTATTTTGTAAAGCATAATGTACTATGTAGTAACATCAAAAATAGTGTTGTACAGGGCCTGTCAGTGTTATTTTTAAGCGGTCTTCTTAGATTAAATGCCTTGATTGTGCATGTAGATGAGTTCCTGTTGCAATTAGAATTCGACAGGAGTGCGCCCTTGCATCTGCTCCTTACCTGTTGGTCCAGTTAAGAACAAGTACTAACAAAGGCTATAGTTTAGGTAATAGATAAGCATTTGTGAGGCACTGATATCCTATGATTAGGTATTTGCACCATTTTCCCACTGTTTTGTTGTCATAGCCATGTCTGTTATGTAGTGCTTTGGAAATGTCAATTTCTTGGTTTCTAGCTACCTCTATCATGTAGAAACGTCAAAGTTTGTGTTGAATCGGGCCGCCAGTGTTATTTTGAGCAGTCTTCTGAGATTTAGTGCCTCAATTGTGCATGTAAATGAGTTCTGGTTATAACTAGAATAAGGCAAATGCGTGTCTTAGTGCCTGTTCCTTGCACTTATGTCCTGTTAAAAGCAGGTACTCACAAGGCAAACATTTTGGCTGTTGTATAGGTATTATGTAATGTTATTGGAGGCCTCACTGCACTTGGCTTTGTGAGAAAAAAGGGAGGCAGGGTTCATTAGTGGGACACCTGGAAAGGCAGATGTGCAATATTTGGTGTGGATGGATGCAGGTTGGAGGTACACGGTTCCTGATTGTCAGTCTGCTTTCTATGGATACGGTGGACTATTGGACTAGGATATCCATAAGGCAGAGCCCAAGATCGTATAGACTACAGTACTTTGGGTCTGGTTAGCTGCTGATGTGGGAGAGTGAGATAGGATTGAAGAGGAGAGCTTAGTTTAGCCTCAGTTAGTGTGGCTGTGCTCACAGCTAGGCCTGCAGTAGCTGTCTGTGGGTGAGGGGGTGTTTGTGTGTGTGTAGTGTAATGAGATCTTGGAGGGGAAGCGGTTAATCAGGGGAATGCGGGAGCATGCCTTCAAAGGCAAAACAACCTGCAATCATTCCCTCCCACCACTGGCCTCTTCATACAGTGGTTCTTTCTCACTTCCTCTCTCTTTCACTCTCTCTCTTCCCATGTGCATTAAAACAAGCGTCTGCGAGTTGGTGATGGAGGGGAAGCGTCACACTTTAAATTCCATTGAATTACCATAGGCTGAAGCTAAGGGTTATGGGGGGCAAGAACGTTAGGTTCAAAGAAAGGGCTACTTGAAATTTGGGGCTGCAGGCACCCATATTGTCTTGCTTAGCATGCTGGTTGGCAGGCTGAGAGATGCCTCAAAGCTCACTCTGCCAAGCTCAGGTGCTGTGCTCTGTGGCCTACTGGGAATTCTGCCCTTCTTGGGCAGGGAAAGAAGGTGTTTCTCAGGCATTGGTCGGGGCAAGGGCTCTCGATACCTGCTCATTTCGCCCAGAGGTCTACCTTGATGTCTTCCTCAAGCCTCGCGCTCTTCTCACAGTCGAAAATGAAAATCCCCCCTCTGCCGGCAGAAACGGACACAAGATCACCAGGCTTGGACTTGGCACCAGGCCTTGGGTATCAGAGTGATGCTGCAACCCTACAGGGGATTCTTCATGATGAAACAGCAGAAAAGATGGAGGGAAGAGTGAGGATTCTTCAAAAATGTGCTACACCTTGGCATAAAAAAAGGGGATGGGGATGTGCGACGGCAGCAGGATGGTGAAGAGCTGTGTGTAGACAGTGACAGACAGTGGTTATGGAGCTGGGTGTTATGATGGACCTTTCAATAAGGCTGCAATCTACAATCTCTCTGGCCCCTTTCTAGCTAAGGGCATCAGGAGGTTTTCCTTACTAGTGCCATAGCTGAAATGATGGTAGCAGGCCAAAAACGGCCATGCTGCATTCATCCAGATTCTAAGGGCTGTCCTTCCAAGGGTGGTGCGGGATGTCAGGAACTGGCATATGCACAATGTGGGAGCTGTTCCCCACAGGGTGTCTCCTGGAGCCAGGGAAGATTCCACCTCACCCATCGACAGCTATTTACTCTGTAGAAGAGAGGGAGGAGGAGAAGGAGGTTGTTGGCTGTCTCTCTGAAGTACATGGGGTGTTGACTGGATTGTGCTCTTCTATTCACAACTTTTACAGAAGTTGGTAAGATGTCTTTCTGGATTGTCAGAGAAGGCAGCAGAGACACCCACACTCGTGCATAAAATGGACAGGGTGCTGTGTGTGCCCTCTGTGACCAGAAAAGCAATGGTACATTGCCCTCTCTGTCTCATGCTATACACTAGATGAGAAATGTAAACTGGGGATGCGCAACACAGAGAAGAAGCATGCAGATCACTCCTCAAACTAAAGGCTGTGGCTGGACAAAGACCAACCTCAAGGTGTTGACTTATCCCTGACATTTTCCGACAGCCCTGAAATTACCCAGGAAAGCGCCAATGCAGAAAGGGAGGAGGACAAATAGTACCAACGTTAACTACTTGATTCTTTGAATACAACCAAAAAGCATTTTGGGAAAATAAGAATGAACAACATTTTTATATATGGCACATCTGTGACATTTATTCAAGCATGAAACTCCTCTAAGCACATGGTGTAGGATGGCTTTCCTGCTGATTTCTTGTATGATTACTTTTTACCAGTAAAGTGATGCAATTTCTTTCACAGTGTCCTGACTAAAATCCTGCAGAGAGCTCCTCATGGGGGACTGAGGGAGCTCTTCCAGTGCCCCACCTCAGCAACCGTTTCTGGAGACAGCCGGGGCTCTACCACAGCTAGCCCCAGCCCACTTTAAGTCCTGCCTGTGCCCCTGTCACCGGTTCCTTAAGATGGCGCTGTCTGTTAACACACAGACGCACTGCAGACTGTATGTTACACTTTTACTGCCGCTCCTTTCATGTGTTCGCATCTTCCACTACGATTGAAACTATTCTGTCCTTTGACAGCCTCCTGTTAGTGACTGCGAAATGGGAATTCCTTGCTTCACAGGTTTGCTATCCGAGTAAAATAAGTAGGGAAAACGAATGTGTTGCAAACTAGGCCTGAGAGATATGCATTTAGTTAAAGAATCTCTAGGATGCCAATCACGCCGTAACTGATAAACACTATGCGGCAGACATTTTGTGAGTTAAGGAAAATAAAAAAGGATTGATGAATTTCGCTATTAGGTAGCATGACTCTGTGCCTGAAAAATGATGTTAAGTCTTTCTTTACGAAGCAGCAGCAGCCTGGCTTTAGACAAATTAAACATTGATGGAGTACTTAAGCTGGCAGTTAGAGCATGGAAAAATGTCAATATCTCTTACTGTTTCCTGCCTGAGTCATAACTCTAGGGTAGAATCCATCGATAGATGGCTGCGGGTGGCCTACACGGTGCGTAGGTTATGATGGAAAAGGCATCTATTCTGCTGCACGCCCCCAGTGGGTGTTTTCTTCTTCTTTGTTTACATGCAATGTAATGAAAGTTGTCTGGTCTATGGCACGGGTCCAGCTTGTTTAGTGTCAAGGCGTGTGATCTGTATCACACGGATTATCCTCAAGAAAGCAGCACTCGCCCATGATTGTTCGCCACTTTCGTATACGCAGGGTAGACTGTTGACAGCTAGGAAACGCACGCAAGGTGTGCTCCGTTCACACAACTGGAATTAATGAAGAGATGCCACGCAGAATCTCAGATGTGCAACTGCTCCCTTAATTACGAAGCCTAAACGTGGATAAAAACTGGATAGACCTGAAACATCTGTATGTGATGGTGATGCGCAAATGTGATTAACAAACGTTTGCCCAAAGAAATGTCAGAGATGTTGTTATTAGGATTGGTACAATGCACCGTGGATGTTTGCATGGCCTGCATGCATTTGCTCTGGCAGATCTGGGAGAGTGTGGGTGGGTTTGGTCAGTTGGGAGGAGAGGGAACGGCAAGATAGCATTTCACTGTGCTCAGTTTGCAGACCGGATGATCCTTGACGCGCTGCTTACTTGCAAGCTTTCTAGGTGAGAAATGTAGGAGGCATCGAAAGCTGGTGCTTAGAAACTGGTCTCCGGCATTAAATGTGTTATAAATTAACAATTACAATTGTGTCCATGGGGGTGGCCTGGTGCTTATTGTCCTGAAGTGTGTTGGCCAAGGGCTGAGTTTGTTGGTTGTAGCTAGTGATGTAAGTTTGTGGTGTGTAGGATGTTTTAACCCACTAGGCTCTGCCCTGCGACATCCCTGTGTGCTGATGGTGCAAGAATCATCAAAAATGGCTGCAAAAGCCCTATGCGCGCCAAAACCTATGAAAATTGCGCTTTGAAACCAGAAAAGATGGCTGCCAGATCTACTTTGCCTGTTGTCAGTGGTGAAATGGAGACCTCACTGCTGAAACATGTCACTGGGCTGCCCACCAAGTAAAAATGAACACTGCAGGAAAGGCAGTGTTTTATTGAAAGAAACCCAGAAATTGCTCTTAAATCCCTTTTTCTTGGTTGCTGAAAATACTAAATACCAGACCAAAACACCACAAAACATCCACTATCTTTTCTGGGTGTTACCCGCCACTTCATTTAAGGAATCATTATGAACACACAATGTCAGGAAAAGCAGAATCTATCATCAAATATCCACAGTAAAAAGTGTGCTTGCCTGTGAAAATCTGTCAAAATATGGGCGCAGTACCAGCCGGCGCCTGTATGACAGCTGTCATTAGTTACATCAGAAGCTTAAACTTGTGCAATTGAAATGAAATGTCTATAAATTAAGTGGCTTGTTATCAAAAGTAATATAGGTATCAACTATTTAATCTCCATGATTTAGAGACTGGAATTAGAGTTCTAGTTGCCTGTTTTAAAATTGCAAGTTTATTTCAACAAAGAAAAATGTAACAAAGTGACTTTTAAAGTAAGCCTGATGCAACCCAAACTACAAAGCAACTTCCCCACTGGGCAAGGCACCTCCCTTCTGCTCCCTGGACCAAGAACTCACATTCAGGTGTTGATTAAGAGGGGAGGGGCACTGGGGCTGCTCCTGGGAGAGACAATAGACCTTCCTTGGCTGAAAGGAAATGCAGATTGTAAAGTGTCAACAGTGGCCTCTGCCAGAGGAAGAAGGCAGGGATTGCTCATGAGCTGCAAGTTGGAGATGGAGGCAGAGACAGACGTTTTTGTTGATTCGCAAAGCACAGAAAGCATATTTCTAAAAAGACTGATAAAGGACTGTGCACATGTGTAAAAAATTATAGAATTAGTAGCAGTGTTAATGTGATTTTTTTGGTGCACATTTTAAAAGGAGCCAGAAATCTGTGCAATGTTCAGGGAAGACACAGTGAAAATTCTGGTTTTGTAGCAATTTGTATTTGTCAGGAGCATGAAACTTCATACGATTATGCCCAGATATCGCACATATGTACAAAATTGTGGACAAATCAGATGTTGTGTTCCGGACAAAAAGTGCGAAATTTTGCCAAATCCAGACCCAAGATCTCACAGAATTGAGGCTTGGAAGAGGGTTTGCTCCACAAAATATGTGATCCATGTATGTCATTGGTATAAAGATTGTACACATGTAAAGATGATTATATCAAAAATTGATTTTATGTGCAAAAGTCAAAGGGGAGGATGTTTTGCCTCATAAACCACATCATCATGATGACACTCTGTTTTGTCCTCCAATCAAGGGAGAGAGCAGACTTTAGTCAATAGACTACCTAAGGGGTGCGCTTAGGATAATTCAGCTTACCGACCCCTTTATCAAACACATAAATAGAGACAGCTGAGGACCTAGAAAAACACACTGATCCACCCACTATCCCGATATTGGCGAAGCACTCTGAAGGAGATCCATTCATACTCCTTTTTCCAGACTACAGAAACTTTGCAAGCAGAAAGGCTCAGAGCATAGCTGAACTACTTTTATCTGGGCCTAACATCCAGAACCCATCCCTCAACTTAAAGGGCAAACCAAAAGAAGCAGCCAGGCTGTGCTGTAACTGCTTACCTGCCAAAGAATTATCTTCATAACCAGAAGGGCAGATTAAATCCCAATCTGGTGCCGTGCCGTGCTGTGCTGTGCAGACCAGAGAGCCATTGCAGATCCAGTCCAGTCGTGCTGTGCAGTGTAGACCAGAGCGCCTTGCTGTCCAGGCCTGCCGTTCGGTGTCGAGAGCGCCTTGCTGATCGCTGAACCAGACCAGTCCAGTGTGCCCAGCAGACTGTCCCAGAAAGTATCCCTGACCAGAACCAGAAATCCTGATGGTTCCAGTCAAAACATTGGTAGAGAGTATCCATAGTATAGGATTGTCACTAGCCTATGTACTGTCCATAGTCATGCCTATCCAAATCAAATCTATCTCATATCCAGAACCGTATTGTTAGAAATCCTTTTTGTATTGCCTGAACTCTCTCTCTTATCCTATAGTCCTTCTGTAATAATATTGTTAAAAATCATCTTTGCGCTGATATAGTTCATCTGAAGAAGGCAAGCGTCTCAGCGGGCAAAACCTGATAGAAGACGTCCTGGTCTGGTGGCTGTGCTGTCGTGTAGCTTGTTTCTTCATAGTCCATCCCTAGTGTAAAGAATCCTGTTTGTATTTTAAAAAGCGCATCTTTGTTTTACATTTTGCCTCTATCTGAAAAAAACGACCTCCGTATAAACGTCCATGACTTCTTCATATTTCATGATAGAAACGAAATTTAAGTGTCTACTTGTAGCTAACATCCTAAGCTTTCTAAGGAACCCAAAACCACAACTCAACTCCTTATAGTATTTCCGCGATCGCAATTACCGTCCGTGGAAAAGTTTGCCGCATATTTTTTTCGTTTGGCTAAAATCGATAACGTGTAAAATAGCCTTTCATTGCACCCAACCTCAAAATTAAGTTTTCAACTTGCCTATTACTCTCGAATCATTGCTAGTGTGTGTCTGAAACCAGATAAAGTGGCTCCCATTAGAATTTCAACAAGTTCATTGAATTAAACCCTTTTCAGTGTTTTACCCCATTCATTCAAAGCCAACTTTAAAACCATTTTTGACAAGTTTGCCATTCAATTCTGTTTTTCTCTGGTGTTTGCTGGGGGGAAATTGGGATTGATATATTGTATTGATTTCTGCATTCCTGAAACCTGTTCTCTCTCCTTCTATTTCTTCATATTGCATATTGGGGGGATTGAGGGGTGTGCACAGGGAAATAGTAATCACATTGTCATTTGATTGAACACACACAAAAGTATTATTTCTGTGCTGCATTATTTTTCCCATCATTGCTCCTTGTGATTAAAGAAATTGTTTAGTGGGACATCACCCCATTGGTGCTTATTGTATAACCATTAAAAATGGTGTGATATATCTTGAGCAAATCATAAATAAATATTTTAACTTTGCAAACCAGCCTGATTCCTGTTTCAGTGTGACCGGGGGGGGGGGGGTTCAAAGAGAGGGGCGTGATACAAGTGTTACATCGTTCAGAATAAAAGAACCTATAGACACAAATAAATAATTAAGGGTTTCAGTTGTGCATCCCACGCTAGGCATTGACTTAGGTGAAGTGCCGGATTGAAATCACTTATAGGTGTTCAAAGTTTGGGGTGCTTTCTTTCTTCTAAAAGCAGTATGTGAGTGGCTGATTTGTGTGTGGTGAGTAAGGTGGAGAGAAATTGAGGGGTAGTCAAAAGGTAGGAAATGGTCTTGGGGTTTCCGTAGTGCTTTCAAATTATTGGTCTTGCTGTTGGTTGCATAATGGTGAGAGGTGGTTGGCTTTAGAATTTGATAAGTGAAGATGTCCTGTGTTGAGGTTGAGATATTCTGAGAGACAGGGTATGCATTCTCTTATGGTTTTGGCAATGCCATGATCTGATATTCTCTAGTCGTTATACATTCCAGAGTGTTTAGTGTTGGTTATAGGGGGACAGTCAGTAGCTGGTATGGTGTTCCCTTATGCTGTATCTGCGTATGAAAGTCAAACTATTAAAGTGTGTTGTTTCTGCTGCTCGATGGTTGCATATCACACTTTTTTTCTGTTTATCATGGAAAATCCAGGTTTTTAGACTTTTTCTGAATTTCAGGTGATCCTGTAAGGTGTGGATTTACCTTGATTAAATGTTCCAGAGTTTGACCACCATATTGGAAGTGGAAAATGAGGTTGCTCCATGTCTTTTTCTGCAAAGTATTCTGGTTTGCAATAGTCAATCGTTTCTTGATCTTAGGTCTCTGGTTGGTTGGTAGTGTGAGAATTTGATTTAGATTAATTCTGCTTCTTGACCTTCAAGCGCTCTGTGGGTTATGCAGAGGGCTTTCTTAAGGGTCAATTTTCACATTGGTAGTCAGTAGAGTGTTCTGATAACCAGTGGCATGTGTTCTCTTTTTTTAATTCTTTTAATTTTTTTAGCATTTGGTTTAAGGCAATAAAAACTTTTTAGCTTTTATACAATCCCATTTTCCTTACCATCCCAATTTCTCCTGGACTTTAATTCTATCTTTTTATTCTTATCCTTCTAGACATTAAAACATTTGTAACTCTGCTGCAAATTACCAATTCAATTATCTCACATATTTAGGGCCTCATTACACGGTAGGCGGTGGGCCAAGGTGCTGTTAGCACCTTGGTCCATGCCGGTAAAATACCGGCACCGCCTTGGAGGAAAGGGGAATTACCGCCCTATTCCAAGGTTGGCGGGGCGGTAATTCCCCCTTCCCCCATTGCCCTTCCCCATTCCCATTTTTGCCCCATAGGGCTATATGGGAATGGGGAAGGCGCTGTTTACGGTGCTGCAAATTGCGGTACCGTAATTAGCACCCTGGTCCCTTTGCGGGTTGGTTTTTAACGCCTGCTAAACAGCAGGCGTTAAAGTACCAACCCGCAAAGGGACCTCGTAGTAAGGCGGTAAGGGTTTACCAGTATCAGTGCCCCTACCGGTACCAGTAAACCCTTACCGCACTACGTGTAATGAGGCCCTTAGTCTTACTTTCTCTCATATCTCTCATAATGTTTTAATTTAGGTGAACACCTCAATGTTAAAAATGTCCTTTAAAAATCGTATCAGAGATAATATCCATGCCAGTCTTTCCCCCTGCATGAAGGCCCACCACCATCTTTCTACACATCATGTGCATCGTTCTTCAATGTTTCCCCAGAATATTTGTTCTTAAATTAGTCAAGGCCATACAATACAGAACCAGATGTTTCAAAGATTCCACTGACCAATCTTCTTTACCTAATCTACATTTGACATCCTTAGCTTTTTCCTTCCTTCTAGCAGCCAGTACCTCCTTTTGTCTTGAACAGGTTGACTCTAAAGCGCATGTACTGAGTTGTAAATTCTGCACTCAGGAATTTAACAAGGTACCCAGGTCTAGTGCCTAGTTTTCTACTCTCTGCTATAGACTGGCTGTACAGTCTAGAGGATTGTTTTTGTTGCTGTGTTGCAGTCCAGTATTTCTTCTAAAGATTATATTTTACCGCTGTTGGATTGTTTATTAAAATGTAATCAGTGACATTTAGGTCTTTTAATATCTCATCACAAATGTGTTTCCATTCTATGAGAACTAGTTCCAATTTTCTTTCCAGTGCTCCCTTAATCATACCAAATCCCCTCACTGGTTTCTCTTGTATGCATTTCCTATATAATGCCAAGCTCTTCCACGTGACCATTGCATATAAGGAAGCCCGCTCTAGCTCCGTTAGTATCACCGACATTGGTATTGATTTGGGCGATCCGAGCACTTTCTTCCAAAACACTCCTTCCAATACTGACCGTACTGTTCCTGACAGGGTAAAACATGCTTCCGACCCATAGGTCAGTATATAAAACTTTCATCCTATAAAACTCCACCACTGGTTCCAAGGAGAAAGCTCAAAATGTTCTTAGTATCTTACACTCTTGTGCCTCCAAATTAGTCGCTTTGTTCGGCAGCACTGTTTCACTTGGGGCATCTCTAATGCTATTATCTAGCTGTATTCACCTCCAAAAATATTTTTCAAGATACCATGATAATTTAGTGCCTCTCCCTGTCCCAGGCAGTTGGAAAATCAGGATTCTTAATTTTGCTACATTAATCTTTAACCCATTTGTTTCAGTATAGCTTTGTAGTGCATCGGATTGCCTTTGCAGGCTTATTGGGTGCTGATCGATCAACACCAGATCGTCGGCATATAGTAATCTGCTCACCAAATGACCATCAATTGTGGGTGGGATGCTCCTTACCGCCTGCATATGTTTCTGAAGATCTGAGGTAAGTAGGTTGAACAGCTTTGGTGCTAATGTACACCCTTGTTTCAAACCCTTTCTGATAATGTCCCTTTTTCATCCAATTTTACCTTTTAAGGATGTATCCAAATATAGGTCAATAATTGGGTGCAGGATTTCATTTGGACACCCCCAAGCTTTTAGCTTTACCCAAAGCTCATTTGTGTCAATCGTATCATACACCTGGGCCAAATCTATGAACGCTGAATATGTTTTTTTCTTTGTTTTAGTTCCTTTGGCTTTTAATATATTGATCAAAAATAACTTTAGCGATGTACCCATCTTCACAAACCCTGCTTGTAAGGGATCAAAGTTTTGCAAGTCAATTGTCCACTTCTTTTAGCAATAAGTTAGCAAACATCTTACCTGCTACATCCAGTAACTCTATTGGCCTATAGTTTTTAGGTTCGCTGCTATTGATTTTTTAAAAATCGGAAATACAATCGCTGCTTTTCAAGATTTAGGGACTTTTTTCTTTCTTCTTACCATTTTAAATAATTCCACCAAAAAAGAAGCCCACCCTTCTTCATTCTCTTTTAACATTATGTTAGTCATCCCATCAGGGCCTGGTAATCTAGAGTTACTTGGTTTTTTATTAAGGTCACAATATCCTCTATTTCCAGATCTTTCAACCATTCTACACTGTTTCTTTCATCTCTTTTTATTACTACCCCCTTTGGGCCATCATATAGATCTGTGAAATATTCTATCCATCGTGCAGCTGTTATGTTCACTAATAAGGCCGCCTGTGGCGTAGTCATTGCATTTATCACATTCCAAATCTCCCTTGTGTTTTTGGATGCAATGTTAGAAAGCATCTTTTCCGCATCCTGCTGTAGAACCCAATGCTTTCTATCTTTCATCCAGTTTTTATACTGCTGTTTTCCTCTTCTTTATTTTTAACTTTTTTACTGCCTCATTATCACATAACTTCCTCAGTTTGTTTAGACTTGCCTTTAACTCTTTTTTCTCTTGCCAGATCCACATCATACACATACACATGTGTAAAGGTATTTTTTAAGCCTGATCTCCTTTTGACAGTAAATTGTGTTAATAGAGCAGTATATCCCCCCTTATCTTGGCTTGTTGTTCCTTCCCACTATTCTTTTCCGTTAGAAGTTCCTCAGTCAACCACTTGAATTCTCTGCACCATCTGGACCTCTACCGGATAAATATATGTATGTCTAACAAACCAGTTGTTAAATGATAGCTTTAAGATGTTATGATCGCTCCGACTTGTTTCAATAACTTAAAGCATTCTAACATCTGCTAATCTATTTTCAGAAATAAAAATATAATCTATTATCTGTTTTTCCTTATTCCTCTTCCTGGTGGATTTTGCCGGTTTGTTCCCCATTACTTGGCCTTTCATCATGTGAATATTTCTAGATCCTAATTCATTACACCACTTTAATCCTCTTTTCTCAGTACTGGATAATGTGAACCAATCTTCAGATAATAACTCATTAAGATGGTCGAAACAATGTACATTTATATCTCCACACAGTATAACTGACACATTTGTTCTTTCCATAGACTCGTCTATCGACCACAAGACTGTATTGAAAATCCTCTATCCCCTTAGCCTTATGGGTCCAAAACAAATTAACCACGAAAGACCACACCTGAATTACAATTAGCACCCTTCATTTTCAGAGTTAAAATTTGGATGCATGGATTTGGGTTACAGGTACCTATGACTGTTATACCACTTGTATTTTTTATGGCAATCAACAAATCCTTTGGTAAAACAAGATTGGGATAACGGACAATATATATCCCACATAGATTGAATAAGCATGAAAAAGATTGAGTCGTAAGACAGTGAAAGGCTTAGTGGCCCACGAGTAGATACATAATCACTTGAACACGCTGCCTGCGATTGTAAGATTCAATAGAGAAGAGTATTGTTTTTCCTTGCCTTTTAAACTCTGTATGTAGATGTTCGGAAATCGAATATCTGTAAACATCATTTTTGGTTAACAATTGAACCTGTGGTCCAAGAGAGAGGCCAGTTTTTGAATGTGATTAATTTATGTATGTGAATATGAAGTTTATGATATAACACATGCTTTTAGCAAATCACACTCTCCATAGAAGGGGTGTTAGGTAAATTAATAAATAAGTACATTTTGATATATGCATAAAAAGCAACAAGAGTTTGGGATGATCTATTGTTTGTTCACCTGTTAAAATTATAGTCCACAGTTTTCAGCTAGCGTGGGCCTCGAGTATTTGAATGCAGGAGAAGGAGGTAGACTCTGATTCTTGTTTTTGATAGTCAACAGACCCGACATTGCTTTTCCTTTATTACCTCTTATTGCCTTGTTTAAGTAAATTGTGTATCCGTCTAGTATTGGGGTTTGTGATAGCAGAGTCTCTTGAAGACATATTTGGCCTGATTCACAGAATGTTTTCCTATGGGATTGCGCCATTATAAACCACTTCCGGGAATCAGGCCCATTATGTCAAATTTCACCCGTTCAAGTTTTGATTTTCCAAACAAATGCCAAAGCCTCTTGTATTCCAGCTTCCCAAGGAGCCTTCCTGATGTTTGATTGCTTGGCTCAATTATGTCTCTCTCCTTCTTCCTTGACTTCTTTCCCGACAATCCCTCCATCTCTCCGGTGTTTTCTCTCCCTTACTCGTCTGATACCTGATATCCGTTTCTCTCTTGTAATCATTGTACTGCCAACAGTCACTCATTCTTTCTTCTAATAGTCCTAATTCTACTCTAGTCTCTAGACGTACTTCGGTTGTATTTACATCCATTCATCTATTGGCTCCTGTTTCTGATATTGATATCAGAGCAAAACCTAATGACAATAAGGCTCTTGCCTCTTGTAGCAATTGATGTTCTACCATGTTTGATCATATGTGAATTATCATGTTATCCAACCTTTTTACGTTCACAAATTCAATCATTTGTATGTCAATCATTTCAATATGCCTTATGCTAGGAATTTGGTGCAACAGTCTTAAGAAATTGGTTCTGTTTAGAATTAATCTGTCTTTAATATGGAGGATCTTTCAAGTTGGAGTAGATTTGGGTTTTTTCCTCCCCCCAATCTTCTCGTTCTACCTCCCACTTGTTTTAGTTGTGATTCCCCTTTGATGTTTGTTTTTAGGTCTCCTCAATCTTTCTTTTCTTTGTTTTAGTGCCACAGCACTTTCATCCCTCATGAATTGTCACTCTCTTTTTTTCTGATACTTTTGAGTATCACTGGCTACTTGTCTTCTCTCGTAAAAATTTCTTTCGCTATTAGCCCATCTTCTCTTTCCCTTTAACGATATGCCGTAGATGTTTTCTGCCCCCTTTGCCTATTGTCAAGGTATTGATCATATGTGGGGTCTCTCCATAAATTCCCTACCTTATCTTCTTTTGTTCTGTGTACGCTCCATTTCTCTTCCAAGGAAGGGTTTTGGTGGTATTTCTTTGGGGGGGTCACCAGGCCCCATGCTAGAGTCATCTCCCACTACTGAATCTTCAAGGAAAACCATTCTTTGATCTTCAACTTGGTGTATATCCACCTTTCCCATGTGTCTAGTTTTAACCTCAATTTTCCCTTCTATTATATCAGAAGAGATTGAGTACACTCCCACGTCCCTCCTTTGCGAGAGCATCCATTGCCTGCACAGTAGACAATTCTTTTCTGGGCTTGATGTCAGTTTCACCTCTATTGATGTCTCTGCCTCAGTCACCGTATATGTTGATACATTCAATAGACCTTCATTCGATGAGTTCTAAGATGTCTGTTGATAATGATCTATTTTTATTTCCTCTGTCTCTGCCGGTTGCTTAATCTTTGTAGCTTTTATGGGAACGATATTCTGACTGTGGAGCTCTGTTTTCTTCTCCAGTACTACTACATTCCATATGAAATGTCGTCCTTCATTGTATCTTGGTCTATTTGATGCTTTTTGATTCTTAGATTTTTTTGTTGTTGATTTTTCCCTATGTGTTTTTTTTTCCTCATCTCCCTTCTGCTTCCTCTGCAGCAATGAAGGATATTGTCTTGCTTGGCCTCCTTTTTTTTTATTCCTGTTTGGATTTAGAAAATGTATTATACTCCTTTTGTGGTTCTGACTGCTTCATAATCTCAACTAGCTCTTGATCTTACTTGAATTTCTCTTCCACCACTCCTTAAGCGGTTGCTCGTCCAGTGTTCTATCATTCATACATTCATTATCTGAAATCAATTCAAACGCATCCTTCCCTTTGTTTGAACCTATATGTGTAGTAGGCAACAGGGTCTTACTCTTCTCCCTCTTTATCATGTATTATTGGCTCCAGAATGCTCTTCAGAATGTTTGTAATCTGCACAGATGTACTATCCATATTGCCTTGGAGTGCAGTTATAAAACCTTTTACCAAGAGAATCTTAGAGTGCATGATTGCCAATAATGTTGTGTGGTCCAGAAGCTATTCATGGATACTTTCATAGAGTTTACAAATGGCGTCATAGGAACACTTAATGCTTCCAGGGTATTTGTGTCTATTCCCCTAAACCACCTGGGCTCGCTTTCTCATTCTCCACTATCCTGCTCATGACCTTTTTCTCTTCTTTCACCAGTTTCTACTTCACTGGTGTTTTTTTGTGGGCATTTCCTGCATTGCAGGTTCTCCCTTTCCCATATATTCTCCGCCATTTGTGGTCATTTTTTTCCTGATGTTCACTGTATGCTGCCCCTCGGGCACAATCTCTTCCCCCATTTCTTCTATAATAGGCGTTTTGGGAATATGGAGGCTATTTATCGATGCGTCAATGGGCTTTCTCCATTGCTCTTTCCTTGCCGATTTCAGCTTTGCGCTACCTTGTTCCTTCTCTGGGCCCCCCTGCTCGTTAGATCTATTAATCCGGGTGTTCCGCCGTTGCTCTAGTTCCACTTCCCCCACCTTTTTTGAATTTCCTGGGAGACCTGGGGGGCCCTCCTCCCTTTCTGAACGGCCCTCAATGTCTTTTACTGATGCCAAGAGCACTTCATCTTGCACTTCCTGGCTATTAGCTTGCCAAATATTCTCTTTATCGGGGGATTTACATCTCAATTATGGGGTAATTTTTCTGATACGAAAACCCATGTTTCTTAAAGGTTTCCCCTGATCCCAATGTAAATGGTTTCCATAACAGTTTTTGTTTCATATTTACTGGAAGATCTAACTGTGCTTTTAAATGTTGTACAAGGTTCTGCCCTTCATTACCTATTGTTGCTGACAATGATTTCTGTTTGCTTTTACCCAAGTCTCCCACCTTTTTATCTGTTTCAATTTGCTCCTCGGATTCGTTATCCAGCAGTGTCGTTTTATCGTTCCCGTCAAAGGTGTTTCTCGTCCTCCTACTTTCCCAGGTTCCCCGAGTTTACTGTCCTTGTAGTACCCGGTGGTAATAGCCATAACTTCCAATGGGGTGGCAGCTGTAGGGAGCACATGTCGTCTAGACTGGAGGCAGCAAATGGGAAAGGTACCGCGGGAGTCAACCCATCTAATTTCCCATTTATTATCACATCTTGTACCTCACCTCTCGTTTGTTCCTGCCCCTCATCAGCCTTTGTACTGCTAGTGGGTGAGTCAGACAGCTGCTGCGAGCGCCCCTTGTCTCGATCGCTTTCCTCCATCGCCACCAGCCTCCAAGTCATCAAGACTGTCTCACATTGTTTCGACTCGACTAAACGCTCTGCGTTGGTTTCAGTTTTTATGCTCCTCCAATCCTCCTTCAATAGCCAGCACAATGGTAAACGGACGTCAACAGCCTAAACAGACAGCTCAGGCTGCAAGATTCTCACCTCGCCTCAGCTCCATGTGTTCTCTTCTGTTGCATCTGAGTAGTAGTCGAGCTGCTGTGTTTTGGATCTGTTGAAGCTTTTTTTCGTGAGTTAGTCCAGCATACTTAGGTAAATGTGGTTTGCATAGTCGAAGGAAAGGCAGGGCATAATGTGTTGGAACACAGATGGTAGAATCACTTTTCGATTATTGCATCACTCTGGGTTCCAGCTTGAGTCTGTTGTCCATTAGTATGCCCAGGTTCTTGAACATTTGAGATGGATTGGGGCAGTTACTAATTTCCAAAGTTCATGCTAGATGTGTTACCGATGCTGCATGCAATGAGACTATGATCATTTCTGTTTTGTCTGTGTGGAGTTTTTTCCTGGGTGGGTAGCCGTTATCCATTCGCTTATTCACCTAAGGCAATTGCTGAGGTTGGTACTGAAGTTTCTGTCGTTGGTCATTTTGTAATTGATTTGCGTGTCATCTGCACAGTTATAACTGGTGAGTCCATAACATTTTATGGTCTTCGACGAAGGAGTCATATAGATGTTGAAAAGGAACATTGAGAGAATGTATCCTTGGAGTACTCCACAGGTAACAGGAGTGCAAGAAGGTAGTTTCTGTTCTCTGATCTCATCCAATGTAGAGTTTGTTATGAAGTCTAGTTTCTTCAAGCCTTGTAATTAGTAGACTATGGTTTACAGTGTCCAAGACCGCTCATATGTTGGAGTATTAATGCTGAGGTGATGTCATACAACTTCATACTGAGGTCGTCCCAAATGGAAACCAAAACTGATTCAATGCATCTCATAGGTCTGAAACCAACTTGCTAGTGATCTTATAAGCTATTAAATAATACATGCTCCAAGATTTATCTGTATATGTAGCGCACTAGGATAGTGCCTGGGTAAGGTATGTGTGAGAAAGGATGAAGTTTGAAGGGGTCTTCTGGGTCTCCATTTGTTTTTTACAAATGGTTTGATGTAGGAAATCTTAAAAGCTTTTGGCACAATTCCTGTTTTGTGAGAGCAGTTCATCCATTTGTGAAAGTGGAAAGCTTTCCATGTTAAGGATCTCTTTGAAGATGTTCAGGGGACATGGGTCAATCGGAGAGGCTTTGTTGCTAAGTTTCACCAATTTTCTTAAGTCTAGTTCGGATATCAGTTTACATCTATTCATTGATGCAGTGTAGGCTGTAAGTCATTGACCAAGGTTTTAATGTTGCTTCCAATTTTGTTCCTTATTGCAGCTTTGATGGCTTGCAGTATGTTTGTAATTTTGTTTCAGAACTGGCTTGATATCAACATGTAGATTTTGGGTAGGTGAAGGTACTTTGCTGCATGAAGCAGGGGTTCTCGTCTCATTAATGATTTGGTAAAGTTCTTTCTTGTTTCAAAGATTTCTGCTTTGTAGTGGTTGATATGTCTTTGGTAGGCAACCTAGGCTTGTGGGTCGCAGTGTTTACTCCCTATTTCTTGAGTATTTGTTATCTTATTTTCAGTATTCATAGGTAGTGTGCGAACCGTCTTGGTGAAGTCTTTTTTCTTACAGGGTGATGCGCTTTAGTGGTGTTAGAAGGGCTAGTGCGTTGGTGTTATCCAGTTTTCTAATGTTAAAGTTCTGGTTAGTTGGGGTTGGTTTTGCTCTCTTCCATATGATTTTCAAGTTCTTCCAACTTCTCGTGGCAGTGGATGTTTGTCCTTTGTGAGTCGGGAGCTGACGTATGGCTGTATTGATAGTAAGAGGAATCATTAGATGATCGCTCCATAGCACCTCAATGGGAGGAGACTGGTTGTTGGGTTTTCTTCACAAAATGTATTGTGAAAGGTATGCACTATGTACCACTCCTTTGGCCATTTGTTTGAAGTGAGAGCTGAGAGCTGGGCATGTAGACGCTCAAGATATTGGGTGCATACATTGTTTTCTTCTCAAACCAAATTTCGAAGTCTCAGGCGACTGTTAGATGTTTGTGTTGTATCACCAGGTAAGCAATTACATCTGAAACGTTTTCTGCGAAGGTCCTGTTATATGTTGGTAGTCTGTAAAGTAGGACAGAGAGGTTTGTTTGGTGATCAAGTGTGACGTGGAGGTGAGGTGGATCAAGAGCCCTTCACAGTTTGGTGGGAAATCCATGCGATGTTGAGATTTTGTGGTGTTCCTTGTTTGCCATGCTGATACAGCCTGCTCTTTTGCCGGTCTGGTTGACTTGTATGAATTTGAAGTTGGAAGGGATGGATTTATGGGCTACTGCCTGGTAGTTGTCAGACACCAGGTGTCTGTAATAAAGAGCATGAAGGTTCCTTCCTCGTTGTACCTTCAATAGGAATTTTGTGGATTTCAGACCAGTTTTATGCTTTGTTAAGCTGGAATCAGGTGCAAATGCGAGGTACCATCTCCTCATTCGCTTTTTTAAAAATCTTTAAGAATTCGGCTGAATGTGTTTGAGTCAATGATAGTTACTAAGTGAAATCTTGCCCTATTTTTTAATTGTGCATCCAGAAAGTTTGTGTTTCTGCTTCACCTTAATCCTCTCATTGGCAGCACCCGGAGGGAGGGATATTCATTCTGCAGGATAGCCGGTGAAGCTCTGCTGTGTTAAGCTTTTCAGATCAGTTGTACAGTTAGACAATCACATGGTTTCTAAATGTCTGCTGACGACTTTCTGAATTTCCATTAAAAAAGTTGACATTTTCAATGATGTTTCTGCCGTGTCAAAGTCCCATTCAGGGGGCTTTTGTGAGGAGGCAAATGTCAGCATGGATGCCATTCTGCGGGTACAGCAGGTAGATTTCTAAAATTCACTTCAAGCCTTCTTCTACCGCTTATGACCAAAGATAATTCTCAGTAGTTATTTACATGTGGTCAGCATAGAAAGTGAGAAGTAGAATTATTAAAAGTGTAGCAAGTGGCGGAAAAATACTCAAACAGCAACATGAGATCAGTATAATCTTCCTCTTGCACGAGTACTTTGAAAATATATGTGAGCTGCTACTTCATTGTGCTTTTTGGTATTGAAGCGGCTGCAGTAAAGCATGCAACAAACACCTATGACAGATGTCTACGTTTGCTTTGCAAAGTCACGTTTAAAGTTATCCCTTAAGTAGAACAGGCTTTTCACTATGAGCTTTTGACTTGTATCTTACTGAAGTTAAGGGGTGGGTGTTTTCCCCATGACAATGTGCTTACGCATTGACATAATGTATTAAGGACCACAGTTGTTCACCTAACAGATTCCCTTATTTAGCAAGTCTGTGGCACACTGTACATCCACCTACTATCACATAGGTGTAGGGGAAGACTGGTAAATACCAAAGGTAAAGATCTCAATGTGTTGTATGCCTTGTAGGTAAGTGTGCTTCATCTGTTCTGAAGAGACCAGGAGGTACTAGGAACCAACAGAGGCCCTGGAGATCATTTTCAAAGTGGCCCCATATTACACATTTTCAGCACGCCCAACCCTTTTCCAATGGGAAAATGTGGAAATACTGGCAGAACTGTGGACCTTGGCGAGTGAAAGCCAGCGGTGTGGGTTGCACACCCTTAGTCTAGCTAAAGAGACAGAGCAATGTACCTTAATGATGATGGTGATCTTGTAGTATTCTTAGGTTGAAAAAATATTTAACTAGAGATTCTTGTTGAGACAAAACAATGTTGTATTCAAGTGGGCCGTGCCAAAAAGCTACAAAGCCTATGCATTTCGGACCAGTGGTCCATCGTAGGGGCAGATAGATGACTCTAAGGTGGTTGTCAAATAGCCTTTACAACTGCAAACATACCTATCACCCACTACTATGACAAGTACTAAAGCTTAAAGAAATTTCAAAATGTATTCCCAACAGAATCAGTGTTATGTAAACACCCAACTTTTGAGTCTATGTCACTGAAAAAAAAACAATATCTATATAGGACTAAACACTGTCTTGCTGGAGGACCTGCTTGGTAGCAGAAACAATAGTCTTTAGATGGGTCTACTGTGGCATGGAGATTGTACGGTGGCTCCTAGCATCCTAGTGAGGGGGCAACTGCTAGGCGCTCTGCTTTGAGACAGGAAAGCATTCCCCTCTTAATCAATCATATGCTGCTCTCTCCTGACCCTCATCACCGTCCCTTGTGATGAGGAAAACAGCAAGGTTGTTCCTCTTTGATGGTCACCTCATTTCCTATTGTTCCCTAGTGGAAAAAGCAACCAATGATCATTAAGATGACCTCAAGTAACTTCCTTTCACTTGGCTACTGACCAAACGACAGTGGTAACCTGACATGGCCAAAGGATGGGAACAGGATCTAACTGTCCTCCCTTTCTACAAACTCTCACAGCCCTATCCTCACTTTCTATCTATGGACTTACTAGTTGGATGCAAATTATTAATTAAATGCAACTGCTGACCCTGGCATGTGGGTCTCTCAAGGCTCCCAGGATGTTGCTCATCTCCCAAACAACTAATATAAAGGGCATCGTCAGCCTGTCATGTGCAGGGAACGCATAACACACGCATAACCAGGCAGATGGGGAGCAGGTGCAAGTGGATCTAGGTCAACTGGCCTAACCCCACTCACCTGGTGCCTTCCTGGTTGACACTCTTTTTCCCTACTTAAGGAGCCCTCCAGCCACTTTTCCTTTGCCGATGAGGAGCAGGTGCAAGTGGATCTAGGTCACCTGGCCTAAGCACCACCTACCTTCTTAGTCCTGCCTCTTCCTTACTGCTCTTAGCTCTTTGGTCAAGGGCATCTCTCGCCTGGGCATCCAACGACAAGGGCTGACGAAGAAAAGGGCAATTCCTGTTTGGGCCTGTTCGGACCAGGAGGACCCAGGGCCCGACCCCCTGCTCAGACAGGGGTAAGCATGCACCAACATGTGTTTACTCCCTCTGCCCGCACATGCCATCCCCACTCCCTCTGTTCCCCCTGTGATGTTCACTTGTGCCCCCTCCCTTCTTGAACACAGGTGTTGCCTGTTTTGCTTGATTCTTCTGCCCTGCTCCCCCTCTTCCCCTGCCCCCCTCAAGCCTACTTCTGCAGGAGTCTGTCCTGATACATTTTGGTTTCACCATCACCGTCTTGTGGCCAATGCTGGATTTTACTTTTATGGACTTCATTAATTCACAGTGTGTCAACCTTTCTCAAGTCTCATGCTGGACTTCCTTTGCATTTTGTACGCATGATGGCCCTGAATCAGGCTGTTCCCATCTTCATCTTGTATCCTGGCTTGTAACATTATGTGTTACTACTGACTTCTGCAATTGTATTCGCTCTCCCCTCTTGCTTTTCCACTCTTTTTGACTGCTTACTCTCTGTTCTCTCCTCCTCTCCCTTTCTCCCTTTTCCTATCTTCTTCTCTCCTCCCCTTAATTCTTCTATTCACTTACTCTATCAGAATTGTCCCTGGACCTAGTATGATAGCAACCTCGTCTCTCTCCTCCCCCTCCCCTTACTTGTCCCCCCCAGCACTATCTGAAATGTCATCAGGCCTAGTCTGATAGTTGCCTGTCTGTTTCCATTTCCTTCCCACTCTCACCCTCCCTTCCTTACCTATGTCTTAGCTATTGCACCTTCTGAAATGTTGTCAGGCCAAGTACGATAGTTAATTTCACATCCTTACTGTTCATGGCTTGTAAGAATGTCATTGTATGTTCCCTTGTTCCCTCCTTTGGCTTGAAGCACTTTGAAACACTTTGTGTATACTATATGAATAGACTATCATATCATATGTGAGATAGGGCTGTGACCCCCAAGACATTTCCCCATAACCCTCTCTGGCATGTCCAGGAACAGTGGGTTACTTCACTAATATAACCAGATAGTGTAAAATTGTATGTCTGAAACACTTGTTTTCCCGAGAAAACAAGTGTCTGTAAGAGGGCAGAGCAGAAGAGCTCAAGACTGCAGTTCCTACAGATATCCGGATTGAGAGTAAAGTATTTGCATCTGCACACATTTTTCCTAGCCTGACCTTTACCTCGTTGCTTCAGTCTCCAGCTGCATAGCTTGTTTTCTTTTTTCATACTGCCATTTTCACCTTGTTTCTAGTGCAAGTGACCTGCAGCCCAGGTCAGGACCTATATTAGGTTGGGGAGGTTGTAGTGGCTCTGTGTGTTGACCTATGAATATCATAGAAGAGTAGACACATTACAACTCATTGAAAATGCCTCTATGTTTATGTCCCAGAGATCTCTGGGAGGTGGAAGATAAATTGGAATCGGACCATACCATAGAGTTGCTCCAAAACCCCTACATTGTGGGGACATAGATCTCCTTCTGCTCGGTCACACAACAGTAAACGTCTTGTAGCACGCAATAAGATACTTTCTGTCGGATAAGCACTTTTTCAGATCCTCTGGAAGCATAATAAATTGTCTGTGGTGAAGGTCTGTGACCTAAGGAACCCCGATCTGGTGGGGGTTCCTTAGGTCACAGAGGTTTGTAGCTTAGGCCTAACCCACAACAAAAGAGTTGAAGCCCCATTCGTCTGACTGATCTGGATTCCTTTCCTTGAGCCCTGAAAGGAGGACTTTAGTCTAGCACTGGCAAACCTCCATGTAACCCGTATTCACAACCCTACATTGTGTTGACCATTTCAACTTTTTGAAAGAGGAAGTTATGAACTCAAAGCGTAAAATGTTGGATGTCCATTTTTCCAGAAGTCAAAAAACATTGTGCCTCATTACAAGTTTGGGATTTCCGTGGTAATTCTGCCGAAATAGTGCAAGACGTAATAACATTTACCAACAATTGGTCCAGCAGATTTACCGCAGAAATTCAATTGGTGGTAGGTGGTGTAAATCCCCATGTTTTGGAGTCCACAGGACTCCATGTGGATTGTGGCAAAATTACTGCCCATGGTAATTCCGCCAGCGGTAATTCTGCCAATTTCTCTGTTTTTTGGTTGTAAGGTGGAGGATTTACCTCCAGCATTTTTAGTGGGGGAAAATCCCTCACCTTACCACCAAAGGTATAATACAGCAGTGCAGTGTTGTGGTGGTAATCCAGTGGTAATGGAATTTCCACTACATTACACACCATTTTTTTCCCACACCACCATATTCGTAATGAGGCCCATTGAGCCATAAAATTGTGGGAATAAATGCTGTGTGAGACAAAATAAAATGGAAGTCAACCCTTATATAAGAAGACCGATAGAATCATCCTGCCTTCTCAAATCTGATGACAAAACAGGAGGTGAAGTAGCAATTGCATTTGTAACAGTCAAAATCTGGTCACAGTGAAAGGAATGAGTGAATCCAGGAGATGTTCAGGAAATAAAATACCCTCTGTATTTTTAAGAATACTTGTAGGACTCCATATCTGTAAGCCAAATTTAAAATCCATTAAATTCTGTGGAAGTCTTTGAAACTTCCTTGGAAGGTTTTTTGACTTTCTGGTCTTTTAAACATAAATAATTGAAGCGCTGTGCTCACTGAAGTAAAGGTGATATTCTGTGGCCGGAAGGCCTTAGCACAGTGGTGCTCCCTTTTTGTAAGTCTTTCCCAGGTGACCCAGTTAGTACCTGATGTTTAAATATGAGCCTGCTGAAACTCGCTGCGCATTCCTGATTTCAAGCTATGACCCAATGTACTGAAAAGATTGGATCCCGAAGGTTCACTCTTCCTCCTATATTATAACTGAGTTTGAAAATATTCTTGAAGCGTGCATCTGTTTGAAGACCCAGCTGGCCAGATAGCACAGTGAGTTTAGCGCTTGACCCTGATATCTGTGCGCAGCCTTCTGTGAAAGGTTCGAATCCCGGCAGGATCCACTCCGCCTTTTATCCTTCCCAGGACGATGAATTGAGTACCACTCTGTGGGATAATAATGTCCTCTGTTATTTCATCGCTATGAGACCTTTGGGTTTGTACCGCTGTATAAGAAATACATTATTATAATGGATGTTGAATATCTCGATTCACACTTGAACTTGTCCCTACCCGCCTAAGTTTTTTTAAAGATTCTGTTTTGCCAGACTACTCTGTACTGTTAAGCTGCATGGTCAGTCTGCGGCAGACCTAACACGTTTACGAGGAGGGATGGCCCTGCACTGTTAACACGCAAAAGATCCAAGCTGTTCATATCTCCAGTACAAGAGGGGTCTGTCACGATGGGAGTTGCTATTGCAGATATCAGTCTAAAGTCCCTTTCGAGACATACAATGGGAACTTCCAGTATGAATGCAAAAGGCCAAGCAGGGAAACTTTGGAAGACATGTGTCTTTCTTGAGGCCATGATCAATACATTATGAGCCATATCTGCTCATCCAAAAGAAATTAGTAACATAACACGACAAAAGACCCTTCATTTGTCAAGCATTCAAGAGGTTGCAAATGCACAGCAGGAGTAAAGCTGTTCTTGTAGGTGCATTGCATGAATAATTGTAAACTCAAGCGGATATCCACACAGTGCACATGATTGCAGCTACCAAAAAACCCAGAGCGACGTATATATCTCATAATGGCTAGAGGTAAGTATTTAATCTTCTTATCCTGAAATTGTACCTAATCAAGAGTGTATTTGTATGGATCTTGAAATGTGCTAATAATTTAGAAAATAGGCTTAAATCCACTACTGGGCGCAGAGGTCACAGTTTAGATTGGTTGAATTCATTAATATTACATTTTCTTTTAAAGTATGTAATTGAACAATCATGCTGAGTTTTCTTAAAAAAACTACTCGACCTCCCACCAAGGCTGCCTTGAGAACCCGAGAGAGCGGAATACATGGCGTTTTTTGGTGAGCACTGATTAATTAAATGTATTAATTTAAAGATTATTATCAGAAAATAAATGAAGCTGGTATCTTAACTGGGGGTAGGAGCACCCATACCTAGTTTAGTAATTTCTTGACGTATCGTAGTGTACTCTTAAAATCACACGGAATGTATCAGCGGCCCCGGAGCACCCGTACACTTATGTTCTGCAAGCGAGTCTACTCTTGCCATATTAGAAGGTAAAGTATGTAGATTGTATCTCCAGGAATTGGTACATGATTATTTCTCCAAGTTGTTGGAATGTGAAATGTGCAAAATCCTTTGTCATCTAAGCAATTTGTAATGCATGGTTGACTTTTGCGGGAGTTACATTTGAATATTACGAAGCGTGCAATATTGTGGAGGAGATGGGTATCCCGTGCTGTATTTTCCCCATTGTTCAGCTAGTGTTTATTTCACAAATTGGTTGGTGTTCACCCATTCAGTACTTTTTGTCTGTGCTTCAGGTGCTCAGCCACAGGACTTATTTGTAAACAGGGGCTAAACACCGGAACAGCTTGTAATGTTGTAGCGACGGGGGAGACAAAGGCGGACCATAACGAGGCTGCAAGCTTAACATTGACCGTAACCCTGGATACAGGCTGTAGGGGAACGGATAAAGCGCGTAAAAAATGGGGGCAGACGGTCTCATTATTTGAATAAAGGAGGGGAAAGTGACCAATGAGGAGCAGGATTTAACTGACCTGCTCCACAGGAAGAGCTACAAAAGATACGTCAGACTAGGTAAGATGTGATAAGCCAGTCTCGTATGGCTCCTACCCTCTGCAGGACGGCTGAAGAATGCTCAGAGAGCAGTGTGGGAGGTTGGACACTCTTGCATATCAAGGAGCATCACCACAAGGAATTTCAAAGGTAAATGGTGGGGAAAGCCCGGCATGAGATGGGAAGAGCTAGAGACACATCAAATGACTCCTAAAGAGGCATCAGAGGGCAGGAATTATAGTAGTACACCTGGCCGGAAATGACCTAACAAGCATAGACAGGGGCAACCTACTCAAAGAAATGTTGGCATCGCTACAGAGGATAGCAGCATGCCTGGTGAGGACAGAAATCATGTGGTCAGAAATAATACCCAGACACAATTGGAGAGGGTCAGAATCGCACCAAGCGATTGGAAAATCACAAAGGAAGCTGCATAAGGCCATGGCCAAATATTGCAAAGGGGTGGGTTTAACGCAGACATGCTACTGTCTTATAAACCTCGAAGTACCAAAATATCACACGGAGGGCAGCACGTATCTGTCAGAAAAGGGAATGGATCTATTCTTATGGAGCCTCTCTAATGAGCTAAATGAGCTCTGGTATTAAAGCAAAAGTGGGGAGAAAAAAGGGGTGGGGAACACCCCTTTGGCACAGCGGTTTGCAAGCGACCAAGATGACCAGAATACAACAAAGTCAAGCTTTAAGAGAAAATTGAGGGCGTTGGGTTATTGCCCCCTTTGCAGTAAGGGCCTCCTCTGAGGCCAGTCGGCGAGGGTGCTTAAATAAAAGAGAGAACTGTG
Source organism: Ambystoma mexicanum (assembly GCF_040938575.1). Taxonomy (NCBI): domain Eukaryota; kingdom Metazoa; phylum Chordata; class Amphibia; order Caudata; family Ambystomatidae; genus Ambystoma; species Ambystoma mexicanum. The sequence goes on along the minus strand of NC_090940.1, from coordinate 254,832,231 downwards.
ATGCTCCCCCACCCGAAATGAACGGCGCTCCTTCCAGCCCGCAAAAAACCTCAAGGGCAGGACAGTCGCCTGAGAAACTAGGCTGGGGAGTTTTGGCCAAGAATGAACTGGGTTGCAATAAGCGGGGGTGAAAAATGTACATGTCCAATGGTCGCTTAACAAAATGTGTGTATAAAAGACAACTTTGGTGTGTTATAGAATGTTTAAGATTTGTCAAATGTAATAAGGTGAGTATGATGAGAAGTGAATCATGCAATGTAGAGGTTAGTATTTGGTGATTTCTGTGAAAAATGTGATAAACCGGCCATGAACGTCACAACACAAGAATGGTCTCCGCTGCAACAAGTAAATGTGGGTTGCTAGGGAGTATGTTATGCAAAAGAAGATGCTTTGTATGTCCAAGAAGTGGCCTAGTGCCGAGGTTGTTTCCCATGATTGTTTCGCTGCGTGCACTGCTGACTCTATCTCACCCCACGCCTTGCAAAGCAGCTGCCTCCGCTGCAAGATTGAATACAACTGTTTCTGGCTAGTTGGCCACATTTTCAAGTATTTGATTGTTGCATGAGCTCCTGTTCATAAATGGCTTAATTCTGTAGCTTTTTAACAAGAAAAAGTTACTTTAAAAATGCAGCATTTCACTTAATAAGCATTTCTAGACGTTTGCTTGTTTGCTCCCCAAATAGAAGTGTTCACACTCATTTGATAGCAGCGTTTTAAGGAAAAAGGGAACTTTCTCGCAGGGACTCTTGTGTTTTCCTTAGTTGCACAGACTCGTGTTACATAAGGATTCGGGCACCAAATTGTCGCCAAAGCCGCAGCACTCAGTTTTGTTGAATGCACTGGACGGGCGGTAATTTTAAATTCCCTATTATGTTTCACATTTTCACACGCTTAAAATGATACATGTCTCGGCAGGGTAGCTCAGAGACAACGTGCTCGCCTTGGAAGCAAGACACAGAGTACCACAGGTTCGATCCACGAGTCCGCGGGTCCTTAGACATCTCTTGTTATTAAGCACATTATAAATAACCTATCATATCGTGCATAAATGTCTAACATTTTGTGAAATAGTTTTAAGATCACAACACAAAATACCTCTAAACTGGTTCAGACCTTTCGACAGCGGTACAGTACAGAGTGCTAGCTGGTCAGTTGCTTTTCTTATATAGATTACGCTCTGATCCAGATTCAATGATGTGTGGGTCATAGCTATTTGCCATTTAAGGGCTAATTTAACTTCATTGTCTTTTATTGTCTAACTATATGCGTGAAAGTATTTTGGGTTTACATCCCAGTAAGAGCGACCCTGGAAGGAGGTGTCCCTCTATCTTACTACAGATTTTCAAACTGTGGGGCTGCCCAAAGGATGTCCAAGGGGGGGGGGGGTGCACGTCTCTTCCAAAAGGGAGTAAAGGGACTGCTGATATGACATCTGCAGGGCCCCAGCAACAACATTTTTACTCAACAGGGGCTCAGTAACAACATTTTTACTTGAGGATGGGGCCTCAGCATTAACAACTTTGAATAGCACTGCTATAGGCATATGCTCAAATAGCCAAGCATCAGGACATGATTCTTTTACTAAACACCCTCTGTTTGTGTCTAGGCTCCCTACGTGCTCTCTATCTGGCCTTTGAAAGCTGCTTCATTCTAGAGACAAGGACTATTCCTTATACTTTGTCGCACAACGTCCTCTAATAAAGTATATTTTTTAACAACAATTGGATGTTACAGATGGCACAGAAAACGACCCCAAGTCTTTGGGACAGTTAAATGGTTTTTATTTGTATTTGTGTGTATCCTAGGGTCACCCCTCTCTCCCGTCTCCTGTGGGAATTCCTCCCTAACCCAGGAGTCTGTAACTCTGGTTAGTGCTACGGAATGGTAACCCCTACTGTCTAATGGCTGACTGTGACTACTGATGGCTCCATAAGTGCGGGCTATCTAAACTCCCTCAGGAACTTTCTAGCTTTCCCTAGTCTAACCAGAGGCTAGTGTTCTAATGGGAAGGTGGATATTGCCTTGCACTTGCTCTGTGGTATTCAGACTACTTCAGTCATGCCCACTCACCCTATCTCCTCTACATTCAACATAACTCCCTCAGGGTTACTCCTCCCACAAGTCCTCCACCCCTCAGATATTTCACTCCTCCTACTCTCACCTCCATTCTTTGGTGTGACCACTCCTGCTTCTTCACTTCGCAGCTCCTTCCTTCCTTCCTCCTGCTGGTCTCCTGGTCTCAATAACCCACACCTCCTACTTCGTGTTCTTGGCTTAAATTCCCCTCGCTCTGGGTTGATTGGACAGATCTCCCTGGCCAACCTTGACCTGTCTGCCCCTCACAGGGCGTGCATGTGCAAAGAAACGTTTTAAAAATAGGGCTAATCCCTGTCCACTTTCTTTGCATGGTTTCTGACTGTGTATTGATGATGCCGAAGTTCACTTCTCCTGTTTGTGATTTGTGGCTTGGGTTGCTGGAGCCCAATGGAAAGTTGCTTTGGGAAAGGGGTTTCCGTGTTTCCTCTATGCCCCTGTGGGTTAATGTGTAGGTATTGCTTCTGCAAGTCTGGTACATTTTCTCAATCCTACTTGGAAGAGCCATGTACTCGGGTGCTCTCTGCTTCAATGGTTCTCTCCCTTATACTGGTACAGTGCTTAGGCGATGTTGCACGGATTTGGCTTTCTCTCTATGGCTCACAGGTATGCTATGCCAAATCTCCACCCTGGGGCTTGGCGTAGAGGTACGGGCCTTGTCACATGTACGAGACAGTGACAACAGCTTGGTTGATTCTCATAATTTTTATTCACTCATATTGTATGGTGCTATTTTTCGCCAGTGGTAGGAGTATGGTAGGAGTATGTAGTGCCTGATCTATTGTCGTTACTTGGGTATTGTAGATGCCGCACCCTTCTTCGATTTTTAATTCTTTCATGACAAGCATGTTGTGCAAATGTCAGTTGCCTTCTATGATGAATCCAATGGAGTCATCACTGATACCCCAGTGGTGACATCCTCCCATATGGCCTGGGGACAGCAGCCACTACCTGATCCTGACCCTGGGGTGGCTATATGAATGAAGAACACCTGGGAGGAGACAACCTCTTTGGTGATATCATGGCTGCAATGAATGAGACCTGGTAACCCCCGTTTGCCCTTGAAGATAATCCTCTCATACCTAATTGCCTATTGCCATACCACTACACTGTCCCCTTCGAAGAGTAGAAAATACTATTCACCAAAGCATATAAACCAAACTCCCCACTTTGGTCAACCATGCGGAAGTAACAAGAATACCTTTGTCAGTTTCATATATTCATTATCCAGAACTGCTTTACAATCCACGCATGCTGAAAGTGATTATCCAAACGCTTTTCACCAAACATCAACAATGCACTCATTCTACCAGAATCCCCCAAATACTGGGATGAGGAAGAAGAGAAGAGCAGTGCAGATCGGAAGAAGCTTCACGCCAAGCAAGCACTCTAGCTGTGGGCCAAAAAAACACCTATGCCTTGCAAATGTAAAGACCGGCAGTCCATTGTCAAAGACTGTTGCTGTTGGCGAGAGAACTGTGTGCCTCTCTACCAGACTCAAGGTCCCGAACAGGTGTGGCGGAACCGAGCGGCTCATAACATAGGAAGAGGGGAAATGCGCTAAGGAAACGCACTGCAGAGATGCCTGGGAGCCAGAACAAGACTCCTGGGAATTTACCGACCGCAGGAAGGAGACCCCTACCTGTGAGAGCCCAAAGCACAGCTGGTGTGCTGACAGGCAGCATTGGGAGACGAAAGATACTCAGAATGCAGTCACAAAGGGAAAACAGGAGGCGTACCTTCACCGAGTGACCGTGAAAAAGCCCAAGAATGCCAAACAGAGCCAGTGAGTTAACCCAAAGATAGAGGGGACCCCGGGCATATCATTGAGCATGCAAAATACAAATAATAATAAATCAGACTGAAGAACAAGAGGAAGCGAAGAAACTAATTGTAAGAGGTGAAAGTACATTGGAACCAAAGCCCTTACCAGTATGTGAGTGCATGGAATGCAAATACATGAAAACATAAACCAAATAATATATTCGAGGATATATTATCCAATCCAGTGAAGGCACAACTGTGGACGTGGATGAACAGAAGAAGTCCTGGGAGGAGAGTACCAGCCAAATATCAGTGCATGAATATAATAAGCCATGGTAGAAGAGTATACCAGGCAGTTAGGCAATCTCGAGTGTGTGAACATAAGTAGTCCTGGTAGGAGAGTATATTAATAACACAAATAATCAGGATGCGAGATCCTCACAACAATCCACAGTTTTTGGACATATTTATTTCAATCTCAAAAACCAGTGTCTTAAATTATTACAAACTTTCGCTAAGCACGAAAGCGATACCAGAGAGATTTCAATAAAAACATTGGGAAGTGCAATTGTGCACCCTCATCTGGATGTCGAGGATGAGTACCCTAGTGACAAGCACATATGAGTATACGAAGTAGGTGACACAAGTAACTCAGATAAGTGCTGCCCGAGGCTGTTCTTTAACCCGGGTGTGGTTTTAAACAAAAACAGTGTACACAACACGAAATTCGAAACATACAACAAAGGGTATTTTCACAGTTGTGCCACAAGTGATCGACACAGTTCTGTTTCGGCCATAATGGCTTGGTAGAAGCTTGTAGTTGTGGTGGCCTTCATCAGGAGAGACTGGTTGGGGAGTCTGCCCGTGGGTAAGATCTGTGGGAGGGAGGAGAACTATGAGGATCTCAAAACGTACATAATGAATTAGGGGGTTAATAAATAACAGCTCATTGGTGCTGGAGACATACACCAGTGGTGTATGGGAGAGCACAGCTTACCGTCCAACCGGAGTGAGGCGGTATGCTGTCAACCAACCTAGGTAGAATCCTAGGTCTGGTGGTGTGAGAAGATGCACCAGTGAGTGTAGATCAGCCGTGCCGGGAAACCGGATTCAAACAGCACCGTGCTTATGATTAGCCATTGATCTGGAGAAGGGGAAACACAAATGTATACCCCTATCGGAGCAAAGTGGTGACAAGAGGTACAGTTGGTGAAACAAGACGTGTCAAAAGTGCAACAGTCTTGTAATGTATAGGAGCATTGGGGCTCTAGGGCCAGCCGGGACATGGCTTACCTGATTAGCATTCTTTTAGTTCTTGCTGGGTACACGGCGGCGATGGAAATGGCTGCCTGCCGTGAATCAGCAGATATGACTGGAAGGGTGGACACGCCCCCATGTGCTGGACCAATCCCAGTGGGTGTGTGTGGTGGACTCGTGGAGGTGTCGTATGCACCCTATGATAGGCGTCTAGGTACTGTCACTCAACGGGAGCCATCCCGTGTCTGGGGTGTATGCATCCAGTGTGGAATAGAATAAAGGAACTACACTGGGAAGTATTATGGGAAAGGTAGTCCCTGGGAATGCACAGGCAATAGGTGAGAGAGGCGAGCAAATCCGCTAGTAAGGGGCTCGTGTAAATCGACATGACACTGTGGTCATGTGTAGTAGGAGGACAGTGATGTCACAAGCAATAACTTCTGGTTTTCTCTATATATATCTATATATATGTCATTCTGGGAAAAAACACCAAAGCAAACTGAACATGCACGTGTCTGTTTCTAACATAAGTATATTCACGTCCATATTTTGCAGAAACAGTAAAACAGCACAGACTCTTGCTGCCAAAGTGTGTGAACAATTCGGGTGCATAAAACCATTTTTTTGTTGCATATTTTCTGTACATTTGTGAAAAAAACAACAACTCCAACCTATTGTTGGCAGGAGACCAAAGTGGTGTGTGGTTGGTAAAAAGGTGGTATTGGGGACCCACACTTGGGGTACTTAGTCATGATTATAGGTATGACGGGGTACGAGTGGCATTTGTGTGCAGGATCAATAACTCCCCAATGGCTCTATGGGGCGCCAAGTCTAGGGGAAGCAGGTGGCTGGCAGGGATGATTGATCTGGGCAGGAGTGTGACAAAACCTTATACAAGAGAGGGGACTAGTCCCAGAAGTGTTTCCATTCTACTGTAATATTGAGTCCATTCTTTACAATGTCCAGTCTGTGGACCTATTTCTGCTCCAGTTGTGTGAGAGCGAGATTGATATCTCCTCCTCGTTTATGCGGGGTTAGTTGCTGGAGGACAGTCCATGTGAACTGTTCATGTGTGTGTCCTTTTTTGGCAAAATGCTCGACCAAAGGCTTGTCTTGAACTGAGTTATTGAGGCAGGATCTGTGCTCATTGATCCTTTGCTTCACGGGCCTTGTTGTTTTGCCAATGTATATGAGATCACATGGGCATCTGATGACATAAATGACGTACTTGCTCTCGCAGTTCGTGTGATTCCTCATTGTCCATTTGAAGTTTTTGTGGCTGAAGGTTTTGCTGGTCTTGGTGTATCTACAGGCTATGCAGTGGCCGCAGCTGTAATGTCCAATGACCGGTGGTAGGTTCCAAAGCGTGGGTTCTGTTTTAGCTGGTTCAAGGAAAGTGTGCACTAGGGTGTCCCTGAGGTTTTTATTTTTCTTGAAGGCGAAAAGAGGTTTTTTGGAGAGACTCCCTTCATTCTTGATGAGATGCCAGTGTTTGTTGATGGTGGTCTTGATAAGATTACTTACAGGGCTAAATGTGGTCACACAGACTGTTCTGTCTATCGGGTCTTTGATCTTGGTGGTGAGGCAGATGGTGCGGTCTGTGTTGGCAGCTCTTTTTTTGGCTGATTTTATGGACTTTTTGGGGTATCCTCTTTCAGTAAGACGTGTTTGTAGCTGTGAGGCATGTTGTTCGAACTTGTCTCTCTCGGTGCAGTTCCAGCGTATACGAAGAAATTGTCCGTAGGGCAGGTTGTATTTAAGACCCTGGGGGTGGTAACTCGTAAAATGCAGTAGGCTGTTCCTATCCGTGGGTTCGCGGAAAAGTTCGGTTTTGAGCTGTTTTCCAGAGCGATAGATGTATAGGTCTAAGAAATGAATGGCCTGGAAATCCCATTCAATGGTGAAATTGATGTGTGCGTTCCGTTGGTTAAGCCACAGGTGAAATGCTGTCGAGGCTTCTTTGCTTCCTTCCCAAATCAGAAGGACATCGTCAATGTACCGCCGCCAGATTTTGATGTGATCTCTATATGGGTTGTTTTCATGGTATATGTGGTCATCTTCATATTGGGCCATATATAGATTGGCCACATCTGCTGCGAACGTTGCGCCCATACTAACGCCTTTGACTTGCTGATATATTTGGTGTTCAAACAGGAAGAAGTTTTCTGACATAGCCAGGCGGATACATTCAAGGATGAAGTTGGTGGGTGTAGAGGTAACGTCTGTTCTTTTGTTTAGGCATTTTGTGAGTGCTGTTAATCCTTCACTTTGTGGAATAGAGGTGTATAAGGCCTCGACATCCATAGTGACTAGGATGGAATTAGGTGTTAAATCAACTGTTTGAAGAATTTTGATAGTTTCCTTGCTGTCCTTAATGTAAGACTTCATTTGGCCCACAAATGGTTTCATAAAGTGGTCCGTGTAGAGGGACAGAGGTTCCAGTAGGGAGTCACAAGCGGAAATGATAGGCCGGCCTGGTGGTTTAGTGGCATGCTTGTGGATCTTGGGAAGGATATATAATGCCGGTATCCTTGGGTGCGTTTTCTTAAGAAACCTGTGCTCGTCCTCGCATATCCACCCTTGGTCTTCTGCGTGCTTGGTTAAACTGCTAATCTCGTCTTGTAGCCTTTGAGTAGGATCTCCATAGAGTTTTTTGTAGGAGTTGGTGTCTGCTAGCAATCGTAGGCATTCGTTGTTATATTCTGTAGTATTCATGATGACAATCCCACCATCTTTGTCAGCTGGCTTGATAGTGATAGATCTGTCCATGTTCAGTGTGTTAAGTGCTGCTGGTTCTTCTTTACTCAGATTTCCATGATAGATGTTTTTGCGTATAAGGCTGGTGGTCACAGTTTGGGTTACTATTTTTTTGAAAGTATCGAATTCACCCGGGATGGTATGTGCAGGTGGCATGAAGGTCGATTTTGGTTTGAGGCTACTGGTAGTCGCGTGGTGTCTCTGGGTCCTGTGAGATGATGTTTTCCAAATCTCGTTTTTCAGGTATGTTTCGAAGAAATATTTCAGTCTTACGGTGCGAAAGAATTTCTTGAGTTCTGCTTCAGTCTAGAAAATGCCCGCTTTGGTGGCAGAGACAAAAGACAAACCTCTCTGTAGGAGGGTTTGTTCTGGGTTGTTCAAGATTCTAGATGAAAGATTGAAGATAGGGATGGTAGTCAAGGTTGATTGGAGTACCGCTGGTGTGTCCGCATGTACTGGCCCGACTGCTGTGGTCACCTCCTTGGTCTGCCCTGTTGGCCTCCCCTTTGAAAAAAGGGTGTTGGGGGGGCGGTCCTGCAGACTTGTTTCCACCCGGGAGGCTGGGGGGCCTCTGCTCGATGATCCAGAGCTACCAGAGAAATTGACTATGCGGTTCCGTCTGTTGTAGTTGGTCTTCTGTTGTTGTTGAAGGTCGCTATAGTATGTTTCTTTTAGATAAGGGTAAGTTTTTTCTTCGGCGTATTGTGCAAGATCTTTCCTGAATTTCTGCACTTTTCGATCTACAGTTATCTGTTTAAACTTAGCCACTTCCTCTTCAAGTTTCTCTAGTTTCTTTTTTGCTTCTGTGATGGCGGTGTCCTCGCTGAATTGTTTCTCAAGCTCAGCTAGTTCTTTGCCCTGCTTTTTGCATTCCTCTTCCGCTGTATCGATTGAGGATGACCCAATCTCTGCTGCATTTATTGCCAACCCCACTGAAGTTGATCCTGAATTTGGGATTGTCCGTAAAGACACAGGGGATGTTCTTGACTTGTAGTCCCTCTGGTATAATTCCGGCCTTTAGATATTCAAGCATGAAGGTGCATTGCATCTCAGTGCGAATGAGTTTTTTCTTTTTTTGATGTATGAGGTCTAAGTCATCTTTATTGGAGCCTTGCACTATTGCTCCTCCTTCTGAGCCAAAGGCTGATGTAGTGCCTAACAGTTTTTGAAAGTATTCATCTGTGTAGGATACAATATTTATTTTATTCATCGTTTGTGGGTGTGGCAGTATGGATGGTAGTGTATACTCCAATCATATCAAATAGACCTACAACCATGGGTTGTACTAACTAGGAGAGAAAATAAAGGGCGCCTGACATGCCCAGGTGGGTACATATATTAATAACACAAATAATCAGGATGCGAGATCCTCACAACAATCCACAGTTTTTGGACATATTTATTTCAATCTCAAAAACCAGTGTCTTAAATTATTACAAACTTTAGCTAAGCACGAAAGCGATACCGGACAGATTTCAATAAAAACATAGGGAAGTGCAATTGTGCACCCTCATCGGGATGTCGAGGATGAGTACCTTAGTGACAAGCACATATGAGTATACGAAGTAGGTGATACAAGTAACTCAGATAAGTGCTGCCCGAGGCTGTTCTTCAACCCGGGTGTGGTTTTAAACAAAAACAGTGTACACAACACGAAATTCGAAACATACAACAAAGGGTATTTTCACGTGCCACAAGTGATCGACACAGTTGTGTTTCGGCCACAATGGCTTGGTAGAAGCTTGTAGTTGTGGTGGCCTTCATCAGGAGAGACTGGTTGGGGAGTCTGCCCGTGGGTAAGATCTGTGGGAGGGAGGAGAACTATGAGGATCTCAAAACGTACATAATGAATTAGGGGTTAATAAATAACAGCTCATTGGTGCTGGAGAAATACACCAGTGCTGTATGGGAGAGCGCAGCTTACCGTCCAACGGAGTGAGGCGGTATGCGGTCAACCAACCTAGGTAGAATTCTAGGTCTGGTGGTGTGAGAAGATTCACCAGTGAGTGTGGATCAGCCGTGCCAGGGAAACCAGATCCAGACTCAAAAGAAAGTGTGCCCAAGGCACGTGTATCCTGGCTGGGCGTGGCCATTAGAAAGCATTGGAAGGCACGTGCAATCATCTATGGGAGTGGTGAGGTGGGGCCATAAGGTGGAGCTAAAGGGGAGTGGCTAGGGCCAGACTATTTAAGCTGGCCCCACCCACATGTTGAGGCTTCGCATTAATCTGCTGTATGCAGCGTAACGCTTACCGCCGTCTGAAGCTCTTACCTGTCTCCAGCTCTGCATCTTCTGATTCCAGCTTCACATCTTCAGCATGCACCTACCTGATTCCAGCTGTACATCTTCAACGCGCACCTTACCTGGATCCAGCTATACCATCGCCCGGAGCGCATCCAACCTCGATCCGGCATCCGCAGCAAGCACCTTACCTGAAATTAGCCATACCACCGCTTGAAGTACTATGAGATTCACACCAGTATCTCCAGCGCGCACCTTACCTGTCTTCGAATCCATCTTCTGTTGGGGGCCTCTTCCTCACCCATCGGAGTCTTCATCCACGCAAAAGTCTTCTTCTCGCCAGGCATCCTCGTGGTTCTTCCATCTCGCAGCCGCGGACAGCTTCCCGGATAGCCGTTCTCCACTTTCTGACGCCAGGCCATCCCTGCAAGAAATAAAGACAGCACAAGGTTAGAAACTGCATAAACATTTAACGCTTGGCCGCGCAAAACACCTAATCCTTGTATTTCATTTAGAAACCCTACTTACCTTCTAGTGGGGTCTGCTCCATTCTTTGCTGACACTGCATGGGTACACTGTCAGCAATGCGACTCAGCGGAGCCATCTTCAACACCTATTGGGGAAAAGAAAGACATTATTAAGGATACGGAAAATAATCATTGGGAAAGACTTTACAGAAGCATACGGACAATAATCATTGTTATCAACACTCACCTCCCACGAGGATTGGTCGCAGCCGGTCTGGGCCTTTATGCATGCGGGCCAGTAAAGCAACTGGGTCCGTCTATAGTGCCCCTGCTGAAGAGAAGCAGGATGGAGAGATCATTTTTGCAAAATAACAGGGCATTGCCAGCAACCAGACCACATCTCCGCAGCTGGGGGTAAAGCAAGATCCAGGGAAGCCAAATCCAGGGAGAGCTCCAACAGTGCCCCAACGTCCCTGCAGAGACCAGGTGAGCGTAACACCTGATCAAGCAACTTCATGAGAACCTGGTCATCACGGATCAGGCACTAGAGTGGCTGACCTCCTTCCTCCTGGAATGGCCCTCCAGGCCCAACTTGGGTCCTTTCTCTACACCACCTCTCTCTCCAGTTGTGTTCCCCAGTGCTCTAACCTCTGACCCTGGTTCTTCAATGTCTACTTAGCCCCCTTAGCCCACCTGATCTTTACCTTCTCCTCTAACTTTCAGTGTTATGCGGATGACACTCCACTCTCCTCCAGGCTCCCCTCAGCCTCCTCTCCTCTCTCACTCATTCCAGACTGTGTATCTGTGTTTCAGGACTGGTGTGTCTCCACGACCTCTGCCTTAATGGCAGTAAGACAGAGATCCTTTTCATTGGGACACCTGCTACCGCTTTCCCTCTTTCACTCTGGCCCGCCTCCTTGGGCCCTCTTCCTGTGAGGCAAAAAACCTTGGTGCCATCTTCGACTCCACCCTCTCCTTCACTCCACACATCACAGACCTTGCCAAGAAGACCCACTACCAGCTGCACCTCCTCAGAGGTATTCTTCCTTTTCTCACTTTCACCCAGAAGCTCACTGTCTCTCAAGCCCCGGTTCTCTCTAGGCTGAACTACTGCAACAGCCTCTTTCTCAATCTTCCTTCCTCTTCTCTCCACAACTAATCCAGAACAGGACTGCGAGAATTATCCTTGGCCCGAAGCCCAGGGACCGTATCTACCCAGCCCTGAAATCTCACCACTGGCTCCCAGTGGCAGCAAGGATCAAGTGCAAGACCCTCTGCACTATCCACAAGGCTTTCTGTGGCCGGGGCCCGCACTACATCCAACTCTCTCTTCCAAAATAACTTCCTTCTCGAGCCCTTCGCTCAGCTAACTCCTACTCTCTGAGGGTCAGAAGGTTCTCCAGGCAGAGAGTGGGAGGTAGATCTCTCTTCTCTGCAGGTTCCTCCCTCTGGAATGGCCTCCCTGCCCCTCTCAGACTTGAGCCATGTAGAGGAGGTCCCAGTTACGGCCTGCACCCCAGCCCCTCTTTTTGAGGTACCAGGAACATACTCGCCAAGGTATGTGACATATGAGGAGCAGATAAACCAACAGAGAGCAGCACTAGGCCTCTGCCCAGTGCCCATCAGAAGAGCAATACCTGTTGAAGTGCCTATAACCAGACAACCATGGGCAGCCCGGTACCCACTGACACAACCGTACCAGCAGCTGACACGAAATGAAGACTACCTACAGACTGTCCCCGAAGAGACCCAAAGAGCCTTAATGGAAGGCAAATGGTGAAGACATAAGAGCCCAGACAGACGTACAGATGAACATAAACGACAATCGAAAGAATAATGATGTAATGGACTTGTAAGAAGAAACGATGTTGATATACAAAGAAACGTAACCATGGAGTGAGATGAAAATATGCAACTAACAAATGCCTGTAAATAGGCTTAGAACGCAAGAGCGAAGGAAATGGTACTGCTTGCAATGCTTATGTAGACGAATAGAGCGGTAAGCGCCAATCATATATCTACCTCAATGAAGCACATTATACAAGTGCGACTCCATTTTGTAAAAGCAGAATTAAGCCCAGGCTGCAAGGGGCCAACCAGGCCGAGATTCATATTACAGCTAAAGCCAGAAGGAAAGAGCGGAATCGAAACTGAGCACAAAGCAGCTCATGCCTGGGAATTCAAGGTCAACTCCAAGAAGGGAGGAGAGCGGCAACTTCGAAGAAACAAAATTTAAGAGCATAGCATCCAGCCAGTGAAGGTCGAGATAAGGAGGCCCCAGGCAGGTGGCAAGGCTAAGGAAGAAACAAATACACAAAAAGAAGGAAAATATAGCAGATTCACTGTGAACAGACACGTGACCAGCCAAGCGCGAAGAGGTACCAACGTCTAATGTCACCCTGACCCCGAGGATGGCATAACTTTTCCTCGTAAGAAGCTACAGTTTCGAGGCCATCCTCAGCCAACTAATTGACACATAGCGCTAAAGTACTGATTGATGGAAGGGAGGCAGGGTGAATATTGGGGCACACCGCACCTGGGTGTCCATTCTGCATCCTTCTAATTAAAGTGCCTAGGGGATTAACCCACCCAATCACAATGGACCAAATAATCTAGGGTCCTATAGCTAGTGGAACCAATGAGATGTCGTACTTGTAGTGATGTCTATCACGAGTGATGTAGAGGGATGGGCGTAGACGCCCACCCGATAAGAGTTATCCAATCCTCTCACACTGTTACCATATACAGATATAGCACCTATAATTAAGTTACCTTTCCCGACCAATAGAATTGCATGACAAACTTTGAGTGTAACACGTCAATGATGACGAGAATGTACTATAACTATTCCTGTCTGAATGAAGAATTTGGGTGTTGAAGCGAGACAGGCGATCGCATCACTGTTGATTTCCATTTGTTTCCCCATTTTTTGTACCCGTCATTAAACGGACTTCCCTTTGCCAAACCATTGACTTGTCCTTATTGATTGGTGTTGGAGTAAGAGAATCCTGCACCCCATCCTCCTCAAGGCCATCTCATCTTAAAAGTACTTGAGGGTGAGCTCTGATCCCATGGGCCCGTCAGAGGTCGCTCCGCCCTCCTGTACAGCCGGACCATCTGAAGTTCCGGAAGCAGCTCAATAATTTCCTTTTCTCCTCTGCTTTCTCTCTTTCCCTCCCCTGCTGACCAACTGTCTGTGGCACCGACTAGTTGCTTGGCTACCCGCAGAGTCTCACTGGGTACCAGGCTCAACCATGAACAGTCTCCCCTTAACTGCCTCCGGGTCTACTGTGCACTTAGGGACTGTAACTGTAACCTCTACAGTCCCCTGCCTCCTTGCACTTACCCAGAGCCTCGCTGCCCTGGCTACACTTATTCACAGCATTGCTGCCCTGATTTCACTTACTCCTTCCCTCTCCCTGATACTGGCCCTTCTCCCTTACCCCTGCACTTGGCGCTGTCGCACTTGCATGATCTGAATGACGCAAGGCCTAGTAAGATTGTTTTTCTTGTCCTCCATCTTTCTTCCCTCCCTTGTCACGCCTAGAAATGCTTGTGTACCGGCGTGTTTTAAATGACATAATATCATAGCTACTTATTCCTGCTTTACCAACCCTTTTTTGAAAAGGCATCAAAGGTTAAAGACATTTTCCTTTTCACCTTTTTGTTTAGTTTTAGTATGAGGGTCAGGATGGAACTTTTGGACACAAGGACAGTTTTGATTGTGATATCCTGACACAGACAGATCCCTAGTTTTGGTTTAGGTAGGGAAATTCTTCTTCGAGCAGGCTCAGAGAGGCCTTTTCTTACCCCTTTTATTTTCTTTAACCAAAAGCATTGCTAACTTGTGTCCGACTTTCATTCCTGACTCTTCACACTCCCATCTGGGATGCTTTAAAGCTTTTGCAGGTACCTATATTATGAGTAAGGTTGCAATGACTATTAGATATAGGGTAAAGCAATTTTCTTTGGCAACAAAGTAAAATGCCACCAGATCGTCAAAAAGCACACTTCCTTTTGTTATAAAATCAGTGAACATATTGAAACATTGCAAATGGATTGTTTCTAGTTTAATAAACTAAACTGGTCACATAGGCACGTCTGCTTTAGGATGTAAGGTATGTATATAAGTGGACATGTATAGTGCCCTTCTGACACTATTTGTGGCTTTGCTGTGCTTGGTTCTGTAAGAAAAATCGGATGGGGTCATTATTGGAACAGTGGGAGAGGCAGATACTAAACCTGTGGTGTTGATGGGTGCAGAACGAAAGTACCCAGTGCCTGTGTGCCAATCTGCTTTCTATGAGTGTGGCAGAGAAACTTGGGAGTTTGATATCCATTGTGAAGAGCCCAAGATCCGATAGATTACAGCGCTTTGGGTCTGACTAGACGCTGATGAGGGAGAGTGTGCTAGGGCTAAAGAGGAGTGCTCAGTCGTGCTTTGGTTAGTGTTGATCTGCTAATGGATAGGCCTGTGGCAGCCGTCTGTGGGACGGTGGTATGTGTGTATAGTGTCAGATGATAGGAGATCTTAGAAGGGAGTCAGTCAGGGGAACGGGGGGAGTAGGGCTTACAAGGCAAAACAACCTGAAACACTGTCCCACCACCACTAGTCTCTTGCAGACACATCTCATTTCACTAGCTCACTGTGGCACTGTCAGTCCCCCTCTCTCACTCTAATAGATACTTTGCATCCCGTATGCAACAGAACAAGCATCTGTGAGCTGGCAGATGAGTTGAAGGAATGTACACTCAATTACCATAAGCTACTTTCTAATGTTTATGGGTTGGAAGAATCTTTGGTTCAGAGAAAGGGCTACTTGACATTTTAGGGCCACAGTCGCCCATTTCGCCTTCTTTAGTATGCTGGTTGGTAGGCTGAGAGATGCTTCAAACTTCACTCTAGCATACTCATGCGCTGTGCTCAGTGACCTGCTGGGAATTCTGCCTGTCATGGGCTGGTCGCATCTTGGGCAACGCAAGAAGGTGTTTGAGGAAAAAAATATATATTTGATGACCTTTTTCGTTATTTTGTACACGTTTAAAAGGTAATCGTAAAAATGCCTCACAATGAAATAACATAGAACCAGTGTTTGTCAGGCGGTCGGGGAAGGGGCCAGAATCCCTGCTTGCTCTTCCTAGGGGTCTACCCTGATGTTTCTCATAAACCCCAAAACTCTTCTCACATAGGCCAAAATGACATTTCCCCTGCCCCACTTCATTAGGTTATGAGGGGGCAACAGGACTAAGGTATCAGTGATGCTTTGATGCTGCAACCTGCAGGGAGTTCTTCACAATTAAACAAAGAGCAAAAGAGATAGGTGGTGGTGTGCTGAGTCCTCAAAAGTGCAGCAACGTAACCTAAAGTCTGTATGCAGGCGCAGGAAGTTGAAGAGCAGCATGGTGGCAGTAACACAAAAAAGGGGCTTCGGAAAGTGGATAGGATGTGCATTCCAATGGCAATGCAATCTCAAGTTTGAAGTCTGACACCTTCCTATGTAAGGGTTTCTGGTTGATGACCCTGTTAGGCTTTTTTACCACAGCTAAATGATGGAAGCAGGGCAACTCCAACTCTTTGACTGTTAAACGCTTCTCCAAGCATAGAGTGGGGGGCAGGTCTCTCCCCTTGGCTGGTGCCTCTCTCTGGAACAGCCTCCCTGCCCCTCTCAGACTTGAAACAGACCTCCTTAAGTTCCGGAAACTGCTCAAAACTCTGCTCTTCGCTACCTCTTTTCCTTCCATGTTTATCTCCCCACTGCTGCTGTGACCGGTGGCCTGATCCTCACAAATCTTACAGGATTCTAGGCCATTCTTCCCAGTGGATACAAGCACCCGAACCACCCACACTGCATCGAACCGGCTTGGTGGCTCTGCATCCCACCCTTTGCCGTTGCCAGCACTAGCACTTACCTTTAGGTTCTCTTCCTTGGCTCCCTTTAGCACTTCCCTACCGGGTCCTCCTCCAGCACTTGTCCACTTCGCTGCTCCTCCCCTCATTCCATCCCTATCCCCTGCACTTCTCCTCACTGCCCTTACACGTCTGAATGCCACAAAGCCTAGTAGGACGACGACTGCATATGTTTGCCATTGTTATTATTTCCTAGGTTCTCTTCCCATTTAGCCTTGTGGCGCTTTGAAACAAAATTCTGTTGTACAGGCGCCTAACAAATGCTCAGTAAAATAAATAACATTCATGCTTTATTCATCCAGATTTTAAGGGCTGTTCTTCCCTGGGTGCGGGGCAGGCTTTCAGGGATTAGCATATGCACAAGGTTTGCACTGTTCCCCAAAGGGCGTCTCCTGCAGCCAGGATGGTACTTCCTCACCTATTATCCTCTATTTACACTACAAAAGAGAGGAAGGGGCAGAGAGGCTGCCTTCCTACAGAAAGTAGGAGGCTGATGTAAATCTGCTCATGCATTTACAGCTTTTACACAGGTTGGTTGGATGTCTGAAGGAGAATGTCAGAGAATTGAGTTTGTGTAGTTTGGAACTTCCAAAAGATATTAAAAAGACAAATGTTTTAGCCATGTGGGTACACTTTGGTTGACTGGTAATTTTCTACTTTTCTTGTGGTGCCTGGGCTCTTCATTTAGGGGGATAGCTCTGCTCAATGATTCATATTACCTCATATTCTTAACTGGAGACTGGGTAACGTCTAGACAGTGGTGCTCAGGGACTCAACTTCTCGTGTCCCATCCTAATAATGCTGCCTTTAGCGGGCACATCACTCTAACTATAATGCACCTCTTTATTGAAAAGGGGGACAAGGACACATTGTGGAAGATCTGAAGTCCCCAAGCTATCTCACTGAGAAACTCACCATCTGCAGAGGTGCATGGTCCACAGGAAGTAAGTTCATGTGCAGACTTGAACTCCATCGGTGCAGGTAGGAAAGAACCAGAAGACAAGCCTTCTCAGTCTAAGCCCCTGAGTCTGGAACCTACTCTCCATCAACACCAGACTCGCCCCCTTGATTGTACATTTCAAGAAGGAGCTCAAGAACCTTATCTTCAAGGAATTGTGCTCCTCTCTAAAACCTAGGTCAACACACCCTCCACTCCCCAACTAACCTAGATTGGGTGATCTATTCCCCGTTTTCTCCCCTGGCTGCTTCCTAAATTGCCTGCCCTTCTCTTCCATGTTGTTAGCTCCCCGCTCCCTTGTATCTCCTCGACTAACAGTGTTCTTCCCCCTATGATTTGTAAAGTACTTTTGGCGCCTGAAGCTAGGTCCAAGCACAATAACTACCCTAATAATGATATGCTCCGGGGACAGACTTTGAAAGGATTATTTTTGATTGAGGCCTAAAATGTGGTTCAAAACCTTGTATATTGGGGCATCCCAGCCTAATTGTGGCCTTTAGAGTGGGTGTGCTGACCATTAAACAATATTATAAGCAGAGATTAATGACTGGGTTTCACATTCAAGCTGAAAGTAATATGGGTTGTTTCACATTTTTAGAGAACAGATATAATGACAATGTAAATGGGATTTTTTTCTAGTGTTTAATAACTGAGACAAGCCATGTTGAAGCTATACTACTCCCACACTTTAGAGGATTGCAACAAAAACAGGACGAAGAAATGTTGGTCACAAAATATGTGCACAGAAAATTGCCAGTCACAGAAATTAAGTAAATCCTGACTGTAACTGACAGGAGTGCAGAGGGGTCCCAGAGCAAATAGAGCATGTTTTTCTGGAATATCCTGTTGAAATGGGTGCTGTGGCTAGCGGCTTGTGGCACACCTATCATGTTTGAAATGTGACAGTGTCCTATGTAGTAGGCCATGCAAGAGTGCTGACACTAGAGGTGTTAAATAAGTTAACCCCATAGCGTCTCTTCTATCCACAATCTGCTGGTGAAGAATTCCACCACAACCTTTATGTGTGCAAAATGAATATTCTCTTTGTTTTCATTACGAGTGCAGCGTATCTGGAGGGAAAATATAGTGGTTCAACAAAACATGAAAAGGGGTTATAGTTAGAGCATGGGCCACAGGCTCAGTCATCATGCTTGTGAAGCAAGAGATATATAAACAAATGACTTACCCAAAAGCCTTGTATTGCAGATATGGTATATAGAGTCAGAAGGACTGGTGCAATAGAGCACTGAGACACCATGACACGCATGCCTGACCCCAAAATGGTGGGTGGCCCATTTGTAGTCTTAGCCTACTGAGGAAAAAACCCTTTGGAGGAGGGTGCAACAGATGGGAAGACTACACTCATTACAGAGGACACCTTCAATAACAAACGAAGGCAAAAGGTTACCAAACAGCCTTTCTCCGTCTTAGAGGAACTGCACTACGGGATACAGTGTTCTGGTCGCTAGGTGCTGCAAGAGGTGGGTCGGAAGTGGCAGAGGCTACTAATGGCAAATGTAAATCCCAGGAGGTAGGGGATGGTGGCCAACTGTCAGTGTGTGTGTTGGGTGCTTGTGATGGTGGCTGTGCTGGTGTGGCAGGTGGAGGAACATACAGAGGAGGTGCAGTAGGAGGTGTTCCCCTTTCATTCAACAGTTTATTAATTCATCAGATGCATGCAATTCGTTTGACGGGTATATTTTCTGTATTTCTAATTGGAACCCCCTATCCATTCCCCTCATAGCCTCCTCTTGTTTCTATTGATCGTGTACTAATGCCTTTTCAGCTTGGGTAATATGTCTACGTGCAAATTTCTCCCTACTTTTGAGGCGTTTAGTGGATTCTTTTTGCCAATCCCAAACTGCGTCAAAGGTAGCAGGCCTTGCTTTCTTCCTCAATAGTACTGACTGTATTCGAGCCATTTCAAAACTTCCCAATTTAGGCCACTGAAGATCTGCCTCATGTCTGGTCCGGCGATGCCATATACTGTTATAAACTATAGCTCCTAAACCAAACTTCATATAAATCTCGTAGGCAGGTGACCCGGCTGACTATGTTCTAAGTCATTCTGCTGTCTTCCCTTGCAACAAAGCGTTAACAAGTCGACAACTTACTGAAGCCATGCATCTTCCAAAAATAATGAGTATAACCTAGCAAATATTTTGTGCAAAATATTTTATCCAAACAAATATTGAAATCATTCCAGTTTGAAACAAACTCACCTGATCAAAACAAAATCACTCCCCCCATCAATTCAAACGACCCCTTTGTGGCTGGTGGTCTCCCAAAAAGCGAAACTCTGCATACAGTCTGGGAATCTTACTGTGGCGACCTCTGGGTGAATCAGTGAATGGAGATCACAAGTAGCAGACTGCGAGGAACAGCATCTCCTAAGTGCAGGGGCCCCCGATACTCACTGGTCTCGGTCCGTCCACACTGTCCTCGCAAAGCGATGGGTCGTCATCGGAAGATAGCCACGTTCGGGGTGCCATTTGTAAGTCTCAAATCTGAGTTACTGCAAATAATGAAGAACACACTAGTCACAAGACAAATATATAACAAGTGTTTATTCTCGCTTGAAGTGGGCCCAAGTTCAGCTATGTCTGCGCACAGTCATAGAGAAATTGAGCAATGCACATGGGGGCAGACAGCCTTAAATACACATCAAATCGTCTTCGGCTGCTCAAATAATACATACTTTATGACCCACGTAACGTGGGCATTTGCCATTAAGACACATGGTATCTCACTCTGTGTCACCTCTGTACAATTTACTGTTCTCAGAGCAAGGAAGTTCATCATGTTCTCATCACAAGGAAACATTCCTGGCCTATCTTCGCAATGTACAATGCCGGTCAGATAGCACAGCGAGTAGAGCGCTCGCTTTGACATCCGTGCAGAGCCTGCTGACGCAGGTTCGAATCCCGGCAGGGCCAAAACTCAGCCTTTCATCCTTCCAAGGTCGATAATTGAGCACCACAAACAGTGGGGAAATAAGCAGCGCTCAGATGCCTGACGGTTCATAGCACTATATAAATACAAAAATTAAAAATAAAAATAAATAAATGTTTGTCTTACATCAAAAGGGCACTTTTCATTTCAGCTCAGTAGTTCAATCATCTATTCCTTTCTAGAATGTGCATGGTACATCATGTTTGTTAAACATGAGTCGTACGATTAGCCTCGGAAAGCAGAAGACAGGAAGGAAGACCAATTACCCTTTATCTTTGTCTGTCCATGTCTGGCTGCTCAAGGGTCTTAGCTTGGCAAATTCCATTAGCAAAGCATTACCCGAATAGACTCGTCTGCCAGCATCGCAGGTTGCGAAAATATTCTGTATGCAGAATAATGAAAACCCGAAAGTGAGCACAGAAGCAAATGGAATCGAATAGCACATTTAAATGTGTGCGCTTAGGCTAACACAGAATGGATGCATTTTCACATTTGTCCAACTCCTTACTCCAGCATGCCACAGCTTGTGGTGGCTTTTCTTTTCCTTGTGTAACCTGGTTCCATGCGGTGGATTCCATTTAACTTGTTTGGGTCTTTTTTGTGCTTCCCCCTCCTCCATTTCACAAAAATGTTTTTCTCAAAGACCTGGGTGGGGCACATGACTATTCCTTGTCCCTATTTGTGTATGTGAGAGGAGGTAGCCAACTGTGGTCACTGTGATGCCTGTATACCAGGACCAGTTCTGAGTGCATAGATGCGCTTGAAAGGATGATCTGCCATTGGCTGACCACTCTTTGTTTGAACTATGTTTGGTGTTTGATTGGGCATTGTACTCACTCACTGACACCCACAGGGACATAAGTAGACCCCCTTACCAACTCACCTTGTGTACTGCTGGTTCTCTGTATCAGCATTCCTGGAAAGCCTGCTGCTTGAGGAAGATTCAAAGCTATGCACCAGCATCTTTTCTCAATCAACAGAATCAGACTATGAAGAAGTGCCTCTCCAGAAGAGCAGAAGGAACCAACTGAAGAGCTCCTTTCCCAAGATCTGGTGGGGACAACTGGATCACAGCTCCTGCTCAAAAGTTTCCTCTGTCTGAAGCTCCTTATTGCGCCTGGATTACTGCATTAAGAACTGTGGTAGCCTCTTTGCTGCCAGGATTCCAAAGCCTCTTCGTGCCACAGGTTTCTTCATCCCATGACATCAGGATGGTATCCAGGCTTCATCTCACTGACCTGAGAAGCTCCAATGGCATGTGCTGCCCTTGGTCCTTCAAGACAACCACTGAACTCGCCTCCTGGTTTTCCTTCTGTGGCTGGGTCCTCTCCGGTGTAATAATGCAATCATTTCTTCAACAGTAATTTCTGCCTAGGTACTTCCCAAGCTGACCACAGTCTCAGAAGATGCATCGTGTGCCCTAGGAAAATGGAAGAGTCCTGCACACTGACTACAGCCGACTGCAGTTTCTCTACCTTTCAGCTCCTCTGGCTCGGTTCCTTGAAACACTGAATCTTGAATAATTGCCCTCACCAAGAGTCTTGAGATCCCTCCTGCAGTGGTAAGTTACCAAACAACGTGCATGTTAATGACCTCTGGAAACTGCCAGCCACCTGCTGCAAAACCTCCTTTTGTGTACCCAGAGTATTGTTCTCCCAACATTCCAGCACTGCTGATGAATCCGTTTTTAACTTGAATTTTCTTCTCTGGCCCTCCTCTTCATCATCAAGGGTTTTCTGTGGATCTCACTCCACCGGAACACCAGAATCTGCTCCTTAGGACACTTTCACAGAAGGTCACTCATTCTCCCTCATTAAAGATTGCCCCCAAACCACATAACTGATCCCCCTGGTCTCTTGCAAATCTTTCTGTAGTAGATGGGAAGAGTCTTTTAGTTACATGCTATTGCATTTTACTTCTAGGAAAGACTCTTTATTGAACTCTTAAGAATTATTTTGAAACTGTTGGACTTGCATGTTACAGTGTTGCATGTTTGTTTTACAAAGTTTACTTACCTGTTATTTTAGAATTTTACCTTTTTGCGGATAGAGCCATGTAGTCCAGTTGTGACTCATTTGATTATTCTTTCATCTCTTCCATTGTCCTGTGTAAGGGTTCGATTTTTAAGAAAATATAGTGTGTGGTCATTCTCCCATTTGGTATAAATGAAAAGTATGTAATATGCCTGTTAATATGCCTGAGAGTTAGACCTGGACGTCTCTGACACACTACAACTTAGCAAGCCTGGTCGTAAATATATACAAGACCCTTCATACAAGGCTTAGTGAAAATCTTCCTAACATTTTAAATATAATCCAGCAGTGGCCCAATACAGCTAAAGCTCTGATCCTTGTGTGCACCGAGGGCTCATGAAGGCCTGTAACCTGGGATACCCCTGAGGGGAAGGAACTACTGGGGACCTTTGCCCTGAGTGTACCAGTAGAGTACCTCTTGGGTTATCACCTGTGTTTCTGTCAGTCCCTATGACAGGGTTGTTCCCTGAGGGACCTGATGACCTTTAGTGTTGGGCTCCAAGCTGCTGTAAAAAACCTACATGTCCTGAAATACTTGGTCCGAGAGGGATCCACCCGAGAAAAGAAATGCCCACATATCCCCAAGAAAGCATGTGGCACCTATAATGGCTGAATAACCGCCTCATAAAAAAAGTTATCAAAATGTGTGCTGCACCAACAAAAGCTTCTTCCTAATGATCCCTGAGCACCACTGGAGGGGTTGCCCTCACAGGCTGTTGCCAGGGAAAGTTCTCTACTTAAGGCTGCTGGGCGTGTAGAGTTTCCCTACTCCTGAGTGATCGGGCCTCATTATGAGCCTGGCGGTAACAGCGGCAGTCAAACTGCCTGGTTACCGCCGGACTCGTATTACCATTCCGCCTCCGTGACTCCCGGAAATACCAGGGCATTACGACCCTGGTGTCCCGGGGATTTCGGAGGCGGAATTCGGTAAATCCCCATTCCCATTGAGTCCTATAGGACTCAATGGGGAAGTGGAAACACCGGCACCATCTCGTGATGGTGCTGGTGTTTCCACGTCCGCCTGCAGGTGGGAGGTGTTCAACCCTCCAGGTCAGACCTGGCGGGAAGATCACCTCCCGCCTGCAGGACTTGGGATCGGGCGGTCCGGAATTAACAGTGGCAGCGGGTTTACCGCCACTGTTAATTCCGGACCGCCCAACCTGTAATGAGGCCCATCGTCTCAGGAATGAGAGGTTTTACCTAAATTGTTAGCGCACAGGCAGCCCGAAGATTTGGTGTGGGGATCCAAAATGATATGTTGAGAGAGTTGGATAATCTTTGGCAGAAACCTCAAATGCTCCTTCCCAGATACCAACAAATAGAGGCATGTTACAGGCCCCTAGTCTCAGAGAAAACCAGCCTCACTCCAATACACAAGACAAGTGAGCTCTAGTACCCAACCTTCATCATTATCCATCATGAGCAAGGGCAACAAGATTCTAAAGGCTCATGATTGTGAAGTGTACTATAATGCTTCTCTCCACCTCATGCAGGCTGATGTCAATGAACTCCTGGTAGCAAGGAATTAGAAGCTGCTATGAAAGCAGCGTGGTTTTCAATCTTTCCTCTCACTTAACAAACGAGCTGCTTTCGAGTCAGGGCTTCTTGCGACAAACCAAATAGTCCAGGATATCCTTGAGACAAGTAATTCATACCACCAGGGCATGACCCTACTGGCAGATATGGGTAGACTCAACAAAAATAATGACTCGGGGAGTTTGATCCACTCCATTCAGGTTGGGGTCAGACTCTCCCTCCATATACAGTGTTGACAGACCCTATTGTAGGATCCTTGGGTGTTTTCAATGGTCAGCAAAGGATTCCGCCTTTCCCTTCCACCCTCTCCTCCTTCCTGTCCTCCCCTGATCCAGATTGGCTAAACTGCCCTTCTAGAGGAGGTAAACAAGCGTCTCCTTATTGTCACCATAAAACTAGTGTCCCCGAACAGAGATTTTTCTCTGTGCACAAGAAGAATGAGGTGGGCCTTTGGACTGTCCTACACCTCTTTCCTTCAATATTTTCTGCCTGCTGATAAATTCAAGATGAACATGAAGCCGCAAATCTTGGGAGTGCTGTGCCAAAAGGACTGGATGTGTTTGGTGGGTCTGAAAAACGCCTATTGGCTGCATGTTTTGATTTGAGAGCCTCACTGGAATTGACTGAAAATCTCTATAGTGAATCAACGTTACAAGTAGAAGTCTTTTCCTCTGGTCTGAATGAACCCCCAAAGGTCTTTATGAAGCCTGTTAGTGATTGAGGGGAATTCACATCAATCCTTATTTAGAGGATTGGCTAGTGAGAGCTCCCTCAGCACATGAGGCCAGGTCATCAGTGGAGACTCTTATGGACACAATTCAAAGTAAGTTTGTCAGTCCATTTATGGAGATACACATTGAATCCTATTCAGAGGCTGACATTTATGCCATTTTTCTGTGATTTTAGCAGGGCAATGATTTTTCCCAACTGCAGGCGGATCATGGACATCAAACTGACAATAGCCCATTTTCAGGACAAGCCTATCACAAATACTTGGTGGTTCCACAGGCTGCTGGGCATCATGATGGAATGTGTATTATGTGCACCTATATCCCTCTGATATGTGCACCTATAGCCCTCTGAGGAAGATAAAAATCCAGCTGAACTCCACAGACCGATGTAGCCAGAGATCAGGCAGGCAATCCAACTGCATTTCTGTTCTGAATTCCCCATCATAAAAATTCAATTGGTAAATCGATCTGAACAACCTGATATGATATGATATGGTATTTGTAATATACCTGGCAGGAATTTCCCCCTTTGGAAGATGTGGTAGGTCCGAAACAGGAGCCAGACAAGGAGGCATGCTTTTTTAAAAGGTTTATTCTCTTTTGATTCAAAAGACTCAGGCTCTCCCTAACTCTGTGATACTGAGTCATACTCTATACAAATAAAGGTTAAAAAAAATGGGTGCTCGTCAGGATGTCAAGATGGCTAAACATAAAGTCCAGAAATCCTAATCTAACCTACGTTCCCTTTCTACTGCTTGAAGGAAAATACAAAAAACAACAAAGACATACTTTTGGGGCCTTGGCCAAGGGAAGGGGAGGGCTGGCCGCTTCTGACCCCCACCCTTGCATCTCTTTAACATAGGCCCATTGTCTATGTTCACAGTCCAAATATATAGTTTGTGTATGGCTGGAGTGCCATTTTGGGGTTCCAACCGTGTCTCCTAGCACGCTGCTATGTCTGGCATTCTCTCTCTACGCACGTCTGTCTTCAATGTGCGGGACGGTACAACTAAACTCTGCAGGCTGTATGGACACTCCTTCCGTATTGGTTAATTACTTTTCCACCATTCTATTGTTTTCCTTTTATCTGTCTTGTTGCAGGAGACTGGACGGGCGTGCCCAGTTTTGGTAATTGTTTTCCCTAAAGAGGAGGAAATGAAGTTTGGGTCAGAAGCCAGGTCAGCCATGTCAAAAGGGTATAAGTGATTATTACAACAGACAACACCTACATAATACCCCATAAAGGTATTAGTCTCTAGGGGTAGGGATGGTAACTTAAGTCTCCGTTTGGGGTTTCCCTGTCCCCTTAGGGGGAGTCGCCTCCAGAGGGATCTTGCTTACCCTGTCCCCTAGAGGGTGTTAAGCGTAGCAGGCTCACCTCCTAGTCCGCAAAGTAGGTTGCTCTCCCTTGATGAGAGGTGACAAACTCCATAGATTTGACACAAAAATCACTTGCATAAAGGTAATTGCAATGCACTTGTCTCTGTTAGTGAGTGGTACTACCCTGGGATTCAGAAGTCCCATGTTCTTTGATCTGAACAGGACATGGCTTTGCACATATCAATCTTCTGCAACTCCAGGATATCTTCAATGATGTGAAGGCCGCCCGGCCAGTTATTAAGGGAAACCAGTTCTGGTCAGAATGGACAGTACTATTTTTATGTTTTATATCAATATGGATGGCATCTCAAAGTCCTCTCCCCTTTGTTGGTTGACAATTGACCTTGCATCAACAGATTTATTTCGAGTTCGCCTTAATTGGTCGTCACCAATCGGGTGCGCCGTCAGGCGGCCCACACCAGAAGGCCCTACTACAAGGCCAGATCCTGTCTGACCCTGTGCTCTCCACTACATGCTTTTGACTAGGGAAGACAGGAGCCCATCCCTCATCGCCCCGTCGCTTGCTTCAGGAGAAGTGAGCCCGCAGACAAGCCAGCTGCATTTAGCCCTGGTAAGCAGCATTGACTTCTACTATGGCATCCGAGATATTCATGTTTCCTGCTTCCTCTACTTTTCATGCCACATCTGCAGGTGCATATAGCCCACCTTTTGCGCACATACGAGAGTAGGAATCCTGACAACAGTGCATCTCAACTGCACTGCATTCTAAAGTGGCCGCCTCCATGCGCTCCATGCGTTACTAAGCAACGCATGAACAGATTTCGAGTTCACCTTTATTGGTCGTTGCCACCTATTTCACCAATCAGGTGCGCCGGCAGGCAGAAACCGGCCCACACCAGAAGGCCCCACTGCAAGGCAGATCCTGTCTGGGCCTGTCCGTGATGGCCGTGGGGATCATGAACTATGTACCTTACCACGAAAAATAAGTCGCCCATCTTCTTGTCCTAGATATGCTCTTCTAGCCGTACCTGCCCCACTATATCCGGCTATCTGTATGTTCCTATTAAGTAGTAAACTTACTCTCATCACTGCTGTGCATAAAAGCACTCTCCGCCGTGTATGCGACTCCCATCGTGCACAATACTACCTTCCTATATACTTTTGGGCTGACTGTCTACACACATCCTTCCTCTAAGTGAATACGTTTTCAGAGTTGCTCATCATCTGTTCGACGATCCCGCAAACTCAACTGAAGTCTCAGTGATCGTTTGCCTGCCTAACGTATATAACTCACTGTACTTACCTCTTCTCTTTCATGGTACCTGTACAGCCAAACCGTACTCCACATGACCTCTAACGTTAATGATGTCCGGTCACTGAGGCAGTCTCCATCTTGCACTGATTCATTGACTCTAACCCAACCTCGATATTGGTGGCCTAGTGTTGCTTGCCACTTTACCTGTTGTCGTACCTAATCCTCAACATGCCACTGTGCGGCTTCATAGACTATTGCATCCTGCCGAATCTAACTTAGTATTTGTGGATCATTGCCCATTTCCATTGTGTCTCTGTTGTTCCTAATTTCAGAACGTTGCTTCTATACGGCTTACGTGGACTATTGTAACTTGACACCTTTGTTGCACCTAATCCTCAGCGTGCCACTATGCAGCTTCAGGGTCTATTGCATGCTACCTAATCTAACATAGTATTTGTGGATCACTGCCCATTGCTATTGTGCCTTTGCTGCTCCGAATTTTGCAACATGCTATCTATGTGCCTGTCGTGAACTATTGTATTTTGTATTTGTATTTTGCCTAACCCTAACACAATGTTTGAGGATCACTGTACTCTGCTCAGAGTCTCTGCTGTACCGCCCCTTAACATACTATTGTGTGGCCCGTAACTTAATTATAGTATCTGTGGATTACTGTATGACATTTACTGGCTAGATCATCGTGTTCCCTTTATAGGTCTATGATGTGCCAAGCTTAACATTCAATGGAAATGCCAATTTACGTAACATCGCTTTAACTGCCAATTATTGTTACTAACCTTAGTGTATTATTATATACACTTACTATGTACGTGCACACCTACATCGTTTGCTATCTACTTATGCTGCTAAGCCTTACGCTTCAGTATACCATGGCCACTAATGACTCCAGAAACCATCTCATACTGCCTACCAATAATTCAAATACTATGGCTCAAACCTTTAGCATTTCTCTAACCATGGCCTCAAAGCTTCCTGCAGCAAGTAGTATACCCCCTACAGCCTTCCTATCCTCCTGCCTTCACCTAGTGCCTAAACTCATACCTACCAAAAAAAAATCCTTATCCAAAAACTCCAGCCTTGTGGATTAAACAATTTGCCACAAGACCTACACCCAACCAACCTTGCACACTGAAACACAGAAATGCTAGACTAGGCTCCAGATTCCTGACAGTCCACATGTCACCTAAATCCCAAACTACTATAATCAATAAAGATCCTGCCTCACGACTTACTTCAACAACCAACAAGGCTGAACTTCCAAAGAATACTATGAATACGGTCACTTTGACTAGGAAAAATGCCACACAAAATGTAGCCGCAACAAAGCTCTGATACCAATCAAGGGTGCCCTCTTCAATGCCAGGTCCCTACCAGCCCATTCCCCAGACATCGCTGACTTCATAACATTTCAAGACCTTGACTTCCTAGCAATTACAGAGACCTGGCTCCATACAGCCACAGGGCCTGCACTCTCCATTGGCATTCCTAATGACTACTCCATCGTTCGACTTGATAGAGACTCAAATCGATCTAAAGGGGGAGGTGTCGCCTTCATCTCAAAAAATGTCCTAGGCCTCAGACATTTTCCTATCCAACCTCTCCCCTCAGCAGAACTACTGACCATCAAGTTACCCATCTCAGCGTCTCAAACAATCACTATTCACCTCTTATATCGGCCACCTAGGCCTGTCGCTACCTTCTATTTACCTCAAACACCAAGCCAGGATCACAAATCATCCTATTAGGCGACTTAAACCTTGGTTATCAAGACACAAAGGATGCTAAAGCATTGGCCATTGCTAATACGATCACAGAACTTGGCTTTCTTCAGCATATCTCAGGACCTACCCATAACAAAGGTAGAACTCTAGATTGGCTGGCTGACTGCAATTGTGACGTCAACATCCTTTCCAATACGCCTTGCGCCTGGTCAGATCATCATCTGATCTTGTTCACTATAAAGAAAGATAACCAGTGTAGCAATCAGACACTCGCCCCTCTCTTATGGACGAGGATCACGCGTGACATAACATTAGAGAAATTGCTTCCGCTGCTACAACCAATGACTAACGTCACTGCCAACACTCATACAGACCCTAGTGTGTTAGTGGATCTCTACAACCAGACCTTACTCAATGCCATTGATACAATTGCACCGCGTAAATCGTGCACGGTTAAACCCTATGCGCACTTAAACTCCTGGTTTACGCTGCACCTCAGAGCCCTTCGAGAAATTAAAAGAAATGCAGAAGCAATCTGGATGAGCCTTCCAACAGTTTCCAATAATTACATCATCCTGATAGCATCCCTCAATTGCAAGAAGGCGATCCTACAGGCAAAAAAAGACACGTACAACAACCGTATTATCCAAGCTAAATCGAGTACTAAATAGCTCTTCAATATACTCAGAGAGTTAGAATGCCGAGCTGTACCACCTGACTCTTGTACTAACGACCCCGCTTGGTGCACTAAAATTCGGAAAGCACTTCTGGATAAAATAATAATGCTACAAGACAAAAGTGAAGTCACAAAAATGAGACTCCCCACTACAACACCTCAACCAACCCCATCAGCCCCACACTTGGACACCCACAAGCTATTTAACTTCTCCCCACTTTCCACCAAGAGGTAGATGACATAATCTCTAAATGAAAACTGTCAAGAGGCAAGGGAGACATCTGCCCTGCCACGATCATCAAAGAGGCAGTCATGGTAATAGCTCTGTTTATCACCTCTCTAATTAACGCTTCTTTTGACACAAGTGCGGTCCCTAATAACCTAAAAGATGCTTGGGTCCTCTCCTTACTCAAGAAACCAAAACTAGACCATAACATCCCTGCTAATTGTAGACTAATCACTACTGTCCCTTTTCTATTGAAAATCTTGGACAGAGCAGCCTACCTGCAGATTCAGGAACATTTAGAAACAAATGACCTGCTCGGCCTTAGGCAATCAGGCTTTCGACCGAGACACAGTATGGAAACGGCTTTGATTGACCTTAAAACACAAATAGAAGAACTAAAAGACAATGGTAAACTTGCCCTCCTCCTACTTCTGGACCTGTCGGCGTCTTTCGACTTAGTAAATCATAAAGTCTTATGCAATCACTTAACTTCAGCAGCTCACTTCTCGGATAAAGCTACCACTTGGAGCCAGTCATTCCTAGAGAACAGATCAATGAGGGTTTTCTCACCTTCAGCCTCTGCCAAGCCTGCACCATTTACTTGGTGAGTCCCCCAAGGCTCGGGCGTGTCTCCTATGCTCTATAATGTGTTCACGAAGCCCCTCTTCGATGACCTTGACTATTTGAGGGTCACCTATACTAATTATGCGGATGATACCCAGATACTCATTCCCATCATGGGTGACAATAAAGTGGACTCTAAAGCACTGAATGACATCTATTCTGTCATACATGCTTGGATGGCTAGGGATGAACTCTGTCCTAATGATGGTAAGACATAGTTACTCCCCCTAGGCTCCCAGCCTAAACTCAACAGTTTGGATGAAACATTTGACTCCTTCAACATAGATGGTAACACTATTAGGGTCTCCATGGACGTGAACACCCTTGGCATCCACATTGACTCCACACTAACCCTATCCAGACAAACCAATGCAATATACTCTGCGACGGCCTACACATGTACATTAATTACTGCGTGGAGGCCTTTCTTAACTTCGACTAATTGCATAACCATTGCCAGAGCTCTAGTTTTATCAAAACTAGACTACTGCAATGCGTTATACTTAGCACCAGCCAATGGAACATAAAAAAGATGCAATTTCTACAAAATAACGCCATCAGGGCTGCGTTGAATATCCTAGAGCCCATCACATCTCTGAATTCAGACGGAATTTGAACTGGCTTTCTGTCAATCAAAGGATTACGTTTAAATCTCTGTAACTTACACATAATTGTCTGGCAAACCTTGCGCCAAGATACTTGACCAGAACTTCTTTCGTAACATCTCAGTCCGATCTACTAGATCTGCCCAAACACATTGCCTCAAGATACCTAGGTTTAAGCTGCAGAAGGGAGGAGGCAGTAGCTTTCCTGTGCTATCAGCTAAATTGTGGAACACCCTATCTATATCGCTAAGAATAGAACCGTCCTACCACTCATTCTGAAGTAATGTAAAAAAAATGGCTCTCAGCTCAAGAGTTCTAAATTCTGCCTCCTGCCCCAGCATGCTGCACCTACTTCACCATTATGGTTATTATTTAACCTATTTGTAATTGTGTAATCTGTATGTTAGTATGTATCTTAGGTAACTGGGTTAACTTTGTTAATATTTATCTCATGTAAATGGAAGAACTATATGTAACTGTGTAACCTTTACCTTGTAAGAAATGCGCCCAGATAACTTTGGGCTTGGTGTGCTCTGCAAATAAACAAAATACAAATACCTCTGGTGGTGGGCCATCTCTAGTAGGATTTCGCTCAAGGCAGCCAACCTGTTGGGGGATCTCAACACAGAGGCAGACCAACTAATGATTGACAGATCAGACGTGGCATTCTGGAAGAGATATTCTGACGTTGGGGCCATCCGGTGGTGGACCCGTTTGCCTCAATCTTTCAATGTTGTCCTTGTTCACCCCTGACAGAGGAAGGGTCAAGGTTCTCCTATGACACTCTTCTGCTGGTCTGGAAGGGGCTGTCGGCTTATGCATTCCCCCAGTTCCTTTCCTTCCAAGGGTGCTGAACACATTTTCAATGACCAAGGATTCTTCATGATTCTGGTAGCTCCAGTTTTGCCAACCAGATTTGGGTTTTCTGACCCAACGAAGCTTTGATCGGTGGGTCATTGGAGGTTATGGTACTATTACAATCTTCAACAGCAGCAGGCTAAAGTGCGTCTCCCCTGCTCTCAATTAACGTTATTAGCATCCGGCTACCTAAGGAATTGACAATGGGCTATTTAGGCATGTTAGCAGAGAATACATTTTAGGCTCCCTGGAATATCTTTACTTATTCCTAGTATGAAAGTAAGTGGAGGGGATTCTGTTAATGGGCCCTGAAAAGCACATTAATCCTCTATCTTCTACTATGAACAATGATTTGTCTTTCATCTTGCACCTGGCAGGTTCCCAAATATCAGTCAAATCTTGCAGTTTCTACTTGGTACTGCAACACCACTTTATTTGTGTTTGTTTTGCAGCCTCTAACCCCGTTGTGTGCAGGCATTTAAAAATACCCACCCTGCTTGGAACCTCAATCTCGTGTTGACAGCTTAAACTCTATGAAACTCTGGTTATCACAGACATGAGTTTCCTCTTTTGGAAGGTAGGGCTTTTGGTGGCTCTCACTTTGGCTGTGAGAATCAGTGAAATTCAGACTTTTTGTGGCATCAGAACCTTACACTATCTTTCACACAGATTAGGTGATTCTGAGAACCCCCTCATGTATTTCTTCCAAAGTTGGTGATGTTTTTCCACATCAATTAGGTTTTTTTCCCTACTTTTCTACCGGAACAATAATTTTTGGCAGAAGTAACTCCCCTTTCTCTAAATGTTAGGAGGGCTGTGAAATGTTATCTATCAAGGACAAAGGACATCGGCCACTCAGGATGCTCTTTTCATTGCCTTTGGGGCTCAGAATCCAGGTTCTCTAACATCTGAGGCCACCATTGCTAAATGAATGGTGGCAGCAATTAACCACTGCTATAAGATGCAAATGTGAGCTCCATTGAAGGATTTGCCTGCAAATTCTTTTAAATCAAAGGCACAGGCAGTTGCTTTTCAATGCCAATTCCCTTAGGAAGTGATCAGTAAGGCAGCAATATGGGCTAATCTCGCACATTCTTTAAGCACTATTGTCTTGACATGATTTTGAGTGCTCATGCTATATTTGGGCAGGCTGCCCTTCAAAACCTTTTATCCGAGGTGTAGTTAGCTTCCACGTCCTCTGTTTTCTCTTCATGCTGTTAGATCTCCCATAGATATGGAGGTAATGGGATGGGAATTCGGAACATGAAATAGTTGTTCACAGTAGTGACAACTGTACTTCTATTCCATAGTCCCATTTCCTCCATACACCTATCCTCCATCCCCCGTTAATTAGCCACTTCACAGAAGACGATGAGCGGGCAAAGCACTGAAGACTGGTGCCAGGGGTGGAGTCAGTGCAGGCAGGGCTCGCCCAGGGTTGGCATGCCTTTGCATCCTTAAAGGGAAACTTCATCTGATGTGGAACATAGGCTGTCGCCCTTGCCCTGTGGGGTGAACTGCCATAGCTATAGTGAAAATGGGACTATTGACAAAGAATAGTCACTATGGTGAGTACATTTTTCTTAGTTTTATGTATGATTTCTGTAGCCACGTGAGGGGAGTAGAGTGTCCAGGCATGGTTGGGTGGGTGGGACCAGTGGGCCTTGGTGCTTCCATGTGAGGAGCCCATGCCTTCTGTTGGTTGCATGGTGGGTGTAGCCAGATGGTCCTTTAACTGGGATTCCCGGACCTAGCAGCACTTCACTTGTGGAGGCCCATGACGCCCCCTCCGCCCCCAGCCCCCTTAGTAATCTCATCATTCACATCAAGGTCAGGCAGGAGAGTTTGTCACGGTTTACAGTGCAGCTTTCAATGCATTAGTAAGAATATATAGCTTTTGGTAATCTTCAGGTATATGAGTTAGCAATGATATCCACACATTTTCTAACTGTCCATATGTGAATATGCTTATTCAAATAAGACAGACAGCTTGCTTTCGAGTTCCTGCAGGCTGTAGCTAGCATCTATTTTGGTAGCCAATGTTTTGCTGTGCACACAACAGAGATAGTGTAATTTCCCATCAACCTATGCCCATTCCCTCAGCTATCTCCCATGCATACCTCACCACTCATAAAAGTGTGCACAAGATAACACTTACTCATCACTTCAATTTGGTTTGACTTCTGCAACTATGTTAGTGTGGCCTCAGCACCAAACGGAGACTGGGGAACTTTGGGAGCCATTAGGAGTCACCCGCTCCATGATGTGAGCCCAGAAGGTGGTAAATGGGTGTTTCCCCAAAACTCCTCCAGTCGTCCCCAAATTGTGTCTCCTATAGACAGCAAGTGGCAAATCCATCACCGGATTAGGAAGTTTACACAGGCACAGAGGCAGTTCAGGTGAAACGCAAACAAATGTTGCTTAACCTGCCCAATAGCCACAACTCATATGCAGTCTCATAGTCCTCCCAATCTTCTTGCCCTTTCTCTTTTCCAAGCCTTTCTTTTCCCAGCTAGTTCTGGTTTTCCCCAGCTTCCTGGGCCTCTTGTACAGCCTTCTGTCTCCTTCTTACCCGGCCTTCTGGGACGTTCCTGAAGCTGTGTGTTCCTGCTTTCTCAGGCTCCAGGGGCTCTCCTATAGTTTCCTGTCTCCAGCTCTTGCTACCACTGCTGCATCAGCTACCTCTCCAGCTCCCACTGTTCTGCGGGGCTCTATGTGATTACCTCGAAAAAAAAACACTGAAGCTAAAAATACCGATTTCTTCATGCACATTTCTTCGTAATTATATGGGGAGAGAACCCTGAAACTCCCCATACACTATTACCATAACACACCCGCATATAATTGCGCATAAATGCACAGTTAAAAATCTGGCTTTTTTGGCCTCTGCATTTTTTGCAACGAAATCATGGGGTGATACCTTCTCCGGTTAGCTCTGAATTAGCTAATTCTACCAACCCCCACTGCCTTTTACAACAGGTGCTGCCTTTTATAGGGCTTTGTCCTTCCTTGCCAGTCTCTTTCTGGTGTTAGGTCACTTGGGTGTGTCTTAAGTAGCTGGAATGGAAATTGGTTTACAAGCCCCACCGATGGGAGAGTTGATTACAGTTCTGATGTGAAATGTGGTGTTGCCCCATTCTATCCACCGGGTGGTCCTCTCGCCCTCAGCCACACATTGGCCATACAATCGTTAGACTAACCGGTCATAGCTGTATTACTGATGAACCCTTTCAAGGTGATCAGTAGATTGCTTGTGTTCTAGCTCTTTGTTCAGGTCCTGCTCTTGCCCCTCTGGATTTATATTTGATTGCTTTACCCGTGCAGGGGGACGCGAGATAGCAGGAGTGGCTGGCTCTGCCACTCCTCCATTCTGTTAAAGGGACAGAAGCTTCTACAATGATAATGTGACAAGCCCCTGCCTCCCATGCCTGGATGGTTGGGTAGTTGGGTGATCCTGCCCATGCCACCTTCCAACCCATCATCGTGTGGTTTAAGGTGGCACCATATACTCTTTGCGAGTCCACCATCCACCTGCAAGTTCAGGTGGGGACTTTGTCACAGTCCCCTGGAACCCTGGGGAATTGGGAAATGGTATATTTTGGTTATTGTAGATTATTCCAGACGACATCCAGAGGTCTTTTCTCTCAGGGCAAACACCTCTAGACATTTCCTTAAACATCAAGTACCCAATTAGACTGAAGTTGGTTTTCCTGAAGGGTCCAAGTGTCACTCCAGCTTCAAACCTTATGCACCTCCATTTATATACCCTAAACCAACTGGTTGGTTGAAAATGACAGTAAAACCCTTAATCGTCTGTTGAGAAAACTCCAGATAGGGGATGGCGAAAACTTAGATGAGCTGCTCATGCAGGTCTTATTTGCAGTTCAGAAAATCCCTCAAGTACCCACAGGCTTTTCCTTGTTTTGGTAAATGTACGTGAAACAACATTAGGATGTATAGGATGTTGTATTGTACTTGTCATTTATGTAGTGGCTTTTACCATTATTATAGTCTCAATGTGCTGGTTGTGGGAATGCCCTCAGTGGACCTAAGTCCAGAGTGTTGGAGGCCATGGAGTAAGATTAGAATGCATGTGTGCATTTGGCGAAATAAGGCTTAGCAGAGCTGGTCCGGCTCTGGTAGAGAGCTCCCATGTGGTCAGTCATGTTGATGGGTGCGGAGAGGAGTCAGGAGATGGCGTGAGTGCTAGACACTTGATATGGGCCTCAGCAGAAATTGAGCGGTGTGGTAAAAATGCGGCAGTAATAGCGTTACAGCCACATTCCTGCACCACCCAATCTCGGGTTTGGGGGAACGACGAAAGATTCACCTCCAGCTCTGTGGAGGGGAATGCGCTGTTTTACGTCCATTTTCAGCGCAGATGCCGGCACAGTAATTTGCACCAAAAATACCCCATTGAGTCCTATTGACTCAAAGAAAATGGGGACTTACACCAGCCTTTGTTTTACATTCTTGGTGGGATCCACATCTACGCCGGCCCCCTGCAGCACACAGTGTTTCCTGCACTTACAATGACTGGGAGGTCCTTTCCATCATGGCCACACTGATCGGCCTCCAGATCAGCTGATCCTGCCTCCCTGTGTCACCCGCCTGATTGGCTGGGCATTTCCTTGAAGCCGGGACAATCCATGGAGCCAGCAGGCGGTCGCCGGTGCCCTCAAAGGGCCTCATCTAAGGGCCAAGCCCCCTCCCCTGTCTGGTCCTGTCCGAGGCTGGAGGACCGTGAGGCTCCCACTGCCTGCAGCATGTGATCCCTCTCGCTGCAGCGTTTCCCCACAACCACTGGTAAGCATTCTTCACCCTGGATTGCAGACTGTTTTTTCCTCCCTACTGCCACTTTCTCTTTGCCACCTCTCTCCTGCTATACATCATATATGTAATTGTCGTCTTGCTCCCTCAGTGTTCTGATTCTGTTCCATGTTTGCCAGCAGCCCATGTGTGCAGCGCTGATTTTCATTCCTCCACTGCTCATTATAATGTTTTAATATTTACCCGTCTATGGTAAACTCTGTTTGTAGGTATGCCTTTATATCTATGCATCTCCATTTTGTGCTGTACTTATGCTCTCTGGTAAATTTGAACTTAGGTGTGTTGGTTACTGTTAGTACCATGTTCTGCGTTGCTCCCTAAGCGCTCTCCCACTCTCTAGGGTCCCACTATACTGCTACTGCTGGTTACTGTTGTTCTGCTGCAGTGTGTCACCTGCCTTGCCTCTTCTTGTTGTGTTCCCTACTGTGTGATCCCCTCCCCCTGCTACCAGCCTCCCCCTTCTGTTGCACGGCACTGGGCAGCGCTCCTCTCCTTCTCCCTTCTCTCACTCACTTCTACCAACTTTGCTCCTCGCACCCTCTATGGTGCTCTTGATTTCTCCAATCTACTCAACTGCTACTCTATCTCCAATACTATCCCTTTCACTAAGTCTGGGAGGAAAATGTTCAAGAGCGACCTTCTAGTCTCCAACCCAGGCCTTCCTTTCGCTGATATCTACACCAGCGCTTCTTCCAGAGAGACTCTCACTGACATCCTCTTTGTTGTTCCCTCCCCAGACCTATGGACCCCTCATATGGTCTCTGTTATCTCTCTTTTCTCCTCCTCTCCCATTAATAGTGGCACCCCTTGGGAGGTCCTCTTGACCTCCTTCCATTCCTCCAAGACCATTATCAATGTCTATCTAAATGGCACTGTCTTGGTCCAGGGACCTCAGCCCAATTTCCTCCTTTTGGATAGGCTTCTCCCGCTACTCCTACTCGCACCTCTCTGGCTCCTCTGCCACCTCTTTCTGCCGCCTATTCTCAAGCCGCTATGCCACCTCCTGCTTCTACCTCTGCCCACTCTCAGGCCCCTCTACCCCCTCCACTGGGTGTACCTCAAGCCTGTACCCCATGCAGAAGTCTTTCAAATGTGGAACCCCGCTCCACGTCGCTACTCTCAACTCTCGGTCTGCTATCACATGCCTCTGACATCTCCCAGGTCCAATTTGTGTCGCGGAGTTTGGCGACAAATTCAGTCTACCGCAGAAACCCTGCTTGTTTGCACCTCGAGAGGAGCTGCTGCAACAGACTTGTTTTATGGACTGCTGCCCCTTTAATTTCTGCTCCTGCCTTTAAATCCTATGTGGGAGCACGGAGCGTGGCGCAGAGTTCGGCGACGAATTCAGTCTACCGCAGAAACCCTGCTTGCTTGCACCTCGAGAGGAGCTGCTGCGACAGACTTGTTTTATGGACTGCTGCCCCTTTAATTTCTAGTCCTGCCTTTAAATCCTACGTGGGAGCGCGGAGTGTGGCACGGAGTTCGGCGACGAGTTCAGTCTACCGCAGTCCACCGAAGTCCGTCGCCCACCCGCTTGCTCGCCTGCATATTCGCCGCGAGCAGAAGCAGTAAACTTTAAACTGCCGACGAACGCTGAGGCATGACGTCTCAGTGTATAAAAGGTGGCCCCCAGACGTGGCACAAATCCTTGCTATCCCGTCGGAAGCTACCGCAGAGAACTTTAAAAGAGGTAAGCCAAGCTGATTTGATCGAATTTGAGGCTGGCACAGATACTGTGGCGGGTGTAGTGCCTTCCCTTGCCTCTTTGACATTAGCGTTATTGGGCGACCCCTCTCTGCCGGTGAATGGACAAACGCCACCTATAACTGATGACTCCAAAATTCCCCTTGGTGATAAGCCCGACAGTCGTGGAGCTGAGCCAGCTGTTTTACCCTCCCCGTCAGTGTATGTCGACGCTGGTGATGTTGCACATGTATCTCCTTTTGAACTTACAGACTTTGATCTACTAGCAATTAATCTCCCAAGTGTTCTAGGCCAGGTGGAGGTGTTGGTGCAGTCTCTTTTGTCTGCTACGCAATGCAGATCAAGGTCATAGGGGAGCTGTGTGCGCTGCAGGTTTCAAATACTACTTTTGCCCCAGGACACCAGCACGGGGCGAACATGGCCGGCCAAGTGGACTTAACCCAAGAAAAGAGATCTGGGGAGAGGAAACATACTGATCCCCTATTTGCCTCTACTACACCAGATAATGATATAGTGCAGGACACGGCAGAGAGCTGAAAGGCCAACCTCGAGGCTGCTCCAGGGAACGACTTGAATCAGATGCAGTCGCATAGGTCGAAAGTTATTATTACGGAAATGACAAAAAGTAAGCCCTGTTCTGATGCTGCCTTTACCGAAATCTCAGCACGGGAAGAACGGCTAACAGCAAGATTAAAAGCTGATTTTCTGGCCATGTATGAACAACTAAACGACAGTTTCATGCAAAACCAACACTCGCCAATAAAGAAGATGGAGTTCAAAAAGAACATCTCCTCGGCCAAACCATGTGGTAAGACATCAGAACCAGTGACCCAGGCATTGACTAATATTCCATCAATATCAAGATCCTTTGGCGACACGGAGCCAACAGTCACCAAGGAAGTAGAGAAGAGTGCCATGATGAATGATTCTAACTCAGCGGTTTTGATGTCTGAGAACTTATCCACTGGCCCTTTGGGAAAAGTGCCTGCAGAGGAAGTAAGAAATGACCAACCCTCTAAAAGTTCTTTATCAACGGCGGCAGGCATTCAAATTCATAATAATGTGCTTGCGGCAACATCGATTGCTTTATTGCCTTTTATGAAACTTTACGAATCGTTACATGACGCTGTTCGAGATCAAACATCCCTGTTAGCCTCAGTTAATAACAAGATCTGAACCCTGGAATCCTTCTCGCAAATAATTGTGCAAAGACTTGACCATGAAGCTGAAACTTCCTCAAAATGGCAAAATAGATTGTGATCTTGCACAACAGTCGAATGGGGACAAAGCATCTTTAACTGAAGCTGTCATTGAATGCACAAAATGGATGCGCCATAATATATCAACAAAAAAACGTATGGGGAACGAAGCGCATGATGTTTCTGTTAGACCCACACTAGCTTCAGAAGTAAAATCAACAGAGTCCTGCAAGGCTATCAATGACTGCCAAACGACTGTGGTGACAAGCTGCCCGTACAGAGAGTGGTAGATGTAGAGCTGGGTAACTTAACTAAGAAACTGTCCTTTGGGATTTTTAATAAAACAACCACCCTGAGCTTGTGAATAAACAACAATTACATCAAAAAAATGGTGGTACAAAATCACAACAAAAACGCCCTATTCAGAAACATGTGGCCAAACGTGCCCGCACAAGTGGTGCAAAAAAATTCATAAGGAATCTTACAACTCCTCCTCACCTAAAGATATTTTCTCGTACTGAGAAAACAAATGAGGCAACACATAAACCTGGAAATGAATTTGGAACAGAAATCTCCACACAAAATTGCGCCAAAAGAAATAGAGAAGCCTCTGATTACGAAGATGACGTAAACTCTGAAGCATCGATCACGATATGGGAGTTCTCCACGTACTCAATTGATGATGATGTAGAAGGTGGCTCCTCGATTGTGGTTGAAAGTTCTTCTACCGGCACAGATAAAGGCAAGGCAAACATGCCTAAGTCTGTGGAGACAAATGTGTCAGCCCCTCAAGTTGGTGGCCCGGCAAAAAAGCAAAAAGTGACGATGCTCTCAACGACGCTGACTGACAAGGAAGTAATGGCAGAGATTGAACGGGCGAGAGTCTTTCCTGGTCGATCAAATGTCTTGTGCGAAAAATTGAATCCAAAAAATAGAAGAGCTCAAGCTGAAAAACTTGAGCGATGCTCAAGTGACAGGAGTACAAAACAAATCCCAAGAACAGATCAGGGATTATGGAGAGTTCAAATTAAAGACATCTTGCCTGAACAAAAAGAGGTAACTTTGAACCGACGGAACATGCTAAAACTGCTA
Organism: Ambystoma mexicanum; assembly: GCF_040938575.1. Lineage (NCBI taxonomy): Eukaryota > Metazoa > Chordata > Amphibia > Caudata > Ambystomatidae > Ambystoma > Ambystoma mexicanum. Next base: position 254,791,381 of record NC_090940.1, on the reverse strand, counting down.
TACTGCATTCCAACGCTTCGAGCAACAAAATCGGAGGATATCGCAGTGGTTGAATATATGTCCGTAGACCACCTGCACTGGGTTAGGTTACATCTTAAATCGTGGTCCTTATTGACGGCTGTAAAGGAAGCTGCCGAGGACCTTTTGTTCTTCGGTTTTGAAGTAAACTGTGTAGAGGACCAAGATGAAGTAAGAGAAAACTGCTCGCTAGAGGAGCAATCTGTAAATGAAATAAGAAGGAAAGAGTTATGGGCCCAGATGAGCATCAAGCCTACACCGAGTTCAAAGGCCTCAACCAACAATAGCCAATAGCATAGAGTGGAAAATACGGACGCTCTTCACCAGCTACTGTCGTGGAACACTCGAGGATTTGCGCACCTCTTTCAAGAACAATGGTAATTCTCTGCCCAAAATTCCATTATGTGCATGCAAGAAACATGGCTACGTGAACGTCCGGCTTGTGATGGCTATACAGTTCTTCTCAATCCTGCAGGAAAGAACTTATTTGGTCGCCCTTTCTCAGGTCTAGTAACACTGGTTAAAAACAGTATGGAATGGAAGATTTTATCTTCCAAAAATCTTAATATGTTTGTGCAAGCAACAACGATTCAAAATAGTGGGTTTACAAGCCCATGTGATCAAGTTATCTTGATAGTCAACCTGTACTGGAACCCTGCAATGATTTCACAAATTGTCTTCATCGCTGTGTTTATTGTCATTTAACGATCTGACAATTTTGATATGTGGTGACTTCAATTATGCATGGTTAAACAACCCGGTGTCAAAGTGTAAAACACCTGAAATAAAGCCAGGTGTCGTATTGTCAGATCGAGGTGCCCGATGAAACAACGAGATCTCACGGAGAGATTGCTCAATGCTGAATGGTTGCACACGAGGCGACATCCCTCCAGGCTTCACCTGGAAACGAGGAACGAGCAAGAAGACACTTGATTACATCTGGGCGTCCCGAAATTTTCTAGATCAAATCATAAGTCTGGAAGTATTAAAAACAGACAAGAGCGATCACAACGCGTTGGTGTTGACATGGCAAAAGGCACCAAAAGTTGTGCACAATAAATAATGTGATAACATCACAATAAACAACAGAGCCAACAGACTACGCATAAATGCTCCTCAGTTGGCCCTGACGACAATGAATTTCGCACAGACCAATTCAGCCATCTCAAGGATAAATTACCCCATTTTGTTCCAGCAATACAAGGTGGGAAAAAAAATCCATAAAGGCAACAAGATTGTTTTGAAACACCCCTACAGTGCAGCAATAGGGAGAGCAAAGAAAGACCTACGAGATGATCTACGACTCTTGAAACAAAACTGTTCCGGCAGTTATACTGACTTGATAAAATCTCGGCGTCAGCAATATCGAAATTGGATAAAATCCTTCAACATGATTAGATATCAAGATCAAGCCGAACAAATGTTAAAATTAATCTTACAAAAGGACAGCAGACACATTTGGGAGATTATTAACACAGGCAGCGTGAAACACACATATGCAATGTCGAACGGTGTGAATGGGGCGAGATGGTTGGAACATTTCTCGATGGTGTTTGACGACCATAACTGTATTGATCTTCCAAAATTGATCGTGAGAGCTACAAGGTGGAATGTGGCAGACTCCGAAGATGATATTGAATGGGCTGTCCAAAAGCTAAAGCCCTCACGAGCAGCTGGACCTGATGGCGTCTCAAACATGATGCTTAAAGCCCACAGTGCCTTGTGGGCAAACTTAATGGCCGTCCTCTTTGATAGAATTGCAGCTGAGAAAGTGCTGCCTGAGTCTTGGCTGAAAGCAGTTCTGGTGCCTATTTTTAAAAAGGGCAATCGGGACGATCCAAATAACTATCGCCCGATTGCCCTTTTAGATACAATTGGCAAAGCCTTTGCATCCTTCCTTCAGAAACGACTGGCGAGGTGGGCCGAGGAAGTGGCAGCGGTTGACTCACGTCAAACAGGGTTTACGAAGGGTGTGGGCGTAGAGCTCAATCTGGTCCTCTTGAATAGTTTGAAGTTAGATACGCTGAAGCGAAAAAGAAGTTTGTTCATCGCCTTCATAGATTTGAGTCAGGCGTTTGATAGCATCAATCGTAACCTACTATGGAAAAAACGAAATGCCTGGAATTGTCCAAGTGAGCTGCTGTCTCCATTGATCGCTTTACACTCAAATACATCCATCAGAGTATGGTCAAATGAGCAAGGAGACCTGTCTGATGAAATTCAAACAAAAAGAGGTGTAAAACAAGGCTGCCCTCTGGCTGCTCAATTATTCAAGCTATTCATCTCTGACCTTCCGCTGTTTTTAAATGGCCAGAGGGTTTTCCCCCCGTCAGTAAATGGGCACAAATTAAGTTGGGCCATCTACGCAGACGACATCGTGCTCATAGATTCCACCCCAATTGGATTACAGCGTCTGCTCAATGCATTACAAGGGTACTGTGCGCAAAATGACTTACAGATCAACACGAACAAGTCCAAGATCATTGTGGATGGACAAAGTAGCACCAAGAGAACCAACAATTTTTCATGGAGGATAACAGATCAACATCTTGAGGTGACAAATAGCATACGGCACCTAGGTGTATTATTTAACACCTCCATACATGAATGGGAATGGACACACGATCTGTTGGTTCGCATGCAAATGTTCGCGCTACAGGGGGCGAAATTGCACGCGGCCTATGGAAAATTCACTCTCAGGCCAGTACTATCATTTTATCTTCAAAAAGTGGTCCCAGCGATAACGTTTGGAAGTGAAACAAGTTGGAATATTCCACACGAGTTGTCGGATAAGCTTGAAGGTAAATTCTGGCGTAAGGTGTTAAGATTACCGAATAATTTGTCAACCACTGCAATACGGTATGAGCTATGCATCGACTCTCTCTATGGATCAGTTCTATGGAAATCAGTCTCTACCTTCAGGAAAATGCGCATGAACTCAGTTGTAAAACCCTATGAAATCCTCCATTCAGTCTCAAAGCATTCCTCTGCCTTCTTGTTGAATGAATGGAGTGCAAGATTGGAACACGTTTTAGATAATGCGGATGTTCCTTTAGAAACCGTGCTGTTAAGACCTCAAGAAGCAAAAAGGAAACTGCGGCTAAGAAATTGAATAATAAACGAAGAAAAGTGCAAGAATCTTGTAACATCGCTTGACTTGTGTAGTGCTTTGAACAAATTAGATGTGATCCCTAAATACTTGAAGCAATACCCATCAAGTTACCATCGGAACATGTTCTTACGTTTACGTCTCAATCTTTACTACACCAAGGATATTCAATTGGTAAAGCGAGACCCGCTTGTCCAGGACTCACTGTGTCGGTTTTGTAATCATGCTGAAGAGTCTGTGAAACATCTAATCACCGTGAGGCGATTACAGCACAGCGTTCATTGCATTTAGCCCAGTTTGCACCGCTGTCAGGAAATTTGGACGCATGGTGGAGTTATCTGATTGGGGGTTTCAATACTGAGTTAATCTGCACCACAATAAATTTCATGGATACCTTGAGGTTAAACAATAAGGAGTGATAATCTCCGAATCAAAATTACAAGCATTCTAGATGGAATGTATTAGAAAGAACTAGAAGGAAAGTGATTCCTTTTGTGATGAACTGTAACTTAAAGTGTTTTCTTTCTTTTGTATTAAACTAATGTTACAATAAAAAATAAATAAAAAAAACTTGTGCCCTTTCTCTCCAATGGCTCTCTCTCCACATGTGGTGTTCCCCAGGGCTCTACCATCTCACCCTAGCTCTTCAATTTCTATTTGGCCCCTTTGGCCGACCTGCTCTCTACCTTCTCCTCTAACTTTCAGTGTTATGCAGATGACAGTCGGCTCTCTTTCTGGCTCTTATCAGCCTCATCTGCTCTCTCGCTCATACCTGGCTGTCTATTCTCGATTCAGAATTTTTGACTCTCCAATGATCTCTGCCTTAATGTCAGTTAGACGGTGATCCTTCTCATTGGGACCCTGCTCCCACTTTCCCTCTCTCTGACCGCCCTGCTTGGGCCCTCTTCCTTCCCCTTCCTGCGAGGCAACAAACCTTGGGGTCATCTTCGACTTCACTCCTCACGTTACGGACCTCACAATGATGGCTCACTACCAGCTGCTTCCTTTTCTCAATTTCCCCCAGAAGCTCACTGTCTCCAGAGCTCTGGTTCTCTCTAGGCTGGACTATTGCGAAAGCCTCTTTCTCAATCTGCATTCCTCTACTCTCTGCCCTCTGCAACTAATCCAGAACAGGACTGCCAGAAGTATCCTTGGCATCAAGCCCATGGACTGTATCTCTCCAGCCCTGAAATCTCTCCACTAGCTCCCTGTGGCTGCAAGAATCAAGTTCAAGACCCGTTGCATCATCCACACGGCTTTCTGGGGCCTGAGTCTGCACTACATCCAACTTTCTCTTACAAAATACCTTCCCTTTCGAGCCTTTCACTCAGCTACCTCCAACTCTCAGACTCTTCTCCAGGCAGAGAGTAGGGGGAAGATCTCTTTCCTCAGCAGGGGCCTCCCGCTGGAATGGCCTCCCTGCCTCTCTCAAACTTGAGCCGGATCACCTAAAGTTCCGGAAGGAGCTTAAGACCTTCCTTTTATCCTCAGCTTTCTCTCTCTCCCTCCCCTGCTGACCGACCTGTCTGATGCACCAACTGGTCACTTGGCTACCCTCAGAGTCTCACGGGGTACCGGCTCTTTCATGATTAGTCTCCACTGCACTACCTCTGGGTTTACTGTGCACCTTGGGGGCAGTAACTGCATCCTCTACAGTCCCCTGCCTTCTTGCACTTACCCAGAGCTGCGCACCCCTGGCTGCACTTTCTCAGAGCAATGTTGCCCTGATTGCACTCCCCCTTTCCCTCTTCTGGCACTTCCTCCCCCCCATCCCCCTGCACTTTGCGTTGTCGCAATTGCAAGATCTGAATGGCCTATTAAGATTGTTTGTCTTGTCCTCCCTCTGTCTTCCCTCCCTTGTCTCTTCGCGCCTAGAAACACTTGTCTACAGGTGCATTATAAATGACTTATCATATCATACCATACCACCACTGCCATTTGTGATCCGGCAGTAATACAGCCGGACCAAGTGGCAGTAATGGTAATTGTGTTGGGCATTATTCTGGCGGATTAACTGCCGGGATACCGGCCAACTCCTGGTGAGTCCCCATGTGTTCTACGTGCCCAAATTTGTTATAGATCTTTGCTGCATTCTGGGATATGCTAAATGAGATCTTGGAGCAAGGGCACTCTGGCACCAACCATGCCAAGTTTATCCAAAGAACTAGGCAAAGGATTACTCTAGTCAGAGATTTAGTACAGTGATGCACTAAGGCAGGGACAGTCAGAGGAACACCACCCCCCACCTACAACCATCAATGCAAATCAGGGTTTTGGGGTTTCAGTGCAAAAATCTTAAGGATCTTTAATCATTATACTCATATTCGAAGAGAACTGTTCCAGCAGTGTAAACAGACTCAAACACTCAGTATCCAGTATAGGAATCAATATGTTTCCCTTTAAGAAAACAGAGTTAGGAATTCTCTGGTGAGTTTAAAAATACGTTCCTTTCCTCAGCAAAACTTCATTAGGAAACATTCAAGAGAATGAGTCATACTTGCACAAACTGCAGAAGTCCCACAGATACAAAATTGAGCTTAAACAAACAAAACGACTGAAATGAGCCATGTATGCTTATGCATATGAGGGATAAATTAAACAAGCATTATTCTCCCACTATCATAGCAGGGATTACAAAGTCGTCTTTTCCTGCAATTAAAGCTTTACATTATCAGCAAGCTGCTTTCCCTACATCCCAAACGTTACACTGGCCTTTATTGTACATGCTGGAACAGCCGAGGAACCCATTTCAAAGCAGACAAGGTCAAAATGCCTCCAGAGTGAGGTAAGTAGACCTCACACATGTCAAAGGCTTATTTACAATCTAAAATGACAACTTTAATATAAGCTCAGTCCAACCTCCTTTCAACGGACATGACTACAAGCAGATGGCCCAGCCCAAAGACCACACTTACCTACAGTACAAGGATGCAATCCATGCTCCTAAACACCACACAATGGGAGGAGAGACCACACTATAAATGCTAGCAGGCCCAGTCAAACTTGTAGGGTGTTTTGAGTGTATTGATAAGAGTGCTGGGACGGGATTGTTGGAGTGAGGATGCTATAGTTGAGGATGAGAGTTACCATCTGCAGAGTTATACTGAGGACGTTGGAAGGTTTTTATATTGAGGGAGAGTTATTGTGGAGGTTGGAGGGAGAAATATTGAGGAGGTTAACAAAAAGAATTGGTTACAACCTGACTGAGAGTTGTTGAGGAGGTTCGAGGGCAGAGTTATCTGGAAAGGAGGTGTCAGAGGTTGAAGGAGAGAGCCTTTACCATCTGAGGAGAAGGGCAGAGAAAATGTAGAGGGTGTAAGAAAGGCATGGCATCAATAGTAAGACAGACACAAGTGATCACAGTTCAAGAGTGTTCATTGAACTTTAACAAGGGTATTGATATTGATATTTTATTTGTATCACGCTTGTACACAAAAGTTTCAGAACGCGACAAGGCAAGGGAGGGGAACAAAGGAGAATATAAACAACGATCTTACTAGGTGCAGTGACATTGAGAATGTGCAAGGGAGAGGAAGAAGGGAAAAGGTGCATGGGGGAGGAGGAAAAGTGCTGAGCAAGAAGAAAATAAATAAAGCGATAAATAAATAAATAGCCACAAACAGCGGTGGCAAGTGCTAGGTATAAGGCAGCAGACAGGATGTGCCAGATAAGTGCAGAAAAATCAGGTGGGGGGCGGGGAGGGGGCTGTAGGATTACAGAAACAGACCCCAGTGCAAAAGATTGCCAGGAGACAGTGCGGGTGGGTGGCAGGGTGAGCCGGTACCTGGGCACGAAAGTCAGAGGGAGACCAGGTGCACGATGCCACGACAGAACAGATCAGCAGGGGAGAGGAAGAGAGAAGGCAGAAGCAAAGAGGAAGGTCTTTAGGTGCTTCTGGAACTGGAGATAGTTCCTCTCAAGTTTAAGAGTGGCAGGGAGGCTGTTCCAGAGGGAGGCCCCAGCTGAAGACAAAGATCTACCCCCAGCTGGTTTCTTAGAAAAACGACTGACCCTGGGGGAGTTAGAAGTGGAGGAGCGAAGAGCTCAGAAGGGAAGGTATTTACGGAGGGAGAGCCGAAGGTATTTTGGGCCCAGGGCCCAGAAAGCCTTGTGGACGATGCAAAGGGTCTTGAAATTAATCTTTACAGCCACTGGGAGCTAATGGAGAGATTTCAGGGCTGGAGAGATACGATCCCAGGTCTAAGAGCAAGTAAAAGTCTTGCAGTCCTGTTTTGGATAAGATGCAAAGAGCGGAGAGTAGAAGCAGGTAGATTTAGGCTGTTGCAATAGTCCAACCTAGAGAGAACCAGGGCTTGAGAGACAGTGTGCTTCTGGGGAAAGGAGAGGAAAGGTAGAATACCTCTGAGGAGGTCCAGTAGGAAGTCACATTTTTTGCAGACAACAGAGATGTGTGCAGAGAAGGAAAGCGTGGAGTCAAAGAGGGCCAAGGGAGGCCGGCCAAAGAGTGACAGGAAAGGATGGTGAAGGTGTGATGATGAGGAGGATCTCAGTCTTGCTGGCATTCAGGCAGAGATCATTGTCGGCACACCAATCCTGAATGGCAGATAAGCAGTCAGAGATGAGAGAAGGAGAAGGGGTGGCCGAGGGAAGCCTGAAAATGAGTTGAGTGTCATCCGCATAGGACTGGAAATTGGAGCAGAAAATGGCAATGTGGTGGGCAAGAGTTGCCAGGTATTGGTTGAAAAGCCACCAGGGTGAGAGGTAGACCCTTAGGGAACACCACACGTAGAAAGGGTGATAGATGAAAGGAAGGACACAAGTTGGACCTGGGAGAGCAGTTTCCATGCTTCTCGCTGCTTTAAAGCCAGACTGATGGTCATGAAGACAACCAATAAAGTCGGAGTGAAGGTTAAGCTGCGAGATTGGCCGGATTTTCCAGAACTTTTCCCAGAAAAGGAGTAATGGAGATTGGGTGATAGTCAGCCAGGCAAGAAGGGTCAGCTGTGGGTTTTTTGAGAAGAGGGTGCACAAGAGAGTTCTCCAGAAGGGGAGGGGAAGGCTCCTGAGGAGTGGTTGCAGAAATCTGACAGGGCAGGAGCAAAGGTTTCAATGTGGTCCTTGATGGTTTTAGAGGAACAGGGAAGAACCTGTTTTGATGAGATTTTCATAGATTTGACTTGTCTAGAGACCTCGTCAGGGGAAAACAGAGGAAAGGATGAAAAAGTGGGAGGGGGGTGTCTGTAGGAGGGCTAGAGTTTACAGAAGGAGAGGGGGAGGGGATGAGATTGTGGGCAGGATGTCCTGGTTTTTTAGATGAAGTGAGAGGCAAGGGCCGTGAAGAGGGCCTGGGAGGCGATAGGAGAGGTAGAGACTGCAGCAGGATTGGCCAGCTCTTTTCAGATTTTAAAGAGTTCAGCTGAGTTGTAAGATGCCGCAGAGACACAGGCTTGAATGTGGGCTCTTTGTGATCATTGATACTGCATAATTTATTAAGTCTCTTCCAGACTAACCTCTTTTATGTCACGTGTATCCATTATCGTATCATTTGTAAAAGTCACCCATCCATTGGACCTATTTTACATTATGCAATTGTACCATATCACGTTCCACATACTTTAACATCGAATACTGTGCCGGTGGTTCACACATTCCACTGAGACCGCATTATTACTTCCTTTGGTTGACTCCCTGGGAACGTCATGCACTTGATTATTACTACTATTCCCACTACACAGCAAGGCAATTGACTATTCTGTCGCCAACTGCATCCACTACATCATCATTATGCTTACATATTGCAATCGATGATAGTGTATCTTGCACCTGCATGCATAGGCATTGCCTCATACCGAATCAGTACTTTCTCTGGTGCCCCGTTAGATGTTAGCACAAGTCCTGATTTAGGCTCTATCTCAAGTCTATTTTTAGACTACAATTCCCATCATGCTCTAACATCCAGCACCGTTTTGTCATGCAACTTGCTCGCATCAAAACGGCCCCATGAGTGCTATCAATATTGGCCAAGCCACCAGCACCGGCAGCCTTTCAAACTCACTTTTACTTTTCCTTTAGCTGTGCGACACGTCACGCACACACCGCTATCCCCATTGGCCCACTAGGAACACCACCATTGGCCGCATCATCCGAGGGGCAGGGCTTACCATAGCATCGGAACTTATCTCTACGGAAACTTGCTGTATACACTGCCGCTTTTGCAGAGAGATCCAGATACTCGCAGAACCTCCAAGTAAGTCGCATCACAGAGGGCAGGTCACGCCCGTTTGAACGTATGATCTGGACACAGATCTCTGCATGATCCATCTGCCGCACGTTCCTCCAAATGCCATGCTTTTTCACTTGCACAGATATTACTTTGTGACCTCCAGACACAAGTCGCACACGGTCACTGGTGCAGGATTCATCCTGTGCCTTTCAGACACTAAACTAGTGATTTGTATTCCCACGCCCTCACTACATCACAGGCACATACCCAGTGCAGGGTGCACCATGTGCTTTTTAGACACAAAACTAGTGATTTGTACTTCCACGCCGTCACTACATTACGGGCACTGACTTGTACGCATGCACTGCCCCCACATGGTGCGCACATACAACCCGGTTATGTGCCCCCCTGATGGGGTCAGTCCCATGTGATCACCACACGCCCAATTCTTATTTGGTGGCATGCCTTCCGGCACCATAGAGTTCACTTTCAACATGCATGCTCTAACACCCAGCATCGCTGCTGACAACAGCACAAGACTTCTCACATTGATTTTAAACAGACGGGATTTATGCCATTTCTCCGTCTTTTTTCTTGCAGACCTGGGGATTCGACTTGCCAATAACAGGCATTGCCACATCCTGGCGAACCCTTTGAACCCAGGATATCCAGGTCGCTCCATAGCAGTGTATTCAGTACACCACTGAATTAGTCTCCACTATGAAATACTGAGGGACTTTTTGTAGCAGTTCTACCGCCGCACCACTACTTGACGGTAAGCTCTACTTGAATACATGCGCCAGTGTATTTTTTCGGCACCAACTAGCCACTAACAAGTAACTAAAAGTATAAACAACACATCACACAGATCATAACAGCCTTTCACTTCTCTATTATACTCTAACAGATATCATACGGACAGAGTCACCCTTCACTCCTATCCTGAAGAAGGCCACCACAACACCTTGCTCCTAACAACTGCTACAGTTGGCCGAAACACTACAGTGTCGATGATCTATGACACAACTCCTTGCCCACTTTTTGTGTTTGTACATATTGTTGTGTGTTCTGTTTTTTCAAAACCCACGGACCACCAGTAGTCCTGGGCAGCACTTACTCATGTCTATATTGAAATGTTCACTTGTTTGTTAGCAAATGTGCACTAATACAAGGAAAAGTACCTCAATAATGAAGAGGTTGGTACACAGAAGTACCCCCCCATTGCTAAAGTGCCAAATCTGTCAGTTTACTGTCTTTTTGTGAAAAAAGCAAATACTTATCAGTATGCAAAAAAAATTGTTTTGAGATTAAATAAATGAATCCAAAATATTACTGTTTTGATCTCCCATCCTGATTTTTTTCTTTATTACTATTTACCCACCTGGGCATATCAGGACACTGCCAGGTGCCCTTTATCATATATTTTGCATCCAAACGTAGCAATAAAACACTGAATGCTGCTAAAACTAAGCGATAGGGCGCTGCTGCACAGAAAAGCAATTTATCCGATTTTGCGCTAAATAAGGCAAATTAAGGTGAAGAAAAAGGCCATTTTTGTTTCAAGTTGCATTTTCGTTTTTAAAAAAAAGAAATGGTGTGAAAAGCTGCTATATTCAGATAAACACCTATCTAATCCTAAATCTACAGATGGGAGCAAGCTAATTACTTACTACGAATCCAACTCAGTTTGTAAGGTTGAACTTAGAACCTAACTGCAAGTGTAAAAAATACCTTGGAGAGTTCTTGTGGAGGCAGACCGATAGATGATTAAGCTAGGACTTCTTAATGGGTCCTCAATTGCAAGAACTGCAAAGAAAAGCAAAAGCTGAGCTTTTCTAACGTGCTAAAGCAAGTACCAAACAACCAAAAGTCATTTGGATGGAATGTTGCACACTCACCTGAACGGTAAGTAAGAATAATAGAGTGGCCGGTGAAATAAGCTTATAGAGCCCGGTGTCTGTAAGTGTAGCCCATGCTGTCATCAGGACACAAAAGCAGCATAGCAGGTAGGATCAAAAACGTTCCCTATAATAGTGAAAAATCACAGGTCCAGTTTTAGAAAGGACAAACTCAGGGGTGCTAGAGTGGGAAGTGAAACTGATATAAACAAGAGGTACAGTACCTTAAACTGTGCTCTTGAACAGTTCTCTCCTATCTCTTTTAACTCTACAGGTTGCATTGACCCTACTTTCTCCTTCTGGAGTTTCTGAATAGGATCTCGCTCCTTAAAACTTTCTCCTGATGAATGTTCTATACTAATTTATTATGAACAAAAACATGTTGAGACACCTCTGCTCTGGATGTTAACAGAGCAAACAAAGATGTGATGATTGTTATCAGGTTGATAAATGTATACAATGAATGAAATGCATTGTTACACAGAAGACTAACTTCTGTTACACTTATCATTTGTTGATACTGACGTTTTCCTATGTTACTGAATTTTAGATTCATTGTTTGTATTAGCAAGCCTTAGCGCTTACCTATATGGATTCATTTAATCTTGTTTTAACCTTTTTCAGTATTAAAAATATTTCTTATGTTTTTCTACATGAAGTGTACCACTTTTTGCATGCTTTGATCGATGCTCCCTGTTATCCCATACTCTATCTCCTTTATCTTAGAGAGTTGAGTCAAACCAGGATCCAAGGGTTTTTAAGGCATTTGTTTGAGTAATGGAGTATCCTGATAAGGAGAATTGAAGGTATAGCGTCTGGAATTTAATCTGGTGCTGGGGGCAACTGACAAGTAGGATTTTTGTTTTTTCTATTTTTTCAGGCCTAGCCAGTTGTTGAACATGCATAGCTTGTTTTTTTGATAAACTGTTTGAATTTTGTTTTAGGTAGTAAGGGAATCGCCTTCAAGTTTGAATATAATCTGTGTGCAATCTGCGTAATTTGGGAATTCTACCCTGAGGTCCATTAAGAGATCATGAAGCGGTTTAAGATAAAGGTTGAATAGCACCTTGGGTCACACCAAAATCAACTTTGACTAATTTGGATACTAGGGATCCTAGTTTCACTTGAGAGATTGTTTTTGAGGCAGGAGTCTACCCATGTCATGGTTTTGTCTGATGCTTGGGCTAGGTCTCTGAAGCATTGCAGAAAGATAATGTGGTCTATGGAATTGAAAGCCGCTGAGAGATCTAGGAGCATCAACAGACCGGAAGAGCCGTGATCTACAATGCAGAGTAGTGAGTCTTTGATGTTCAAAAAAACATGTTCGTACTCTGAGAGGGATGAAAGCTAGATTGGTGATCTCCCACTAATGATTTAGACTCTAAGTGTGCTTGAGGTATTGCCCCAAAACACAGAATACAATTTTTTGCATTCGGCATTGATAAAAAAGAAAATGCTGAGTCCGAAAATACCAAACAAGGTGAGCGGGGCTGTCCCACAGTCCTCTAGTTTGCCATTTTCAGGATCGGTGGCTGCAGGGGTTTCCCCCGCCTACATGAAAGGGACAGCGAGGACAATTGCACAAATTCAAAAAAGCTTCAATTGCAAAATGCTTCAAAGTGGGTCTTGCTTTTTTGTAATTTGCGCTTTTCAGAATGATGTGTGAAAACGTAGATCTGTGCTTGAAGCTGGGTGGTAGCTACCTTATCAAGGATTTTCGGATGAAATGTAGCATTCGATATGGAGCCATAGTTGGAACAGATTTCTGGATCCAAGTTTACTTTCTTTAAGAGTGGTGAGATCCAGTTAGCTTTGAAATTTTCTGGGACTGAATCATCTCGTAAGGATGAATTATCAAATTTGGTGACTAGCAGAGAAATGTGGTCTACACACTTTTAAGGAGGGAAGGATGCCTCTCCGTGGCACCTCGTGATATTGGGGTGAACTGGATGTGCAATTTGACGAGGTGTTTGGGTGGCACCTTGTGAGAATGGGTATTGGGTTAGTGCTGCCTGTTTCTTAGCAATTTCATTTCTGGTCTTTATTTTATCAGAGAAATAGGATTGAAACAAGTTGCACTGAGAAATTGAAGGTGTTATGAAGTTTGTGCTAGTTTGATGTTTTTGTGGCTGCTAAGAAAGTTAAGGAGCTCTTTTGCTTAGCTGGCGGCTGTATTGATTTGTTGTACGAAAAAGGCTTTTTGGCTTCTACAATAAAGAGTTTATAGGTTTGCCTCGTGAGTTTAAGCTGGCAGCAGTTGAATGTACTGGGGTTTCTACACCATAGGTGTTCTAATTTACACAAATTCATTTTAAGCATTTGCAGGTCAGCGTTATACCACTTGTTACTTGTCTTGAGTTTTACTTCAATCGTTTGAAGGAGGACTACACAGTCTGTGAAGAAAGGGAGGTCCTTGAAGTAAATGTTGGCTATGTCTTCTGGGGAGGCTCTTTGCTGAGATTTTAGAATCTAATCTGTTCATGCCAACACAAAGATTTTTTATGGTTACATTGCTCATGTTTCCATAGGAGATGAGCACTTTATTGCTATTGCAAGGGGGATTACTGTAGAGTTGAATAATTGAGAAAGGACTGGGCATGGTCTGACCAATCAACAGGGATGATATGGTGATTATTGGGGATGATCTGGTATGGTATCACCCAGTTTAGGGTGCAGCCTTTAATATGGGTGGGTTTGGATGATGTTATTGGTCCTACGGGACTCCATGGAATGGGGATTTACCGATATTCGTGCAGCATGTAATATCTCTTTAATTCCAGGATATCTGGCAGCAGGAACGGTAATACTGTTTGCTGATATCCTGCCAGAATTACTGGCGGGATACCAGCAAATGTGTAATGACACCCTATGTAATGGGAAGTTACGCCACTTGCACCGCTTATATTTGTTAGAGCCCAGTTCTGCCTCATGAAACTTTTCTGAGGGCACTTACAAATGCATCATTGCCAGGAACTAAGCAGAGAAATCATTGGAATTGTCAAGGTCATTGTTTATTTATTTAATGTATTTGTATACAGGAGGAACAATGCTTTTTTTGACCACAAAAGAACATGCAATAGATAAGAAATTGGATCTGATGGGAAGCAGAGAGCTTCACAATAGGTTGAGTTTGAGGGACATTCTGATCAGGTTGTGGAGGGGAGAAAAGGGAACAGTCACCGGGGACAATACATAAGTAGACATAAATAGATTAAGGACAATGAACATTCGTCATTTTTAAGTGCATGTAGGAGGTACGGCCATGGCAGCACTCTTTTGCTTAGGATTCCATTATACATTCAATGTTAGCACCCTGGGTGTCTGAGGCAGCCAAACAGGTTGCGCAGAATACAGACTTTGCCTACCAGTCAATGTTTGTGTTCTCAACTAGCTAAGAGCTGTTCTGACCCCCGCTCAGTCTCGTATCTGATTCACCTCCCTCCACACTGCTGCACCCACCTCCTCTCACTCCTGCCTCCCCCCCCCATAATGCTTCCTTTCTTACCTGGATGATCGCAAGGACAATGAAACTCTTCCATGGACTCCAAACATCAGCTCCTGCTTCTAGCTCAACTTGCCTGCTCCGCCCTGGCCTAGCATGTAAATGGAAGAGGTCCGCTTGGAATCCCTGTCCCCATTTCTTATACATTTTTTGTGTGTGAAACAACAGAGTGCATACTCCATTTGGCACTTTTTTTTAGCACAGATCAGTGGCACTTAGCCATTGTCCATTGTCCTGTTTAGTGTGCCACACTGGGTGGTAATGACCTACCACTTGAGTTAATGTTCCTCGCTATGCTCTAGCCTATTAACTTGGGTAGTGGGCCATCACCACTGAGTACAGCAAACCAAACCTGGCATTATAGCTAAAGGTCAGTTCAGTTCATTTAGGAAATATGTAGCATCTCTTCACCACAAGCCTTGACCATGGGGGGATTCCATCCACATACCGTACTTTAAATGATTTGATTTCCAATCAGTTTGGTAGTGTTTTTTTCCCTTAATTTCATATTGTTTCTTATGTGCGTGTGCTGCTGGTGTCGCTGCTCTGTAACCTCTCTAGTGGCCAGTGTAGGCTCCACCTTTGCGTCTATACCCCCAGAAAGATATGCCCAGGATGACCGTAGTGGACATCTTCATCAGATTTCTCTAGCAAGATGGTTGACTGCCTCACCTGCTGTCAAGCAATGCCACCAGTACCTGTGGAGTAGCAACCCACTCCATAGGCATGTCCAGAGAGTAGCCTGGGGTGGCATATGCTACCCCTGGAATCTAATTGCCCATCCCAGGTGCCACCCCATTATCGTAAAATATGATCATTATCTGGCAGGACTTTAATTTGAACTCTATGATGAGTAACCAACTTTGAGTTTATAGGTGCAATTCAGTCTTATACCTGAGTGGCATTAATGCACCAGAGTAGTGTCTAGCCTGCCAAAAACCCAGAGAAATGTTTTGATTTCGAGGCCGGCTGTTATCATTGAGTACCAGCTGCCAATAAATCAACAGAAAAAGAAGAAGAGAGCCAGCTTGACACTGGAAGGGATGTACAGCAGGAACCTCCAGATTTAGCTATGCACAGAGGTATGCCAAATCAGGGTGGTTTCAGATTTCTCTTTAGTAAGTACTTTATCATTGGTAATATCATTTACATTGTGGTTAATTGTCAGACATTGAAACTAAAGTTGAAACAAGTCAATTTTCTGTGTAAAAGTGAAACACTCATTTAACTTTAGTCATATGGGTTGAGTAACATTTTTTGTTCTTTTATTGGTTATTTGTAATGCGCAGTATACAGCAAGATGTGTTTTAAGGTGCATCAAGACAAAGGGGTAAGAGATGTGGAAGAGGGAATAAAACAAAAATAAAACGTTCTTAAAAGGTCTTGGAACGTGCAAGTGCTATAGCATGAGAGGGGGGGAAGAGTGGATAGAAGGGATGAAACAAACAAACTCTCTGACTAGGTCATGAGGCAATTTAGAATGTGCACGCAATGAGACCTAAATAGGAGGAGAGGGGAGAGGGGAGAGGAGGAGTGCTGGAAGGGAAAGTGCTGGAGGGGAAAGTGGCAGGTAAAAAAGCAAAACAATTAGTAGGTAGGTAACTGCAATTATGGAAAACCGGACATGCAATTATAACAATCAGGTAAGAGTGCCTGCAGCCTGGAAAAACCACACCTCATGAAATGAGGGGCTACAGCAGGCATGCATGCATGCATGCATGCAGGCAGGCAAATAAGCCTAAGAACGACAATGGAATGGGTACACAAGTTTGGGAAGCCTCCCCTGTACATCACATTAGAAGGTAAAACAGGTGCACATTTAGACTGCCAGCCTCAAGGTAGGAGACGCGACAAGTATAAAAGCACAGGTAAGTCACTTAGCTGAGGTCAGGCATGAGGGGGGTAAAGGCCCACTGTAGGACACAGTAAGGCAGCATCAAATGCCGTGAATAGAACAAAAAGTGTCATAAGCCACCACTTCTGTTAAGGGCGAAGGAAGAAATACAGCCAGGCAGGAGGACAGGTGGAAGCTCAGCTCATTAGAGTGAGGGCATGGAGAGTATAAAGTACGGTGCTGGAAAAGGAAGGAGCCGTCGTCGGTGGTGTGTAGAGATGAGAAAAACCAGTGATCCATGAGGATGGAGAATGACATCCCTGCCCTCAGCAGCAGCCAGAGGCGTAGCCAGGATTGTCTAGCAAATGGGGCCTGATGCTAATGTAGTTGGGCCCACTGCACTGACAAAAATATCTGTAAATACCCACACAGCGCTGCTGAGTGGGCATTTACAGATTTTGGGTGGGCCTTGCCCCTCAGGCCCTACCCTGCCTACGTCTCTGGCAGCAGCAGCCACATCAGAACCTAGGTCTAGCAGGGTGGACCACATGGTGCAGGGAGATGTAGAGGTGAAGAAGTAGGAAGAGAACAGCACATAGATATGCTTTTGAAGACTCAGACACGGAGGCTGGGGATGAAGGCCCTTCAGCTGCACCTGCACCCCAGGCTATGCATTTTCCTGCTTGAAAACTTGATCTACTTTGATTTGGGATTGGGATGCTTCCCTTTTGCTACACTTATGTACAGTGGCTTATACTGACATTCATGGCAAAGCCCCATTTTTTTATCCATAGTTTCAGCTAAATATGACTAATTTGACATACTGTTCAAATCGCTGTATTGCTTCAGGTGTGTCAAGGCAAAAACTGATAGTGATAAAGACAAAAATGCTGTCTCATGTGGGGGGACAGTGATGTGGCAACCCCTGTTGCCCAGCATGGACCTCATGTTTAATATTTCATTTTTTATATAGAATATATTGTACTTAATTCATATATTGTACTTCATAAAGTTGTTTAATCTGTATTCCAAGTAAGTCACATTTGACTTTGATTTACAGTTAATGCAAGATCTGATTCTCCTGCTTTTGTCACTTTCAGATATTTCAGTCAAGAGCAGCAGGTCCCAGTCAAGCTCGTTTAAAGATTTTTCCAAAAACCACCCAAGGCGAGAAGAGAAGGTCGTTCAGCCCATTGTGGGATGAGCTGCTTTCATGGCTTGAATACTCACAAAGGAAATATTCAGCGTACTGTTACGCATGCAGACACTTCTCCTTGCCTAATGCTTCAGAATCTGTTTCCACTTCAGAATCAGGTTTTTTCACTTTGGAAAAAAAGCAATTTTCAGAGATGGTGGTTTTAAGTTGCATGAGAAATCTGCGTCTCACATTAATGCCATGCTTGCTCGGAATGAACACAAGAGGGTAGCGCTTACAGATTCTTCTTGATCACACATGATTATCAAAGAGTACAGAAAGAAAGTTGAAGAGAATCACAATTAGGTTAAAACAGTTGCAGATGTACTACTTTTGACAGAATATAGCCCAAAGAGGTCACCGTGAATATGAACAATCTGAAGGGAATTTCTTAGAAATTCTAGAAATGATCTCTAAACATAATCTTGTGGTAGCCAAATAAATCGAGGTACATGGCAATACAAAATACACAAGCAGTACAGCACAAGCAATACAATACAGAAAGAAATTCTGCGGTGCTTAGCAAGTATGGTGAGTGATTCAATTGTGAAAGAAGTGAAGGAGACAGAGGTATTCTCTGTCATTGCTTGTGCAAGCAAGGATCTGCAAAAGAAGGAGCAGCTGTCATTAGTAGTTAGATAGCTGTGCATGAAAACATTTTTGATTTTCAACATGCTCAACATGAAAGCTATGACCTTCAGTATAAATCAAATCGGTTGGACATGGTTATGATGGCCGTCACTGATGAGTAGCAAACACTCAGGTGTGGCAGCCAGAATTAAGACATAGGCTAAAAATGTGTTTTATGTCCACTGTAATGCGCACTGTCTGAACTTTGTTTTAGTTGACAATGTGAAGTCAGTTCCAGATGTTGATTGCTTCTTCTCACTGCCTGAGAAGCTCTATGTGTAAATGGCTGGATCTTACATGCACCAGACACCCAGCCATATTCAAAAGTAGATGTATGGTGGCAGCCTAGGGACTTACACAAACTTAGTGACACAAGATGGGCATGCAGAGCATTGGCTTGCAGGAACTTGATGGAAAGGTTACCAGCTGTGTTGTGTGTTCTTTAAAATATAAGCACAGAAAATCATAGAGACAGATCCATTGATGCTCATGATTTGCTTGCACAGATTGACCTCTCATTTATAGGTCTCCTTGAATCCTTCTGAAAACTGTTAGGTAACACAAAGCTGATTTCTGACCTGCTACAGTCACTCTAAGTTGATTTATCTATGGCAGAGGACATGGTGGAGTCATATCACGATACATTTCAAGAGTACAGGACTGAGACATTTAGTGATCAATTGTGGCATGACATAGTAGAAACAGCCAAACAGTGCAATATAGCTGCTGAGAATGGTGAGATGAAGAGATCACAAAAAGTTAGCTCCAAACTTGTTGGGCTTTATGTGACATGTACTATAGGCCGGCGCAAGGGCAATGATGACAAAGATACATTAAGACAAGAGACTACTCTACTCCATAATTGGTGAAATTGTGTTTAATATAGAGGTATACAGGCGCTAAACCCTGAAAGCAATACGTTCCTTCAAGAGAATCCAGTATTTGGCTTGGGTGAAATGTATGGTTGCAATCATGAAGATTTTGAACCGTTTCAGGCTCTTTAAGACCAGGTAAAACTCTACAGGATGGATGGGGATGGAGAAATTACTCAAACATCAATAATTCAACCGACTCAGGAAGTTGGCAAAAGACTTTTGTTGTCTGTTTTAATATCAATTATCTAAAACAGGGAGTACAACGGACATCATCCAACGTTCGACAGGAAGATCTCGTTCGCATTTCATAAAAAACATGATAATATAGTAAATATTCGTCATCAGTGAATGTCATCCTACGTGGCAAACTAAGAAACGTATGGAGGGTTGTGGTTGATTAACCAGAAACATCTAGGTATATTTTCTAAGAAGGTTGGTGGTGTGATTCGATCTCTACTGTCAGGTGGACAACTCTGCCCACCCCTAGTGCAAGTCATTGTGAGCGTCATAAAATACACAACGTCTTATTGTGTCTCTAAACTATAGGGCTCTTTGGTACCTGGCCCTTTATAATTGGTTGGCACGCATATGCCCTTCTTGAATATTCCACTCTTTAGCAGCATGCATGCTGGTACGATGCCAGTGCGTCAGGCTTGACCATGCCTCCCCACCCAATTAGCCCATCATCCATCATCACTCCAGCTGTCTGCCATGAGAATAGTCTTTGTACTTGGCTTTGTAAAATAGCACTGCTCCTAGGAATAAAAGAGAGTGTGGGTATGACTTTATCTTCTGGTCTTGGTGTAGCCTGTCCAAGAGCCTATTTTCATCTGACCATGTGACTGGAGACCATGTTTGAGCTTCCTCACCATATTTAATGGTATTAAATTAATAGAACTTGGCACCCAATGTTCTTCCACTGCACCTTAACAGGATCTCGGCTTCTCGTACATTGTATCATTCCATTATAATTGACTAGTTTCTTGGCTGCTTCATCCCTTGACAATTGGCCAAGTAGCCCTTGTGATGCTCTTTCTATTCTCAGCTGAGATTATCTTGCTGTGCCACACTTTCCAGCCCTTCTATTCATGGGGTCCAGTTTGCTCAAATACGATGTAGAACGATGTAGAACTTCCAGATTCCTATGCATATATATATATACCTTGGCGCATCTCTGCAATCTATTCACTACGTATAGCCAGCCTTATGATGACTTAAGGCTACTTGCGTTACTGCATCTGTACGATTATAAAATGATTGTCATTTTCTTCCGTGCTTTTCACACATGTGAACTTAACTTCAGTGATCTTTCTCAAAAGGCTGTCAGCTCTTCATGGGTACATAAAGTAAGGTCTGCTTAACGGATACTTTGCTTCAAAGGCTGCTAGTGTTATAGGCATCATTACAGGTGTCTTGCTTGTCACTATTTCCGGTTTCCAACATATAAGCAATTTAGGGGTGGGACTTCCAATAGAGGCGTTTGGCTCCTCCTCTATAGTCTTACTCATGAGTTCCCCAGGCTAGGAGAATTTTGAAAAGGAAGGCTGAGAGTGGGGCAGTGCAGTTGGTAAGCATTATAGACTTGACTGTTTTGTCAAACCGAACCAAGAGCTGTTTCATGAGCTCGCAGGCTGTGCAAAATAGCTGTAGCCCTTCCAGTCAGCAGTGCTGCCTGTGAGCATAGCTTTTCAGCTCTAAAGCTCCTGTATAATGATTTGCAGACAGCCATGGTAGATGACAGGCTAAGCCATTTAGGTGTGCGAAGTATTGAATTAAGAAGAGCTAACGCAATTAGAAAAGATTACTTCATAAAAGTGTTTGCAAGCCAACATAAGAACAGGTGAATTGAACTGTTTCAAATGAATCCTGGGTTATATTCCAAGAGGCAGCTAGTATCTTTTGTAGCAAATGAAGTACATATCAAGATAGAAGTTTAATAGTACTGGAAACTTTGCTTTATCAAAACACTATGCCAAGATGGCAAATTGCAACAAATATTAGTTTGACTACTTGTGAAATCAGAAAATACAATATTAAGGCTTTTACACCATGCAAAGAGAAATACACCAACACGGGCTTTAAAGATTCCCATAATCTTTATTGCAACACTGAACAGTTTACAAAAACAAAGTATACAAATAGCTATTTGGCCGTCAGTACTTCACAGATACCACCAGCAGGTTCAATGTGAGCAGTGAACAGGAATTGCTAGCTGGACATCAGCATATTTATACAGTTTCTTCGTAACGATGTCCAGCCTCCTACGAGTTAATCATATACTGGGCTAGGGTTCGCGCCAGGTTCATTCCTAATTTACATATCTCGTGCATGTGGTTTACTTCTTAATACATTTACTAACAAGTACTATTATTCTCTGGATGTGACATTACACTCTTTACACATTTGCTTCAATGCAGGTCAAACAGATGTTTCGCATGTCATGTTTAAATAGCATTATTGTTCTTGTATACTTGTAGGTTAACATCGCCGATTCAAGTAATCCCCTGATCCCTAGGTCAAGAAAGGACAAGGTCTATATGACCCTAACATATAGCCTGCAGGCAGGTTGGACATTAACTTGCCTACAGAGGTTGAAGAGGTTAAAGTGAAAACAAGAGGTCACAGGTCGGCCATTTTAGGTCACAGGGTGACTTTGCACGATAAACCAAAATGGCGGTCTAACCTAAAATGGAGGCTTGATTAACTTAAGGTCACAACCTTGCAATACGGATTTCCTCGCAAAGCGACTGGGAATAGGCCAACATATACAATGAAGATGAAACAATATTATATCAGTTTCGACATACTGTGTTGTTGGGTCGAACCACACCATGTTTATAACATTTTACAAAAGTGTGACAAAGGCAAAGATATTTGTTTGTAGCTCAAACGTTTTTATTATGGTATTATAAACACACAATGTGATCTGCCTAATGATTAGGAATTGTTGTTTTTGTATTAATTGTACACAGTATTGTGTTCATAAACTGGTTAAATAGTTATTTACATCACTGGCCTCAAACCTGAATGTTACGTTTTAAACATCTAAAGTGCCTGTAGTGTTATTCTTGTGTATTTCTTAGCAGATTGGTTCTTTAATAAGTCATGTTACTGTGGAACCAAGATATGCTAGTTTGTTAGGAGAGATGTGAGTCTTTTGTAAAGTAAGCTAGTGTGAGTTCCAGTCTCACTGTTGGTAAAGATTAATACAGGGTCTGTTCTTCTAAACAACTACACTGTAACACATTTGAAGTTTGCACAATTTAGTCAAGTAACTATTTTGTCCAGACAGGCTCATTTCTTTAATGTTTTTGTTGCCACTTTATTCGGTTACTGTATTTTGTTATGTGAATTGTTTTCTTTTGTGTGTAGCCTACTATTGGAAGTACAATGTCTTTAAATAAAGTATTAGCAGTTTTATATTATATTTGTATGGTACCACTCTGTTGTGTTGTGATTGGTAGGTCTGTTTATCTTTTAAATTAAACTTTGAACACAGGAATGTAAGATACTGTGATGTTAGTAATACAACTTTAAACACAGGAATGTAAGACACTAATGTTAGTAATTAAAGTAAATATGGGTAATGGAGACAAATAGTAATTTAATGCTATTCAGACATGTGCATGTATGTGCGTGGGTGTGCGCTCGGACTTCATACCACCCCTGCAAAAAGTCTGTGCTCTACTTGGGCCACCACAGTTAAGAGTCTGGACATGCCACTGCACTCTACTCCTTCATAGATGTCTGTCTCTTACTGCACTGTAACACAACGGTGCCTCTGTGCAAAGTCTTGACCGGGATCTCGGTTTCCGTCTCTATTTTTATTTTTTATATCAACCGCCACTTAGAAAAAGAAAAAAGAAACAGAAAACATAGGAAAAACATCAAGTAGGAAAGACCAAAAGGTAAACAATTTTTACATTGAGCCAGAAAGTTCCAAACCTCAGTAGCTGCAACTGAGAAAGCTTGTCTTCACAACATTCTTTTTAATATCTTAGGTCTAAGCTAACATGGCATTTCTGAAGCTACAGCTTGCAACCCTCTGATGCACCAACCAATCAGAATATCTGTGCTGCCAACATTTACATACCACAATGGAACACTTGAACATGGCCCAACTGATCTCAGGTAGCTAGTGCAGATAGCACAAATTAAGATGCATTTGAAAAGTGAGAGACCCATGTTAGCATTTGAGCATCAACGTTCTGCCCTAAATAGAGCCTGATCGACACAAGAGAAGCTTTGCATTAAGCAAGTTCCTGGAGTGAAGTTCAGATGTCAAAAATACATAAACTCTAGATTTGGGGCTGACAAGGGAGGGATGAAACCTCTAAATATCCTTAAATAAAAATAACCCATTTTAATAGTGTTGGTCTTATAGGCATACGAGTGCTGGCTCTGTTGAAGATTACCTTAAGGTTGGACACCTTGGTCATAGAGAGTATTCAGACAACATTACTTTGCCACAGCTCACATTCCTCCTTGGCTACACAGTTTTCTCAAAACAGGTCAATTCAAACAATTATCATCCATCTACCTGATATCATTAATCCCTGCTCCCGCTTTCCAACTTTAACCCTGGCCGGCCTCCCTTTGCCCTGCGCCGGCACCCACTTGCGAGGCCAAAAACCTTGGGGTAATCTTCGATTCCACTCTCTGCTTCTCCTCTCAAATTTCAGACTCTACCTTTTCTCACTTTACACCAGAAGCTCACTGTCTCCTGAGGCCTGGTTCTCTGTAGGCTGGACTACTGCAACAGCCTCTTCCTCAACCTCCCTGCTTCTGCTCTGCGCCCTCTGCAACTCATCCAGAACAGAACCGCAAGACTTATCTTTGGCTTCAAGCCCAGGGAACGCATCTCTCCGGTGCTGAAATCCCTCCACTTGCTCCCCGTGGCTGCAAGGATCAATTTCAAGACCCTCTGCATTGTCCATAAGGCTTTCTGGGGCCTGGCACCTACCTATCTGCAATGATCCCTACCTAAATAATGTCCTTCCCGAACCCTCCGCTCATCTACCTCCAACCTTCTCCGAGTGAGCCGGTTCTCCAAGCATAGATTTTGAGGGAGATCTTTTTCCTCAGCAGGAGCCTCCCTCTGGAATAACCTCTCTGCCACCCTCCATCTTGATCCTGTTCTCCTTATGTTTCAGAAACTCCACAAGACTATCTCCTTATCATTTTCATTCTCTCTCCCTCTACCCTGCTAATCTATCCCTCTGTTATTTCCATCTCTCCCTCCTTTTCCTTACAGCTTGCTGACTGGCCACCTGGTGCACCCCAGAGTCTCAAAGATCCCAGCTACCACTGCCTTTCCCCTTGCACTCTCCTCTGCACCATGCACTCACCTCATCATCACTGCAGTTGAACAGTGAACCAAGAGAGTGGCATCTCTCTGCTCTTATCCCAGTCTCCACTGACTGGGTGCACTTGGACCCCCCTCTAGATGCCCCCAGGACTGTGCCCCCCCTGCCTCCACCTCTCCTTTATCCGTCTGTGCACTTGCATGATCCGAATCCACCATGCCTGAAGATCATCTCTGTTCCCCCTTGCCTTCACTCCCAGCATGGTAGCACCTTAATTGCACTTGGAAAAACTGCAGAATCGTGGCTCGACCCATTTGCTGTTACCCTCCACTGTTAAATGTATTATATATGCACTTACTCTGCCTGTGCAGACTATTATCGTTTCCAGAATTTGAAGGGCTCTGAATGACTGTTGTTTTTCCCCTTGTTCCCTCCCTCCTTGAGCACTTTGAAACATTTGCCGTGTGTATAGGCACTTTACAAATAAATATTACCATACCATACATCAAACTGTCAGATAGAGTTGCAAATGCTGTCGCTGATCCAGGTATCACCAGCATACTAATTGCCCTATCGGCTAATGGAGAAGTGTCTGAAGGGCCAGTCAAAAAAGCCAGTGTGGGCCAATTTTGTAGGGCAAAGGTGTGATCATTTTAGGGGATTTATTTGTCAAAAGTGTTCATTGCAGGGACTTGGGTGAATTTATCCGGCCAAATCCCAAAAATCCTCAATTTCTGCTACATTCGAGGTCTTCCTTACTTTACAGATTTCAAAGAGATTCGGGTAACTGAGTTTGGGTAACCGGATTTGCCTGGGTATAAAAGGAAAAGGAAAGGAAGTCAGTTGGAATCTTTCAGAGAGGGAGGAAGGTGATTTCTGTTGCTGTTTTCTTGTGAGAGTGTTTTATTTCAATAGGAAGGCATTGATTTTAGGGATAAATTTAGACTTTGCTGAACAGAATATTGTACTTTAATATTTTGTGTAGAAGCAGCAGGATTGAACTTGTGCTCTAGCACAAATTGTCTCAGTGTAATAGCTGAGATGTGCACTTATTTCATTTCAAAGGTAGTTGCACACTGTGAAGGAATGAAAAAGGTATTTGTTGCATACAGGTAAAATCTTGCCTGAACCGGTCTTGCTGATCACTCGGGCAGTGGTATTAATGGCAAGGTCATTGGGTTTCTGACACAACACACCACCTACCTACCTACCTGGACGAAGGATGCATTTGCACTCACACAGAACTTGCTAGAACGCAATCGCTGATACAAGCATTTGAATTTCTTGTCCAATGTATATAAGCACACTTTCAGTGTTGAAAGACAGTCTTTGGCGTGTGTGGTTTTGATTGATTGTGTGCTTGATTGAGCATAGTTGAGGACCTACACAAGTATTTGAATTTCTTGTCAAATTTATTTGCACACTTTGAGAAAAGAACAAACGTCTTTGGGGAATGCAGTTTGATGGAACTGGAGCTCACACATTACTTGGTTGAGCACAGTAGCAGAAACATATGATCACTTGGATTTATTGTCAAATGTATAAGCACACTTGAGGAAATGAGAAAGGTTTGGGGCCTGCAAGTTGATTGAACGTTAGCTCACACACATGGTGAAGAATACTTCTGCTTCACCATGAAAAGCATTGCTACAAAATCCCCTTAGGCAACTTAAAATAAATCCCTGGGATGATGGCAAATGTGGGGTGTTCCTGCTGCCCTCCTTGTACCACTGGAGATACTCCTGGACTTTACTTTAACTTTTATGTGGCTTAGTACCTCCTCTTCTTGGCCCCTGCACTACTGACTCTGTGGCCACTACTCATTCACCCTTTGACATCATGTTCCTCCAACCTTTCCTGCTCCACCTTCACTCCTGCATGCTTTTTCTCCACGACTTTCTCACCTGCAAGCTCCACTTCCCCATATTATTACCATCATTTCCACGATCAGCCTCATCCTCGACATCATCAACACCAGTGCCACCACAGGTCCCCTTAACATCAACCCCAGTAGCTGCATCATATGCTAGAGGATCAGGCAGATTATTCATTACCTTCGCTATTCAAAGGCAAAGGCTCTGCCCCACTTATCCTCCTCGACCCCTGGGCGGCCTTTGACATAATTGACCACTGCACTCTCATGGAAAGACTCCACTCGCTCGGCATCAGGAATGCATCATTGAACTGGATATCCTCCTTCATCACCAACAGATGCCAAATTACTCACATGCCTCTGTTCTCCTTCAATCCGTGCCTGTCACCAACAGAGTACCACAGGGTGCCTCTCTATCACCCCTAGACTTTAACTTCTACCTGAGCCCCCTTTCTGCTCTTATCTATTCAAATTGCCTGACTTGCTGCAACTATGCAGATAATACCTAGATCATCTGAAAGATCCCAAAGGACAATTCCAACCCCCATTCCCCCAACTTCACTTCATGTCTCACAGAAATTGACTGCCGGATGACGACTAACCTCCTTCTCAAATCCGGAAAAACTGAAATCATGATCTGAGGAAAGACTGCCCTCTTCCCCCAACTCACCCCCTGGCTGTCCTCTTTAGGCCCTCCACCCCCTACTTCTAACACAGTAATGAACCTTGAATTCACCATGGATGCATTCTCTGACACTTTTTCCTCTACCTCTCCTATCCTCACAGAGTTGTCACAATAATGACTATCGTCCTCTCTCGCCTAGACAACACCAACTCCCTATACCTGGGTGCCCCTGCATCTCAATTCGGAAAACTCCAATGGGTACAAAACACTGCAGAGAGACTCCTCCTAGCACTAGGCCCGAGAGCGCACATTACACTGTTAAACCATATATCCGCAATTATACCGTCTGGTTATGAACATTGGCCTAAGCACATTCACATTGTACAGAAAACCATGTTTAAAATGCTCTGATTAGAATTGACTTCGTCGCCATCTTAGAAACTTCCATTTTGATTGTAACTCTTGCTTTGTGTCCTAAAATGGTGGACTGTGTTTTGGGCTACAGCTGTGCAAAGTGAACTTTGAGCTATGTCAACATTAAGGGTGCTGAGAGCAGATTGCTCTGTGCAAAGAAATCTTGTGACTAGCCTGAACTGCAGTCTAAGTGTTGTCTGCGCCCACAGCCTCATCCTCATTCAAACAACAGAATATAATGTGAAACAACTGAGACTGTGTTTTTTGGCTGAGACGTATTGTGTTCATTCTTGAAACTAAACTTACCTTAAGCTGAAGAACCAACATCACCATTGAATCTTCATGGACAAGCAAATATGTTAAATGTGTTAAACAATATTGTCATATTTGTCATATGAACTGGGTACGAACCCTTGTATGTAACTTATTAGTTTGGAGAAGGGCTGGACAATGACCGGGCTGGTGTATAAAAGAACATGTATTGGGATGTCCAGCTCTTTCTCCCCTCACAGTGTTTGCTGGTACACACTACAAGGTGTTGGGAGCCAGATAGCTATCTGATTTTGCTTTGAAACTGTACAGAAATAAAGATACTTGTATCTTTTGACCTGTGATTGGCATATTTTATTTTGTGGTACTAAGCCTCGATATTTCTTTGGTCTTTCAGATGGCGCCCGAATAGGGACCCTCAAGATTGATGTCACCTCACTGAAAAGAAGACGCAGCAATCGGTCCGGGATTGGAGAGTGAAAGGAGGCCCCTTTTTGTAAGAGATGTGACACCTCGACAGTACTGTGCGATCCGATCCCTGGACAGTGAGCAAGTGGTTCGAGAGGGCATCTTGACAAGGGTCCCCATATCGAGGCGGGCTCTTTGCCAAAATCTCCAACCACGAGGATCCTTTGTAATCCATTCACACCTCCTTAGACTTTGAAATCAGGTGAGTCGTGCCCCGATTCCTAAGAATCCTGATATTGGTTGCAGATTTGTTCTTATAAGTACAAACGACACCAGGTAACACCAGTAATCTGACATGCCTGGGAAATTGTCTGCCTGTTTCAGGGGTTTATTCCACAGAGATAGACAATCTTTGGGACGAGGTCAACCGGCGCCACCCGTTGGGTCGCCGACTTGTTTAATGTACTGTAAGTACGGCCTAAATAGTATTGTATTTAACAATATTTGGCACAGACAAACTAGACATGCTTCCGAATTTCAGTGGCCAGTTAATGGTAGTTTTGACATTGCCCGTATAGAGTATTTAGAGTCTATATTGTTGAAGAAAAAGGCTAGGCCTGCAGCATTTGATGTAATTAAAGATTGGATAAAGGAAGCTATGAAGCAAATTAAGAGTTAAGAAAAACATACACGTCGACATGTCTAATACTGAAAAGGCATTATTTTATGATCAACAGAAACAGTCAGAAACTATTAAAGTATGGATAGGGCTTTTCAACTTGAAGTATAGAAAATATATTTGTCACAGGATTTTCATTCCTGGGACAAACTAATTAATAAACTATTGGATGAACGTAAGACTGTTTCCACTGCACCACCTCCTTATGTGACTCTCCCCATTGTTTTACCTCCTCTCACTCTTGCGCCTCCTGCCCTTGTTGTTCCGTTTCATCCCACTGTTGCTCCTCTTCCTGAAGTTGATCCTCTTCCTGCTGTTGCTCCTCTTCCTGCTGTTGCTCCTCTTTCTGTTGTTGTTCCCTTTTCTGCATCCTCACCCTTATCGACAGTTTCTGTTCCCTTGATTCCGTCTCCACTGCCAGCGTTAGTGTCTCTACTGCCAATTGAGCACTATTTGTCTGAATTTATAGAGATTGAAGGGGCGGGAGCTGATTCAAGAAAAGTAACTCGTAGCACAGTATCCAAAGCTAGGAAAAGAGAATTGTATACTTGGGCTAAAATATATATAGAAGAGGGTGAAAAATCAGCTGTTTTAGCTGTGATTTTTGTTCAAGAAAGTATTCCCAAACAGACTATTTTGATAGAGGGGATGGGAATGCATTTGGCTGATATTTGGAGTGATTTGACAGAATGAATGTCCCACAGGGTTTGAGGGATTTGAATATCCTAGCTCTCTCAAGGGACACTTCAGAGAAAGTACATGAGCATGTTGAGAAGGTATTTGAGTTTAAGAGGGAGCTAGATTGGTTACAGAATGATGACATAGAAGGTAATAGACTGGAAGCCTCATATGTGCAGAAACGATTTCTTCCTTCTTTTACACCAATGAGTGAAGAAACGCGTATGTGCACAAGAGACGCTTGTAGATGGATCTCAGATGTTTCAATTGCTCCCATTGAAGTGCATGGCACGTTTAGTCAGTATGCTCCGGCAATGCAAAGGAAAGTGTTACAGGTAATGGTAGAGTATCTGCAGCATGAGTTTATGAAGAAAAAGGTTTGTTGTCACGCAGATTTGATGGTCATTTATAAAAGAGCATTTTTGCCCGATTCTGCTTTGACTACTTTGTCACTTGATTTAGCTTTGTTGCTTAATGAACGTTCAGAATTGCCTACTTCACAATTGCCAATGAGGGCGGTACCTCCGAAATTTGTTCCTAAAGTAGAAATTCCAGCTAATGCTGCAACAGGCATAGCAGCCAATACTATTGAAGCACATTATGTCTCACAGTTTGTGCATGTCCCATTTTCTAGATAGGAAGTGAATACCATTAGACAAACAATTCCAGATATTAGGAAGAATCCAACAGGACTTTATTAAGAAATTGAATCTGTCTTGCATTCATCAGTTTTTACATTGGGTGATATAGATTTGATGTTCCCTGTGATCCTACCTGCTGATTTGTGGAAGCAGATTAGAACTATAGACGACCAGGCAGGACTGGGTGACACATGGGTTAACTTGGTACGGATAGATGAAGAAATGGACGCTGGTGAGAAACCACCACAGGTAATATTGATGTTGCCAGACAGAATAGTAGCTAAATTGAAAACTTTGGTTTCAGAGAGAAGAATAGTTTGGGACAAGCTTACAGCTTGCATCCAGGGGAAGTCTGAAGGTGCTACCAAATTTTTTAATCAGTTCGAACAAGTGTTTTCAGATTTCAGCGGTCAGGACTTAAGTACAGAGTCAGGAAAAAGGCTGTTTGTTGACAAATGTGTGCGTGGATTGTTGCCTGAAATCCAAATGATGACTTCTGAAAGCGCTTGCCAAGCGAAATCGCAGTCTGAAGTATTACATATGGCTCAGTACTATGAGAATAGGGTTAATACTGAAAAAGAGAAGGTATAAAAGAAGAAGGGAGACTTAATAACAAAAGTATTGTTGCAGCAAATAGTAAGAGGAGCCAGAGATGGGAATACACAGTTTAGAGGTCAATTTACACCACAGAATAATGCACAAATGGGTCCTATACACATGAATCAACGTGCCTATTGCAGACAAGAAGGTCATTGGCGAGCACAATGCCCCATCCTTCAGCAGCAATTGAATAACATGTATGGTACCATGGGTAGACGATCCAGAGGCCGTCCTGGGATAGGGGGTACTGGTAGAAGTCAGTTCACTCAGCATCAACATTCATCTTCACAGGATAGTCAACAGCATAATGTTAATAATGGGAACATTTTCGATAATCCTTCGACTGTCTATTTTTCTGAGGATCTTGCATTTGATGATGTACTGTTAAGCTAGGACAGCCCGATGCAGAGTCTGGAACCAGTACCTATTCCCGTCGATCAGAAAGGGCCCTACTTTGAGATGAAGGTGGGGAATAGGAAGCATCTATTCTTCATAGATACAGGAGCACAGAAGTGTTCAGTTGATCATTCACGGGTTCCAGATATTCCACTGTCAGGGCAGAACAACATTTCTGTAGGCTTCTCTGGTATGCCAGTGGTTAGTCCGGTCTCTCAGCTGGTACCAATTTCACTGGGGCCATTTACTGATTTATGTCCATTTCTTTTGACGACAAATTGTGGTGAGAATTTGTTGGGATTGAATTTGTTAAAAGAATTCAATGCCGTGGTGTATTGTTCTCCGGATGGAGTGCATTTAACGATTTCACCTCAATGGACTTTTGTTTCACAATTCTTTACTAGGCCTTTACTGACTGAATTGGATAAAGTTCCGGATGTTGATGGGCGGTAGATGATAAGGACGTTGGCATTTTACAAATCGAGCCTGTTAAAGTTGTGTTGAAACCAGGTGTTAAACTACCGTGCATTCCACAATATAAGATTTCGGTTGATGTGAACAAGCTTTGAAGAGTGTTGTTTCTGATTTTGTACATCAAGGAGTGATTGAGGAAATTGCAGGGAGTATGTGTAAGAGTCCGATCCTACCAGTATATAAGAAAGGGGTTAATAAAATTCCTTTCCGTTTCATTATTGATTTACGCACCATTAATACGATTGTTGCCCCCACAGTTTCCGATTGTGCCTGATGTGACTACAATATTGACAATGATTCCAGCTTCAGCTACTCATTTTAGTGTTGTGGATTTAAAGAACGCCTTTTTCAGTATTCCTGTACATGTTGACAGTAGATATGTGTTCGCGTTCACCCTAGAGGGACGCTCATTTATATTTACTTGTGTGCCACAAGGGTACACTGAGAGTCCAATCATTTATAGTAGAGCATTGAAGGAACAGCTTGATATGCTTGAGTTGCCTTCCACTTGCACATTGTTGCAGTATGTCGATGATCATCTTCTAGCTGCAGATTCTGAAGTTGCTTGCAAGGAGGGCACTGTGTTGCTGCTTATCCATCTAGCAGAACATGGGCATAAGGCTTTATTAAAAAAGTTTCAATATTGTCGACAGAAGGTCGCCTCTTTAGGCTATCTCCTGTCAAAGGAGGGGAGAAGACTGACACCTGAACGGATACAAAGCATCTCTAGCATGTCTGTCCCAAATACACAGAAAGAGGTAAGAGCCTTGATAGGCATGGCTTCATACTGTAGACAGCGGATCCCTAACTTTTCATTAATGATAAAACCTATGTTGGCATTGAAAAAGAAGGGCATTTCTTTGCTTTTACCGTGGAACATGGATTGCCAGAACGCATTTGATCTGCTCAAGGCTACGTTGTGTTCAACATCGGTTTTGGGCACACCAAACTACGAAAAGGCCTTCATATTCTATATGTATGAATGTGATGGATGCGCTTTGGCTGTGTTGACACAGGAACATGGTGGGGGAAAATAGACAGTGCGGTTATTTTTCCTCCACGTTGGATCCCGTTGCATGCGCTTTGCCGAGATGTTTGAGAGCTGTTGCTGCTGCCGCTGCATCTGTAAAACAAAGTGAGGGTATGGTTCTGGGTCACTCCTTAACCGTTATGGTACCTCACTCTGTAGACGTTCTATTAAACAGAACACAGATGTAACATCTCACATCAGCATGACTAACAAGGTACAAGCATATCCAAATTAAGAGATGTTGCTCATTATATCTGGCCGAACTATTGCCTCTTTTGCAAGAAATTGATTACAGTGACAAAATGTCACATGACTGCCTCTATACCACAGAACAAGAGACTAAGGGCAGAATTGCCATAAGCGATACACCCTTAAATGATCCACAAGGGGAGCTGTTTTGCAATGGCTCGTGCTTCACACTTCTGGATGGTACATCCACTGCTGCTTACGCAATCAGTACATTAAGCAATATTGTGGAAACCAAAAGAATTCTGCATAATTCTGCGCAGGCCGCAGAGATGATTGCGTTGACCAGAGCTTGTGAACTTTCCGAAGGGCTTATTGTGAACATATTTTTTCTTGACCTCGCATGGAACTAAGATACAGCATGGCACTCTAATAGTTTGGCTACTTTCAGCACTTGCGCTTCCTACTCAGTTAGAAATAATGAAGTGTGCAGCACACCAGAAATTAACAGATGATGTAGGAAAAGGAAACTCTTTTGCTGACAGAATAGCCAAACAGGCTGCCAACGATTTGCATTCCAAAATGTATGTGACAAAAGAGGTCACTAACGATAGAAGTAGGAATTGGTTGCATAAGAGAAATTCAGGCTGATGCAATACCAGACAAACTTAAACAGTGGGCTGAGGGTCCACCAAGTTTAGATGATGAAGGTTGTTGGGTGGATAAAGAAAAACAAAAATGGATGCTGCCTGATGCATATGTCACTGCTATGGTTACGATGGCTCATGGTACAACTCATATATGTGCCAAAAAGAAATTGTTAGAACCTGTCTGAGTTAATGTAAATATCTCAAAAATTGCTGAGCGTTTTGTCCAAAATTGCATGGTATGCTTACAGCATAATGTTGGGAAAGGTACATCAACACCAAAGGGTAGTTTTGGTCTCCCCTCTATGCCTTTTGAGGGCATACATTTTGACTTTATCGAAATGGAGCGTTGTCAGAATTACAAATATGTATTGGTAGTTATCTTCGCTTTTAGTAATGGATCGAAGCTTTTCCTCTAACAGATGCCACAGCAATGACGACGGTGAAAACCATGCTGAAGGAATATTTTCCTAGGTTTGGTTTGCCAAGAGTCATTTGGTCGGACAATGGTCCACATTTTATCGCTGCTGTTATCCTGCAAGTATGCGCGGGATTGCAGATCAATAAACAGTTCCATTCGGCCAGACACGCTCAGTGCCGAGCTTGTAGAACGCCATAACGGTATACTAAAAAATAAGATTGTGAAAATTTGTGCAAATAGCAATTTTAAATGGCCAGATGCCTTACCGATAGCTCTTTTGCTGATGCAGAAGACTGCACAATCAAAGACAGTGCTCACTCCTTATGAAATAATCATGGGGAGATCAGAAAATTTTTGGAATGTACCAAAACCCAAGTTTTTAAAGGATGTAGAGCATTTGCTCCTTTCCGAGTACTGTGACCAGTTAACTCAAAACTAGTATTTGATTCATCAACAGGTGCGAGAAGCCTTCACAATAAAGTACGAGGGACCAGGTCATAGACTCCGACCTGGAGACCGGGTGCTCATAAAATAATTTGAAAGAGCCTCCTGTCTCGCACCTCACTGGAGAGGACTGCACCACATCCTCTTGGATACACAGACCACCATACGAGTGGCAGGGAAAAGACACAACACACATCAAGAAGATTCCTTTTCCTCCGCCCCACGACAAAGGGGAGGAAAAGGAGATTGTGCACTTTGATGCTCACAACCAGCCTGCTTTGTCTATGGAAATCCTTCCTGAGCCCGTGGGGCCTGGGGAGACTGCTGTTTGTCTTCTAGTTCTTCTTCGAATCCCGTTTCACTGGTGAGCAACCTTGCTTCTGCTTCATCACTTCCTTCAGGAAACGACGACACTCTGTTCGCAGATCACACCGTACCTGGAGTCTTGAGGTACGATCTGCGACCAAAACATCAGACTTACAGCGCAGTATCGGCTGTACCTACAAGAGATCATCGTTGAGCCAGTCCCTCATTACTCTTCTGCTGAAAAATAAATAAAAGGTGGGACCGGCAAAGATAGGCCACGTGGTGAGGAGCCGACAGATGAAATAAAAGAGCCGAACGGAGAGGCTTCTAAACGTACTCTGAGAAACAATGCCCATTCCTAAGCCCCACTCGTACTGCAAAAGATATTGGTCACCTGTCCGATGATGAATCTGTTTATTGAAGGTCATGGTGCCTGAGGACCCACTATTTTCCAGTCACAGTAATAATGTGTTTTATAATTATATTTTCACTTAGGTTCTGGTACATGGAAGAAGTGCATCCAGTAGCTATTCTGTTACCCACTGAAATAATCCCCACTGTGTCTCCACCTTTAGTGCATCTGCACACTCCTCCTCCTCGAGACTCCCAACATAGAAAGGGTTATCATAATAACACTCTTTTAATGATCATGAATGTAACCCATGCAATTTTGAAGAAAACTAATTGCTGGGTGTGTTCACACTTGCCACAACATGGGGAAAAGGGACTGGGCTGGTATATTCATCCTCTTCCCTTAACTACTGCATGCTATGCCTCGCTCAGGGCTCTATTCTTTGGTCGTTGGAATGATAGTATTTCTGGGAACTTTGACGGGACTAATCTAAATGAATTTGAAAAGTGAGTCTTAACACCTCTGAGATGTTCTCTTTGCAAATAGAAGCAAGCTTAATGTTGCTTCTATTAGGCCTTCTGATAGACTTTCTAGACCTTTTCAATCATTGATTTCTTTCAAAATGGCTCCCGTAGGCAACCGGGATGCCATGCCTCCTTCCTATACTATCAATAATAGCCCCAAATCTGTTCCTTTCTGTATATAAAGAGAAGCTTCTCAGCCAATGGGTACATTCGAGGGTTCTACTAACATTGCAAATATAAACAGTGAGGACAGACCTTTGAATGTAGGAGACCCTGTTTACTTCATTTGTGGCAATGAGGCCTATCCTTGGATAACCAGAGATTGGCATGGTACTTGTTACTTGGGTATTTTGTTGCTAGGGTTATATGTGGCCTGCACCATTGAAGTTTCTAGAGCTCATCCAAGGCGGGATGAGAATGGTGATACACCTTCACAAGTTATGGGTGATGTTGCAAAATCCTTTGTGCCATTCTGGGCACAGATAATGAATTCCGAGGATATCAGAAGACTAGCAAAGGTACTGGAAAAGACCATCAATGGGACCACCGATATTTTGTACAACATGATGCTGGAGCAAAAGGCAAATAGATTAGTAGCCCTCCAAAATAGGATGGTGTTAGACATCATCCTAGCTGAGTGTGGTGGGGTATGCAAATTGGTGGGATATACATGTTGTGTTTTTGTACCTGTCTCCACCCCTACCATATTCAAGGCAATTCAAAACCTACATACCTTGAGTGCCGAAGTACATGTCCCAGGGGGAAACTGGAACCTTAGTGCTTGGTTCTGGGATTTATGATAATTATTGGTAGTATACTGTTTTGTTGTTGCTGTGTACAATGTCTCCCTGTCATATGTTCGATGATAGGAGGATGTTGTGCACAAACAGAAGGTACACTAGGATCTAAGGTACATATGCCTGAGAAAGCTACTAATGCTTTAGTAATGCAGGATATTACAATCAAAGAACTAATGGCGATTGATATCTCTGAAGAATGTGATTCAGGATGTACGGACATTGATGCATGGGTTTTTGGATAATACGAATGTTTGAGTAATGCTCTTGGCTTACGCCAAAAGGAGGGTTTGTTAAACCATATTCGCAATAATGCCGTCTGGTTATGAACATTGGCCTAAGCACATTTGCATTGTACAGAAAACAGCGTTTAAAATGCTCCGATTAGAATTGACTTCGCTGCCATCTTAGAACCATCTGCCATTTTGATTCTAACTCTTGCTTTGTGTTCTAAAATGGTGGACTGTGTTTTTGCCTACAGCTGTGCAAAGTGAACTTTGAGCTATGCCAACATTACGGCTGCTGAGAGCAGAATGTTTGCTCTGTGCAAAGAAACCTTGTGACTAGAATGAACTGCAATCTAAGTGGTGTCTGCGCC
Organism: Ambystoma mexicanum; assembly: GCF_040938575.1. Taxonomy (NCBI): domain Eukaryota; kingdom Metazoa; phylum Chordata; class Amphibia; order Caudata; family Ambystomatidae; genus Ambystoma; species Ambystoma mexicanum. Next base: position 254,754,467 of record NC_090940.1, on the reverse strand, counting down.
CACAGCCTCATCCTCATTCAAACAACGGAACATAATATGAGACAACTGAGAATGTGTGTTTTGGCTGAGACGTATTGTGTTCATTCTTGAAACTAGACTTACCTTAAGCTCAAGAACCAACATTGCCATTGAATCTTCATGGACAAGCAAATCTGTTAAATGTGTTAAACAATATTGTCATATTTGTCATATGAACTGGGCACGAACCCTTGTATGTAACTGATTAGTTTGGAGAAGGGGTGGACAATGACCGGGCTGGTGTATAAAGGAATATGTATTGGGATTTCCAACGCTCTTTCTCCCCTCACAGTGTTTGCTGGTACACCCTGCGAGGTGTTGGGAGCCAGATAGCTATCTGATTTTGCTTTGAAATTGTACAGAAATAAAGATACTTGTATCTTTTGACCCGTGATTGGCGTATTTCATTTTGTGGTACTAAGCCTTAATATTTCTTTGGTCTTTCAACACCGCCCTCTATGTCCTGACTCCCTGTCTGGTGACGGTCATCCTTCAGAGCTGTGTGCATCACCCACTGTGCTATGCACAAGACAAGGCCAAGATAACTACGACACAAACTCACCCCTAAGACCTAGCAGAAACATGAGATCAGGCATTGCTCTCCTCCATGTCATCCATCCCGCCAAATCAACCAGAATAGGGGGCTCATCATTCTCCATCCAAGCACCTACAATATGGAACTCTATCCCTTTTAGCATCCACTGCATAGAGGATCACCTTCCAGATGGCACTAAAGATGTGCTGCTGAGGTGACTTTCACTCCCAGACAGTTGGGCTGGGACATTGATGAGTCACTCCAAGAAAGTACAGAGCATGCACAGAAAAGACTCCAATAAGCCCACAGGACAGGACCTGCACTCTGTAAATTAAGCAAGTAATCAGCCTTGACTCACGGGTATGTATCACACTCCATCTCAATGGAAGATAGCCATATTCCACTGATGGCACGGCCAACCACCTGCACACATCTGCAGTCATCTGCTACTTGAAGAGACATCGCAGAACACCTCGGCCAATAGAATTCAACTAAGTCCCACAATAAAAATTCAGTATATCTGGAAACATAATCAGTCTCCTTCACTTGCATACTCTCCCAACAGCCTTTACAGGACCCATCCACAAGCCAGCTCTACATGGGTCGGTAGCAGAGACTTAGCCAGCACTACCTACCTGAGTACTGGCTAAAATTCACACACACATTCTAAATTCCCCTGACCAATCTCTCATACCTCAGTCTTCGGTCCTCCAAGGACACTCACCTACAGCGCTTTGAGGCCATACCAATTGGAAATGGTACTATACAAATGCCATATTACATTACATTATATTACTATAACTGTGCCTCGCTGTCTTCAGATTAGAGGTAGGAGGACAACAATTTCAAGTCCACGTAGGCCCCCCACATCAAAAACGCTGCACTCTTGGATGGACAGCACAGCATCTTTGCTTGCATACCCTTCCATGTTCTATAAATTAAAAAAAACAGTACCTCAAAAGTTTCCCTAACCAAAGCTTTCCCAAGCATGATAATAAAATGGCATGCTAGAACGAACTGTTGTTCCAAAAAACAAATAAAATAGCTTCACAAACTAAGAAGAAAATGTTCCTTAGAAAAATAGCAAAAAATCACAAAACACACAATCCTGCACCCTGCGTAGAAAACAAATTGCTGCTTAAGCTTCTATTCAAGTTCTTGTGGAACAGGCCTGCCTCTCCTTCCTCCTCACCAGCGGGCTGAAATGTGCCTGCGGACTCCCGCTGCTGTGCTCAAATCCAGCAATTGAGTCTGTGGAGAATCATAGCAGGTCTCTCGGGCTGAATCTCCCAGGCATGCTGGAAACATATGCACTAACGAAGTGCCCTGTGTGCAATTGTCATGATTCCCATTACGAAGTGCAAAGAACACATGGAAATCTGGGTGGAAACAGGTTTACATGTATGAATAAATGTAAATGCCTTCCTCAATGTCCGCAAGGCAGGAGCCAATGCACATGGATTCTATAGGAATCCTATGAATTAACGTCGGCATCAAAATCAGATGCTGGCGTTCATGCATTCATGTTTGACTTGTGGAGTGGATGGGGTAGGTGGAAAGTAAATGTCACTCTGTGCCCTAGCTCCACCTGCCAATTCTACAAAAACCCACAAAGTGGTAAAGCATGTGTACATAAATGCGAAAACCGTCTGCACATGTTTCTTTACATTTCTTTGAATACTGCAAAAATGTCCCCTTGGTGGGTATGCAGTGATTTTATCGAGAGGAAAAACCAAGGAATACATTTTTAAAGAACCCCAAAAAAAATTACACATTTTTAAAAAAGTGTACACAGGTATTGGGGAATGGGAATAGTAGTTTTGGCAGTGGGGGAAAAGTATGAAAAACGGGAAGATTGGGGGAACCCATCCCCAAAAAACAACAAAAGTAACATTCTGCAACTAATCCAGAACAGGACTACAAAATTGCCCTTGGCCTCATGCCCTGGGATCGTATCTCTCTGGCTCTAAAATCCCTCCATTGGCTCCCAGTGGATGCAAGGATTAAATTCAAAACTCTCTGTACTGTCCCCAAGGCTTTCTGGGGCCTGGGTCCAAAATACCTTCAGCTATTCCTCCGCAAATACCTCGCCTCTCGAGCTCTTTGCTCTTCTACCTCTAACTCCCTCATTGTCAGTCTTTTTTCAAAGAAACGAGCTGGGGGTGCATCTCTGTCTTTGGCTGGGGCCTCCCTCTGGAACAGCCTCCCTGACTCTCTAAAACTTGAGGAGAACCATCTCCCGTCCCGGAAGCACCTCAAGACCTTCCTCTTTTCTTCTGCCTGCGCTCCCCGTATCCCCTGCTGATCTGTTCTCTCTTGGCACCATTCACCTGGCCACCCTCTGTCCTCCGGGCCCATGTATCTGCTCACCCTGCCACCCTCCCGCACTGCCTCCGGGCCACCCCTTGCACTGGGGTCTGTATCTGTACTCATACAGCCCCCTTTTTCTTCCTGCACTTATTAGACCTACCCTGTCTGCTGCCTTAAACCTAGCACTTGCCAATTGCTGTCTGCAATACCAGTTTGTTGCCTTTATTATTTATTTATTTATTTATTATTATTCGCACTTTACACTTCTCCCCACTTCCGTACACTTTTCACCTCCCCCTCTCCCATGCACTTGCGCGTTCTCACTGTCACTGGGTCTAGTAAGATTGTTGTTTTGTTCTTCCCTGTTCCCTTCCCTTGCCTTGTCGCGCTCTGAAACACTTGTGTACGAGCGCGATAGAAATAAAATATCAATATCAATATCAATATTTTTTCTCTCAATGTTTTGGATTCGTTAAAAATTCATCCTTTGTTTTTTTTCTCGATAAAATCACATGCAAGCCCCTTGGTGTTCTGGGCAGCTGGTAGTTTTGAGCACTCCAGTTTACTAGCAAATGTGCTCCAAATCAGAGTATGCTCGTCCTTTTTGCATAGACTTGCATAATAGCCTGGCACTTTTCCGTTTGCCACCAGTGGGTGAAGGGAGCGGTTGGGAGCAGTGTTCCTCTGCTTTAAAAAAAAAGTTTTACTGTTCCTTTCTTTTTATTTTAAAAAGAAACCGTTCCGGAATGGTTTATTTTTAAAATCGAAATGAAGGAAGAAGTTGACATTTTCACTACATTTAGCGGCACTGAACATTGCCTTAAACAGCAGGCGTGTGGCTTGGTTTACGTGTGGGAGGGGGCAGTGTTGGAGTTTGTCGGGAGCAGGGGCAGGCCAGCAGGTAACATAGTTCCACTACTTCTTTTCGTACTTTTTCGTCCACTGTTTGCCACACGTTTTCTGAAAATGTGATCCCAGGTACCGCACACACAGTTTGTTGTGAAAAATCCTGAATTCTCTTTTGTGACTGTGTGGCTTTCTTTTTAGGTGTCGGGCTTATTTTTATAGTTTGGCCATGTTCGCTTTTAGGCCTAGCTAGTTCAATGTTAATTATGTACCCGTTTTGATATTCGTGGTGACATAATGAAAGAAGCACTTTGTTACTACTCATTTCCTGTTCTGACCACCACAATCTGGTGAGGAAGTCTATGGGAGTTCGAAAACTAATGCGTTCTACCATCTCAGCAGAATATTTTCACTTAGTTCAATAAAAGGTATGAACTCTTGCAGTTTGTACAACATCATGCAATTCCGATGACACAAGACAAAGCAATATATCCTAGCACCGAAGTAAAAGAAGTTGCATTTCTATGCAGGCCGAGCCCCATGGTGAGCCGTGCCTTCTGCAGCCACGGGAACAGCGTGAAGCCCGCTCGCCTGCCTTGAAAACTAATCAGAGAAGCTCAAGTTGCTGGGGATTGTTTGCCGCCTTTGTAACTGTCCTTTTACAGTGTCAGACGGTGTGGCTTAATATGAGTGCCATCGATTTATTTTGCTCTTAGCTGACTTCTCACTTGTTTCCACCACAAAAACAGTTCAATTCACAGCCTGTGAAGTGGCAGAGATTGGATAAGGATATAATGTGATAGCTGATTCTGCCAGCTGGTCTCCTGGATCAGGGAGAAGCAGGGCACTTATGGACGGGCCTGGAAAAGGCAGCGATCACAAACACCTTCCTGTGGAGTTGAAAAGCTTGCATTTTGAGCTAAAGGAGGGGAGCCTTCGTCTCCATATTGTGGCAGTAAAATGGCACTGATTGGGGGAGCTCTGTCTTTTTAAACTTTATAAGAAACGTTCCCAAATCATCATGAACATTCTACAAATATTCAAAATCTAAGGTGCTCAAAAGTTTTGAAAACGATAGAGAACTCCATTGGTTTCTATTAGACCACCAGCATTCATCTGACATTCTGCCTGATTCACAAGGACTTGGTCCACACACATGATTGCAGAAATGCCCAAATCTGGAAAACCCACAGGTTGGGGCAGGGAAATTCTGTGCATCCTGGGCTCCTTTAATAGCTGAGCCTTTTATGCAGTCTCCCCAACACTTAGCTATACATTAGTTGCCATCATCCATGTAGGCGGTGTGCTGAGGCCTGCTGAAGTCAGTAGGTACCAGTCCTCCCTCAATTCAGCATGATGTGCCTTAATGCACCGGCCATGCTGCACTGCGAAAAGGTAGAACTAGAAATGTGTACCTCAAAAAAAGGGTAAATAGATTTTTGATACAGCACTGGCTCATGCCCATTAAGTTCAGTTGACAATGAACAACTCAGAAGCCAGTTTACATATTTGCTTTCAATTCTGAAGTTTGAAAACTGGATTAAGCTAAAATATCAAAGCGGTTGGATAAGCCGGTAAGATAGCTCAGCGGGTTGAGCGCTTGCTGCTGTGATCTGAGCGTGATCTGCAAGTCGCAGGTTCGAATCCTGACAAGCCAACTCAGCCTTTCATCCTTCTGAGGTCGATAAATGAGCACCAATTTTGGTTGGGTGGTATTGTATGTAAATATGTGCTCTGTAAAACGCTTTGGATTAAGGCGCTATATAAATAAAACATCATTATCATTATAACAGGTCCAAATCCTAGCAGAAAATATTATAAATTATTAAATCATAAACCTCAAACATCACTACTTTTCAAAACTGTATTACTAATCTCCTAATTAATAATTGGGTAAAAGGAACATATTAACAACACTTTTTTTTAGTTTGGCTATTAGGTGTCACTTGCAACACCTGTAGGCTGAAACTATTGCATTGGAGTACAGATAGGGAAAAATGGCATATGAAGAGGGGCACACAGCTTGTCGTTGTTTTTTGGTTATTTATCCACCCATTGACCTGGCCATGCTAATCCCTTTGGCCGTTCTCACCCACTTCCTGGCTCTCCCTGCCCAAAACACTTCTTCATGGGAACTCTTTCAGATCGCTTTAATGGATCTAGGTGAAGAAAATCGGATTTTTACTGAGAAGCCCAAAATATCGTTTTCTTTCTTTAAAACCATTTCACTGCATATATGTGTGTTTAATATTTGAATACTTTTCCATTCCGGTCCACATTCCTTTGTATTAATGTACATTAACTCTTCTTTCTTCTTTTTTATTGATGCATTTTACAGGTTCTTTCTCCAAATGATTGTGAAGCATATCTTGCATATGATTGTTTTTAACAAAGATTCTTAGGAGGGTATTTTCTCTTGATATTTATCACTTTAATCAATATTTTTATATAGCTTGGTTTTAGGTTTCTTAATTGCTTTTTTACTCTGTCCCCATATCTCCTTTTTTTGTCTCGCATTGTTTCATTGTCGATTGATTATTTGTAACTTGGTATGTAGTCTTTTTAAGGTAATAATTTCCCAGGGATGTTATCTTCCTTGTTGGGCTCATCGAGCGGAAAGGGTCTTGAGGATTTTTTTATAGGGAATAGTTTACCATTCATGGTAGGCAATTTTAAGTTAAGTTTTTTGCACTTGCACCTTATTGGGGATACATTTGTTGTCTACTTTACAGCCGTCCATGTATGCACGTTTTTTTGTTCCAGTGACATTGTTATTTTATCTATTTGTGAGATATATATATTTATTGACTTTCATTCTTTATCTATTTGACTGTCAAATTGTATTATGTTACGCAGTATATGAACCATACACTTAGGAACATATTTGTGCATCCATGGACGTAGAGCACTGTGCATTTTATCATTGCTGTTGTCTGGACATTTCTCTCCATTAAACTTTTTCCCTACCTTGCTGTTAAATATTATGCATTTTAACAACTGCTGCTATTGGACTAAGCACTTTACATTGTCTCAAGACTGCATTATTAAGTTCGATTTGTATTACACCTCGCACATGTATGCGTAAACTTAGACTTACATGACTATATATCTTTGTTTATTCAAGACCAACGTTGGACACTTAGAATGGCTATATTTTGTCTAGTGAACACATTATGTTGTGGGGCTGCTTGGACAGTGTTGAGGTAATGGCTGCTTCAGATGTTATAATATGGGCAGACCTACCAGACAGGGCTCATCATTTTTGGCGGTTGCCTTAGAATGGCATTATTTTTTGACTTTATTTAATTTTGGGTACCAGCCTTTGTTGACAGACATACCATTGGAAAACACACGTTTATTTTGAACGATGTGTATTTATATATATTTATATATTCTTTTTTTTTATATATATTTTTCCTTTGACACTCGTTATGTACCTGAGGCTTTCTTTTTGCCATTTTTCCTCCACAGTCCTCGCAGCCAGCACATCTGTGCAATTGTTGCTATATTCCTAATCATATAACATTTGGTTGATGTATTGACACTTATGATGTGTTTTTATTTTACTTAACACACTGCATGTTGAAGTGCCTTAAATGTTTTAAGATGGCTGCCATGTGTTCATCATTTTGTACCACCTCGTGAATGGGGACATTCTATGCACTTGTATCATAGAAGTTTTTAAAGCATATATAAGAAGTCCTTCTTCCATGAAACTCCCTACCTAAGTGAACAGGCGGTCAGTGTACCGCGAAACGTGTTGTTTTGTAACCAGGCTTTCCCTTTTTGCTGCACCTTTTTATTAATAAAGAAACATTTGTCCTGCCTGGATTTGCTGTCATGCCTTTTCCTTACTGAGACTGGATTTCGTTTCTCAGCTGCTCTTGGGAGTGCAACCCATCGAATTTTGCCCTGTCCTAGGGCTTTTTTTCTGTTTTTGAAAATATCACTGCGCCGTGGGATTCACGACGCTGGACTTTGCACTCATCCATTATATTTGAAGCGCACAATCTGTTTCCCTCTCGAATCCTGTGAAGGGCTTATTTGTTGCGCTCCGGACTGTCCATTTAGACTTCGTGTGGCGAGGCTGCGGAGTTACGGAGCACCACTACATCCTGCCTGTGTCTCAGACTGGTATTTCGCTGCATCGGAGGACCCGGTAAAGTGCCGGCTGCTCAGGTAGGACCATGTGGATGTTTTGTCTCTGCCTGTTTCTACTTGTGCCTAGCGCCCATTGGACTATCCGCACGGATATATTAGCACGTGTACTGCATTAGCGTTCGTGCTAAAAGAGCTAACACTGTTTAAAGTTGAAGGGGCTTTTCAAGCATCCAGGCGGCTCAGTGCATACTAACCATGGCATCACAACAAGAAAGGGAAAACCTGAGAAAAACACAAGCAGCTTCACTTTTTTGTGAGAAGCAACCTGCCAATAAACCTACACTACCAGTGCATACCCTGGATTTACCATCTAATAATGAAATTAGATTGCTTAAAGAATTAGAAAAATGTAGGCGTCGCGAGATCAGCAAGTGGTGGGAGGAACACTCCCTACAGAACTATATTGATGTTGGCCGCATTCTGAGAGGCCTGCGTATCCTTACCACACCGTCTTTTGAAGAACAGGATCCTGCTATGCTACAGGAATGGGGGCAATCCAGTAATACCTGCTCAGTCACATTTTTGAACATTTTGATCAAATATGCCCGTACGGATCGTCACAAGTTATTGGCTAAGATCCAGGACATTGAGGAGGAACTGGAAAAGCTCGATCCAAGTGAGGAGGGTAAGACCCTTCGTATTAGCATTGAAAATGGATACAAAGCATACGAGGAGGACATAAAACTACGTAAACAAAGGAAATTCTTCAGGGATAAACAAGACTATGAACAAGGAAGAGTACTGACCTTTGCAAAACGGTTTGATACTTTACGTCAGAAGCTCCCTAAACAAACAGCTAATACCACTGATGATATTCCTACTGATATATCCTCCTCTGATGTTGAAACTACTGAAAGTGAAGGTGAACAGCCCTCTAGAAAACTTCATTCTTTTTAGAGGAGATGAGACTGTTGGGTATGGAGGGAAGGTTAAACAGCGGCAAGAAAACCAGAGGACGAGGAAGAGGAAAAGCCTCAGGTCTAAGAGGCCGAAAAAAACAAGGCGGGGAAGGCGCAGCATCAACATCGAGCGCAGACAAAACAGGGCGACTAACACGCTCTGGAGTAAAGAAATAACCACATGACAATGAATCAATCGGATATGTCTATTATCAACTTGTCCACCCACCATCTTACCGCTGATGAAACCAATGTATTGCAAATGGGCCTCAACTTTTGCCCTACGACCAGATATGACTATGCTGAAACTCAGATTGACTTCGACAAATACATGCGTAAAGTTAGATTGTAAAAATTCTTTACCATGTATCCACCTAAATCTAAATCAAAATCTAATCTCCAGGGAGGCACTGATGTTTCTATTCACGATGCATTTACTTTAAGAGATTTGGAAGATCTAGAAACCGATGGGGATCGAGACATGGATGTTTGGGACCAAGAATCTGCCTCCATGTATGTTGACACAGCTTGGCCTGGCAAGACACAACTCAAAGCTAAATCACGCTTCAGCCCGGTATTTAATCCAGCGGGACATGTTGAGGCCTTTCAAGATTTGTTTGTTCAGGATTTTAAAAAAATCAGGAAGAAACGGGTGCCTCATAAAACTAATCTTACTGCATCACAACATTGCACTATTGAACGTTTGAGTGCCATGACGGACTGCATTATCAAACCATCAGATAAGGGCATGAATATCGTCCTCATGAATCGTGATGATTATATCAAAGAGGCCCATAGACAACTACTGAACAAGGACTGTTATGCTAAACTACTAAATGATCCATCTGGAACCATGAGTGACAAATTAGAGCACCTTTTACAGACATGGAAAGAGAAAGACCTGTTGGATGAGGACATTTGTTCTTATCTACATCCGAAGTTCCCAGTTATTCCGACTATTTACTTTCTGCCTAAAGTGCACAAGAGCCTTATAAGGCCTCCTGGCAGACCAATAGTCACCCTATGTGGTGCCTTGTTAGAAAATACTTCGAGATTCATTGATAAGTCTTTGGTGTCCTTTGTTACCACCTTGCCTTCTTATCTTCGTGACACCAAAGATTTTCTCAGTCGTATAGAAGGTATACCATGGGAATCTACTTTTCTATTAACAACACTTGATGTAGTCTCTCTCTACACGTCAATTAGACATACAGATGGTCTTAAAGCATGTAAACATTTCTTGCATACCAGATCTTTGAATTACCTCCAACATTCTCAAATGATATTGGAAATGATTTCGCTTTGTTTAACCAATAATTGTTTTCTTTTCAACAAGCAGTTATTCAGGCAACTACAAGGTACTGCTATGGGTTCTATATTTGCCCCGTCCTATGCTAATTTGTTGATGTGCTGGTGGGAGAAATTGTTGTTTGGGATCCTAGAAACTGTTACCACACATCCAAGATTGCCCTATGGCTTAGATACATAGATGATTTGTTTATCATTTGGGAAGGAACTAGTGCAGAATGGTTGGATTTTGTCACAGTACTCAATATCAATGACCTTAATCTGCAATTCACGGAGAGCCACAGCAAGACTGCTATCACATACTTGGATATTCTTGTTACTGTGGCTCAAGGTGAATTGACTACTAGTCTGTTTAGAAAACCTACTAGTTCTAATATCCCTCTTCACGCCAAGAGTTATCACCCTACAGCTTTAAAATGGAGTATCCCCTATGGGGAGTTCATTTGCATACGCAGAAATTGTTCTAAGATCGAAACTTTTGATTGCGAATGTACCCTCATGGCCAACAAATTTAAGCAACGGGGTTACCCCAAAAATGTGTTGGAGAGAGCCTTCCATAAAGCTAGAGCGATTGATCGTTCTCAACTTTTGTCAGCTGACAATCCTGAACACAGAACCACAGACAGCAGTGAGACACATCTTATCTTGACTTATGGTGAGGGTGCCCACATGATTCGACAAGTCATGCAACGTCATTGGCATATCCTTAAATCAGATGAGCATTTAAATACTATTTTGGGAGATCGCATTAATATTACTTTTCGCAGATCTACCTCGTTTAGGGATACCTTAGTTCCCAGCTTTATGGAGGCCTATTAACAATGCATTGACTGATGGTTGGTTAAACACCAAACCATGAGGCTTTCATAAGTGTTCCAAATGCAAAGCCTGCACTTATGCAGTCAACAAGACGTGTTATATACATCCTATCCTGGGTAATAATGTTCAAATCGCATCTAGAATCACTTGCAATACAGAATTTGTGGTCTATGTTTTGAATTGCCCTTGCAATATGTGGTATGTGGGCACTACAAGGGGTAAATTGAAGCTGAGAATGCAGCAACACATAAGAGCCATAAGAAATGTTGATCCCAACTATCCGATGGCTCTGCATTTTCAGTCTCAACATGAAGGTAAATTGAAGGGCTTTTCCTTCTTCGGTATTCGGACAGTGCCTAAATCACCCAGAGGTGGTAACCGGGAGTTACTGTTGAGACAACTGGAAACTAGGTCCATTCTCGATCTTGAAACAAAAAAACCCAGGGGCCACAATCTTGATGAAGAGTTATATACGTTTTTAGGTACCAATTAAGTATACTTCGTGAATTTTCTTGCACTTTTTTGCAATACTAGGTACCTGAAATGTTCAAGAGTGACCCCTAGTGTGTTTAATATTTGAATACTTTTCCATTCCGGTCCATGTATTAATGTACATTAACTCTTCTTTCTTCTTTTTTATTGATGCATCTTACAGGTTCTTTCTCCAAATGATTGTGAAGCATATCTTGCATATGATTGTTTTTAACAAAGATTCTTAGGAGGGTATTTTCTATTGATATTTATCACTTTGATCAATATTTTTATGCGCAGGGGACCAGGTTGTTCCGACAACAAACTCCCATCTCTCCTGCAAACTTGTAATAACAAATTAAAACTTGTTCCGGTGTAGAGTCGTCAAAAGTAAACTTACACAATATTCACCGTCTCCATTGTCTTCGTTATAACCCAGACAGCGAGGTACTTGCAGCAAAGAATCTTCTTCAACTGATACTACATGTGTTTTACAAACATTTTGAATACATAACCTTATCAAATGGTATTTTTCCCACACTTGCACTCCCTGCATTCTTGCTGAATTTTTCCCTTTCGCTCAAGGTCAAAAAACAATTGACCCTTATGGGTTTCAGTTGGATGCGTGGGCCTACTGAGCTCACAATCACAAAAGCAAAGCAAGTGACCTTTGCTCAGAATGCAAATACATTCTGACTTTTCAACAACATGTCTCCACGCATTCATGAGAAGTGGTACTCCCATAAACTTGCAAACTCGCTCTTTCCATCAAACACTGCAGGTGGCTCCCTCAGATTTCAAACTCTACGACGCTATTTACCGTATTACTTAGATGACAAGAAAACACTGCTTTTTGCCTTCCTGCTCCACATCCCATCCCAGCTTCATTAACCCTCACCTTCCGATACAATATTTCATATGTTTAACAAGTGCATTGTTGTGTTGTTTTATTTGTGTTACCGGCGATGTCCGCGTACATTAAAACACGAATAAAACATGGCGGGCGCAGTGACATAATCTGATGCACTTCACGCCGCTCAACACCAATCAGTGAATGCGCCACATGTCCGCGAACATGACGCTACAGATTAGCCAATCGGTATCTTGTCCCCGGAGCGAACAGGAAAGTGTGTCCACGGAGCGGACATAGATATCACTAATTTTTTCAGATGTACTTTTTGGTCGTTTTAAAGAAAAGTACTGGATGGATTGGCACCAAATTTACAAACGCACGCTTTCAGGATCAAGCTCCTACTCCTGCTGCAAATTTGGTGAAAATCCGTCCAGCCGTTTGGACTGTACACGTGCGCAAACTTTTTCCCCCATTCAGTCTATGGGAAAAAAAGATGTTTTGGGAGCCCCCCTATAACTTTTCCCCCCTTGACCAAACATCACCAAACTTTGCAAAAAACTTCAGAGTGGCCCATATACTTTTTTTGATGAGGATTCGTCCAGGATTCGACCAGGGTGAGCGGAATTATAAGCCGCCCAAAAAGTGTTCTTCCTATGGAAACAGCAACTTAACCATAACTACACGGCCACTACCGTACCATATATATAATGGGAGTAGAAGCACCGCAGCTCTCTCCATACCTCCTGCATTTATCACCTTAGCCCATCCCCCCACATATATATCCGGTAAAATGCGGCTTAAAAATGCAATATTATAATAGTGATAGTCTGTGCAATAATGGGGTGATACCACTTTAATGAAGTCTTACCGTCAAAACGTCCACTTGAAGTACCTTCCAGTGTTTTTTCAAAGAGGTTTTCAGAAATTAATGACTTAATTGGAGTTGTAAACCCCCTACTGGTGTAATGAAAATGCCTTAACCAGGTCTGCCTTCATCCACCCGAATTATAAGCACTATGCGTGTCCTTCACTGAAGTCCTGTTAAAAACAGCATTGGCAAAGCCAACAGCTTTGCCTTGTGCATAAGTATTAGGTATTTGCCAAGCACTGCTATTATATGCCCCAAGTATCCACATCATTTTGCACCTGCTACCATCGATAGACATTTATTACCGCTACGGCTGTGCCTGGCAAGTGCCTTTCCCATGCCTACACAAAAGCTCAAACTGTTTGCATTGCCAATGCTTGTTTTAGTTTTGATTTAAAGTGTATCCTGTTAAATGCTTTACTGTTGTTTATCAGAAGTCATCAAAGCGTTCAGGAAACTAAGAGGCAGTAACAAAAGCTGTAACCTATAATGTTAGTCGTATGATTAGCTGAACAGATATCAGGGAACTTGTGTATGCCTTTTCACAACGTATTCGAGTGAAGAGAATGTGCTCTGAAAATATGGAAGGTTTTTGTGGCTCAGCTCTTGTGCAGCCGATTGTCCTCGAAATCTGTGCCCCGAGTATTCTCCTTAAGGAGTAAAGCCACACATATTTTGATCCACGGGAAGGAGCAGTGAAATGGTTTCATCTTCCCACCAGTGGCATGTCCAGGGAGTGGCCTGGGGTGGCACGTGCTACTCCTGGAATCTGATTGGCCACCGCAGGTGCCACCCCATTATCCTAAACGATGATCATTGTGTGTGTGCACTCGTACTTCATGCCACCCCTGCATAGTCAGTCCCCCACTTGGCCCACCCCAGTCAATAGTCTGGGCATGCCACTGCTTCCCACAAGTCTCTGAATGCATAGAAACAAGTGCGTTTTCTCTCCGCCATTCATAAACTGTGTAAGGAAGTGAGAAAATGGAGGCAAATGCCTTTCTTTTCCCCCTCACCTGCTACCTGGTGCTGCTACCTCCTCACCCCACACCTCTACCTTCCCAGGGGAAACACTTATTTCGCAAATGGTGTTAACTGGGTTCTGTGCCAGGTATGGGGTAGGGCAGGATAAAAATGGCGAACTGTTTGATATCAGCCACAAAGTTACTATGCATCCATCTGGCAGCAATGGCCTCCATTAATGGCTGGATCTCCAAGGATATGCGAGGGGGCACTCAGTAAGGCTGCTCTCTCTCCCTCTCTCTCTTCCCTGACGTTTTCCTTAGAGCCACTTGCGACCTGTATTTGTAAGGCTTACATTGACGCAAGAAGGTACATAATGTAAATCAGTGGTGTAGACCAGCAATCCTACGTTAAAATGCCATTTTCAAAGTGTGTTCGAGTCGGCCACTTAAAATATATGCATGCATCTCCGCATGCAGTGAATTTCCATGGTGGCGGACATGTTAGCGTTCTAATGGATGCCACCTGTTTTGTTACCCCAGTTGGAATCCATAGGGATTCATGTTTATGCTTGTCGTAAAGTGTTACCAGAAAACTCAACAGCCGTCGCACACGGAGCGGTGATAGTGTAGTACAGGCACCTGAGAAACACCACACCGCTTCAAAGTACATGCACCTGAGAAGCACCACACCGCTTCAAAGCAAGAGTCGTAGTCTGCCCAACATTCACAATCACCTTTAGGAATCTTCTATGGATGGACCTCGGGTATTTCCTGTAAGCACGCCAACCACTTCAGCAGGACTTTTGGCAAGAAGTGGGACTGAGGAAACAAGAAAGGCCCCTTTTATTGTCTGATCTATTGAACTTGGTTGGTCCCTTTGCACTCCACCTAACCCTGAGAAGAATAGACCTACCATGTGGGCAGTTCTGGCTGGCAGCAACACTTCTGGAGGAAATCCTTGGTCAGCAAAGAGGACTTTCTGGGATTCAGAAGGACACAGATCAATCCTGGATCAAAGCTGTGAAAAGGGGAAACCGCAGAGACCTAGAAAAGGAAAATAACGTCTCTTTGTAGAAAACGAGACAAACGAATTGGTAAAAGAATGATTATGGAATCCAAATATAAGGTAAGACTCTGGAGACATGTTACTCCCAGCAAAGAGGAAACACTTTTCAGACACACCCACACCACATTTGCTCTGTGAGGTGTCAAACGCTCTGGGGGAGAAAAAGATGGAGGGTCAGCAAGAGAACAGGAAGCCACGTATATCAGAAGCTGTGACAAAGCAGAGCAAGTGGTTCCATGTAATAATGTCCTCGCAAAAATGTCTCCGGACAAAAATGTAGCAGTTTTTGGCCGAGACATTGTTACATTGAACATGCGGGGGACATCCCTTTCACTACAGGGGGAGCAGGGGACATCCCTGCAACCCGTCCCTATACCTAATGTCACCATATATAATGGTCGCCAATGGCTTTTCTCTGGTGACATTATGTGTGGAGATATTATGTTTGGGGACATTATTACCTGATACGAGCAAGTAAGGAATGCAGAGAAAGATGCCGGGACGTCAATGGCAGTGATCGGGTATGCCAGGAGCGGTCACTGGAATCAACGTGCTGCCAAGACTCACAGGTAAGGAAAACCGATAAAGGAGGGCAAGAGGGGTCTTTGGCTTGGGAGCACGTGTGGGCAGGCTAGCTGGCTGGTTTCCACACCATAGAGGTGCCAGTGGTGATGGTGTAGGGCTGTGGTGTGGCACAGGCCTCAGAGTTGGGAGTGAGTGTGGCGCAAGGCATGAACGGTCGCTCCCAGAGGTCCTTTGAGCCGGTCAGGCAGTTGCCACATGAGCGGCAATCCAGTCATGGTGCCGCTGGTCAGCCTGTGCACCGGTGTGTGCACCTGACAACCATCTACATGCATGACGGCTGGCATTAATGGTTGTTTTGTGCACTGGGTGTAACAAAACAAAAGGACCCGCGAGTGCCAGGATTTATATGCCTTTTTTTTACAGCCAATTCCAAATAATTAAATTGACATAGAACACACCCTGCTGCATATGAATGCGCCACAATTGATGTTCAGTGATTCCAGAACTGTAGTTTATTGACACATTCAGTTCTAGAAATGTCTTAAAAAACTGCCCTCTAGAACGGACTGTGGCAATAAACTACATTTCTGGAATCACCGAACATCAAGTGTGGCGCATTCATATGCAGGAGGGTGTGTTCTATGTCAATTGCATTTTAGAGGTGGGGTCCTGGACCTCTATCTCTCCAGCAAGTGCGACACAGTCATTACTATCAAACACATTTTTTTGGGTTGCGGTGTGTCACGAGTTGGCGTAAACTAACCCCCATTTTTCTACTTACAAATAATTAAAATTGCAGGGAGTGGACTGCTGACACGCAAGTGTTATTTGCCTCAGTGCTTACCATGTAATGTTCACGACATAAAAATGTTTACAGCCAAAGTAGTGGTTTCCGTTTACTCCAGTGACATCCTTCTATTCATAAAACACCCTTCTCGGAATCTATGTTCCATTATGAAAGAAGTGAAGGAATTTTGGAGTTACTCAGCCAGTTGAGTAAACCAAAGCAAATCAGAGGTTTTCTCCTTGACCAGTGCAACTGAATAATCAAGAGAAATACATTGATTTGAGTGGTGTTAGGATTCAAAATAGCACCTAGCGATCACGAACAAAAGGGACGAGGATCTGCTGTTATGCATCAACTTTGGAGGGTGAGCAAGCTCGACAAACTGTGTGATAAATGGATTAGACTCCATTATCAATAATTGGGCAAATCTCCTTGATTACGATAGTAGTTCTGCCCATATTCTTGTATCTATTTCTGACTGCCCCATAACCCTTATTTCACTGACTTTCGCTCTCTGATAATATGTGCCAGAAAACAAGTTAGGGTGGAATCGAGGACGCTCACAGTGCCCTATGACAGTGGAAGCCTACTTGTCCCTGACCGGCAGAGGCAATATTGGGCTGGCTCAAGGTATTTGTCTCAAGAGTCCTGACCAGCGGTAAGGTCTTGTAGTTAAATCCATTGCCATTCCAGCTGTGCTTACATTGGTGGAGGTGAGTAGAGTACAGGCTGATAGAGCTGAGGTGAACACTGTAAGCTGCGTGTCAGACCTGGACAAGAGTAGTGTCAAAGGTAGGGGGACAAGCCCGTTCTCCTGCTGCTGCAGTTAAAGGGAGAACCTGGCCTAATTGTTTCCTTTAATCTCTCTTCTCCTCCAGTGTAAATTGTGTTTTACCTTTTTGGTTGAAGGTCCCTACGGCGGCTAGTATGATGGGCCGATATAACCTCTATAAATATGTCTTTGTTACAGACATTTCTCGTGCCCCCATTTACCAATACTTCCCAGCCTTCTGCTGCATATGTAACCTACCTGCAATCTACCTGATTTTGTTTTTTCAGCCCTGTACTGCATATGGAACTTGCCTGTAACATCTGGCTACATATTGTAATACCATATCCACTGTAACTAGCGCCTAGGTGCCTCAGAGCTTTGTGCGCCGCTGTAAATGCACACAAAAAGATAATAATCATCGTTCCCTGTCTCCCCCCTCTGGACCTAATGATTGCAGCAGGAGTGGGGATGGGGGGGGTGGTAGACTATTCTCAATTAAGAATACTGCGGTTACCAGAAGGGATGGTGGCCAGTGGTGAGATTCCAGGGAGAGAGCTGAATGGCCTTATATATGTAAACACACCAAGAATGGCTCCCTTATGCTTAAGCTGGGACACTTTGAATGTATGCATTGAGTTTATCAGATACACTTAATTTACAGACGTTTCTGATCCATGCTATAGATGCATCACCATAATGCAGGCTTTCTGCATCTCACATGGCAGTGGCACACGCTGCACAATGCTAGCTAGAGACGTGCAGGGGTAATAAAGAAAACACTAACCTGAGAATGGCTGTCACCACGTCGGGGAAACGCAGCCTTCCTACCTCGTTGGTATTCACATTAAACATACAAAAGGAAGGTAAACATGAAGAGCCTAAGTCACATTTTCTAATGTTAAAGCCTCATTGGAAATCTCTCTGTGAATAAGGGCCTAAGCGTCATCACTCTTAAACAGAAAGACCTAAACATCATTGGAAAAGTACAGCAGACAATCCGTGTACAGTCTTTACACTGGATTCCTCTTACTACAGTGTACTGTTCGTGCTATTACTCTTTTAGCATTCTAAGCCCAACTTGTACAAGTTTCTGTCCTAAACATTCACTTCAATGCTGGACATTTGTCAGGGGCAACAGTTCCACTTTTGTGTGCGGTACATAAGACCCGGCGATGTGTTGAAATATTTTCTCTCCTAGTCTCTCTGTCAAGCCCTGTTGAATAAGGACACTTTTAGGATAGGATAATAATCTTGTAAATAGATCTGTACTGTCTCAGTTTCCTTGGGACTAAGATCAAATATTTAATAACATACCTTGTGTCCACCTTGGGGAATATATCCACTGCCTCCAGGCAACCTTCATTCGTTGCTATGACTGGTTTCCTTGATATAGGTAAAGTATGTCAGTAAAGATGCAATATGTAATACAATTTCATCAAGTTCTTCCTTGCACATATATTTACTTAGCCTTGCTGAGTCGGAGTAATGGCATTTTTATGAGTAAGTGGCAACATTACATGCTTGTTATCAGTCAACATTATGTGCAAAGCCAGCATGGTCAGTTGGTAGAGTCATCAGTTAGAATTATGCCAATTCACATTTTCATTCTACTTAGCATCACACAGTCAGAGAGATGGCATGTCTCTTGGTAGGTAACAGATATCCTTACTCATTATCAGTCAAATTGTATGCAGTACCAGAATGATCAGCCGGATGAGACATCAGTTGGCGTTATGTCCTTCCAAATTTTAATTCAAGCAAGTAATATGACTTTTAGTTAGAAAAATACATTTTTGTTCTAATTTAAGTAATCTATTGTTGATCTGATCTTGTGGCATCCCCTTGATTTGTTTGAAAATTGTCTACTCAAAATCATTATAGGTATGCCCTTTGTCAATTAAATGTTTGACCATGGGTGCTTGTTCCACTTTTAATGCAACTCCGGTGCTCAATCATCCTGGTTTTACATTTTCTATTTGTTTTTCCAATATACATACAGGGACAGGGACACCTAATCAAATATATGACATTGGGCCTCATTACGACCCGGGCTGTAAGGGATTACTGGTACCGGTAAGGGCACCGGTGCCAGTAATCCCTTACTGCCCTATTCCGAGGTCCCTTTGCGGGTCCTCCCTTAACGGCTGGTAAAACCAGATGTTAAGGACGGGACCTGCAAAGGGACTTTAGAGGTAATAACGGTAACGCAATTTGCGGTACCATTAATACCGCCTTCCCCATTCCCATTGAGCCCTATGGGGGTTAAAATGGGATTGGGGAAGGGCCATGGTGAATGGGGAATTACCGCCCCCGCCAACCTTGGAATGGGGCGGTAATTGCTCCATTCACCATGGCAGAATCAGTAAGATTTTGCAGACAACCCTCCCGGCTCTTAATGATGCACATTGTCAGTATTACAATTTGTATGTTCGTTAATGGTCCATTCTCATGCTAAACCCAAATCAGCGGTCATGTTTTTTTTTGTAAGAGTGCACATGACACAATTCCTGCAAGGGTAATGACCTATTACCCAGGGCAAACCCCACAACATTCTTTGTTGGGATACCATGTTCCCACATCCAACATCATTTTTCATAACCATATTCCGAATGGTGGTGCTTTTTTTAAAGGCTACCAAAGGTTTGTCAATATCTTTTTTCATAACTTTGTTCCAATTCTTATTAATAATCCCCTTAATTTTATAAGAGAGATTACTTAACGTATTGACAAATACCAATGGACTTTCATTTATGTCTTTTCTCTCCTTATCTTCGCGTTCTAATAAACCCTCTCTGTAAATATTTAAGGCTCTTTTAGCCGCTCTCTTGACTAGTCGATGTGGGAAACCACAGGGAACCAGTTTGTCCATCAGTATATTCGCTCCATTTTCATATGATTCATTGGTGCTGCTGTTGCGTTTAAGATCGAAAAACTGCCCAACAGGGAGGTTAACTTTCACGTGTTGTGTATGGTGGCTCCGTTAGTGCAACAAGGCCTTTTTGTCAGTGGTTTTGGTATAAGGCCTCACAAGACGTTCTCCCTGATGATGATAGATCATAATGTCAAGATAATTAACTTGACTGTTACTCAGGCTAGCCGTAAATTTGAGATATCTATTCTGTTCCTTGAGCCATTTGGCAAAATTGCATATAATTTATTTATTTATTTATTTAATGTGTTGCAGTTTAACTAATAAACTTTACACATGAGTAACAACATAGTGCATTTATAAAATTAAGATTACACAACTAAAATTTAACATTCTTAGTAAAATATCTATAGATAAATAAATAGATGATGAATAATTAAGTCTATCTATCTATCTAGACTAGACACAATCAATCATACTAATACCTCATACTTAGTTCTAACAAATACCTAAAACCCAATAACCTAAAGGATCTATAAAACAACCAGTATCATCCTACAGCAGCCCTATGGGAATTACATCAGAGTTTCACCATAATTGACAATATTAACAATGTACCGGGGAATGGTTAACAAATTAAAATACATGCTTACGGAATACAGCATAGGCAAATAATTCTAACCCAGGCACAGTAGAGCATAAAAGGACCGGGAGCAGCCAAGAACGCCTTGGATCAGGACCTAAAGTTGGCAGTTTAGAATTCATATTCACAGAAATCACAATATACAGATGCATCTGGCCTAAACACCATCGTGCATGATAGAATCAAACACACCCGTAGTCGCCCTACATCAGACCCTGCAAGAAGCACATCGAAACTCACCAGGATACAGAAGACTAAAAGTATTTAAAAGAGCGGATAGGAGTTGGAGTTCTTACTTACAGGATACACACTTACATAGTCTCATATGGCCAAAAGGAGATACTAGTAAAGATGTAAAAAAGAGTCCGAACTCCATACCAAGGTGGAGATAATGCCACTTATTCAAATCCTGATACCCAACTTTCCCTCTATGACCAGCCAGATGTTGTATAAAGCAGTGAAAATATGAATATTTTCAGCATTTATACAGTGATGCCAAAATAATGACTTAAGGATTGTAGCAGAGTCATGCGAATATTTTCCCATATGTTGATGTATTATATTTGTCATACTTCTGCATTGGGTCAAAACATGGCTTGCAGTCTCAGGTACATTATTGATTTTGCACAATCTGCAGGTCCTTGATGTCGATAGCAATCGGTCTCTCCTGCCCGTGACCCAAAGGGTCGGGAGTTGGTCCAGTCTTAGAAGGAGTACAAAACGTCGCAATCTTCTGCCCGGACACAAATTAAGGTATTCTTGCGGTCTCATATAAGTATACAGCCTGAATTTAACAAATTCATAACTTTTCAGTGAACTAAGGTGGGCAAAATTTTCCAACCAATCCCACATATCTATTCGCTTGTCCAAGGCTCTCTGGACTTGCCGGGTGTACTCCCCTTCACAATGAGTCCATCCTATGTCAGCGAGATGTTTTAACATTATAGCAGCGGGAGATAGTGTGTTTTGTTTTATATATAATTCCCTGTCTACAGCAGTCAATATGGCATTTGATGTACCACAACGCATTTTGATAAAAAACCCTAGTCTCTTTTTCATCACAGTAGCTTTTAGTGATGGTATGCCCAGTTCTAGACGCAAAATGGCCATTGGAATTCCTGGGGGCAACCCCAAGACCCTCCGCCAAAATTTACCTTCTAGGACTTGTAGCCAACTGAGATCTAGGTCAAACAAAGCCTCTAGACCATAGGTTATCATGGGAGTGAAAACCTGCACATATAGTTGGCGGGTGCCCCATAGAGTGAAACCTCCTTGCTTGTTCGTAAAATTCGCGACCAGCGATGTAACCTGAGCTGCTCGCGTCGTCCGAATATGTTTACACATGGCATAGTCACCGCTCACTTCGAAATCGATACCCATATATCGATAATGAGGGGCGTAGGGAATTATGTTCTTACCCACCATAAGGCTTACACGTGATACTCTTTTGTTGGTGAAGCGCAATACCTTAGTCTTATCTAAGTTGATGATTAGGCCATTTTGTTTCACATAATCCCACAAAGCAGTAGCCGATCTGCGTAGGCCACTGATTGTGTGATCAAAAATGACCAAATCATCTGCGTAGGCCAGAACAGTGCATGCCAATTCCCCTATTTTAGGTGGACAATTAGAAGCGGCCTTGATGGCCACTGGTATGTCATAGACATACAAGTTATAAACCAAGGGGGCCGTGACACAACCCTGTTTCACCCCCCTGTTCTGGAGCACTTTGTCTGTCAGGTGTCCTTCCTGATCTAGTTTCAGTCTGACTGACGTATTGTGGTGGAGCAATTTAAGGTAGTACAGGATGCCTGCGGGGCACCCCAGCGCGTTAAGTTTAGTCCACAAGAGATCCCTAGGGATGGTGTCAAAAGCTGCTTTAAAATCAATATATAAAGCATATAAAGGTGGTGCACCTTTGCTGCGCGCTTTGGTTCTCAACAGGTTCATGACCATTAAATTGTGACTCGTTGAGTAACCTTTCCTGAATCCGCACTGGAAAATGGACAGAATGTTTGCCCTTTCTGCCCATGATTGTAATTCATCAAGCAGTAATGAGGCAAACAGTTTACCCGTTGTATCCAGCATGGAGAGAAGCCGATAATTAATGGGATCTAGGCGATTACCTTTTTTAAATACAGGTATCAGTATTGCAGTTTGCCATGAACTTGGAATTTGCCCCTGTGCCATTATCTTTTTGAATAGTATTGCTAATAAACTAGCCCAAAACTCGGGTTGTTTTCTCATAACTATATTAGCTAGGCCATTCGGTCCAGGGGCTCTGGACGATTTAAGCATCTTTATCTTAGAGATTATGGCCATATAAGAGATATCAAAAGCCAGAAGGGGGGCCAGGGTTATCTGAGGGCCCAGTTTGTCATAAGATGATTTTGAATTTCGGGCAAGTAAAAACTCAACCCATGACTCAGCTTTAATTGGATTAACCATTTGGTTCTTCTGAGTCTCCCTAGTTTCTCCCAGAAGTGCCCATATACTACGGGTGTCTTTAGAACAGATCGTATGGACTAATCTCTGGTGAGCCCGGGTACTAGCAATCGATTTAATATTTTTAATAATAGATCGATATTTATTTTTGATTTTCCTCGCTGCAACTCGTAATACATCCGACGGTCCAAGCTTTTTTTTACTCATACGTAATTCCCGTCTCAAATCCCTTTTAGCATCTCTGATCTTATTGTTATAGGAGCAGGGGCCACCCTCCGGTCTATGCATGCTAATGGACGGGACCAAGGCATGTGTATGAGAGAAGGTTTTTATCCAATTCTCAATGGATTCAATAGACATGGAATGGAAACTAGGTAGATTTAACCGTTTATCCAATTCGAGTGCCAATGCAGCCTGATTAATATTTTTAGCCGACCATCTAATACACGAGCCTGATTTGTTCGCATAAACTGTGCCCATATTGCACTTATCAGGAGCACTCAGTTGTAAATTTAGTGTGCAGTGGAGAGCTGAATGATCACTCCATTTGTTTGGGGATACGAACATATCTTCTACCAAAAGCAGCATATTAGGGCACATGAAAATGTAATCCAGGGTACTACAATATAGCCCATTGGACCAAGTGTGTTTCCCTGGAAAATCACTATTCGTGTATCCATTCAGCATTTCCAAATCCCATTCGCTGAACAGCCTACTCCAACGGGGTCCCTCCCTGTCTGTTTTATTATGCGTTAATAGATGTTTCTCTCTTAACTTGGGATTTGCATATAATGAACACTTCGTCTATATACATGAGCCAGCAAAACACCTTTTCTTGGAAAGGATTGAGTCTGGAATAGGTGATAGTTTCTTCAAACATGTTGACATAGAGGTTAGCTAACTTGGGGGCCATAGCAGCCCCCATAGCTGTGCCCTCCACTTGTTTATAAAATTGGCCCATACATTGAAAGAAATTGTTGGTTAAAGCAACCTTGGCGCACCATCTAATGAAGGAGTTTGGTACAGGGTGATCATCACTTCTCTTTAATAAGCTTTCTTCTACTACAAGTGTTGCCTGTTGGGGGATGTTTGTGTATAATGATTGTAGGTCTAAGCACATCATGAAGTTTTCACCAGGATCGAAAGTGAGACCCCCGAGTTTATTAATGGCATCTTTGATATCCTTGATATAACTTTTCATTTCTCCTATAAAAGGTCTAAGGTAATAATCAACATACTTAGAGAGAGGTTACAGAACTGAATTTATTTTCGATACAATGGATCTGCCTGAGGATTTCTCTAGACTTTTATTAATCTTTGGGAGGATGTAAAAGACGGGTACTCTCCCATTCTCTTTCATCAAATATTCTCCTTCTTGTTTACTTATAAGTTGCATTTCCACTGCCCATCTCACTTTGATTTTAATCATGGCCAGTAGACTTCCACTGGGATAATTATACATTTTTTGGTAGCTGTTAGTGTCAGATAAGTCTCAGACATTCTTCAATGTAATCACTCATATTCATGACCACTATTGCCCCACCTTTGTCCACTTGGCGAATCACCACCTATTTACTAGAACCCAAGGCCTTTAGGGTAATCTGTTATTCCTTGCTTACATTGGAATGTCTAGGCATGCCCTTGCATTCCAACAGACATATTACTTCCATTAATTTTTGTTCGAACACCATAGGTTTGGGTGAGTGGGAATTGTATGGACCACAGAAAACGGATGGATTTCGTAGTCCACTGTGATTGTCTGATTCACCGAATATCTGATTCTTGAAAAACCCTCTGAAATGTACTTTTCTCATGAACTTATTAAACTCTATCCTGAATTCAAAGAGATTATGGTATTTAGATATTACAAAATTGAGGCCCTTGTTTAAGGTTTTCTCTTCTCTCTCAGTGAGGACGACTTGGGACAAAATAGCTACCAACCTCTGTGGCTGCGGCGCTGCATCCGCTCTGGTGCCCACTCTCTCTGGTTGCTGCCATTGTCTAAAAAAGGTTGTCGTTGTCCGTTCCTTGTAGGAAAGTTTCCTCTTGACCCTCTTCCTCGCTTAGGGCGATTGTCTCCCTTGTTATCAAAACCACTGGTACCTTGTCTGTTGGAATCATCATTATCACCAGAATCACCCCCACCACTCGAGCTGTACGAAGTATTGCGGAAACGTATTCTCCGGTTCTGTTTCGGTCCTGCTCTTGTATCACCAAACCTATAATCCTTAACATAAGGAAAGGCCTTTTCGTGTGAGAGGTTTTGTACATCTTTTTTCATCCTTTTAACCCTTTCTTTTATGGTCTCTGTTTTAAATTCTTGCATATCTTTTAGATGCTTATCCATTCCGCATTCAAATGCCTCTATATCAAATTTATTTTTAATTTCTTCCTGTAGAGTGTTAATATCAATCTCTATTTTCTTTGCTGTCCCTTGTGCTGTCTCTATAATGAGAATAAGCCTTTCCCAGCCACATTTATTTGCTATGTAGCTCTACTTCAATTGCAACTGGCTATTGGTGAGAAAAAGCCTTGGTTCATTTCGTACCATCAAGCCTTGTGGTAATGCTTGATTTTTTTAAATACTCTAACATGATAATCACATGTAACTCTGTATGTATCAAGCATTTCCTTATTTGTATTAACTCATCCCATTGATCATCTTTAGCCAATAAGTCTAGATTACTGTCAAGACCTGCAATGGGTACAGAACTGATGAATTTTAGTACATACTCATCATTGTATGCCCAGACATTTGTCGGAATATGAAGCCATGGTTTTACCTCTCAGTTTAGCAGGCCACAAAACTATTTGTCTAGGATTCAAAAGGACAATAGAGGGCAAGCCACCGAGACTAAAAGTCTCCAAAGTACACTAATCTCAGAACAGCTGGCCCCACGTCGGGGAAACACAGCCTTCCTACCTCGTGGGTATTCATATTAAACATAAACAAGAACATTTCATTTTGTGGTGTAGCCTCCTCCTTAATGGGTCTTTTTGAGTACAGCAACATTGTTTATCGGGGGCTACAAAAGGTTTGTAAGGCCACCAGTCATGCTTATGAGATGCCATGTGGCTATGGCTTGGTCCTGGGTTCCACTCTCTTGTCTATAGAACAGGTTTTACCACATTGCAGGTTGCCATGGGCAAGAATAGCATATGCTGAATTGATTGTCCCACCATGAAAGCCCAATGATGCTTTGGCCTGTTACGAGTTTTACCTGATCAACATCGACAGTGGCTGCTAAGAAAGCATTTCACAGACAAATCCACAGTAAACAAACATTTTGTCATGCATGTGATTGGACCACTATTTTGCAGGCTGTGTTGGTGACTAGAAAGGTCTTTTAGATTACACTGCTAAAAAGCAAACTGATTGCGTTAAAAAGCCAGATTACGGTTGTGCCATGGGTGGAGATGGAAATAGAGCTAAAACACAAGAGGTCTCACGATGCACCTCCCAAAAACGTTCAAAATCATGTACTAATTTCAACAAGTAATAATTGCATGATTGATTTAACAAACCAGGTAATCATCCTATATTATGTGTTTGAAATCTAATACAAATTATAATAATACAATTCTATCACAAGAAACAAGTAATCAACCACTTAAAAGCTCATGTTCTGTTTGTCATATAAGTTATCAATCAAAGAAAATAAGTAATCAGCCAACACGCGCTTCGATCTTTGCTCTTCCTCAGGGCTGTTACAGACTAGTACAAGATCTGCCCCTTCGGATTCTGAATTTGTATTCTTCACTGACCTGCAGTGTTGTCTTTTGGACAAATTTCAATGCTGCCAGCAAAAGAGCATTTCCCTGTTGTGAGGGGTGTTCGCAACTGGCTTTGATGCGACAAGGCAGTTTAGTAGATGCACAGTTTCGCTCAGATTCCGGGTCTGATAATGAAGGAGAAAACAGTGGTGTGGAAGGTTACCCAGAGCAGTGCGAGTAGTTCCGATTTTTTCAAAACCTCCCACCCATCCCTGTTTTTGTTACAGTTAATACCACTACGGCAGTGCCTGGCAAATGTATTTCTCATTCCTACACAAAAGCCCAAACTGTTGGCATTGCCAATGCTTGTTTTTGTCTTAGTCCGACCCTGCAACCTGGAAACGCAAGTGATTTGGAGGATGGACATCAGAAAGTGGGGGTTTCTCTCAGCATTACAGAACTTAGCATAGCTTCATTTCCCGCATTGCTACTTCCTCTCCAAGAGACAAGGAAAAAGAAAACAAACATCCGGCCTGGAAAGAGTATCTAGAACAGGCAGAATGAGCGAATGAGAACCTGCAACAAATAGGGTCTGCGTGTGAGGGGAGAAAGATATGGAAGAAAGCAGCAAGTTGTTAATGAGGCATGAGAGAACGAAATCAACAGAGCAAAAACCTATTGTCAGCAGAAGTGCTACTTAAAATGGAGAAAAAAAAACACTTGCACGTGTACAAAATATAAAGTGATTAGGCTTCCAGTCCCTAAATATTTGATGTGCCATTCGACACTATGAACACCAATGACTGGTTGTTGTGTAACCTGCACAGTGTCTCATGAGGTCACCAGGCCGGTTTGCACTGATAAAGTCGTCCCTGGAAAAAGTCGCCAGTTGGTGACATTTCCCCAAATTGGCACCCCCACGAAAATCAAGCACTTTCCCCAAATGTTCTAGGACTGGAGTTACAATAGAAAATCATACTAGTCTTAGAATATCGGTGGGAAAGCTTTTAGGGGTGCAGGGAAAAAAGTCACCTTCTGGGCGACTCTTTCCCAGGGGACATTTTCACATAGAACCCCCAAGTCTAGTGTCAAGAAATTCAAAGAGACCGGTCCAAGACGGGCGCCTCCCTCTGCTCAGTCGCCTTTGGGAAACACATATGAACATATACAGGCAAACATGTAACATACAATGGGTTACCAGTGATTGTGAACAACAGGAAAGAAACAGACACATGGGATTCCTAATTTGTGTACTTGTACTTTTTGAAATGCATGTGGAATTAGTGTAATGTAATTTGAAGAATTGCCTCCATTTAAAAAACAAGTTTGTATTATTTTGTATTAGTGATCAGCATGGAACTCGAAAACTATTTGCTTTGCATGCGCACAACTCCCTCCACCAAAAGATGATATCCACCGACATAGTCCAATAAGGCACATCGCTCTCGGCTTCAAGGGCCATAAGAATGGCCACTACTGCAAATCATTACAACAACAAAAATACTACAAAGAGCAGTTGCCCGACAAAAGAGATCGCCAGTGGCTGTTCAAAATTGATGAACTATTACAACCTGTAATGACGTTGAGGCAAGGTTCCATTCTCTAATCGGAAGCGGATCGGACCGCGGACCTAGGAAGGCGCAACCCTGCGCTCCCACCCCCGTGGTCTCCGCTGTTTGCAGAGGGACGAGGACTAGAGGGCTGGAGGAGCGGAAGGAAAAGTGGACTGGGCGGAGTGTGGAACTTGGGAAACCGGGCAGTAACGCTACACAGCAGCGCAGCTGTCTGTGCACGGTGCTTTGGGGGATTCCTCCTGTGCTAAAGGAAGCTGGGAGTGAATGCTTGAGCTTGACTAAGTGCCCCGTGAGTACCACCTTAGGAAGAGTTGTTGACTGCCTAATGTGGAGTGCCACTGGTAGTTGTGGCTAGCCACTCCTCCTCCCTTCATAAAGACTTAACATAAGGTGACCAGGCGAGTCCCGCTTTGCAGCAGACGACTTATCTAGCATTTGAAGTGTTCGTGAATAATTTCACTTTCTGGAGGACTACTGGCCCCACAAGGCTGTGCAACCGTGTGGGTGGTTCAATAGAGGCTCCCGGACCCTATTCTCCTTAATCACATTCTGGACTCGAAATAAGAATGCGGCTCACTTTAACATCGGGCATACCAGCCCGCAGTACCATTATGCGAGCGTGTCAAACTCCTCGCCCCAGGTAATGTGGATATCCGCAAATTCTGCAATGGGTCTCTCTCGGCCTTTCGGGCTCAGGTCGGGAACCCACCCCAGGTTCTACCTGAGGAGGGGACCTCGGGGCGGGGGAACCGACCTGAGCTTATTAAAAAAGGCCCGAATATTCAGGCTGAGCCTGCAACAGAGGTCGCTTTGAACTCCCAGCCTCTGGTGGGCTCCGGGAAGCAGTGCTCCATATCCGACGCAGCTTTGTTAGAATCTTTACCTGTTTCGGGTGCAGTGGCCCATGGTCCTATTGAACTTATTGAAAGTGATTCTAAATTGGGGGACATTGCAGTGATTTATTTGGAGCCTAATGATTCTGTTTTCTCGGACAATCTCTTACCGGAGAACCTTTCAGCGTCACCAGTAATGTTCTCAGAGAGTTCGAGAAGTGACCCTCACTCGATTAGTAGTGACCAGGGTGGGTCAAGAGGCTCTTCTTGTTCTGCAAGTGAGCCTTTACCTCCACCTCCGCAAGGGAAAGTGAGCAATGTGTTAACTCATAATCAAAGCATGAATACATCTGTTATGGTAATCCAAAGGGAGGATGATTGGGGAATTGCCTTACATGCGATGAATCTCGCATTATCTACAATGTCTAGAGCCCTCGAAGCATGTGAACAGAAATTAATTTGGCAGGAGGGCTGTATGGAGACAATAATGAAAGGGCAATTCACCAACAACAAATTCTTAGCTAAAATATGGGAGAAATGCGGGTCACCAAAAGTTTTGAAGCCACCTATGAATAATGTAGCTGCGCAGACAGAGAATGATGTTGAGCCGAGTATACGAGTGGGGGGTGTCACAAATGTGATCCCAATACCAAAGGTGGTGGAATCGGTGATCCCGTGTTTTGTGGAAGTCATCTATGAATATTCAAAAGGTGGGGGTGGTCACAGGGTGGAGGGGGTTGATTGTGTAAAGCCTCCACCCGCTATAGTGGAAGAAATGGTGGTGGAGAAACCAAACCCTAATATGGTAGATGTAGTGCCTCTGGGGGAAAAGCAAACAAAGAACCCAGAGACTCCCGTATTAAAACCCATCAAATTGGCTGCAAAAAGCTCCCAAAGAATCAACAATTACCCAAGTCGGTGGGGAAATCTTCGGTCAAACACTTCTTCAAGGTTATCTTGGTTCCCAAGCGTACGACCTTGGCAGCCTCTGAGGCTATCAAACAAAAATACATATCCCGAGCCCTGGATAAAAGAAAAGGGTCACTTAGCTTCTACCCCCGCCATCCCTTAGAGTACCCCCCTTGGTATAACCTTGTAGAGGAAGTGTCAAAGACACATGATGGTCCTGAGCAGGCGCCACCCCAGCAGAAATCCAAAACAGTCATAAACCACCCGAAAGACACTGTAAATGAGGGGGGGGAGCATCCCTAAGGTTGAACAGTATCGGGCAGAGATCAGGAAAGCGGTGGATGAGTATATGTCAAAGACTCGTCCTACTCCTCTTCTGCCTCCTGTTAAACTGTCTGGTCTCAACCAGTCCGTCTGGACACATAAAGAAAAAGCCACAGCCGGCTTGGATAGTGAGGTCCAAGCCGTATCTTTCTGTCCAAACAGTGACTCCTGGGTAAATCCAATGCAGGCGAAGGATTCTCGGAGGGCCCCCCAATGGAGTGGTGAAGTGGAGGGTCCGCATACAGTAGATTCTGAGAATCATATCAAGTTTATTTGCTGTACTGCATTTTATTCCACCTTGCATTTCCTTGAAACCATAAAGCCCTTTCAGCTACCTCATCCTCTATGCTACTCCTAAGTAATCAAGTGTACCACTGTAACATTACCCATTGTGGATCCACATCATATGTCTCAGTGTACTATCAGATATTAATTTATTATAAAAGTGTGATATATATATATATATTGTTTAATTTTTCAAATAAACCTTTTAATTTGCAAAACAAACCTACCTCTTGGCTCAGTAGGGTCAGGGGGATTCTAAGAGAGGGGTGTTATATAAGGGTTGTCATCCAGAGTACATGAACTGGACCTAAAAATATATCAATAAGGGTTTCCCTCAGCATCCCAGACTAGGCATTGACTTAGCTGTAGTGTTGAAGTGAAGCCGCTTAACATGGGCAAGCTAATGGCTGGGTCAGAAGTGTACGCCTTGTTAAATATATACTGGGACCCAATTGCTATGTCGGACAACACCTTTTTCAATTACTTAAATAACATCCTTGACCTAGTGGTCTTGAACCCCAGGATAACCGGCCTGGTGTTAGCTGGTGATTTAAACCTAAAGTGCATGAGCAAAGGTACATGTAAAAATAAAAAGAGATGGACAAGATGGGACTCTCTTGTTAAAGCCAGAGGGTTGGTTATGCTCAATGGAGCCTTTAAAGCAGATATTCCGCCAGGTCCGACATGGCAAAAAGGGGGCCAGTGAGTCAATCATAGATTTTATCTATGTGAATGAGGGTCTCCGGCCAGAAGTAGTCCAATTTTATGTCACAAAATCAGACTCTAGTGATCACAATATTTTAGAAACCCATTGGAAGTGCGCTCCATTAAGTGGGCCAAATGATAGGCAGTATGTAAAAGCTTCTTGTGTTGTATATGCTGGTGGTAAAAAGCTATGATGGTCGGAGAAGGAGGTAATCTCCCTTAATCATGATTTAGACAGATGTCATGTTGATTATTCTTTGTTGTTAAGAGGGGACAAAGTTGAACGGCCTGATCAAATTCAGGTATGCCGGAAACAAGGACCGGATGGTAAGAATCCTTCTCAGCATTTACACGTATTTGACAAAGAAGTGAAAGAGAATAAAGCGAGATTATGCAGGGATCTTAGAGCGGTTCACTGTAGGGGATAGGTCGACCAAAGCCACTAGACTGAAAACCGCTTACAGAAATTGGGTAAGACAGCACCAGGCAAAGATGTTTCAGGAAGATGGGGCAACTATGCTGAAAGCATTAGCAGGGAAAAATATAGCAAAAATTTGGTCATTGATGAATTATGCTACTTTGGGTTCTCAGTTAAGTTACCAAGTTATAAGAGTCCAAACTAAAAAATGGATTGACCACTTTACTCTGTTGTATGCTCGAGATGCTTTGGGTAGCAGCTGGGTTGAGCCTGGTCCTCTGGGTCAGTTTCATCTGAATTTTGAACTCAAGGACATTGTCGAGCTCATTAAATCTGCCTCGAATTCTAAAGCCTGTGGCCCAGATGGGCTGTCTAATTTTGAACTTAAAAATTCCCTGAGGTGTGGGCGGCGGTTTTGTATAAAATCTTTAAGACAGTAAATGAAACGCAGCGCCTCGCCTCTACGTGGACTCAAGCGATAACAATCCCGATCTATAAGAAAGGGGGTAGACTGGAACCAAGCAGCTATAGACCCATATCACTGCTTGATGTTCCAGGAAAGTTGTACTGACGTCTAATCCTGCGGGAACTTCAAGCATGGGCGAGCCAAATGAAACTGGCAGACCCCTTACAGGCGGGGTTTGTGAAGGGGTTGGGAACAATCCCCGATATTATGCTACTCAGGGTCATTAAGGCACAGCAAGCAGAGAGAGCACAGCCCCTAAATATGGGATTTATCGACTTTAAGGCTGCTTTTGACTCTGTTGACCGGGAGTTGCTGTTTCGAAAACTGAAGGCCTATGACTGTCCTGTGTCACTGTTGCCTCTGATCATCCTGTTCCACACTAAGACATCCATGCGTGTATGCATTAGCTTGGATGGAAAATTGTCACCCGAAATTGCAACACAACGTGGCCTTAAACAAGGCTGCGCGTTAGCAGCTTTTTTGTTTAATTTTTTCATTCTCGATATGGGGAAGGAATTTGCTAACTGTAATGGGGATCCTCCGAGGCTGGGCCTTCACCAAATCCTGTATATGTTGTATGCGGATGATTTGGTGTTACTGTCACAAACACCTCAGGGGCTACAACGCATGTTGGAGAAGTTGGGGACCTATGCCTGCAAAAACGGCCTGAGTATTAATGTGAGTAAATCCCAGGTATTAACATGTAAACCTTCGATAACTAGTAAGAGGTTCCAAGCCAATCATAAATAGTCAATCCAAGACATAACGTTGGAAAAAGTCTCAGAGTATAAATATCTGGGAACCTTAATCATGAATAGTCAACGTAAGGGTGACGATTGTGCAAGGTCGCAGCTGATCGCAGCTGATCTCACAGACCAGAAAAATAATTTAAAAGTATGGGAAATTCACGTTAAAACATGCACTTGACTTTTATAAGATGAAAGTGTCCCCGATTTTGTTGTATGGGGTAGAAGGAATGGTACTAAATAAATCTCACCCATGGAACGCTCTTGAATCCAAATATTGGAAAGAGAATTTATCAGTACCAAAGGCAGTTCCGATTGCACTGATTAGGTACGAGCTGGGCATGTTGTCCCTCCACGCCCAGGCAAGTTGGAGACAATGTGCGTTATTGCGAAAATGCTTATTGGGGGTCAACACGAGTACCATCTTATAAGTGTTAGCCTCTGCCCTGATGAAATTAAGAATTAAATTTGCGAGAGAATGGCTCAATTGTGTGTTAAATTGTCTGGCCAAGGCGGAGGTATCACTTGAATTGTTACTGCTGAATCCGGACCGTGCTAAAAGAAAGATATATTACGTAGACTGGGCTGAGACGCTTGCTACCTGCAACCTTTATAAAGACTTGGATATCTGGTCTTTTGGTATAAAACCTTATGGGAGAATGACGTCGTACCTGGTAAAATGTCCATCACCTGAGACCAGGGCTGAATTTCTAAGGTTGAGACTTAATCTGTGGGGCACGCGTGAGGTATTGGCCCGGCGTAAAGTCATAATTGCAGCACAGAACTACTGTAGATATTGCTTAGATACTTCACAAAAGGAAACCCGTCAGCATCTATTAATTGACTGCCCAGCTTTAAGGGAGGTCCGGAATAGATGCTTCCTTAATATTCTCACTTTTCACATTCATACCTCAAGTGAGTGTAGATGGCAAATAATATTTTCATCTTCAAGAGAACGTGTCCAAAGTGCAGTGGTACAATTTTTTAGAGTGATTCTCTCGAAAGTTGAAGCCACAGGGGGTCAAATTGATATAATGCTTCCTTAGACTCACAAGTCATAAAGTCCGCTGTGAAATAGGTTGTTGGTCCAATCTTAGGAGGTTTGAGTGAATTTTATGTTAAGAGGATTGGTTGGACCCTAATATTCCTTTGGCCTAATGGAGCGGGAATAGTTTAAATTGTTAGGGGGAATACATTTTTACCGGTATTTTTAATATTTGTTATGCAATTTGGATTCATTTGTTATTTGTATATTTGTTTTAGGAAAACTTTTGTGTTGTATGAATTGTGTAATTGTTGTATAAATGGTGATAAAATATTTGAAAAGTTGTTATGCAACTAAAAAAAAAAAAAATTACACCCTTCAAGTAGTCAGTGCATATCAGCCGTTGTGATTGGTTGGAGAGTGAATAAGGGTGTGCGGAATTCTCAAGGCCAATGGTACTGTAATACCTTTTAGATTAATGTCAAGAGCATACACTTAGTGGTGATTAACTTCTGCTAACTTCTGCAAGAAAGAAAGAAGTTAAACCGATCACCCGGAAAAAAAAGATGATGCATTAGGTCTTCAAATAATAGGTAATAGGAGAGTGGTTATTACTTTAGGTTGTATGACGTGTCTCTCAGCCGTGATCACATTTAGCAAGACAATAGGCTTTAAAATAAGTCTTGTTCATTCTGTTGAACTCAATTGGGTAGCCCACTGAATTATGCCAAAATCCTACAGCAGCACAATGACCTCTGTACAGGGCATTATCATATGCGCTCAAGGCGAAAAAAACTGACAGAATTCACTGAATACTGCATTTTAAATATATACTAAATAAGTGGTAGCATCTTCAAAAATTTAAGGATTCCCAAAGTAAAAAATAAGTGCTTCGAATGTTCATTTGTATCATATGAAAGCACTTCAAAACATTATCTTTGGAAGAAAACTTGTTCCAGTTGGCATTGAGAATACGCAGTCTCCAAGAGAGCTCAAGGGTTTTTCTTTTTAACAATAGAATTTGGGCAGGTACGTCACTGTTAAAATGTTCAGGTTGTTCAATATTTGATAGACTGCTGTTCAATGTAACGCACCGAACTGGATAAGAGGCACTAGAATATGCTAATTGGTATCCCCTCCTCGTCGGATCGGGGTTGAAAGATTATTATTTTTCTGAAATAACCTTTGGTCTTTTGTCCCCTGAACATTTGTGACTTGGCCTCTGCCCAAACCCACACCCCTACCCTGGCCCCATCCCACTACTTACCTTGCTGCCGACTCGCTGTGTCCCTGCAACGCCTGTGCCCTTTCACTTCCATGATTGGGAACCGGTGCCGCAGGGTCCTTTCCTTTTTCTTTATTTTTTTTCAGGACCCAATGCGGGGGACATCCCAGCTCACAATATAGTGGGCATGGGTGTGGGGGACACCCCCGCACCCTCCAGTACTGAATGCGTGATTTGGTCAAACCTTTCCGGCTTCGAAATTTTCAAATGGCCGAAATTAGGCCAAATCATGCATTCAGGCTTTTGCCCTTGATCATTTTGGACGCTTCCTCCTTGCCTCCTGTGGGCTTTCCCTCCCTAGCACAGGTGTCCCTAAATCACAGGGTTCCCCACTGGTGATCTGTAATCTACTATGTTCAGCTGGTGATAAGGGCATACAGGCAACAGGCCTATCTAGCTGACTCCCCCCAGAAATCATTTTTAGATGCCCTATACTAATACTCCTGTGGATTGTCAATGGGGCTTAATGGAAAAGTGCCACTCTTGCATCCTCTGGTTAAGTCTCATCCTCAGTTACTCCCTTTCACTCTTCTCTCAGATCGTATCACCCTCTTCCTTTCCTTTCTCACATCGTCTCTCCTCTCACTTTCTACTCCTGCTGGTCTTCATACACCCTATCTCCCTCTCTCCTTTTCTCACATTCTTTTCCCCCTCCTGTCGCTACAACTCCACTCTCCGTATTTCTCACTACAATCCTCCCCTCACTGTGCCCACTTTTTTATTTATGCATTACCACACCCCGCCTCACTTATCACTACCATCACCCTCTTTCTGATTCACTCCACCCACACCTCTACTCCTACCACCAATCTCTCCACCACCTCCCCATACACTCTCTGACTCTCTCTCTAATTCCTCCTTAGCTCATAACTTTTCCAGCATCGTTCTGAAAACTGTCTCTGATGGTGTAGCAACCAGGAGCTCCCTGTGGTATACCTCAGGTGCTGGAGGATTTTGTTGCCAATTCAGCTTTGTTAGGGAGAATTCTCAAAAATGTGCTAATTCCCTCCACCTTAGAGACCCTCTGCAACTTTGCTGGATTTTGAGGATTTGATTTTTTTACCTGGAGAGAGTGAGACCCTTTTTCCCACTCTCTCATGTATTTTGATGTGTGTTTTTACCTCTGTGTTTCTTTTGGTTTTGGAGTCTACCCAACTACATAGGCATCATCTTTTTCATCTATGTCACACAGCACCTTCAGTGTAGTAGCACAGAGAAGACTTCCAGACTTCCCAAGGTTTAAATACCTTCTCTGGAATGAACTACTGTTTCCCAGAGCAGTGGAGTGAAATTGACTTCACATAGCCCTGTACAATTCTAGACCCAGCACACCCTATCTTACAATAGAGTGTTGGAGGGGTTACTTAGTATCCCCTATGTCTAGTTACTCTTCTAACAGTCAAATGTTACCCTTTCCCCTCAGAATGGCTGGTGGCAGTGATTTTACAATGAACTACCATGATTTACCCCGACTGCAAACTGTTTGCAGCGCCGGTAACGTCAAATCGAGGGCGCCATCTTTTTCAAGATGGCGTCTGAGCTTCCTTTGTTAAAACGGTTCCCTGTCTTCTTTTTTCGCCATTTCTTTGTGGAAAGGTCCTTCTTGAGTCTTTCTATGCACGCCAAACCAGGTTTGGTATCTTTGTTCATTCGCCTTTGATAGGCTTCAGGAGTGAAACCCGGCTCTGGCCCCCAATATCTGGGGTGGGCAGGAAGTGAGGGAGGTGCCCGAAACTCCCTGTGTTTAGTCTCCTAGGAGACCCAAATGCACTCTGTGGTGATTGGCTGGCTGACTGTCCTGCAAGGGCAGCCACCCTGCTGGGTGAGTGATAGCTAGGCTGGAATGAATGGGAGACCACTGAATAAAAGGTCAGCCCTTTGGCTTGAAAGGCAGAGTAGACCACTGGACGAAGGAACCAAAAAAGAGTTTTAAGAGGATGGCTGCTGCAACTCCTGGACCGTGCCCAGTGAAGCCCTGCTGCAGGTCCGAATCACCAACTTCACATCAACAGAGAAGCCCTGCAAAGGACGATTTATCCCTTTGAGTTGGTAGGACCAACCAACTCCCAAGTAGGACACTTATCTCGGAGCTGGTTGAATTTGCTCAGAGTTGCTGCAGTAAAGTAAAGTTTGCCGGTTGCCAACTTTGACAGTGCCAGTGCAGTGCAGGAGTCCCCCGACGTCTTCCCTCTTGTCCCCATGACTGGGGCCCAAGAACAGTGAGATCTGCAGAGCTGCACAGGAACAGAAGTCTTCAGCTGCATCTTTTTTTTCTTTACCAAGGTACTGTAAACTAGCCTAAGAGAATTTACTCTTACTGTGGAAGTGCTTGTAACTTATGCAACTCACACGTCTAATCAGTTTGTGGCCCTACATTTGATTCTTCTTTTTCTCAAAGACTCCTAAGAACTTGTGCAAATACTTTTCCATTTACCTACCTGAAGTGTTGCATCCTATACAAAGACTTTGGCCTATTGACTTTGGCTTAGCCTATTGAATTGAATGACTCTTCTCTTGCTATCTGAAAGTATTTGCCCTGCTTATGAATATTTGTAAATTCTCGTGTTCTAATAACCTTTGCCTTTTACTTACCTTTACAGAGTATTCTGTATGCCAACAGGAAGGTATTAATGTCCCCAGCACCCTTGACATTGAAGTCACCTGTGGGTGTAGTTGTGTCTGTGGGCCACCCCAAAAGGGCCTTGTCTGATCCAGAAACTCAGAGTATATAGTATTGAAGTGTATCTGTGTGTTCCTAGTATATTGCTCCCTTCTAAAGAAGGCTTTATAACTGACTGATAAATAAATTCTTAATTGTTTATGCAAGAAACCTTGAGTGTAAGAGTGTATTTGAATACCTGTAACTGTGAATATTTGTGTAACTCCACTACTGCTCACATTTCCCCTCTTGAGATAAGCCTGCCTCCTCAACACGCTACCAAAACTGTGTACTACAAGCTTATACCAAAGGTTGGGTTGCCTATACCTGTAGTCATAGTTGCTTGTAGTGTTCCCAGAGGGTACTGCATTCAAACTTTGCCTTACAAGCTTGGGGAGGGTTTCTGCATCTCCTCTAACCTCCCTTCAGTCTCTCCTCAATACCAGTTTGTTTTCTGTTGCTCCAGCATCCGCCTTAGATCTGTCTGGTATTGGCAGGTTGGGTGTCCAATTTATGTTTGGCACAGAAATTAGAGACACTTCTCGGGTTCATGACCCTGACCCTGTCACAAAACTGTGTTTGCTTTCACAAATGCATGGCTCAAACAAGTCCAGTTCAGATGAGTAGTTTTTGATGATTAAGAGGCTTGTGTTCTCTACAGAAAGCAATCTGCTGAAAAAATACACATCTCAGCTCGTTGGCCAACTCTTTAAGCTAAAAATTAAAAATCGACCTTAGAGCTTGGGCTTCTCTAATCAGACAGACTCGTTCCTGGAGGTGAGAGACACTGTGCTGTACGCAAAGGTGAAGTTTCATGATAAGTGGCAAGAGTGAAGGTGATGTTCTGCACCCTCAGTGATTGCTTGCCATCTGGATATTCTTCTTCTATGTTTTGCCAGTTTAGTGAAGAGGGAAGTAACTCATTTCGTACCATATGTATGCATTTTATAGGGCAGTGAGAGCCGCCCTATAGTTAAGCTGAGTCGGACTCCCATAGGAACCCCTTAATATTCAATTGTTGATAACTTTTCATTCAAGTAATGGATTTGACCAAAACTTCAAAAGTGATTAGGGACTCGCGCCTCCCCCCCAGACTGCAAATTTATGTACAGATACGTTAAAAAATAAAAAAAGTTATTAGGACAAAATATTTTTTTACTTTTTCCAAAGGTGCGGCCTACTTCCCATTCATTTTTCCATAGACAAACAAGGTCAGTACTTGCCAAAGCGCACAGCCCAAACTGCTGTACTGATTTGGACTAGGTCTGAAAACACTTGGGCATGAAGCATTTAAAAGAGGCCTTTTGTAGTTGGGGGTTATTCTATGCAGTAGTCATTTAAATATTCGATGGAGAAGGGGGTGCCCTTTCTCAAAAATAGATAGCTATATCTCTGGGATTTACCCAAAACCGGGGAATTTTAGAAATGAAACAACTGCCACCTTGTTTTTCTCTCTTTATCATCATCTACCTTACGTAACTTCATGAGCAGTAATTTATTGTATTGATATTTTAACTTCCATTGTATTACTAATGTCTCTTTCGTGATTCATATTCCATACTCAGATTTCAGGTGTTATTCTTAGCAGTGAAGAGTGGTGGTGCGAGTTATGGTTGCTTACCTTAACATAACTGGCAAATTTCTGGGTTTTTTCTGGATTTTTTTGATTTTACTTGTAACCATAATATCCCTTTAACAAAGTTTTTCCACTGAATTTTATGGATTTTTACCAGGATACCCTTATTTTTTCTACAAGTTCTTTACATCTTTACATCATATTGACCCACCCCTTGCTGGGCCATTGTGACAGAATCAGAGTCCGCGGACTGCGCGAATGTCCGTGGACTTCGGACAGCATTCACACTGGCCAAAAGCACAGGGGTTACCTTACACTGTTGTATCCTCCAAATGGCAAAGACATGTACATGAAACAATAAGAAATGTATGTACCACATCCAAAAATAAATAGTTATTAGAATTTTGTACTTGAAAAACCAGAAGTATGTTTATATAGGCCGCACAACATAATGGAATGCACCAAGCACAAAGCTTAACTGTACACCTAACAGTATCACCTCAGGCGAAGCTTTCTTGCACACTGACAAGCACCTGGCAGGTATTCCAGAAGAAACCCTTAGAAAAATTGTAAGTAGAATACATTTCGTCCTATAGAATTACAATTTATTATGTATACATAACTTGTAAGTAATAACAGTGGACCAAATGAACTCTAGCGCATCCACATCTATCTCTCGGCAATGAGAGATAAAATCGGTATATAATTCGGTAACATTTCCTTCAATTTGCCAAATGTCTCCTTCATTGCAAACTGCAGTGAAATTCCAGTGACATACCCTAAACTGTTCCCTCCACAATGAACAATGATAATGCAAACAGACCTTCTGCCAGACTCTCTCCTTGCATACCACACCGAGGAAACCCGATTGGCTATTCCCCCGGCCTGCACAGTGCCATTTCCATGGTTGGCATCCTCAAAAGACCAAGATGTGGCACGTGCCTTCCGCGGATTACAGCGGTATCCATGGACAGATCGACTAATTGAAGGGGATGGGGAGATAAATTAATTGCAGGTTCAGTTATTTACTCTTAGTGGTGGTTCTGAAAAGAATCTTTTTTTCAGTTTTGAATTTTTTGGGAGCTTTTCAGTTTTTCTTTCCACAACTACTCCCATGCACTCTAAATCATTTCCCCAAGAACTTTCTGAGTGCATTTTGAATGTTGTCAAGAAAGATTGCATTACCACAATCAGTAAAAGTCATGCCAGGCCATCACTGAACAAATTATGTCCACCATCCAGCAGAATGTTCTCATTTGGGAGGGATGTCATCCCAACACCATTCAAAAGTCAACATACCCCTTTGTTCACAAGGTGCCTTCCTGCGCCTTTTTGAAGACAAAACACATTGGTGCATCTCTGTAGTGCCCTAGGAGGTATGTGTGAAAAGATTATCTGTCCACGTGGAAATAGTTGCATTAGTGCTTTCAGCATATGTTTCAATGCAATCTTCAAAGATATTGCACTGATGTAGACCAAACTATGCTCTCCACAATGGACCACAATGATATATCGACATTGGAAATTAGACATGTTTTTGCAATGGGCAAAGAAAGTCTCCCAGTTTTGGCCAGGCACACCATACCATGAAACCTCCACTCACTCCAATCCAATGGTAGCAGAAATGCCACACATTTCTGCATACCTTTTTGGATTCACCATCCAAGAATCGCATACAATGCACACAGTAACCCTTCTTATCTCAACAACCACAGCGATCTTCCCCACACGCAGCAATGAAAATAACTGCTACCCTCTCTTCCTATAAACCACAACCAGAAGACCTCATTGGCTAATCCCCAGTGTCGCCTTTCCATGCTAGGCATCCTTAAAAGATGCAGATGTGGCATGCCCTGTCAGCGGACTACCATGCTGTCTGCGGGCACTGCAACACAGGGCAGCCCTTTCCACTTTAATCTTTGTAGCACTCCCTCATTGGCTACTTTCAAGAAGTCATAAACCTATCCACCAATCACATCCCAAAACTCTACATATAACTCTGCCAACTCAGTTCAACACTTCAGATGTATTGTTGAACTCTGTGTACATGCCCTGGTTACTCCCAAGCAACTGCATCAAAAACTACTATACAAATCTCCAGGATTTCTATTTGCAGATTCAACAACATCTGCATCTATCTACACAAAGTACAGGAATGCTTGTGTAAGGTATTTATCCCTACAATTTTGCATTCAGGGGTGATCAGCAATCAGTAGGAGACTTGAGCAATGGGAAACTTGCACCTTACTGCACACATGTGCAAATGAAAACCCAGGGGCATGATTGAGAACACTCATATGAGGGTCTATGGCTGACCTCGGTATATACAGACTGCCCTGCAGGGATTTGTCCTTCTCCTAGTGTGGCTCATTCATGATGACTTCCAGCTACACCTGTGCACCTGGTTAAATAATCAGACACAGTCATAGTTCATTGGCAAGGCTTGAGAAGCTTTCCTTTTCTTTATATAACTATCGCGGTAAACATTTTTCTTTACATTTGTGCCTTTAACTCTGTGCCCTTAGTGGGGCACTTCTAATACATCCATGAAGCAACTCAACAATTAATTGACCTCATAACTGATAATATAATTTCACCAATTAATCACCTGAGCAGAGCGGTGTTTATGAATGGGGGGTTATTACAATAATAGATAAATAGTTGGCTAGACAGCAGGAGCTCATTCGTAGTTGTCAAATAATCATATATTATTTGTTCAGTATATGGGTGAGTGGTAAAGGGAAGCCGGTTCATTCACATTTGGTAAATAAATAATTAAATAGCATCAATTGGGTCCCCTGGGAGCATGTTCATTCACATTTGGTAAATAAGTAATTAAATAGCATCAATTGTGCACTGAGTAGGGGTGCTGGCATCCCCTCTCCTTAGTATTTCCATAAGCCCTTCCAGACTCACAAACCCTGTCCCCTTGTAGCTGCAAACTACCACAAGACATACTACACATAATACACAGCCCATCATATAAGTAAGCTGGTTAAAACGGGTCCTGGCTACTGCTGAGAAAAACCAGGAAGTATCGGGCCACAATACTCCTTTCCCTTGAATCGCTGCCCTCCGATCTATTACTGATAATTGCACCAGGTCTCAGTTGAGCCTAAGGCAGCCACACTCGGGGTAATAGCTGTAACAAGGGTCAGTGACCACTCCATCTCTCTTGTTGGAGACCACAAGGGCCCTTCACCAAGAGACGCACCCCTGAGAGGACACTTGGAGCGGTAACCAACAGTGAACTGGGGTCGCTCTCCCAAAATATAATGTGAAACCAGTTGAAAAAAGTGGAAAATATATGCTTTCAGCTTGTACATAACGCCTTGTTAAACTTACCAAACTTACCAAACCCAGCCTAATTAATCATATGAAATTATCATTTAAAACTCTTCAACATAGAGAACTTTACTTCATGGCCCTACTGCAACTTTATAAACCATGGAGAAAAGAAGAGGATTTATTAGGTAACCATGACTCATTTGAAGCTGCATTCAATGCAAATGAAAGCAGTATAACAAATGTCAATTTCAAGCAATACAAAAACAAGTTGGACAATGAACGCCAACTAGAGGAAGAAGTTCAAGCACAACTAAATGAAGACACTCCTGAGGGCAGTCAACCTTCTGTTACAGGACGCCAAAAACTACTTGGAGAGCCACTCATTGTAAATTAAGCAGAAATATCCATAACTGAAGTAGAGAACACCATGTATCAATATGAACAATCATAAGAAAGCTTGTCAGTGCTGAAATTACAGCTAAAACATGACCAACCTAGCATTTACCTAGAAGTGACTAAAGACATTGACCATGGTTTGAAGCATGAAAGTAAAACTTGTAGCTGTCCAAATTATAAACCTCTACTCCTCTATGTAAGTGGTGAAGCTGATTCCGGAAAAACATTCTTAATTAAAATCATGAGCAAATTCCTACAAAAGTTAACAAACAACAACCTTTCAGCTGTTAAAACAGCCCCCACAGGTTTACCTGCCTACAACATAGGAGGTGTTACATTACACTGACTACTGCTCCTTCAGTAGAACACCAAAACAAATTTGAGTACTACAAACTATCAACAGAAGATGTTACTGAAGTATGCAGA
The DNA here is from genome assembly GCF_040938575.1 of Ambystoma mexicanum. Taxonomy (NCBI): domain Eukaryota; kingdom Metazoa; phylum Chordata; class Amphibia; order Caudata; family Ambystomatidae; genus Ambystoma; species Ambystoma mexicanum. Next base: position 254,710,718 of record NC_090940.1, on the reverse strand, counting down.
ATTCTGAAAAAAATGAAAATGCTCCTAATAGATGAGGTAAGCATGGTTGCCAACCTAATGTTGGCTTAAATTCGCCTCAGATTGCAAGAAGTCCTTAAAACGGACTACGAACAACTCTTTGGAGGAAAACACATTATTGTTTTCGGAGATCTCCTATAATTAACACCAGTGAAAGGTGAACCTATTTTTAAAACCTTAGGACACAAACAGTGCCGCAACACACTTGGCAGCTTAGAAAATGTAAATCTCTGGCAACATTTCCAATACAATGAACTAACTCAAAACATGTCAGTCTGCAGGCCTCACCTATGCTGACATTTTAAAAAGCATTTGAACTGGTCTTCTTTCTAAAGGTGCACAATCCATCTTAAATATTAGACACCTCCATGAGCTATATGGGCATGACACATCTGCTCCCGATGTCGTGGAGCAATTAAAACAAAAAAAGTAAAATGTATGACCTTGATGCCATCCCTAGCAAGCTGTACTCAATACAATGAGACAATGTTAAAAAAAAGAAATGCAACCAAAGTGCATATTGGCTCCACATGCAAACTGGAAGTGCATGGCATGACACTCCCTATGTGTCAACAAGCAACAGCACGACTAAATAGCTTAGAAAAATGCATCTCCAACACAGCGGGTCTGGAGAAAATGTTAATGTTGTGTTTAAACTGCAGAGTAATTCTGAAACGTAACCTTGATGTGGAGCAAGGAATAGTCAATGGAGCAATTGATACAGCTGTTGGATTCCAAACGTATCCACATGAGAACAACTTTCAGAAGTTAAAAGGACAGGCCGCACAACAGCATGATTCCTTCTTTTCAGAGACACGTATGTATGAAGAGAACCATTCTCTCTGTCTCTTGCATATGCAGTCACTATTCACAAATCACAAGGTCTAACCCTAGATCAGGCATTGATTGACGTTGGCAGCACAGTCTTTAAAGAAGGTATGAGTTATGTAGCACTTTCACATCTACATACAATCAAAGGACTATTTCTAGTAAATTGTGATGCAAACAAAGTTGAGGCTGACATTCCTTGCATCCTAGAGGACAAGAGACTATGGGCAAACTCCATCTCGATATCTACCCTGTTCCTGAAAAAGATTAAGTTTTGAAAAGAAAATTAATGCAAACATAACTTATAATAGATCTCCCATCAACAGCACCAACTAAAAACAACTGCTACTCCATCAAGTAGTATAACCACAGTAATATCTAGTGCAAACACAACTGCACATCCATCAGCAGATATAAAGAGAAATATTTTTTCTACAAAACAAGTGAAGGTCCAGCAAATGACACAGACACAGAACACTCTGGTCCATTAAAATTTTCCAACACAACTGGTGTAAATTGCTATGCAAATGTAGCAATCAATCTTCTGGTCCAATTCCCACCAATTGTTCAAAACATTTACTTGAACGGCTACGACCAGTTGTATTTACAAATGTTCGTCTTTCATAGAAATGCCACAAATAATCGTGACAAAACTTAGTGTCTCAGGAATAAGGCTAAAACACTGTACAGGAATGGTAATAATCACCATAAACACACAGGAAGATCCACAAGAATTTCTAAAGTATTTAATGCAAGTACTGGAAACCAAAAACATACGTATACATTAAATCTTCCAGATTTCATACACGTGGAAACATACATGGAGTCTCTGCAACCATGTTGCAGAAGAGCACATTCCAAATGAACGATTTGTGTATGTGTCTATACCAAATTGTGAATCCATTCCATTTCATCAGCTGGTGCAAAATGCAAATCATGCCATAGTATGCACGTTTTGCAATTCAGACAATCGCTCCACCTTGCACATAAACTCACATAGCCAATATGTAATACTAATGCTTTCAAGGTACACTGTAAATGGTACCAAAAACAACTGCAGGCTTACTAGCTTCGCACACGGGCAAGTATCTCTTGTCAAGAAAACCTTCACAACAGTAGGCATAATATACACACTGGTACTACAACCACTGCAGGCCAGTTTATTGCATACATAATCCTACCTAACATATTATACTGTGTTTTTTCACAGGAAAAGAAGCAAACATTTCTCCTTCATTACCATGTACAACAAACTCAACCTGTACCTCCAATGGTACAGCAATCATAATTACTATTTGCACTTCAATTGTATTGTCACCATGTTGCAATTACTGTATACTGCCCACATACTATCTATAATTACTGTACACATTATTATAATGATTGTATCCAATGACCGGATTCAATTTCTTTAGACATATTTATGTAATGGTTGTAGCCAGTGGCCAGATTACTGGGTGCATGGATGTATTATGCTGTGGTGGTTGTTGCCAGTGGCTAGATTCTTGGGTGCATGGCCGTGCCAAAAAAACGCCACAGCATAATATGGCCATACACCCTGGAATCTAGTCACAAATACCACAGTATAATATGGCCACACACCCAAGAATCTGGCCACAACAATCACACCACAGCTTGCCCTGACCCTCCCAATTCAGATGACATCTGCAGACATCGAAATGGTCCGCCAACCCTATTTTTCACCTCTGAAAATATCCCCATATCATCTAGACCCCACTCCCCTACCCAGGCCAAGCCCTCTGCAGTCACAAAATAACCCCAAATGTGTGTCTGAAGCTGTCCACCCAATCCCTCTTTCAATCACCACATTTTCCAGACTTTTTCCCCACCCTGCTGTCCGCAGTCAGTGCGGCTGTCTGTGGATCCAAATTGACGGGCGTTTCGGAAAATATGACACACCTCACGCTTTTCACCATTCAATCAGCCGGCATGCCTGATGTCCGTAGACATTCCGTTGTCCCTTGGGCCAATCGGAGGCCCATCTGTGGAGCAAACAGTGAAGTGAGTCAGCAGACCGAACCCAGATATCACAATTTCTTTTTACCTATTTTTTGGCTATTAAAAAAAAAAAAACACTACTGGATGGATTTACACCACATTTACAAAAGCGCACTTTCGGGACCAAGCTGTCACTCCTGCCGCAAATTTGCTGAAAATCTGTCCAGCGGTTTGGGCTGTAGATGTGAGCACCTTTTCTTTTCCATTGCGTTTATGAAAAAAACTGCAATTTTGGCAACCCCCAACAACTTTGGCCCGCTCTTAACAAAACCTCACCAATCTTGCCAGTGTAATTCTGACAGGACCATATACATGTTTTGAAAAGTTTGGTAAGGATTCGTCCGGCGTGCAAATTTATAAGCCGCCCAAAAAGTGCTCTTCCTGTGGGTTGAGCAACTTAACCATAACTGCAGGTCCGCTACCGCAGGCCCCGTAATATGATATGATATGTAATGACAAGTTATGTTATGAACACCTTGGTAATGGGATCAGAGACAAAGGTTGCTGGTCATTTGAAAATCTGGTGGAAAATAAATGCTTTTAATCTTTTGCCTGAAACACAGAAAGTATTTTAGTGATCTGATGGCATGGGGCAATAATTCCAACAAATGTCATGCAGATGAGACAAAGAGCGGCCAACTGAGGATTTCATTAAATGACAGGGGTTTAGAGCTGAAATGTTCCGGATCATGAAGAAGAGTTCAATGAACTCTCGGTTCTACACATGAAAGAGCTTCACCATGAACAGATCTGTATACAATACACAGGATGTTAAACAGGATTGTCTGAGTAGCAGGAAGTCAGTGCATTGAATATAATGCAAACGTAGATGAGGCTGGTTAAGTAACATTGTATCAGTCACAGATTGCACCTTTTGAAGATGGTTAATGGCAAACTTTGACTTTCCTAGGTAGGCTCAATTTGCATAGCCCAGTCTGGATATCCTGACTCTCACACTTCTGTAACCATTCTCAGGAACTTCCAGGTGGGACTCAAGAACTTCCTTGAAGCCAGTTAGAGGGCTTTGGTTTCAGAGGCCCACAGTTGAAAACCCAGCATCATTTAAAAGTGGTCTTATTTTTTCTCAAGTTTCCAGTCTATAGACCCTGGTCATTTGGGGCCTAGAGAGGAAGTGGAAGGGGATTTTCTACTCTTGTGTATGGTTTAAACACACCCATGCTCACAATGACACCGCTGCAGTTGTGGATGCCTTAACATACTGATCACTCCATAGCCAAAGACATACTCACATCATGATGTTAAAGAGAGTCATACTGTCACTGCATACAGAAAGACAGACAACTTTTTCTCAAATAACAGTTAATGGGGGTAGCATTTTCAATTGTTAAATGAATGAATTGAACTGTGTACACTTGGATTATATTGATATATGTTAATAATGTATATGTTATATGCATTTTATATGTATTGCCATATGACATAGTTTGTTATTTTATATTAGTGATGCATTGATTCCATATGACGTATATTTAATTTTGCTAAAGGTTTGTTGGATAACCATAAGCAATAAATAAATAAATAAAAAACTCTTTATAATTATTTTTTGACACTGAGGTGCTTGGCTTTTTCATTTTTACCATATACATTTGACCAATGGGGATTCCTTTCCTTCCATTACCATCAACAGACTCTTTCAATCGTAGATTATTCTTGAGCAGGGCACTCTTAATTGACATTCTGGTGGTTGACTTGGGGTACAATCTATAGCGATACCTGCAAAAACAAGCCCCCAAACTCCAACAACTGCTGGAGCGCACTCTCAAGCTCTCATACATTAAAGATTACATTGTATAACCACTTACAACTCTCCAACCCTACCTTCAAAACACAACTCAGTTATCTCAAAACTTCAGGGCATAGCATGCTACGCTTTTGCAGAACTGTGGTCCACTTGACAGGACTGACATGCACACTTGCAATCAGAAAACATCTTACCTGTTGCATCTCACACTCCCTTTGTTTGTGACATCTATTTCACACTTTACTATCTTCTTATCTTCCCATTGCTCATTTTCTTTTCCTCCAGCAGACTAAGATCTATCGCTGGTCTTCAAACTTCGGGGCTGGAACACCTGTGAAGAGTTAGCCATTACCTAGTGGATGCAGGGCCCTTTAACAGGGAGCCCAGGGATTGCTTTAAAGCAGTTTTGGCATTTGGAGTGACCCACCACCAGTATTTTTATTTAGATGGGAGGGGCTTGACGTTTCTCAGAGGGGAGGGGCTTTGCAAAATAGTGATTGGAATCACTGGTCTAGATACACCTAGAGTACAGAATGCCACTCCATAGATAAGTCTAGGCACTATGAATCTACTACACTGGTGATTCGGAACAATATTAAAGCCTATTAACAAAACATAACATTTGACCAATGCCAGAGTGGCCTATATTCATCAGAGCATTCACAGTCAATTGAACATATACATAAGGGGTCACAAATAGAATTAGAAAATGTGCACCACTTTTCTGATTTATGCATAGAAAGAAAGCTTACTGTCCCGCACAATGACCAAGTTCCTAACCTTCTGGTTTTCTGCAATGGGAGCACCTACATTTGGTGGGTCCCCAATCTGGGTTGGTAGAAAGTTCACAGTGGCCCAAAGATGGTAACACCTGTCTTGCTTTAATTTAACTTCAAATGATTTTCCGTCATTCAGATAGCGATACACTGAATGCACTATTTCACTAGTTCTTGGTCAGTCTTGATGGTTTACTGTAATTTGAAAAGAGCTTGTGTTGTTTGTGTAGTTAAAAATCTTGAGACCATATCAATGAATAATGTTGATCAGGGGGGTATAAGATACACGTTAAACAACAGATAACAGTATAATGACCTCTGAGGTACCCCACAGGAAATAATAGATGCAAAGGGTGGGGTATAGGGGATATAGACAGAATGAGCTGACTGTGCAACTGACTTACAAGGGCAGAATACTGGATGTCCACTGATTAGAACCTGGAGAGAAGGGTGGTGTGACAGTATCAAGGCTGAAACATCTTTGTGGCACCGTGTAATTATTCCCCCCTTGTCCAGTTGTTAGGAAATATCACCAAGTACCACCAGTATTACTAATTCGGTACTCCTACCTGGTCTGATTCTTTCCAGCATGGGTTAAAAAAGGAATGGGTTTCACAAATGTTTGAATTTGAGATTGGTTCACTTTTGTCTGATGTTTTTCTATATAGGCATATTAGAGATTGGCCTGTATTAAAACACATTTACTGGTCTGTAAACTATGGTAAAATTATAATCCACAAAGGATGAGGACTATCTCAACTGTCTCAGGTCAAAGGTTTTGCTGAGCACAAAAATTGCATAATTCAATGATCCCTGAGGAATGTTGTGGTGTCTATCTCTATCGTCAAATAATGCTGCCATTCCTGGAAAGCTGCTTTGATTGCCAACATTTCTTTGTCAAGTATGGTGTCATTCTGTTCCTACACTATCAATTTTCTAGGGAAGTAAACTCCTAGGTATAACTACCCCTTCACTGACTGCTGCTGTGACAACACAAATTCTAAAGAAATGTTAGAAGCACTCGCTTTCACTAAGAATGGCTGCTGCATATCAGAATGTAGAGAAGGTGGGGCCATAGGTAAATCTCTCTGTCACTAATTCAAATACCAAGTTATCTTCCGACAACCATGTACATTTTATTCTTTTTATCGGTAGGCGAGACAACTGCAGGTTTAAGTGTTAAACAAATAAATAAATAAGGGATATGGTGAAGTGTTGAGGGAAAAAGGAAATGTCTAGCAAAGCATGTAATCAGGCTTCCTTCTAATAAGCTCCATGTGACATACGTGAGATTTAAAATAAACCTAGTACTGACTAGAGAAGTGTTAGGTCGTCTGTATATAACATTGCAACTGTGATATTGCAAATTATGTACAAATATTAAGACTCAAGAAATATTCGAACCTCTCCTAACAGAGTGTAAAGAAACACGGAACGTATAATGTTTACACTTTGCAAGGAATTTGCACATACATATTCAGAAGCTGTAGCAGCTTGTATGTGGTATAGATTTATGTTGGGATATCTAACATTATTGATTATAGCTTAGTGCGGATCCCGACACCAACTGTATGACATTTTAGAATTACATTTATAATATATTGGTTGTTAGGATTTTACTTATGATTATGAATTGATGTGAGGTTTTATGATTGTGTAGGTTTTATAATATATTGAAAAACATATTTTGCAACTTTGTGAAAAACTAGAACACAAAAAAAAGATAAGGGAAACAACATTTTAGGACTCTTTGATAAACCTCCTGTATAATTGTGTAAGCCCTATGAAACATTGAACCTCTTCAACACTGCAAGGTGGTGGCCACTCTAACTGCTTTAACTTTCTATGCAGCCATATGAAGAACCTTAAGAGGTAGCACACATGAGAGAAAATCCAATTTAGATGTGTTGAATAGACTTTTCTCCAGATTTAAATACTATTTATTCCCTCAGTACTTATTGGGTATGGTCCTGACATGCTCTCAGTGTAGATTTAGATATTCTAAAAATATGAGTATGCCATCGATGTAAACTACCACAAATATCTCTTAAAATCCTTGGGGCACCTTGTTGATGAAAAACTGGAAGGACATAGGAACATTGAAAATTACATGATATTCGATGAACCCAAAGCTGCAATTAAAGGCCATCTTCCACTCATTGCCCTCTCAGCAACTCATGTGATCCATTCCTCTGAAGTCTAATTTAATTAACACTTTTGCACCCAGTACTCTGTTCACTGTTACTGTTTTTGATTGTAATTTTGTTTATATATACTCCATGTAAGTTCTTAGCTGATCTCCTTTTTAAATACAAAGAATACCGGGGAAGAGCCTGTAGATTTCAAATTCTAAATAAACCCACACATTAAATACTTATAAATGTACACTTTTAAATGTTCATTTTCTTGTTAAAGTCTGCCACAGGTGGCTACTCTCCGGTTCTATCTTGTGATGGTATTCCTGATGGAGCAGCAACTCACTGGCACTGGAAAACCACCTAATAGTCTTGATAACAGCAGGGTTGTTTTCTTACCACTATCCTAAAAGTGTGCCCTAGCTTACTGCCGCCACACAGCCATTTACCCACAGAATCTTCCCATAGAACATCACTCAGCACTTTTATGAAATGCAGACGCGCACTTCTTCAAAACTCTGATCAAAATTCAATCATTTACTTTTCCCAATCTACTGTAAGTGTATGGATTAATTTAGGTCTCCTGAGAATTTAATCTTGATCATACTTGTGAAAGGTAACTTCAATCTCCACAGTTCTGTGAGTAATTGGCCACATAGAAAGATGAGTGCCATTTACTGTATACTGCCATCATCTGTTCTTAATTATAGGGATTTTTCCAGAATCTGTGCAAATGCAGTATCGCAAAAAGTCCCTGTAGCTCTAGTACCACGTCCACCTTTCTCTCATTCACAAACCTCCATCTTTTAAGGAATCATTCAAAATGATATTGGCTACTGATTATTGTAACATGTTTGCAACCTGTTGGACTTTAGTGTTTGCTGGCTAAAGGACAGTTGTCCCAAATTCTAATTCTATGATGATAAGTGCTCAGAAAACGTCTCTACTTCCCACATTACATATAGATTCTGCTTCTCCTCTTCTTTCTTTCTTGTTTTGAAATTGTAGAGCTATCTATATATTAAGTGCTGACATCCTCACGACAAGACTCCCTGACTGGTCCCTTACATTTTAGGTGTGCCACCCTTTCCAGACCCATATTTTATGCTCAGCAACATTCTCCTCTCTCTTTTGCCTGCTTGAGCGAAAATCTAGCTTGAATACTGTGAACGGTCTGAAATGTGAGACGGACAACTGGATAGTTTCTTCACAAGTAGCCATTTCATTAAATTCTATGGGTATGACAAATGCCTCACTTTCCCTAACCTAAAGAGGAATTCCCTGCTTATGAAGACTAAAGGAAAACACTCTGACTTCAAAAGTTATCTGTCCCTCACACTTAAACATACACAATAATTGTTCCGTTATCAGATGGCCGTTCAAACTCAACAAAATAATAATTAAATTCACATATAAAGTGTATAACCATATATCCTAGTAATAAGGGTTGCTTCCTTTTCCCCAGGTTTCAAGTAGGATTTTTCCAACTCAAATGTTTAGTCAGTGCAGTTCTTTACAATAATCCAGTTCTGCTTCACAGGTGATACAAAGTTCCCCACAATAACCAAGTTTTGCTTCCTACACAAAGTTGCTTCACTCCAGGAAGTTGCCACTTGGCACCTGGAATGTGTGACTGTCAAATAAGTTTCATCACTCTTCAAGATAATCATCAAACTCTTGCTTAATAAACCAAACCAAGAAACCTTGTATGCACAATGTCATCCAACACTTCAATACAACTCTGTTTTGAATGGCATTTCACCTTTCTTTTATGAACAATAACATTTTGTCAGAATGTTTTTTTATCAGAGTTCATCAAACACACTAGTGGACTATTCACCTTCTCTCCACAACCACTTCCAACCACAATATAGTAATTCAATGTTTTCTTCCTAGTCCACTAACCTGCCAGGTCTAACCACTAACATTCCCTCTCCTGGTATCCTCGCCTGCCAGGACAAAAACTCCTACTAATACTTCCAAGTACTCTCTGGTGAGGTGTACTTCCACTTCAAAGAAAGTCTTTAACTTTCACCAACATCGAAATTCACAACTTCTTTCATAAAGTATTGATGCACATTGTTGCTGTTTGAATTGCTTCTTTTGGCTCAGGCAATGTTGCTTGTTATTGTGTTCCAAAATTGTCCCCTCTTGATTTGGGCAATAAGGGTTACAATCCTGCTTAACTATTTCCCCTTCTTTACTTTGGCAATGGTTGTAATATGTTTAAAATATTGTGCACTCTTACTTTGACAATGGTTGTGCATCCGTGCTTACATATTGCCCCTTCTTTGCTTTGGCAATGATGGTTGCACTCGTGTTTAAATATTGCCCTTGATTTACTTTGGCAATGACATTCACAATACTTCGCTCTCGTGTTACTTCAATGTGCATATTATGCTTTAACCACTTTAATCCACTAGTTCGGTATTCAAAATTACCATTAGCGGTCAGCGGTCTAGAGCAGAGCGATCCGGGGTCACTCAATGAAGACCAAATCACTGTTCTTCCTTTGCACGTTCTCTTGACCAGCTGCCACTTCAGTCTCCTTCACACGTCGGATCCTGGGTGTTTGATGGCTCTGGTCAAACACCTAGAGTAGGACTCCTGGCAGGGAGAGCTCTTGTTTAGCAAGGAGTAATAAGAAACTGATCCAGTTCCTGCTGCTCATCCTCTGCAGTTAGTTTTCCCAGCTTCTACAGCTCACTCAGCGCTGCATTCTGTTGAAATAACAGCAGAATTCCCAGCATCTTCATTCTGCTTCTCCCACTGCTTCTGTCCACTTCTCTTTCTAATGGCTCGCACCTGAAGGGGCCTTATATATTCAACAGTCCCTTTCAGGTGTGGGTCATTAGAACCGCTAGCCTGTATCCAATAGCTCTGGACCTCTGAGCTCCTCTTCCTCATCCCAGTACCTAGAGCATTCTGGGACTTGAAGTTCTTCATGTTCTTCTTCTTTCTTTCATAAAAAGTCTCAAGTATACATTAGAACAAAAAGTGTCTAAACTTAAAGACACTCCCGTCCCCTGCACACCTTACAAGCTGAAATAAATCAGTCAAATTTCATAACATTTGCACTTTTATATATAGAAAGAATTGTCAATTTAGAACATAGGTAACAAAATATCTTCATAAAAGTACAGAAAAAAGCTATCAACTGACTTCCAATATGGCCAGCATGAAAAACAAATCAAACCAGACAAAGAAATAAGCTCCCAATTTTGAACTGCAGCTTCAAGCTCTACGCGTTTCGGGGACTATCCCCTTCTTCAGGAGCAAAAATATCTGCAAGTATAAATATATATACAATTAGAGGACATCTCACATATCATTAAAAGTTTGGACAAACTAAACACATTAAATAAAGAGAATACATTAAATAATTATGTACACATAAATCGAACCACAATTCTACATAGCATACACAAGTGGTTGTATATTCACAGTGGTACAACTGGTATGGCTCCAAATGTAAATCTCAAGATGCATTAAAACCTAAAACACTTATTCGTATGTACCTCACAGTGGGAATGTTGTCAAAGAAAATAGAGTCTCTGTCTGTGCATCTGTCTGTGCACGACGTACACAGAACCAGGATCCCTGCGAATACTCCTGCCGTCCTCAACAAGTGAAATGTGATTGCCGAACTCTGGAATACCAAAGTATATCTATCAGCTCCAATTACACGTAATTAAATCACCAAACCTTAATGACTAAACAACTAGTTCAAAAAACACCTATTACTCATTGGCAACTAATCTGTGCAGCTCAACGATCACCAGAATCCACAACCTTGTGCCACCACCTCATCTTTGTGCCAACACATCAACTTAACACAGAAAGTTAAAAAGCCCAAATCCTCAAAGAAAACCCAAAATTTAAATTGTGCAACTCTTCCAACATATATTATTTACCTAAGGCAAATCAATAGCCAATCCAATCCAAATTCAGGACTTCCAGTACTCCGCATCCAATGTAAAGCATCCTGCTGATTATAGATATGTATAATGCAACTAAAAAACAAACACAAAATATACCATTTACAAACTAACACCACCTTTCCAATACAAACATAAATAAATATAAACACATCCACACAGCTTAAACTTACTTCCAGAAGCGCACCTCTTCACCTCAGATTCAACGGCTCCTCTCCAATTTACACGTAACAGATCCCAACCCACAACACACTTCCTGGCTCATTTTATACTGTTTCCTGGTAGTCACATGATAAAGTCACGTGACCCGCCGGCACTGAATACTAAAAGAATGCACAAAACTCCCTGCAACCTGCCAAATACACAGCTAATGCTAACTAAGCACACAGGTACTGAGTGAGTAAATCAAACAAAATAAAAAAGACACCAAAGATAAATGTGTGTGTAGTTAAAAAGGAGATAGACATAGAAGAAAGACTGCATTTTTGAAAAAATAAAAAAATAATAAATAAGTGCCTTAAAACTATTGCTGTCCATCAACCATACTTAACTACGCGGCAAATTCAGAAATAACCAAGTAAACTAGTTATGTACTAAAGAGAAATGTGTATGTATTTAAAAAGAAGATAGACATAGAAGAAAGACTACATTTTTGAAAAAATTGAAAAAATAATGAATAAGTGCCTTAAAACAATTGCTGTCCATCAACCATACCTAACTACGCAGCAAGTTCAGAAATAACCAAGTAAACTAGTTATGTACTAATTACCCAAACCCAATAACTACTATTCCATACACCTCTAATGGAACAACCAGTATGTAACACCCGGAAAACACAAATCCCTCCATGTGACCTCAAACTCATATCAATTTATGCATTATGAACTACGCGGCAAATTCAGAAATAACCAAGTAACCTAGTTATGTACTCATTACACAAATCCAATAACTACTCTTCCATACACCTCTAATGGAACAACCAGTATGTAACACCCGGAAAACACAAATCACTCCATGTGACCTCAAACACATATGAATTTATGCATTATGAACGTCTTAAACCATTCACCAACCATACCTCGACACCTACACAAAACAATTCAAAGAGAACTCTTCATTGAGCCCTCTTGGAGATAAAGTCCCCAAGAGGTCAATCCAAAACATCTCTCTCTGAGCTAATATTCTCAAAAAGTCACCTCCTCTGGGTGGTTTCTTCACCACTTCCAAAACATTAAACCTCAATTGTGCAATAGTATGTCTAGACATATTAAAATGCCTAGCAACTGAAGATTTCTCATTTTTACACCGTATTTGAGATTTATGTTCAGTCCATCTTTCACGTGCGGATCTGGCTGTCTGTCCAATATACATTAATCCACACGGGCACTTAATGCTGTAAATCACCCCTGTGGATCTACATGTGGCAAAATCTCTAAGAGTGATTTTTTTGCCCGTCTGCGGGTGAAGAATGTATTCTCCTTTAGCCACATTGTTACAATGACTACACGACAAACAAGGAAATGTTCCCTTTTTTTTAGTCACCAATGTCATCTGAATTTCCTTCGGGCCTCTTTCGGCTCTCACAACCCTATCTCTCAGGTTCCTACCTCTTCTATACACCAACATTGGTGGAGATGGAAACAATCCCAGAAGTATAGGATCATGATGGAGAATCGACCAGTGTTTATGTATGATTCTTTTAACATGCCAACTTTGTCGAGAGAATTTGGAAATATGCAAAATTGCATCAGACTCCTTCTTCACCTTAGGTGTAAGCAATTGCTCCCTTGTAATCGGGAGCGCTCTGTTCTGGGCTTCATTCAAAAGTTGTACTGGATACCCTCTTTCAGAGAATTTTTTAGAGAGCGACTCACATTCAACTTTAAATTCATCAGTATCCATAACAATTCTCTTAATTCGCAATATCTGACTATATGGCAGACTAGCAATCATTGGCTTTGGATGAAAACTCGCAAAATGCAATAAATTATTAACATCAGTTGGTTTATGAAAGAGTGATGTTTTGACCTGATTATTAACAATTTCTAACTGAACGTCCAAAAAGTGTAACTTGGGGTCACCAATTTCCAAAGTAAATTTTATCCGTGAATGAACAGTATTTAAATACTCAAGAAACACTTTGAGTTCACCTTTGGAGCCACACCACACACCAAAAATGTCATCGATGTACCTTTTCCAAACAATTATCTTACTGGACCATTCAACATTGTCTAGTACAAATTGTTTTTCAAACCAGTACATGTAGATATTAGCATATGCAGGGGCCATCGCTGACCCCATTGATGTTCCAGAAATTTGTGCAAAATATGAGTCTTGGTACCTAAAGTAACTGTTGTGTAAAATAATCATAATCAACTCAATCACCAACTGTGGATCACATTCTACATTCACAGACTGTAATAGTAACCACTCTACTGCCTCAATTCCCTCCTGGTGGGGAATCGAGGTGTACAGGCTACATACATCCATAGAAAACAAAATACATTCTGAGGATAGACAAACAATTTCATTTATGTTCAATAAAAAATCAGTTGTATCCCTTAAGTAGGTAGGTATCAACTTCACCAAGGGTTGTAAGATCTTATCAACATATTTAGACAGTGGATCTAAAATACTGTCTGTTCCTGCTACTATGGGTCTCAAGGGAGGATGCGTTGTGTTTTTGTGTATCTTTGGAAGACCATATAGTACTGGTATGATTGGATGTTTATTGAGGAGAAAAGACCTTGTTTTAATCGAGATCCACTCATTATCCAAAGCTCTGTTCACACAGGCTTCAATCACTGATTTAATCTGTATAGTAGGATCACGATCCAATCGCAGATACGTGGAATTGTCATTAAGCATCATTTGACATTGGGTGTGATAGAAAGCAGAGTCCATGACTACTACTGCCCCACCCTTATCTGCTGGTTTTATCGTTAGATCTAAATCTTTAGCCAAGGCCTCAATATCTTTAAGTTGAGACTCTTTAAGATTAACTGGAGTTTTTGAATTGAATTTAATTTTCTTCAAATCATTTTCCACCTTGAATTTAAACATATTGATCACTGGATTTTCTATAGGAGGGTCAAACGTACTCTTAGGTTTAATTTCCAAAACATCCTCCATTTCATCAACTGTTCTGTCAAAAGTTTGCATAGAGAAAAACAATTTCAGTTTAATTTTCCGCAACAACAGATGTAAATTAATTTTTTCTTCAAACAGACTAGAATTACTTGCTGGAACAAATGACAGTCCCTTATTCAAAATATCCAACTGATTAACGGTGAGAGTTTTACTTGAAATATTCACTACTATGGATTCTCTCACTTGGTTTTCTTTTTGGACCTTGTTCCCACGTCGGGTCTTTTTTCTAAAAAAGGAACCCTCTGCGGAGAACGTGGCAATATCGGTACAGTTAAAGCAGGTTCACCTGAATCTGCACTGTCAGCCAGAATACGAGTTGGCAAGCTTCTACCTGGTATGGGGTCACCAATACTCCCCTCACTAGTGTTATCCGAGCCTGATGATTTAGATGGTGGTTTAGGAAACCTACTCCTATTTCTTTGAGCATAAAATTCCTGCCACGAGTATACAATATCGTTGTAATAGTCAAAAGTGTCTCTCCTAAATTTACGCAATTTACGCTGTTCAATATCTTGTTTGTATGAAGCGAGCTTCAGATTGATATCTTCCAAAATGCACTTAAGGTCTTGTTCAGTCTTCAACTTTAAAAGTTGATTAGTCAGATCAGTAATTTCTTTCTGAATAGAATCTAAGGAATTAGCGAGTTCCTGTATGGTCAAGAGGATGAGGTCCAATGAACATTTATTCAATATCTGGTCCCATTTAATAATGAACTCCTTGTTCTCCTTACATAAAGTTGGCCTCAGATATACTCTGAGGCCTCTAGGAATTCGTTGAGATTTATGATATTCAACCAAAGTTGAAGCATGAAGCTTCTGAGAAATCTCACGTCTAATGACGCGTTCTAATCTAGAAATCAAACGATCCGGACTGTCCTGTGTGTCTGTAAGTTTTTCAGTTTGACCAATTAGAGCCAAGATCTGCTTGGCTTCCTCGTTAGTAAATGCCAAAGTAGTGGCATGTTTATCAGTAATCTCATTGATTTTCGAAAATGACATAATATAGTGGGTGCTACCAATGATCAGTGTCACACATAAAGGGCAACTACCAAATTACAAAAAGAAGTATCTATCAGAGCACACCTAATTACTCAAAAACTAAATAACTATTTAGAGAGATTTTATTACAATTCTGGGTGCTGGGGAGGAATACACGCCCTGACACTGGAGCATGTGTTAAACATAAAACAAAAAGTGTCTAAACTTAAAGACACTCCCGTCCCCTGCACACCTTACAAGCTGAAATAAATCAGTCAAATTTCATAACATTTGCACTTTTATATATAGAAAGAATTGTCAATTTAGAACATAGGTAACAAAATATCTTCATAAAAGTACAGAAAAAAGCTATCAACTGACTTCCAATATGGCCAGCATGAAAAACAAATCAAACCAGACAAAGAAATAAGCTCCCAATTTTGAACTGCAGCTTCAAGCTCTACGCGTTTCGGGGACTATCCCCTTCTTCAGGAGCAAAAATATCTGCAAGTATAAATATATATACAATTAGAGGACATCTCACATATCATTAAAAGTTTGGACAAACTAAACACATTAAATAAAGAGAATACATTAAATAATTATGTACACATAAATCGAACCACAATTCTACATAGCATACACAAGTGGTTGTATATTCACAGTGGTACAACTGGTATGGCTCCAAATGTAAATCTCAAGATGCATTAAAACCTAAAACACTTATTCGTATGTACCTCACAGTGGGAATGTTGTCAAAGAAAATAGAGTCTCTGTCTGTGCATCTGTCTGTGCACGACGTACACAGAACCAGGATCCCTGCGAATACTCCTGCCGTCCTCAACAAGTGAAATGTGATTGCCGAACTCTGGAATACCAAAGTATATCTATCAGCTCCAATTACACGTAATTAAATCACCAAACCTTAATGACTAAACAACTAGTTCAAAAAACACCTATTACTCATTGGCAACTAATCTGTGCAGCTCAACGATCACCAAAATCCACAACCTTGTGCCACCACCTCATCTTTGTGCCAACACATCAACTTAACACAGAAAGTTAAAAAGCCCAAATCCTCAAAGAAAACCCAAAATTTAAATTGTGCAACTCTTCCAACATATATTATTTACCTAAGGCAAATCAATAGCCAATCCAATCCAAATTCAGGACTTCCAGTACTCCGCATCCAATGTAAAGCATCCTGCTGATTATAGATATGTATAATGCAACTAAAAAACAAACACAAAATATACCATTTACAAACTAACACCACCTTTCCAATACAAACATAAATAAATATAAACACATCCACACAGCTTAAACTTACTTCCAGAAGCGCACCTCTTCACCTCAGATTCAACGGCTCCTCTCCAATTTACACGTAACAGATCCCAACCCACAACACACTTCCTGGCTCATTTTATACTGTTTCCTGGTAGTCACATGATAAAGTCACGTGACCCGCCGGCACTGAATACTAAAAGAATGCACAAAACTCCCTGCAACCTGCCAAATACACAGCTAATGCTAACTAAGCACACAGGTACTGAGTGAGTAAATCAAACAAAATAAAAAAGACACCAAAGATAAATGTGTGTGTAGTTAAAAAGGAGATAGACATAGAAGAAAGACTGCATTTTTGAAAAAATAAAAAAATAATAAATAAGTGCCTTAAAACTATTGCTGTCCATCAACCATACTTAACTACGCGGCAAATTCAGAAATAACCAAGTAAACTAGTTATGTACTAAAGAGAAATGTGTATGTATTTAAAAAGAAGATAGACATAGAAGAAAGACTACATTTTTGAAAAAATTGAAAAAATAATGAATAAGTGCCTTAAAACAATTGCTGTCCATCAACCATACCTAACTACGCAGCAAGTTCAGAAATAACCAAGTAAACTAGTTATGTACTAATTACCCAAACCCAATAACTACTATTCCATACACCTCTAATGGAACAACCAGTATGTAACACCCGGAAAACACAAATCCCTCCATGTGACCTCAAACTCATATCAATTTATGCATTATGAACTACGCGGCAAATTCAGAAATAACCAAGTAACCTAGTTATGTACTCATTACACAAATCCAATAACTACTCTTCCATACACCTCTAATGGAACAACCAGTATGTAACACCCGGAAAACACAAATCACTCCATGTGACCTCAAACACATATGAATTTATGCATTATGAACGTCTTAAACCATTCACCAACCATACCTCGACACCTACACAAAACAATTCAAAGAGAACTCTTCATTGAGCCCTCTTGGAGATAAAGTCCCCAAGAGGTCAATCCAAAACATCTCTCTCTGAGCTAATATTCTCAAAAAGTCACCTCCTCTGGGTGGTTTCTTCACCACTTCCAAAACATTAAACCTCAATTGTGCAATAGTATGTCTAGACATATTAAAATGCCTAGCAACTGAAGATTTCTCATTTTTACACCGTATTTGAGATTTATGTTCAGTCCATCTTTCACGTGCGGATCTGGCTGTCTGTCCAATATACATTAATCCACACGGGCACTTAATGCTGTAAATCACCCCTGTGGATCTACATGTGGCAAAATCTCTAAGAGTGATTTTTTTGCCCGTCTGCGGGTGAAGAATGTATTCTCCTTTAGCCACATTGTTACAATGACTACACGACAAACAAGGAAATGTTCCCTTTTTTTTAGTCACCAATGTCATCTGAATTTCCTTCGGGCCTCTTTCGGCTCTCACAACCCTATCTCTCAGGTTCCTACCTCTTCTATACACCAACATTGGTGGAGATGGAAACAATCCCAGAAGTATAGGATCATGATGGAGAATCGACCAGTGTTTATGTATGATTCTTTTAACATGCCAACTTTGTCGAGAGAATTTGGAAATATGCAAAATTGCATCAGACTCCTTCTTCACCTTAGGTGTAAGCAATTGCTCCCTTGTAATCGGGAGCGCTCTGTTCTGGGCTTCATTCAAAAGTTGTACTGGATACCCTCTTTCAGAGAATTTTTTAGAGAGCGACTCACATTCAACTTTAAATTCATCAGTATCCATAACAATTCTCTTAATTCGCAATATCTGACTATATGGCAGACTAGCAATCATTGGCTTTGGATGAAAACTCGCAAAATGCAATAAATTATTAACATCAGTTGGTTTATGAAAGAGTGATGTTTTGACCTGATTATTAACAATTTCTAACTGAACGTCCAAAAAGTGTAACTTGGGGTCACCAATTTCCAAAGTAAATTTTATCCGTCCTGAATTTGGATTGGATTGGCTATTGATTTGCCTTAGGTAAATAATATATGTTGGAAGAGTTGCACAATTTAAATTTTGGGTTTTCTTTGAGGATTTGGGCTTTTTAACTTTCTGTGTTAAGTTGATGTGTTGGCACAAAGATGAGGTGGTGGCACAAGGTTGTGGATTTTGGTGATCGTTGAGCTGCACAGATTAGTTGCCAATGAGTAATAGGTGTTTTTTGAACTAGTTGTTTAGTCATTAAGGTTTGGTGATTTAATTACGTGTAATTGGAGCTGATAGATATACTTTGGTATTCCAGAGTTCGGCAATCACATTTCACTTGTTGAGGACGGCAGGAGTATTCGCAGGGATCCTGGTTCTGTGTACGTCGTGCACAGACAGATGCACAGACAGAGACTCTATTTTCTTTGACAACATTCCCACTGTGAGGTACATACGAATAAGTGTTTTAGGTTTTAATGCATCTTGAGATTTACATTTGGAGCCATACCAGTTGTACCACTGTGAATATACAACCACTTGTGTATGCTATGTAGAATTGTGGTTCGATTTATGTGTACATAATTATTTAATGTATTCTCTTTATTTAATGTGTTTAGTTTGTCCAAACTTTTAATGATATGTGAGATGTCCTCTAATTGTATATATATTTATACTTGCAGATATTTTTGCTCCTGAAGAAGGGGATAGTCCCCGAAACGCGTAGAGCTTGAAGCTGCAGTTCAAAATTGGGAGCTTATTTCTTTGTCTGGTTTGATTTGTTTTTCATGCTGGCCATATTGGAAGTCAGTTGATAGCTTTTTTCTGTACTTTTATGAAGATATTTTGTTACCTATGTTCTAAATTGACAATTCTTTCTATATATAAAAGTGCAAATGTTATGAAATTTGACTGATTTATTTCAGCTTGTAAGGTGTGCAGGGGACGGGAGTGTCTTTAAGTTTAGACACTTTTTGTTTTATGTTTAACACATGCTCCAGTGTCAGGGCGTGTATTCCTCCCCAGCACCCAGAATTGTAATAAAATCTCTCTAAATAGTTATTTAGTTTTTGAGTAATTAGGTGTGCTCTGATAGATACTTCTTTTTGTAATTTGGTAGTTGCCCTTTATGTGTGACACTGATCATTGGTAGCACCCACTATATTATGTCATTTTCGAAAATCAATGAGATTACTGATAAACATGCCACTACTTTGGCATTTACTAACGAGGAAGCCAAGCAGATCTTGGCTCTAATTGATCAAACTGAAAAACTTACAGACACACAGGACAGTCCGGATCGTTTGATTTCTAGATTAGAATGCGTCATTAGACGTGAGATTTCTCAGAAGCTTCATGCTTCAACTTTGGTTGAATATCATAAATCTCAACGAATTCCTAGAGGCCTCAGAGTATATCTGAGGCCAACTTTATGTAAGGAGAACAAGGAGTTCATTATTAAATGGGACCAGATATTGAATAAATGTTCATTGGACCTCATCCTCTTGACCATACAGGAACTCGCTAATTCCTTAGATTCTATTCAGAAAGAAATTACTGATCTGACTAATCAACTTTTAAAGTTGAAGACTGAACAAGACCTTAAGTGCATTTTGGAAGATATCAATCTGAAGCTCGCTTCATACAAACAAGATATTGAACAGCGTAAATTGCGTAAATTTAGGAGAGACACTTTTGACTATTACAACGATATTGTATACTCGTGGCAGGAATTTTATGCTCAAAGAAATAGGAGTAGGTTTCCTAAACCACCATCTAAATCATCAGGCTCGGATAACACTAGTGAGGGGAGTATTGGTGACCCCATACCAGGTAGAAGCTTGCCAACTCGTATTCTGGCTGACAGTGCAGATTCAGGTGAACCTGCTTTAACTGTACCGATATTGCCACGTTCTCCGCAGAGGGTTCCTTTTTTAGAAAAAAGACCCGACGTGGGAACAAGGTCCAAAAAGAAAACCAAGTGAGAGAATCCATAGTAGTGAATATTTCAAGTAAAACTCTCACCGTTAATCAGTTGGATATTTTGAATAAGGGACTGTCATTTGTTCCAGCAAGTAATTCTAGTCTGTTTGAAGAAAAAATTAATTTACATCTGTTGTTGCGGAAAATTAAACTGAAATTGTTTTTCTCTATGCAAACTTTTGACAGAACAGTTGATGAAATGGAGGATGTTTTGGAAATTAAACCTAAGAGTACGTTTGACCCTCCTATAGAAAATCCAGTGATCAATATGTTTAAATTCAAGGTGGAAAATGATTTGAAGAAAATTAAATTCAATTCAAAAACTCCAGTTAATCTTAAAGAGTCTCAACTTAAAGATATTGAGGCCTTGGCTAAAGATTTAGATCTAACGATAAAACCAGCAGATAAGGGTGGGGCAGTAGTAGTCATGGACTCTGCTTTCTATCACACCCAATGTCAAATGATGCTTAATGACAATTCCACGTATCTGCGATTGGATCGTGATCCTACTATACAGATTAAATCAGTGATTGAAGCCTGTGTGAACAGAGCTTTGGATAATGAGTGGATCTCGATTAAAACAAGGTCTTTTCTCCTCAATAAACATCCAATCATACCAGTACTATATGGTCTTCCAAAGATACACAAAAACACAACGCATCCTCCCTTGAGACCCATAGTAGCAGGAACAGACAGTATTTTAGATCCACTGTCTAAATATGTTGATAAGATCTTACAACCCTTGGTGAAGTTGATACCTACCTACTTAAGGGATACAACTGATTTTTTATTGAACATAAATGAAATTGTTTGTCTATCCTCAGAATGTATTTTGTTTTCTATGGATGTATGTAGCCTGTACACCTCGATTCCCCACCAGGAGGGAATTGAGGCAGTAGAGTGGTTACTATTACAGTCTGTGAATGTAGAATGTGATCCACAGTTGGTGATTGAGTTGATTATGATTATTTTACACAACAGTTACTTTAGGTACCAAGACTCATATTTTGCACAAATTTCTGGAACATCAATGGGGTCAGCGATGGCCCCTGCATATGCTAATATCTACATGTACTGGTTTGAAAAACAATTTGTACTAGACAATGTTGAATGGTCCAGTAAGATAATTGTTTGGAAAAGGTACATCGATGACATTTTTGGTGTGTGGTGTGGCTCCAAAGGTGAACTCAAAGTGTTTCTTGAGTATTTAAATACTGTTCATTCACGGATAAAATTTACTTTGGAAATTGGTGACCCCAAGTTACACTTTTTGGACGTTCAGTTAGAAATTGTTAATAATCAGGTCAAAACATCACTCTTTCATAAACCAACTGATGTTAATAATTTATTGCATTTTGCGAGTTTTCATCCAAAGCCAATGATTGCTAGTCTGCCATATAGTCAGATATTGCGAATTAAGAGAATTGTTATGGATACTGATGAATTTAAAGTTGAATGTGAGTCGCTCTCTAAAAAATTCTCTGAAAGAGGGTATCCAGTACAACTTTTGAATGAAGCCCAGAACAGAGCGCTCCCGATTACAAGGGAGCAATTGCTTACACCTAAGGTGAAGAAGGAGTCTGATGCAATTTTGCATATTTCCAAATTCTCTCGACAAAGTTGGCATGTTAAAAGAATCATACATAAACACTGGTCGATTCTCCATCATGATCCTATACTTCTGGGATTGTTTCCATCTCCACCAATGTTGGTGTATAGAAGAGGTAGGAACCTGAGAGATAGGGTTGTGAGAGCCGAAAGAGGCCCGAAGGAAATTCAGATGACATTGGTGACTAAAAAAAAGGGAACATTTCCTTGTTTGTCGTGTAGTCATTGTAACAATGTGGCTAAAGGAGAATACATTCTTCACCCGCAGACGGGCAAAAAAATCACTCTTAGAGATTTTGCCACATGTAGATCCACAGGGGTGATTTACAGCATTAAGTGCCCGTGTGGATTAATGTATATTGGACAGACAGCCAGATCCGCACGTGAAAGATGGACTGAACATAAATCTCAAATACGGTGTAAAAATGAGAAATCTTCAGTTGCTAGGCATTTTAATATGTCTAGACATACTATTGCACAATTGAGGTTTAATGTTTTGGAAGTGGTGAAGAAACCACCCAGAGGAGGTGACTTTTTGAGAATATTAGCTCAGAGAGAGATGTTTTGGATTGACCTCTTGGGGACTTTATCTCCAAGAGGGCTCAATGAAGAGTTCTCTTTGAATTGTTTTGTGTAGGTGTCGAGGTATGGTTGGTGAATGGTTTAAGACGTTCATAATGCATAAATTCATATGTGTTTGAGGTCACATGGAGTGATTTGTGTTTTCCGGGTGTTACATACTGGTTGTTCCATTAGAGGTGTATGGAAGAGTAGTTATTGGATTTGTGTAATGAGTACATAACTAGGTTACTTGGTTATTTCTGAATTTGCCGCGTAGTTCATAATGCATAAATTGATATGAGTTTGAGGTCACATGGAGGGATTTGTGTTTTCCGGGTGTTACATACTGGTTGTTCCATTAGAGGTGTATGGAATAGTAGTTATTGGGTTTGGGTAATTAGTACATAACTAGTTTACTTGGTTATTTCTGAACTTGCTGCGTAGTTAGGTATGGTTGATGGACAGCAATTGTTTTAAGGCACTTATTCATTATTTTTTCAATTTTTTCAAAAATGTAGTCTTTCTTCTATGTCTATCTTCTTTTTAAATACATACACATTTCTCTTTAGTACATAACTAGTTTACTTGGTTATTTCTGAATTTGCCGCGTAGTTAAGTATGGTTGATGGACAGCAATAGTTTTAAGGCACTTATTTATTATTTTTTTATTTTTTCAAAAATGCAGTCTTTCTTCTATGTCTATCTCCTTTTTAACTACACACACATTTATCTTTGGTGTCTTTTTTATTTTGTTTGATTTACTCACTCAGTACCTGTGTGCTTAGTTAGCATTAGCTGTGTATTTGGCAGGTTGCAGGGAGTTTTGTGCATTCTTTTAGTATTCAGTGCCGGCGGGTCACGTGACTTTATCATGTGACTACCAGGAAACAGTATAAAATGAGCCAGGAAGTGTGTTGTGGGTTGGGATCTGTTACGTGTAAATTGGAGAGGAGCCGTTGAATCTGAGGTGAAGAGGTGCGCTTCTGGAAGTAAGTTTAAGCTGTGTGGATGTGTTTATATTTATTTATGTTTGTATTGGAAAGGTGGTGTTAGTTTGTAAATGGTATATTTTGTGTTTGTTTTTTTGTTGCATTATACATATCTATAATCAGCAGGATGCTTTACATTGGATGCGGAGTACTGGAAGTCCTGAATTTGGATTGGATTGGCTATTGATTTGCCTTAGGTAAATAATATATGTTGGAAGAGTTGCACAATTTAAATTTTGGGTTTTCTTTGAGGATTTGGGCTTTTTAACTTTCTGTGTTAAGTTGATGTGTTGGCACAAAGATGAGGTGGTGGCACAAGGTTGTGGATTTTGGTGATCGTTGAGCTGCACAGATTAGTTGCCAATGAGTAATAGGTGTTTTTTGAACTAGTTGTTTAGTCATTAAGGTTTGGTGATTTAATTACGTGTAATTGGAGCTGATAGATATACTTTGGTATTCCAGAGTTCGGCAATCACATTTCACTTGTTGAGGACGGCAGGAGTATTCGCAGGGATCCTGGTTCTGTGTACGTCGTGCACAGACAGATGCACAGACAGAGACTCTATTTTCTTTGACAACATTCCCACTGTGAGGTACATACGAATAAGTGTTTTAGGTTTTAATGCATCTTGAGATTTACATTTGGAGCCATACCAGTTGTACCACTGTGAATATACAACCACTTGTGTATGCTATATAGAATTGTGGTTCGATTTATGTGTACATAATTATTTAATGTATTCTCTTTATTTAATGTGTTTAGTTTGTCCAAACTTTTAATGATATGTGAGATGTCCTCTAATTGTATATATATTTATACTTGCAGATATTTTTGCTCCTGAAGAAGGGGATAGTCCCCGAAACGCGTAGAGCTTGAAGCTGCAGTTCAAAATTGGGAGCTTATTTCTTTGTCTGGTTTGATTTGTTTTTCATGCTGGCCATATTGGAAGTCAGTTGATAGCTTTTTTCTGTACTTTTATGAAGATATTTTGTTACCTATGTTCTAAATTGACAATTCTTTCTATATATAAAAGTGCAAATGTTATGAAATTTGACTGATTTATTTCAGCTTGTAAGGTGTGCAGGGGACGGGAGTGTCTTTAAGTTTAGACACTTTTTGTTTTATGTTTAACACATGCTCCAGTGTCAGGGCGTGTATTCCTCCCCAGCACCCAGAATTGTAATAAAATCTCTCTAAATAGTTATTTAGTTTTTGAGTAATTAGGTGTGCTCTGATAGATACTTCTTTTTGTAATTTGGTAGTTGCCCTTTATGTGTGACACTGATCATTGGTAGCACCCACTATATTATGTCATTTTCGAAAATCAATGAGATTACTGATAAACATGCCACTACTTTGGCATTTACTAACGAGGAAGCCAAGCAGATCTTGGCTCTAATTGGTCAAACTGAAAAACTTACAGACACACAGGACAGTCCGGATCGTTTGATTTCTAGATTAGAACGCGTCATTAGACGTGAGATTTCTCAGAAGCTTCATGCTTCAACTTTGGTTGAATATCATAAATCTCAACGAATTCCTAGAGGCCTCAGAGTATATCTGAGGCCAACTTTATGTAAGGAGAACAAGGAGTTCATTATTAAATGGGACCAGATATTGAATAAATGTTCATTGGACCTCATCCTCTTGACCATACAGGAACTCGCTAATTCCTTAGATTCTATTCAGAAAGAAATTACTGATCTGACTAATCAACTTTTAAAGTTGAAGACTGAACAAGACCTTAAGTGCATTTTGGAAGATATCAATCTGAAGCTCGCTTCATACAAACAAGATATTGAACAGCGTAAATTGCGTAAATTTAGGAGAGACACTTTTGACTATTACAACGATATTGTATACTCGTGGCAGGAATTTTATGCTCAAAGAAATAGGAGTAGGTTTCCTAAACCACCATCTAAATCATCAGGCTCGGATAACACTAGTGAGGGGAGTATTGGTGACCCCATACCAGGTAGAAGCTTGCCAACTCGTATTCTGGCTGACAGTGCAGATTCAGGTGAACCTGCTTTAACTGTACCGATATTGCCACGTTCTCCGCAGAGGGTTCCTTTTTTAGAAAAAAGACCCGACGTGGGAACAAGGTCCAAAAAGAAAACCAAGTGAGAGAATCCATAGTAGTGAATATTTCAAGTAAAACTCTCACCGTTAATCAGTTGGATATTTTGAATAAGGGACTGTCATTTGTTCCAGCAAGTAATTCTAGTCTGTTTGAAGAAAAAATTAATTTACATCTGTTGTTGCGGAAAATTAAACTGAAATTGTTTTTCTCTATGCAAACTTTTGACAGAACAGTTGATGAAATGGAGGATGTTTTGGAAATTAAACCTAAGAGTACGTTTGACCCTCCTATAGAAAATCCAGTGATCAATATGTTTAAATTCAAGGTGGAAAATGATTTGAAGAAAATTAAATTCAATTCAAAAACTCCAGTTAATCTTAAAGAGTCTCAACTTAAAGATATTGAGGCCTTGGCTAAAGATTTAGATCTAACGATAAAACCAGCAGATAAGGGTGGGGCAGTAGTAGTCATGGACTCTGCTTTCTATCACACCCAATGTCAAATGATGCTTAATGACAATTCCACGTATCTGCGATTGGATCGTGATCCTACTATACAGATTAAATCAGTGATTGAAGCCTGTGTGAACAGAGCTTTGGCTAATGAGTGGATCTCGATTAAAACAAGGTCTTTTCTCCTCAATAAACATCCAATCATACCAGTACTATATGGTCTTCCAAAGATACACAAAAACACAACGCATCCTCCCTTGAGACCCATAGTAGCAGGAACAGACAGTATTTTAGATCCACTGTCTAAATATGTTGATAAGATCTTACAACCCTTGGTGAAGTTGATACCTACCTACTTAAGGGATACAACTGATTTTTTATTGAACATAAATGAAATTGTTTGTCTATCCTCAGAATGTATTTTGTTTTCTATGGATGTATGTAGCCTGTACACCTCGATTCCCCACCAGGAGGGAATTGAGGCAGTAGAGTGGTTACTATTACAGTCTGTGAATGTAGAATGTGATCCACAGTTGGTGATTGAGTTGATTATGATTATTTTACACAACAGTTACTTTAGGTACCAAGACTCATATTTTGCACAAATTTCTGGAACATCAATGGGGTCAGCGATGGCCCCTGCATATGCTAATATCTACATGTACTGGTTTGAAAAACAATTTGTACTAGACAATGTTGAATGGTCCAGTAAGATAATTGTTTGGAAAAGGTACATCGATGACATTTTTGGTGTGTGGTGTGGCTCCAAAGGTGAACTCAAAGTGTTTCTTGAGTATTTAAATACTGTTCATTCACGGATAAAATTTACTTTGGAAATTGGTGACCCCAAGTTACACTTTTTGGACGTTCAGTTAGAAATTGTTAATAATCAGGTCAAAACATCACTCTTTCATAAACCAACTGATGTTAATAATTTATTGCATTTTGCGAGTTTTCATCCAAAGCCAATGATTGCTAGTCTGCCATATAGTCAGATATTGCGAATTAAGAGAATTGTTATGGATACTGATGAATTTAAAGTTGAATGTGAGTCGCTCTCTAAAAAATTCTCTGAAAGAGGGTATCCAGTACAACTTTTGAATGAAGCCCAGAACAGAGCGCTCCCGATTACAAGGGAGCAATTGCTTACACCTAAGGTGAAGAAGGAGTCTGATGCAATTTTGCATATTTCCAAATTCTCTCGACAAAGTTGGCATGTTAAAAGAATCATACATAAACACTGGTCGATTCTCCATCATGATCCTATACTTCTGGGATTGTTTCCATCTCCACCAATGTTGGTGTATAGAAGAGGTAGGAACCTGAGAGATAGGGTTGTGAGAGCCGAAAGAGGCCCGAAGGAAATTCAGATGACATTGGTGACTAAAAAAAAGGGAACATTTCCTTGTTTGTCGTGTAGTCATTGTAACAATGTGGCTAAAGGAGAATACATTCTTCACCCGCAGACGGGCAAAAAAATCACTCTTAGAGATTTTGCCACATGTAGATCCACAGGGGTGATTTACAGCATTAAGTGCCCGTGTGGATTAATGTATATTGGACAGACAGCCAGATCCGCACGTGAAAGATGGACTGAACATAAATCTCAAATACGGTGTAAAAATGAGAAATCTTCAGTTGCTAGGCATTTTAATATGTCTAGACATACTATTGCACAATTGAGGTTTAATGTTTTGGAAGTGGTGAAGAAACCACCCAGAGGAGGTGACTTTTTGAGAATATTAGCTCAGAGAGAGATGTTTTGGATTGACCTCTTGGGGACTTTATCTCCAAGAGGGCTCAATGAAGAGTTCTCTTTGAATTGTTTTGTGTAGGTGTCGAGGTATGGTTGGTGAATGGTTTAAGACGTTCATAATGCATAAATTCATATGTGTTTGAGGTCACATGGAGTGATTTGTGTTTTCCGGGTGTTACATACTGGTTGTTCCATTAGAGGTGTATGGAAGAGTAGTTATTGGATTTGTGTAATGAGTACATAACTAGGTTACTTGGTTATTTCTGAATTTGCCGCGTAGTTCATAATGCATAAATTGATATGAGTTTGAGGTCACATGGAGGGATTTGTGTTTTCCGGGTGTTACATACTGGTTGTTCCATTAGAGGTGTATGGAATAGTAGTTATTGGGTTTGGGTAATTAGTACATAACTAGTTTACTTGGTTATTTCTGAACTTGCTGCGTAGTTAGGTATGGTTGATGGACAGCAATTGTTTTAAGGCACTTATTCATTATTTTTTCAATTTTTTCAAAAATGTAGTCTTTCTTCTATGTCTATCTTCTTTTTAAATACATACACATTTCTCTTTAGTACATAACTAGTTTACTTGGTTATTTCTGAATTTGCCGCGTAGTTAAGTATGGTTGATGGACAGCAATAGTTTTAAGGCACTTATTTATTATTTTTTTATTTTTTCAAAAATGCAGTCTTTCTTCTATGTCTATCTCCTTTTTAACTACACACACATTTATCTTTGGTGTCTTTTTTATTTTGTTTGATTTACTCACTCAGTACCTGTGTGCTTAGTTAGCATTAGCTGTGTATTTGGCAGGTTGCAGGGAGTTTTGTGCATTCTTTTAGTATTCAGTGCCGGCGGGTCACGTGACTTTATCATGTGACTACCAGGAAACAGTATAAAATGAGCCAGGAAGTGTGTTGTGGGTTGGGATCTGTTACGTGTAAATTGGAGAGGAGCCGTTGAATCTGAGGTGAAGAGGTGCGCTTCTGGAAGTAAGTTTAAGCTGTGTGGATGTGTTTATATTTATTTATGTTTGTATTGGAAAGGTGGTGTTAGTTTGTAAATGGTATATTTTGTGTTTGTTTTTTAGTTGCATTATACATATCTATAATCAGCAGGATGCTTTACATTGGATGCGGAGTACTGGAAGTCCTGAATTTGGATTGGATTGGCTATTGATTTGCCTTAGGTAAATAATATATGTTGGAAGAGTTGCACAATTTAAATTTTGGGTTTTCTTTGAGGATTTGGGCTTTTTAACTTTCTGTGTTAAGTTGATGTGTTGGCACAAAGATGAGGTGGTGGCACAAGGTTGTGGATTTTGGTGATCGTTGAGCTGCACAGATTAGTTGCCAATGAGTAATAGGTGTTTTTTGAACTAGTTGTTTAGTCATTAAGGTTTGGTGATTTAATTACGTGTAATTGGAGCTGATAGATATACTTTGGTATTCCAGAGTTCGGCAATCACATTTCACTTGTTGAGGACGGCAGGAGTATTCGCAGGGATCCTGGTTCTGTGTACGTCGTGCACAGACAGATGCACAGACAGAGACTCTATTTTCTTTGACAACATTCCCACTGTGAGGTACATACGAATAAGTGTTTTAGGTTTTAATGCATCTTGAGATTTACATTTGGAGCCATACCAGTTGTACCACTGTGAATATACAACCACTTGTGTATGCTATGTAGAATTGTGGTTCGATTTATGTGTACATAATTATTTAATGTATTCTCTTTATTTAATGTGTTTAGTTTGTCCAAACTTTTAATGATATGTGAGATGTCCTCTAATTGTATATATATTTATACTTGCAGATATTTTTGCTCCTGAAGAAGGGGATAGTCCCCGAAACGCGTAGAGCTTGAAGCTGCAGTTCAAAATTGGGAGCTTATTTCTTTGTCTGGTTTGATTTGTTTTTCATGCTGGCCATATTGGAAGTCAGTTGATAGCTTTTTTCTGTACTTTTATGAAGATATTTTGTTACCTATGTTCTAAATTGACAATTCTTTCTATATATAAAAGTGCAAATGTTATGAAATTTGACTGATTTATTTCAGCTTGTAAGGTGTGCAGGGGACGGGAGTGTCTTTAAGTTTAGACACTTTTTGTTTTATGTTTAACACATGCTCCAGTGTCAGGGCGTGTATTCCTCCCCAGCACCCAGAATTGTAATAAAATCTCTCTAAATAGTTATTTAGTTTTTGAGTAATTAGGTGTGCTCTGATAGATACTTCTTTTTGTAATTTGGTAGTTGCCCTTTATGTGTGACACTGATCATTGGTAGCACCCACTATATTATGTCATTTTCGAAAATCAATGAGATTACTGATAAACATGCCACTACTTTGGCATTTACTAACGAGGAAGCCAAGCAGATCTTGGCTCTAATTGGTCAAACTGAAAAACTTACAGACACACAGGACAGTCCGGATCGTTTGATTTCTAGATTAGAACGCGTCATTAGACGTGAGATTTCTCAGAAGCTTCATGCTTCAACTTTGGTTGAATATCATAAATCTCAACGAATTCCTAGAGGCCTCAGAGTATATCTGAGGCCAACTTTATGTAAGGAGAACAAGGAGTTCATTATTAAATGGGACCAGATATTGAATAAATGTTCATTGGACCTCATCCTCTTGACCATACAGGAACTCGCTAATTCCTTAGATTCTATTCAGAAAGAAATTACTGATCTGACTAATCAACTTTTAAAGTTGAAGACTGAACAAGACCTTAAGTGCATTTTGGAAGATATCAATCTGAAGCTCGCTTCATACAAACAAGATATTGAACAGCGTAAATTGCGTAAATTTAGGAGAGACACTTTTGACTATTACAACGATATTGTATACTCGTGGCAGGAATTTTATGCTCAAAGAAATAGGAGTAGGTTTCCTAAACCACCATCTAAATCATCAGGCTCGGATAACACTAGTGAGGGGAGTATTGGTGACCCCATACCAGGTAGAAGCTTGCCAACTCGTATTCTGGCTGACAGTGCAGATTCAGGTGAACCTGCTTTAACTGTACCGATATTGCCACGTTCTCCGCAGAGGGTTCCTTTTTTAGAAAAAAGACCCGACGTGGGAACAAGGTCCAAAAAGAAAACCAAGTGAGAGAATCCATAGTAGTGAATATTTCAAGTAAAACTCTCACCGTTAATCAGTTGGATATTTTGAATAAGGGACTGTCATTTGTTCCAGCAAGTAATTCTAGTCTGTTTGAAGAAAAAATTAATTTACATCTGTTGTTGCGGAAAATTAAACTGAAATTGTTTTTCTCTATGCAAACTTTTGACAGAACAGTTGATGAAATGGAGGATGTTTTGGAAATTAAACCTAAGAGTACGTTTGACCCTCCTATAGAAAATCCAGTGATCAATATGTTTAAATTCAAGGTGGAAAATGATTTGAAGAAAATTAAATTCAATTCAAAAACTCCAGTTAATCTTAAAGAGTCTCAACTTAAAGATATTGAGGCCTTGGCTAAAGATTTAGATCTAACGATAAAACCAGCAGATAAGGGTGGGGCAGTAGTAGTCATGGACTCTGCTTTCTATCACACCCAATGTCAAATGATGCTTAATGACAATTCCACGTATCTGCGATTGGATCGTGATCCTACTATACAGATTAAATCAGTGATTGAAGCCTGTGTGAACAGAGCTTTGGATAATGAGTGGATCTCGATTAAAACAAGGTCTTTTCTCCTCAATAAACATCCAATCATACCAGTACTATATGGTCTTCCAAAGATACACAAAAACACAACGCATCCTCCCTTGAGACCCATAGTAGCAGGAACAGACAGTATTTTAGATCCACTGTCTAAATATGTTGATAAGATCTTACAACCCTTGGTGAAGTTGATACCTACCTACTTAAGGGATACAACTGATTTTTTATTGAACATAAATGAAATTGTTTGTCTATCCTCAGAATGTATTTTGTTTTCTATGGATGTATGTAGCCTGTACACCTCGATTCCCCACCAGGAGGGAATTGAGGCAGTAGAGTGGTTACTATTACAGTCTGTGAATGTAGAATGTGATCCACAGTTGGTGATTGAGTTGATTATGATTATTTTACACAACAGTTACTTTAGGTACCAAGACTCATATTTTGCACAAATTTCTGGAACATCAATGGGGTCAGCGATGGCCCCTGCATATGCTAATATCTACATGTACTGGTTTGAAAAACAATTTGTACTAGACAATGTTGAATGGTCCAGTAAGATAATTGTTTGGAAAAGGTACATCGATGACATTTTTGGTGTTATGGTGTGGCTCCAAAGGTGAACTCAAAGTGTTTCTTGAGTATTTAAATACTGTTCATTCACGGATAAAATTTACTTTGGAAATTGGTGACCCCAAGTTACACTTTTTGGACGTTCAGTTAGAAATTGTTAATAATCAGGTCAAAACATCACTCTTTCATAAACCAACTGATGTTAATAATTTATTGCATTTTGCGAGTTTTCATCCAAAGCCAATGATTGCTAGTCTGCCATATAGTCAGATATTGCGAATTAAGAGAATTGTTATGGATACTGATGAATTTAAAGTTGAATGTGAGTCGCTCTCTAAAAAATTCTCTGAAAGAGGGTATCCAGTACAACTTTTGAATGAAGCCCAGAACAGAGCGCTCCCGATTACAAGGGAGCAATTGCTTACACCTAAGGTGAAGAAGGAGTCTGATGCAATTTTGCATATTTCCAAATTCTCTCGACAAAGTTGGCATGTTAAAAGAATCATACATAAACACTGGTCGATTCTCCATCATGATCCTATACTTCTGGGATTGTTTCCATCTCCACCAATGTTGGTGTATAGAAGAGGTAGGAACCTGAGAGATAGGGTTGTGAGAGCCGAAAGAGGCCCGAAGGAAATTCAGATGACATTGGTGACTAAAAAAAAGGGAACATTTCCTTGTTTGTCGTGTAGTCATTGTAACAATGTGGCTAAAGGAGAATACATTCTTCACCCGCAGACGGGCAAAAAAATCACTCTTAGAGATTTTGCCACATGTAGATCCACAGGGGTGATTTACAGCATTAAGTGCCCGTGTGGATTAATGTATATTGGACAGACAGCCAGATCCGCACGTGAAAGATGGACTGAACATAAATCTCAAATACGGTGTAAAAATGAGAAATCTTCAGTTGCTAGGCATTTTAATATGTCTAGACATACTATTGCACAATTGAGGTTTAATGTTTTGGAAGTGGTGAAGAAACCACCCAGAGGAGGTGACTTTTTGAGAATATTAGCTCAGAGAGAGATGTTTTGGATTGACCTCTTGGGGACTTTATCTCCAAGAGGGCTCAATGAAGAGTTCTCTTTGAATTGTTTTGTGTAGGTGTCGAGGTATGGTTGGTGAATGGTTTAAGACGTTCATAATGCATAAATTCATATGTGTTTGAGGTCACATGGAGTGATTTGTGTTTTCCGGGTGTTACATACTGGTTGTTCCATTAGAGGTGTATGGAAGAGTAGTTATTGGATTTGTGTAATGAGTACATAACTAGGTTACTTGGTTATTTCTGAATTTGCCGCGTAGTTCATAATGCATAAATTGATATGAGTTTGAGGTCACATGGAGGGATTTGTGTTTTCCGGGTGTTACATACTGGTTGTTCCATTAGAGGTGTATGGAATAGTAGTTATTGGGTTTGGGTAATTAGTACATAACTAGTTTACTTGGTTATTTCTGAACTTGCTGCGTAGTTAGGTATGGTTGATGGACAGCAATTGTTTTAAGGCACTTATTCATTATTTTTTCAATTTTTTCAAAAATGTAGTCTTTCTTCTATGTCTATCTTCTTTTTAAATACATACACATTTCTCTTTAGTACATAACTAGTTTACTTGGTTATTTCTGAATTTGCCGCGTAGTTAAGTATGGTTGATGGACAGCAATAGTTTTAAGGCACTTATTTATTATTTTTTTATTTTTTCAAAAATGCAGTCTTTCTTCTATGTCTATCTCCTTTTTAACTACACACACATTTATCTTTGGTGTCTTTTTTATTTTGTTTGATTTACTCACTCAGTACCTGTGTGCTTAGTTAGCATTAGCTGTGTATTTGGCAGGTTGCAGGGAGTTTTGTGCATTCTTTTAGTATTCAGTGCCGGCGGGTCACGTGACTTTATCATGTGACTACCAGGAAACAGTATAAAATGAGCCAGGAAGTGTGTTGTGGGTTGGGATCTGTTACGTGTAAATTGGAGAGGAGCCGTTGAATCTGAGGTGAAGAGGTGCGCTTCTGGAAGTAAGTTTAAGCTGTGTGGATGTGTTTATATTTATTTATGTTTGTATTGGAAAGGTGGTGTTAGTTTGTAAATGGTATATTTTGTGTTTGTTTTTTAGTTGCATTATACATATCTATAATCAGCAGGATGCTTTACATTGGATGCGGAGTACTGGAAGTCCTGAATTTGGATTGGATTGGCTATTGATTTGCCTTAGGTAAATAATATATGTTGGAAGAGTTGCACAATTTAAATTTTGGGTTTTCTTTGAGGATTTGGGCTTTTTAACTTTCTGTGTTAAGTTGATGTGTTGGCACAAAGATGAGGTGGTGGCACAAGGTTGTGGATTTTGGTGATCGTTGAGCTGCACAGATTAGTTGCCAATGAGTAATAGGTGTTTTTTGAACTAGTTGTTTAGTCATTAAGGTTTGGTGATTTAATTACGTGTAATTGGAGCTGATAGATATACTTTGGTATTCCAGAGTTCGGCAATCACATTTCACTTGTTGAGGACGGCAGGAGTATTCGCAGGGATCCTGGTTCTGTGTACGTCGTGCACAGACAGATGCACAGACAGAGACTCTATTTTCTTTGACAACATTCCCACTGTGAGGTACATACGAATAAGTGTTTTAGGTTTTAATGCATCTTGAGATTTACATTTGGAGCCATACCAGTTGTACCACTGTGAATATACAACCACTTGTGTATGCTATGTAGAATTGTGGTTCGATTTATGTGTACATAATTATTTAATGTATTCTCTTTATTTAATGTGTTTAGTTTGTCCAAACTTTTAATGATATGTGAGATGTCCTCTAATTGTATATATATTTATACTTGCAGATATTTTTGCTCCTGAAGAAGGGGATAGTCCCCGAAACGCGTAGAGCTTGAAGCTGCAGTTCAAAATTGGGAGCTTATTTCTTTGTCTGGTTTGATTTGTTTTTCATGCTGGCCATATTGGAAGTCAGTTGATAGCTTTTTTCTGTACTTTTATGAAGATATTTTGTTACCTATGTTCTAAATTGACAATTCTTTCTATATATAAAAGTGCAAATGTTATGAAATTTGACTGATTTATTTCAGCTTGTAAGGTGTGCAGGGGACGGGAGTGTCTTTAAGTTTAGACACTTTTTGTTTTATGTTTAACACATGCTCCAGTGTCAGGGCGTGTATTCCTCCCCAGCACCCAGAATTGTAATAAAATCTCTCTAAATAGTTATTTAGTTTTTGAGTAATTAGGTGTGCTCTGATAGATACTTCTTTTTGTAATTTGGTAGTTGCCCTTTATGTGTGACACTGATCATTGGTAGCACCCACTATATTATGTCATTTTCGAAAATCAATGAGATTACTGATAAACATGCCACTACTTTGGCATTTACTAACGAGGAAGCCAAGCAGATCTTGGCTCTAATTGGTCAAACTGAAAAACTTACAGACACACAGGACAGTCCGGATCGTTTGATTTCTAGATTAGAACGCGTCATTAGACGTGAGATTTCTCAGAAGCTTCATGCTTCAACTTTGGTTGAATATCATAAATCTCAACGAATTCCTAGAGGCCTCAGAGTATATCTGAGGCCAACTTTATGTAAGGAGAACAAGGAGTTCATTATTAAATGGGACCAGATATTAAATAAATGTTCATTGGACCTCATCCTCTTGACCATACAGGAACTCGCTAATTCCTTAGATTCTATTCAGAAAGAAATTACTGATCTGACTAATCAACTTTTAAAGTTGAAGACTGAACAAGACCTTAAGTGCATTTTGGAAGATATCAATCTGAAGCTCGCTTCATACAAACAAGATATTGAACAGCGTAAATTGCGTAAATTTAGGAGAGACACTTTTGACTATTACAACGATATTGTATACTCGTGGCAGGAATTTTATGCTCAAAGAAATAGGAGTAGGTTTCCTAAACCACCATCTAAATCATCAGGCTCGGATAACACTAGTGAGGGGAGTATTGGTGACCCCATACCAGGTAGAAGCTTGCCAACTCGTATTCTGGCTGACAGTGCAGATTCAGGTGAACCTGCTTTAACTGTACCGATATTGCCACGTTCTCCGCAGAGGGTTCCTTTTTTAGAAAAAAGACCCGACGTGGGAACAAGGTCCAAAAAGAAAACCAAGTGAGAGAATCCATAGTAGTGAATATTTCAAGTAAAACTCTCACCGTTAATCAGTTGGATATTTTGAATAAGGGACTGTCATTTGTTCCAGCAAGTAATTCTAGTCTGTTTGAAGAAAAAATTAATTTACATCTGTTGTTGCGGAA
The DNA here is from genome assembly GCF_040938575.1 of Ambystoma mexicanum. Classification (NCBI taxonomy): domain Eukaryota; kingdom Metazoa; phylum Chordata; class Amphibia; order Caudata; family Ambystomatidae; genus Ambystoma; species Ambystoma mexicanum. The sequence continues at coordinate 254,673,887 of NC_090940.1, read as the reverse complement.
AATTAAACTGAAATTGTTTTTCTCTATGCAAACTTTTGACAGAACAGTTGATGAAATGGAGGATGTTTTGGAAATTAAACCTAAGAGTACGTTTGACCCTCCTATAGAAAATCCAGTGATCAATATGTTTAAATTCAAGGTGGAAAATGATTTGAAGAAAATTAAATTCAATTCAAAAACTCCAGTTAATCTTAAAGAGTCTCAACTTAAAGATATTGAGGCCTTGGCTAAAGATTTAGATCTAACGATAAAACCAGCAGATAAGGGTGGGGCAGTAGTAGTCATGGACTCTGCTTTCTATCACACCCAATGTCAAATGATGCTTAATGACAATTCCACGTATCTGCGATTGGATCGTGATCCTACTATACAGATTAAATCAGTGATTGAAGCCTGTGTGAACAGAGCTTTGGATAATGAGTGGATCTCGATTAAAACAAGGTCTTTTCTCCTCAATAAACATCCAATCATACCAGTACTATATGGTCTTCCAAAGATACACAAAAACACAACGCATCCTCCCTTGAGACCCATAGTAGCAGGAACAGACAGTATTTTAGATCCACTGTCTAAATATGTTGATAAGATCTTACAACCCTTGGTGAAGTTGATACCTACCTACTTAAGGGATACAACTGATTTTTTATTGAACATAAATGAAATTGTTTGTCTATCCTCAGAATGTATTTTGTTTTCTATGGATGTATGTAGCCTGTACACCTCGATTCCCCACCAGGAGGGAATTGAGGCAGTAGAGTGGTTACTATTACAGTCTGTGAATGTAGAATGTGATCCACAGTTGGTGATTGAGTTGATTATGATTATTTTACACAACAGTTACTTTAGGTACCAAGACTCATATTTTGCACAAATTTCTGGAACATCAATGGGGTCAGCGATGGCCCCTGCATATGCTAATATCTACATGTACTGGTTTGAAAAACAATTTGTACTAGACAATGTTGAATGGTCCAGTAAGATAATTGTTTGGAAAAGGTACATCGATGACATTTTTGGTGTGTGGTGTGGCTCCAAAGGTGAACTCAAAGTGTTTCTTGAGTATTTAAATACTGTTCATTCACGGATAAAATTTACTTTGGAAATTGGTGACCCCAAGTTACACTTTTTGGACGTTCAGTTAGAAATTGTTAATAATCAGGTCAAAACATCACTCTTTCATAAACCAACTGATGTTAATAATTTATTGCATTTTGCGAGTTTTCATCCAAAGCCAATGATTGCTAGTCTGCCATATAGTCAGATATTGCGAATTAAGAGAATTGTTATGGATACTGATGAATTTAAAGTTGAATGTGAGTCGCTCTCTAAAAAATTCTCTGAAAGAGGGTATCCAGTACAACTTTTGAATGAAGCCCAGAACAGAGCGCTCCCGATTACAAGGGAGCAATTGCTTACACCTAAGGTAAAGAAGGAGTCTGATGCAATTTTGCATATTTCCAAATTCTCTCGACAAAGTTGGCATGTTAAAAGAATCATACATAAACACTGGTCGATTCTCCATCATGATCCTATACTTCTGGGATTGTTTCCATCTCCACCAATGTTGGTGTATAGAAGAGGTAGGAACCTGAGAGATAGGGTTGTGAGAGCCGAAAGAGGCCCGAAGGAAATTCAGATGACATTGGTGACTAAAAAAAAGGGAACATTTCCTTGTTTGTCGTGTAGTCATTGTAACAATGTGGCTAAAGGAGAATACATTCTTCACCCGCAGACGGGCAAAAAAATCACTCTTAGAGATTTTGCCACATGTAGATCCACAGGGGTGATTTACAGCATTAAGTGCCCGTGTGGATTAATGTATATTGGACAGACAGCCAGATCCGCACGTGAAAGATGGACTGAACATAAATCTCAAATACGGTGTAAAAATGAGAAATCTTCAGTTGCTAGGCATTTTAATATGTCTAGACATACTATTGCACAATTGAGGTTTAATGTTTTGGAAGTGGTGAAGAAACCACCCAGAGGAGGTGACTTTTTGAGAATATTAGCTCAGAGAGAGATGTTTTGGATTGACCTCTTGGGGACTTTATCTCCAAGAGGGCTCAATGAAGAGTTCTCTTTGAATTGTTTTGTGTAGGTGTCGAGGTATGGTTGGTGAATGGTTTAAGACGTTCATAATGCATAAATTCATATGTGTTTGAGGTAACATGGAGTGATTTGTGTTTTCCGGGTGTTACATACTGGTTGTTCCATTAGAGGTGTATGGAAGAGTAGTTATTGGATTTGTGTAATGAGTACATAACTAGGTTACTTGGTTATTTCTGAATTTGCCGCGTAGTTCATAATGCATAAATTGATATGAGTTTGAGGTCACATGGAGGGATTTGTGTTTTCCGGGTGTTACATACTGGTTGTTCCATTAGAGGTGTATGGAATAGTAGTTATTGGGTTTGGGTAATTAGTACATAACTAGTTTACTTGGTTATTTCTGAACTTGCTGCGTAGTTAGGTATGGTTGATGGACAGCAATTGTTTTAAGGCACTTATTCATTATTTTTTCTATTTTTTCAAAAATGTAGTCTTTCTTCTATGTCTATCTTCTTTTTAAATACATACACATTTCTCTTTAGTACATAACTAGTTTACTTGGTTATTTCTGAATTTGCCGCGTAGTTAAGTATGGTTGATGGACAGCAATTGTTTTAAGGCACTTATTTATTATTTTTTTATTTTTTCAAAAATGCAGTCTTTCTTCTATGTCTATCTCCTTTTTAACTACACACACATTTATCTTTGGTGTCTTTTTTATTTTGTTTGATTTACTCACTCAGTACCTGTGTGCTTAGTTAGCATTAGCTGTGTATTTGGCAGGTTGCAGGGAGTTTTGTGCATTCTTTTAGTATTCAGTGCCGGCGGGTCACGTGACTTTATCATGTGACTACCAGGAAACAGTATAAAATGAGCCAGGAAGTGTGTTGTGGGTTGGGATCTGTTACGTGTAAATTGGAGAGGAGCCGTTGAATCTGAGGTGAAGAGGTGCGCTTCTGGAAGTAAGTTTAAGCTGTGTGGATGTGTTTATATTTATTTATGTTTGTATTGGAAAGGTGGTGTTAGTTTGTAAATGGTATATTTTGTGTTTGTTTTTTAGTTGCATTATACATATCTATAATCAGCAGGATGCTTTACATTGGATGCGGAGTACTGGAAGTCCTGAATTTGGATTGGATTGGCTATTGATTTGCCTTAGGTAAATAATATATGTTGGAAGAGTTGCACAATTTAAATTTTGGGTTTTCTTTGAGGATTTGGGCTTTTTAACTTTCTGTGTTAAGTTGATGTGTTGGCACAAAGATGAGGTGGTGGCACAAGGTTGTGGATTTTGGTGATCGTTGAGCTGCACAGATTAGTTGCCAATGAGTAATAGGTGTTTTTTGAACTAGTTGTTTAGTCATTAAGGTTTGGTGATTTAATTACGTGTAATTGGAGCTGATAGATATACTTTGGTATTCCAGAGTTCGGCAATCACATTTCACTTGTTGAGGACGGCAGGAGTATTCGCAGGGATCCTGGTTCTGTGTACGTCGTGCACAGACAGATGCACAGACAGAGACTCTATTTTCTTTGACAACATTCCCACTGTGAGGTACATACGAATAAGTGTTTTAGGTTTTAATGCATCTTGAGATTTACATTTGGAGCCATACCAGTTGTACCACTGTGAATATACAACCACTTGTGTATGCTATGTAGAATTGTGGTTCGATTTATGTGTACATAATTATTTAATGTATTCTCTTTATTTAATGTGTTTAGTTTGTCCAAACTTTTAATGATATGTGAGATGTCCTCTAATTGTATATATATTTATACTTGCAGATATTTTTGCTCCTGAAGAAGGGGATAGTCCCCGAAACGCGTAGAGCTTGAAGCTGCAGTTCAAAATTGGGAGCTTATTTCTTTGTCTGGTTTGATTTGTTTTTCATGCTGGCCATATTGGAAGTCAGTTGATAGCTTTTTTCTGTACTTTTATGAAGATATTTTGTTACCTATGTTCTAAATTGACAATTCTTTCTATATATAAAAGTGCAAATGTTATGAAATTTGACTGATTTATTTCAGCTTGTAAGGTGTGCAGGGGACGGGAGTGTCTTTAAATTTAGACACTTTTTGTTTTATGTTTAACACATGCTCCAGTGTCAGGGCGTGTATTCCTCCCCAGCACCCAGAATTGTAATAAAATCTCTCTAAATAGTTATTTAGTTTTTGAGTAATTAGGTGTGCTCTGATAGATACTTCTTTTTGTAATCAAGTATACATTAGGCCATTAAGATAGTGGCATCACTAGGGAAGTTATTTAGGGGGTTCTCCCACTTTTCCTGACCTTGGTATCCCCTCATGTGATCCGCAGAACACCACCCTAGGGTCATGAAGCATTTACCTTTCCCTGGCCACATGAGAGGGGTCTCTGGCCAGGTCTCTGGGATGATCATCTCAGATTCATCACAATACCAACTCAATTAACTCTCCACAAATCTTATGTGTATATAGAATTCTGGCTAAGGTGTCTTTGAGATATTCGCTAAGCCTACAATAAAATACAGATGAGTTCTTGACCTGGGGTCATTCACTTTCAAGAGTTTTCGAGTTGAATAGGGTGATGTAGGTCACTAGCTTTTTGTTACCCTGTTTTAGTTAAAAAAAACTCTTTGACAACTGATTAACAATTCTGCAATACAGAATTCTTCATGCACTGCACCTTAAACTCTGCAATGTAAATTCATACAAAGTTGGGTCATCATTGGACAGTAAAGGATACAACCATATTGCTGCATCTTCAGTTAAGCAGGACAGAACTAATGCTAGCCTTATTTCTGAAGTGGGCAACACCTCTGAATGGCAAATTAAATGTTAACTACATTATGTCATACATTAGTTGAACATCTTGGGGTCTCCATTTTACCTCAGGAGGTTCCAATGATGGAATGAGTAAGTTCCACACCATTTATAATGCACCTGTACACAAGTGTTTCTCGGTGCGACAAGACAAGGAGGGGGGACAGAAGGAGGACAAAACAACGATCTTACTAGGTCTTGTGTCAATCAGATTGTGCAAGTGTGGGCAGGGGGGAGGGGAGAAGTGCCAGAGGGGGAGGGAGAAGTGCAGGTAACTCAATAAGTGCTGCCGGCGGGTGGCTCATAAGTGCAGAGAGACCAGGGACTGTAGGGTTGCAGATACAGACCTTTAAGTGCTGGGGGAGCCTGGAGGCAATGCAAGGGCACTGGACATGCAGGAGCCTGGGCTCGAGTTTCAGTGGGTGGCTAGGTGACCAGTGTGCGGAGCAGTCAGGGACATCAGGAAGGGAGAGGGAGTGAGAAAACATAAGTGAAAGTAAGTTCTTGAGTTGCTTCCGGAACCGGTGATGGTTCTGCTGACATTTGAGAGAGGCAGGGAGGCTGTTCCCCGCTCGTACACAAGTGTTTCAGAGTGCGACAAGGCAAGGGAGGGTAACAAGGGAGAACAAAACAGCGATCTTACTGGGCCCAGTGACATTGAAAATTTGCAAGTGCATGGGAAAGGGAAAGGGGAAAAAGTGCATGGAAGGGGGAGAGTGGAAAGTGCGGAGCAGAGGAGAAACAGATAAATAATAATAAAATAGATAATGGAGCAATAAACAGGGTAGTGCAGCTAGCAAGTGGCTAGTGCTGTGATTACGGCAGCAGAACTGGCTAAGTCTGATAATTGCATAAAAAGAAGAAAATGGAGGGTGGGAGACTGTAGGGGTACAGATACCGTCCCAATGCAAGGGATGGCCAGCAGGCAGTGCAGAAGGGTGTCATGGTGAGCAGATGCCTGTGCCCAGTGGACAGAGAGTGGCCAGGTGCACAGTGCCAAGAGAGAACAGATCATCAAGGGAGAAGGGGAGCAAAGGCAGATGTAAAGAGGAAGGTCTTGAGGTGCTTCCGGAACCGGAGATGGTTCTCCTCAAGTTTTAAAGTGGCAGGGAGGCTGTTCCAGGGGGAGGCCCCAGCCGAAGACAGAGATCTACTCTCAGCTTGTTTCTTTGAAAAATTACTGACTCTGAAGGAGTTAGAGGTAGAGGAGCAAAGAGCTCGAGAGGAGAGATATTTGCGGAAGGATAGCTGAAGGTTTTGTGGTCCCAGGCCCCAAAAAGCCTTGTGGACAATGGGTTGAGTGGAGAGCTCAAAAAGGAAGATGTTTAGGAACAGAAAGTTGAAGGTATTGTGGTCCCAGGCCCCAGAAAGCCTTGTGGATGAGGCAAAGGGTCTTGAACCCGATCCTTGCAGCCATAGGGAGCCAGTGGAGAGAATTCAGAGCTGGAGAGATACGATCCCTAGGCTTGAGCCCAAGGACAAGTCTTGCAGTCCTGTTCTGGATAAGTTGTAAAGGTTGAAGACTAGAGACAGGCAGAGTCAGAAAGAGGCTGTTGCAATAGTCCAGCCTAGAGAGCACCAGGGCTCTAGAGACAGGGAGCTTCTGGGGCAAGTGAGAAAAGGCAGAATACCTCTGAGAAGGTGCAGCTGATAGTGTGACTTCATAGAGACGTCGGAGATGTGAGGAGAGAATGAGAGGGTGGAGTTGAAGATGACACCAAGATTCTTAGTCTCACAGGAAGGAGCAGGAAGAGTGAGCAGGGTGGACAGCCAGATAGAGAGAGGAGAGGAGAGGAGGGAGCAGGTGTCCGATGAGGAGGATCTCAGTCTTACTGGAATTAAGGCCGCGATCATTGGTGGCACACCATTGCTGAATTGTGGCCCTACAGTCTGGTATGAGAGAAGTAGCAGAGGTGGTTGGGGGGAGTCTGAAGGAGACTGGGTGTCATCCGCATTACACTGAAAGTTATAGCAGAATGTAGCAATGCAGTGGGAACGATGTGCCAGGTAGTGGTTTGAAAAGCCAGGGAGAATGTTAGACCTTTGGGGAACACCACAAGTAGAGAGAGAGATAGAAGAGAGGAAAGACCCAACTTGGACCTGGGAGGGTTGGTCAGTGAGAAAGGAGGTCAACTAGGCCAGGTTGTCGCAGAGGCAATTGAGCAGGATGGTGTGGTTGAGCGTGTCGAAAGGAGAGGACAGAAGGATGGTTAGAGTGAAGATTAGAGAGCAAGTAGGTATTTTTAACCCACCTTCCCAAGGAGCCCTCTGCCTTGCAGCCCCCGTGGGTAAGGGGCCCTAGGCAAAGGGCGGCTCCTACAGAGGCGGCTCCACATTGTGTCTGCAGGAGTCAGCAGGGGAATCCGGGAGCCATCAACCAGCAGCGTCTAGTAAGGTAGGAGTGGCCCCGGTGAGGAATAGAGCCATCACTCTACCCTGAAAACCCTGCCACATACCAACCTTACCTACACTAGAATAATACTGGGATTATTACTCTGTGCCACTCTGAGATAACACTATGGGTATTGGCTGTATTTAAATTGCATTGTGAAAGCATTTAAATTGCATTGTGAAACCTAGGCCTCTCTGCCACTATACAGGACTCTCAGACCTAGGTGTGTTTTGTCTGGTATTTAAATTGCATTACGAAAGTATTTCATCGGCATTGTGAAAACATTTAAATTGCATTGTGAAACCTCTTCCTTGCTCCCACTGTACAGGACTGTCAGACCTAGGTGTGTTTTCTCTGGTATTTAAATTGTAGTATGAAAGTATTTAAACTGCATTGCGAAAGCATTTAAATCGCATTGTGAAATGTAGGCCTTTCTCCCACTATACCGGACTCTCAGACCTAGGTGAGTTTTTCTCTGGTGTCAAACTACATTGTGAAAGTAGTGCCGTCTTTGATTTATTGCCTTCTTAGCAAAGCATTCATCCAGAAAACTGTTAGACTAATTGTCTGAGCTCTTGTTGTCTTGTTCAATTGTCTATTATTGTCTCATCTCTCCTTGTCTTGTCAGCTTGCGCCCCTCCCTAGTGTTCTCCTGACCCCTAACCCCTCTGCCTCCACCCTTCCTCTTCTCTCCTCTCCCTACCTACTCCATGGTGCTCTCTGTCTCTCCTATCTTTTCTACTGCTTCTCTATCGACTATCCTGCTCTTCTCTCAACAAGTTTAAAAAGGACATCCTGGTCTCCAACACAGGCCTCCCTATCGTTGTCACCTGTACCAGTGCTTCCTCCAGGCAAATCCTCACTGACATCCTCTTTATCATTCACTCGCCAGACCCATGGACTCTTCATATGGTCTCTGTGCTTTCTTTTTTTTCTTCTACTCCCATTAATGGTGGCACCCGTTGGGAAGACCTCCTTACCTCCTTCCACTCCTCTAAGGTCATCATTAATGTTTACTTGAATGGCACCGCCTTGGACAAAAGGCTCTCAGACCAACCTTCTCCTCTTTGATAGATGCTTCCCCCGCCTCATCAATATCCTTTCTTCTCCTACTGTCCCGTCTCTTCCCTCCACAGCTTCCTTGCCTCCCCTGCTGTCTCCTCCCTGGCTACCTTGCCCGTTCCTCCTTCCTCTTCTGCCCCCCTTTGGCTTCGTATATACCTCTGCAGGGCGTATCTCTGGTTTGTACTCCTCCCCGGAAGTCTTTCAAAGATGGCAACCTTCTCCATATTGCCACTCTCAACTCTCTCTGATCTGTCAAGCACTCCTCTGACATCTGCCGCCTCCTTGAAGAACTTGACCTCGATGTCCTCGGTCTCACCGAGCATGGTTCATGGCCAGCTCTGTCATAAGCTTTGACCCTCTCCTCCCTGATGGCTACAAGATCCTCTCCATGCCCAGGTCCAACCGTTCCGGAGGGGGTGTAGCCCTGATCTTCCCTGAGTAGATTCCTGCCTCTGTCATTCCTATGCAGGCCTACTCCTCTTTCGAATGCCTCGTCTACAGGCTCTCTCTCTCCTAGCCATTCCCTTACTGTGGCTACTATCTGTCAGCCACCTGGTCAGACCTCCTCCTTCCTCTCTGAGTGGGCAGACCTCTCCTCTTCCCTCCTGGTCTCGACCACTCAACTCCTCCTTCTTGGAAACTTTAACATCCACCTAGATGCCTCCTGTCCGTCCTTTGGACTCTTTCGCGACCTCTGTGACTTTCTCTCACTCTCTATCCTCCCCTCTGCCATGACTCATTCTGCAAGGCACACTCTGGATGTTCTGATCTCTACAGACCTTCCTCTTTCTATCCCTCTCAACACTCCACTCTCCTGGTGTGACCAATTTCTCCTTTCCTCCTAGCTCACTCTCTCCACCCGTCAGGCCAAGCCAACTCCAGCACTGCCACTTACCTTCTTGGTTATTTGACCGATGAAGCGAATGTCAGTTGAGGCTTTCACCGCCGCTTTCCCACCCTGACAAAACCCTGTCTATGCTCCACTCTGCTAAATCTGACACTCTTGATGTCCTTGCCCCTGTCAAGAGAATCCGCTTGATGCCCAAAGCCAAGTGCAACTCCTGGTACCACTCAGACCTTGTCACACTTAAATGCAAGTGCAGGGTGGCTGAGAGGAAATGGCATGCTCGTGGTACATCCTCTGACAGACTGGCCTTCCACCTGCTCCAAAGGCAATACCGGCTCTCGTCTTAACCAAGAAGAGAGCCCTCATCCAAGCACGCGTCTATGCGGCATCCAACAACTTGGCCGAACTCTTTAAAATCTGCAAGGAGCTGGCCAATCCTGCTGCAGTCTCTACCTCTCCTGTCCCCTCCCAGGCCCTCTTCATGGCCCTTGCTTCTCATTTCATCTCTAAAACTCAGGACATCTTGGCCTCTCTCTCTTCCTCTCACCCTTCTCCCTCTACTCCTCACTCTTCCTCTGGCTTCTCTGTGGCCACCTCTCCTCCCTCCTTCTCTGCCTTTCCCCTTTTTTCCCCCTAACAAGGTTTCTAGACAAGTCCGATCTATGAAAGTCTCATCAAAACAGGTTCTCCCCTGCTCCTCTAAAACCATCAAGGACCTCATTGACACCCTGGCTCCTGCTCTGGCGGATTTCTGCAACCATTCCTTCTCCTCTGGAGTCTTCCCTTCCCCCTGAAGACTCCCTTGTGCACCCTCTTCTTAAGAAACCCTCGGGCGACCCCTCCTTCCCGGCTAACTACCGCCAAATCTCCATCACTCCTTTCCTGGGCAAACTCTTGGAAAAGCTGTCCATCTCCAAGCTCAATCTTCACACTGAATCTGTCGGTTGCCTCCATGTCTCGGGAGGATAGCTCAGGGGGAACGTGCTTGCCTTGGAACCAAGACGACACAGAGCACCATCGGTTCGATCCCTGGGTCCGCCCTTAGAAACCTCTGGGTATTAAGCGTGTCATAAATAACCTATCATATCATATATCATGACAATCAGTCTGGCTTCAGAGCTGCCAGCAGCATGGAAACTGCTCGTCTGAACATCCGTGAAGACCTGCTCTCCAACCTAGATTCCAATACCGCCTGTGTCCTCATCTTATTTGATCTCTTGTCTGACTTTGACACGGTCAATCATGCCATCCTTCTCAACCATCTCTGTGATAACCTGGGTATCACCGATCAGGCCCTGGTTTGGCTGACCTCTTTCCTCTCTGATCGACCCTCCCAGGTCCAACTTGGGTCCTTCCTTTCATCTATCTCTATATCTACCTGTGGTGTTCCCCAGGGGTCTAATCTCTCTCCCTGGCTGTTCAACCAATATCTGGCACTTCTGGCCCACCGCACTGCCGGTCTCTGCCCCAACTTTCAGTGCTATGCGGGTGACACTCAGCTCATTTTCAGGCTCCCTTCTCTCATCTCTGACTGTCTGTCCGCTATTCAGGAGTGGTGTGTCCTGCCAATGATCTCTGCCTTAATGCTAGTAAGACTGAAATTCTCCTCATCAGCACACCTGCTCCCTCCTTTCCTGTCGCTGTCTGGCCGGCCTCTCTCAGCCCTCTTCCTGCTCCCACCTGTGAGGCAGAAAACCTCAGGGTTATCTTCGACTCCATACTCCCCTTCACGCCTCACATCTCTGACGTCTCTAAGAAGTCACACCACCAGCTGCACTGTATTCTTCCTTTCATCTCCTTTTCCCAGAATCTCAGTCTCCAGAGCTCTGGTTCTCTCTAGACTGGACTACTGCAACAGCCTCTTTCTAAATCTGCCTGCTTCTACTCTCCTCCCTCTGCAACTCATCCAGAACAGGACTGCAAGACTTGTGCTTGGCGTTAAGCCCAGGGATCATCTCTCTCCAGGACTGAAATCTTTGCACTGGCTCCCAGTGGTTGCGAGGATTAAGTTCAGAACCCTCTGCATTATCCAATTGGCCTTCTGGGGCCTGAGGCTGCAATACCTTCAATTCTCTCGTGCTAAATATCTTCCTTCTTGTGCTCTTCGCTCATCCACCTTCAACTCCCCCAGGGTCGGTCACTTTTCAAAGCAACGAGTTGGTGGTAGATCTCTTTCTTTGGCTGGGGCCTCCCTCTGGAACATCCTCCCTGACTCCCTGAAACTTGAGGAAAACCATCTACGGTTCCAGAAGCACCTCAAAACCTTCCTCTTTGCTTCTGCTTTCTCTCCTCCTCTCCCTTGCTGAAACTGATACTGCACCGGTCACCTGGCTACCCTCTTATCGCGGGCAAAGGTCCCTTCCCTCACTGGTTGCACACCTGCACTGCCTCCCTGGCAACCCCTGCACTTGTTGGCTGTTTTACTGTATCCCCACAGTTCCCCACCAGCACTTGACACCTGATGTCTGCACTTACCCTTGCACCTGCCACCAGCTGGCTGCACATTTTACCTATTGTCTTTATTTTATTTTATTTATTTTGCTCTTGATCCCTTGTTCTGCACTTTTCCCCTTCCCCTGCCCCTGCACTTGCGCAATCTCAATGTCGCCTGGCCTAGTAAGATCGTTGTCTCTGTCTTCCCTCTGTTCCCTCTTCTCTGCCTCGTCACGCCTTGAAACACTTGTTTATAGGCGCATTATAAATGCCATATCATATATCATATCATAGCATATCAAGTCTTTACAGGTGTTCAGGAGAGCAGTTTTCGTGCTTCTGGCAGCTCTTAAGCCAGACTGGCAACATATCAGTATGCAGAATAAGCTGGTAGGTCAGCTTTTCCAGGAGTTTGCCCAGGAAATGAGTGATGGAGATCAAGCGCTAGTTAGCCGTAGAGGAAGGATCGGTATAGGACTTCTTTAGAAGGGTGTGCTGTGAGAAACCTGAAGGTGTCTCACCCACCAGTCCCCGGGATCTGTCATCCAGATGGCCAGGACACGTCCATCGCCTTTGGATCCAGGTCCTGGGCTTGGACTAGTGCAGGAGGATCACCTGGATGAGGGGTCCTCGGGGAGTGGAAGTGGGACACCGAAGGGTGAGACGCAGTATCCCCTTCCTGGTTACACCTTTTCCCCATCCTACTAGGTAGGATATCTAGGAACGGAACCCCCCCTTTCCCGATATGAACACTGTTTAATGGTTCATGGACAGCTCACTGTGAGAGAAAATGCACTAACGCCCAAGCCATATACCTGATATGTCGCAACACAGGGGCCAGGCCGAGTCAGGCAATTACTGATTATTACACGTACCTGACAGCCATTACAATTCCCCACACAGATAAAAGGCGGAGTATGAAATCACACTCTGAGCAAGGCAAAGCGCAAGAGGAAGCAGCAGTTCCGAGATGGCAGTTTAATACGAGGAGAAAGATGACAGAACCTGAAAGGGTTGAAATGAGGGACTTGTACTTTTCAGATGAAGAAAACTGCAACTTTCATGAGCCCTCGAGAATAAGAAACATAAGACTGGGAATTAAAGCTGAAGAAAAGTGCATTGTGTGTCAAAGTTACCCGGGGCTATCTTGCATCTATGGCCGAGGTGGGAAGGAGCAATTGCTGCCGTGGTACTGTCCAGTAAAGTCAGCACAGACGGTGAGATGGGGAGACTGATAGCAGACCGGTCTGTGTTAGAACCAAGGTTGCGAGCAGCAACATTGTATGAAGAAATCTGCAAAGAACAGAGTGTAAGCGTATGTGATGAGAAATGCTAATATAATTGAATATCCAAGGAGTGACTGAACCTTTGAAATCCAGGGTACATATACAGAGTGGTCCAGCACCACATGTGTGCTCATTTTGAAGGACTCTGCTAGGTATCCATCTGAGAGTGTAAATCTTGAACTTTGAAATTGAAGTGGTCCTGCAACAGGTCAAGCCAAACCCTGTGCACAGTCATCGATAGCTAATACGAACTGTGATTGGTCCGAGCCCGGTAGAGGGAGACTAATTGTAAAAGGGGGATCTGAGCCTGACTGAGGGGGATCCAGGATGAACTGTGAGTCTTCGGAAAAAAGATATAGAATCTGTAATTGGTCCGAACTCGGTTGAGGGAGACTAATTGTGTAAAAGGGATCTAAGCCCTACTGAGGGGCATCCGGGGTGAACCATGAGTCACCCGAGAAGGGATTGTGGAAGAAGAGGGATCTGGGCCTGGCTGAGGGGGATCCTGGGTGAAGATTGAATCGCCATACATGAAACATGAAACTTTTTCGTTTGTTTCATACATCAGGCTCTTTGGATTAAGAGACTTTTGATAATTAAAGAGGCATGGGCATAGAAGGTCCTGATTCTTGTAATAGAACTGTGACCTTGTGCCAAAGATGCCCAAGAGTGTGCTATGCAAGTGAACCACCTTGTTCAGTGCTGAAAACATGGGGAAGGGAGGCCAACTACCTGAACATCCTGACTTATCATTTTGTGAAAACTTATTTCTTTTTCATGAACATTACCCCACACTATTACTAATTTAGCGGTAAGAACTGGCAATAGTTTGTTTTAGTATAGGCCCTTTTATTTGACGAGACTCTACTAAGACTGCTTGATTATTATTTTTTTTATTTTTTATTTTATTTTTATTGTGCTTTTAGTTTATATTCCGTTAAGAACACACTTTTGCACATTTAATAAACAAAACATCACATTTATCAATCTGAATAAAATAAAAAAACAAGACATCATAATTAAAGACAAGGGCCCTCATTACGACCCTGGCGGAATTCGGAAAACGATGGCGGAAATGCAATACCGCCATCGAATAGCGCTCGGTGCGACTATGACCCGTCACCGCAAAGTACGATGCCATTAGCGACACCGTAGTGAACGCCAACGCTAACTGCACCAAGCACGTGCGCGCGCGCCATGCCAAACCGTAAACACCACCATGGCGCAAGGGTACGCCAATTCCGACCCTAGCGGACATGTACCTAACGCCATCAAGCATGGCAGAATGCACCATTCCGCCATGGTGAGAAGTACGGCATCGCGAATCAACCGTAAACGGCCCCACTGAGTGCCCGTACACCGCTCCCTGCCCACAAAGTACAACTCCCCGTAGGTGCAATGAAGTCACAATGCAACCAGTGAAATGTACAAGTCACCCATGCATGCCAACGAACAAAAGAAACACAACAGGGGCCAATGGGAGCTGCAGGGCACAGATGGCACGAATACAGAAGCCATCCCAATGGACATGACCACAGTCCCCCACCAAGAAACGCACGCAAACACAGGCACCTGTGACCAGCAATATTCTGAAAATCACATCATTCCACCAGTCCACCTGGCTGACCGGCATCTGTTACACAAAACCCAATCCCCCGCCCCTGAGCATGACAACATTCAAACTGTCATATTGGCAGCCCCCATCCCTGACCTCACGGGCTTCGTAGGCAAACGCGCCCAGTACAGTACCACGCAACTAAACTCCGAAGCTGGAACCCAGTGCAGATCTCCTCACAATACATCGCCCCCCAAATAGGCATATGCCACATCACTTGCAAAGAAGAACGCTACACGGGCCAAATCAGAATAGAAATTTAATGCACATCAAAATCACCAAGCCCATACAGCCATCAGGCCATGAACTCCAAAACACATTTCACCATTGTGGGCTGCATCCGCAAGAAATGACCAGCCACTACTTGTGTGACGCCCTGTTCCCTCATGATACACAGAGCCACATTCACGTACGAAAAGGCAACATGGAAGCGCACAGAACCGCAGGGCCGTCCCAATGGGGAGGCACTAGTCCAGCTGAAAGGCCGAAATGTTGCTCCGAGCCACCAGTACTGCGTAAGGGCATGTGGCCCATTGGCGATCGTCCCATAAGATCGTAATGCTGCCCCACTGATTAACACGAAGCAGCAGGTGTCGGGAGTAAAACCCATCTGCAGGAGTGGAATACAGATGGCAGTGGCAAAAGGGGAGGAGATACCTGTCAACCAAAAGAAAAGAAAAAGAACAGAATGGCCATCAGTACTACATTCCAACAACTCACTGCAATGATCACACTGAATCCACAGCCACATGCATGCTAGCCCACTCCAAAGGTCCATCACCACCCAAAAACCACTTGCGACTCATAACTATCTATATCGAGGTGTAAACACCATCACAAACGAGTGTACCTGTGCATGCGCCTGTGAAAACAGAATCCATCTGATGGGATTGGTAACGTGCATGGACACAAGTGTCTGAGGGCGCTTCGAGACAGGGAGGGCTCAACAAGGCCAGATAGACGATGGTCCCACTATGGCAGCCCTGCATCACATAGCGTAGGGGAGGCGGATAGATCCCAAGAAGCCCTGTACATGGCAAACTCTGTATCAAATCACCTGCCCATGCATCCATTCATCATTCCCTCATCCCGGGATTAAAACGCCTGAATATTTACTCACATAACATTAGAAATATCCATTGAGTCTGTGCGTTATGCAGCCTGCAAAATCCACAGTGCCCCAGCCCGTAATTCCAGTGTAGTGAAGTAACATGTATTTGGGAACGTCCGGCCTCATCGCCCACGTCGCTATTGCGCATCCCAAACCATTCATATCAATCATTGCATTCTCGCCATGGCCCCTGTCTCAAGGACATTGAACAATAGAACGTTATATTTGCAGTCAGACCTGTGGGCATTTCCTCGCCGCTAGCTGAAAACCGAAAGCGCCGCCCTTCGAATTCCTCATTTGCAACATCACGTCGAAGAGGCATCTGTGGCCGTTTGAAAACACTAATTAATCCATCGAGTGCGGCTGTGTGTGAAAATGGCAACTGCCTTCACCCACGAATGGGACGCCCCGCCCGTCGTTGCAACTCGGTACAGTGATGAATGAGGGCCCACCGTTACTCGAGTACTACGTTCCACTGACCCTTCACAACTCTGTTCGCGACTGCACAGATAGTATGTGAAACAATGGGACCACAGCAGAATGAACATATCAACCAATGTTACACGGCCATCGGGTACAAATACATGATTGCAATAGCAAGATGCCATTCCACGAATTGCAGCGTTGTGCGCGGGACGTGCTCGGCCAAAGGGGAGAGCAGTTTGCACAGGTGGAATGAATCACCACAGGTGGAGGCCATTCAGCCTGAAAACACATAAATTGCACAGCCAGTCTCCTCCCACAACCACACCGAAATGCTACCGGCAGGACTCGCGATGTTGGCCCTGGGGGACCTGATAGCACTGCAAGTACTCCAACTCCAAGAAGAAGACGAACACCAACTACAACCGGCCGCACGGAGGAGACGCAGGAGGAGGAGGAGGCCAAGGCAGGGCCAGCAAGGGCCGCCAGCACAGCCACTACCACCACGCAGGCAGCCCGCAATCCCACGCCTCCGAGCACATACGTTCAACCTCACTGATGAGCAGATCCACACCCTCTACCGTCTGGACCGGGACACCATAGCCGCCATTGTGGACATGACACAGGCTGACCTTGTCAGCATGATAGATAGCCCAACCGCCATCCCACCCCTACTGAAGGTGGTGTCTGTACTCCACTTCCTGGCCACAGGCACCTACCAGCACACAGTCGGACAGTTGCATGGCATTTCTCAGCCACTGTTCTCACGGACACTATTGCAAGTGCTCGATGCCCTCCTGCAGCACGCAGACGACTACATCTCCCTACCACGCTCGGAGCAGGAAATTACCAACACAAAAGTGGGATTCCATGCACTTGCCGGCATACCGGGTTGCATTGGTGCCATCGACTGCACCCATGTGGAATTGGTCGTCCCACATGCCATGGAGGCCCAGTACCGCAACCGAAAACAATTTCATTCTCTGAATGTACAAATGGTGTGTGACTCCAACAGGATCATTACACATTGTTGTGCCCGATTCCCTGGATCAACCCATGATTCTATGGTCTTGAGGAACTCTACAATACCACGCTACATGGAGCGACACGCAGGGAACAGATCCTGGCTACTCGGTGAGTCTCATTACATGCATGATAATGTGGGGTATGTGATTCGGCAATGACCTGGCAGGAAGGGGGGGGGGTGTGCGTACGTAGCAATGGCATTCCACATCATACGTTTCTCGTCCACATACAGGTGATGCTGGATATCCACTGAAGAGATGGCTCCTCACACCAGTCCGGAACCCACGGGACCAGCATGAGGAGGACTACAACCATGCCCACTCACGTACCCGTGTAGTCATTGAACAGGCATTCGGCCTACTGAAGGGTCGTCTCCGCTGCCTCAGCAGGTCTGGCAGGGCACTCCTGTACCGCCATGAGAAGGTTGCAAAGATGGTGATGGCATGTGTCATGCTCCACAACATGTGCGTACGTAGAAATGTCCCCATGCCCCCTGACGCAGAACTGCAAGCACCTGATGATGGTCATGATGAGGGTGGGGATGTGGCAGCACCTCAAGGAGTCTGCGAGGCACCGGAGGGCCGTGACATTCGTCAGCATCTCATTGATGTATGCTTCTAGCACTCACGCCTGGTGGCTGATACATGGACACGGGACTCGTGGCACTGTGTGTGTCTGGGACATGCACAATATGGACTGTACGCCTATGATGGCCTAGTACACAAAGATCAATGTCCACACATCTCATTGGTTGATCGTGCACTTTTTATGGCATATGTGATATCATGTTGTACACCCTATCGACCCGCCACCCAAGTGAGCCCAACACACCCCCTCCACCCTTCTACCTCCCCCCCGAACACCAGTGTACAAAGATGCTCATTGTCAGTGGGCAGTCGCTATTGCAAGCCCCCTCTGCGGGTATCAGGGGCACCCCTGCCTGTGGAGCGCAGGTTCCTCCCAGATCTACGTTGGGGGCTGCCCTGGACGGAACTTGCAACGGATGATGTCTCTGCCTGCTCACGTCCATGCATGTCCCTAAGGGTTTGCGAGAGCTCAGTGAGCACACGGCGCACTGCGGCAAGTTCGGCACATACGTCCTTGGACGTCGCATGCAGTTCCCCCCTCAGGCTCTCGGTGCTTCTCTCCATTTGTGCCCTTAGTGTCTCTGTACCTCTCTCCATTTCTGCCCTAAGTGTCTCAGTTGATGTTTCTATGTCTGCCTTAGTGCCCCCACATTCATCGGCATGGTCCTTGAGGAGCGTGGCCAGTTGCTGCGGTTGCACGATTAACTGGTTGAGGGACTGTTGCCTCTGCTGGGCCATGGCCATTTGCGGGGGTGTCACAGAGGGGCTGTTGTCCTCATGTTGCCTTGCCACAGGGCTTGTGGGGGATGGCCAGTCGTCGTCTTGTGGGTGCCCCTGCGTGGTATCCTCATGTTGTACGGGATGGGACAGACAGGGGGATTGGGACAGGTCATGGATGGATCTGACTTCGACATCCCCGTCTTCTGTGTCGGAGCATGCTGCCATCAATGGGGTGTCACCTATGGTGCTGCTGCCACCGGAGGCAGTGCCTTCTGTGGCATCCGTTGGGGGGACCTGTGGTGGTGGTGTTGTGGGCATGCTGGCTGCTGGGGTGCCTGTTGATGTTCCCTCCTCTGTGCTGCCACCTGATTTGTGCTGCTGCCGTGGCTTGATGCGTGCAGCTGAGGTGGAGGGTCTTTGGCCGTTGGTCTTGGCCCTCTTTGCAGGTGTGCTGGTAGGGGTGTCCTGAAGCTCGTCGTTTGGATCGGACCCTGTGGTGGAGTAAAGGAGGGCGAGGGTTATTGATGGGTCTGTGGGAATTGGAATGGCATTGTATCACATGCATTGGGGTGGTACCTGAGGGTGATTTGGGTCGGGGCCTTGGAGGTGCTTTCATTTGTGTGTGGAGTGAGGGTGCAGTTGTTTGGCAGCCTGCAGTTAGGGTGTGCCTGCTGCACGTGTAGTGCGTGTTTTAGGGGTTTTTAATTATTTATGTATTTATTGTGGGTTTTAACGTGCGCTATCAGGCCGATGTGTGTGGACGTTCTCCTGGACATGTGTTTCTGTTGCACTATGTGGACGCATGGTACTTCACATGGATGGACTTTGTGGATTTGGCATTGTTTTATTTGGCCCACCTACCTGAATCTTCGGATGTCTGCACTCCTTTCTCCATCCCTCCGACTCCCTCTATGCTCTCCATTCCGATGGTGGAGGCACAGATTTCTTCCCAGGGGGTCAACTTGATGGGTGATTCAGGACCTCCCCCGGTGGCTGTGGCAATGTTGCGGTTGGCAGAGAGTATGCTGCGGATGCGTATCCGCAGGTCGTCCCATCGCTTACGGCATTGCTGTGGGGTGCGGGGTGCGGTCCCCACCGCACTTACCCGCTGTGCCACCAGAGCCCATATGGCCTTCTTGTTTGCAAGTGCCGTCCTGGTCATTTGCGTGCAGAAGACGACGGCAGCATTCTCCTGGAGGGTCTCTGTTAGCACGGTGAGTTCCTCACGGGAGAAGTGGACCTGCCGCTTGCGGTCGCACGCTTTCTTCGCTACTTTTCCCATTTTTCTTGGTTTCGCTAGGGTGGATGACGGGTTGGGGTGTGTCTCAGGGTAGTGATTTTAGTGGTTGTGTGGTTTTAGTGGTTTTATAGGTGTACGGCGGGATGTTTCCCGTTCCGGGCCCATGTTTTAACTTCCGTTTCCGTATATTTCCGGTCACCGTACTTTCCGGTAGGCGCACACTGCGGTGTCCGCTGTGATGGGTGGCGGTATTGCACCTAGGGCGCCGTACGGCGGCGGTGTGGGCCGTTTTGGGGTCATTTCCGCCATCGCGGACTTTGCACTTCCGCCATGCCGTGGTGCTCGTGCCCGATGGGTCGGAATGGGCCGCACTTTGCTCCTTCGTGCAATGGCGGAAACGCTATTTACGCTGTGGCGGTCCGGTCAGTCACTTTCCGCCAGGGTCGTAATGAGGCCCAAGGACAATTAAAAAGATTCCTATGTTCAAAACATACAAATCAGAGAATATAATTAGTACGAGTTCAATGATTATCTCAAGAGATACCAATTTCCAAATATTAAAAACTGCTGCGTTAACTACTATAGAATCAGCACCTATTAATGCTGCCCAGAATTGATCTCTGCTTATGCTGTCTATTGAGCACACAAAACCCCTGTATCCTTTACTGTACAATGGCTTCAGAGCTGTGCATGCAGTCAATATATGTCTGCTAGTCTCTACTTCCCTGGCACAGTGCCTCCACATATCACCTTGTTCTGTTTTGGCCCACTTATTCCTAAAATTCTTTGGCTCTAGTATATTAAACCTGAGTTGCATTGTTAATCTTCTGAGGGCAGGATTGGACCATTTCAATAAGTAACTTCGAGGTTTGCCATTTTTAAAGGCTTGATGAGAGTATTCTCTGTATCTTCTAAGGCTGTTCAGTCTGTTTATCACCTTAACCATGTATATCTTTGTAATTTTCCTTTTTATTAGTGATACACAATCCAGCGCTCACGTATTGGATCCATGGTAAGACCCAGTTTCGACATCCGCTCTTCCGTGAAGGTATGCAGGTCTTTAAAAAAGTTATTAGCACTGCTTTTAGTCAAGTCTTTGCCCAGCAATTGAAGTAGATGGTTTGTACCCAAGGCCATTTTATCCATTTTGAGGTATAACAGTATCCTTTTAAGTGCCCAGCTTGATGATAAAGACGGCAGGCCATACTCCAGACACAAAGCCTCCACTGGGACCCCTCTAGGCATATTCATAATGGAATGTAGGAGTTTAGCCTCCAATTTGTGGAGGGCATATGCTTATTTTATAAACTTGAATAAACCCTTCAACATTGCTGCCACCCCGGTGTTCCACATATGACTTTATTGCTGCCCATCTTCTCCATATTTGAGTGCAGATATGGTCTTCATATTGCGAGGCCGATGGGGTGGACAATATTGGGATACCCAGATAGAGAACTCCATTAACAGTGACCAAGGTTGAGCTGTCTAAGTGCCAGTGTGAGTTCTTTAGTTTGATAGGGGAGTCCTTCAAGCACATTGTTTTTGTTTTGATCTTGTTTATGACCATAAAGTTTTCTTAAGCGTACTGATTTAGGGCATTTAAGGTACGCTGGAGACCTATCTGCGTTTGAGCCAAAATTATAATATCACCTGCGTATGCCATTACAATAATTTTTACGCCATTTATGGTTGGGGGGAAGTTTCTGGATACACTTAATGCTTGTTCTATATCAGCTGTATAGAGGTTGTAAAGTATGGGACCCAATGAAAAGCCATGTTTGATCCCCTGAAGGGTGGAGGTATATTTTGTCAGTGATCCCTCCTGATTGATGCGAACCGCTACCATAGTATTCTTATAAAGTGTTTGTATCTAGTAGAGTAAGTCAGGATCGATACCCCAACCTTTTATTTTCTCCCATAATCTGCTTCTGGAGACCAGGTTCAACGCTTTCAAGAAATCGACATAGCAACAATAGAGCTTGTTCTCCCCTCTTGGTCGTAGTGCCCTTAAATATTGTAATGTTGCTAAGTTGGTGGTTGCATTATGAGTTTTACTGAATCCTGTTTGGAATATGCTCAAAATGTTCTCCGTTTTCATCCAGGGGTTTGGTTGCTCCAGAAGCACATTGGCGAAAATGTTCTGGCTGGCGTCCATCATCGCCAGCAGCCGGTAGTTCTTTGGTATGAGTCTGTCCCCCTTCTTTAAAATAGGGATCAGAATGGACTGGTGCCAACTCTCAGGTATTTGGCGAGTCTTGAGTATTTCCCTAAAGTGTGGGACCAGGATTCTCGGCCAAAGGCTAGGGTGAGCCTTGAAAACTAGGTTAGGAATGCTGTCAGGCCCCGGCACATGGGAGTCTTTAGATCTTATTATTAACCTTTCTATGTTCCCTTCGTGATCTCATCCTCCAATTTCGCTCTTGCTAGCCGGTTGACCTGACTCCACTTCATTTGCTCCCACTGTTCTGTCTCCTTGGCAGTGTGTTCCTTAGGGGGGTAGAGGTCTTGAATATTTTTAATCCATGTTTCCTGCGAGTTTGGATTAAGGTCAATTTGGAGGGATACATTTTTGAAGCTGTTAAAATGCTGCCAGAATTTAACCTTATTGACCAATCTCAGCCATAGGAACAACTTTCTCGAATTCGCGGACCTGATAGATGCTTTATGATTTTTGAAACAGTTTCTGTATTTTGTGGCCAGATTTGTCGCTCTCTTCCTTTTGGTATCGGGATAGCTACTTATTTCTTTTGAGTGCCGCCTTATCTTTGATACTGCTTCTTTCTTTCCAGGATCACTGTGTCAAAGGGATTGTGTCGACAATCCTGGAAGTTTTTATTCTTTGCTTTGTCAGATTTGTCATATGAGGGTATCATCTCCTTAATAATATCTTCTAGGTTCTAGTCGGCTGATTTTAGCAAGGTAATTAGATTGCCTATATTTTGGGTTAGTGTGTCATTCACCATTTTGATATCTCTTTGGGCCCAGCGTAGTCTGTTGCCAGTTGAGTTTACTGTAACTTCTGCACATGTTTGTAGTGTCTCCAGCTCTATTCTTAGGGTTGTTGTCCAACATAATGCTCCATAGTCACTTTCCCTATTGTGGGCTATGACGATTGAACTAGATCATTGTCTTGTTTCCCTATCTGTTATGACATAGTCAATTAGTGATGTGGTGATACCATTAGACCATGTATATTCAGGATAAGGGGGGGGGGGGTCATTCTGAGTTGTGTGTAAGGGTTTACGGGCACCGGTAAGGATGCCGGTAAACCCTTACTGCCCTATTCCGAGGTCCCTTAGCGGGTCCCAGCAGGAACGGCTGGTCTGAACAGCCGTTCTCTGCGGGTCCCGTTAAGGGACCTTGGAGCTAATAACGGGCCCGCAATTTGCGGGCCCGTTATTAGCACCTTCCTCATTCCCATTGAGCCCTATGGGGGCTCAAATGGGAATGGGGAATGTTTTACTGAACGGGGACTTACCGGGTCCTCCAGGGTCGGAATGACCTGGTAATAGCGCCATGGCTACCTCCAAACTCGTAATGACCCCCAATTGGGTACATGTAGGAGCAATCTGTTAAAGTTGCCTGCCAGCACCACACCACCCACAGGCGTGGTTTCGGACCAGTGTTGTACGGCGTCCATTATTAGTGATTGTAATATTTTAGTCATGGCGCCGCCTGCTGGGTCATAAATGTTGACAATTCATATTTCCGCTGTGGGAGATGAAGGATACTGCAGCACATCTATTAGAACGTTCTGGGATTGATTTTCCTTATACTGAGGCAGGAGTTTCAGATGTGCTTGGCCACTATAGCAAGACCACCACTTGAACTACCCTTCTTAGGCTTTGTGGCATTATTAAAAAGAACCTGATACCCATTGTTGTGGAATTTCTTGTAACACCAAGTTTCTTGCAATAGGAATATGTCCGCCTCTTTCAGTAATGATTGCCCTTTACGATGTAGCAAGAAAGAGCGATGTCCTCGTGAATTCCAAGAAGCACAAGAGAACTTTGTGATAGACTTCCCTTGTCAGTTCGCTCCATTATGTGTACATATTGGCATCCAAAGCAAGGGGGTCACTGTTTTCGTCACTGATTGCGTGGTGTGATCTTGCAATGCTATTATTTCTTCTCTCTCTGTGGGCTGTGTTGGAATCGGTGTAATTTTCATATAATTTCACTCCATGTCTAGTTTATGGCTGGCATTTTTCTGGCATGCAATTAACGTGAGGCCTGCCCTTAGTAGAGTATCTGCATGTGTTTTCAAAAGGGCAACCATTAGGGGCGATGCAAACTCAATTCATGCCCAGTTTGTACTGCTGTTCCAATCTGGTAATTCGATTTTCAATATGTCTCTGCTTTGAATAATCTCCAGATTTTTCAGTTGTTTAAATATTGACAGGAGTACTGATCTGTTAAGAAAGGGACTGTCTATTGTTGGATGTGTTTCCTCCAGTATCACCCAAGTGTCTCCATCTGTTAAAGCACTAGGATGAATGATTGGCAGACTGATGTTATCTTCCACCAAGGGCGGATTATTATATGTGTTGGCCACCAGATCTTGTGCACTTTTGTTCTTCCCAGCCAAGTGTTGTGGTGCTGGCGATAGGAGTACTGTTTTATTCACCTCAGTCTCACCTTTTTCAGGGCCTTTATGTTGTTGTGATGCCGTATTATTTTGATATTTAGATTTCTCTCCTAACCATGTTAATTTTCAATTAGGACCTTTAGCTTCGCCTTTCTTGCCGTCCGTGCTCATAAAGTCACACTTCTTAGAGCATTTTTGTGGTACTGATGTCAGCAATTTAGGCAATGCATATCTGGGAGAGCGCTTATTTTTGAGTGCCTTTTTTTAGTTCCGTTGGGGATGAAATGTGCACTTCCTCGAAATGCCAGTTAGGCTTAGCTGTATCCTTTGGCCCACTACCAGTCAGACCCTGTTCCACATCTCGTTTTCCGTGCTTGTTAGACACCTCTTTTTGTAACTAAAATCTGCTCAGGTTTCTTTAGTGTCGTTTTCTAGTTGCTTGGCTCTATCATTTGCAATATTGTCAACTTTCTTAAACAGCACA
Source organism: Ambystoma mexicanum (assembly GCF_040938575.1). Taxonomy (NCBI): domain Eukaryota; kingdom Metazoa; phylum Chordata; class Amphibia; order Caudata; family Ambystomatidae; genus Ambystoma; species Ambystoma mexicanum. The sequence goes on along the minus strand of NC_090940.1, from coordinate 254,649,214 downwards.
GATATTATATCCAAAAGTTTGAGTGAGAGTTTTTTGCTGTCTCCAAGTCCGTCCATTATGGATGCGTTAGTACTGCTTGAGCATCTATCTTGCATTCAAGTGTCGTCATAAGGTTTCTCACTGTGGCGTCTACAGTCAAGCTTATGTCCCCTACAAGGGCTGAATCAGGATCCGCCTCAGAATCTGTTGTGTTGGCGGAATCCGAGTGAGAGGCAAAAACTGTCAGGTCTGGAGAGTATGATAGACTCATAGCGTTGTTATTCTGTGTATTTATTTTCGGGAGTGTTTTCTCTCCTCCCAGTAAGTATCTTTTTAGGTTTGTAACCAGGTTCAATAAGGAGTTGTTGTTGTCGATTGCATCCTCCAATTGCTTTTCTTTATCCTCAACCGATGGTTCAGAGGAATGTCTGATCTGGTTATCTTTATTTGTATTTGTATTTATTTTGTTTATATAGCGCTTTACTCCAAAGCGCTGAACATTTTAACAACTTGATACATATAACATAACAGTAGAAGCAAATTACAATTATGAATCAGTCCAACAAAACAGTAAGAAAAGCAATTAAACTGAAGGGATTAGGGTGAGTAGTGCAGTAGGATTGAGAGGGAGAGGGACGGGTGAGGAGGAGAAGGAGGAGGGAACGGAAGGGGAAAGGGTGAGAGTGGGGTGGTGGGGGAGGAGAAGGAGATGATCAAGGGGAAAAAGATAAAGGAAGGAGGGGAAGCAAGAAGGGGGAAGGGGTTTCAAGGCGGGGAATGGAGAAGGAGAGATTTAAGGGAAGTGCGGAATGAGGATAAGGTAGGAATAGAGCGGATTGAGAGAGGTAAGGAGTTCCAGTGCAGGGGGGCTAGGATCTGGAAGGAGTGGAAACGGGAGGGGGCACAAGGGATGGAGGAACTGTGAGAAGGAAGTGGTCAGCAGAACGAAGGGAGCAGGAGGGAGTGTAGAAAGAGAGGAGGGAGGAGAGATAAGGGGGAGCAAGACCATGAAGAGATTTAAAGACTAAGCAGAGAAAATGAAATTTAAATTGGGAGTGAAAAGGAAGCACCAAAGAAGGCCGTAATTTCGGCCTGTGATAGCATATCTAATTTAGAGTTTTTTTATCACATTGTTTTTGTTGCCACTGCGTAAATTGAGGCATCTCTGTTGTAAATTTGAGTACCGCATCGTTCCCTTGCGTGTCATAGTTTAATTTTCTGGCAAAGGCAAAACCCGTGCCACATAGGTTTTAGCTTTTCACTGTTAGGTTCTCTTCCGGGTCCCGTGTTTAAATGGCCACAGTTCATTGAGTCAACCAGCAATTGTTACTGGTAATCCACTATGGTCAGCACACCAGTACTATTTTATTGTTGTGTGCAGCGAGTATGGGACTAATTGGAATGTTAGTGTATCTAGGGCCTCAGGTCCAGTGGTCCAATAGCTACACAAGGGTAAATCAAATAAAACCCAGCGAAACCAAGCTTGCCATCCAGCTTGCCACCCGAGCCCACCTAATTTCGTGAGCCTCTCCCCACTTAATCAAGGGAGGATTTTATCCCATGGCTTCCCCTCCCTCTCCCTTTGATAACAACAGGGCCCGGAGCGAACCCAGAGCTTGTCCCCCCTCAACTTTGCTCACTGCTGAGAGCACCATCATAGTCATGGTGGAAACTCTGACAGCCCGAACTCCTCAATCCGCAACCGAGCACCAGTAGTTTTTCCTCCAGCTCAAGCAGGCTTCCTCGTGGAGAGAATCGAGCGACTTGAGGAAAGCACCTCACGCGCAGTACTGAGTCAAGCCGCACTGCAACGCTCTCACAGCCGCTTTTGAATCTCTCCTTTTACTTGTTCGGTGTAAGCATTAAAAGTCTGCATTATTTTTATTTGATGGTCGTAGCTTGCTCCCATCCTTAGATAGGCCTTTATCCCACCTTTAATAAAATTCAATAAACACCCTTGTCTGTGTTTTACGTTGATATAATGCCTTAATTACAGTGCACAAGGGAGTGCTTAAGGGGGAGAGGAAGGTTCCAGTGGCAAGAGTAATTCAGAAATTGGCCAGGGCTGGAGCAAGGGTGTCGATATGGTCCTTGATGGTTCTGGATGAGCAGGGGGAGAACCTGCTTTGACAAGATTTCATGGATTGGACTGGTCTAGAAACATCGTTAAGGATGAATAGGGGAAAGGAGGAGGAGAAATGCTCAAAGAGGAACCAGGGGAGATACCTGGGGGAGGAAGAAAAAGCAAGAGGAAGAGAGAGTGGACAGGATGTCCTGGGATTTAGTGGTGAAATGAGAATCCAGGGCCGTGCAGAGAGCCTGGGAGGGAACAGGAGAGGTAGAGACTGCAAAGGGATTGGACAGCTCCTTGCAGATTTTGAAAAGTTTGGTTGAGTTGTTACATGCTGCAGAGACGCAGGGTTGGATGTAGGCTCTCTTCTTAGAGAGGACAGAGAGTCTGTACTGCCTTTGGAGGAGGCAAGTTTGTCAAGGGGTGCGTCTGATGCCCTCCACTTCCTCTCAGCTGCCCTACACTTGAGTTTAAGGTTGGCGAGGACAGAATCATACCAAGATTTGCACTTTGAAGTAGGCTTTAAACGGATTCTCATGATGGGACAGGAATGTCACGAGTGTTAGAGATAGAGAGATGAAGGTTAGAGAGGGCTGTGTCAGAGTGTGAGTCAGCCAAAGGTGTAGGAAGAGGAGAGAATGCAGCGAAAGCCTCAACTGATACCCGCTTCCCGCTTGATGGGCCGAGAAGGTGGATGGCAGTGCTGGGGGCAGCGTGGAGATATCTCAGCCCAGCCAATTCAGAGAGGAAGAGGGCGACCTGGCCAGGCAGCCTGTAGATAGTGGCCACAGTTGGAGAGATGCAAGGAGAGAGGGAGAGCCTGCAGAGGCATTAAAAGGAGGAATAGTCCTGCGTCGGAATGATAGAAGCAGGAATCCACTCTGGGAAAATCGGGCTACACTTCCGCCGGGATGGTTGGTTTTGGGTGCGGAGAGGATCTTGTAGCCATCGGGTAAGAAAGTGTCAAAACTTGTACCACAGCTGGCCATGAACCAACTCCCGGTGGGGCCGAATACTTCCAAATCAATCTCTTCCAGGAGACGGCAGATGTCAGAGGAATGTTTGACAGCAGAGCGAGAGTTGAGAATAGCGATGTGGAACAGGTTGCCACCTTTTGAAGGACTTTTGTGGAGAGGTACAGGCCAGAGGTATGCTCTGCAGAAGTGTCGGAGGTACCCGAGGATGGGCAGAGGAGGAAGGAAGAGATGGCGAGTAGTCAGAGAGGTGGCAGAGGAAGGAGGTAACAGGGGGGCAAAAAAGCATCAGAGGGTGCCAGAGAGATGGCAGAGGAGCCAGAGGAAGAGATGGTAGGGTAGTCAGAGAGGAAGAAGAGTGCCATAGAGGTGGCAGAGGAAGGAGGCAACAGGGTGGCCAAAGAAGCAGTGGAGGGTGCTGGAGAGGTGGTGGAGGAAGGAGGCAGTGGAGGAGCCAGAGGGGTAAGTAGGTATAGCAGGAGAAGAAAGGAAGTTGATAAGGCATGGGACACGTCTATCAAAAAGGAGGAGATTGGCCTGAGGGCCCTGGACCCAAGATGGTGCCATTTAAGTAGACATTAGTTATGGTCTTAGAGGAGTGGAAGGGGGCCAGGAAGGCCTCCCACTGGGTGCCACAATTAATGGGAGATGAGAAAAAATGAGATAGAACAGAGACCCTATGGGGGTCCATAAGCCTGAAGAGGGAATGACAGAGGATGTCATTAAGGGTCTGTCTGGACGAAGCACTGGGGTAGGTATCTGCAATAGGGAGGCCTGGGCTGAAGACCAGGAGGTCCCTTTGAGCTTCCTCCTGCCAGACTTAGTGAGTGGGATAGGATAGTCGATAGAATGGCAGTTAGAGAAGATAGAGGAGAGAGAGAGCACCATAGAGGGTGCAGGGTAGAAAGGGGAGGGTAGAGGGGAGTCCAAGCGGGGTGGGTGGTAATGCTGGGGGCAGACAGGAAGGAGGCCCAAGGGGGATACACAACAGAGTGGGAAGCACAGCACAGAACAAGAAACACCAGACCTACAAAATCAGGTGGAATACAGAACCCATCAACAAAGCACAATACACAACCAAGGAAACCTAGAAGCAAAGAATGCAGGCAATGTAATTGAATGCCAATACAGTAGAGAACAACACAATGTCAAATTAGAGAAAAGACAACAGTAGTGTCAAAGTACAGTACAGAAACCCAACCCAACAAAGGCACAGTACACAACTAAGGAACCTAGAAGTAAAGAATGCGGGAAATGCAAAGGTATAGTAGAGAAAACAAACACAAGGGGTGACAATACAATAGGTCAGTGTACGAAGGGGCAAAAGATGCAGGGGGAAGGTAGGGAACATTCTGGGGGGGGCGTAAGATGTGAAGGAGCGCAAGCAACCAAGGTTGCGAGGGAGTGCACATGGCCTAAGTTGCAAGAGAGCACACATGGCCTAAGTTGTGGTGCAGCCCGATGTGAGGGAGCGCACACAGCCTAAGTTGCAGGGGAGCGCACACAGCCTAAATTGCAAGGGAGTGCATGTGGCCGAAGTTGTGAGCGAGCGCACCTTGCCTAAGTGTTGGCGCAGCCTGATGCGAGGGAGTGCACACAGACTAAGTTGCAAGGGCGAGCACTTAGGCAGGGGAGAAGGCGAGCATGTGGTGGGTTGCGATGATCAGTTGCAAGTGGAAACATGTTTGCAAATGGAGAGGGCCACAAGGTCGGGGGTGCATGGAGTGTAGCAGTGCTAATGCTCCCGCACCTTCTTACTTTGCAATCTCAGAAAGGAGGGTGAAGTCATCGGCGCTCACAATCTGCGCCGCTACCCCATCAACCCCAAATACCTGTCATTCAACACCCCAGCCTTGTCCTGCGAAGGCTTTGCCACAGAGGGTCTGAACCTCTATTTTTAAAGGCTGGGAAGCGTGGACATAGCAATGCGTACTATATATCGTCGGTTAGTGACTCCTGCACCCCTGTGTCGCTCAACCCTGTGGGTTTGTCTTGCAAGGGCTTTGCTGCAGAGGGTCTGAACCTTGGTTCTTAAAGGTTCAGAAGTGTGGACATGGCGATGCGTGCTATGTATCGTCAGGCAGCGTCTCCTCCACACCTGCGTCACTCAACCCGTGGCCTTTTCCTGCAAGGGCTTTGCCACAGAAGGTCTGATCCTTTGTTCTTAAAGGCTCAGAAGTGTGGACGTAGTGATGCTTGCTACGTATCATCGTGCAGCATCTCCTGCTCACCTGCATCGCTCAAGCTGTGGTGTTTTCCAGATGAGCTAAGATGTGGCCAAGAGACTGTAAGTGACACCCGGGAGAGACTTTATTGTTGATAAGGACTTTGGCTGGTTTCTTCTTCGCCGAGCCAAAGTAAGAATAGATTGGTAAACGTATTCAGATTTCCTTAGTCTCCATCACATTGGGGGCATACACATTCTGCTAAGCTGCCAGCTAAACAGAGAACTGACTAAACCCTATAGTAAGAGGTGGCCGGGACGATGTATCCTAATATTGTTAGTTTGTTATCGTTGTTTTTAGCCCTTTAGATGAGACCTCGGCCATTTCAAGGACATTTGGACATGGAGTTTTGCAGTCAAGCATCACAAATCTCTTGACAAACATGAGTGGTACAAAAGAATGCTGGTTCCAATGTCATGCTGATGTACGTTGCATGTTAAGGAACCTAGGCCCACCAACACGGTTTGTTACTTTAAGTTGTGCAGAATATGCATGGGATGACTTGCACGGCTTCCTACACATAGCAAACCAAAATAAAGAAGGAATAGACATAAAATCTCCAGGAAAACACTGTTCTCTTGACCCTGTAAATTTATCACAGTACTTTCACCATTGCTTTATTGCCATGCTGTATTTCATCTGCAATAAAAGTACCCCTCCACTCAGAGAAGTGGAACACTTCTTTTGGAGAAAAAAGTGTCAATCTAGAGGAGCACCACACATCCACATGCTTTTGTGGATAAAAGATGCTCCCAAATTTGGCTATGACAGTGATTACACTGTTCTACAGTTTATTCAAAAATGCATAACCTGCGACATCCCTTCAGAAAATCACACATAGTGACCTACGTACACAAATCTTATGCTTCTAAAAACATAAGTGTGGCAAATACTGTTGATGTAGATATACAAACAAAGGTAAATACTATACCAAGTGTTGCTTTGGCTTCTGTAGACCAGCAATAAATAGCTTGATGTCTTCTTTTACACAAAGTGTAAAAAGCAAATCTCCTAAAAACACATACAACCAAAGTGACGAAGCATCCAAGAACATCAATGATTACAGTGCAATTATTGACCTCTTGTGGAATGCAAATATAGGCATACAATATATTGCAGACAATTATACTGCTGAAACCGGCTAGACCCGAATAATTATAGACTCCTCTCGATGCTGGACACGACAGGCAAATTGTTTGCCGCTCTGCTGCTCAAGGACCTTCAGACATGGGTAGACGAGGCCCATATACTATCTAAATTCCAATGTGGTTTTAGAAAAGGCTACTCCACCGGGTATAATTTGATGGTAATGAACCTATTAAGAGCAAGAGCCCGTAAAAGAGATGAGCCACCGCTGTATGCACTATACATCGACTTTAAAGCAGCTTTTGATCTGGTACCTAGAGAACGCCTATGGTCTAAACTTGCTGCCCTAGGCTGCCCTGTTGGCGTACTATATTTTCTCAGATTGTTACATCATAATACCTCAGTCAGGTTAAAATTGGACCAGGAGGGACATCTGACTAGCAAGGTATATCAAAACAGGGGGGTCAAACAGGGCTGTGTGACTGCCCCCCTAGTGTACAATCTTTATGTGCATGATATTCCGCTTGCTCTAACTTCTACCCGTAATTGCCCCCCCAAAATCGGGGACTCCGCCTGTACTGTCATGGCATATGCTGATGATTTGGTCATCTTTGACCACACTATTAGTGGCTTACGTAGATCAGCCACTGCATTATGGGAGTACGCCGAATCTAATGGTCTCATTATTAACCTAGACAAAACTTAGGTATTGAGATTTACCAGCAAAAGAGTGTCCCGTGTGAACCTCACGGTGAATAATAACTTGATTCCATACGCCCCACTCTACCGTTATCTAGGTATTGATTTTGAGCCCAATGGGGATTATGTGGCTCTTAAGCTCTCACGTACAATGCGAGCGGCGCAAGTAACATCTTTAATAGCCAACTTTACCAATAAGCAAGGAGGATTTTCGCTTTGGGGTACGCGCCAATTATACATGCAGGTATTCATCCCTATGATGACTTATGGTCTAGAATCACTTCTAGACCTAGATTTCAGCTGGCTTCAAATCATCGAGGGGAAGTTCTGGCGTCGTATACTTGGCCTGGGCCCGGGAGTTCCGATGGCAATTATTTGATTAGAATTAGGACTACCCTCTATGAAGGCTATCGTCATGAAAAGGAGATTGGGGCACTTCTTGAAAATGCGCAGTACAACATCTAACCCTCTCCTGCTTACTCTCTTCCAAGAATTGTGCAAGAAACAAAATCCTCAGTCACCTTCTGTGATGATGATAAAACTTCTTGCTACAATTGGATGGACCTGGCGAGAAGGTCCATATTCTAAGCAAGTTCAAAATGCACTTGATAAGCGGGTAGAAATGTGGGATTGGCTCGAGAATTTCGCGCACCTTAGCGCGTTAAAAAGCTACGCATTTGTACAATACAGGTTGTACTCATTCTTGCAACCCCAAGGGTATCTCAATCTCTGCCCTTCAAAAAAACTGCGACGATTTATCCTTTTATTAAGGATGGACCAACTCCCTATCCTGTTAGTCACGGGCAGAAGATTGCAGTTGCCATTGGAACAACGCACCTGTCGGTTGTGTGAAGGAAGCAATGTATTAGAGTCAGCAAGACATGTTTTGACAGAATGTGGCACTATGATTGATGTAATCCATTGTCATCTGGGGAAGTTCTCCCATAATCTAGCATCAATCGGAACGTCATTATTCTGGCATCACTGCATGAATTCTGAGAGTATGCGAGAAATGGTAGCTTTCTTCAACATCTGGACTAGGATAGAAGAAATATTGAATATTCAGATTTGAAATTAGTACTCGTATCCTAAAACAGTCACTGCCCCGGCCCTAGGAGGAGGTAAACGGCTGTGCTGTGAGTGCCCTTGGTATGGTAGTTATGAGAAATGAACTAAGTATAGTTTACCGCTTTGTATTGCTATCCGTATATTATAGTGAGCATTGTGGATGTTACTGTATAAATATGTAATGTTTTTTTTTCTTTATATTTTTCTTATTTACATGCTATTTGAGCTTTTAGATTGATTTTATATGTGTAAATAGTTCATTATTTATCATATTGTTATATTGTTATTATTTTGCTCATGGAAGTTTAGTCTATATATGTGCTTACTTATTAATATGTGTAAAGTTTATTAAATAGACTGTATCACATTAAATAAATAAATAAATCTCCTAAAAACACATACAACCAAAGTGACGAAGCATCCAAGAACATCAATGATTACAGTGCAATTATTGACCTCTTGTGGAATGCAAATATAGGCATACAATATATTGCAGACAATTATACTGCTGTTGCAAGATATTTTAAAGCCTATCTCACCAAAGCTGAGAAAACAGAGCTAAAAGACCTCTGAGATGACCTATCTTCTGACAAAACATTGTCACAAAAATTGTACAGCTTTGGTATAAAAATGCTCTCCAATAGAGAATGTAGGTGCTACGAAGATGCAAACAGTTTAACATGTACAGCCTTACATGGCAAATCTGAACACATTGTCTGGTTAAACCTTGGTCCATCTTCATCCCGAAAGAGAACTGAAATCCTACCAAGAGATAAAAACACTAGCCATAAATGATCCCAACAGGCAGAATATTTAAAACAACAATTTAATAGACGCATACTATATAAACAGAAGTACTGCTTTGGAAAACATGTGTCTGTACCACATAGCCCAAAAGGTCTCCTACAAAAGTAATGTCCCACCAGCTGAGACTACGGGCAAATATTAAGTCTCAACTTGTGAAGGAAACCTAGTCAAACTTACCAAACCCAGTCTAATTAATCATATACAATTATCATTTAAATCTCCACAACATAGGGAACTTTATTACATGGCCCTACTGCAACATTTAATCCATGGAGAAAAAAAAATCATTATTAGGCATGACTCATTTGAAGCTGCATTCAATGCAAATCAAAGTAGTAAAACAAGTGTCAATTTCAAGCAATACAAAGACATTTTGGACAATGAATGCCAACAAGAGGAAGAAGTTGAAGCTCAACTAGATAAAGACACGACACTCATGAGGGCAGTCAACCTTCCCTTATAGATAGCCAAGAACCACTTGGAGAACCACTCATTCTAAATGAAGCTGAAATAGCCATTATTGAAGTAGAAAATACCACGCATACATATAAACAACCGGAAGAAGACTTGCCAGTACTAAAATCGCAGCTAAATGATGAACAATTCACCATTTATTTAGAAGTCAATGAAAGAATTGAACATGGTTTTAAACATGAAACTAAAACTTGTATCTGTAAAAAAGATGAGCCTCTGCTCCTGTATGTAAGTGGTGGAGCTGGTTCTGGAAAACATTCTTAATTAAAATATTCATCAGATTTCTACAAAACTTAACAAACAACCACCTTTTGGCTATTTTAACAGCCTACACAGGTTTAGATGCCTACAAAATAGGAGGTATTACTTTAGACCGACTACTGCTCCTTCCAGTAGAACACTAACATAAATTAGAATACCACAAATTATATGCAGAATCTGCTACTGAAGTACTCAGAATTCTTAAACAATGAAAGTGCTCCTGATAGATGAAGTAAGCATGGTTTCCAACCTCATGTTGGCTTTAATTCACCTCAGAATGCAAGATGTCCTAAAAACGGACTATAAAGAAATGTTTGGAGGAAAACATGTTATTGTTTTCGGAGATCTCCTACAGTTAACACCAGTAAAAGGTGAACCTATTTTCAAAATATTAGGGCACAAACAATGCAAAATGCTCTACAGCATAGGAAATGTAAATCTCTTGCAACATTTGCAGTACAAAGAACTAAATCAAAATGTGTCAGTCTACAGACCTCCCATATTCTAACATTTTAAAAGCATTAGAATTGTTCTGCTCACTAAAGATGCAAAACCCATCTTAAATAGTAGACTAATCCATGAGCTATATGGGCGAAACACATCTGCTCCTGATGTAATGGAACAATTAACTTAACAAAATATAAAATGCATGTCCTTAATGCCAACCCTAGGAAGCTGTACTCAATTTAACAAGGCAATGTTAAAAAAAAGAAATGCAACCCATACTGCATATTGTCTCCACAGACAAACTAGAAGTGCACAGCATGAAACTCCTTATGTGTCAACAAGCAACAGCACCACTGAATAGCTTAGAAAAATCTATCTCCAACACAGCTGGATTGGGGAAAATGTTAACCTTGGGTCTAAACTACAGAGTAATTCTAAAACGTAAGCTTGACGTAGAGCAAGGTTTAGTGAATCGAGCAATTGGTAAAGTTGTTGGCTTCCAAACATATCCACATGACAACAACATTCAGTTTGTCAACATCCACTTTGACAAACTTGCCGAATTTAAGAAAATAGGCTGCACAATACTTAGAGAACAATTCTCTTTGTCTCTTGCATATGCTGTCACAAATCACAAAGCCTAACCCTAGATCATGCATTGATTGATACTGGCAGCACAGTCTTTTAAGAAGTTACATAGCACTTTCACGTCTATATCCATTTGAAGGTATATTCCTAGTCAACTTTAATGCTAACAAAGTCAACGCTGACATTCCTTGAATCCTAGAATACAACAGGCTATGTGCACTGCTCACCCCCATCTCCACATGTACCCTGTACCTCAAAAAGCAAAACCTTTAAAAAGAAAAGTAATACAAGCTGAACCTATAAGAGGTCTCCCAAAAATACCACCAAAGAAACAAAAAACAACTGCTACTCCATCAAGCAATACAACCACAAAACTGTCTAGTGCAAACAGAAAATAATGTAAAAGCTTATAAATGAGGTGCCATTTGACGAATCTACACTTAATTTGGGAAACTGATAATAGATCTAGATATAAATGTTTTCGCGAAGTTTGATGGGATTTTGTTAAGAGGGAGCAAAATTAGAGGGGGGTCGCAAAATAAGGTAAAGGCTTATAAATGAGGTGCCATTTGACAAATATGCACTTAATTTGGCAAACTGAAAATGCATATAGATATACATGTTTTCTCGAAGTTTGGTGGGATTTTGTCAAAAAGGGGCAGAATTAGCAGGGGGTCCCAACATTTTGTAAAGGTTTATAAATGTGGTGCCATTTGACTAATTTACACAAAGGTTTGCAAAAAGATTATAGATCTAGATATAAATGTTTTCGTAAAGTCTGAATGGATTTTGTCAAGTGGGGGCTAGGTTATATGAAGATTGTATGTGCATACATTTGACACTTTTGAAAAAATAAAACATCGGTGGATTTCCAGAAAACTTGTGTAAGGAGCATTGAGAAGGACCTGAAAGCATGGTTTTGCAAATGTGCCCGTGTTTTATTTTTTGACAAGTGTCATAATGTAGGTACAAAAAATTGTGATATACCTTTGGTGACTGAGTTGTAGCCTGTGGCCATGGGCAGTAAACCAGATTGTGTGGGTTATGGAATAAGGTCATGAACGGACAATCTGGCTACTGGCCAGGATCACGAGGGACAAAACATGGGGTTAAAGTGGCCATGTCCACCTTGTACTGGCATTGTGGTAAAGTTATTTGAAATTGGGATATATTTGAAAAGGAAGAAAAATGTGCTCGTGGAAATATGGTCATAGAGTTCTCTTTTTGCCTTCTGCAGGCTTCCATGGAAAGCAAAGAGGGGCCCTGTATGGAACCTCGCCTACCCTTTCCATGGTGGCCATCTTGAAAAATCCTTTTTATTAGCAACCCGGATTCCCACTTTGGGATCCTAGGGTGCTAAAGACCTTCATTCCCCATTACAGGGGTTGGAAAGGGGGGAATAATGGTCCAGAGACCTTGTTATCCACCCTCGCTTTGCTTGGGCTGATAACTTGGGCTGCCAGGCCGGTATCCACCGTTGCAGTCCCAGGAACGGAGGATGAACACCACAATATTGCCATTAGCATAACACAAAATGCAAATGGAATGTTGGAAAATCTTATTGTGTCTATGTACTTTACTGAGAAATATGAAGTAGGTGGAGTCTATAAGATTTTTTTAGTTCTATTTTTTAACTGTGAAAGGTGGTTCCCAAAGGAACATTTCTTTTGTTGTTGAGCTAAGAACGAAAGGTGGGGAGGGAAATGAGGGAAGAGGCACCAAACACTAATATGGAGGGGTAGGTGGACAGGGGAAAATGGTGCGTGTGTGTTATTTCGAAGGCAGGGGGCAGTGTTTTTCATGCTTCTTGATTACAGCAGTGGTGGTGGCTCTTGGGGAGGCGGGATGGCATTAGCTGATGCCATTTTAAGATAAATACCAGTTTTGCTAAAAGTATGTACTGTGTACTAGATTGTTAATGGATAATGAGTAGGAATAGGTGTTGGAGCTCTGCAATGGAAATTTTGAAGTTGAAAGTTCCTAGATCAGTATAAAATGCAGTTCCGAACTGCCCACAAAGCACAGATCTTATTTTGAAGTGCGGACGGGTTCTCGGACACGTCATCATGCCGAGCGCCAGTGTTTGGCCATGTGACACTGTCCGGAAGGTCCGCAATGAAGTCAGATGTTTGTAGACGTCTACGGATGCAAAACTAGTTGAAATAGTTGCAAAAATTGTATGGTAGTGTTAAAAATGATTGTAGAAGGTCGGAAATGGCACAGCTTTAAGGTGACACTTTGTAAATTGGACACAAATGTTGCTATATCGGGTAAGAATGATAATAGTAAGTTGTAGGAAAATAGCATGCACTGGTAAAAACCCATGAAATTCACTGAAAAAACTTTGTTAAAGGGACGATATGATTAAGTTGGACTAAAAAAACTATGAAATTCAATGAAAAAACTTGGTTAAAGGGATGTTATAGGTAGAAGTAAAACTGAAAACCCCCAGAAATTCCCCAGTTATGGTAAGCCAAGCAACCATAACATGTGCCACCACCGTGCACTGCTAAGACTAACACCCAGGACATCAAAGATGACATCACAAATGTGATTGATGACATCACTGATGACATCACATGTGAAATAAATTTTGATGAAAACTCCCTACAAGTAGTTATGTTTATATTCTTGGTAACAAGATGTCAGGGGTGATCGGGAGAAATATCATGAACTACTTAATCTATTAAAGAATGTACTCATCTAAAATCATTGTATTGGAGTGCTGTTGTTAATACAGAAACCTAATCATATATAAACATAGGCAATTACTGCAGCATGCACGATAGAAGTACACTATTAATAATCTTGTAATTTTGGATAGTACAATAATGAATGCTACCTTATCAGAGGTTTGAGTAATGTTAAACATGCAATGACTAGCTAACAATTCAAGACTTACAACACTTGTGCTGGTACAAACAATACACATGAAGAACCACAATGCATATAAATCAGAGGCACATACAGGGAAAGTAAAGTAAGGAAGAAAGAAACAGCATCATCAGAAAATGTTAATGACATTAAAGTTTATCTCCATGTATAAAAATGAATTGTGTGTTTGAGGGCTGCTAATTTCCCCATGTATGAGCACCATGAGCTGAGACCAAACCCTAAGGAAAATACTTAAATAACATATGACAAGGTTAACGTCTAGATATTGTCAAATGAGAAATTATATTGTGCCTCCTATTGCAGTGAATATATGTATATTGGCCTACGCCAAGCTGCTTGTAAGTCACTTGCGAAGAAATCCGTGTCGCAAGGTCCTGACCTTAAAATCAATGTAAGCCGCCATTTTAGGTCAATCCGCCATTTTAGGTTTGCTTTGTAAAGTCACCCTGTGAGTTAAAATGGTGGACGATGTCATTCCGAAATACAACATGGCCGTCTTGACCTCTTCATGTCGCTAATATGTAACTTGCCTGCAGGCCACTTGTTGAGGTCGTGAACTGAGACCTTGTCCTTCATTGATCTGTGTGTAAAGGATTACTCGTGCAATGAAACTAATCCGCAAGCATATGTTAAGAACAATGTATTCAAGTACTGAACTTAGAACACTTGTTTAGCTACATTGTATTAATGTTTGAGAAGACCTGCATGGGAAATCCCAGAACACACAGTTGCCGTGTAGGCTTGTTGATATATGTATTAAAAGCAAACCAGTTACCGGTGTATATGCGAACTCGGCATGAACCCTAGATCAGTAATGTATTAGAGGAATATTAACCCGAAGTAGGGTTGGACATCGTGTTCGCAAATAGTATAAAAGAGCAACGAATTCTAATGTACAGCATCTCTCACTGAACACACTGAACCACGCTGGAGTTCGTTGTGTTGTACTGAGGGCCGATAGCTATCTGTTTCTTTTCTTGCAAAACTGTTCAGTATAAAATAAAGTACTTTGTATGTTCCTTTGTAACCCGTGTCCGGTGTATTTCCTTTTGGGGTACTCAGGCTCGATATTTTTTATTTTGTTTTCACAGTTGGCGCCCGAATAGGGACCCTGAAGATTGATGCCAGATTATCGAAGGTTGACCCTCGCTATCAGACTGGGATCGGACGGTGTGACAAAAAGGGGCCCCACTGAATGCAACGCGACACCTCAGCAGCGCTGCACGACCCGATCCCTGGACGATTAGCTTGTGGTCCGAGAACGGCATCTTGACGAGGGTCCACTTATCGAGGTGGGCAGATTTGCCGAAATTACCACACAAAAGGTAAGATTAGTTAGCTAAGATTCTTTGAAATCCGATCCGACCTCCTTAGGCTTGATCAGGTGAGTTGTGACCCAACTCTTAATATAATCCTGATAATTTGATTTTGGCGTATTGTATCTGCAGACACAATTATTGACCAGGTAACACCAATATTTTGATATGCCTGGGAAATTGTCTACCTGCTTTAGGGCGTTGTTCCGCAGTGATAGACTTTGGAATTTAGCCGTCCGGCGCCACAGGAGGGGTTGCCGGCTTGTACTATGTACTGTAAGCATGGCATTGGAAGTATAGTATTTAAAGATATTTCGCACAGACAAACCAGACATGCCTCCGAACTTCAGTGGCCAATCAATGGTAGTTTCGAAATCGCTCGTATTGAGTATTTAGAGTCAATTCTATTAAAGAAAAAGGCTAGACCCGGAGCATTTGATGTTTTGCAGAATTGGAAAAAAGAAGCATTGCAGCAACTTAAGAGTAGAGAAAAACATGCGCGCCGTCATAAGATGAACACCGAAATAGCATTATTGTATGACCAAGATAAACATTCAGAATCGACTAGGAATATGGATAGGGCTTTCTCACTTGGAATTCAGAAAATCTATCCTTCTAAAGACCTTCATGTTTCCGACGAATTCATAGACAAATTGTTAAATGAACGAAGGCCTGGTGCCTCTGCGCCACCTCTGTATGTTCCTCTTCCTGCTGCTTTGCCTCTTCCTCCTGCTCTTCCTGCTCTATCTGCTGTTGTTCCCGTTGTTCCTGCTCCTCCTAATGTTCGTCTTCCTCCAGGTCCTCCACATCTTCTTACCGCACCTGTAACAGTACCTCCATTGAATGTGCCTGCCCCCTCTCTTCCAAGTGGTCCTGTGCCGCTTGTAGTCGATCAAGGTGCGGGGTCGAAGGTTGTCACTCGCAATACTGTACCACCAGAGGAGATACGTGAGTTGATTGCATGGGCTAAATATTGTATGGAGAGGGATGATCAAGCTAATGTTTTTGCCACACTTTATAATATGGATAATCTTCCTGAGAAAAATGTTTTTATTGAAGGTATTAGGGATTCATTTATGTGTAATGTTGGGAAAATTAAATAATGCAGATCTCCCGCAAGGGTTAAGGGATCTAAATACTTTAGCGTTTTCAGGAGACACAGTGGAGAAAGTAAATGAGCATGTCGAGAGGTTATTTGAGTATAGAAAGGAGTTAGAAAGGTTACAGAATGAGGATGACGAGGGAGAAAGTATGTATGTACAGAAATGGTTCCTTCCTTGTCGAAAATCGATATCTGAGGAAGCACGAATTTGTACGAAGGACGCGCTTAGATGGATTTCAGGTATGTCGATAACTCCAGTTGAAGTATATGACACATATAGTCAGTATACACCAGAAATGCAGAAGAAAGTGATACAGGTAATGATAGAGTACTTACAGGATGATTGTGTAAAAAGAAAGATTAGTTGTCCCACAGAGTTATTGAGTATTTATAAGAAAGCTTTTTCACTTGACACTTCTTTGACTGCTTTAGCGCTCGACTTAGCTCTGTTGCTTAGTAAGCGTTAGGAGCCACCTACTTCTCAGTTGCCTATGAGAGAGGTTCCTCCGACATTTGTCCCGAAGGTTGAGGTTGCGGCCGATGCTGCACAGGGTATAGTTGCTGTGAACATTCCTGCTCATTATGTATCGCAGTTTGTTCATGTCCCGTTCTCAAGACAGGAAGTGAATACTATTAGACAATCTATTCCTGATATTAGGAAAAATCTGACAGGATTCTATAAAGAAATAAAGTTCGTCTTGCAATCCTCAGTGTTCACCTTAGGCGATATTGATTTATTAGTTCCTGTACTCCTGCCCGTAGATTCGAGGAAAAAAGTTAGGACTATAGACGATGTGCCAGGGTTGGGAGATACATGGGCGAATATAACGAGATTGGATGGAGAAAGGCCAGCTGGTGAAAGACCGCCTCAGGTGATACTAACCTTGCCTAATAGAATCATTGCAAAATTAAAAACCATAATCCCCGAGAAAATAATTATTTGGGACAAACTTACGGCCTGTGTCCAAGGGAAGTCTGAGGGTGCTACCGAGTTCTTTAATCAGTTCGAACAGGTATTCTTGGATTTCAGCAGACAAGACATAGGCACAGAGTCTGGGAAAAGGTTATTTGTGGACAAATTTGTGCGTGGATTGCTGCCTGACAGCCAGTCACAAATTATGTCTTCTGAGAGCGCTTGGCAGGCGAAGTCCCAATCAGAAGTACTGCACATGGCTCAGTATTACGAGAATCCTGTCAATAATGAAAAAGATAGAGTTGAAAAACGAAAAGATGATTTAAAGACTAAAGTACTATTACAGCAAATTGGTGCCCTTGGGTCCTGTGAACATTAACCTGTGTGCCTATTGTCGACAAGAGGGTCATTGGCGTGCACAATGCCCCGTCCTTCAACAGAGGTCGAATAACACATTTGGGAATATGGGTAGACGATCCAGAGGTCGTCCGGGTGTAGGGGGCCCTGGTAGAGCTCAGTTTGCACAGGATCCTCAGCAACGTTTTTCACAGGATAATCAGACTCCGAGTGTGGATACTAGGAACATATTTGATCATCCTTCTGGTGCATATTTATCTGAAGAACTTCCTTTTGATGATATTATGTTTTGTTAGGATTGCCCGAAGCATGGTTTGGAACCTACACCTATTCCCGTCAATCAGAAAGGTCCCTACATTGAAATGGTGGTGGGAAATAGGAAACATCAGTTTTTGATAGATACTGGAGCACAGAAGTGTTCCATTGATCATTCACGGGTTCCAAACATTCCACTGTCAGGGCAAAACAATGTTTCTGTAGGGTTTTCGGGCACGCCAGTTGTTTGTCCAGTTTCTTCACCGGTTCCTATTTCTTTGGGTCCCTTCACAGACCACTGTCCATTTCTATTGACTTCGAATTGTGGAGAGAATTTGCTGGTGTTGAACCTGTTGAAGGAATTGAATGCAGTAATTTACTGTTCTTCTGATGGAGTGCACTTGACGATTTCACCACAGCAATTTTCTGTCTCACAATTCTTGACTAGACCATTGCCGCCAGAATTCATTAATGTACCAGAGAACTTATGGGCTGTTGACGACAATGATGTCAGTGTTTTACAAATTGAGCCTGTTAAGATAGTTTTGAAACATGGAATTGAGCTGCCACGCATTCCCCAGTATAAGATTTCAGTTGAGGGCGAGCGAGCTTTGAAATGCATTGTTTCTGATTTTGTGCATCGCGGGGTGATTGAGGAAATTTCTGGAAGTGCAATAGTCCGATTTTACCCGTGTACAAGAAAGGTGATAATGCAATTCCATTCCGTTTCATAATTGATTTACGTGCCATTAATAAAGTCGTTGCTCCGCAATTTCCAATTGTGCCTGATGTGACGACAATATTAACCATGATTCCAGGTACAGCTACTTACTTTAGTGTTGTGGATCTAAAGAATGCTTTCTTTAGTATTCCTATACACAAGGATAGTAGATACTTGTTCGCATTCACCTTAGGGGGACGTTCGTTCACATTTACTTGTGCACTTTAAGGGTACACAGAGAGTCCTAGCATCTATAGTAGGGCTTTGAAAGAACAGCTTGATACCCTTGAATTGCCCTCTACTTGTACATTGATTCAGTATGTTGATGACTTGCTTTTAGCTGCTGATTCTGAGAGTGCCTGTAAGGAGGGCACTGTGTTATTGCTTATTCATCTAGCTAAGCATGGTCGCAAAGCTTCGCTTAAAAAGTTTCAATATTGTTGCCAGGAGGTCGCCTATTTAGGCTATCTCCTGTCAAAGGAGGGAAGAAGATGGACACCTGAATGTATAAAACACATTTCTGGCATGTCTATCCCAAATACACAGAAGGAGGTTAGAGCCTTGATAGGTATGGCTTCTTACTGTAGGTTGTGGATCCCAAATTTTTCACTAGTGATCAAACCAATGTTGGCTTTGACAAAGAAGGGCATTTCTTTGCCATTGCCGTGGAACGCAGAACACCAGCAATCGTTTGACTTGCTCAAGACTGCATTATGCTCTGCACCAGTATTGGGAACACCAAACTATGAAAAGGCCTTTGTGTTGTTTGTGCATGAATGTGATGGATGTGCTTTGGCTGTATTAACGCAGGAACATGGAGGGAAGAATAGGCCATGCGGTTACTTTTCTTCCACCCTTGATCCTGTAGCATGCGCTTTGCCAAGATGTTTGCGAGCTGTCACTGCTGCTGCTGCGTCTGTAAAACAGAGTGAGGGAATGGTCCTAGGCCATGATCTAACCCTGATGGTGCCTCACTCTGTAGATGTTCTACTGAACCGAACACCTCACTTCCGCATGGTTGACGAGATATGAATTGATCTTGTTTGCTCCTCACATTCAAATTAAGAGGTGTTGTGTTCTTAATCTGGCTGAACTCCTACCTTTCCCGCAAGATACTACTTGCAGCGATGAAGAGTCACATGACTGTCTGTATACTACCGAACAAGAGACAAAGGGTAGAATTGATTTGAAAAACACTCCTTTGGATAATCCGCAAGGAGAGCTGTTTTGTGATGGCTCCTGCTTTAAACTTCCGGATGGTACATCCACAGCTGCTTATGCAACCACCACATTAAGCACGGTTGTGGAAACCAGGGAGAATCACGCATAACTCTGCGCAGGCCGCAGAGATGATAGCATTGACCCGAGCTTGTGAACTTTCCGAAGGGCTTGCAGTAAACATATATACTGATAGTCAGTATGCCTTTGGGGTGGTTTACAACTTTGGGAGACTTTGGTCAGAGAGAGGATATAGGAAAAGGGAATTCTTTCGCTGATCAGATAGCTAGACAAACTGCTACCAATCTCCATACGGAGATGTATGTTTCAAGGGAGACTGTAAATGCTTATGCAATGGATGAGGGTGTTGGGTCTGTACGGGATATCCAAGCTGATGCCACGTTAGAAGAATCCAAGAGGTGGGCTGAAGGCTTGGGGAAACTTGATGATGACGGGTGTTTGGTGGACATAGTTGAAGGGAAATGGCTACTCCCTGACCCATATGTAATGATGATGGTCATCATGACCCATGGTCCTACGCATATATGTGCCCAGAAAGTAACGAAAATGTTAGAGAAAGTTTGGGTAAATGACAAAATTTCGAAAATTGCCCAGCGCTATGTCCAGGATTGCATGATTTGCCTACAACACAATGTGGGAAAGGGGACAGCAACTCCAAGGGGAGTTTTTGGGCCACCCTGTGTCCCCTTTGAAGTTATCCACTTTGATTTTATTGAAATGGAACGATGCAACAATAAGAAGTACGTACTAGTGGTCATCTGTGCTTTTAGCAAATGGGTTGAGGCCTTCCCTGTCAGAGATGCTACAGCCATGACTACTGCAAAAACCATGTTAAAGGAGTACTTCCCACGGTTCGGGTTACCAAGAGTCATCTGGTCGGACAATGGTCCACATTTTGTCGCTGCTGTAACTCTGCAGATATGTGCAGCATTGCAGATTGACAAACGGTTCCATTCGGCCAGACATGCTCAGAGCGCCGGACTAGTAGAAAGACACAATGGTATCATCAAGAACAAGATCGTTAAGACGTGTGCCGGCACTAAATTAAAATGGCTGGACGCCTTACCGATCATGTTATTATCCATGCGTACAACCCCTCAAACTAAGACTGGGCTCTCTCCATTTGAGGTGGTAATTGGGAGACCTGCCAATATCTGGAACCTTCCTAAATGCAGCTCTTTAAGAAACGTTGAAAATGTATTACTTTCATTTGATTTATCACCAGGTGTGAGAGGCTTTACCTGTGCGATACAAGGGCCCGGGCCACAGCATACGGCCTGGAAGCTGGGTGCTCATCATGGCATTTGAGCGCTCTTCCTGCCTTGCACTTTGCTGGCGGGGCCCGTTCCAAGTCCTGTTGGTCACCCAAACAGCGGTGCGGGTTTCTGGAAGAAAGAATTGGAGCCACGCGTCGCACGTCAAGAAACTTCCTCACCCTGTGCCACACGATACAGAAGAAACAGAACCCCTCGCTAACGCTGCAACCAACGATCCCAAAGCAGTAAATAGCGCCGAGAGTGTGTCGGAGAATCTTTCTGAGCCCGTGAGGCTTGGGGAAGCAGCCATTTTGTCTCCACACTCTCTAAAAGTTTTGCATCTGGAAACTGCTGTTTCAAATTCGGCATCTTCACTTGTCTCTGATACATTGCTTCCAACGGGTAGTGACGATACATTGTTTCCGGATCAATCAGTACCGGGAAATCAAGGTACAATCTGTGTCCAAGAAAATAGACTTACAGCATGGTTTTGCTGTGCATCTGATAGACTTACGGCACGATTCGGCTGTGCATTCGGAGAAGGAAAGGATCATAGAGGGCTTGTTTTTGCCCAAATTTGAGAAAGGGGATTCTGTTGGCTAGGGTTGTGGAAGGACTAAGAAGTCGCGCGGCCGGGAGGTCGCCAGCAACGAACATTGGGGGTTTCCGTTTGAAGACTACAATGCCTGCCACCTCTACCGCTCGTATGGGACTTGTAAATGATGGTGTGACCAACCGGGACAATGGACAATGCACCTGGGCCCCGAAAATGTATTGCTGTGTTTTTATAATTATATTTGGTTTTGTAATAGTCACTGTCTTAGGTTTGTGGTACCTCGAGGAAACTCATCCTTTGGAATCCTTGTTGCCTACTGAAAATGTACCTACTGTCCCTACTCCCTTTGTACATTTGCACACTCTGTCCCCTAGGGACTCTCAGCATAGACAAAGGTTCCACAATAATACTCTTGCTACTTATCATGAATGCTACGCATGCCATTTTTAATAAGTGTAACTGTTGGGTCTGCTCACATTTACCGCAACACGGGGAAAAGGGGCTAGGTTGGTATATTCATCCTTTACCTTTGACAACTGCTTGTTATGCTTCTCTTAGAGCACTGTTGTTTGGCCATTGGAATGATAGCATCTCAGGGAACTTTGATGGCACTAATTTGAATAGTTTTGAGAAACGTGTTTTGACTCCCCTGGGATGCTCGCTTTTCGCAAACAGGAGTTAACCTAACATTGCTTCTATTAGGCCTTTCCGACAGACTGTCCCGTCCTTTCCAATCTTTGATTTCCTTTAAGATGGCTCCGATAAGCAATAAGGATGCCATGCCTTCTTCTTACACTGTTAACCATAGCCCCGATTCAGTTTCTTTTTGCATACAGAGGAATGGTACTCCGTCAATGGGAGATTTTAAAAGTTGTGCCAACGTTGCAAATTTGACTGGGGAAAACAGACCTTTGTATGTAGGCAAACCTGTCTACTTTGTTTGCGGTAATGTAGCATTTCCATGGTGGCCCAGGGATTGGCAGGGAACCTGTTATTTAGGGATCCTGTTACCTGGGGTGTTTATAGCTAGTACAATAGAAGTTTCAAAGGCTCGTCCACGGCAGGATGAGAACGGTGACACTCCAGCACAAATCTTGGGAGATATAGCAAAATCAGTTGTGCCATTTTGGGGGCAGATAGCGAATTCCAAAGAAATCAGAAGACTAGCGAGAGTACTGGAGAGAACCATAAACCGGACCACGGACATACTCTATAATATGACATTAGAACAGAAAGCGATAAGACTAGTAGCGGTTCAGAACCGGATGGCATTACATGTCATTCTGGCTGAACGTGGTGGAGTGTGTAAATTAGTGGGGTCCGCTTGCTGTGTTTTTGTGTCAGATTCCTCCCCAGCTATCTTCAAGGCAATACAGAATCTGCATGTCCTTAGTTCAGAAGTGCATGTTCCTGAGGGAAACTGGGATCTTAGCGCTTGGTTCTGGGACTTCTTGCAATCTTGGGGTGGAAGGTACTTTCGGTCTTACTGATTATTTTGGGAATTCTGTTGTTCCTTTGTTGTTGTATTCAGTGTCTACTCAGTATATGTTCGATGCTAGGGGGATTTTGCGCACAAGCGATAGGTACGATAGGACATAAAGTCCATGCCCCAGATAAAACTTCCAAAGAATAAGTGTTGAAAGAAATTCTAGGGAATTACCTATTTATTTATTTATATAGCGCCGACCGCCCGCAGGCTTCGGGGCGCTTAGATGTAGACATGTACATAGCTCAAGATGGAGCCATAATGAGGCGACGGGACAAAGACATAAAAATACCAGTTAACTGATTCAGTGGGGCCTAGACGGGAGGTTACTTGAAAAGCTCTGTTTTGAGTTTTTTGCAGAAGACCAAAAGATTGGACTCCAATCTAAGGTGCTTCGGCAATTTGTTCCAGTTAGAGGCTGCTAATGGCATTAGATATTTCCGACAGCGATTCAGGGTGCATGGACGATGATGCATGGAGTTATTTGCAAGGAGATCAGAAGTAGTTTAGCACTTGGCATAGGCCAAAAGGAGGGTTTGTCAAATGAGAAATTATATTGTGTGTCCTATTGCAGTGAATATATGTATATTGGCCTACGCCATGCTGCTTGTAAGTCACTTGCGAAGAAATCCATGTCGCAAGGTCCTGACCTTAAAATCAATGTAAACCGCCATTTTAGGTCAATCCGCCTTTTTAGGTTTGCTTTGTAAAGTCACCCTGTGAGTTAAGATGGTGGGCAATGTCATTCCGAAATACAACATGGCTGTCTTGATCTCTGCATGTAGCTAATATGCAACTTGCCTGCAGGCCACTTGTTGAGGTCGTGAACTGAGACCTTATCCTTCGTTGACCTGTGTGTAAAGGATTACTCATGCAATGAAACTAATCCGCGAACATATGTTAAGAACAATGTACTCAAATACTGAACTTAGAACACTTGTTTAGCTACATTGTATTAATGTTTGAGAAGACCTGCATGGGAAATCCCACAACACACAGTTGCTGTGAAGGCTTGTTGATATATGTATTAAAAGCAAACCAGTTACATGTGGATATGCGAACTCAGCATGAACTCTAGATCAGTAATGTATTAGAGGAATATTAACCCGAAGTAGGGTTGGACATCGTGTTCCCAAATAGAATAAAAGAGCAACAATGTATTTTTACATGTACCAATAACGTCCCTTAACAAAGGTTTTTCATTGAATTGCATAGGTTTTTATTACTGCAACTTAACCATAACGTCCCTTTACCAAAGTTTTTTCATTGAATATTAACACATGTATTGTTTACCATTAGAGATGTTATCATCACTTATTTCTTCTTTTGGGAAGTTTTCTTCACTGAAGTGTGTTTGCCATTTCTGTGAAAATAAAAATATAGTGCTTTTTGCTTATAAGAAATGTTTATATAATGAATGGTAATAATACAGAAATAAATACAAGTGAACTTACTATTTTGTAGGAGGTTGATTTGGAATGAGCACCTGTACTAACTTGTAGCAAATTAAGGGTGCACTAGTAGAAACCTATAAAATTCATTGAAAAAAACGTCTCTAAAGGGACATTTTGGTTAAGTTGCACTAATAAAAACCTATGAAATCCAGTGAAAAAATGTTAAGGAACGTTATGGTTACAAGTAAAACTGAAAACCACCCAGAAATTTGCCAGCTATGGTAAGCTAAGCAACCATAACTTGTGCACCACTGTGCACTGCTAAGATTAACAACCAGGATATCAAAGATGAAAATTGCTTTTCTGATACACCAAGCGCAGCTGGAACCGGGGTCTATACAACAGATCAGAGGGCTTTTTCCGTGGGGATTGACCTGCATCAAGGGGCCTTGGAATCGGCCCTTACAACTCCACAGGATCTTATGTCAAGCACTTCTCAGTGTCCTAAGATCATAGTACCCAATCTTTGTAGGTCAACAGTTCCTTTACATGTGCAACCCGCTACTGGATGTGTGGTAATTGGACTGGGACAGTTTGCAAGGCTTTGCCATCATGCAGGATGGAAGATCGTTTGGGCTTAAATCAACACTCCAAGAGCATTCAACAACCTCAGGTAAGAATGGAGCTGAAGAACAAGCTGGGGTGTGTAGATACAAAAGACAAATGCCTCAGTGAAAACAAGAAATGCTGGGGGCAGGTGGGTAGGGGGGAGAAGTGCCAGTGAGAGGGACGGAGAAACAGGGCAGCAGTGCTCTGAGTAATTTCAGCACAGGGCAGCACAGCACTGGGTAAGTGCAAGGTGACAAAGGACTGTTGAGGTTACAGTTACAGTCCCTAAGTGCATGGAAGGCCAGGATGCGGTGCAGGGGTGTCTGACCAGAAGAGAGCCTGGTACCCAGTGAGACTGTGTGGTAGACAGGTAGGTCAGGTAGGTCAGCAGGGGAGCAGGTGAGGGAGAGAGAGAAAGCAGAGGAGCTTCAGATTGTCCAGCTCATGTTTGAGAGGGGCAGGCAGGCCGGCCATTCCAGAGGGAGGCACCTGCAGAGGAGAGAGATCTACCCCCACTCTCTGCCTGGAGAAGCGTTTGTCCCTTAGAGAGTTAGAGGTAAATAAGCAAAGGGCTCCAGAAGGAAGGTATTTAGGTAAAAGGCATTGGATGTAGTGCAGGCCCTGGCCCCAGAAAGCCTTGTGGGCAATGCAAAGAGTCTTGAACCTGATCCTTGCAGCCACCGGGAGCCAGTGGAGAGATTTCAGGTCTGGAGAGATGAGGTTCCTGGCCTTGAGGCCAAGGATACATCTTGCAGTCCTGTTCTGGATCAGTTGCAGAGGGTGGAGAGTAGCCAAAAGCAGACTGAGAAAGAGGATGTTGCAATAATCCAGCCTAGAGAGAACCAAGGCTCTGGAGACAGTGAGTTTCTGGGGAAGGTGAGAAACAGAAGAGTAGGGCAGCCAGAGTGAGAAAGGGAAAGCAGGAGCAGGAGTCCCAATGAGAATTAAATTAAAGCAGAGATTGTTGGAGACGCTCCAGTCCTGAATCGCAGATAGAGAGTCAGTAATGAGCGAGAGAGGAGAGGAGGCTGAGGGGAGCCTGAGGGAGAGTGGACTGTCATCCGCATAACAGTGAAAGTTAGAAGAGAAGGGAGAGATCAGATGGGCTAAAGCTGCCAAGTAGAGGTTGAAAAACCAGGCTGAGAGGATAGAATCCTGGGGAATGCCAATGCCACATGTGGAGAGAGAGGGTGTTGGAGAGAAAGGAACCAAGTTGAGCCTGGGAGGGGCGGTCCAAGAGGAAGGAGGTCAACCACTCCAGGGCCTGATCTGTGATGCCCAGCTTCTCACAGAGTTGATTGATCAGGATGGTGTGGTTGACTGTGTCAAACACAGAGGAAAGATCAGGGAGGAAGAGGACAGAAGGAATGCTGGAACCAATGTTAGAGAGCAGATCTTCGTCGGTGTTCAGGAGAGGAGTTCTGTGCCTCTGACAGCTCTGAAGCCAGATGGGTGGTCATGGAGACAACCAACAGGTACAGTGTAGAGAGTAAGCTGGGAGATGGCTATCTTTTGCAGGCGTTTGTCCGGGAAAGGGGTGATAGAAATCGGATGATAGTTTGCCAGACAGGTAGGATCAGCAGATGGCTTTTTGAGAGGGGGTGGAGGGGGGTTGCACAAGGGAGTGCTTGAGGAAAGAGGGGAAAGTTCCAGTGGTGAAAGAGTGATTACAGAAATCGCCCATGGCTGGGGCAAGGATGTCCAGAGTGTTGGATACAGAAAGATGCAGATTAGAAAGAGCTGTGTCAGAGTGTGAGTCAGCTGCAAGAGTAGGAGGAGCAGAGAATGTAGAGGCTCCCCACCGGTATTGCTTTGGCCTATGCTGATGGACCTGGCCTTCAGACTAAAGCAATAACAGACACCTGCTATAGCTGGGTGGCACACACACGTGTTCAACAGAGTGATGAAACATGCCAATCTGTGGTAATCATAGACAGTGATGACGCTGTGATAGCATGTAATGCATTGATTGCTAAAACACAGTCTACACTGTTTTGGGCAAAGTGTAACAGATGTTAGTTGACTGTAAAGATCAAATTATTGTAAATACTGTTGTCAAAGTCCTAATTATCCCATTCAATAACATTACCAGACCCCAGTGAAATCATTTGCCAGCACAGATAGGATCTATTTATCAGTATGAGCCTCATCTCCCACTGTATGAAAACATCAACTCGTGGTAGGTTGTGGATATTTTTGTTGGGGCTTGTGATAGGCCTGTTAATGAGGATGTGCAGTTTGATTGTATGGGTACAGGGCTGATGAGTTACTACCTTGCATCACTATGTCCACTCAGGAGGTTCATGAAATGGCTTACAATCTCTTCCAAACAACCCCTGAAATATTTGGTCAATGACACGAGTACAAGCACTAAACACACAAGAATGCATAACGATCACGATGTTGAAACTCAAAAGAACCATGTGTGTGATAACCCCCATGCTGCCCCGACTGACATTCAAGATGGTGCCCCGACTGACATTCAAGATGGTGGGGCAGTCAGTATCACAATTGTAAATGACACAAACACATGCATTGAACATGATGTTGAAACTCAGAAAAGCTGTGTTAATTTTGCGATCTTAACACTAGTATCATCATTGTAGATGACACAGCTGATGTATGCGGATATACATCCGTCATATGTGCCGGGCACAGAGAAATAACAGAAAAAAACATGTAGACACAGCCACCTTAAAGCAGAACTATAAAAAATGCAGGCTGTCTTGAAAACTTTGATGCCCTATGGTAAAAGTAAATTGAGGGAACCTGATGTCCAGGGTTATTTTCAATTTGTGGAGCAGGTAGTTACTCCATTAATAAAATGGCTGGATGATAGCACTAGAGCCTTTGTGGCGGGGTGTTGTGGCAAATCCCTGGTAAACCAGCTCAACTATTCTATTAGCGCAACATGCAATCCTCAAAATGTGTAGCATAGCATACTAGTGACCGAGGGGCCCAGTCGGTTGGAAAACCATAACGCATTTTATACATCACTGATACACACTGAAAATGATGGTATAGTGAAACCTAGCCCTATAATAGTTGCATCTCCACCAATACCTGCTGAAGGGGCCCCACAATCATAAGATGTAACAAGGTCTAACAACAGCAAACTCTTGTGACTAGTAAATAGCTCACACATGAAAATGAAATGGCCCATTACAAAACAGTCACATCTTTTAAACAGCCAGCGAACCACTAGAGCATGCTCGCATTTAACCAGCGCCCGCCCGATGTAATAGGATTTACCCCAACGTGTGAAGTTGAAAACACAAACACTGTTCCAGTCGGTACATTGCTACAGAGTGGGGGTGGATACCTATTTCAGAGGGACCATAAAGGCAAAGAACAATCCTGAAAATGGTGGAGATCTAGACAGGGGTCAATTTCTAAAAATTAAAGTGGGGTACTTATTAACATACGCTATTTGATGTGATGTTACCAGAAATTAGTATATCAAGGTGAAATATGCACATTTCATTAAATTGACTATGCATAACCACCCAAATTGAACAGGATGAATGGCATTTGCCTTTCATAAAATCAACACACACACACAACCAAGAGAGGATATTTTCTTCTAAAAGTGTTTTTGAAAACATTAAAAGGTGTGCATGTTTTAAACTCCAAGAACCAATACAAATGTTTTCCCTGGAACTTGCAGTACCAAAATGGGCATTTCACCTTTAGTTTTTATTTTTAGTTTTCCACAGGTTATAAAGTGCAGTGGTGAAGTATCCAGCCTGCAAACCTGATGACTGCGTTTCAATCACCAAGGTCGGGTTTAATTTATACATTCAAAGAGGGGGACTGAGTCCACCCTATGAAAAAAGTGTGTGGACTCTGTACACCCGGGTGTACCCTCGACTTGAGCCCTGGATCTAGAGCCCAGTGTGATGCTGGAAATGCATCGGAGGGACAGGGCCTCCGTATCCTTGTCCTTTACTGCCTTTTTATCGTGTGTTCTGTCATATTTTCCACGCAGGAGTTCACGTGGGACTCCTGGCGGTGCAGCTCTCTCTCTTTTGGTTTGGTGAACAGAACCATGGGATACCCTTATGGCACCCATGGGTGGGGGGGTACAACCCTGTGCCCCTAGTGTATGTTTTTGGGTACCTGTGGGTGGCCCGCAGAGCAGGGTATGGGCTTGTGGCATCTCCATGCTGACTTTGACAGGTGCGCTGAGTATCCTCCATTTTGGGATCCCCCGGCCCTGCCATTGGAATCAGTTGATTCCGGATGGAAAACAAGATGGCCCCTGTGGCCTCTTGCTTTCTTTTACCTGTTACCTTGTTTTCCCAAAGTCCTGGGAAGCCCTGACTCTGTCCCTTCCCCCTGACTGGCTGTTGGGTGGAAGTTCCATATATATTGGTGGTGTTGTGAAGTCCAGTCCAGACTGACTGGAGCCTTCCCAGTGACTGTATGTTGTGGGTACGCCCTGTGGGTGGGACCTGGGTGAATGGAGTGTGTGACCAATATGCACTTCTTGATGTGGCTGTCTGGTTTCTGGTATGAGGGACATAGACTGAGACAGCCCTGCCCGAAACTGGCCTGAATGCAGTGTGTAGTTTTGAATGGCTGAGCACTCGTCCCAAGCCACATTCCTTGTTGTGAATGTCTGAGAGGGAGGAGGATGGCCTGAATGCACTGTGTGTCTGATTGGCTGACTGACTGCATGAATGCCCTTCTGTATGATTGGCTGCTGAGAGTGATCCAGCAGTGTGGATGAGAGACAAGATAGTATATCTGGGGACCTCCCACCACTGAAAATTGTTCAGAAGCTGTGTCTACACTTTAAGAGTAACTGGAACTGCTCATCCTCGACGCCCAGCTGGAAGACGAAGACTTGCTGTTGCATTTGCTTCGACCTGATCTGAAAGCTGCCGAACTCGTCAAGGACTGATCCGAGAGAGGACCTGGTAAGGCGCCCTCTTCCCGTGCTCCGAGGGACCATCGAGCACCACTAACCTTCGCCGAAGCTCCCTGGAAGTCAGACCCTCGAAAGGCTGCCGACCCGAGACGGGACCGCTGAGGAGAACGAAGCAAAGCACCCGGACTTCGCCGCTGGCAAAGTCTATTGCCGTCAACCAGGATTCGCAGGTTTGTGTAACCACTGGAGGCCCGTCGAAGTTGTGTTGCCCAGCCGTGGGGACCACTTGACGCCATGCCGCCAACGACCAGAGCCGCCCGCTCCTTTGCCCAAGTACATTTGAATCCAAGGACTCCCTTATCCGCAACGTCGACCGCTTTGTCCTGCCGGAGAAAGTCGAGGACGACCAACGCACCGAGGAGAATCCGCCGGTGGGTTTCCCGCCATCTGAAGGCCACAAAGACTTCGACGACTTAACGCCCTTGTTAGGTCACAGTTCTTCTGAAACTCTTTGCGGTCCTGAACAATCCGTCGCCGAGGTGCCTCGCACACCTCATCCTCGCAGGACGTCGTTGACGAGCACCGCCTGGATCGACATCGGGGTCTCGGCACCCTTGAACCATTGCCGCCGTCGACGACAAGTTCACCATCTTTGATGCCTCTCGACGATCCGTGGCTCCTGCTTTAAAGGGAGTCACTCAAGAAGAATCCTGCGATGCGTCTTCGAAGAACTCTACTCCACCAGATACATTAGGGGGGTAAAACCTTAATAGGAGGAAACAAGGCTATTGAACAATATATGGACTGGGCTTGTGCTATATATCTTTATTTTACAGGTTTCCAGGCGGGGGATCTCCACACAGAACTGTGTCTATCGGTATAGGCCTGCATTCTGCCTATTGTTTCAACCATCTTACGTTCCTTCCTATCTCTATTGCTGGTGTCCTCGTTATTGATCTGTGTGAAATTTAACCGTACAGTTGATGCACTTTAATGAGATTCGATAACATTGGTGGTACCACTTTAGAATTGTATATATTTATCATTGTTGATTTCCGAGTACAAAGTGTTATTGTGATCGTGTACATACCTTTGAATATTAATTATATAAAGACTGTGTTTTCAGTAATACAGTGTGTGGACATTCCTTTGTGGGGGTTCGGGGACTACACTGTACTTAAGAACCAGCCTGCATCACCTCCTGAGAAGCTAGGCCTTGATTGCTCGACTACGTTACCAATAATAGAGAATCCTGGCTGGGGTCCTCTGTGCCTCTCCTCTACCGTATAGAGAGCGGAAATACAGACACCCCCCTCCAGTCTTTAAACCCAGTGGTGTCTGTTATTTAAAATGTTCAGAAATGCTAGGTTGGTTATATGCAGAGGTCCTAACATGTTACAACCCCAAACCCCACAGCCCGATTCGCCTGTGTTCTTGGAAAGGGTGCAGACATATCTGCATCCCCCTTATTATTCTGAAAATCAACCTAACCCTCCCCTGGCCTTCATGGGCTATAGTAAAATATCTCCCCTCATTTTCCCTATGACAGTACTGGTACGAGGAAGAGGCGACTAGGACTAATGAACACAAGTTCCTTTCACCACCCTGGTACTGGGACAGACTGTCCTTAGTTTCATTCAGGTAGGGAAAACCCACCCTCACATAGTGCAAGTTAGACCTTGAACCATCCTGACATTTGAGTTAATAAATCATTTTATTTTGAACTTTGAATCTGTTGTCTGTCTCTTGCTTCATGATGCCTTCACAAATGGTGCCAGGGGTGGGATGCTAACCTTTGAAAAGCTAATTGACAGAGCATCAGACCCCTTAGTAGCTACCAAGGGCTCTATTGGGTTTGATAGCTGTAGTAGTAGTAGGGATGGGACTATTCCTCCAGGCGTTAGAAGACTATTACCCACTGATTTGATACTAATTCCACCCCCTGATACATGCATTAGACTAGCACCCAAATCAGGGCTGGCTCTGAGGTTTGGAATTGATGTGTTAGCGGCAGTAATAGACCCAGACTTTAGAGGTGATATTAAGGTACCCCTCCCCGGAAGTCCTTAAGGTATCGCTGACACCTACACTAGTGCCTGCTCCAAGGAAACTCTCACTGACATCCTCTTTTTCGTGCCTTCGCCTGACCTATGGACCCTTCATATGGTCTCTGTGCTCTCTCCTTTCTCCTCTTCTCCCATTAATGGTGGCACCCGTTGGGATGTCCTCTTGGCTTCCTTCCACTCCTCTAAGGCCATCATTAATGTCTACGCTAACGGGACCGTCTTGGTTCAAGGCCCTCAGGCCAACCTTCACCTCTTTGACAGACGCTTCCCATGCCTCATTAACTTCCTTTCCTCTCCTGCTGTCCCCCCTCCTCTGTCCTCGGCTACCTTGCCTCTACCCTCCCTCCCTGCCCCCTCTCTTGCTCCTTCTTCTACACCTCCACAGGGCGTACCTCTGATCTGTACCCCTCCCCGGAAGTCCTTCAAGGATGGCAACCTTCTCCACATTGCCACTCTTAACTCTCGCTCTGCAATCAAGCATTCTTCTGATATCTGTCACCTTCTTGAGGAACTGGACCTTGACGTCCTCGGTCTCACTGAGACATGGTTCACGGCCAGCTCTGTCACCAGCTTTGACACACTCCTACCTGATGGCTACAAGATCCTCTCCGTGCCCAGGCCCAACCGTGCAGGGGGGGGGTGTAGCCCTTATCTTCCCTGAGTGGATTCCTGCCACTGTCACTCCTACGCAGTCATACTCCTCTTTTGAATGCCTTGTCTGCCATCTCTCTCTCTCTCCTAGCCATTCCCTTACCGTGGCTACTATCTATCGGCCACCTGGTCAAATCTCCTCCCTCTCCGAGTGGGCTGACCTCTCCTCCTCACTCCTGTCCTCAACCACTCAACTCCTCTTTCTTGGTGACTTCAACATCCACTTGGATGTCTCCTGTCCCCCCACGGGACTCTTTCGTGACCTCTGCGACTCTCTCTCACTCTCTATTCTCCCGTCTGGGCCTACTCATTCTGCAGGGCACACTCTTGATGCTCTGATCTCTTCTGACCTTCCCCTCTCCGTCCCTCTCTCCACTCCTCTCTCCTGGAGTGATCACTTTCTCCTATCCTCCCACATCACCCTCCCTACCCCACTGACAAAGCCACCCTCATCACTGCCACCCACCTTCTCGGTCATCCGACCCATGAAGCGCGTGTCAGTTGAGGCTTTCGCTGCCACCTTCGCACTCCCCCTCCCCATTCGGCTGACTCCCACCCTGACACTGCCCTCTCCATGCACCACTCTGCTATATCTGATACTCTTGATATCCTTGCCCCTGTCATGAGAATCCGCCTGAAGCCCAAAGCCAAATGTAACTCCTGGTATGACTCGGAGCTCGTCACCCTTAAACGCAAGTGCAGGGTGTCAGAGAGGAAATGGCGTGCTTCATGTTCATCCTCTGACAAACTGGCCTGCCGCCTGCTCCAAAGGCAATACCGTCTCTCCGTTCTCTCCAAGAAGAGAGCCCTTATCCAAGTCCGCATCTCTGCGGCATCTAACAACTCGGCCGAACTCTTTAAAATCTGCAAGGAGCTTGCCAACCCTGCTGCAGTCTCTACCTCTCCTGTCCCCTCCCAGCCCCTCTGCACTGCACTTGCCTCTCACTTCATCTCTAAAACTCAGGACATCCTGTCCTCACTCTCCTCCTATCACCTCCCTCCCTCTCTTCCTGGTTCTTCCTCTGGCCCTTCTACAGCCACCCCTCCTCCCTCCTTCTCTGCCTTTCCCCTTTTTTCTGCTGACGAGGTTTCCAGACAAGTCCGATCTATGAAAGTCTCATCTAAACAGGTTCACCCCTGTTCCTCCAAAACTATCAAGGACCACATCGACGCCCTGGCTCCTGCCCTGGCTGACTTTTGCAACCACTCCTTCGCCTCTGGAGTCTTCCCATCCCCCCTTAAGCACTCCCTTGTGCACCCTCTTCTTAAGAACCCTCTTCTGACGCCTCCTGCCCAGCTAACTATCGCCCAATCTCCATTACTCCCTTCCTGGGCAAGCTCCTGGAGAAACTGGCCATCTCCCAGCTTAACCTCCATGCTGAATCTGTTGGCAGTCTTCATGACCATCAATCTGGCTTCAGAGCTGCCAGAAGCACGGAAACTGCTCTCCTGAACATCCGTGAGGACCTACTCTTGAACCTTGACTTCAACACTCCGTGTGTTCTCATTCTGCTCGATCTCTCTTCTGCCTTTGACACTGTCAACCATGCCATCCTGCTCAACCGTCTCCGTGATAACCTGGGTATCACTGGTCAGGCTCTGGCGTGGCTGACCCCTTTCCTCTCCAATCGACCCTCCAAGGTCCAACTGGGGTCCTTCCTCTCTGACATCTTTTTCTCCACCTGTGGTGTCCCCCAGGGATCAAATATCTCCCCCTGGCTGTTCAACCAGTACCTGGCACTCCTTGCCCACCGCATCGCCGCTCTCTGCCCCACCTTTCAGTGCTATGCGGACGATACCCAGCTCATTTTCAGGCTACCCTTGGCCTCCTCCTCTCCTTCCCTCATCTCTGACTGTCTGTCTGCTATCCAGGAATGGTGTGCTGCCAATGACCTCTGCCTTAATGCCAGTAAGACTGAGATTCTACTCATCGGCACACCCACTCCCTCCTTCCCTGCAGCTTTCTGGTCGGCCTCTCTTGGCCCTCTTCCTGCACCTACCTGCACGGCAAAAAACCTCGGGGTTATCTTCGACTCCACACTCTCCTTCTCTCCTCATATATCTGACGTCTCTAAGAAGTCACACTACCAGCTGCACCTCCTCAGAGGTATTCTTCCCTTCCTCTCCTTCCCCCAGAAGCTCACTGTCTCACGAGCCCTGGTTCTCTCAAAGCTGGACTACTGTAACAGCATCTATCTTAATCTGCCTGCCTCCACTCTCCGCCCTCTGCAACTCATCCAGAACAGAACTGCGAGACTTGTCCTTGGCCTTAAGCCCAGGGACCGTATCTCTCCAGGACTGAAGTCTCTACACTGGCTCCCAGTGGCTGCGAGGATAAAGTTCAAAACCCTCTGCATTGTCCACAAAGCCTTCTGGGGCCTGGGGCCTAAATACCTTCAACTCTCTCTTCCTAAATATCTTCCTTCCCGAGCCCTTCGCTCATCCGTCTCCAACTCCCTCAGGGTCAGCCGCTTCTCAAAGCAACGAGCTGGGGGTAGATCTCTCTCCGCGGCAGGGGCCTCCCTCTGGAACAGCCTTCCTGCCTCCCTGAAACTTGAGGAGAACCATCTACGGTTCCGGAAGCACCTCAAAACCTTCCTCTTTGCTTCTGCTTTCTCTCTCCCTCTCCCCTGCTAATTCTTCGCTGAATTTGCACCGAATCTGCAACTGGGCCACTCTCGCCGACCTCGGTCCTGGGCCCAGCCACTTGCACTGCCTCCCTGGCAACCCCTGCACTGCGGGACTGTCTCTGTATCCCTACAGCCCCCGTTCCCAGCACTTGTCTGCACTTACCTTGCACTTGCCACCAGCTGGCCCTATTCATTTTATTTATATATACTTACCTTGTACTGCACTTCCCCCCTCCCCTCCCCTTGTACTTTCTCCCTTCCCCCTACCCCTGCACTTGCGCGATCTGAATGACACCTGGCCTAGTAGGATCGTTGTCTGTCTTCCCCCGTTTCCCCCTCCCTTCCTCGTCGCGCCTTGAAACACTTGAAACCTTTGTGTATAGACGCGTTACAAATGCCATATCATATCATATCATATCATAAGGTATTGTTACAAAATCACGGGAAGGATCCATTCTTAATTCATCAAAGGAATAAAATTGTTCAATGGGTGCCAGAGAAAGCATTGTTCCCTAGGCTTAAGGAAGAATCCGGGATGGAAAGAACAGATGGAGTAACTGAAGGCAAGTCCCTGAAGGTTCACACCAGAGAGAATAGAACCCGTTAGGGAAGTGAAAGGTCCAAGTCAATCTTGTAACGATAACACGTTTTAATTCCGCACAAAGATGAGGGCAACAGCAAAGAACTCTTCTGCCAAGAACGGTCTGCTGGAAAAGGGTACAAGCAGAGGCTTAAGAGGAGACACATCATTGTCATGACGTAATACTATACAGTTAAAACCCACACAGCTGGTTGGTGTGTGCCTATACAGGATCTGCCTGCTCCGTAAGGGATGCAAGGTCATTAGTTCCAGCCCAGTTCATCCATCTTCCATCATGTGGGTTCTGCGGAGATCATCATCTTCTCATTGACGAAGGTCAAAGAACAAAATTAACTACACACCTAACACAATTCTACTTCATCATTATACTGTGCACCTGGCAGGCTGTATGACTGGCACAAAGGAGGTTATTGGGCACTCTGACCTCCACACACACATTTCACTCACTCCCCTTCGTGCCAACCAGCTCCTAGCTCTCCACTCTCATTTAGAACTATAATGTACCCCTGCCAACACCTTGCAATACAAATCACATGATTGTAGCTCACAGACGTGCACTGTCTGTTCTCTTTGAACATTCAAGACTTGTTACTTTAGGGGTGATGGTCGAAGGTCACCTGGTGTCATGGAATTCAGGGATCTTGGGGCTTAGTCAGGTATATGGGCGATAACTCGTAGTCATCTGGGGGTAGCCCAGGTCAGACTTTGGCCAGTGCAAGATAACATGTACACCAGGTGCCAGTCTGTGATCACAGTCTTGTAGGGCACATTCCTTTCAAATAGAAAAACATTTTGCAACACTGTTAGAACAATGAATGACCTTTATGGTGGTTGGGGTCGGGGGATGTCCTCATGGGAACTCTGGCATGGTTGGAAGTTTCCGTTGTCTCGCAATTAGGGACTAGTGTATGAAATGCTGCAGTTGCCATGCAAGCCTTGTCTCCTAACTATGAGTACTAACATCTACGCAGAAATGAAATAACATCTACAGGAAATGGCAGCCTTGTTCGTTTACTGGGCTATACTATGTGGGTTGATTATATTGGGGTGGGGTCCTACCACCGCTCCATCCCCATCATAGTGCTTTGAATGCAGCTCACCTTACTCTAAAGTGCTTAGGGGGGGAACGGGGTTGCTCCCTCCCCAGCATTCCCCCCTTTTGTTACTTCTACAGTAACAAACTCCTTAATGCCCCTTTGCTCCTGCTGTCTCCTTTTTCCTTCCACATATGGCCGTGATCCCTTTATTGGCATCCAAGCCTGCACATTGACCACAAACTCTCCCCCCTATGCACACATTCCCCAGGTGAGCAAGCCATATAAATGCATCCCCCATCCCCTGCCAGGTTCACCAAACCTCTGTGTAGTTCTCTAAATCCGGGGGTGGTGTTATGATAGTGTGGTATAGGTGGTCAACTTCATTTCCATATGGGATGTGGATCATTTCATATTTAAGGCCACTTTGTGGAATATTAGTCTGTACTTCACTATCTTTTGTCTAGCGAGGTGCTTTTGAAACCTCCAATTGATACCATCATTTTTGCGCTATTGGGTGCTGCATTGGCACAACATCGGAGGCCCAGTTTGCAGGTGCAGAAGATGACTAGGGCGAACACAATAATGGGCATAAACATCTTCATGATCGCTCCAAGCCAAGACGGGTTGCCGTCAAAAGCAAAGGTGACCCAGTCACTCGCCTGTACTTCTCCGTCCTTCATGAAAACACCCAGGTCATGGACGGCTGCAATGATGTGGGATAATGATTCAGTCTCTGCATCTTCTGAAGGCACATATGTGCAACAGGAATCACCACATTTATTGCAAACCCTGCCTTCCATTGCTGTTAACATGTCCAGCACATAGCGGTTTTGCATCATCATAACTTCATTCTCTGTGTCATTTGCGTGCTGGACTAGCTCCCAGAGCACGATTTTAGCCAATTGGCATTTGCTGCGGCCTGTACTCCCGGCAACATTAGAGATGCAAAAAAGGATTCTGCTGAGCTGAAGAGTCGGTATGCCTCGGGTATTTCAGCAAGCAATGCAGAGTAGTCTTCAGATATGTAAATCAATCTTTTCTTCCTCTGAAACTGTCCTTTCCCTGGCAGGATGTGGAGCCCTTGTATGGACAAAGGGGTCCCTTCTTCTTTTTCAAATACTCAGGGGACAGTTGGTTCCTCAGAGGGCAGTGCTCCTCCCTTCAAGTGTTCTTCTGGGATTACTAGTATCGCTGAGTGCAGCTCGGCTAGCAAACAACAGCCCCTCCATTATGGCGGGATGTGCAAGTAAGCTTGTTGGTCACAGACAGCAGTAATCCATCTCAACTGCCATTCCCGTCTTCATGTCTGAAATCAGGAGAGTCTTATTTCAACTTTTGTTTGAACCGACAAAGACCGTACCTTTGCTGCAAAAACAAAGTCCACATACTTCTTCCCTGTGCACTCCTACCGGCTTCTGGCTTTTCCACTGTTGCAATCCACGTCAGCTTTATGATATGATCTGTCCATATTTGTGCACAAAATGTGTCCACTCGCACTATCACTTCCTTGTTATATTTTACCAGTCCTTTTACCAGGCAAGATAGGATGCTATCCAGCCATTTGTTATTGACATGTGTATGCCCTTTCAACATCAAATAGAATAGCTCCACACACTCAGTGTTCTTTGGATTGTCGTTTCACTTCACCAGATCAGGGTCCACCATTTGCAGTTGCACACTGTGTGCCTCAAACGTTCCTTTAATTATCCATAGCGCAAGATGAACTAGGCATTGTGCCTCTATAGTTGGGACTGTTTGTGGTACTACCACCTTGGGAGCCCCTGACGCGTGTTGAATGAGTGAACACACATAACAGCTTCCATTCACAATGTTTCTTCCAATGCCACTCATGTCAGTAAATCAGCTTTTGGTAAACTTTGGATGGTGTATATCCTCAATCGCATCCAAACCCAGCCCTTGATATGTATCATACTTTTGTCGTACTTCCCTTTTCATTATTCTATAGATGCTCTAAGGGGTGCCAGCTTTAGTGGTGCCATAAAAAATATCATATTATTTTGAATTATTAAACAATCCTTGAAACAAACATTTCACCATTAACCTCATTGCCAATTGTGCATGTACTTTCACTGTCGTATTGTTCATGCTATAATCATCACTAACACGTATATCAACACTATTGCTACTCCTATATTCATTTCCATTATTATTAGCATTAATAGTGCTACTAATATATGTAAATCCAAGAATAATAATAACATTTATATGTACTGTCCCATTTAAATATACAGTCCCATTCCCCCCCTTTATAGGACATCCCCCTATAACATATTCCCCCAATAAAGTCCCAACAATAGCACCAATATCCTGCATAAACCTGCAATTACGTTCATTCCACAGTAATAGGCATTGTCCCATATATCGTCATTTGTGCATCTACACTTCGGATCCCTACTTAATGAACAGTTATGGACATTGGTGGTGTTCATCTTTTCTCCGGAATGAAAGCAAAATACACAGAATAAAGAAAAGGAGAGACGTACAAGACATACTTTTACAGAGAGAGAGAGAGAGAGAGAGAGAGAAAAAGAGAAAGAGAGTTTCCGAAAAAAAGAAAAATATGGAGCTAGCAGCTGAGCTTCAGCCAGTTAGTGGAGCCTAACATTGCACACTTTGCTGTGCCTACGCAGGCTGATGAGGTAGATAGGGTGCAGCTACTCCTAGCCCTCCAAGATAACTGAAGTGCTGACGTGCTATCAGGAGGTGCCCTGTGGACGTCAGATAGGTGGACCCAATATGGCAATCCCTTTACCTTCACAGCAAGGGCAGTGCAAAACACCACCTCATAGGGCCAGTGGAACCGAAGGTTGTTCCACCTATGCACAAAATTGTGAATGTACGCAGTCACCAGGCAGCAGCAGTTGTGTGGTCATGCACTCAGGAGCAGTCACAGTCATGGTGGTTACGTCTGGTGTGTCTGCAGTCTCAGTTCTGGGAGGTGCAATCTGTTGGGAGACGCATTTAATTGCCTGTGTTAGTGTGGTTAAATACCCTTTGAACTCGTCAACTAACACTGCTGCTGCCCTATGTGCGTCTGAAGTTCTTCTTATATGAGATATGGGGGTGTGCATATGCTGACCAGTGACCATCTCGTGAGGTGACAAATGGTGGTATTTTCTGGGCTGTGTGCGTAAACTAAAGGGGTTCAAGGGCAAACAGTGCACCCAGTTCTTCAATGTGGTACACAGTTTGGACAATTTTCTTTTGAGAAGCCTGTTGATCCTCTCCACAACGCTGTTGGCCTGTGGGTGGTAAATCAAACACATCCGGTGCTTAATGACAAGTAGCGCTGTAACGTGCTGAAACAGTGCATTGAAAAAATGTGTGCCTTAGAACCTTGCACACACCCCATTGATGGAAAACCTTGCATACCAAAAATCTAGAAGTATATTTGGCATCCGGATGAGCACAAGGCCCTGCTTCCACCCACCTTGAAAAAGGGAAAACCACAGATATGAGATACCTGGAGCCATTGCAACGCTCACCCATGTTGGTGTAATCTATGAGCAATTCATAGAATGGCCTACTAGGCCGTAGTGTCATCCCTGTACTGAAACTTTGACATGTGGTGCAATGTATGACCATTTCTGTGATGCTCTCCTGAGGTTTGGTATAAACCAGTCCTCCTGTATATCTGCTGTGGTGTGCTGCTTCGAACTGTGGGATGGATAGTGTAACTGTTCAAATGCTATGGCTAGCAGCTCCTGGGGCATTACTGTCTTCCCAGAGCTATCTTGTCTCCACAATAGATCTTTTGGGGATTGCTTGCATCCCCTCCATAGCCACAATTCCTTCTCCTTTTCTGGTGACCTTCTCTGTAGCTCTGTTATCTGGGAGATAGGCAATGCTGTGTAAGATATTGGATGTTCGCTTGCTGGTGGAGTGGTCACGGTGTACTCAGCAGGCATTTTATTTGGTAGATAGGCCACCGTTTGGCTACTGTGTCAGTGGCTGCTTTCCCCATCGATATTTCATCTGTACCATTAGTGTGGGCGGCGCACTTTACGACTTCCGCAACAGATGGCTCAGATAATACTTCTATTAGTGTTTCTGGCAGTGCTGCATGCTGCACTGCAGATCCATCTGCCCTCTGAAACCCACTCCTCCTCCATTGGGATAGACCAGCATGCACAGTTGTTGTGACGTACGCTGAGTCTGAATATATTGTGACATGGCACCCTTGGGATGCTCTCAATGGTTCAATGACCGCAATGAGCTCTGCTGCCTGTGCAGAATAAGGCATGGGCAACATTTTCATAACCACCATCTCGTTCTCCCCTTCCTCAAGTCATACCACTGCTGCCCCTGCATTTCTCTTTCCATCCTCCTGGCTAATTGTAGATGACCCATCAATGAAGAGTACCTCACCCTGCGTGAATGTGCAATCATTTGTTTTGGGGATGTCACCCTCCTCTCTGTCGTATGTGGTGCATTCATGCTTTGTTAGATCTTTGGCAGTGGGCATATCTGTTAGGAAGGTGGCAGGATTCACTGTTTTGCATCTAACCACGTGAATGTAGGGCTTTGAAATAATAATCTTATATGCCAAAGATCTCTGTGTAGTCAGGGTGGATTTTGACCTTTCTAGGATGGCAAATGGAGAATGTTCCACATACAACGTAACTGAGCACCGCATTACAATAGCAGAACTTTTTTCCATTGCAAATGCAGCAGCTATGAAAGCTTGTTTGCACACAAACTGCCCTTGCATCTCTGAATCCAGTGTGCCGCTGTAATAGGCCAACGGCTTATGGCCCATAATGCTCTTCTGTGTCAACACTGTGATCATGAGCTGGTCATCTGAATGTGAGAACATGCAACATTCCCGTGTGTAGTCTAGTGTGGTCAGTACGGGTGCTGAATTAATTACTTCTTTTAGATCGTCAAACTGTTTGATCATATCTGCAGTCCACTGTAACTTATGATACTTTATTTGTCCTTCCCTAAGGGCCTGCAGAAGTGGTCTTATCTATGCCACGTAATCTAAGATCCATGCCCTACAGTAGCTGCACAGCCCCAAAAACATCTGCATTTCTTTAACTGAGGCGTGTATGGGGGTTGCGCATACTGACGCTGCCCTATCTGGCAGTATTCTTTTACCATTCGCTGATATGAACTGTCCCAGATAGAGCACCTCCTGTTGGCATTATTGCAACTTAGCCTTGTCGACCTTGTACCCCTTATAGGCCAGCAGTTGTTGGAGTGTAATGGAATTTCTTCGGCAGTGCTGCTCACTGTCACTATACACTAGCAGGTCATCCACATACTGTATAATCATGCTGGGCACCTGAATATTCCCTAAATCAGTTCGCAGTATTCAATTAAACATGCTCTGGCTCTCACAGTACCCGTGAGGTAACCTAGTATGTTCGAAACACATCTGGCCCTGTGTAAATGCCGTGAGGTACCTCGACTCAGAATGGAGTGGAATCAAGAAGAATGCATTCTTCAAGTTCACTACGATGAAGTATGTGGCTTCTTTGGGGATACTGCATAGGACTGTTGCAGGATTAGGAATGACTGCAATTTTTTCTGTACAATGTCATTTAGGAGGCGCAAGTCCTGCATCATTCTCCACCTGCCCCATGTTGATTTTTTGACTGGGTATATCACAGTGTTACATGGAGACGCAGATGGCACGAGGATCCACTGGTCCAGTAGGGCCTGTACTGTATTTCTAATACCATCTTCCGCCTCCCTTGACAATGGATATTGTTTTTCCCTTGGTAGCACAGCACCTAGCTTCAGTGTTATACGCACAGGGGTCACGTATTTCAGTAGTGCCACATCGTGTGGATTTGTAGTCCACAACTGCAGAGGCACGTGTTGTAAGTCTTCGTCAAGAAATAGAGGTGGAGATAGTACTGCCATCAGGGGGCACTGCACCCTTTGGTACACTTCCATTATGTCGCAGGGATAGAAATCTCTAATATTATCTCCCCATTTTCGTCATTGTTTTCAAACAGCTCATCATACATCATTTCCTTTAACTGTACTGTTGGATTTATACAGAGCACTGTGCGCCACTCACACCCATCCCTGTCTATTTCTAGCACAACAACCCTCTTCTCAGAGACCAACAATCCCTATAGATACAGTGATATTATTGTTCCCGGCACCACCTCAGGTGACACAACTGGATGAAAGATGAAATCTGTGGGCACTCGTCAACACTGCTTAGCGATCTGAGGCACCGCCTCCACGAGTACAGTTATACCATAAATTAACAAGTCCGGGTCCATGGGAGTCCCGCGAACCACCACATCTTTACTTCACTTTATTACATTTGTAGAGCGCAACCATAGACCCATAGGTGTGAGGGCGCAGACAAGACACAAAAAAGAATGAAGAATGAGAGAGTCGGCTGGGAAATCTAAGGAAAGGAACCGCAGACTGAGAGCGGCTATTTGAAGAGGAAAGTTTTAAGGCCCTTCTTAAAGGAGCCCAGAGCTGCTGTTTCTCAGTTGGTCTGGCAAAGTGTTCCAGAGCGCCGGTGCTGCAAAGGCGAAGGCACCACATTGTGCTTTTTTACTTTTAACTTTGGGCTGGTGGAGCAAGTTCTGGTTGTTAGACCGAAGATTTCTAATCGATGATTTTATTCCAATATACTTTTAAAGATAGGCGAGCATCTTGCCCTTAAGGCAATTGAATGTGATGACCATGAGTCTAAAAGAGATTCTTGAGTCTACAGGCAGCCAGTGTAGCGCTCTCCGTGCCTCGGACACATGTGCCCTGAGTGTAAGACCGATACCACTCTGACTGCTCCATTTTGGACCACCTGAAGACGATTTATGTTTTTTTTTACTGGAGCCTGCTAATAAGCTACAACAGTAATCCAATTTAGAGCCAATAATGGCTCTAGCGATGGTCTCTGCGTTGGATTGAGAGATGAAAGGTCGCAGGTGGGACAGTAGTTTAATATAATAGGTGGCAGAAGATACAGTTCTGGCCACATAAGATTTCGTATTGAGTGATTGATCCAAAACCACACCAAGGATTTTAACCTTAGGAAGAGTAGGGATTAGGGCGTCTCCCAGCTGGAAGTGTTTATAAACTGGGTCTAGTTTGGCCACAATGCTGTCAGATCCCATTACCATGAGTTCCGTCTTGCTACGATTAAGAGCAAGATTATTCAGCATCATCCATTGTTCTATCATGGCAACAATGCGATTAAGTTCTTTTTTATCCTCCTCATGTTGGCCTGTAAGAGGAATATGCATTGAGTCTCATTGGCATAGCTGGAAAAGAGAATGCCCTCCTGGGCAAGATGGGCAAAAAAGGGAGACATGAAGATGTTATAGATGCACGGCGACAAACTGGCGCCTTGTGGCACTCCGACTAGTGTCTGGATTGCTGGTGCTTTGGCATTGTTGGCACAAACCCTGCTGGATCTGTTGGATAAGAAAGAAAGTAGCCAGTTGGTGGTGGCCTGCGAACAGTTGGCTACAGACAT
The DNA here is from genome assembly GCF_040938575.1 of Ambystoma mexicanum. Lineage (NCBI taxonomy): Eukaryota > Metazoa > Chordata > Amphibia > Caudata > Ambystomatidae > Ambystoma > Ambystoma mexicanum. The sequence goes on along the minus strand of NC_090940.1, from coordinate 254,605,104 downwards.
GAGCCTATCTGCTAGTATGGCATGGTCGACAAGATCGAACGCTGCCGATTGGTCCAAGGAGATCAGAAGGGAAATCTTTTGGGTGTCCATTCTTTGGAGTAGTTGAGACTTGAGATCCAGAAGCGAGGTCTCCATACCAAAACCTTGTCTAATCCCTGACTGAAAAGTATTAGGTCTTGTCATTGTGCGTATTATCAGCATTGCCCTTATTGCGCACATCCCAGACGTGGAGTAAACTATACCATGATATGTAAATTATATTGTCATGTTTAACTTGCTGAGCAGGTCCCTGTCCAGCAAATTAACAGGGGAACATTCGGAATATGGTAAGAGAGCCTGCACAGCATTCCCTCCCACTTTCTTTACTTATGCCCAGCTTACTTAGTATATGGAACCATGGAAATATCCCCAGAGAATCCCTGCATGTCAAGATATTTGCCTGATAATGGGGAATTCCCCTCCATGATGCATGATTTCGAGCACCTAATCTACCATAAATATGAACAGTTTGTTTTCTATCCCCGCCCCCACCAAGCGCTCCTCTTCAGGGTGGATGGGTGTTGACAAGACCGGACATGCAAATGTTCTCTGTGGGCTGTCCTAATCAGGATATGTATTCATTCCGGGTAATGAGAAGGGGTTACCATCCATCACTGTTGCTCTTCCGGGGCCACACTGCCCTGCTGTTTCTGTGTCAGGATGTGCACCTGTGTGTCCGATGCTTGGGGCTGCTCTTTATATGTTTGGGGTTGCCCCTGTAAATACCCTTGATTTTGATACCCTTGACCCTGTTGCAGATACCCTGGCCCTTGGGGCCTTTGGCCTTGCTGCTGTGACCCGTAATGATACCCCACTGCAGGACCGCTCCTGCATTCCCGTTCAAAATGCCCCCGCCTCAAAAAATTCCAATATTGTGATGGTTCAAACCCACCCCCTCTGGGCACAAATCTGCCCCCTGGCTCCTCGGAAGCCCCCTCTTCCTCGCTGCGGTCCTCCTTGCTGCCATTGTGGGCTGGGATACTGTTGCCCCCGCCCCACTGTCCTTGTCCTCCTTCAGTCCAGAGTGCAGCAATAGTGGCGCTCAAAACCCGTTGGGTGCTCTATGTGCCCTTCACCTGTACTGGCGTCGACACAGGTACCTGAACAGCAACTTTTGCCAATTTCTTGTCTACCAGTTTCACTTGCTCCATTTGACGCCTTTGGGCTGTCTCCCTGTCATGCTCCTTGATTCTTTTACAATGGTGCACTATTATACTCTGTGGCCCTCATTTCGACCCTGGCGTTAAGGGGTTAAAGGTGTCGGCGCCGTTAAACCCTTAACGCCTGATTACGAGGTCCCTTTGCGGCTCCCGAACTTAACGGCTGGTCTGGACCAGCCGTTAAAGTAGGGACCCGCAAAGGGACTTTTGAGGTAATTATGGTACCGCAATTTGCGGTACCGTAATTATCGCCTTCCCCAGTCCAAATTGAGCCCTATGGGGTAAAAATGGGAATGGGGAAGGGCCAATGATAAATGGGGAATTACCGCCCCGCCAACCTTGGAATGGGATGGTAATTCCCCATTTACCATTGGCGGAATCGGTAAGTTACCGGCGTTAACCATGGCGCTATTAGCGCTATTAGCGCCATGGTTAACGCCGGAGTCGTAGTAAGGGCCAGTATCGCCAGCCTCTCCTTTGCTTTGATAACCACAATCTTTTCTAACTCCTTCTGCACCTCCTTTGGCAAGCCCCTCTTTACAATAGAATAATGGTATTGAACGATCCCACGGTCCTCCCGTTTCAGCTCTCCACATCTCTTATAATTTAAGAATACATTTGGCTGGTTCACTATCATCGCCAATTGTACACTGCATCAGGGACTGTAAATGGGGGGTATCTGGGAAAGTCATTCATAGCGTATCCCACAACAGTGCTCTAATTCTGTTAAACAATGTTCCATCGTGTTCATCGTCCCCCAGGGTTATTCCCGGAAACCCAGCTTTCACTCACAGATCCCTGTCCTGCTCCCAAATTATAGCGACCATCAATCTCTTGATATCACCCAATGCCAGGGGCACCCCTGCTGTTTGCTTTTCAGACTCATGTATCCACTTGCTCACACCTGCTGTGAGCTGTGGGAGAGCCTTAATCAAGTTGTTTTTGTCCATCTGGAGCAAGGGCACCTACTGTGTCCTCCCTGTCCCCTTATGTATGAGGGGCATCTGCATCTTCGTCCAACTTCCCAAACCCTTCTTCGTAACTCCCCTTCTCTGTACTAACGCCAGCCGGCCGGCCCTATTCTTCAACCTGTCCCCCACCCACAAGCGTTCTACTTGGGGGGGTACTCTCAGCCACCTCTTCACCCCTTCCTTCTTTTTCACCCTGTCCCTCATCAAACATGCCATTGTCCTCCCTCTCATTGTTTCCCGACACCATATTCTCCTGTCCGAAGAGTGTCCACTCACCCTTGCTTCCCTCCTTCTCAAGAAATAGGCTTCTTATTCCTTAATTATCGATCCTGAGCTGCAACTCCATTCTCCCAATCCTTTTTTCTGACACTCTTACATCCCTGACTTCTCTTGAGGATGCCTGCCTCCTGTTCAGTTCTGCTAGCAACTCTGTCAACCTATCTTTAAACCCTCTCAGACACCTGCGGATGCTGATACTTCAGGTGGGTGTACATATCGGGGTCTGGGAGCGGTATCCTGTGGTGTTGCTGATGCTGAAGGGATCCCTACCACAGGGGGCACATAGGTTGGATTTGTGTACTCGTCTGCAGGAAATGCTGTCAAGGGATACAATCCCCTGTGCTCTGCTGGCACCCCACCCTCTCCTTCTCCCCTCCTGCACCTTCCATCATTCTGCATCTGTGCTCCCACTCCATCCCTTTGGTCCTCTGTGTCCTTAAACATTATCCAGAGGTCTAACATTTCTTTTCTCTTCTGTAGCTGTTTCCCCTTATATTTAACTACTATATATGTGGCCATATGTTCCAGGACTCTCTTATTGTGGGAGCCATAGTCTGGCCACTGGCAGGGCACCCCCCTTTCCCATCTCTGTGATCCATTTCTTATGGTATTTCTCCAACCTGTCACTATACAGGTGCAGGGCCTTACACATATACTCTATTGCTGTTCCTCCCCCATGCTGGTATTGTCTATGTCTTACTAACACTACGCTGCCGCTGCCTGCAACAAAAAAGGAAAATTAACCCCCACCCTTTGCTGTCTCCCTACCCCACGCGCAGACACTACTTCATACAACCATCCAATGCCACGCCACGACACACACTATTAATGCCCTTCCTATGGCCTGCTCTTCATCTCATAAACACGAATACAATTAACTAAAATAAGAAGCTAAAATAACAATTGCTACTTATTCTCGGCCAACTACTTACATGAGACTACTACATTTATTTCAATAATCTTCCTTTAACTAGTATATTTTATCGTGGTACCACCTTGCCCTTCCGAAGAGTGTCTCCCTGCCTTACCGTTGCCTGACTTTATAATGCCTTACCAAAATAATCTCTTTACAATACGAACACCTGCAAGAAATAACACAAACCACACCCACATCACATCAACAACTTTGCTCTCCATGTGTTCACACCTCATACTTCCCCATGCATCTGTCCCCTACTTGTTATCCTTTACAAGAGTCTACTCACGTGTGTGCTCATTCAAACTCCTCCGTCAGGGTTCCAACACCGGTCTGCACTCTCCTCAGAGCTGTGCTCCGCTTCAAAGGCCAGAGAGGACTTCTCTTAAAATGGCTCCTGCTAAACCACTCTGAACACATGTTTTTTTCAGGACTGGTCGCTTTAGGTGGCCGCGGCTCCTTCTGGAGAAGCAGCGAGGAAGCCTCTGCACATATGTGTAGTGCTGGGATCCCGTCGGGGTCACCAATTGAAGGCAAGTCCCTGAATGCTCACACCAGAGAGAATACAACATGCTAGGGAAGAAAGGCCCAACTCGATCTTGTAAGGATAACAAGTTTTAATCTGACACAAAGATGAGAGCAACTGCAAAGAACTTTTCTGCCAAGAACGTTCTGCTGGAAAAGGTACAAGCCGATGCTTAAGAGGAGACACCTTGTCATCATGATGTAATACTATATACTAAAAGACAGCGCGGATGGTTGATGTGCACCTATACAGGACATGCCTGCTCCATATGGGATTCCGGGTCATTAGTTCCAGCTCAGTCCATCCGTGTTCCATCACGTGGGTCTTGCAGCGATCCTCTTCTTCTCATCGACCAAGGTCAAAGAACAAAATTATTGACACTCCTAACACAATGCTACTTCATCATTATACTGTGCACCTATCATGCTGTAAGACTGGCAAAAAGGAGGTTTTGGGGCACTCTGACCTCCACACACATTTCACTCACTCCCCTTCCCTCCATCCAGCTCCAAAGTCTCCACCCTAGTTTTAAACTGTAATTTATTCCTCACAGCACCTATCAATAGAAATCACATGATTGTAGCTCACAGATGTACAATGACTGTTCTCTTTGAACATTCAAGACTTGTTACTTTAGTGGTGTTGGTCGAAGGTCACCTGATGTCGTGGAATTTGGGGATCATGGGGCTTAGTCAGTTATATGGGCTATAACTTGTGGTCATCTGGGGGTAGGCCAGGTCAGACTTTGGCCAGTGCGAGATAACATACACACTAGGCACCTGTCTGTGATTGCGGCCTTGTAGGGCACATTCCTTTCTAATAGAAAAACATGTTTGCAACACTGTTAAAACACTGAATGAGCTTTATGGCAGTTGGGGCTGGGGGTGTCCTTATGGGAGGTTGGGCATGGCTGGAAGTTTCCCTCGTCTCCCATTTAGGGCCTACTGCATGAAATTCTGCATTTGCCGTACAGTCCTTGTCTCCTAACTATGGCTACTAATATCTACGCATACATGCACTAACAGCTACACACAATGGCCCTCATTAGGACTCCAGCGGAAAACCAAGGTGCTATTAGCACCATGGTCGATGCCGGAGTCCGCCATGGCGGAATGGGGAATTACCACCCCATTCCAAGGTTGGCGGGGCGGTAATTCTCCATGCCACCATGGCCCTTCCCCATTTTTGCCCCATAGGGCATAATGGGATTGGGGAAGGCGGTAAGTATGGTACCGCAAATTGCGGTACCGTACGTACCTCGAGAGTCCCTTTGCGGGCCCCTACTTTAACGGCTGGTCTAGACCAGCCGCTAAGGTCGGGTCCGGCGCAGACACCTTTTATGGCACCGTTAACCCCTTAACGCCTGGGTCCTAATGAGGCCCGATGTGTGTCCTGGGCTATACTATGTGGGTTGATTATATTGGGTTGGAGTCCTACCACTGTCCCCCCAAATCCTTGGCCCATCATAGTGCTTTGAATGTAGCTCGCCGCACTCTAAAGAGCTTAGGGAGGTGAGACGGGGTTGCCCCCTTCAGAACAGAACTCAAGGCTTTGGAGAGGCTGATGAAACACCTAATGGCCTTCCCGACCTTGAACCCAGAAAAGCTAAAGAGGACGGACACCTCCAGACTTAGCCTTTGCTCAGAGAAACAACCCCTTGTTAGCTGAAGCATTCTTGTTAGTACTATCAGAGTCAGAGGGTTGTGGAAAAAGTGGAGCGTTTTTCTTTTTGAAGGATGGACTTCTTTATGGAGGAGATACCACTTCAGAGGGACTGATAAAAACACAATTGGTGGTCCCTAAAAGTCATAGACAGGTGGTCCTAGTGATAGCCCATTTGAAGGCGGGGGGCATCTGCGACAGTCCAAAACTCAGAACCCTATAACAAACAAGTTTAACTGGCCCGGAATCCATGCTGACATTAAAAATGTAATTAAGGCTTGGGAGATCTGCAGGAAAATCAGCACTGTATAATCTAAGAAAGGTATGGTATTAACAATAAGACAGACACAAGTGATCACAGTTCAAGGGTGTTTATTGAACTTGAATTGGGTTTGAAAAACACCGCTCTAATCCAAAATATAAAGATGGGAGCAAGCTACGACCATCAAATAATAATAACGTAGTCCTAGTGGTGTCTTGTCAAAATTAAAGGCCCTATACTAATAAACCTATTGCCAATCCTTGCCTCTAAATACAAATAGTGTGGGAAGCAATGTTATGCAAAATAGAAGTGTTCAACAAATGATATGTCAGGCTATTCAAGCCGTTGGGTTCCCTTGCCCACGTTTTCAGCGCGGGACAAGGTGTCACACTCAAGCTTAGCACAGTCTTTGGCTTCTAAAGCATGAGGGTGCAGTTCAAAATTTAAGGATCATGGGCTTCTGTTTCAAAGTGTCTTTGCCATTCAACGTCTTTTCTTTCAGAGGTTTCAATAATAAAGGGGATTGCCCAAACATCTAGGGACCTATGGGCTAAATACGCAACACAAAACAAAATGGAACCCTTAGATGGAGGATGACAGCATATTCATTTGTCTTTTTAAGAATAATAACAAATGATTCAATACTTTCACTTCAAAATAAACATTTTTAATATTGTTTTATATAAAGTAACACCAAATGGTGTGGAATTGTTTAAGACATAAAACACAATTTACACTTGTTTAAGATCCACAAGAACATTGAACCCTACATTACATTCATTTCATTTTACCATACCAGCATTCACACAAGTACTCTATAACCTCAAAATTCGGTCACACTCTAAAAATCTAGTACATCACTATTCAATTTAGATCCTCTTGATACAGTCTTAACATATAGATGACTGCCTGTCCTTAATGAGGCAGTAGGTCGACGCGTGTTTCAGGTTGTGTTTTCTAGACTTTAATCAGTCCGCAATGTACACCAACCATCTTCAGGAAAACAACAGGAACCACAATAACGTCCCTTTAGATCTAGTAGGGTGGATCAGATTACCTAAAACAATAAAAACACCTTGACTACATATCTCGTATATGTCATCCTCCTTATTTAGCCAAACACTATTATTGTGCAACAATGTCTATGTATAGAACACAGCGTCGTGTCCACCTTCATCTTTTAATAGCGATTTGGAAAACGACTATAGAATGGATACATCCTGTCAGTACCCCTGTAGTAGTCCCTAAGCAATGAGAACAAACCTACAAGGATGCCGTACAACAATGCAATTCAGTAAAGTATGAGGCCTTTACACATTATTGGAGATTTCAATCTATTTTTGTTGACCAATACATGCACTTATTTCAAAAGCCACAGGTGAAGACTCACTCGGGATGTCTCAGATACAGATCCTCAGCAGGGCCTTCTTTTTTTATATGCACAATTTCTTTTACACAAAGGACCATATGTGTCTACTGTCCCAGGTTTATGGACCATGCCTAGAAAAGGGCAACAAAGTCACTATTTGCTGTTTAAGAAAAAATTAGCCACATCAGACTCTTCTCTCTTCCCTTATTCTCACCTTATTATTCTGTCCATCTTTGTCAGATTGAGTAATGTCCAGCTAGCACCTCCTTCTACTTTGTACACACTGGTCTCAGTAAATTAGGAACCAATCCTGGAAATATTTTCTGAAAAAAGAAGACACGTGTAAGGATACTTTTTTGCTTATTTAAAATATTTATGAACTTATTTACAAGAGAATAGTTTTCACAAGAGTGTCACCGTTATGTTCAAGCATCTCTTCTAAATGTGCAGCGTACTGTGTTGTCAATTACTTTTATCAAATGTCTTTCACCGCCGCTGACAACCCAAGGCTTCCTATTTTAATAATCCCAGCAATATTCTTACTCATACTACGGCTGTCTAACCGTTCTTTTGGGAAGATCTTATCCACGTTAGATATTACGGAATATTCAATATACTAAAATCATAGTCCTGTGTGAGGTACGCTTACTTCACAACGAATGGCTATTATTCTTTGCCACGGTGCAAAGTATTATAGTACACTCGGCTCGGCTTTCGGCATTTCTTTCCCAAACCTCCCATTGACCACACATGCAACCCAACTGCTTACCTGCTCTCCGTGCAGAGTTTCTTCTGTTTGCTTCCTCTATTTGCAAAAAGGTACGCGTGACTGTAGCGATCTACGTTTATATGTCATCTGACCGGCTCACTTGATCACTGACATAGAAACAGGACTGCCTCTGTGTGTGTCTACACGGCATCACTATTCCTTCTCTTCGCGTATTTACTTGCCTTTAAACGATTTGTGCTACTTCTCCAGTGGTTTTTTTTGTTGATTAAAAATCTTTCATGTCTCACTTTGCAAAAGTTTGTTTTAATAAAAAAAAGCAAAAAATAATGAACATCGCAAAAAAGACATCACGAACCGGCACGATCACCTGATTCTGTGAGGGTACATTTTTATTATTATCATTGTGTGCTCAATACCGCAAACTGATTAGGTCTGTGGATCACTTATATGTAGAGATGCTAGCAACCGAGGAAACAGTCTTTGCTGCATCAGGTTATTTGGTCAACGGGTACTGCCCCAAATAATATCTGCTATGGAAATATTCAGAGTGTACGAGAACACCGCACATCAAGGAATCCCATTCAGATCTTTAGATGTACTACCTACTCGAGACAAGGACCCCTAGTTCCCATTGGCTAAAAGGCTAATGGGTAATCAAAGTGTTATATTCTACTGATAGGTTCAACCCTTGCTTCACACTGTCTAAGGAATAAATTCATCATTGTTCCATCTAGTGCAATATATTGGCCATGTCGCCTCCCCTTCTTGAAGTACTAACGGTTTGAAGAACAAAACATTTGAGATCAGTGTCTTGATGTTTAAAACGTGTGAAATGTTCCACTAATGGCTTATCCGCTACTTTGTTGTGGATACAGCTCCTGTGTTCCCCAATACGCTGTCTTACTTCACGTGTAGTTTTTCCCACATATAGCAGCTTACAGGGGCAGATGATAATATAAATGGCATTTTTTGTTCTGCAGTTCATGTGATGTTTTAATTGCCATTTGATTTTTCCGTGGATGAACGCTGTTCTGGTTTCAGTCAGGGGACAGGCCACACAGTTAACACATTAGTGGTGTCCTATAATCGGGGGTAAGCCCCACTGGTTCAACAGTGTGTTATCCTTATGTTATTCTTGGTAGGTATGTACCAGTTGCTGTTTTATATTTTTGCTTTTTTAAAAGAAAACTTTGTTTTTTTGCTTAAGACCCCTGGTCGTTTTACTAGGTCCCAATTATGGTTAATAATTCTTTTTATGTCATTGCTAACCGGATTGTAGGTGGTAACACATACTAGCTGATCTTGTTTTTGTTTGTTCCGAGGAGTCAAAAAAATGTCTCGATTGGTGTTGGATACCCTCTTAAGATTGTCTCTCACAAGTTTCTTGGGGTATCCCCTTGAGGTCAATCTGTCTTTTAAAAATGTTGCATGTTAATCAAATTCTCTCTTTTTAGAAAAATTGCGAATGGCAGATTTTGCCAGAGTTCCACCGGATGAAAACTTGAAAAGTGAAGTAGAGTGTTTCTATCGGTGGGCTTCTGATAAAGGGTAGGGACCAGGGTGTTACCAATATTTTTGATCATTAAGTCCAAAAAACTGACTTTGATCTCATTCCATTCCAATGTGAAATTGATCTCATGACTGCAAGTATTCAGCCAATCTTTAAAGGCTAACAGGGAAACACTGGTATCTTTAAAGGCTAACAGGGAAACACTGGTACCTCTCCATATGATGAAAATATCATCAATGTACCTGTACCATGCCACCAGGCTATGGCACAGGTCTCCTTGTTGTTTAAAGAGGCTATTTGGTCCTGTTACAAAGTTCTCTTCATAATCAGCCATAAAGAGATTGGCGACATCGGGGGCAAACGTCGCCCATATGCTTACCCCACACTTTTGCTTGTATGGATTTTGCTTGTATAGAAAAATGTTTTCCGTCATAGCAAGCCGTGCACATTCTAAAATAAACCCTGTAGGTGGAGAATGGGGTTCAGGACGTCTGTCCAGGAAATGTGCCAAAACGGCCAGACTTTGCATTTGAGGGATTGAGGTATACAGGGATTCGACATCCATAGTTGTCAAAATGTCACCCGACCTGATGTCTATCTGTTCTATAATACATATCATATCACCTGAGTTTTTCACATATGATGGCATTTGTTCTACATATGGTTTTAAGAAGAATTCTACATAGACCGAGAGGGGTTCTAACAGAGAGTCAATGGCTGCCACAATGGGGCGTCCGGGAGGGTGGTCCTTATTTTTATGGATCTTTGGTAAAATGTAGAAAACTGCTCTCTTAGATTTTAACTTTCTGAGGAAACAACCTTCTTCTTCACTGATCCATTCTTGATCTTCTACGTGTGCTGTGAGACTTTGAATCTCATCTTCTAGCCTCTTGGTGGGGTCAATATCTAGTTTGGTGTATGATTTTTCATCACCGAGGAGGCGAAGGCATTCCTTGTCATAATCTCTCATTTGCCAGATGACAATACCCCCTCCCTTGTCAGCCGGCTTAATGGTGATACCTTCCATATCGCACAGTATTTTGAGATTTTCTCTTTCAACTTTAGTCAAATTATCTCAGGCAAAATGTTTCTTGTCAATAGCTTTCAACACTTCACGTGTTAACCTATTCTCAAAAGTTATTATTTCAGGCGGGCAAGGTGGAGGACAGAAAGTCGATTTTGGTTTTAGCCCAGTGATATTGCGTTGTTTATCGGATGATTGTCTGTCACTGTCCACATTCCCTCTTTGGTTAGGTAAGAATATCTCAAAATAATGTATCAACCGCACATTACAGAAGAATCTGTGTATCTCCAATTCTGTGGTAAACCGATCTGCTCTAGCCACTGGGACAAAAGAAAGCCCTTTAGACAATAGACTCAGTTGTTCTTCAGTCAGGAGTCAGGAGGATCTAATGCAGGGGGTAGAGGGGGCCAAATGCAACAGCAGGGTTTTTACCATGGGAACCAGAGAGGACGCCCACGCCAAGGTCAAGGACCGGGCATGCGTACCCGACAGTGGTACCAGAACCAGTAGCTGACAATCAGATACCCATCATTAACCTGTCCCCTATTGCACTGACTGAAGAACAACTGAGTTTATTGTCTAAAGGGCTTTCTTTTCTCCCAGTGGCTAGAGCAGATCAGTTTACCACAGAATTGGATCAGGTGATCGTTTCGGTTCGTGATGTCTTTTTTGCATATTTTTAATTAAAACAAACTTTTCCAAAGTGAGACATGAAAGATTTTTAATCAACACAAAAAACCACTGGAGAAGTACCACAAATCATGTTAAGGCACATAAATACGTGAAGAGAAGGAATAGTGATGCCGTGTAGACACACACAGAGGAAGTCCTATTTCTATGTCAGTGACCAAGGTGAGCCGGTCAGGTGACATATAAACATAGATCGCTACAGTCATGCATACCGTTTTGCAAATAGAGGAAGCAAACAGAAGAAACTCTGCACGGAGTGCAGGTAAGCAGTTGGGTTGAATGCGTGGAAAATGGGAGGTTCGGGAAAGAAATGCTGAAAGCCGAGCCGAGTGAACCATAATACTTTGCACCGTGGAAAAGAATAATAGCCATTTGTTGTGAAGGAAGCGTACCTCATACAGGACTATGATTTTAGTACATTGAATATTCCGTAATATCTAACGTGGATAAGATCTTCCCAAAAGAACGGTTAGACAGCCGTAGTATGAGTAAGAATATTGCTGGGATTATTAAAATAGGAAGCCTTGAGTTGTCGAAGTAAGTGCATGTATTGGTCAACAAAAATAGATTGAAATATCCAATAATGTGTAAAGGCCTCATACTTTACTGAATTGCATTGTTGTACGGCATCCTTGTAGGTTTGTTCTCATTGCTTAGGGACTACTACAGGGGTACTGACAGGATTTATCCATTCTATAGTCGTTTTCCAAATCGCTATTAAAAGATGAAGGTGGACACGATGCTGTGTTCTATACATAGACATTGTTGCACAATAATAGTGTTTGGCTAAATAAGGAGGATGACATATACAAGATATGTAATCAAGGTGTTTTTATTGTTTTAGGTAATCTGATCCACCCTACTGCTGGACCTTCCGACTGTGGCAAGAGTTATTTTGTCAGAACACATCCACAAAATGCACACACAGTGATGTCAAACATGCCAACAGTCATTGGCCTCATTATGACCTCGGCGGTAGCCATGCCGCTATTGGCGGCATGGCTGCCGCTGAAATCGCGTCCGGGTTCCCAGCATGAGGAATTACTGGGCCATTCCGAGTTCGGAGGGTCCGGCAATTCCTCCCTCCAAGGACCTGGACCCGGACCTTCCCCATTCCCATTTCAGCCCCCATAGGGCTGAATGGTAATGGGAGAGGGAGCAAACAAAGGGCCGATTATGAGTGGCCCGTTGTTTGCTCCCTCTTCCCCTCGCGGGACCCGGTAAGCATGCCTGGTGCTTACCGTGTCCCGCGAGGGGACCTCGTAATGTGGCGGAACGGTTTTAATGGGTCCGCATCCTTTTGCGGCACCCGTTAACCCGTTCCGCCAGGGTCGTTATGAGGCCCATTGTCTGTCTATGTAGCGGTTGGCAGCCTCTCTATACAACTTTACACCACCAGTTAAAACACCTCTGATTTGTAGAAGGTATGCCAGACAGTCTCAACGATGATCACCTACTACCAACCAGTGGCAGATGTAGGCTTTCTGCTGCCCTAGGCCCAAATAAGTGCATGCACCCCCCACTTTACTGTAACTCTGCCAGACTCTGCACCTTCACCAGATTTCCCACTTCATCAAACTCTATTAATGTTGACCAAACTACACCCCTTCATCCCTATGTTGGCCCCATTTTGGCTCAATAACATTATAAGGACGTTTTTTAGGTTATAGGGATTATAAAGTTATTGCTTCCCCTCTATTAATTCAAGCCTGCCATTTTCTATGTTATGTTAGTTGAAAAAGTGCTTTATCTCTGCTGCCCAATATTTGGAGAAGGCAGTGTGTTCTACAGTTGAGTGCCTTAGAGTAATTGTTACAGATAACTGTCTACTTTTGGTTAAGTCCGAAAACTATTTTTTAGAGGAAGTGATAAAAACATAAGCTGTTTGCCAACTAGACACCAGTGAGAGAAGGTTTGAATGAGGAATTTTGGTTTCAATGCTTATATATCGTTTCTCTCACAAGTTGCCTGCTGTCACTCTGAGAAGCACCTAGTCAGGTCTGTAATATCAATGCAACATAACAATATTTCTAGATCAAGTCTTGTCAAATGGTAAAGTTTTCATATCGCTTACAGACTTGACTACGAGGGATGACTTAGAATACACCAAAGTAGGAGGTTCAGACTAAAAGACCACACAGGTTGGTGAAATTATACAAAGCATGTGTAGTATTGATACCGATTAGACAGAAACATCCAATTGATGGGTTCTTTTTTTCGTTTCTATTGACAGCCCACAAGTAACTGTAGCAGTGTCACCTGAAGAAGGGGCACCAGGCGCCGAAACGCATAGTGCAGTGTTGAGTGCGAGCACGACACTCGAAAAATATGTTTTGCTGGTGTGGTTCAGCTAGCACGTTGATATAAAACTGTGACTTATTATTGCATATTTTGTACAATGCATATTTGTGGCAAGTACGTAATTTGTGTTACGAACAAAGCTCTTCTGTGAAGTGTTACAAAGGAGAGTATTACGAACCCTTCATGGGTATTGGAGAAACATGTATTTTCTTATTTGAAATGTTTTTTTTTTTAATGTAAATTTAGGAGAGGAATGTGAATCCTCCTGTTAATTGAGATGTGGAGTATCTTCATTTTATTGAATTCAATGATGTAAAGTAACACATATCTATATATATATATATATTTTGTTGAAATTCTGTTTATTGCTTTTTCAACAATTACTTATACATAGTGTCAGCATCATGGGACAAGAACAACATAATTGAAAACAAGGAAAGCATACATTAAAGGATGCCAAATAATATACGAGGATCAATGAAGCACTCTTCTTCCTTTCATGGAGGCATACACATTGCATTCTATTACCCTCCCTCCAGAGATATAGAATCTTATCCCACTATAATAGTAAAAGCATTCAACTGAACTAACCTCCTACCCTTAGGCCAACTGGGCCTGCCCCACCCCACCCCCTCAGTCTACGGGTGTACGCTCAATATTGTAGGAGCCTGAAAGTTCGGACAAGGGCTATATAAGATGGTTGTTGTGAATTGTGGGCTCACATCTCTGGGTGCGAGCACAGTGAGGCCCCTCCACTGGCTTGATAGCGTGTAGGTTACAGGGCTTTGGGCTCCCAACAGAGCCCTGAGTGTGGAGGGTTATCATATAGCCATAGTCTGAGACCTATCCCTGTACAAGTGAGTCCAGTAATTCTATTAGCCTGTCAGCCCATGAGTTACTGTCAGGATTTAGGTGTTTTATTGCGGCCTGTTCCAGTGTGCAAATCTTAGCCATTAGGCTTGCCCATTTTGACATGGAAGGGGGGGGGCAATCTCCAATGTATGACTAGTAATTTGCAGGCAGCAAACAACATAATGCCAATGACCCTGCATATGAGAGCATCTGAGTGCCAGGCTCTGTGTCCATCCCCAAGCAATATGGCATCAGGAGATAGGGATAATTCTGAATCTGGGAAATCTGTTGTAACACGTTTGTGGATTCTGGGCCAGTACCCTGTCAGTTTGGGGCAGGACCAAAGTATGTGTCCCATGGTGCCGATATCCGCACATCCACGCCAGCAATTGGGGGGAAGATATCAGACCCATCCTATGCAGTCTGGCCGGGATGTAATATGTACGTTAGATTATCTTGAATTGAATCCCCCTGTTTCTGATATGCATGGATTTCCCTGGGATGGCCGAAAATAAGTCATAGATATCCCCCTTGTTTAAGGTGAGGCCGAGATTAGTGGACCAGGCCATCGCTAAGGCGCTGTTCCTAACTACATTTTTTGGGATGCTCATATTATCAAAGGTAAAGAGGTGGGGGTGCTTGCTTTGTTGCCACTCCAATTCTACTTCACACAGGGCTGGGGTAGCTTGGCAGGAGGTGTCATTGGTGAACTGTAGAATTAAAGCACGGACCGTCCCATACTGCAGCCAATGCTTGGTGTTAAGGTCTAGCTGCTGGCGTCTGGTCTGAAAGGGTAGGAGTTGCGGGCCATCGCATAGGTCCATGATCTTTACTTGCAACCATACTGTGTTTTGACGCAGGAGTAGTCAGTGTTTCCCCCCATGGCAATCAGTGTGCTTACGTTCATCCACGTGGGTGCTACTCTGACATCCACTCCATACTGGGAGCGTACCTTATGCTATTGTGTGATTGTTGGGCATAGTATTGGGTGGTCTTTTATGTTGTCTGGAAGGAGAGTCGGGGGGGACAGCTAAGACCTCAATAGGGGTCATTGGTGTCATCAGGGTTAGTTCTATTTATTTCCACCTAGTTTTATCATAAGCATTCTGCCACCTTTTTGCCCAGCAGATCTGTGCGGCCTGATAATAGCTCAGCCATAGGGCCAGACCTCTGTCGGCTTTGTTGGCCGTCAAAGTGAGCGCTGGCATGCACACTTTCTTACCTCGCCAAATAAATCTGGAAATGGCCCTGTCCAGTTCTCTATAGAGCTTCGGGGTGGTCTGCATGTTTATCCTGCCTGTTGGGGATAGAGGTAGTGTTTCCCACCTTTGCAGATCATACTGTATGCATTCTAATATATGTGGGTAATTGAGATATTTTAGATCGCCAAAGCTTGCGCTGACCTTGACCCCGAAGTATGTAATGTGGAGCAATTAGAGGTGAAAAGGAGACCCCCCCCCCAGGGTCCCATGGGATATCCTGACGAAGCAGGAGAATTTTTGATTTTGCCCAATTGACCCGGTAATCCGCCATCGGCCCAAATTACCACAATAATTGCTGGATGCACGGGGTAGAGGTCGGACTCTTCGTGATGTAGAGCAAAAGGTTGTCGGCATATAGGGAGACTTGATGTTCCTCCTGGCCCCGGATTGTGCCCACTCACTGGGGATCTATGCGTAGTTTGATAGCTACTGGTTCTATGGAGAGGGCGTAGAGCAGTGGGGAGAGCGGGCATGCCTGGCGCATTCCCGAGTGGAGGTTAAATGGAGCTGACGTTGTACCATTAGTGGTTACCGTTGCTGAGGGGTTGGCATATAGTAGGCGAATCAGGTTGATTAGGTACGAGGGAAACCCATATTCTGCGAGAGCCAGGGACATGAAGTTCCATTGGGCTGTCATGATTCCTGCCCCTCATGTCCCCAGCCCCCCAAGATGTCAGGCTGGAGCCAGGCCACGATCACCTACATGGCCCTCAAGGGCCTCTCCATCCCTCCAAAGACCCACTTGGAGTCAGACTTGGCGCTTGTGGCACCAGACTTACTCACTCCCATGGGATAACATTGGGGATTGGACTTGTAGTGCATTGATGGGGACAAGATGGATGCCCCCACATATTTTGGTTCCCAGAACTGCATGTGCAGTCTAGTCTTCTGGGTGTGGTTCAGCCCAGAGACACCTGGGATACCCAGAGACTATTTACGCCACGCCCAGGCTGAGAAACATGCTTTGTGTTTTCTGCACCTGCAGCGTGACACTCACCATGTTCGGATCGGTCTCCAGTAGGCCTGCATCTTTCTTCTGCGCTCAGCTCCTGCAAGAACAAGAACACTGTTAGAACAGCCTTACCTTGCAGCGCCTCTGCCCATCATTCATCGCTTCTTCTGTTCTGCGGGCATCTTCGGCAGTGTCATTCCCATCCCGGCACGCCGCTTCTTAAGGAAAAGGGAAAAGAACAGAAAAAAGGCATTAGTAAGCATTCAGCACATCTTCGCTTATTTTTAAAGACTGTACGAGCTTCAAACACTTACCTGAATCCCAGCCGCTCTGGGGGAACTCTGTCTCCGGAACTTCTCATCCATCTGCAAGAGGGAAAAGACACTCCAGGTTAGCGTGGAAACATCTAGAGGTGCTGCATACCGCGCTTACTCACCGCATTTCTTCTTCATAACCGGCATCCACGCTAAAAACGTTGCGGCACCTTAAAGACACTGAAAAAGAAATCAGTTTAATACAAATATGACAGGGTCGCATTGTGCATCGCGCTCTCACTCACCTTCAGCGCTACTCATCTCAGCAGCACGTCGCCATCCCCGGATGCCGGCCATCATCTAAGGAAGGAAAGGAACGAAGTTAGAGAACAGTTCAAAAGACTCATTATACTTACCTGTCGGACTCTTGCCAGTGAAGTAACTAGGCAGCAACGAGCCTGCATCAATCAATGCGCCCCTGCGCTGAAAGCAGGACGGAGAGCACACTTTCCAAGAAAACAAGGTGAGCTGTGGATCAAAGGGAAGGGTTGGACCCCGGGGAAGAAGGGGTTCAAGCACACAGAGACAATAGGGAGTTAAACTCTACCAATCCTGTGTTTCAGGCCCAGTCTCCAGTCGAGCAGACTCCAGGGAAGCGTTCGAGGTCTAAGAGGTCAGAATAGGCTGAGTGACGTCCCCGTGGATACCAAGTGAGCGTTAAAGAACACAAGGACTCATATCAAAATCCACCTGGGCG
Source organism: Ambystoma mexicanum (assembly GCF_040938575.1). Lineage (NCBI taxonomy): Eukaryota > Metazoa > Chordata > Amphibia > Caudata > Ambystomatidae > Ambystoma > Ambystoma mexicanum. The sequence continues at coordinate 254,587,588 of NC_090940.1, read as the reverse complement.
TCATGGAAACATCAGAAACCGACAAGTTAGCCCACATGTTGGGGCAGCTAGGTTCTGAAGTACATGCAGCCAGGCAGGAGACCGACATCCTGAGGAGAGAGCTGATAGTAGCCAAAGAACGCACTGATGATTTAAGCCAGCAACTTCTCCAGTCACAACCAGGGCATGCACCATTGTCGGGAAGTGTGCCCTCGATGCCAGCACCATCAGCCAATCCCGTTCAGATAAGCCTTCCGGGGGCAGTTCCCTTGGCCCCGACCGAACAATTTACGGGGGATCCCAAGAGGTTTGCAACGTTCATGAACCAGTGCCTCCTGCACTTCCTTTGTAGACCAGGGGCCTTTCCGAATGACCAATCAGGGGTCCTTTTGTGCTATCCTATCTGAGTGGTAGAGTTGCAGACTGGTCTGTACCCTTTGTGGCCCAAGACGATCCTTTGCTGCATGACTTCAGGGGCTTTCAGCAGGAGATGGAAAAGCTGTTCGCCCGTCGTACTCATGGGCAGGCATCAGACAACGAACTTCTGTCCCTACGCCAAGGGAATCAAGACCTATTAACATACATAGCCACGTTCAATAGACTCGTAGTTGAAGCAGAATGGCCAGTGGAGAAGAGAACCACGTTATTTCATCGGGGGTTGTGGGGGGAGCTCAAGGATGTTCTCGCACAAGTAGTGAACCCCCCAAAAGACTGCTCAGAATTCATTGACCTTGTTGTTCAACTGGATCATAGGTTGCAGGACCGAAGAGCAGATCGAACCAGACCGGACCCTCGCTCTATGTATGTGCGTTCAAAGGACAATATTGCCCACACAACGGAAGGTTCAGGAGAACCAATGCAAATCGGGGGGGTCAGATCCCCCTTGACTAAAGCGGAAAGGGCTAAAAGGAGACAGCAGCAGTTATGTCTGTACTGTGGAAGGTCAGGTCATTTCCTTAAAGAGTGCCCTGTGAAGCCACTGAGGAGGACGGTAGGGGCCACGGACAAGGAAGATACCATCAAGGAATCGGAAAACTCCCCAGCCCGGCAAGTGTAGGGGTCCACTTGTCGAGCGAAGAAAGTGAACTACAGACCTCCCATTTTGCACTATCTGTGGTCTTGATCAATCACCAACAACCATCTCGGATGCACGCAGTAAGAGCGAACATTGACAGTGGAGCCGTTGGGAATTACATCGACCAGGATCTTGTGGCAAAGATGGTGCTTCCGTTACGCCCTAAATCAACCACCAACACTGTTACCACTGTCGATGGCACGGAAATAGCTTCTGGTCCAGTATCCCAATCCACTGCAGCTTTAACCCTTCTGTGCCAGGATGGACACCAAGAATCTATCGTTTTCGACCTCATTAAGGCACCACAGTTCCGGTTTATTTTGGGAATGCCATGGTTGGTAGCTCACAAACCTCGAATCGATTGGCGAGCAAAAGAATTGGCCTTTCCCGAGACTTGCACCCACACATGTTATCGCCAAGAGAAACAACCAATAGACACCAGAACCTCCACGCTTGCGACTGTGGTTATCGGCATCCTACCAAGTGAATACCAGGTCTTTCAAGATGTCTTTCAGAAAGAACAGGCTAATAACCTGCCATCGCATAGACCATACGATTGCCAAATCGACCTGATACCCGGCACACAAATCCCTTGTGGGCGAATTTACGCACTCATGGAACTAGAAAACCAGCACCTGAAGGCCTATCTTGACCAATACCTGGCCAACAGGTTCATCCGTCCCTCGAAGTCTCCAGCAGCCAGTCCTCTCTTCTTCGTACCGAAAAAGGAGGGGGACTTGAGAACGTGCATCGACTATCGTGCACTGAACCAGATTACCGTAAAGAAACGCTACCCCCTGCCACTGATCCCTGAATTGCTTGATCAAGTCAGAGATGCCCAAATCTACACAAAACTAGACCTGAGGAGGGCATATCACCTTGTTCGCGTAAAACAGGGGGACGAATGGAAAACTGCTTTTCACACCAAATACGGCTTGTACAAATATCAAGTAATGCCCTTTGGCCTTTGCAACGCGCCTGCAGCATTTCAATACTTCATGAACGATGTTCTACGGGAATTGATTGATGTCTGTGCTCTAGTATACATTGACGATATTCTAGTATATTCCGCATCAAAGCAGGACCACGTTAAACACGTCCGATCCGTATTGGAGAAACTCCATCAACCCCAGCTCTACGCCAAGCTCGAAAAGTGCTCATTCCACGTCTGCGAGGTAGAATTCCTGGGCTTTATTCTCAGCCCGAATGGAATCCGAATGGATTTACACAAGGTAGATGCTATCCTGAACTGGCTATCCCCAAATTCATTCAAGGGGGTTCAAAGGATGCTGGCTTTTGCAAACTTATACTGCTGGTTCATCCCAAGATTTTCGCAAATCGTGCATCCCATCACGTCATTGCTAAGGAAAATCAACAAAAAGTTGCAGTGGACAACAGAAGCCGAGGAGGCTTTCCAGGAACTCAAAGTAAGATTCACATCTGCCCAAATCTTAAGCCACCCTCATCCTGATCTCCCATACCTGGTGGAAACAGACGCCTCAAGCATGGCTATGGGAGCCGTCCTCTTACAAAAGGACCCCGAAACGGGCCAGTTACACCCTGTTGCCTTCTGGTCGTGTAAATTCACATCCCCTGAACTCAATTACGCTATCACAGACAAAGAACTCCTGGCCATTAAGTCAGCCTTTAAGGCATGGCAGCACTACCTTTTGGGCGCCAGACACACAATCACCGTAATAACTGACCACCGGAACCTCCAGTACCTAAAAACGGCAAAGGTCCAATCCTCACGACAACTACATTGGCTCTTTTTTTGCTGAATATGACAATGTGATTACATTTCGACCAGGGGTGAAAAACGGGAAGGCCAATGCCCTTTCCCGTATGGGGGTGGAAGAGCAAGGGTATCAGACCCCTGACCCAATAGCAATCATCCCGAGAGACAAGCTCATAGGAATCACAGCAACCATAACTAAATAATTACATGAAGAAATCCAAAACCAGATGAGTCCGGAGCAATTACAAGCGTAGAGTGCACAAGGAGAACATTACATGATAAAAGATCAGTTGCCCTACTTCAGGAATCGTTTATTCTTACCAAACCAAGAACTATGAGAACAAGTCATGTCCATTTATCATGATTCCTTGATCGAGGGCCACCCCGGAATCGGTAAAACCCAAGCCAAGGTAAAACGAAATTATTGGTGGCCCACATGGCGTAAAGACATTATCCAATTCATCCTATCTTGTGGAGTGTGTGCTCAAAACAAGTCATCCAAGCAGAAACCGGCTGGGCTATTACAACCATTGGAAATCCCACCAGCACCCTGGCATGCGTTGTCCCTCTATTTTATTACTGACTTACCACCCAGTCAAGGGTTTAACACTATTCTTGTGGTCGTGGACCTATTTTCAAAAATGACACATTTCATTCCTCATAAGGGGCTCCCAAATGCTTCCACTCTGGCAAAGGTATTTCTTGAAGGCATTGTATGGCTCCATAGGTTTCCTTCAGTTTTAGTCTCAGAACGAGGTACTCAATTCGTATCTAACTTCTGGAGAAAATGCTGCTCTATGGCCCAGATCAACATCCGGCTATCCACCAGTCACCATCCCCAAACGATTGGTCAAACTGAGAGGACAAATCAGACGCTCGAGCAGTATCTGCATTGCATGTTACACCAAGCTGAAGGAAGCTAGTTTGACCTATTATGGATAGCTGAATATGCTTATAATTATTCCCTACACACCAGCACTGGGCAGACACCCTTTTATACCATGTATGGCAGGCACCCACGTACTTCTGAGTTGGATGTTCCTACAACCCTGGAAATGCCAGCAGTCAAAACCTTGCACACAACCATTTCTCAAACCTTTAAAAGGGCAGCTGAATACCTACTTCAAGCTAAGAATCGGCAAAAGAAGTTTGCTGATCAACACAGAGCAAAGGTCCCCAACTACCAAGTGGGAGACAAAGTCTGGCTGGCGTCTAAACACGTGTCCATTAAAGGAACCTGAACTTTCCGTCCAAGATACCTGGGTCCATTCACCATCACCTCCATGATAAATCCTGTGGCGGTCAGACTAGCTTTGCCGTCAAACATGCAGATTCATCCTGTGTTCCACGTGTCTCTCCTTAAATCTGTTCAACCTGGGTAGCAACGCCACCACAGCCAGTAGTAGTTGCCGGGGAGCCAGAATTCGAAGTCAAGGACATCCTGGATTCAAAATACATCAGATCCAAATGATACTACTTAGTAGACTAGAAGGGGTATGGTCCACAAGACAGGACATGGGAGCCTTGTGAGTACATCCATGCACCTTGCTTGCTTAGACGATTTCATCAAAACCATCCAAATAAACCAGGACCAGACAGAAGAGCCACCTTGAGAGGGGCCTTGGGGGGGAGTGCGGGCATGATACCTGCCCCTCATGTCCCCAGCCCCCCAAGATGTCAGGCTGGAGCCAGGCCACGATCACCTACATGGCCCTCAAGGGCCTCTCCATCCCTCCAAAGACCCACTTGGAGTCAGACTTGGCACTTGTGGCACCAGACTCACACATTCCCATAGGATAACATTGGGGATTGGGCTTGTAGTGCATTGATGGGGACAAGATGGATGCCCCCACATATTTCGGTTCCCAGAACTGCATGTGCAGTCTAGTCTTCTGGGTGTGGTTCAGCCCAGAGACACCTGGGATACCCAGAGACTATTAAGCCACGCCCAGGCTGAGAAACATGCTTTGTGTTTTCTGCACCTGCAGCGTGACACTCACCATGTTGGGATCGGTCTCCAGTAGGCCTGCATCTTTCTTCTGCGCTCAGCTCCTGCAAGAACAAGAACACTGTTAGGAACAGGATAACATTGGGGATTGGGCTTGTAGTGCATTGATGGGGACAAGATGGATGCCCCCACATATTTCGGTTCCCAGAACTGCATGTGCAGTCTAGTCTTTTGGGTGTGGTTCAGCCCAGAGACACCTGGGATACCCAGAGACTATTAAGCCACGCCCAGGCTGAGAAACATGCTTTGTGTTTTCTGCACCTGCAGCGTGACACTCACCGTGTTGGGATCGGTCTCCAGTAGGCCTGCATCTTTCTTCTGCGCTCAGCTCCTGCAAGAACAAGAACACTGTTAGGAACAGCCTTACCTTGCAGTGCTTCTGGCCATCATTCATCGCTTCTTCTGTTCTGCGGGCATCTTCGACGGTGTCATTCCCATCCCGGCACGCCGCTTCCTAAGGAAAAGGGAAAAGAACAGAAAAAAGGCATTAGTAAGCATTCAGCAAATCTTTGCCTATTTTTAAAAACTGTACGAGCTTCAAACGCTTACCTGAATCCCAGCCGCTCTGGGGGAACTCTGTCTCCGGAACTTCTCATCCATCTGCAAGAGGGAAAAGACACTCCAGGTTAGCGTGGAAACATCTAGAGGCGCCGCATAGCGCGCTTACTCACCGCATTTCTTCTTCATAACCGGCATCCACGCTAAAAACGTCGCAGCACCTAAAAGACACTGAAAAATAACTCAGTTCAATACAAATACGAAAGGGTCGCATTGCGCATCGCGCTCTCTCTCACCTTCAGCGCTACTCATCTCAGCAGCACGTCGCCATCCCCGGATGCCGGCCATCATCTAAGGAAGGAAAGGAACGAAGTTAGAGAACTGTTCAAAAGACTCATTATACTTACCTTTCGGACTCTTGCCAGTGAAGTAACTAGGCAGCAACGAGCCTGCATCAATCAACGCGCCCCTGCACTGAAAGCAGGACGGAGAGCACACTTTCCAAGAAACCAAGGTGAGCTGTGGATCAAAGGGAAGGGTTGGACCCCGGGGAAGAAGGGGTTCAAGCACACAGAGACAATAGGGAGTTAAACTCTACCAATCCTGTGTTTCAGGCCCTGTCTCCAGTCGAGTAGACTCCAGGGAAGGGTTCGAGGTCGTAAGAGGTCAGAACAAGCTGAGTGACGTCCCCGTGGATACCAGGTGAGCGTTACATGGACCTTATTGAATGCCTTCTCAGCATTGATGTCTAATATCCCATCTTCCGGCTCCCGGTCTTCCGCAATCACATGCAGTAATCCGAGGACGTTGTCCCCTGAGTGCTTCTTCATGATAAAGCCGGTCTGGTATTGGTGTATTAAGTGCTGAAGGACCCTTTCTATCTTTTGTGCAAGGCATTTTGCCAAAATCTTGTCATCTGAATGTATTAACGAAATAGGTCTGAATGAACTACATTCATCAAGGGGTCGCCCCTTCTTGTGAAAGACAACGATATTTGCAGCTAGCATTGACTTTGGTAGCTGGCCTTTTAGAGATGCCTCAGTAAAGACTGCCTCTAGTCTGGGGGCTAAATCTTTGGCCATGGAGCAGTAGAAGTTGATTGGGGGTCCGCCCGGACCTGCGGCTTTGCCTGGTGATAGAGAAAGAATAGTGCAATCTACCTCTGCGGGTGATATTGGGTTGCTTAGGGAGATTATTTGGGCCTCTGTTAGTCTAGGAATTGGGATGGAGCTCAGGAATTGCTGCATTGTTTGGCACGGGATGTGTTCTGGGGTTGCGTACATATCGGCATAGTATTTGCCGAATTGGGCATTGATCGCATCATCGCCCACCAGGGGGTTACCGTTCTTGTCCCGGACAGAGGCGATTGTCTGAGTGGCTTGTTGTTTCATGGCAAGCGCCATTGGACGTAGTAGTCCGTCGTTCTCGAGATAGAACTTCTGAGACCAGCAAGAGTAAGATTTTTGGACTGTATTGGTTGTTATTTGCGTGATTTAAGAACACAAGTGCGTATGTGAGTAAGGGTCTGCTTATCAGGCCTTTGTTTGTGTGCCTTTTCCAGTGCATTGAGTTCCCTAGTGAGTTGCACCTCTCTCTCTTTACCTTGTTTTACTTTGTGTGACCATCTCAAAATGCATTGGCCTCTCATAAATGCTCTAAAGGAACCCCAGCATGCGTGTGTGCCATATGATTGGTTTATGTTGGTGTCCCAGAACCAAGTCATGTCTTCCCTAAATTGATTGGTCCAATGTGTATGTCTCATTGCCCTCATGTTAAGGCGTCATGGTATGATTTTGCGAGGAGTGTCTGGAAGTGACATCCAGAGCCTCACCGAAGCGTGGTGCAAAATGGTGATAGCTGGAATGGTGCAGTCAGCAGTCATGTACATGGCATTGTGTGGTATGAACCAATAATCAATCCTGGAATAACTGAGATGGCAGTGGGAGTAGTATGTGTAATCTCTGCGGAATCCATGCATATGTCTCCAGGCATCCCCTAGGCCCAAGTCCGCTAGAAGTGTGCTCAGAGTGGTCTGTTTCCTCAATTTGACCGGGCCTGTCGTGCTGGCACTAATGTGATCCAGTGCAGGGTAAAGAGCCATATTAAAATTCTCCCCCACAAATGTCAGATTCCCCAAAAGAGAAGCACAAGCGATAAAAAGATGGGTGAAAAAGGATGGGTTATCCGTTTTAGTGGGATAGAAGTTAAGGAAGGTATCCAAGTGGTGATGGATCTGACCCTTGATGGCGACATATCTGCCATCTTTTTCTGTTCCGACCAGAAGGACCCAGGGCCCGAACCCCTGCCCAGACAGCAGGTATTCTCCCCTGTTACATCCTTCCTCTGCAGGAGTCTGTCCGGATACATTCTGGTTTAACCATCAACGCCTTTTACTAATGCTTGGATTTGACTTTTATGGACCTCATTGACTGACGGTACGTCACCATCACTGAGTTCTCATGCTGGACTTCCCCTGCATCTTGTACTCATGGTGGCCCTGAATCATGCTGTTCCCGTTTTCATCTTGAATCCTGGCTTGTATTTGCTGTTCTCCCGCAACATTATGTGTTACTACTGACTTCTGCAATTGTATTTGCTCTCCCCTCTTGCTTCTCCATTTTTTCACTGCTCACTTTCTGTTCTCTCCTCCTCTCCCTTACTTTTCTATCTCCCTTTTTCTATCTCCTCTCCTCCTCCCCTTACTTTCTTCTATGCACTTACTCTATCAGATCAGAATTGTCCTTGACCTAGAATGATAGCAATATTATTTATCTCCACGCCGTCCCCCACTTTAATTCTCTCCCCCGTCCAGCATTATCTGAAATGTCATCAGGCCTAGTATGTTAGACGCTTTCTTTTGTTTCTCCCCTCCCTTTCTGCACCCCTCTCCCACACCTTTTGTTAATCTCCGGCTCTACCAGAAATGTCGTCAGGCCTACGAAGGTAGTCACCTGTCTGTTTCCATTTCCTTCCTACTCTCCCCCTCCCTTCCTGATTTATGTCTTATCTCTTGCACTATCTGAAATGCTACCAGGCCGAGCACGATAGTTCATTTCACATTCTTATTGTTCATGGCCTGTAAGAATGTCATTGTATTTTCCATTGTTCCCTCCCTTGCCTTGAAGCACTTTGAAACACTTTGTGTATAGACGCTATATAAATAAACAATCATATCATATTATATCATATAATCGTCTCCAGGATTTGAACTAATATGGATCTGTTTGTTAACCAATATGGATACGTTTGCCTGGTACGGAGCATGAGCCGCCACCCCCACCCAGCCGTGTTCAAGTTGCTTAGACTGTCGTCCAGGTGTGTCTACCACGTCCCCCTGAAGATCCTGCATATGGTTTAAGACCCACCATCTTTTTATAGGGTGCCTAATCCCCTGTACGTTAAGGGTCACTTGTGTGAGTGTAGCCATCTATTGAGAAGATAGGAGCACGGTTGAGTGGGTTCCAGGCCCTTCCCCTTCCAGTAGTAGACCATATGATTTTCACCATGTAGATTACCCCCCCGCCCTTTTAGCAACAGGCGAAACCCCTAATCGATAGAACAATAACACAAACTAAAAACAATAGGGGATAATCTCCCACTGTGAACAGTATAGCCCATGCACGGATTTGATATTTGTAGGCTACTGGAGCCATAATCATTCCCATGCAAACCAAAGCCCCCCTACAGAGCGGCATGCTCTTAGGGCATACTGATAGCGCATATTGCTTGTGTCGAATGGTGGTCTGGATCATTGCCCAGGATATGGAGCATCCAAGGAGGGACGCTCCATTTGGTAGTATCGACTGAGAAATTGTTAGTGTCCAAATCAGTCTAAGTCCAGGGGGAACGAGTGTGGCCATGGAAGCTGGAAGCCTAGATGTACCTGCACATCACTGTCCCTCTCCGTGGGTCGTTGCTGGTGTGGATGAGCATAGAGAGATGCATGCTGTTGAGTAGCATCTTAGCGCATGGTCTGGCCCCACCAACAACAGGCCCGCCAGTGGGTCCCGCCCGATAGCTCCTGTGATTTGGCCTTTCCGAACACTGTTCCTCTGAAGGCAATGCGATCAGTCTTGGGCTTCCTTTCTCAAGTGGTCTAGGCCCCGGAGGCTCCTCCCACCCCATTGGCATCTGCCCGAAATCCGATATTCCCTCTGGTTTGGCCTAGGTAGGGATGATGATGCACAAGCTCCCTGCTCAACCTCTTGTAACCAAGGGCTGTCGTTGCAAAAAATGCCAGGCATATTCCGGGTCTGTGAATGAATGCCATTGGTGATCAAGCTGGATACACCAGACCACCAGAAACTTAAGATAGTGCCTCATCTCTTTACCTTTAAGGGCTTCAAAGATCGAGTTGAAGTCTTTTGAGCAGCGGGAGACCTCCGCCGATTGATTGTTGAAGAGGTGTAATGGAGCATCCCTGATCTTTATCTAGCCAACCACTCTGTATGCCTTCAAGATGGCCATTTTGTTCTGGAAATTCAGCAGTTGGAGCGTTATTACTCTGGGTCGCTCTCCTGGCACTGGCTTGGGGATTGGAGCCCGGTGAAGTCTCTCAATGACATATACTTGCGCGTGAGATGTGGAGTACGTCCTGTAAAAGGTTGTACATGAAAGACTTGAGGTCTGGGCCCTCAGCGTTCTCCAGCAAGCCGACAATTCTGAGATTATTGCGCCTCAACCTATATTCCTGGTCCTCCAGCTTGGCGCCTAGGTATAGAACTTCCTGAATTACCCCATCCAGTTCTGACGCAGTGGTCCTGTGATTATCTTCCAGGGATCTTATGCGCTGCTCCTTGTCTGTGGTCCTCTCTGCTAGTGCATTGAGTCTAGTTTGGATGTGCTGGAGGTCCTGTTTAATGTCTTGAACCATTGTATTAATCTCTTCGGTGCGTTACTCCAATAATTTTCATCTCTGCCAGTATGGCCTGGAGCTGTGCTGGAATATCCATTGTTGATTTGTGGCATGCAGAGCGGCATGGCACTGCTGTATTGTTATTGTGGTTTGACAATATAGGCACTCTGTGTGAGGGGGTGGTTGAATGCGCCGGTAGCATAGCACTGGGGTTGCTTGTAGGAGTAGCCCTCATGGGGCTCTATGCCTTCATCTCCATCCCAAATCGGGCTTAGTCACAGGACACGATGGAGTAAAGTCTTTCTTGCCTACGGGTTCTCATTCTATGGTGGGGCCTTGTCCATACATAACAGACTCACTAAGTGGGTGGGAGCTGCCAGTGGTCGGCGTCAGAGATGTGTGCAGAGGTGCCCCAGGCCCAATTTTTATAGTATCTGTCTCCGTAAGGTTGAACTGGTCTAGCATTGTGACAGGGCCCCCATCCTCAGGGCCCGGGTGTCATATCCTCTGTGGGGGCAGCTGAGGTCATCCTTCCCATGGGCGCCACCATGTATTCCGCCCATACTTCCACCCAGCCTGATTGGGATCCCCACGTTGTTCATGGATGCTGGGTAGCAGGGCCAGATGTTGCAGGCCACTGGTCCCCCCATGCTCAAAAGACCTGTTCCTCCTTCTTCCCACTTTCCTGTAGGCTCTGTGTTATTTCCCCCATTGGGGGGGAGTCACCACCGTGGCTCGGTCTTCACTAACCTGATGCTGTGCCAGGATGCTGCTGCTCGCGTGGGCTGCGGCCCTCAACTTGGCCAGGAATAGGCAAGCCCCCTTGTTGAATGTTGGGGCAGTCTCTTCCTCATTGTGTAGTTGCAGCGGGCTGGTCTCACGGGTAGCACCGCCATTCTCCCAAGGCCAGAGTAACTGGTGAGGAGGGTCTTGGGCAGCACTGGGGCCAGGGTCGAGCCCCCCGGTCTGTATGTTGGTGTCTTACTCTGCTGACCCCTCCGGCCAGCCCCAGACACCGCTGCAGTGTATTGAGCATCCCTCACGGGAGGTGGTCTCGGGTCCTGTGGCGATGTCGGGTCTCAGTGCTCAGCTAAATTTCATGCTCTTTCATATGCATGGATGTTCTTGCATCAGTGCAGGTCAAAGCGGTTCCTCGCAGGGTTCTGCTGCCTTGTGTGCACCAGGGACCATTTTGTCCATGATTTCGGGTGGGAACGCTGAGCGTGGCTGCAGCGCCAGGTCCAGGCCCTCGAGTCTCACATGCGCAGATTGGTATTTCTCAGAAGATATGCAGTACCAGGATTTAATTCTTGCGGTGAGGGTCCCAGTAGTGCATCATCTTCATTTTACTCTGGCCGATGCCTTCATTTCAGGTCATTATTCAGAGAGAGTTGGCCGTGGCCATCTTTCTCGGGCTCTCGAGCCCCCCCACATATATATATCTTTTGACATAAAAGGAAGAGGTTATTGCGATACCTCGAAAGGAGTGACCGGGTATTTCATCAGTGGCACTGATGAATTGAGTTGAAGCTTATATTGTTCCTTTTGTAGCAATGGTGGGCCCGGCGCACCTAAACACACTTTAAACAAGTATATCTTTACATTTTTTTACTTATTTTTTTAAAGAACACATAGAGTAGCGCACCCGGATTTTCATGTAGAAATTTTACATATGATTCATATGCAAGTGGTACAGGCATATCTTATAAAAATGTTGAATAAAAAGAACTCAACCCCCTTCTCATGGTTACAGCTCCGGTGTTAGCAGGGGGGAAAATGGAAATAAGGCAAGTTACCTGCTGCAGCCGATGTACCTCCATTCCCTTGGGTTGGAATGTCATTAACATATAGCAAAAAAACAAGTGAAATTTGTAAACTCTGCCTGGGCATAAATACCTCGGAAGAGTAAAGACGGTTGCAGAAGGTTCTTTGAATCTTGGCGACCCTGAACGTTCAATTGTGGGAAGCAACAGAATTATTTGTAGCTGTACAATGCAGGCACCTTTTATAAAAAATGAGCTGATACACCTGGCGTTGCCCGGGCTTTCACTCCCTCATAGGTACAGGTAACTGTGCAAAAGTTGGTTCAGATTGATGAAACAGTGTGGAATTGTATAAGGAACATGCTTCACTAAGCCACAAACCCACAAACAAATTTTGACTTATGCTGAAATCCGGGGAACAAAGTGGGGTGTCCAAGTGTCCAAATGTCATGTAGCCTGTACATTCCTGAGGGTCCTAACTGTGCAAAATTTGGTGCAGACTGGTGAAACAGTGTCGAATTGTATAGGGAACATACGCAAAACCACAAACCCACCCACGCATGTGCACTTTTGCTGAAATCCAGGGAAAGGGGTGGGGTGTCCAAATGTCATTTAGCCAATAATGTCCAGAGTGTCCTAACAGGTGACTGCAACATGAGTTGCAGCTTGGTGAAATGGTGCAGAATTGTATAGGGAACATATGCAAAGCCACACACTCACAAATATTTTCGTTTATATATATAGATAGATGGGGTGGTACATACTGTTTACATTATTGCTGTTTGAGCAATTGTTCAAAATACCCAACACTCCAAGAGTAAAATTGAGCAATATTACTTTTGTGAATGTGGTTAAGGCTATGGGTCTTGCCAGCTTGTGTTTAAGGTAATTTAAAATGTTTGTTAACTCTGTAGATTTGGTTGGACTATGCAATACATAGGAAGATTTTGAGTTGCGTCGGTATAGATCTAGATGTCCTGCTGATGTTTGAAGTACTATCTTTTATTTAAAATATAATTAATGTAAAGATTACATATAAACATCATAGTTATGCATTGTGTCACATACTTTGCAGTTGGTTCACCTGGTAGTACTGAGCGTGTAGCAGAATGTCATCAGAGACACATGATACACCCAGCAGGGATTCTATTTCCCTGCTTGGAACTGAGTAGCTTCTGTGAAGATGGCTGAATGGCTATGGCACATAGTTTTTGTTCTCACCCTTCTGTATCTTGATAGCCTTTCACAGGTTTCTTGACGCCCTTGTGCATCCAGATTTATTCTTCGCCGTTTTAACTTCTCTATGATCTATTTCATGCTTGCACTATTTGGGTGGCCACAGACCTCTGAAATGTGGGTCCCTGGAGGGAAATGAGTGCTTGCTTCTGAACATGATTTAAGTGCCACCTGTGGGAACTCTGTGCTTGACTTAAGCGTAGGCATGCGTTTAATATTGTAAAATGATGCATCATTATTAACCTTTACTTCTGTGAAGGAAAACCCCACATTTTTCCAAAGGTTTCAAAAATGCATGTTGTGTATTTGAATATAAAAGTGATGAAAAGGATGTGGCGAAGTGGACCGATAGGGGAAACTTTATCTACAGAGGTGCAGCTGTAAGGGGCTTGAACCTGCATGATCTAGTACGGAGCATTACAAGTCGACAGCCAGCTACTATACAGAATGTTCCCAGCAGCTGGAACAAGTTCATGAAGGCTGTGGGATGTTTTTACCCAGGCATCCGAGCCCTACCTCAAAACTGTGCAGTACTGACATGGAAAACATCATGATGGCCAGAGCTTCCCAGAAAATGCACAGGGAAATGCATGAAGAATAGGCTGCCACTCATTTTTGCCGATGTTATGGGCACAGAAGGACACTGCCTAAAACCACCATTGGACTACCCATACAGTAGTCTGAAACCATTGGGAATGGCAATGCTGATTGCCAAAAGCAAACCCATAACTGTTGGGAATCCCAAAAAGGGGTGCAGTACCAGTACTCACCACTATCCAAAAGCCGGCGTTTTAAAACCACCAGATTTTGTAGAAAACTGAATAAATGAACCCAAAACATGCCAAAGAAAGACATTTTAAGAGGTGGATCCAATGTAAAGTTATATTCTGAAGTGACTTGAAGGTTTATAACAAGACTGGCTGAGCTGTGGATTTCAGCAGTTTAAGTAAAGTTGGACTGAAAGACACTACAAATCTAAATGTTTAAAAGAAATGAGTGACCTACTCTTGAGTGTCACATAGGTTGCAATTGTTTAAATGTCATAGTTTTAAACTTAGAATCAGCATTCTAGCTGCATATGTAAAAATGTTTAGTTTTATTTGAATGCAGAAAACTGGGGAACAAAAAGTGACAGTTTATCTGAAACCTGGCTTAAGGAACTGAATTCTGCCCATCAGCCACCCCCATCAGGAGTGAAACTTGAGTCACAGCTGTGTTCCCAGGCCTATCTGCCTTTTGCTGGCCACACTAAGGATATGCCATCTCTCTGATAATTGAATTAAGGGGAGCCCCACAGAATACAGGAGCTCTGAACAAAGCCCTGTCCTGACTCAGGCAAATGTTTTATTGGCGGCAGTCGTAAAAGTAGCTTCCTCCTGAAGCAAAGGGGAGGGGCACTGCCTGTGAGAGCAAGCTGGCTTGGCAGAACTGGAAAAACCAGAAATTCAACCTTGTGCTGGAGGAAAACCACACCCCTTTGGGGCCAGAACATAACTCTAAAAAGATGAATAACTCATAGTACGGACATGTGAAAATTTTATAAATGACACCATAATTCTTGTGATTTTTCTGCCCACATTTTAAGAGGTTTTTAGAACCGGTGGCATGTTCAGGGGGGTTTTAGCGGAAAAGAGGATATTACTCAAAATGTGTGCATGTGAAAAATCTGACACTTCATCAATTAATGTCCATACTCCTTGCGCACATGTGTATAAATTTGGGGTAATGTACGGTATTGCAAACCAGTTAAAAAGTGCAAAATATTGCCGTTTCTGAATGCAAGCTCCCAGGAAGAGCAGAGTTTGAACAGCGGATACCTCCTGTGATATGTGAGGGGTGCGTGTAATTTTAAAACAGTATGTACCTCTGCAAATATGTATTTGGTTCAAATCTAGATTTGTGTGTAAGTTGACAGGAGGAGTGGACTTTCTGCAGGCTGTAAAATGACATCAGTCTGACACAACTTAGCTCCCCCAATCAGGGGAGAAATGAAAGCTTGGCCAATGATAAGTGGAGAGGGGCTGGCTAGTGATGCTGCTCACACACACCCATTAAAAAAACACATAAAAGCAGACAGACAGGACAGATAGGGACCTTCAAATCCATTTGCTGCGGGACGCTCTGCTGGAAAATCCATACTTTACCTCCATCAATCTCTAGAGAAAGCTGTGCAGAAAGATCCAGACTTTAAATCCCTCAATCTTCAGAATCCAGAGAGAGAGCAGACCCAGATCACTGTGAAGTGCAGAGACCAGAGTCCAGTTTAAAACCTGACCAGATCCGTGGCGAGGTCCATTCTAATTCAAGAATATAGTGTGAGTACCTAGCAAAACTGTGCAGAACCAATCTCTTAGTTAAAATAATATAATTCAATCCTATTTTAATCTAAGTAGAACTGTCTCCTAACTGTCACCTGTCATTTGTAAAGCTGTCACTTGTCATTTTCTATTTGCAAGCTGCACTTGTCTTTTGAACTTTAAAATTTCAAATCTGAAAAACGACCTTTATTTAATCGCTCATATCTCCGTGACCGTTTGAGCTAGAGACTTGCAGTAACTTTCATCTGGAAGCTGAGATCCTAGGCTTTCCTAGGACCCCAAAACGATAGTGATAGTCCTTGTAGTTCCTCTGTAATTCGCAAATTTAGCCGCGATTTGACATTTTACCGCGATTTGCAAATTTCTTCACGTGTAAAAATCTGCTGCTGCTTGCCTTTCAGTTGCCAAAAATTCGTTTAACCTGCTAGTTACACCCTAGATCCTTGCTAAAGTGATCCTGAACTTATTCAAAGCATATACCACTCACCCTGAACCTTCTAGAGGGAATTAAAAGCATTTTAGCATATTTTTTTCTACATTGCCAGCACATTTAAAAGCATTTGGGCCTGTGTTTTAAACTTCTGTAGTCTAAGTTGCTGGGTGAACTGAATTACATTTGAATTGCATTTCTGAGAATTGTGTGCCTTCCTTCCATTTCCCTGCATTGCATAAAAGGGGGGGGGGTGAATTGTCCAAGAAAGTGATTACATTGTTTTGTTGAAATCATATTGAGTATTTTCTGTACTGCATTTCATTCCACATTGCATCCATTGGAAACCATAAAAGTATTGTTGCTATCTTATCCATTTCATGTCAACTCCTTAGTGATTATAAAGAAGTGTGCTAGTGCCAGATTCTCCGTTGTTAATCTTTATCATATCAGATTAAGTGTGATATTCAATTATTAATTTATTATAAAGCGTGATATATATATATATATATTGTTTAAACTATCAATTAAACCTTTTAACTTGCAAAACAGAACTACTTCTTGGCTCAGTGGGGTCAGGGGGATACTGAGAGAGGGGTGTTATATAGGGGTAGTCATCCAGAACGCATGAACTGGACATAAAGATATATCAATAAGGGTTTTCATTCAGTATTCTAGACTAGGCGTTGACTTGGCTGTAGTGCTGAATTGAATCCTCTTACAAATTGGGGGCTCGTAGCCGGGATTCTGGGTTAGAATACCACTTGTGCAGCTTAATACAGTGTGCTAACTGACGGGATACATACATCCAGTCGGATCACCACGCTGCATTACGCTGTGAAGCATTCCTCAAAAGGGACACTCCAAGAAAAGTTCTGTTCTGCAAAAATAAAATACTAACTTCTGTAAGTCAGGACAGAGACCAATCTCTAGAATGACGACCTTGGTAGATATGAAAATAGCCAGAGAGCACTTCTTACATAAACTATTTGTGAGAGGTGAATGGGCTGAGCAGGGCCAGGAGGCCTGGTTGCAGGCCATCACGCGACAGGCCACTGAAACAGGGTCAGACTTATGGAGAGATCAGGGTCCATTACATGTGGCCCTGAGTGAACTATATATGGCTCCTAAGGCCAAAGATGAACACGACAAGATTGTTAGGATAGCGGCATATTTATATTTATATATGGGAGCCATACAGAATAAATGTGCTGAAGGCCATGATCTGGCAAAAAGGCAACAGATGGCGTTAGAGAAGGCCCAATCTGATCTGGACTCTTCTGAGCAAAGGCTGCACAGAAGCCAGAAGTCAGAAAATGAGACCAGACAGTACATCACTAAAATAAAGGAGGATATGGATGTGCTGCAAAAGGAAAAGTCAGAACAGGATACCAGATTTCGGGCCTTGCAGAAGGAACACCAAGAAGGTTTGGACTCCCTACTGCAAAGCCAGAAAAAGCTGGAGCAACAACTGGACTTCAACAGGGTATGTGCTGAGCAGGTAGTCACCCTGCAAGGCCACCTAGATAGGGAAAAGGCAGAAAGCAATAAACTGATTCTGAAAGACCTGGATACCCAGGCAGAGTTTGATGAAGAGCGCCGGAAAGCTGGTGCCCTTCAAAGGCAGAGGGACGACCTGGCAGCACAGATGCAGGCTCTCAGTCAGGAAAGAGACACTTTAGGCCAGGAAGTCTGCCACTTAAAAAAGGAAATTGAAGAAAATCACCTGGCCCTCCAGGGGCTGGGTAACCTCCAAAAAGAAAACCAGAACTTGGTAGAGCACACCAGAAGGGTGGAAGATGCTCTGGCAAGAAAGGAGCAGGCCGGTAGGGAAGGGACTCAGGAGGTAAACCTCCTGCAGCAAAGACTGGCCCAGTTCTCCAGGACCAACCAGGAAGCACAGAGGGAAAATGAGGCCCTCTGTCAACACAATGATAGGCTCCAACAACAGGTAGCGATGCAGGAGAGACTGATAGAGTCTAGTAAGGCCTTGACTGAGGAACTGAAAGCACAAATGCAGGCTCTTGCATTGCAACAGGGAGCAGGGGCGGATAGAGATGAGGTCCGCTGGGAAAGAGAGACTCCTGACCATAACCTCAGGAGCCCTAACACCAGGGGCCTTCATCTCTCCCAGTCCCTGGACTCTACCACCCCCATGTCCCCTGGCGCACATGAGCACAGGGCCACAGGGATGGCAGATTACTATCCAGCTAAAAGTATGGGGCTCATAGGCCAGTACCACTCAGGAATGGAGGGGTGGGCATCCGGGTATGGGCACCCAAGTACAGTACAGTTCAGTGGGGAACCCCAGGAGAGTAGGCCCATTAAGGGCATCCTGAAAACCTCTGCCCAGTTAGGTCAGTGGAGGGGGTACCCATCAAGTCCTGGCAGCAAGGAGGAATCTGAAGACTCCTCTGAACTGCGCAGGACACAGGAGACCAGGTCCCCACATTCTGCCAGCCATTCCCAGGCTCGCAGAATCCGGGAAAACCTGGAAGAGCAGACAGGAACCTCTGGGAGCAGTGCCTCTGAGTCAGAGGATGAATGGACAAGGGTTACCCGAACCAAAAAGGCCAATAAGGCAAAAAGGGCCTTGCTTAAGGACCCCTTAAAGCAGATTAAGGCGATCAGGAGCGTCATCACGCCTTACCATAAGAACGCTAAGTATTCAGTTTGGGAGCACTTAGAGTTGTTTGAGCAAATGATGGAGACTTTCCATTTGAAGGACAGCCAAAGCTGTATTCAATATGTAAAGTGGACCTTCTCCCCGGAATACTCCAGTTTCTTTGCGGGGCTGGAGGACCAAAATCATTTAAGATGGTCCACCTATAAGGCGGCCATCTTGAAACATTTTTCCATTCATAGAAATCCTCAAGAGGCTCGCAAGGCAGCCTACAATTTGCAATGTGGGGAGGATCAGGCCCCACAAGAATTTGTGCAAGAACTGAAACGTGCTTTCACGCAGACCACCAGAAGGGTGCGCACAGACAGTAGAGAATTCATAAATACATTTTTTCATGCCTTGCCCAAATACATAATGACCCAGCTCGTGAGGGATTTTCACGAGAAAAGATCTTTAGACTGGGTCCTTGAACAGGCTACCCGGATCTATGAGGTGCAGAAACCGGTAGATAGCAAAAATAATGCTCAGAAAAACCCCAAAGCCAACAGCACCCCTGCTGCTGCCAAGGTGGCAGAGGTAAAGGTCACCCCGTTTTAGAGTTGGAGATGGGGGGGCCTAAAAATCTACCTGCACCTAATAATGCTAGGCCCAGAAGGTCCTCGGGCCAGTCACAGACAGGGAGCTAGGGAGGCAGCCCCACAAATGGGGTCCCTCGCTCTCCTGATTATGTAAGTCCCCGTTACAAGGGAAATCGACCCATCCTGGTTTATGTGTGGACTCCTCCAGCCCAAGGGGGGGGATCCAGCCAAGCACCTAACCCAGGGAACTTCCCTCCCAACTTCCCACAGGAGGGCAGAAATTCTCCAAATCCTGGGCAGAACTTTTTCCCCAGGTATCCACCCAATTTCCAACCCCAAAATCATCCATCCTTCTTTCCCCAATTCCCTGAGCCCAGACAACCTAATACGGGAGAGGGGAGGCCAAGGGTGGAGGGGTACCCAAATCTTCCCAACCCGGGGTATTACCAGAGGAGGGACAGCTACCCTTCCCGGGATCAGCCCAGGGGAGAAAACAGAGCCCCGTATCAGCCTGAGCGGGTTTTCCAGTTAGAGCGCCAGGTTCAAAACATGGCGCGGGATCTGGGTCACATACTGAGGACTCAGCAGAACCCTCAGATCGGCATGCCGGCGCAGAACGCACCCAACTCTGGACCTGGTGCCCCAGAACAATGACGGGGGCAGCACCCCGATCACTCACCGGTTCCCAGGGAGGAGGCACAAAGGGAAGGGGGGTGTAAAGCCTTGGAGGAAGCTTCCTTCCTCACTTGTAAACAGCCCCTGGAAACCCAGGAACCGGAAACAAAATCTCTTGCCCCTGAAAGTCTGCCTCCTAAGGAGCAGAGGGGGGGTAGGAGAAACAAAAGACCCAAACAGACTCAGTTTGAGGAGGAGGTACAGGTCTTCCAATTTGAGGGAGAGGGATCCCCAGAGGATCCTGGGAAAAGGATCTTCTCCTTCAGAGAGGGGGGAACTCCTCCCAAAGAAAAATGGGTCCCTAGGGATGCAAATCCAGACTGGGGAGATGTGGAGACTGAGCTACCGCCGCCCACCATCTCATCCCAGAACCAACAGCAAGAAAATCCCCTGGTTCAAACCCATCCTGGTGACTGCCTCCAAAAAGGGGGGGGCGGCCCGGAACCGGAGCCAGGGGAACCCACAATGGCTCTGATCTCCAGTTGCCAACTTTTTCTTTCAGATTCCCAAGGCTCTCCACAGAATTCTGCCCAAATCTCTTCGCTAGCGATGTCCAAAACCAGAAAGTTAGCCCACCAGTTGTCCAAAAATGTGCATTATCTGTGCCCCCTTGAGGAGAAGGAGGGAAGATACTATGCCCCGGTACAAGTACAGGGGCAGGGTACAATTTTGGCACTGGTGGACACGGGATCTCAAGCTACCCTTCTGTCCAGAAGGGCCTTTGATGAACTGAATGCAGGAAGGGGAGAGAATTACCAAATTCCTCTCACCTCTCTTCCTGGGCAACTCCAGAACTTTGACGGGAAGGAAATTCCCGTCGAGGGGACGGCAGATTTGGACATTAAAATTGGGCGACACAAGTTGAAACACCCGGTCATAGTTGTGACCCCAGAGGGCACCCCTTGTTTACTAGGGAATGACCTCCTGAGAAGGTTGTCACCCCTAATAGATTGCGTAAACAAGGTCCTCTGGACCCAGACTAGCCGACCAATAAAATTAAAACAGAGTGTCAACCATGTTAGTTTAAACGGCACCTGCCACATGGTTGAACAAAAATCTGACCAAGTAGAATTTCACTTCCAGAATAGCCAAATTCCAGACGTGACAGTAATAGCAGTAGGACAACAGACTGGTGATGCAGGGTCCTCTCTATTTCTGAAAATCAACCTTCCTTCCAGTCTAAAGTGGTACTCCACGCTGGAAGGAAACACTCTGAGATTCTATACTAATCCACAATCTGAAACTCCCACTCCTATAGTCCAGAAAGATGCAAAATCAGCTCAGAGCCTGGCTGATATTCAGCAAATTGGAGAGCAGTTGTTCATCCCTGTCCAATTAAATGATGGGAAGGACTCTGTTCTCGCTCGAGTGTGTGTGAACAACGGTAAGAGCTTCATCAGCGAAGCCATGTTCCGCCAACTCCCAAAAGATCCAGCCATTCCCACATTCAAACTGATAGACAAATGGGAAATGGACCTGGAAGCACTTAATTCCA
The DNA here is from genome assembly GCF_040938575.1 of Ambystoma mexicanum. Classification (NCBI taxonomy): domain Eukaryota; kingdom Metazoa; phylum Chordata; class Amphibia; order Caudata; family Ambystomatidae; genus Ambystoma; species Ambystoma mexicanum. The sequence goes on along the minus strand of NC_090940.1, from coordinate 254,566,317 downwards.
AACAGCTCCTGCCAAGCAGGTGTATGCTCAAAATCTCCATTGGCAACAAGAGCATAGTCCATAATTGTTGGGTCGTGCGAGACGTCACTGCCGCCTTTTACTTAGGCAGTGACATTCTCAATCGCTTTGCCATTAGTTTGGACCTAATAAACTTCAAAGCTTGGTCCCGATTAGCGGATAATCCCATGGGCTTTGATGATCCAGAAAAAGCATTTAGGTCAGCTCAATTGCTACCTTATGCAGTTGAAATTCAGATCAAAGAGGAAGTCACCATCCCAGAAAGGACCCGACAATTCTCCCTGGAAGTGAAAGTTAAAAGAGGACAAGAGTTGAAAAACCCTGATGCTTACATACATCTAAATGCTTCTCTCCAACAGCAAGGGTTGGGGGTAAACCCAACACCATTAGTCAACATAGAACATGACACCATTCTAATAGAGGTGGATAACAGCGACTTAAAGAGTATTACTCTAGCCGCAGGCACCATTATTGGAATGGCGGTTGATGACCGACATTTCTCCATTGATCTTGGAAATGAACTGTTAGGACCAATCCCCAAGGACTGTTTTGACAGTGACAGGGATGACAATACAACACCAGACAGGATTTTTACCCGGCATGGGGGGAACTTCCTGGTGTACACTTCTTGCCCTTATGGTAAGGAAGATGTGACTTGTGACTTCAGGAGGGATGAGGTGATTTTCCAAGTCCATGAGGGCTGCCTTTCCCACCTGAAGCCTCCAGTCCAAATCAGCACTCTGACCAGGGACTTCTCCACCCAGCTGGAGGAGGCCGCGGAGATAGCCAAACCAGAAGTCTTTCCAGGCTTCAGGCAGATGGTGGAAGAGAGGGTCAACCTAGCTGATGCCTGTGTGACTCTGGAACAAAAGCAAAAGTTGAAACAAGTTTTCTTGGATTTCCAAGATCTCTTTGCGGTAGACTCATATGACTGTGGTCGCACCGACATCCACACCACAACAATCCCCACGGACCCTGGCATGACTCCTGTGTTTGTGAAGCAATATCGCTTGCCTCTCGCATCAATGGAGTCCCTTACTGAAATAATTAAGAACCTTGAGTCCAGGGGAATAATCCGTCCAGTCCACAGCACCTTCAATAACCCGGTGCTGGGAATATGGAAGCCGAACGGCCAGTGGAGACTCTGTGCTGACCTCAGGGAGCTCAACAAACGGGTCCATACTTCCCGATGGCCTCTGCCCTACATTGACCAAGGGCTGGCCCAGATTCAAGGGTCACAGGTATTCACTGCAATAGACCTGACCAATGGATACTGGACTGTGCCTGTCAGTAGGGAGGACCAATACAAACTGGCTTTTACCTTTGGGGGCCAGCAGTACACATGGACCCGGACTCCCTTCGGATACCTCAACTCCGGCAATGAATTCAACATTTTCCTACATAAGGCCATGCCCGACCTGGGTGCGAGGGGTAACCTGGCTTATGTAGATGATGTCCTCATTAAAAGTTCATCTGTAGAGGAACACATAGCGGAGATCCGTTATGTTCTGACACAGTTGAGGGCCGCCGGAGCAAAACTTTCCTTTCAAAAAACACAGTGGTGCAGAACCCGTGTTAATTTCTTGGGGCATGAGATTACTCCTCAAGGTCTCTGTCCCCAGGAAAAGAAAGTGGAAGCACTTCAGAAACTGAAAGACCCCACAACTCTGCGAGAACTAAGGAGCCTCCTTGGACTGACTAATTACAGCAGAAAGTTCATTGAGGGCTACGCAGAGATCACCAGACCCCTGATTCATCTCCTGAAGGGGGGGGTCAAGTGGGAATGGGGTCCAGAACAAGCCGAGGCAGTAAGACAACTCAAAAGAAGCCTCTCACAAGCGCCTTGCCTAGCTTACCCTGTCAGAAACAAGGAGTTCTTCCTGGAGACAGGGTTCTCTAATACGTGCTTGACGGCAGTATTATACCAAAAGCATGACAAGGTCAATAAAATAATCTCCTATGCGAGCAAAACTTTATCCTCTGTGGAGGAAAAATTCAACGATTGTGAGAAGGCACTCCTGACAACGGTGTGGGCATTGAAGAATTACCGCCCGTTTATCCAGGGGGAACACATCATAGTGGAGACTCCACACCAGCCTCTGCAATATCTCCAAAGTGATAGAATCCGGGCCGGAAATGTGAGTAATTCCCGAATTACTTCCTGGATTCTGTCAATGCAAGGCTTTCCTGTGGAGGTCAGATATGGCCAAAACAAGAAGAGTCCCCTCGCGCAAGGTCTGGCTGACTTGCATGATTGTGCCAGAGAAAGTCTAAAAATAAAGGACAACACGGAGGCATACCTTAATTCCCCACACAAAGTCTTTGAAGAGGACAAGTGTGAGGGAATGCCCACTGTCTATGTGGATGGATGCTCTTACCATGTTGACAACGACGGGGAGAAAGAACTGGTGGCTGGCGTAGGAAATGCATGGGTGAATGAGTCCCCAGAACCCTCCGCTGGATACAAAATTGGTCCCCGAAGTAGTCAGGTGGCAGAATTGATGGCTGTGCATCAGGCCATCCTCACTGCTGTCCAGCATCAACTCCGCGAACTGGTCATAATCACAGATTCGGATTATGTACGGAACGGGTTCGTGGAGCACCTGGTTAATTGGAAAACCAGAGGCATGTTATGTGCTAACAACAAACCCTTGAAACATGGGAAGTTGATCCAAAACATTGATGATCTGGTCACCTCGAATGAGATGACCATCTATTGGAAAAAGATCAAGGGTCATTCCAAAGTAGAGGGACCAGACAAAACTGGAAACGACTTAGCCGATCAGCTGGCCAAAACCGGGGCCATCCAAGGGGATCTAATTGAGATCGAGTCCCTGTTGGGGGAAATCCAGGTCACTGCTATCACTAGGTCCCAGACAAATGCTCACAACGACCTTTCAATTGCACAATGGAGTAAGGAGACCCCTGATGCTGATTTGATTACAGCTCAGAAGGGGGATCCAATTATTGGTAAGTTTTACCAACACCTTGAGGACCCTGAGAACTTTCCCCTGACGCATACCGATTACATTGGGAAAGAGGACCTAAGAGTGTTGATGAAATGTCCAAAAATGTTCCGAATCCAAGACGGGTTGTTGGTAAGGAAATCCAAAGCTGGCCACGATCAGTGAGTGGTTCCTACCTCATTCCGAAGCCTGATGTTAAGTCACACCCATGATGCGGCCACCGCCGGTCATAGGGGGTTTCACACCACATTGGAAATCTTAAGAGAGGTTGCATACTGGCCACACATGGGGCAGGACCTCAACCAATATTTGAAGGTGTGTCTTGTGTGTGCACAATTTCAGCCATCATCCCTCACGCACCGCGCGCCTCTCCAAAAGCGGGGGATGACACTGCCATGGTCAGATTTACAAATCGACTTCGTAGGCCCCGTGATTCGCTCGGCTAGGGGGAATAAGTACATGTTGACTGTCACATGCTTGTTCACCAAGTGGGTGGAATGTCTCCCAGCCCCAAATTGCAAGGCAGAAACCGCAGCTGCCTTGATGATTAACCACATCTTTTCCCGTTTTGGTCTACCTCAAAGGATTGAGTCAGACAGAGGTAGCCACTTCACCAGTGAAGTAATGACAAAAATGTGGGAGGTACTGGGGGTCAAGAGAAAGCTGCATATTGCTTACAGGCCAGCTTCTTCTGGGGCAGTAGAGAGATATAACCGGACAATTGTGAGCATATTAAAGAAGTTTGTGGCAGATTCTGGGCCAAGTTGGGATATCCGATTACCTCTGGTCCTAATGGCCATCAGATCTACCCCTTCATCTGCAACCAAAATGTCACCATTTGAGTTGATGACTGGGCGCAAGATGGTGCTTCCGCAGCATTTGCTCTATAGGACCCAAGAGCAGACACTGATAAATGCCTCCACAACTCATGAGTATGTGGAGAATTTAAGGAAACACCTTCAACATGCTTTTGCTTATGCTCAGCGGAATCTTGAAAGATCGGCTGATAGCATGAAGACCCATTATGACCTGAAAACTTCCAGGAAGGAATATCAGGTGGGGGACCGGGTCTATCTATACAACTTCCAAAGAAACCAGGCAAAACAGCGGAAATTCTTGCCTACATGGAAGGGACCCTTTGAGATCATCGACAAGATTTCCCCTGTGGCCTACAAAATCCACATCCCCAAAGGTCCTTTGGCAGCGGGGGAAGACAAGTGGGTCCACATAAACCAGTTGAAATGTTGCCATCCCAGGCACACTCTGCAACAACTGGAGGAATCCTCTGGAATCCTAGCGGGTACTGTCTCAGACTAATTCAGTTCCAACTATAAAACATACAACATCTAGTCTCTAAAATATTGTGATTTGCATGAAACTGTATCTTAGTTATACTGTTTTTTTTTCAAAATAAGAATGTAATGTTTCGTTATGATGAAATGCATATGCTGCCCCACTATCTCAACAGTGGTGGAAATGTCCATGAATAGGTATTGCCGCTCTTCCTTTGTCGTCCTAGGAGAAAGAAAACCTGGAGACGGGCCAAGGAGGATGATCCGGAGACGGGAACGAAGATCCAATGGGCCCAGCGTACCGCCCAATATTCCTATCAGGACCGGCGAGGAGAACCGATCGATCATTACCGGATGGAGGAAAAAATGCTGAACTGTGCCATCTACCGGAAGAAGATGAGAACAACATCCCAGATCTTGCGGGTCCCACCAGTGAAGGATCAGTTGGCCACCGCAAGAAGGGGGGCTTGTGGGATGTTTTTACCCAGGCATCCGAGCCCTACCTCAAAACTGTGCAGTACTGACATGGAAAACATCATGATGGCCAGAGCTTCCCAGAAAATGCACAGGGAAATGCATGAAGAATAGGCTGCCACTCATTTTTGCCGATGTTATGGGCACAGAAGGACACTGCCTAAAACCACCATTGGACTACCCATACAGTAGTCTGAAACCATTGGGAATGGCAATGCTGATTGCCAAAAGCAAACCCATAACTGTTGGGAATCCCAAAAAGGGGTGCAGTACCAGTACTCACCACTATCCAAAAGCCGGCGTTTTAAAACCACCAGATTTTGTAGAAAACTGAATAAATGAACCCAAAACATGCCAAAGAAAGACATTTTAAGAGGTGGATCCAATGTAAAGTTATATTCTGAAGTGACTTGAAGGTTTATAACAAGACTGGCTGAGCTGTGGATTTCAGCAGTTTAAGTAAAGTTGGACTGAAAGATACTACAAATCTAAATGTTTAAAAGAAATGAGTGACCTACTCTTGAGTGTCACATAGGTTGCAATTGTTTAAATGTCATAGTTTTAAACTTAGAATCAGCATTCTAGCTGCATATGTAAAAATGTTTAGTTTTATTTGAATGCAGAAAACTGGGGAACAAAAAGTGACAGTTTATCTGAAACCTGGCTTAAGGAACTGAATTCTGCCCACCAGCCACCCCCATCAGGAGTGAAACTTGAGTCACAGCTGTGTTCCCAGGCCTATCTGCCTTTTGCTGGCCACACTAAGGATATGCCATCTCTCTGATAATTGAATTAAGGGGAGCCCCACAGAATACAGGAGCTCTGAACAAAGCCCTGTCCTGACTCAGGCAAATGTTTTATTGGCGGCAGTCGTAAAAGTAGCTTCCTCCTGAAGCAAAGGGGAGGGGCACTGCCTGTGAGAGCAAGCTGGCTTGGCAGAACTGGAAAAACCAGAAATTCAACCTTGTGCTGGAGGAAAACCACACCCCTTTGGGGCCAGAACATAACTCTAAAAAGATGAATAACTCATAGTACGGACATGTGAAAATTTTATAAATGACACCATAATTCTTGTGATTTTTCTGCCCACATTTTAAGAGGTTTTTAGAACCGGTGGCATGTTCAGGGGGGTTTTAGCGGAAAAGAGGATATTACTCAAAATGTGTGCATGTGAAAAATCTGACACTTCATCAATTAATGTCCATACTCCTTGCGCACATGTGTATAAATTTGGGGTAATGTACGGTATTGCAAACCAGTTAAAAAGTGCAAAATATTGCCATTTCTGAATGCAAGCTCCCAGGAAGAGCAGAGTTTGAACAGCGGATACCTCCTGTGATATGTGAGGGGTGCGTGTAATTTTAAAACAATATGTACCTCTGCAAATATGTATTTGGTTCAAATCTAGATTTGTGTGTAAGTTGACAGGAGGAGTGGACTTTCTGCAGGCTGTAAAATGACATCACTCTGACACAATTTAGCTCCCCCAATCAGGGGAGAAATGAAAGCTTGGCCAATGATAAGTGGAGAGGGGCTGGCTAGTGATGCTGCTCACACACACCCATTAAAAAAACACATAAAAGCAGACAGACAGGACAGATAGGGACCTTCAAATCCATTTGCTGCGGGACGCTCTGCTGGAAAATCCATACTTTACCTCCATCAATCTCTAGAGAAAGCTGTGCAGAAAGATCCAGACTTTAAATCCCTCAATCTTCAGAATCCAGAGAGAGAGCAGACCCAGATCACTGTGAAGTGCAGAGACCAGAGTCCAGTTTAAAACCTGACCAGATCCGTGGCGAGGTCCATTCTAATTCAAGAATATAGTGTGAGTACCTAGCAAAACTGTGCAGAACCAATCTCTTAGTTAAAATAATATAATTCAATCCTATTTTAATCTAAGTAGAACTGTCTCCTAACTGTCACCTGTCATTTGTAAAGCTGTCACTTGTCATTTTCTATTTGCAAGCTGCACTTGTCTTTTGAACTTTAAAATTTCAAATCTGAAAAACGACCTTTATTTAATCGCTCATATCTCCGTGACCGTTTGAGCTAGAGACTTGCAGTAACTTTCATCTGGAAGCTGAGATCCTAGGCTTTCCTAGGACCCCAAAACGATAGTGATAGTCCTTGTAGTTCCTCTGTAATTCGCAAATTTAGCCGCGATTTGACATTTTACCGCGATTTGCAAATTTCTTCACGTGTAAAAATCTGCTGCTGCTTGCCTTTCAGTTGCCAAAAATTCGTTTAACCTGCTAGTTACACCCTAGATCCTTGCTAAAGTGATCCTGAACTTATTCAAAGCATATACCACTCACCCTGAACCTTCTAGAGGGAATTAAAAGCATTTTAGCATATTTTTTTCTACATTGCCAGCACATTTAAAAGCATTTGGGCCTGTGTTTTAAACTTCTGTAGTCTAAGTTGCTGGGTGAACTGAATTACATTTGAATTGCATTTCTGAGAATTGTGTGCCTTCCTTCCATTTCCCTGCATTGCATAAAAGGGGGGGGTGAATTGTCCAAGAAAGTGATTACATTGTTTTGTTGAAATCATATTGAGTATTTTCTGTACTGCATTTCATTCCACATTGCATCCATTGGAAACCATAAAAGTATTGTTGCTATCTTATCCATTTCATGTCAACTCCTTACTGATTATAAAGAAGTGTGCTAGTGCCAGATTCTCCGTTGTTAATCTTTATCATATCAGATTAAGTGTGATATTCAATTATTAATTTATTATAAAGCGTGATATATATATATATATATATATTGTTTAAACTATCAATTAAACCTTTTAACTTGCAAAACAGAACTACTTCTTGGCTCAGTGGGGTCAGGGGGATTCTGAGAGAGGGGTGTTATATAGGGGTAGTCATCCAGAACGCATGAACTGGACATAAAGATATATCAATAAGGGTTTTCATTCAGTATTCTAGACTAGGCGTTGACTTGGCTGTAGTGCTGAATTGAATCCTCTTACAAGGCAGCTGCTGATTTAAATGTCCCGACATTCGTTGTAGGTAATGTTACCCAATGATGCCTTCTGGGGAAGTTAAAAGCTGTTGACCCCGCTACCCCACACCAGCACATTCCTGTAAATACACCCAGGCCAACCACCCCTACAAACAGATCCCGAGCACCGAGTTCTGAAATCAGATGGCATACCTTGGGCTTTAAAGACTCCTTACCTACCACCACACTATACTATGACAAACCTGCCATCTATACCTCTGAAGCACCTAGGCCGCGCAAAAGACATATACGTCGGAATTGGTGGTCTAATTAACGCGAACAAACTGTTGTTTAGCTGTATTAAATATAACTGTTTTAAGTATAACTGATGGCCTTTTCCCTTTTCTGTATTAAATATGATGCTTTTTATCCTTTCTGTATAAAATATGTCTTTTATAAATAAATATATATACAAGTAGTAAAATGGACTGGTTGTTTATTATGTTTCCACATCTATGTATAATAACACACAACACTTGTTGATTTAAAAATGATGATGTTGTTGAAGGCAGAGTATTTAGGACTCAATTTTTTAAGGGATTAGGTCGTGGCCAGGATAATAATCTCAGTCTTATCATCATTCAGGCATAGTCCATGTGTGGCCATCCATGCCTGGATGATGAGGTAAACCCTATTCACCAAGGTCAAATCCTTTTCATAATCCCCAGTAAGTGGTAGAAGGATCTGAGTATCATCTGCATAATTAGTGTAGGTGATACAAAGATGATCCAGATCATCGAAAAGGGGCTTCGTGAAGATATTGTATAGGGTGGGTGAGACGCAGGATCCTTGAGGTACTGCGCAAGAGATGGGGATGGGGTCTGCAGCTGCAGTGGGGGAAAAGACTCTAATCCTCTGATTACTTAGAAAAGATTTTATCCATGCTATGGCTTCTGTAGAGAAGTGAGCAGGAAAGTCCAGATGGCTACATAAGACCTCATGGTCCACAAGGCCGAATGCAGCCGATAGGTCCAGGAGGAGAAGAAGGTCTGATTTTCCTTTATCCCTAACTTCGTCAATCTGTCCCTTCAAATCTATTAGAGCTTTTTCAGTCCCATGCTGTGGTCGAAAACCAGACTAGCGTGAACCTAGTAAAAGGTTGGATTCTAAATGTTTTTGTATTTGTGAGTAGGCCATCTTGTCAAAATTTTTCAGAAGAAAAGGCACTGTAGTAATTGGTCAATAGTTGGTAGGTATGGATGGGTCTAGGGACTGTTTTTTAAGTAATGGAGCACCCAAGATTCTTTGAGGTTGGATGGGATGATGCCTGAGGAAAATGAGGCATTGATGAGTTTCGTGATGAAGGGGGCCAGGTCTCTGGCTGGATCCTTTATTAGTTGGGCAGGGCATTGATCACCTTGACAATTGGAAGGTTTGAGCGTTAAGATTATTTTTTCAGTTTCCAGTATAGTATCTTTAGAGAACTTAAAGCGAGGGGGATCAGCCGTGTTGTTAGGTAGTACAGGGGTGATTGTGGGGGGAGAGGTGCCCGTTAGTGAGGCTTTTTTCTTGGCAATATTTATTTGTAGGGTCATAACTTTATTGGCTAGAGCTTGCTGTATGTTGGAGCACCAAGGTTTATCTTTTATGCAGTTGTCTGACACTAGGATAGGGGCTTCTAGCTCTTTCCAAAAACCAAAAAGTTCCTTCATGCTTGATTTAGCTTGTGATATTCTGGAATTGTAGGTTTTGCGTTTAGCTAACAGAATTTCATTTTTATAGAGAGCAGTTATGGTGCTAAGGATAGTTATGTTTTCCTCAGATGCTTGTAGTCTCCAGGATGCCTCACATTGTCTTTTTTTTATTCGTAGTGTTTTCAGGTATGGTGTGTACCATGAGTTGAGGTGTGCTTTGGGTTTGCTGTGCCTCATTTTAAGTGGCGATATTTAAGTGGCACTTGGCAACACAATTGTCTTATTGCCTAATCGGTTTCCTCATCCTCCAAGACAATGTTCAAAATGTCCACACATTTCTGATTGATAAACTAAAAAGACTTCTTCTTATTTAACACAGTTTTGTCAGGATGATTTCCTAATAGTTCAACAAAGTACAAAAAGCACACTATCAGATGCACTGTATGTATTCTACTGCTTCTCTCTTGTCAAGGCAATGTCCAAAGCTTCCACAGACTGCTGTTTGATAAACCAAAAAGACTTTTTGATATGCAAACACTATTTGGTCAAGATGGTTTCACAAAAGTTAAACAAAGCACACCATCTGATATACTCTTCCCTTTCGACCACAACCTCTACCACACTGCGGTACTTCAACTTCTTCCTGGCCCACTCACCTGCCAGGACTAACCATTACGTTTCCCTTTTCTGGTCAACTCGTCTGCCAGGACAAAGCTCCTATAACTGCTATCAGTACCTTGTGGTGAGGCTTGCTTCAAAACTTCCCACACTTTAATTTTCAATGGGGAAGATGACATCAACAATTGTTTCATGCATAGACAATGTATTTCACACTGGATCACTTGCCCACTGCAATGCAGGTTATATTTCTCTCCCCTTGATAATTATCACAAGGAGGGATTCTGTTCTGCCAACTTTGTTTTCCTTTGCTATCCTCTTTTTGGCTTAGGCAATACCTGGTACAATCTCCTTCCAACACCAATCTTTCTTTCTGTACATTATATTCACCTCGCTTGAATATTGTTCGCTTTTGGCTTGGGTATTGGAGGTTACAATATTTTGGATCACCTTGTTTAAACCAATGTTTCTTTTCACACTTCTTCACAACAGTATTGCCCCCTCTTGGCTTGGACAACGATAATAATAATAATAATAATTTAGCATTTATATAGCGCTACAAACCCTCAGGCATCTGAGCGCTGCTTATTATTACCCACAGTGTGTGGTGCTCATTTATCGACCTCGGAAGGGTGGTTTGGCCTTGCCAGGATTCGAACCTGTGTCCGCATGCTCTGCACAGATGTCAAAGCGAGCGTTCCACACGCTGTGCTATCGGACCGGCAAAGATGTAACAATAGTTACAATATTTGTTAAAGATTGTCCCCTCTTGGCTTGGACAATGATGGTTACAAAATATTGCCTCTTCTTGGCTTGGACAATTGCGACTGCAATGGTTCTCTTCACTCTCGTCTTAAAACAAGACTCGTGCCCAAATTGCTTTAATTTCTTGGTATTCAAAAGCTTTCTCGTTATTAGTCGGCATTCAAAATCATTATGCAATGTGAGGGTTGGGAGAGTCCCGGGGTCACATAGGCAAGGCCAACTCACCGGTCTGCTTACGCGTCTCCTCTGGGACCGGTGCCTGAATTACTGCTTTCAGCTGGGAAAACCCTGCTCTTCGCAGCTCTGGTCAGGTTTCCTTCTCTCGTGCCTTCTGCAGGTACATTCCAGTGAACACCACACACTGGAATGACAGGCAGCATGGGGAGGCGTTTCTCTCCCACTGGGCAGTCAGTTTCTTTACCTCTTCCTGCTGCCCACGATCTGCAATTCAGAGGATTCTTGACTTCTGCCACAGTTTCACCACGACATCCTGCTCGCTCATCAGCTGCGGCCTCGTCTCCTGCACAGCATTTAAACTGCTACTTCTGCTGCCTCTCACGACTCCTGCTTCTCCTTCTCTTCCTTCAGATAGCTTTCACCTGAGGGGTCTTTAAACATTTGAAAGTCTCGCTCAAGTGTGGGTCTTCAGGAACACTAGACTACATGCTGCAGTTCTGCACCTCAGAGCCCCTCTTCCTTGGGAATTATGGGACTTGAGGCCCTAATGTTTTAAGTTTGTGTAAAGTCATTACTTTTACTCTGCTTTAATGTTTTGTCAGATGTTTACAGAGGAGAAGGTTATAAGGAGATCAAAAGTTGCTTTTTGACCTCACAATTTTAATACAATAAAGAACTCGGATAATTAGAAGTGGTATTGGTTCCTTGCCTTCTGCCTCCATGTTTATCACAACGATGTTCACACGCTATGTTCAAAGGAAGTTTGGGAGGGGATTCTGCACAATAACAACAAGTCATCAGATAGTAGGACACCAGGGAACCCTCGCTCTAGGAAATTATGAATATCGTGGTTTCCCTGATGGCCTTCTCCCATGTGCTCCTCCCAGCTAATACCACCTCCGGGGTCAGGATCAGGCAGCTACTACCTTACCTGTGGCCACACGAGAGGAGTCTTTAGGCTGTGATTCTCTGAGGGGTCCACAGGATTCAACACACTAACCATTATGTATCAAAGAGTATGTTTTGCTACGTATTGACCTCGAGAACACTATAAAAAATGCTCCACGCTAAAAGCATGTGTGTAGATGCTAGGTTTCCTTCAAACTTTATATCAGCTCGTAGGTTACCACTGCTCAATAGGTTGAAATGGCCAGATGATGAGTTTGCGAGTCTTAGGGCGAAGGCCAGTTACATGTACCAGTAGTATTAGACATTACGTGGGAATGCAACTGCCGCATCACGCATGTGCTTTCCTGTAATAGACACCAGACTCATGTACTACAGGATTGTGTTTGAAAGTCCAAAGTTAGGTGCGCATATTTTGGCTGGGATTAAGACACCATCCTTATGTAACACAGCATAGTTAATGTTACAGTGTCTGAAAGCAAAGGGGTTTCCAGAGTATGTGCCTGTGAGTGATGTTGTTTCAGCAATCCCCATGATGATTTGTGATAGTTGCCCCAGCAACAGATTGTCTTGACTGGTACTCCAGCTACTGATGGGAATGCTGAAGACTTTCAGGGATACCCTCTCAACCTGATAATTTTAAGTATTTGCAATGCCTCCGCATGTGCTAAACGAACAGTTGGGGAGATGCTCACACATTTAATGAACAAACTAGACGATATGACTAGCTTGTGTAGTTCGGCATCCGCGTTTAGGAGAGAGAATGCGTCCGGGTTTCAGGATAGTTTCACTCTAAGGTCAACACTGTTGATCAACAGTTTATCCTGAAGAAAATGTTGTAATGTAGATATCCTATTAAATCAAATGTTCTATTTAGTGTGGCGTAACAGGCTCTCTTCGCAAGCCCTGTGTTGTCACCATCCGGAGCACTGGTGTCAATGTCAAGCAGTGTATCGGTGAAAGAGACCGGTAGAGAGCTGGTTTTCCAAGGCGCGTGCCATAATTTAATATGCTCTCTATATTGGCCCTGTAGGCATACATATTATCATTTTGTTTTATCATTCAATCGCCCATTGTTACGTCCACCTGGTTGAACACAGGCTCCCATTAAAGTATGGCTGATCACTGTTGCCGGCCTGGGTCCCATAATATTCCATATAGGCCCTGGGGTCCGCATAGTTCTTCACCATGGCCATTGTAACATTGTTTTATTAGTCTTTGAGCCACAGCATTGGAAGTGCGACCACAGCCAGATTGTTCCATATTTAAATGATACAAACTGCCCTTGATCGTCGTTTATCTGGCTGTTGATGGTGTCAAAATGGCACAGGGGCATAATTGGATTTGCTGTATTGAATGTTCACAATATCATAGTTGTTCCCTCTGAGCTCCACATGGTAAGTAATGGTGTTAATGGTGCATGGTATCCCCTAGCTTTTGATGCTACACTATATTACCGTAAATTAATAAACTGTAAAACTATTTGTTAATATCAGCTTGGGTATTGTCCCACAGCTATCTATGCCCTATGTGTTGCACAGGTCCCATTATGTTACGCAGTCTCCCCATTGTTGAAAACCTGACAGATGCATCTGGCCCCTAGAGAAAAACATTCCTCTGGTGCTGGTCTAGATGTAACACTGTCATCATACTCTGGTACCGTTGATATCTCTGACACGATCCTGTATATTTGAGTCATATCTCTCAGTGAGCCATCCAGGTGAAAGCCTCAGAGGGTTTGTACATTTTATGATAAATGTGGTGTCCCCTATGCCTAAAGTATCCCAAAAACGGATATATTGAACTTCTGTGAGTGCCACAGTCCACTGTCCTTCCAAATGTATGGGTTTGGCCAGCTTCACAGTGAATTTGGATATTTTGTTCTCTGGGAATTTACTTGCAGAGGCATTGATGGGGAGCATAATGTAAAAAGGTGTAGGCTCCATGACTTTTCCGCTCTACACTCGTGGCCTCTAAAGAGCTGCTGTCCACCCAAATGTTGAATTTGAGGTCACACCAGCCATTTCACTAGATATTGTTTCCTAGTCTTGTCCTTTACTAGTTATGACTTTTTTAATTCTATAAACTCTGTCCTGGTCTTCACCGATTTTTTGGATCTCCTCCCTATAAAAAAAACACATTGAACAGCTTCCCCTAAGCAGTCGATTGGTCTGTATACATAACGGCATTCCATCTATGATAAAGATCTCATTTCTGAAGTCCTGCTCATACCCCTTTGTAAAGATGACCTTGAGTTTCGAGATCTGCACATGATCGCCCTCTCTAAGGGGAGTTCTTGCCTCCTTATGAAAAAGTATTTTGGCATACAGGTTTTCCAGACTGCCAAGGAATTCTGGGGTGTTACAGATACCAAGGTAGTTGTAATACATCTACGATATGTGTTGTTATACACATTAATAAATGCAGGTAACACGTCCACATAGCTACGGGTGTTTTGAGCTGTGAAGAAATGCCAGATCTGTGTATAAAACATTCTACAAGAGAGGCTTTAACTTTGGAGTGTGTATGAAATGGTGCACACTGTGTTGTTTTTAGAAGGATCTGTAGCAGTTTATTTCGAAACTCCTTACCAGCATCTGTCTGTAGTTTAGCAGGTACTCGCCTGCTGTTAAGTATGTGTTTAAATGCTGTTACTACACTGGGTTCCAGTGTTAGGGAGAATTTTCACAGAAGTGCTAAATTCCCTCTACTTTAGAGACCTCCAGCTCTTTTGCTATATTTTGGGACTTTGAACTTTTCATTTTCAGTGTGTTTTACTTTTGTGTTCTTTGGATATGGAGTTTTAAAACAACTTCATAGGCATCATCTTTTTCTGTGTGTCACACAGCACCTTCAGTGCAGTGGCACAGGGGATGTCTTTCACACTTCCCAAGGTTTCAATACCTTCTCTGGGACTGATTACTGTCTCCCAGAGCATGTAAAGTTAAATTGACTTTACTAGTCTCTTTAAATTTACAGACCAAGCACACACTGTCTTCCTATAGAGTGCTGGAGGGGTTGCCTAGTATCCCCTGAGTCAAAACACTCATGTAACAGTCAAATGTTAACCTTTCCTACTTGAAATGACGGGTGGCAGTGGTTTAGATCAAACTACTGTGATTTTTCCCGACCGCGAACAACGGTAGCTAAAAATCGGGTCAGCCATGTTTATCAATATGGCGCCCAAGACCTATGTGTAAAAACAAACTCTGGTCAACTTTTTTCGCTGTTTCTTTTTGGAAAGGTCCTTCTTGTGTTTAACTCTGCGTGCCAAACCAGGTTTGGTCCCTTTGTTAATTGGCCTTTGGCGGCTTCAGTGGTGAAGTCCTCCTCTGGCACCTGAGTCTCTGGGGTGGACAGGATGTGAGGGAGGTGCCTGAAACTCCCTGTGCTTAGTCTCCTAGGAGACCTGAATGCACTCTGGCTTGATTGGCTGGCTGGAAGTCCGGCAAGGGCAGCCACCCTGCTGTGTGAGTGACAGCTAGGCTGGAATGAATGGGGGGAAAACTGTTTAAAAGCAGGTCTCTGGGACTTGGGAAGCAGTGTCGACCACTGGAACGAAAGAACCGAAGACGAGCTGAAGGAAGATGACTGCTGCAATTCCTGGACGACCGGTGAAGCCTTGCTGCAGGTCTGAAATGCCTGTAACTCCATCGACAGAGAAGCCCTTCAAGGTTAACTACTTCCCTTGAGTTTGGTGGGAACAACCAACTCGCAAGCCGCCTGGACACTGTCCTCTCCTGGTCCAATTTTCTGCAGAGTGCTGTGGAAAACCAGATAGCCAGCGGGAAGTATACCAGTTTGTGGTCTTTAAGTCAATCACACCTTAAACCGACGTTTTGCCAAGTTTGTGGCCTCTTCCCTGGGCAGTGCAGGAACCTCCCGACGTCATCCTTCTTGTCCCCATGACTGAAGCTCTGTAAGCGAGATCTGCTCGAACTGCCAGGAACAACTGCCTCAGCTACAGCTCTTCTTCACTTTAAAGGTACTTTGCAAGCACGGTCCGGAAATCTTTTCGGCCACGATGAAAGTTTGTCAAACTTTCACGACTTCCGAGGCTTGTCCTTCCCTAAACCAACATCTAACTTTTCGTCTGACCAAATCCTTCTACGATCTGTGGCAAAGACTTAACCGTTTACTACCAGAACTGTGCTATCCTATACAAAGACTCTGAACCATTGACTTCGGCCCAGGCCTAGGAACTGAATTGCTGGTTATAGTTAACTGAAACCCTTTGCCCTGCCTATGAAAGTATGTGTGCTTCATTTCTTATACCCTTGTCTTTTTACCCCTTTTTAAAGTAACTGAAGTGCCATTTTGCTCCCACTTCAGGGGAGGTGAACTTATTGGTTGTGTATTTGTAGCGTATTCGTATATGATATTTAGATGCTCTTGCTAGTGTAATGTTTTCCAAATGAATGTGGAAATAAATGTATATTCTTTTGCCAAGAAACCTTGAATGAGTGTTTGTTTGAATCACTGTATTTGTTGTTCCTTTGTGTAACTTGTTCTACTGCTCACTTTACTCTTGAGATAAGCCCGGCTGCTCAGCCACTGCTACCACATTTCTGTGTAGTACAGGCTTGTAGTCAATTTGAAATTGTACTGACACTTGTAGTCTTAATTGTGTGTAGTGTTCCCAAAGGCTACTGCATCTGATTTTGCTTAACACCCGTCTTGTCTTTTAAAGCCTCAAAATAGGTATATTTTGATAGGACATCAAAGATGGCTAGAATATATCAGAAGTCATCATTGTCTCCCTGAACTGCCTCAAATCAATAAGATTATACTGCCATTGTTGATCGATATCAGATACCACAGTCATGTGTTGTTTACAATGTTTGCAGTCCGGCTTGTGTAGCGCATAGGACTCCGGTTCTGAAAGACAAGTCTTGACAGCGCTCCTTGGCACATTCTCACCATTAGTTCTCAGTTCATGATACAATCCCTCCACACCTCCATAACTACCAACACCCCCTTCATTGTAATATATTTTGGATAGCTTTATGCAGGACATGCTCACCCCATAACCATTGTACATAAAGTCACAACTACATTTTACAAACAGCACAATTGTATTGTCATTTACAACATCAGGTTTGTATTCAGATTGACAGCCATCAGATGTGTATTCACATTGAATATCTGGGGTTGTCTGCTGCTGTACAGTTATCAATCAGGCACCACATTCTGCATTATGCTCAATTACTTCATACACACTCTGCCATACGCTGCGTTGATAAGAAAATATACACAGTGGCTGATAGAAATTCAGAAAGCTCACTATCAAAAAGCCTGTAGGATAATTCCTAACACGTTCCTTTCTGTTACAATTTTACACTATTCCACGGGATCATAGCTAAACATCTACAGAGTTTATACTGTGCATTTAACTGGAGATGCAAACCAAAAAGTAGACACAATAACAACCACCACACAGTTTCACAATTATACTCTTTTATTTTCACTCATCAGAAAGAACAGATAGATTAACAAACCATTTGGTATAGTGGTGGGCATCGAAATATTGGTGGTAAGTGTTTGCATGGACATTTGAGGAAACAAAACAGGAAAACACATTCTCCATCAATATATGTTTTACAATGAATCAGCATAGCATTTCAAACGTAAGTGGCTTTTCTCTGGCCTGAAACATACTTCTGGTTATGAAAGCACTACACTTTAAAACAGTTTCAGCTCCCCTAACCTCACGCTAGGTTGGTGGCAAAATAATGATATTGTGACCCCATTCTGCATGAAAGAATCAACCCCCAGCTAATACTTTTTAGGTCTCGGCTACTTGTTAATCTTTTGGTATCAGAAAGATTTTAAAAGTTCTGCATTCGGAGACCATTTTGACACCAGAGGTGTTGATAGGGGGGAAGGGGAGCCTGAGGGGGCTATAGCCCGGGTCTTTTGGTTGTAGCCCCAGATAGAAGTTCAGCACTACAACCAAAAGGCTAGCTAGCCCCGAGTTTTGACAGTCTCTACATTAGCATAGCCCAGGCCCTTTTGCTACCAGTACGATCAGCCTGTCACTGCCAGAACACTGCCCCGGGTCGATACAGACTTCCAAGGACTCACTTCTGCAGCTACACAGTCTAAAGAGACAGCTATGCATTGTTGCCCCTCCGTCCGCCAGCCTAGTCAGCTCTTTCCTTTATCCCCATGATTCACCGGCAGAGGCCCAGCAAGAACCCAGGTAGTAACAACAAGCACCCAGCAGCTCTCTTTCACCGGAAGCTCCAAACAGCCAAAGACGCCACCTTCTGTCTTTCGTCCCCTTTAAACCTTTCAAAGAAAGCCACCTTTCAACCTATGTATTCCTATGTTTCATTTATCATTTTCCAGCCTCTTTTGTGTTAGCCTCTTTTGTGTTGTCATGACCACCTGCCAGAACATTCCTGAACTCATCCTGCCCCCTCTGACAGCGCACATGTAACTTTCCAGCACTCGCTAAATGACCTTCGGATAGTATTCGGCATGACACCACCGCATGACGTCGCATTATTCTTCCTTCCTCTCTTCAGCTCAGAACAATGAACATTTCTTCTGAAAACTTGGTTTCTAGCTATACTGCATGCTCTGCCTTGCAAAGCTCTCAATGTTGCATTATTTCTGAAACTGGCAGGATCAGTCTGCGTGTTGTTTGTGTGTCTGCTGCACACCACAGTACATGCTGACTCTGTGGCCTAACAAATCTAGCACACTCAACCCATACTAATTGTTAGTATCCAATGTCACCCACCCTTTGTTATCCCCAATGCCCAATTAGTACCCATGCACTATACAACACAGCATATGCTGTGCACATTCTTTATCTCAAAGCCCTTCCTGCAAGCCAATAACCTTTAATGTCTAGGAAATGATTTCTCATGTCATACACCCCCACCTTCAATGAAAGTTTCACAGGTAGCTTTAAATCATCAAAACCCCCATTTGTAGCGATTTCTACACTAGATGGCCATTGTAGGGTGACATATGTTGAAACCTATGTCTGTGATATATAGAACATTGTTACATTCACATCTGTATGCATGCGGTGGTGTGTGTAGATAACACAGCATCTTTGGGGATAGAAGGCAAGGGTGCTCTTCAAATAAAGCCAACATTAATTGATGTACACATCCACTGGCGGGGTTCACATTAAATTGGGAGCTTCCCTACAGGTGTTCATTTTTCATTTCCTGCAAATAAGTGTACATTCATGTAAATTATCTACATTCTCAATCTTCATAGGTCAGTTTACGCGCACATTTCTCTGTTGTAATGGCTTAAATATACTTTGTCCCCCCACTTGTGAACAGTTTTCACAAGTATACTTGTAACACACAGCGGACATCCCTGTCTAAACTGCAAGGGTCATATACACCACTTGTGTAGCCCACAACGTTTTAGACATGCATTGTTCCGCCCCTTTCCCAACCATTAGCTGGGTTGATGGCTGTAGCAGACACATCATTTTGCATGTTTTATGTAGTGATTTATCGATCCAGGGTATTTGCAAACATTCATGAGCCTCCTGCTGCGGATTTTTTGCCCGGCGCACCATTTGTGAAAGTGTTGTTTTAAAAATGTTTTCACCACTATGGCTGCGAAGCCCTGAATGGCTAGGATATGAACCCAAGTCACAACTTTTGTGACCACATCGTCAACATTATCGGTCTCCATTATTGAGAAACATTTTTACACAGTTTATTACTGAGATTATCAGGGTTTTCAATTTGATTTGAGCAGCAAACAGTAAATATTGACAGTGTCTGCTACAGCTTGACTCGCTGCATTGCCATTCACTTTGTCAGCTAGAGGCTGTAGACAAAAACAGAAAAGCATGGTTTTAACTCTGGGTTAGGTGTTACACCCCTAAAAAGGTACAAACGTTCACTTTAAAAATATACCCACCGCCTGGCACGACATCCAATATCGACAAACCATGTCCTTTTGTATTCCCCAAACGTTGACGGTGTCGTGGTCACTCTACCCCCCCTCAACTCTGTTATTCTGCATGATCATAGACTTGTATTTGTTGTCTTCAAACTCCATTTCAGCATGTTGCATATCTAGACATGATAATACAGGTGCTGCGCAAATGGGCCGCTCGAGAACCATGTTGTCAGCCATTTGCAAATCATCTCCAACAGACCGCCCCGTGACAGTGACATATTAATGAAAGAGTTCTGTTATGTGTTTCATGGAACCTTGAAGTGTGTGTGAGGATTGGGATGAGGGGAAAGATCATGGGGCAATTCATGTACTTATCTGTGTGTGCAGGCACAAGCTCTGGTGTGTGCTGTCTTTTGCAATGGCGGCTTGAAAACCAGGCCAAAAAAGTCAACTTTTCAGAGGTGACAGTGTGGCAGCAGTTTAGAATTCAGGCCTTTATTATGAGTTCTTGCCCTCTTTCAAAGCATTCAGAATGGTCAATTTTGGGCATGCATGTGCTAAGAATATGTGACTTTGCCAGAAAAGTTTGCTGATGGGCATCTTGCCTTGTTTTTGTTGCACTTGAAAATCTCCCATCAAAGAAAAGGGAATATACACTCTGAGGCTGAAATGTCTACCCCAGTTGACAGGACTTTAGTGGAACAGCAATCCTCTAAAGAGAGGGCGATAATTCGAACAGATCTGCAGCATAAACTGTCATCTTTAAAGCTTCCCATCTACAGCTTTGAAGGTGATGCGCTCTGCGGAACAGCGGGGTTTGGCTTGAACACTTGAATCAAAATATCACTTGCTTTATTGTGCACATAAATAGCTGGGGCCTGGGGCGGCCGTTATTTACAATCCAGAACGATGGAATTTCTCAGCTGAAACATTTAATACAGCCCAGTAGCTTTTTCTTCTGCAAACCAACGTAAAGTGTGTTTTAAGCTGGCACGACACCAGGAAGTGATGGATTCAATGCTTTGCCGTCTCTGCTACTCTTCAGCCCATTACTTCAGTGGAAGTGGGGAGAAGGGGGACTCACCCTGAAGCCATATTACCCTTTTCTATGACCCACTCATAGGCTGAAAAAGCAACATAATAAGCTGGAGGCAGCTAGGATTCAGAAGATAATTTTCGGCCTCAGACAGCTATCTGGTTTGCAACTGTCTTTGGGCCTCATCCAGCTGTTTACCTATACGCTGGAGGTAAATCCCACACTTAACGGGAAACTCGTGGTAAATCCATTACTGCCAATTTACCACCATCTATTCCCTCACTTCGTAAAGGAGGCCCGTTGTCCTGAAGTACATGAAATGTCAACAACAGAGTTTGTTTTGCTGCTTTGTAACTTTAAATCCAGAATTTCATTGCATACATAACAGTTGAATATGGATGCAATTGCAGCATGGGGGGAGGGCTTATAAAGTCGCAACTGCAGCATGGGTGGCCTTATGCAAATGAAGTCGTAATGACCTCTTTTCCTTATGTAGTGAACTATAGGTCAAAGTGCGACTGGTGACTAATGGGATATATGTGAACTAGTACATGTAGGCCTACAACGTAAGTGTGATGTATCATCTTTAAACATGTGTCTGTATACAAGTGTTTTTTTTAACACAGCATATTATCTATACGTGTAAACAATACAGAGCATACGGAACCAGAATGATGTATTACAGTCAGAATCATGTACTTTAGGGAACTCGTTACACCCGAAAACCATTTCGAGAATAACTTTCGGAGGAATGGATGCTATACATTACATTTTGTATTTTTAAAAAAAAAAAAGGGTTTCCCAATCTATGCAGGTGTCCGAGTCCTATGTTATTCCACTTTGCTCCTTTCTGAAGCACTATGCACCAAACCTTGCAAAGGATGTTCAGCATTTAGAATCTCAATCCAGCCCAGTGTATTCTGTCATCTGTACACGTTTACTTGTCCCTGTATGAACAGTTCAAGGCTTGCTCTGCTCTTTGAGCGAACATCCTGCCACAGGGAAACACAGGGCCATCCTTCTCTGAAACCCGTGCTACCGGAAGGAAGCAGGTGCTTGCAGCCACACATTCCCTTGCAGGTCCTGCCAGCTCCCACCATGCATCAGGTGAACACTGCATTTGACAACACCCGACGGGTGCCAAAGTCTTTGGGCATGGTTGATGCTTTTTACGGATCTGTCCCTCCTTGTTTTACTGCAAGTCTGGGAGACCTGGAGGTAGTTGGGAGTTGAGAGCAATGCAAAGAAGGCTTCTACTGGCTAGATGATGAGTGGCAAAACAGAGGGCATGTGTGATGTGGTGCTGGCTCTTTCAGGGCGCGCACGTGATGGAGTGACGTCCACTCCGTTGCGTGCTATAAATAAACGGGGCATTCCCGTCATGCCTCTGAGCCACCGGGGAGCCCACACGAACAGCACAGAGTCTCTGTTTCTTGTGTCTGAGAGCGGGTGGGGCTCACGGTACGTCAGTCAGTGCAGACTGCTAACAGTGGCGACGAGCACCGGAATACTTGCCCGGGATAGGCAGTGATCTTTGAAAGGTGCGCGATGATCAGCTGTGAAGCGCACCTTCCGAAATATGCCGCGGAGAGGGGAGTGACACACGCGGTCGGTGGCCATTTTGCACAATAGGCCCTGGGAGGCCACGGCTTCACAACAAAGCGACGGTGAGCCATCCAGGCCACATCTTTGGACTATTTAGTAGCGGATAGCTACTAGAGGCAGCACATGCCATTTTCAGTGTGATTCATTCGCTTTTTCACTGTTTTTCACAGAGTGATTGGGTGTGGAACCAAGGAAGGCCTACTGGGTTTATGCTTGGGGGCCCACCCTGCTCAATTTTGGATCCTTTACTTTGCCCGTCTACCTGATCTGCTACATTGTGGAACTGCCCCTGCCTTACTGCACCTGAGGAACATTTGGCATCTGTGGGTTGCCAGTGGCCACGTCCAGGAACATCCTTTACAGAGGGACACTGAGTGGTGTGGTGGTGAGTTGCGGCCCCATTTTCTTTATATCCCAGGGGTGCCTGTGCGCTTGCTACCATGAGCCAAGCTGCGGCCGCTGTCCAACAACCAGCCGCTCCTGCAGCAGCCCAGCAGCCGCCACCCATCCTGCCACCAAGACCGTTACCTAAGCCACCTGGCGCCCTACAGCCAATGCCTGAGTTTGATGTCTCGGGCACTCCATCGAGTCTGGGGCCCAGGTGGAAGATGTGGATGGACAGATTAGAGATGTACTTCTGGGCCACAATGGAGACTAGTGATGACAGTAGGTTGGTCACCCTCCTATATTGTGCAGGCCCTGCAGTCCACAACATTTTTCTGTCCCTTCAACCAGTGGATGGGTTATATACGGCGGCCAAAGATGCGCTCCACAATCATTTTCTGCCCATGGCAAAGGCAGATTATGAACGTTTTCTGAAGGGGGCTGCACGCCAGAAGGATGAGACTCTAGACGTGTTCTATGGGAGGTTGCACAGACTGGCGGTACCATGTGCATGGAATGAGCCTGACACCATAATTCAAAACCAACTCATCCAGAGATGTGTGTCAGGCAAACTGCGCCGTCAAATCCTGCATGAGCCAGGCATCACCTTTCCCCGCATTCTAGAACTGGGGAGGTGCCATGAGGTCTCTGAGCTGCGTGCAACCAGGATGGAGGCCGGCCAGGATGTTGAGTGTGCCCCAACAAAGCAGATGACATCTGCGCAGTCAGCAGAGGTCGTGGACTCAGATGCCCGGCGGGTGCCCAGGGACCGAGAGGACAAGCAGTGAAAAGTTCATGCTCGAAATGTGGATATTATCTCCCACACCCAGCAGAGTGCCCGGCCATTGGAAAAACTTGTGGCAGGTGTGGGGGTGCTGACCACTATGCCCGGATGTGCAGGGCCGTGACTCCCATGGTGGTCCCCAGAGGGCCTGTTCGGGCTAGCTCCTTCCACCCACAGAGGTCATCACATGTAGCACAAGTGGACCAAGTGGACGATGGCGCCCTTCCTGAGGGCGACGAAGATGAAGAAGACGAAGAACATATTCTTCGTATCCAGCGTGGGTGTCATCAGAGCCAATGCCAAACGACAGCCCAAGGCCAACGTGCTAGTGAATGGGGACTCAATACCGATGCTGGTGGACACTGGTGCATCAATTAACGTAATGGCCAGGGAACACTATGACACCATGCAATCCTAGCCGGTCCTGGCTGCGCCAAAGGCGCGCATCTTCACCAAGACATGCACCTATTCCCCTCGATGGTGCATTTGTGGCAAGTGTGAAGTATGGGCACACATCAGTCCGGGCCCGGTTCTACGTTACACCGGTAAGCAACAATACCCTCTGTGCTTTGCTGCGGTGGAGGCCCTTGGGATCGTGACATTTGCATACTCGGTATACCTGGACGACATACAGGTGTTACTGGACAAGCATGTGCCGTTGTTTGAAGGCATTGGACAGATGGCAGGCGAACCCGTACGGCTGCATATAGATGAGTCTATTCAACCCGTGGCGCTCAAACATCGGCGAGTGCCATTCCACCTCAGAGACCTTGTGGATCAGGAGTTGGACAACCTGGTGCGGTTAGACATCATCGAAAAGGTGGAGGGCCCGACCCTGTGGGTGTCTCCCATTGTAATCGCCCGCAAGCCCAAGCAGCCCGATGCAGTGAGAATCTGTGTGGATATGCACCTCCCTAACAAGCCAATAAAGCGGAAACGGCACCTGTCCCCCACCATTGACGATATCATAACGGAACTACAGGGGGCGAGGTTCTTCTCCAAGCTGGACCTTAGAGCTGGGTACCATCAGGGGGTCATGCACCCAGAATCACGATACATAACAACGTTCACCATGCACAGGGGACTGGACAGGTATAAAAGACTGAGTTTTGGGGTCTCCTCAGCGGCTGAGGTGTTCCAGAACATCATCAGAGGGGCACTGGCGGACCTGGAGGGAGTCCTCAACATCAGCAATGATATCCTGGTGTTTGCGAGGTCGGAGGCCGAACATCTGGTACGCCTGGCTAAAACATTCGAGCGCCTACGCTCGCTGGGACTCACTTTGCACAGGGACAAGTGTGAGTTTCTCAAGACAACAATTGAGTTCTTGGAGTTTGGCTTTAAGGCGGATGGAGTGTCACCTGATCCGTGCAAGGTGAGAGACATTAAGGAGGCAAGGCCACCAGAGAATATAGCCGAGGTGAGCAGCTTTCTGGGCATGGTCACTTATTGTGGCTGCTTCATCCGGAACCTGGCTTCCCACTCTGAGCCGTTGAGGACCCTGACAAAGAAGGACACTACATGGCAATGGGGGCCACTCGAGCAGGCGGCTTTCGACGACATCAAAGGCGCCTTAGCTGCTGATGACACCATGGCGTTTTTCGACCCAGGGCTACAGACTGAAATTGTTGTGGATGCCAGCCCGTACGGCCTAGGGGCAGTGCTCACGCAAGTCAGAAGGGACCAGGAGGTTTGCCCGATAGCCTATGCCAGCAAGGCACTCTCTGAGACTGAGCAACGATATTCGCAAATAGAGCGCGAGGCACTGGCCGTGCTGTGGGGCTGCAGACATTTCCGCCTGTACATCTTGGGAAGACCAGTCAATGTGATTACGGACCACAAGCCCCTGCCTCCCATAATGGCGGGGTCCTCATCCAAACCACTGGTGAGGATAGAGCGCTGGCTGCTGGCGCTCCTCGAATATGGAGTGTCGCTGGTCTAACGCCCAGGGAGCAATAATGCGGCCGACTACCTCTCCAGGCACCCGAGAGAGGGGCCCCAACCATCTACCAGCACGAGGAGGCGGAGGAGCATATCTGGCTGGTGATAGAAATGGCCACCCCAAACTCAATGCAGGTGGAAAAACTGGAACACGCGTCAAAGAGTGATGGGTGTTTTGGCATCCTGAGAACGGCTATGAACAAGGGGCCTGGAAGACCGTGTTGGAAGCCTTGGGCCGAAGGACAAATGAGGGAACAGCTGGCACTGGAGCTGCTCTGGAGGGTGTGGGATGAGCTGACTTTCTCTGACTCAGGCCTGCTGCTGAGGGGAGACAGGATCGTGATTGCCAATGCCAAGGTCCAGCAAGTTATCGCACTGGCACACCAAGGGCACCAAAGAGCTCCCAAAACAAAAGCTCGCCTCAGGCAAAAGGTGTGGTTTCCGGAACTGGAGAGAAAAGTGGAGGAGTTTGTGGCGTCTTGTGTGTGGTGCCAGGCAGTCTCACCAGCACAACGTGAGCCAACCATCGAGACCATGCCCCGCGGAACAAGGCCGTGGGAAGTAGTCCATGCCGACTTTGGATCAACAACGAGAGGCACCCACTTCCTAGTAGTAGTGGACAAGTGGTCCCGATATCCGAAGGTGGAGTTTGTGGAGTCGGTGGCTTTTGCCAAAGTTGTGGTGGCACTGGAGAAGATTTTTGCCACCCATGGACTGCCCACAGTTTTGTGCTCCGACAACAGTGTCCCATTCCAGGGTGACAGCTTCGCGGACCTTATGAAGGACTATGGCATCTATCATAGGAAGGTCACACCGCTATAGCCTCTGGCAAATGGGGTGGCAGAATGCATGATGCGCACTCTGAATAAGGTGTTCAGGATTGCGCAAGGAAAGGGAGAGTGCCTGCAAAGGGCACTGTATGTGTTCCTACGGGGTTATCGGACCACACCACACTCGTCCACGGGTGTGGCACAAGCAGAAGCACTGTTTCAGAGATGCCCGAGGGACATTATACCGGAGGTGGGCGAACGTGAGCAGGTTGTCATCGATAATGACCAGGTGGAGGAAGAACGCAGAGTGAGGACAGAAATGGAGAACAACAGGAGAGGCTTAAGACTGCCAAGGATTGCCCCGGGCGATGAAGTACTTGTGAGGAATCATCACCCGCAGGGCAAGCTGTCCCTCAGGATGAACCATCTCTGTTGGGCGTGGTGGCGGTCAAGGGATCGATGGTGAACCCGTCCGACGGAACTGCGTCCGTCATCAGAAACGCCATTTTCTTTAAGAGGCTGGGAGAGCCAAGAGTGGACACTCCCGAGGACTTGGCCCCGGAGGAAGCACCGGATGAAGGGGGGGTCGTCCCTCCCCAGCGGAGTCTCCGGCCCGTGGTGGTCCATGCAAAAGAGGGACACCGGCCAGAGAGACAGGCAGGAGATACCCCCTGAGAACAGGGCATGGGAAACCTGACCGTTTTACAGACTATGTGATGGACTAAGAAGGAGGTGTGGCGTGTTACAGACTGTGCCACTGTTTATGTGGGGTGCCCACTGGGGATCCAGAGCGGGTACCAACAAACGGGGGTCAGTTGGGTTTTGTTAATGTGTGCTGTTAATGTGTGTTAGTTTGTCCTCGCTTTTCAGTTTGTTTGTTACGGAAAAGGAGGCGTGTGGTGCTGACCCTTTAAGGGTGCGCACGCAATGGAGTGACGTCTCAGAGGGCCTCAGAGCCACCGGGGAGCCCACCCGAACAGCAGAGAGTCTCTGTGTCTTGTGTCTAGGAGCTGGTGGGGCTCACGGTACGGCAGTCAGTGCAGACTGCTAACAGGTGAGGGAGATTCGGCTAAAATGACAGATCACAGGCTGGAGAGCCTGCGGAAATCACCCTTTTACTCTTCTGTGCCTACAACACATACCTGTGATGGTACCCAGCCCCACTGGTCTCCCCAGTTTCATCTACTCACCCCCTCATCGCAGGCTCTGAGAACCCTGGGATTCAGATGTAGCCATCTGCGCTGTAATGCAACCCCTGAGCGTTGTGGTGTGTGACCCTCCCAAGTGCATTGCCCTTTTAAGATGGGCAGTGTTATGTGTGGCCCTCCCAAGTGTATTGCCCTTTTAAGATGGGCCATGACTGTGCCATGGCCCGAGCTAATAAAAGGAGTAACTGCAGGCACGTGAGGCAGTATGGCTGCATACACCAAGAATGGAATGGCTGAGTCCGTGTCTCATTTCATCCTGCAGGCCCACACTATGTGAGCACGGGCCTGCAGGGCATTGTGCTGTGGGGCCCTCCACCAGTACAGTGGCCAGGGTCTGCACCAGTTGGTTATGGTCTGCCCTGCCCCTACATAACACTGGGTGTTCCCCTGGCAAAACCCCCAAGGCACTAGGCCTCCAATAAGGTGCCAATGTCATTATCACCAGTGGGTTTGGCTCTATGCCAATAGCTGGCCCCCACAAAAAAGGCGACGAGGATGGGATAAGAACCCTGCGATGCGCACCCCCCCCCCCCCCCATGCTGTCTGTTTCGCTTTTCAAAACAAAAAGAAAGAAAAGGAAAGTCAGGGCTCGATGCCGCTGTGGTGTTCCCTGGAAGAAGAGGATGCACACCCTGCCATCTACTTTGGCCCGGCCGCGGCCATCAGTCAAGAGGCTGGTGCTCATTCGGCCAGGTGGAGGCGAGATTGCAGCCCCTGCGACATCTGCAATCAGTGCGACTGCAAGCACACCTCCAACAGCGTTCCTAGGCCAGGCGGTGAGGAAATGGAAATACTCCATGTCGGAGCTGCACAAAATAAATGGGAAGGCTGCCGTGCTCCCTTTGTGAAGGCTGGCCACCTGGTGGTGAAAAAAAGAATGAATTGCTGTGCGGTGTTGAGAATAAAACAGGTGTATGGCCCCCTGCAGATCCTCAGCCAGCTGGGCGATGAAGTGGCTGTTCGTGCCAACCCCAAACTATGATCCCGGGGCACTGGCGGTAACCGAAATGAAGCGCTCCATGTTGGAGAAAGTGAGCTGTCCCCCGCTGGGGAACGAAGCGCGGCCTCTGTCGCAAACGCAATGGTATCATGCAAGAGTGGAGTAGTGAAGAGGCGTCCTCCTCCAAGAGAGAAGCGGATGCAGCATGGTCTCCTGCACTTTAATCAGCAGCGCCCTGTCGTGTGGGAGACCCGCTGCTGCCAGAAGTGGGGGATGTCCAGCCTGACATCAGAGGTGGTGAGTGCCGGACTCCCAGCACAACCACAGGGTTGGCATGTGCTGGCATGCGTTTGCCATGTTGGCATGTGTTTCGTTGCGCTGACGAAGGCCCCATTGAAATCCCCGGCTGCCAGGCGGTGATTATGTATGCTCCAGTTCGGAGTAAAGGAAAGAGGCTGCCTGCACCCACCGGCACTACGGGGCAGTGCCTGTCAGCACTGTGCTGTGCCGACAGCCTCCTGCGTGATCCCAGGGCCATGGTGGTGAACTTCATGAAGCGCTCCGTGAAGGCACTGGGACTGGGAATGGGAAAGGGCCCTCTGAAGACTCAGGGCATATCAGCAGTGAAAACCAAGGCCTCAGCAATATACAGTGACAGGAGGCGGTGACAAATGAAGTTCTCCACCCCAGAGCAGGTATTATAATTAGGGTTTCCTACTTTAGGGGTTTATTATTTTTTACTTCTGGGGTGTTTTTTCGGTGTTCTCAAAAAGAATCTGTGTTTATCAGTGTTATCCCATTTTTTCCAGCGTAAACACACCCATATTCTTTTATTGTTTCATTGCGGGCATAAGTAGGGTAATGTCTCTTAGAGCACGATGTTATGAACACTTTCCGGACAATAAATATGAATGTGTTAATCCAGTAATATCTAACATTTCTACAAGTCAAAAGAATTGTAGTAAATTATGCAATACTTTTTCAGGGACTCTTTGCCCATCCCTGCCCTTTCTTTTCTTCCCATGAAGACTTTGATTTGTGAAAATGACCTTTCCACATTGTACAGACTTCTAATTTGAGCAGATAAGGCATAGCATGATAAAAGGTTTTGCCGGGGAGCACTCACTTTGGTGGAGATAAGGATTATTTTGACTGTCAAAATAAATTAACTCCAAGCAGATAATAACTGTTCATCAAGTGCTGCTCAATACAAAATGAGAAGGGAGTCTCATTAATGTACCCCCTGAGAGTTGATTGAAGGGGGTGAGCAGGCCAAAACTGTTGGCCTGGTGTGAGAATATCAGGGGATCCTATAGCAAAATTATTCAAAGGCAACTCAGCAGGTTAGGTGATTGTTGCTGAGATGTTATATGTTTATACCTTCCTGTAAATAATATGGCTTTTTTCCTATTCCTGCTGCAACATGTTCTGTAAAAAGTGTTGTTTTGACTGGGGATGAGCACGGCTCTCTCGCTTCACTCTGTGTGGGAACTTTCGTCCCCATAGCGAAAATCAAAAGCTGGCATCCATGAATATACGCACAGTAAGTGAACATATCTTAAAGTAAAATATACAAATATACAAATGTAGTTCAATTGACCTTCCCCTTAGAAGGAAGTGTGCAAAACAAAAGAACATTGGACTGAAATAGTAATGAAGACCAGAAAAATAACCTGAGAGAGGAAATGTTCCAATTAAAATTCTCGAAAAGTATAAAAGGTGCTCACCTTTTAAACCGAGCAATCTGAAGTGAAATATTACCTGGAAAAGAAAAATCCCAATACAAGACACATGCTTGTTTTCTTGGGGGTAAGCGTCTGCACTGGAAATATGACAACCTGGGTAAAATCCTGGTAGCCAAATACTTGAGCAAGCTTGCCAACTTCAAAAAAACCCAAGGGGTTATGTCCGCCCTCAAGTTACGCTGTCCAACCACATGTATCCCTTAAATGAGCCATCATTTTATAAACTGTTCCTAATTTAAAAACTCTCTTGAAGAAAGAAAGTGCTAAGCAGCAATTAAGGGGCTTGCAGCTTCTGATGGGGTGCTGGGTGTGGGTGCTCCAGGGAGCCACATGAGGTTGGAAGTGACCGTAACACCGTGGCCTCACGCAAGTCTCATACATGGAAGCCTCACACAGCTTTCCTTTTTTTTAAAAAAAAATGTGCTTTTATTGGTTTTATCATATACAGCAAAGAAAAGAAACAAGAAGGAACAATGAAGAAACATCAAGATACATACGAAATAATGCACCGGTTGACACAATTAGGTACGGAAAAGAAAGAAAAAAATAATAATAAATAAATAAATAAAAAAAAGGCTTAATGTCAGCTCACAGTGTCATACAGTTATCTCAGTTCTCAATGAAAGTGCATTTCCTAATACTCAAAAAGAAAAAAGAAAAAACAACTCCCCTTTCCCCCTTCCCCCCTCCCCCCTCGCTTAACTTGGCACCAGTTTGTTTTTTGCAATTAGAGCGTCGAGACGTTGATAGGGCAATATTTGCGACTCCAGTGTCTGACCACACAGTGGTCGCTTGTATCAAGTGTATCAAGAGATTTTCCCTTTTTTTTCTTCTTTTTTTCCAGTCACTGCTACCTGGGCATTGGATTTCCATTAGGTCTCCTCAGGTTCATCTGATAGGGACTCATTATCTGGCGTTAGGTGTCGACAAGTCCATCCATAGGGTTTCACATTGGGCTGCCCTTCCATGCAGAGCGGCCGTTATGGTTTCCATCAGGTAGATGTTGGTGGCTGGGCCAATCCATTCACTCTTCCTAGGGACTGTACCGGATTTACATTTGATCGCCAGGAGGGCCCTGGCGGCCAGGAGTAGGTAGGGGGACAGGCCTGTCACTCTGTTCCACTCGTCTGCATCTCGTTCCAAGGCAAAGAGCACCAGGTAGGGGTCAGCATCTCTCTGAATACCATCAATTTCCTTGATCCACCCCAGTACTTCGTTCCAGAAAACATTGATGCGCGGGCAACCCCACCACATATGCCAATAATTAGCCGTTTGCCCACATTTCCTCCAGCATGTCGGACTCATTGACTGAGACATTTTGGATAGTCTGAGGGGGTCGTAATTGCCACATATGCAGAAGTTTGATGGCATGCGATTTGTACTGACACAATAGCGATGTTCTAGAGGCAGCCCTGCACATTAGTTTCCATTGCTCGAGGTCTATTTCTTCCCCAAAGTCCTTTTCCCACCTGGCCTTCAGAGGATCCGTGGAGTCGTCTCCCGCTGCTATTAGTTCCTGGTGCATTATTGATATGAGACTTTTCCTCTCCACTCTAGAGTCCAATATTTTCTCGAATGGGGTCAATTCTCTGTTCAGTTTGTCCTTCCATTCAGCCTTCGTCAGGACCCCTTACAGTTGGATGTATTGGAATGTGGATAGTGTACCTATGCCCAATGCTTCCGTCAGTTCCGGGAGGGAGATATAGGAGCCCTTCCTCTGGAGCTGGCCCACTCTCTCTAAGCCAGCCTCGTACCAGGATTGGTATCTGCCAACCTCTGGTATGCGATCGTTCATGCCAGGAGACCATAGATGGCTGAGAGGGGATGGCCAGGTGGTGATCCCGCGCATCTCCCGATTCGCACGCCATACACTCCAGATCGTGCTCATTATAGGATGGCCCTTGATTTTCCGTAGTATCCTTTTGTGCGGGGTCCATAGCCATTCTGATACTGTGGCCGGTGCAAAGTAATGATTGTCCATTTGGACCCATTGGAGGTCATTGTGTTCTCTGAGGTGGGGAATCATGACTCGTAATTGGGAGGTGATGTAATATGATCTCAAGTCCGGGAGCCCAACCCCTCCTCTGTCCTTGGGGAGTATCAATGTGGTGTATGCAATTCTAGGTTTTTTCCCCTGCCTTATAAATCTCATCAAGATCTTCTTAGCTTCCCTGAAGAACGATTTGGGTATTTCGATTGGTAGCATTTGGAATGAGTACAGGAAGCGTGGGAGGCATGTCATCTTAATCGCGTTGATGCGGCCAAGCCAAGAGATCGTAAGTTTTCCCCATTTCGTAAGGTCCGCAGTGAACCACTGGAGGAGTGGAGGGAAGTTAGCTTCAAATAAGTCATTCAGGTTCCTAGTGATCTGCATACCCAAGTATTGTAGAGTGAGGTGTTCTAGCTTAAGACCTAGCGGGCGAAACTTAGGATCATTTTCTGTCCTACTTCCCTGAAGGGGGAATAGAATGGATTTTGCCTTGTTCACTCTAAAGCCGGAGAATTGACCATACTCGTCCATTAGTCTAAGGACTTGGGGAATTGACTCTGTGGGATTGGTCATGTGTAAGAGAATGTTGTCCGCATATAGAGCTATTTTATATTCCACCGGGCCTAGTCAGATCCCTTCTATCGCAGGGTCAGATCTTATCCTTTGTGCTAGGGGTTCTAATGAAAGGGCGAAGAGGATCGCGGAGAGGGGACATCCCTGTCTAGTCCCTCGTTGTAATTCAAACCAACGGGAGAATTCCCCATTTATGGCTATCGATGCTGTAGGAGATGTATATATCGCCCGTATGCTCCTCCTAGTTTTGGGGCCTATTCCAACCTTCTGCAGAATGGTTCCCAGAAAATCCCACTCGACTCTGTCAAAGGCCTTTTCGGCATCAATTGATAGCAGGACAGGGTCCCCAGGGAGGTCGCGGGCCACATGAATGAGGTGCAATGTTTTGGGCATGGAGTCAGCTCCCTGTCGCCCCAGTATGAACCCACCTTGATCTGAATGGACCAGGCGGGGCACTAGCGTTTCTAATCTAGCCGCCAATACCCTGGAGTAAATTTTGGCATCAAGGTTGAGAAGGGAAACAGGGCGATAAGATCCGCAGCTTTTGGGGTCCCTACCCTCTTTGGGAATCACCGTTATCAAGGTTTTTTTAAAGGAGTCCGGGGCCTGCCCTGTCTCTAATATTACATTGAATAGAACTGAGAGGAAGAGGGCTAGTTGTTTGGCAAAGGTTTTATAGAAACCGGCGGTCTAGCCATCTTCACCCGGGGATTTACCTAGTGTTAGCCTTTTGATCGCTTTGTGCACTTCCTGTTCATTAATCGGGGAATCCAGAAACTCAGTTTCTGCGTTCGTTATTGTGGGCATAGGGATTGAAGATAGGTAGGCTGATGGGTCAGGTTGGCCGGGAATTATCTCAGAGGTGTAGAGTTTCTCATAAAATTTGGCAAAGGATTCTGGGATATTAGGTGGGGTATGGGGAGGGGGGACAGGGTCCTTGATTTCGTTCACTCTACGATCAGCTCTCTGTTCCCTAAGTCTGGCGGCCAATAAGGCGTCGGCCTTATCGTCTTTCTCATAAAATTTCTGTTTTAAAAATTGCAATTTATGCACCACTTGATTGTGCTCCAAGAGCCTCAATTCTTCCCTTTTCAACTGCGCAGTTTTCAATTTGTCAGGGTCAACTCTATGTTCTTTTTTCATCTCCGCTTCTAATAGACCTATATCGGCCCTCAACTTTAGCTCTATAATTTTCCGTTCCCTTTTCTTTGCGGCCCCCTCCCGTATTAGAGTCCCTCGCCATGTGGCTTTCCCTGCCTCCCAGATCACTTGTTTGGAAACCTCCCCATCGTCATTAATTTTAAAGTACTCTTCGATTTCGGTCTCCATCGACGCTTTGAAAACCGGTTCCTTCCAGAGGGTTTCATTGCACCGCCATTTCCCTCCCATGGTGGGTAGGTCCGCCCAAGAAATGTCAGCCTGCACCATGTCGTGGTCCGACCAGGTTATTGGAATAATATCTGAGTGCTGTTTGGTTGCTATGAGGTCGTTCAACATGTATATATATTCAATGCGCGTAAAAGTGTGGTGGGGATTTGAATAGAAGGTGTATCCAGCTACACCGGGATGGATTATTCTCCATATGTCCCCCATGTTGTACAGGTCCATTATCTCGAAAAGGTCGGTGCGTCCCTCTTTAATCTGACTCCTTGTGTCTGGATTCCCCGGTTTCCAATCAATACCTGGGTCTGCCCATTGGTTGAAGTCACCCCCCAAAATTACGTGCCCCGTTGCCTCCATCATTATTTTTGGGATTACTCTCTGTAGGAATGCAGTCTGACCAATGTTTGGGGCGTATACAGTAGTAATAGTCACTTTTACTCTGGCTATTTTCCCCGAGATCAGGAGGGCCCGACCTGCCACATCAGACTATGTCTTTTCTACCTCAAATTGGATGCCCCTCTTGAGCAGGATGCCAACCCCAGCTTTTCTCAGCGGGCCTGAGCCCCAGAATTCCAGACCCCCCCGCTTCCCGATGATGCTTCTCTCCTCCACCTTGGCAAACTTGGTCTCTTGCACTAGCATTATGTCAATGTTGGATCTGCGGAATTCCCTTGCTACTAATGACCTCTTAGTTGGAGAGTTCAGCCCTTTTACATTAATGGACGCCACTCTGAGTGAGTCTTTCTTTTTTGGGTTATCAAAAGACGCCATCTTTGTTAAGTCAGGAGATATTCCTTGACAAGTAACCAGAATCCTGACTTCAAGTCGTTGAACTCGTCGTGTAGAGGACGAGTTCTTTTTGTCAATGTACCCAACAGAGATGTAGAAAAAACTCTCTGACCAGTCAATTGACCAAAAGATGAGTGTCAATGAACCCAAGAGAGATGTAGCATAAACTCTCTGACCAGTCAATTGACCAAGTGATGAGAGGACGTCACGGGAACCAGTCAACCTGTAAAGGAACCGTATATTAGTGGCAGAAGACAACTTGAATAGCAATGCTCAAACAAGCCCACCTCAAGTACCTGAAAATAGACTATAGTGGACTGACTGGCAATTCAGAAAGGAAGGTGGCGTCAGATTTCTAAGGGGACAAGAATAACCAGTAAGTAACTGGAACCATACAATGACCAAAAAGGGAATCAGAAAGAAAGGAACAGTCTTACCGGATGAGAGTTTCCCAGGGAGTTCCAAATAAACTGAAGAAACCAATGAAGCGCCGGAGTGATCCAGAAGTAATGCGATCCACCTACCCACCGCCGGCACGAGGACGCCTAAACAAGAATCCAGCAAACAGCAATGTCCACTGAAACCGACGGCATGCGGACGCCTAGTATAAAGTCTTCAGTTCCAAGGGGAAACGAGGAAGTCCGTAGAAATGTTCCAGTAGCAGCAGAATGAAGGACGTAGATGGTAGCACCAGCCAAAAACTTGACAAGGAGAAATCCGTGAAATGTTCCAAGTGTCAAAAACCATGAGGGCAAAAATCGAACAGACGTCCGTGATCCGTAACAAATCCAAAAAGCAGTTCCTAGGGTCGAGACAACAACAAGAGGGTACAGAAACAGGAATCCAGTAGGCGGTCCGGGTCAAAACACAGAATACAACAGGAGAAAGGTCGGACACGTAGCGGCAAGAGAAATAACAATTTCAGAAGCAGCGAGTAGCGGGGAGGCGGGGTATAAGAAGGCAAAACAAAAAGTCACGTGAGGTTCTAAGGATGTGTAAAGACACGTGACCTCAGGTACGCAGAGCGACTGCGTTTCCATGGCAAAGACCAGCGCTGCTTCAGATACACCGAACGAACTGGCTGAGCAAACTTCCGTGTTCTGCAGCAGCGTCTTCGTGACAAAAGCGAAGGAACCCCAGGTGTGGAAAGCAAACGAGTATGAGAGGAAAGATTGCCAGTACGCCTCCCTGATTTACGAATCCTGACAATCTTCGAGTGTCTCTGAGGTGTCTCTCAAGACTGTTGGCCAGACAATTGCTTGCTTCTCAAGGCCCATATCAACGTTGGTGTTGCAAACAAATTCAAATGGTGCTTTCATTATTCCCACATCCCTTTCCCTCATAAGTTGTTGAGGCTCAAGGAAGCCCAAGAACTGAGGGTGCTGCATCAGCAGCTTTTGGCGGCGTCCGAAACAGACTTGGTGGCAGTGTTCCGTCCATTGTCGGACCATCAATGGGGACCGTTACCTCACGGTCCCATTCCAATTTTCCATCGCAACATAAGGGTGAGCCCCCTTCCCACTCCCCCCCCCCTCGCTTCATGTAATACAACAGTGGTAACAACAATAATCATACAAAGATATAACAATATAACGTTACGTGCATTCCCGGGGTCGCCTCACTCGGGTTCCTACCCCCTCTTACTTCAGAGGGGTGTTCTACTTCCATCGTCCCCCGAGCACTTGACGTCCCAGCTCTCGGTCTCCATACGACAGCGTCCCGTGCTTCAACCATGGGTACTAGTGCTTCTGGTCATGGCATTCAGGAGGAACATCCTCACTTTTCGTTATCGGGTGTGTTATTGGGGTGTCGGTATTTTCTGGATCCTTTTACTCTTTTGCGCCTACGCCCCTGTTGTTCCCATTGCATTCCGTCTCGTCCGTAATCCCCATTTTCGTTGTCTTTCGGGCCTGTATTCAGAAGGTCGGCGATGCATTCTTTTATGTCATCCTCTGATCTAAGGATGATTTTCCTACTTCTGAGTTCAAAAGTTAGCGAGAACGGGTAGCCCCATCTGTATCATATGCTCTGTTCTTTGAGCCATTTTGTCAGGGGGCTGTGAAGGCGTCTAAGTGCTAACGTAAGCGCAGATAGGTCCTGAAAGATCGTAATTTGAGCCCCTCCAATCGTGAGTGGGCCTCCGGATCTGGCCTTCTCAAGAATCCTAGTCCTGTCCTGGTATCTATGAAATTTGGCCAGGACCGAGAGGGGGCCACCGGGGGTCCACCAGCTCGGTGTATTCTTTCAGTTTTGGGCTCATCGATTTCTTCATCGGCCGTTAGAATTTTTATGATATCGTGGATCGTGTCCTTGAGATCCTTTTCGGTTTCCCCTTCACGTTCCGGGATTCCAAAGAAGCGCAGGTTATTCCTTCTTTCCCTATTTTCTAAATCATCCATTTTAAGGCGCATCTCCTCTTCCTTTTTCTCAATATTCCGTATCCTCATGTCCATTTGTATCTCGAGTGTATCGATCGACGTCTGATTGTTTTCGACACCTTCCAATCTTTCTTCGAAGCTGTCCATTCTCTGGGTGATCTTATCGATTTTGCCACCAAGGTTGGAGCCCATGCTTTTGATCTCACTTAGTAGTGCCGCAATGTCCCCCCTAGTGGCCGCGGCTCCCGCCTCCGAGGCCTCCAGCGACATGGTGGAGATGTGTCAAACAGTCGGAGAGGATGGGGTGTATGCGAATCTGGAAAGTCCAGGTCGCACGTTCATAAGATGAACCCACCGTCAGAGGAGGCACACGCCCCTGGATCGGGGGCCTTGCCCTCTGCGGGTGCGGGGTCGCGTGGGGTCCTAAGCACAGGACAAATTCGGATGCTTCGCTTGTGATGTCGGGATGGTCTTCAGTACGGCTTGGGTTCTGCATATCACCAGTCATGTGGGGCCTAATAGTGTCTGGGTTCGGGGGTCTAAGGCACGATGGTAGCATGGTGCCGTAGATCTTCGTGCTCCTCGATCGGGGCTTGGGTCCGGGGTGAGAGGAGGCACACGCCCCTGAGTCGGGGGCCTTACCCTCTCCAGTGTGTCACCGGCGATTAAGTTCCGGGGGCGTTCATACACTGATACAAGGCTGTCATTCTAGGCGGCAAGGCAGGGTGCCAACTACTAACTTGGATACTCACCCTGTAGCCTGATGTTAGGGTTGGGCCACAGTCTATGACCCTCCTTAATTACTACGTTCCGTATGCGAGGGGCACATCCATCCACATTCAGCGGGGGCTGGGAGATTCGCCTT
Source organism: Ambystoma mexicanum (assembly GCF_040938575.1). Taxonomy (NCBI): domain Eukaryota; kingdom Metazoa; phylum Chordata; class Amphibia; order Caudata; family Ambystomatidae; genus Ambystoma; species Ambystoma mexicanum. The sequence goes on along the minus strand of NC_090940.1, from coordinate 254,528,175 downwards.
CCAAGCACCGCCCACACGATTAGTGGGCGCAGGAAGTCTTCTGCCGGATTTCCGTGACGCGAGAACGCAGTCTCACTGTTGCTGCTGGGCCACCTTCGGGCCTAGATGTTCACACGGTGGTATCTCCGCTTCTACCGGTCTGATTTTGATCGCGTTTGCTCCCAGGTGAAGGGGAGGGGCCCTCGTACAGCTCATCAGCACTTCTCAACTGGTGGGGGGGTCGTGAGACGGGGGCTCAGGTTGCCTCAGGGTCCATGGGTGCTGGAGCTCACGCGGAGGTGGTGTTCATCTGCGCTGCCCCTGGTGGCCAGTCCACAGCTTTCCTTTTAAAGCAGACAGGCAGCTCACACTTTTCAGCTCTCCTCCAGACAAATACACATACACAGTGGGTCTCTGACCACAAACCGAGACACTGAATAATCCATGGTAAACCATATTTTGTAAATACAAATATTTGTCAGTGGTCAAGGGCTATTTTTTTCTTTTAAATTAAAATTTTATTAGTTTTCAAGGTAAAAGTTTGACAATCATTTAGAGGCTTTTTACATCAACCGGTCATGTATGAAAAATTACACATAAAGAGAAACAGTATATAAAACCTTTAACGTCTATTGTAAATTGCATAGATTTTCAATAATGTCATCAAACCTAAGTACCCTTTCCCCTCCCCCTAGCCCTATTTCACACAGTAGCATCTGAAGGGCAGGAAGATATCACTATACACATCCGGGCCAATTTTAAATCTGTGACGTAGGGCACATGAACGCATTAGACCTTGTGGGTTTGATATAGCAGACACTGTCAATACACTAATTAGATTGTCTCTGAAATGTAAAAACGCATTAGCACACATTCCTTTTATGTCACATATTTAGCATGAAATTCCACCATGCATTCTCAACTGAGGTGCGATCCCCATGCAGAGCTGCAGTCAGGTTGTCCATTCTATATATATTCAGGGCAACACCCAGCCATTCAGTTTTGTTGGGAGGCTTGGCTCTCTTCCATACCATGGTTAGACATGCTCTTGCGGCCATGAGTAGGCCTTGTATCATTTTGGGTGCTTTTATAGTCGTGTCTTCAGTTTCAACCAGGCCAAACAGGATCAAGAGTGGTTGTTTCTCTCTCTCATCGTCATCCAACTCCTTGATCCGGCTGAGAACTTCCGTCCAGTAAGCTTGGACCACCTCACATCCCCACCACATGTGCCAGTAATTGGCCTTCTTCCCACAGACCCTCCAGCAGTGTGAGCTTACCCCTTGGTACATTTTAGCAAGCCGGATCGGGTCATATTGCCACCTGTACAATAGCTTGAGGGCATGTAATTTATATTGGCAAGATATGGAAGATTTTGCCGTTCACCTACATATTTGAAGCCATAATTCTTGTGAAATCTCTCTGCCCATGTCTGATTCCCACCTGTTCTTCAGTATGTGGGATGGTGTAGAGTCGACCTCAATCAGTGCCGAGTACATCGCATTTATTACGCCCCTAGAGCTCGTACATGTGTTAAGAGTTCTTTCAAACAGAGTGAGGTCCCTTTGTAACTTGTCCTTCCATATTGCCCTTGTCATCACCCCCTTGAGTCTCAAATATAGGAAGACCGAGAGTGGGCCTATGCCAAGCGCCTCCTGTAGGTCTTGAATAGTGATGAAGGTGCCGTCTCTCCAGAGTTGACCAGCCCTTTCTAATCCTGCATCGTACCATGTCTCGAAGTTCCCTGGGACTGGAATTGCGTCTCGGATCCCTGGTGACCATAAGTGTCCGAGGGGAGAGGGCCAGGCCGTGACTCCCATCATCGTCTTGCCTGGTGTCCATATTGCCCATATCATCCCAATAATGGGGTGATTTCAGATGCTGTTTCGCAATTGGGGACCCGGGACCCACAGCCATTTGCCTAAGATGAATGGTTGAAGATGATAGTTGTCCAAGGCTATCCACTGTGTTTCTGACTGTTGCCTGACGTGCGGGACGAGGACACGTAATTGGGCTGCTCTGTAAAATGTTTCTATGTCCGGGAGGCCTACCCCTGTGTTGTCCTTTCGGAGCTGGAGCAGAGATCTGGGGACTCTCGGCTCTTGACTTTGCCACAGGAGAGTTAAAAGGGATTTTCTCGTGTTCGTAAAATATTCTGGAGGCATTTTAATGGGGAGCATTTGGAACAGGTAAAGTATTTTAGGGAGAATCACCATCTTTATTGTATTCAGATGGCCCAGCAAGGAGATGGTAAGTCTGGACCACCGTTGGATATCTTTTTGAAGAGCAAGTGATAGTGGGGGAAAATTAGCCTCGTAAAGGGATTCAAGGTCTCGAGTTACATTGATGCCCAAGTATCGAAGCGTGGAGAGGCTGACCTTTACTCCTAGGGGAGCAAAGCGGTTCACCTCAGAATCTCTACTTTTATCAATTGGAAGGCGGATTGACTTTCCGGTGTTGATTTTCAGGCCAGCCAGCTCACCATACTCCTCGATTATGCTGATCGCAGCAGGGACAGAGTTTAAGGGGTCAGTTAAGTGTAATAGTATATCATCGGCATAAAGGCCCAGTTTATATTCGCGTTCTCCCGCTGTGATACCCTTAACTCTACCATCCTGCCTTAGTTTCTGCGCCAACGGTTCAATATCGCTGATAGTGGACAGCCCTGCCTTGTTCCCCTTTCCAAAGGAAACCAGCATGAATAGCCCCCGCTCACTGTCACTGACGTTGTAGGAGATGTATACAGTGCTTTGATGGCGCAGCGGAGCTTCGGCCCCAGCCCATTCCCAACTAGTACCCTTTCTAGGAAGTCCCATGCCAACCTATCGAAGGCCTTTTCAGCGTCTAATGACAGAAGGGACGGGTCACCTCCCATTCCCTGAGCTTCATGAATTAGGTGAAGTGTTTTTCTAATGGTGTCTGCACCCTGTCTCCCAATGACAAAGCCAACCTGGTCAGAGTGTATTAATCATGGTAGATATGTTTCAAGTCAAACCGCGATGACTCTAGTGTAAATTTTAGCATCAATGTTAAGGAGAGAAATGGGGCGATAAGAACTACAACATGTTGGGTCTCTCCCTTCCTTTGGTATGACAGCAAGAAGAGCCTGTGAGAAGGACGGGGGCGCGCGGCGTGTTTCAAAGATGTGATTGAATAAGGATGCGAGGAAGGGGGCAATGAGTGCAGAGAACGCCTTTAAGATATGTGTCAATGCTTCCTGGGAGAGGGGGGAGATCGCATGTATATAAATCCTCGTAGAAGAAGGCAAATGCCTCCTGTATACCTTCCGGGGATGTTACTATTGTGTCTGTGAGGGTGCCATCGGTCCTTTCGATGAGATCAACCCATCTCTCTGCTTTCTGGACACGAAGACGGGCCGCCAGGAGGGCATCCGCCTTTTCGCCCTTTTCATAATATTTTTGTTTTAGATATTGTAGGGTTCGGGCTGTTTTACCTACGATAAGTAATTTTAACTCTTCTCTGAGCCGTCTGGCCTCGGCCATGTGGTTGGGTCTGTTACTTGGAGAAGACTGTGCTAGTTTCTGGGCTATATAGAGCTTTTCCCTAATGTTCTTTTCTATCAAAGCGCGTTCTCTTTTTTTTGGGGCCCCTTCCCTAATGAGCATCCCCCTCCAAGTGGCCTTAGCTGCTTCCCATACGAGTGCTTTCCCAACCTCTCCCGTATCGTTGGTAAGAAAAAATCGCTCGATCTCGGTCTCAAGAGTTTCCTTGAAAACTGAGTCAGCCCATAGGGAGTCGTTACATCTCCGTTTAGAGTTCAGAGGGGTCAAGTCGTTCCAGCACACATCAACCACAACCATGTCATGATCTGACCATGCGGCAGGGTATATATCTGCCACATGAAGTATTCGCAGGAGGCCATTGGACAGGAAGACATATTCGATACGCATAAGCGTGTCTTGGGAGAGGGAGTGGAAAGTGAAGCTTCTATCCGCTGGGTGCAGGTGGCGCCAACTATCAGTAAGACCATATAGGTCAAGGGTTATTTTGATTTCCGCTTCATCTCGGGAGGTGGGTGGGTTAAGGGCATCAGCCCTGGTTTGTCTGTCTGCTGAAGTATCCATCCACGTATTAAAATCTCAGCCAAGGGCTATATGTCCCTGTGCCATATTAAAGACTTTTTCGGTAATTTTATGAAGGAACCTATTCTGCCCTTGGTTAGGTGCGTACAGTGTAGCCAAAGTGACAATTGTGCCGCAAATGTTTCTCACCACAACGAGGGCCCTGCCCTCGTTGTCCGTCCACGACTCGAGAGTCGCCATCTTGAGGCCTTTGCGGATTAGAATCCCCACTCCCCCCTTTTTTATGATATTAGAACTCCAAAAAGAAAGGCCCACCTCACGAGATGGGATCAGTTTCTCCTCCCCCCTTCGGTATCGAATTTCTTGGAGAAATAGAATATCTATGTTTGACCGCCTGAATTCCCATGCCACCATGGAGCGTTTTGTGGAGGAATTTAAACCCTTTACTTTAAGTGTGCACATGCGTAATGTGCCGTTGGAGATTGTGAGAGACATCTTGAGCTACGTATGAGTTTATAAATGACCAAATCATCTGCTGCATGGTCCCTGTCATGTTCGGTAGCACAGAGTGTGATCCGTCTTTATTAAATTGGGAATCATTAAACCCTGAATGGGTCAAGAATTGACCCTCACAGTTTTGATCTCACCCCTCCATGGTCTTGTGTCGTGTTCTTCCACCCCCCAGGTATGCCTTCTGATGTATTATGTGTCGTTCTCCCATCCCACCCTCCCACCCCTCCCCCCCACACATTTGGCATCCGGTCCGCATCCAGCTTAACATCACCCAGTCGGTCTCGGACCACCAATGGAGAACCGCAAACCAAGCGGTCCTATCTTAATATAAACAGTCTTAACAGTGAGCCCCCAACCATGTGCTCATAACTCACCAAAACCAACACGTAAGTATGAATTCTGACCTCCATCATAGGCGTCTGTCCAGTGTCAGTTTTACCTCATGAGTCCATCAGGCACCCCAAACATACAGGTCCAAATTCATCGCTCACATGACTGAAATTAGGCAATTATCCATGAGTTCAGACCTCGGAGTCGAGCGCACCACTGGCGTGTGCCGAGGATTATTTTCCGTCCAAGTGAATCTAGGTTACTCCAACCACCATCGGGTAGTGTTCAAACTCCCAGCTTCAGCCATGCCATCCGTCCCATCATTTCTTTTGCATCATACGGCCTAATGTGACCGTCTGGAATCCAGTTTAGTGCTCCATATCCTGAGAATTGTTCATCCTCTGGAATTTCCTGGATCCTGGATCCTTCTCCGCCGCAGGCCCTTAGTGCGCCACTCACCTTCTTCTTTCTTGGATTCACCAAGGGAGGATCCCTCCATCTAGGGACCTATCAGGTCGGCTATACTGTCTGCGATGTCCTTTTTGGAGATAAGCCTCGTAGTCGAGCCCTCCCAATCAAAGGTAAGCGAGAACGGGTAGCCCCATCGGTACCTAATGCCTTTGTCCTTTAGCATCTTTGTGACTGGAGAGCACTTCTTCCTCATCGCCAGCGTAAGTGATGATAAATCCTGGTAAAGAGAAATATTGGAGTCATTCAGTGAGAGTTGTAGGATGTTTCTGGCCTTTTCCAAGATACGTGCTCTGTCAGCATAATTGTGAAATAGAGCCGACACCGATCTCGGGCCTCCCGGCCTGCCTGCGGCTCTATGGATCCGGTCAATTTTAGGTTCATCTACTGATTCATCCTTGAAGAGGAGCTTCAGAATAGCGTGCAGGGTTTGCTTTAAATCAAATTCGGTTTCGACTTCTTTCTCAGGGATGCCAAATACCTGTATGTTGTTACGGCGCTCCCTATTTTCAAGATCATCAACCTTAAGGCGTATTTCCTCTTCCCTGTGTTCTATCTCTACAATGCGGTGGTCCATTTGGGCCTCCAACGTGTTCAGGGAGGTTTGATTATGTTCGACCTGTTCCAGTCTGTCGTCCATTTTGTCCATCCTCTGTGTAATTTTGTCTATTTTGCTGCCGATGTCTGCTCTCGTGCCTCTCATCTCGGTAAGTAGGTCAGCGACATCCGCCTTGGTCGCAGCAGCATCAGACCCTGCAGACGACATCCTGGACTCAATGAGTGACTTTGTGGGCTCAGTGGTTGGTGTGAACTTGTATTTCGCCAATTTGCCCTTAAGGTCCATGGACGGTGGGTCTCAAATGCACAAAGGAGGGCTATATTGTCAGGGTGGTCACTTGAAGGAATTTACTTGTGTGTGCGAGCCTTATCATTCGGTGGCCAGTGGGGCGTGGCTAACTGGCCATGGAATAGGAAGTGCCGCGTGAGGAGCTCCTGATGATCCGACTTTAATTTTGCCAAAGTTACCCGTTGAAACTGCAACGAGAGCCTAGAACTTTGGGGATCAGGCGTCGGAAGCCACACACCAAGTGAAGTTCGTTGGAGAAGTTCATAGTCCCGGGGAATCGCGAGATATACATGTTTTTGTTGGTACGGCTGTGTGCCGCTTCGGCACCAAGATGGCGGCTAACAAAGGAGAGGCCTCCCAGGAGAAACGAAACCGATTCCCCGGAACTGCGGGACATGGCTGCGAAAATTGCCTGGAGGAATAGTACAATAGGGAAATATGGCAGAGTGTTCGAACTAGCACCATGAGAGCGCCCGGCCTGGCAAACGCTAATGGAACCTCGGCGATCTGACTGCAGGAGGAGATAACATTGGATGCTTGGGCGACAAGGCCTAGGGAAGTTGAACGAGGAGTGTGAGGCCATAGCCCACCCGTAAGACAATTCGAAGTGCCATCTCGAATGTGAGTCAGGAGACCTGGGAGCCAGACCCAGGTCTCCAGACCATTGTCGGGCCAAGGACAGTGCAACAGCTGCACTAAGGTGGAGTCGAAGAGGAGTGGAGGGCAGCGCTATGTCGGTGAAAGGGTTGAGAGTCAAGACTAAGCAACCCACGATGGAGGCTTTCACGAAAACGCAGCGGACCCCCTCAACATCGGTGCAGAGCATGGTCGTGACCCCTGCGGAAGACGCCCCCGAAGGGGACAAGCACCAGATCCTGGAGGCTATAACAGGACTGAGTAATGGCGGACCTACGCACAGCTCTAGAGAATAAGATTGATGCTGTGGGTACGGAACTCACCCTGCTACGTCAAGATGTCAGGGCGCTTGCAGAAAGGACCAGTGGTCTGGAAAGTGGGGTGAAGATAAACGCTGATGTTAGCACGAGCAATGCGAAAGAGATTCATGTCTTAAAACAACAGGTCGCCAACCTGGAAAATCGTGTGGAAGAGGCGGAAGGAAGGGCGAGGAGGAACAACATTCGCGTGGTTGGCCTTCCGGAGGGGGAAGAAGGCTAAGACCCCACAAACTATGTGGAAAACATGATCATGCAAGGGATCGGAGTAGGGAATCTTTCGCAGGGATTTACGGTGGAGAGGGCGCATTGCGCCCTAATGAGGAAACCCCTGCCGGGGGCCCCACCAAGACCGATCATCAAGAGGATTCTGTATTACAGGGACAGAGAGAAGATCCTCGAATATTTTCGTAAGGGTGGTACGATAGAGAGAGCATCCACCAACATCACAGCATACCCGGACTATACGATACTGGTGCAAAGGCAGAGGTATAGTTACATCGCCGTCAAAAGAAGGCTGAGGGCGGCGGGAGTCAAATATATGCTGCTGTACCAGGCACGATTGAAGGTGTTACACAAGAACAAAGCGCTATTTTTTGATATCCCGGAGGATGTTGTCACATGGCTGGACCTGCAGGGCTGCCCGGAACAAGAAGCGGATCGTGAGCGGCAGGATCATACCGAATGAAGATTTTGTAATACGGACATTGTGAGGGTGAGCGGGAGGAGGACCCTGATTGTACAGAGAAACTGTAACTGGCTGAACTTTGAACATAATCTGAGCCTGGTGCTCGACTTGGACTGGAATATAGTGAGTGTAACTGTAATTGGTAACAGTTTGGCATCTGTATGCGTAATGTTTTTTGAAAGGAGCAACAAAACGTGGACGACCTACCCCAATAGATTATTAGCTTCAGCAGCCATTAGGGCGGCTTTACCCTACTGAGTCCTGAGTAGAAGCTTGTGCTAGGCCGGGCTAGATGTGGGGGTGCCTGCGATCCAGAAATGGAGCTGGGCAACGGTTGGGGAGGGTATTGTTGGGGGAGGGGTAGGTGGGAAGAAGGTGGGGGGACGGGAAGTTGAGTGTGTGTGTGGTTTTGGGGAGTTTGAGTTTTGTTTCGAGCCTATTTGAAGGAATTAGCATGTTGTACTTGTGGTGCATGAAGGGGCGGAATTGGCGGAGGATCGGGAGGGTGCTTACTAACGACCTATGGGGGACCTCAGGATAATAACGTGGAACGTCAGGGGCCTTAACAGTTATCTGAAAAGAAACAAAATCATGATGTATCTGAAAAGGTAGAAAATAGATATTGCACTACTACAGGAGACGTACTTGACGCGAGAGAAGTTGGACCTGGTTAAGAGAAAGTGGGCTTGCCATACTCTGCATATGCCCGGGGTTTGTTAATCTGGGTGGCACCGCATGTCCCGTTCAAATCGACACAAGAGGTAGTTGAAACTGATGGAAGGATGGCTATATTGCGAGGGCTGGTGGAGAGCAGGGAGGTATGCATAGTAAATACGTATGCCCCCAACCAAAACACAGCAGCATACTTCAGAGCCCTGTGTACCAATCTTAGTACGTGTATAGGGAGCGCGGTGATCTGGGGTGGGGACTTTAATTGTGTGTTGGATCCTGTGGTGGACAGATCTGATGGCGGGGTGGGTAAGCCTAGCCCAGCGGCGAGAGCGTTGCAGACACTGCTAACTGATTTTGGCTTTACAGATGCGTGGAGGATGAAACATCCCACTGAGAGGCAATATTCGCACTATTCAGCCCTGCATCAACTGCCCACTAGGCTTGATTACGTCTTTGCTACAGCAGATGTGATGTCTGAGATAAACCAAATCGAATATAAGGCCAGGGTCCTCTCGGATCACTCGCCCCTGATCCTCGGATGGCAATATTGCCCCCCGAGGGCAAAGATCCCTACATGGCGCCTCCGAGTGGAGGCGCTTAAAGATCCGGTCTTCAGAGAAGATATAAGGGAAGAGATTACTAATTTCTTTGAGGAGAATACTGGGACTGTTGATTCCGCGGGCACGTTATGGGAAGCTTTTAAATTGGTGATGCGGGGGCAGCCATTGCTAAGTCAAGAGGGCTACAGGGTGGGGTCTTGGCTGACCTGCAGAGGATGGAAACTGAGCTAGAAACAGCATTGAAGAGCGGTGACGTAGACACGGAGCTGGTATTCCAACTACAGCAACAATGTGCAGGGCATTGGGAAAGACTCTACAATCTCAATTATTGGAAATATGTTGAGAGGCAGCACGCGGGGGGAGATAAGGCAGGCCGCCTTTTGGCCTGGCTATAGAAAAGCGAGACCCCTAGGCCTCCGATTAGGACCATCATTAGAGAGGACGGAGTTGAGGTGGCCACGCAAGAGGGGGTTAACAAAGAATTTGTGGAATATTACAGAGTGCTGTATGGAGATGATGAGATGGGTGACCAACGCAAGATAATTGAAACGTTAGAAGACATAGGGCTGCCCAAGATAAGTGAAGAAGAGAGGGAGGAGTTAGACGAACCAATCACGTTGGAGGAGTTAGAGGAGGTTGTGAAGCAGTTGCCTACCTGTAAGACCCCGGGAGCAGATGGGTTCCCCAGCGAATTCTATAAAGTATACAGAGAGGAAATCCTTCCCCCAATGCTAGACATGCTTAATGAAGCGTTTGAGATAGGACGGTTGCCTGAGTCACTCAGAGAGGCGATCATAATACCGCTGCCCAAGCCCAATAAGCCAGAGCATAGATGTGGTTCCTACAGGCTTTTGTCGATGCTAAATCAGGACAGCAAGATTCTCACGGCTATCCTAGCAAATCGATTGCAGAAAGTGATTGGTAGACTCATACATCCTGATCAAACGGGTTATGTCCCGAACAGGAACATAACACACAACCATAGGCGACTTCACCGGGTGGTCGAATGGGGTAGTAAGAACGAGGGTGAGACGGCGATAGTGTCTCTAGATGCAGTTAAAGCTTTTGATTCGGTCAAGTGGTCATGGCTATTGGCAGCTTTGGAAGGGTATGGAATGGGGCCGGTCTATATCAGGTGGGCTAGGATGTTATATAGTGAGCCACTTGCCAGGGTCCGAACTGGAGCGGTGATATCCAAGATATGGCAACTTGGTAGAGGCACCAGACAAGGGTGCCCCTGGTCCCCGATGCTTTACATCTTAGCCCTGGAGCCTCTGGCAATATGCCTTAGGGCACAGTATGATGCGATAGGCATTGAGGTAGGAGGGGAACAACACTTGATATACTTGTACGCAGATGATTTGTTACTGTACTTGCAATACCCAGAAGAAAATCTCTTATACATACTTGAAGTGATGGAAAGGTATGCAGAGTTGTCGGGCATATCGGTGAACCCCCAAAAGTCTGTCATATTCCCGCTAGGTAGCTATAAGGGGACCCCTGTAGATGGACTACCGGTGCTACAGGTACCATGGGCAACTAGCTCTTTTCGTTACTTGGGCGTAGAGGTATATCACACGGTGGAAGAAGAACACAGACATAACATGGAAGTAGCCGTCGAGAAAATTAGGAACAGCATGCAGTTCTGGGCAAGATTGCCCTAGGCGATGATGGGGCGGGGGGCTATGTTTAAGATGGTAGTTCTGCCCAGGCTCCTGGATTACTTTAGTAATATCCCATACATAATACCCAAGAAGTTTTTCAGTAAATTGAACAGCATGTGTAGGGATTTCTTGTGGCATGGTACCCGAAATAGAGTGGCGTTTTGGAAACTGCAGAACTTTTATGAAAAAGGAGGTATTAGACTGCCTCATTTTGAGGTTTATTATTTAGCGGGACAGTTACAATATGTGGCTATGTGGCTTTCTGATGAAGTGACCACTGATCACAGGGTGCTTGGACAGGACTGCGCCCCGTTTTATTTGAAAGAGATGATTTGGCTGTCTGAAACCGAAATGAGGGGGCGTCCTGCGATGTTGAGGCTTGGATGGAAAATTTGGCTTAGGGCTTGTCGTTTGATGGAAGTCCCATGCCCGTGCCTCCTGCAGATACCGCTGGTTGCTTTGACAGGAGGGGATAATCAACTGAGGGTGATTGTTAGAACCTACTGGGAATCGGTGGAGCTGGCAACGCTAGGCCGATGTTTGGCAAGAGGGATCCATTAAGGAGTTCATAGAAATCAACGAAGAGGCGGGGCTACACACGGGCCAATATGTCACGTACATTAGGTTGGTGCGGATGATTAAGAACATCTGTCCAGAGACAGTTTTGATAGAAGAACCAGATGCAGTTTTGGGAGCAATATATGATATATCCGAAGGAGGTCATGAGATCTCGAGACTGTATGAGATGGTGATGACTATAGCGGGGAAAGATTTGACACATCTGAGACTGGACTGGGAGTGGGAAGTGGGGGCCCGATAGAGGATGGGGTGTGGGAGCGTGCCCTGGGCTACCACAAAATAGTGTCTAGAAATGCCAGATTAAAACAAATACAGCTGTATGTAACGCATAGGGCATACATGACCCCCTTGAGGATATCTAAGTTCCGAAACGCTGGAAGACAAGTGTGTCCTAAATGTAACCTGGAGAATGCTGACATGACACATATGTTTTGGTCGTGCCCGATCATTAGGTGTTTTTGGGGAGAAGTGGCGCAGAAACTGGCTGATAAAGGGGTTACTCTTGTCACAGATACGGCCTGGGCCTGCTTACTGGGTGGGTTTCCTAGGCCATGGAAACTTAAGCATATTGAGAAACTGAGAAATCTGGCGTATGTGCTTGCGAAATGTAGGATCGCCATGGGGTGGAAGAAATGCCACAAACCCAGGGTGGATGTATGGTGGAAGGACATGCAGAAATGGGCAGAGGCTGAAACGGTGGCATGGCAAGAAGCGAGTAGCCGGGCTGATGAGGGGGAGGCGGGCACCCTGTTGGCTTGGAAAACGCTAATAGCAGAATTGTTTGGAGTAATATCAGATCCAACTGACTCCGAAGAGAACGAAACCCAGCAGCATGTGCCAAACATTGAATGAGATTGACAAATAGGCTCACGAGGGGAGGGAGGGGTAGTGGGATCAGTGATTAAGATAATTTGATGTGTAATGGAACTATTATGATTATGCTGCTTGTTTGGTTTTTGTTGTTTTGTTTGTATAAAATCAATAAAAGAAATTAAAAAAAAAAAACATTCGGTGGCCAAACGTGGCTTGAGGCGAGATGTTTCAGAGGGCTCCCTTATCAAGCAGCATCCCTCGTGTGGTCAAGAGCCACTTGTTCCGTTTTGTCTCCCGTTTTGTTTCATTTGGATGGAGGCTTGCCTGCAACGTAGCACGCCAGAAAAGTCTGGCGTGGTTCCCAAGATGAGGGACAGCAGTTTGCAGTCAACAAAGTCCACTCCGAGCGAAAAGCTGGGGTCCTGGTCTTGGGGCTTGGGGAGTTTAGAGGTGTGTATGGGATCAGAGGAGGGCACACGGCCTGGCCACCAGGGGCCCAACCCTCAGTCCCTTGTTGCCTGAGAAAGAACTACTAGTGCCCTTCAATGCGTGGTCCCCTTGGCACGATAGCTTCCTCCACCTCTCCGGGGTTCCACTATCCTGATTCCAGGCTCAGCAGGTGGTTATGTCCCCCACGAGGATCGGGGACAGGACGCCAAGAGAGAGAAAGGAGTCTTAAACGGCTCTACGCAGGTTGACGTACACTCCTCCTGCGTGACCACCCAGATGTGTTGGGATCAAAGATAGGGCCCACTGCAAGCTGCGTTTGTGGCGTCCAAGGAAAGTCTACATGTGCTGGGCTCCTAGGGGAACTCGATCAGGTGAGTCGAGGGGAGCTGGTACTGTAGCGTTGTAGGGGAGGGTGAATCTGTACTACCCAGGAGCGCGTAGTCTTGATGCAGGCGTCTCCGTTTGCCACATCCGGAGTGCGCGCCCGTAGTGAAAGTAGACGTGGAGACCGCCTAGACCGCGGCTCCTTCAGCATTCACCCCGCGGTCATGCAGGGATGGTGCCGGCAGTGCCCAGCAAACGAGCGGCCGTGCTCCAAATCCTCCGATTTCTGCAGTGGAGGTGTGAATGTGCGCAACCTCCTGGGGGCCGTAATTGCTGCAGGGGAGCTGTATGGGGTTGGGCGCTTCTGTGCACAGTACCTTCAAAAGGGCCCCAGCAGTGGCACACGTCGCTGGACGCGCCCAGGCCTTGCACGTATCACGGGAGCGTCATGACTCAGGAGTGCGGCGAAAACTCACGGGCCTTCTCTGACCTTGTACACCAAAATGTGCCGAGGGAAGTATCTCTACGAAATATGGTCTGTTTGAGGCTGGATTTTCTCTCAGTGCGTCACGGACACCTCCGACGCCGATGTCTGTGGATAATCCCACTGGGGGGGTCTTATGGTGGGGGATCAGTCCACTTTACAGGACCCTTGTGCGGAGCTCACACAGAAAGTAAGCCCATCCGTGCGCCCCCTGGTGGCCGATTGTCAAGGGCTATTTTGATGAATTTTAGCTAATTTTAAGACGTGAATCGGCAACCATAAAAATGGCTGCAATTTGTCTACAATTCTTCAAAATAGCTCTGACCAGATATGAATACATTTCTATTTACAAAGAAAATGATGTAACATTGAATGTATAGTGTTTTTGAATAAGGTCAGTGGACAAGAGGGGAAGCAATGGGAGAAAGCAAACAAGCATACATGGGGGCAGTAGGGCCCTTTATCTATTGTCTGACGAGCCCCCTCTCCAGCCACCTCTTCAACTCCAATCTTCATCCCATCCCCGCTCATACTAAGGCACCACTGGTAAAGGGGAAACAGTGTTTTTCAGTTTAAACCTAGGAGTCACCTTTTCTTCGGGGGGTGTTTTTCCGGTGTTTAGCGGATTTCACTGAAAACAGTGAAGCCTAATTATAATGCACATGATGATCAAACAAATACTCCTGGCCAACCCAGTGCCGAGTGTCGCACAGCTGCATTACATGCCATGCCCTTGCACAGATCTGTGGCACTGAAGTAAAAAGGAACTCTGTTGGGTGAGTAGTGGAAAGGAACGTGGCAGTACTGCACTGGCACAGGCCTGTCAGGAAGAAATGAACTGCAGAATAGCACAAGGTTTGCAGATCTAGGGTGAGTACTTGTACGCCCTCTGCTACTATAAGTGTCCTGCCAACATCTCCTGCCTGGGGGAGTGAAGGAGGTGGCAAGTCCCCAGCACCTTGCTGCCAGTGTCTTGCTGCCTACCGCACCATCCATGGATAAAGCTCATGTGGGCCTGTGTGCGGGTTGCTGCCAGCCCCTAAACTGAGACCTCAATCGCCCAACAATTCCTGCCAGGGGAAGGAGAAGCTAGGATTGGCCACGACTGCTGCCTCATCTACAGCAGTGAATCCTGCCTGGGGGAGAAGGGTGAATGGGTCAACATCCCTGACTGGGGGAGGCCGAAGTGAATGCAGCCCACAGATCATTCTGCCCAGCAGACTGCCCATGCCGCAGAAAAGTGAACATCTCCTGCCTAGGTGGGGAGCAACTGAGAGCGGCCTCCTGCTGCATTGGAAAGAGCAAACAGTGCAACGGGTCACGAAGAGTACCGCAAGACCTCCTGCCGAGATGGGGGGTGAGTAATGTGCCACCACCCCTGCCCTGCCAAGATCCAGGGGCATTCCCACCTGTGGGAGCCTGAATGTGGCACAGCTTAGATGTCCTGCCAACAGTATCTCGCTGCCCTCCCCAACATCAAGGGTCTGATCCGGTGTGGCTCCAGGTGCACCCAGGTGAAGTTGTGCTGGCCTCAAGAACTGTCCCATGAACTGCCCTTGACATGTGAGAGTGACTATCCTGCACCGAAAACTGATGCAAAGTGAACTGGTATCCTGCAGCCTGCAAGTGCTCAAAGAAGACTCAGTAAACATGTGCTTTGATGCTGTGAGCCTGCATGGAAGTTATATATGCTTAAAGTGGCCCCAGTTGAAACAGATGTCTTGGTTATGTGCTGTATGTCTGTAGTTTCTGGAGTCCTTATGTATGTGTCATTGGTTCATTCCACGATTTGTCTATTCTATAATTTCAGTGTGGCCTATTGTCGTTCTGGAACGGGGGGGGGTCAGTTTAAGTTTTTGTAACACTTGTTTTGTTTGTTATGAAAAAGGAGGAGTGTGGTTTGTGACCCTCCCAAGTATAGTGACCTTTTAAGAAGGGCCATGACTATGTCATGGCCCAAACTAATAAAATGAGCAACTACAGGCATGTGAGCCAGAACGGCTGCAGACTCCAAGAATGGAATGACTGAGTCCGTGTCTCATTTAGGCTTGCAGGCCCACACCGATTGAGCACAGGCCTGCAGGCCATGGTGCCATGGGGCCCTCTTGCCAGTACAGTGGCCAGGGTCCACATGAGTTGGGTACGGTCTGCCTTGCCCCTACATAAGACTCAGAGTTCCCCTGCAAACCCCCAGAGCTACTGGTCCTCCAACTAAGGTGCTGATGTTGACAGCACCAATGGGGTCGGTATGATGCCAATAGCCGGCCCCCATAACAAGCGAGTGAAATGAGATTCCTGCAGAACTCCCACAGTCCTCCCCGTGTTGGTAAGAGAAAAATAGAAAACGGGTACCTTCTGCAGATATGCAGCAGTGATCCTGTGTCACACACACACATGAACAAGCAGCTAATGAGAGAAATAAATACAGGCTGCCTAGCCTATAAGGGTTCCACAGGTCCTTGTGTGGAGCACTGTCCTAGTGCTCTTCATGCTTTCGGGACAAAGCCCAGCATGCCTTGTATACAGACACACTGGCCTATAAAAAATCAACTGGAAAAACAGCAAGCAGATGTTCACGCTGAACATATAACCCCAAACCACATCCTTCAACTCCCTGCTCACAATCAGAGGTAAAAAAGTGAATTCCAAATTAACAAAGCTGGTGAAATGCCAACATAGGATTCCACCATAATCCCTGGTCATACCACAGGGGATCGATCTAAGGGTTTGAGAGAAGAAGTGGAGTTAAATATAGATTATTGTGATGCAAACTTTCTAGAATTAAGTCATCCAAAAATTAATAATTGATACGGCTCCTTACAATAATATGTAGGCAAGGAGAACTGAACAAATTCAGGGAGTGCTTGTAAGGCTCAAAGTCAATCTTTAGCTGGTTCATTGCCAGGAACGCTTTTGCCATCCATATAACCAAGTCCTCCATAGCTCCTTTGGTCTGGTTTCTGTCTGGTTTCCAGATGTCAGTACCTGAGGGGTTGTGACTGAAGGGTTAGTCCACGCAGGGTGCAAATGCTAGGAATCATAGGAGAGACAGGACCCCCAACCCCCTAATGGGCTATGGTCAGGGTTACGATCTCTGGTCCATTCCACAGCTACAGAGACAGCTTGAGGTTCAGGAAATCAGATTGTTCTATGTGAGGGCAGTCTTCCAAGTTTGGAAAATACCAAAGAAACTGATTAGTCAACTTTACCGACAGGAATATGTACTTCCCACTTTATTTTTGCCTAAAATAGTGACTACTTACTTAGCTAGTGTGGACCTAGCGCCAAAATACACGGAGAGAAGCAATAAAAAATGTTGTCTTAAGGAGGGGGCAGGAGGTTGGTTGTTTACAACCTGGGTTAAGGTGCCTGGATGAGGTGGAACATATCAATGAAACATGATAGGGACTCTCTTTCAGATTAATATTATCTCCCTACTGTCCATATCTAAAAAATATACTCACAAAAAAAGGTTGTGTCAGTTGGGAACCTCTGTAGGGTGATCTGTATATCAACGAGGGAGTCATGATTTCTGGCAGAACAATTTTGATCAGAAGTGGCCCTGTGCATGTCGTTGCCTTTTAGCACGTTTGACAAAAAGTGCTTACGGGTGCCATTAGCCCGTTTTTTAGAATGGTGCTGTTCCCAGAATCGCCATCTTGTGTACAGGCACCAGGCATCGGTGCACGACCCGCTTGGCAGTCGTGGAGGCTCTGCCAAATTCAGGTGCAGCAGTGATCCCTCCATTTTGAGTGTGAGGCCCTGTTGTACAGGGAAGTTCCTAAAAGTTGGTCCCCTTCTATGTCTCCCAGCAGTGCAGGTTTCTGATGTTTCTCATGATATGCCTGGAGCAATTCAGTGGTATGTAAATTAAAGGGCAGTTCCTTTGTGCGGTTTTTGGGCCATAGTCTTTAAACTCCAAAAGGTAATATAGCTTTTTCTTTTGCCACCGGGAATCTATGATTTGAGAGACTTCATATTCTTCCCCAGCTTCCACAAGTAACTGGGGAGGACAGAGGTTATTATGAGTTAGCAGATATGTTTATTGGTGGATTTGGAAGAGCGACACATGGCATACTGGGTTGACCTTGAAGGAGGAAGGAGGAAGGAGGAAGGAGGAAGGGAGAAGTAATTTGATGACTACTGGATTGATGCCCTTAGTGAAAATGTATGGTCCTATGAAGCGAGGTTTGAATTTCTACAACATTCCTATGTTTTTGGTGGATAACCAAATCTTTTGTCCAATAGTGTAGCTAGGTTCTTGGTGTCGTTGGTGGTTAGCATATTTTTGGACTTGAATCTGACTTCGATGAAGTTTACCTGTGAATGCCTTTTGTTCATGTTGTAGGTTTTTTATCCAGTCATCAGCTCTAGGAACAGTAGAGGACTCGACTGCCTCAAGAGGAATGCTTTTCGGATGTTGTGCACTGCATCCATAAAAGGGTTGAGACCCCTGTAGCAGTATGAAGGGAACTGTTATATGTGAATTCAGCTGATGGTAGATATTTTGCCCAGTCTTGCTCTCTTTGGCCACAATAGCAGTAGAAATACGGTTCCAGATTTTGATGTATTCGTTCTGTTTGGCCGTCACTCTGGGGATGATATCCTGTAGAAAGGTGGAGACTAACTCCTAGATGTTGATGCAGCTTTTTCCAGAACTGTGATATGAATTGGGATGCTCAATTAGGAACAATGGCATCTGGTAATCATAATATCTGAATTTGGTCTGGAACAGGGCTTGAGCTAGTTCTGCTGCAGATGGTAATTCCATCATAGGTTCGAAATGACCCCTCTTTGTGAAAGAATGTACCACTGTACAGATCGTATTGAAACCTTGCGATTCAGGAAGGTCTGTGATGAAATCCATGCTGGTGGAGTGCCAAGAATGCGGGGGGAGAAACCCAAAATGTTTTTTTTACATTTACTTTTGGTTTTCTTTCAATTGTTGCCTCTAAGTATTGTGATGACTCTAGAAGATGGCAGGATGAGTAGTGGTTCTATATTCTGCTTTTCCATTTCATACTCCTGGATGATAGATGGCCACAAAATTGTATTCCATAAAAAGAGCATCAAGTACAAATGGCTGACTGTTAGAACTTACCAGAGGAATTGAGGGTTCCATTGGTCAGTGAGAATGGTGAAAGTATGGCAAATCATAAGCAGGTGGTGAAGCCATTTCTTGAATGCTCACCTGATTACTAGAAGTTCTTTGTCTCTGACTGTGTAGTCTCTTTCTGCTTGGGAGATCTTTCTGGATCAGTAGGCAAGCAGATGAAGTCAATTGAAATGTGTGTTCCTTTAGGACATTACCACACCCGTTGTGATGTTTTATAAACAGGGGCATAACCAACCCAGAGTTGCTTCCACTTTCTTGTGATCCATCTTGATTCCTTTGCGTGTTATGATGCATTTCAAAGACTCTAACTTTGATACAGGAAAACTGCACTTTCTAGCTTTGCAAACAATCAGTTTTCTTTCAGTTTGTCAAGTACAGTCCGTACATGGTCTATGTGATCCTTGAGTATTTCCGAATATATTAATATGTCATCTGTATAAACTATGACACAGATGTTCAATATACCTTGTATTAAAAAAGTAGAAGGCTGCTGGAGCAAGCATGGAGCATTGTAAAGACCAAATGGCGTGACTCTGTATTTGAAGACCACACATTTTATAGGGGAGATGGTCTTCCACTTCCTGCTTTTACCCGAACCAGACAGTATGTCCCTTTTAGGTCGAGTTTGATGTACATCGTTGTTTCCTTGACTTTTTCCATGTCGAGGGGGAGTAATGGTAATGCGTAGTGATTATCGTTATTTTATCGAGCACCCTGTTGTCGATAGACGTACTCAGGTTTTTTTCCTTTTCTGACATTGAGAACAAAGGCAAAGCAGCCAGTACCTTTGATGGGTGGATGAACACATTGGCTAAGTATTGATCCAAGTGATCTCGGAGATGGCTGTTTTCCTTTCATGTCAGTGTGTAAATGTGGCTGCAAAGAAACTGTGCCCTTGGTATGAGATTGACTGGGAAATCATAGAGTTGGTGTTGTTGCAGGTTATTGACTTTGTCCTTCAGAAACACATCTAAGAAGTCTTGGCACTCTGCAGGTAAATCTTTGATAGCTGAAATACTGGTGCTTCCAGGCTCTTGCGTTAGCAAGCAATGTTGTTGTGGTGATCCTGATGGTAACATTACTTGATGCAGAACTGTGAAGAAAAATGAAGTATCCATTTAGATCAGGAAATCATGGGATTGTACTTGGCTAACCAGAATATTCATAGGGTTATCTTAACAGGAAGAGCGTCAAATAGTTCATCATTAGCATATCGCACAAAAATGTATTTCTGATCAAATAAAATTCATAAAAGGACATACACATGAAAAACCTTTCATAAATATCAGAATGACACACAACATTTAAAATAAAAAACAGTAAGCAAGCGAACAACAAATGCATATTATAAACATTCAAAAAATATACCGCAAAACAATTGACAATGACTAACCCAAGAATCAACTTAATAGTTTTATATTGCTATAAGAAATATCCTTTCCATGTCTTTCAATGTTGAATTGGCTAAACACATTTTCTTTTTTTGCTATGTGCTTGGATGAGGTGAGCTTCCAACTTAAAGTCCACAATTTCAATTACTCAGTACCACTGAGCGACAGTGCATTCACTTCATGTCTGTATGTTTTTACAAAAGCATATATGCATTACCCTCATGCCTGAAGCTTCACCCAACATTCTTTGTGTTACCTCATACTAGAGAACTCCCTTTGATTTAGTTGTATTGTACATTGAGTCTATGACCAGTGGGAGTCTGAACACTTTTCTTGCACAGTGTCTTGAGAATGCAGTTAATTTTCTTGAGTAATTTTTGTATTAGTTCCTTCTATATGGACGAGTGGATACTTAATGAACGGGAAGGTTTGTCGGGAGTCTCCAGAGAACAGGATGCACAGTCCATCAGCACTGAGGAGTCCGGTAAGGCTCTCGTCTGGTACGTGTTTTAGGAAGTTGGGGCCTTCAATACCATGGTTTCCAATTCTCTTGCGTTTACTTGAAGCCTCATGAAATCTTGTGAGATTTCTTGAGCCTGTAGGGTTTCAATGGAAATCTTTACAAGATTTCCTCTTGTGTTTTGCAGCACACGGGCACCGGACCCACCACTGAATCCCCTCTACATTGTCTTTTTTGGCCATGAGTCATACATCTTTGGCCTTTTGTTCTACTAGTGCATGCCCCCTCCAGGATCTCACTCTTCGGGTCCACTCCTTCTGTGGCTGACTTGAATGACCTAGAAGACCTGTTTGTTTGGTGTGTGTGTGTGTGTGTGTGTGTGTGTGAGAGACTGTGTGTGTGTGTGACTGTGTGTGTGTGAGACTCTTGACCAAAGACCTACAAGCATCTTTTCAGGACCTTAATCCAGATGGGCAAACCCCATATTATACCCTTAAACTTAGAGTGTTTAGGGTACAACCCAGAATGTCATTGCCAACAGCTACGAACGTCCCCAAAACACTGAAGGAATCCCTTATGAAAATGGTGTATCAAATCCAACATCTGTTGTGAAATGGCTCAGTAGGTTAACACCAGAGGAAGTCGGGGACGAACTCATCATAACTCATAAAAACGCTCTGCCCTCTAATTTGTGTTATGAAGTTCAAGGAGACAAAAACATAGAGACTCAGAGTTAAGAGGAAATAATGCTTCTTTATTGAAGGATTTTTATTGCGGTTGAAGTTATGTTGTACACATTCCAGTTCCTTTGTCTGTCCTTCTTCTTCCTGCATAGGGCAGACCAGCTCAGGGAAAATAAAACTTAATAAAATGTGTCTACCCCTAAGTCCTAACAACAACAAAATAACTAATCACTGGCAAATATCAAAGTCTCTGATTTCCATGCAGTCCTTTTTCATTAAAAAAAAAGTGTCAGTTTTCAATTTTCAATCCAAAAAAGGATGAAATCAATGAATCCCTTCCATGTAAATCTCTTGTTCACTCCTGACCTTGGGGTTAAGTATCATCACACTTCTTTCTTGGCTTTCCTTTCAGGTGACTTAGGTCCTTCATCATTCTTCTTCACCTGCTGGTAAAATCTATTTCCCCTGAGTCTCTGTGCCCTATATATGTTGAACACTATACAGTGATCACTGCAGTCATTCTGGTGGATACCGCTAGGCTGAGCCACAGAGTTACCAACAGAAGTGTGTTCAACTGGCAGTCAAAATCAGATGGGCTAGTTCTCTGTGGTACGGTGGCAGGCCCCAAAACTTCAACCCTTATGCTGGCTGGATGCACTTTTTTGGGGCTAGTATCAGGTACACACCTCTACTCTTTCCTAATCTTAGTTTCTGGCTGTAACCAGAAACCTCACAGTTTTAACACACCATGTACACATAAACGAAAATGCATCCTCACAATGGAAAAAGATTGACAACAGTATATTGCTTCAAATATAGTATTTAGTAAAAAAAAAAAATAACAAGCAGCACACACCAATATATCTACCTCACATTCCCCTCTGGCCACCCCTTCCCCAGGAGAAACTGCACCCACTCCCCAAAAAGCAACACACACGTATGGGTCTACCCCACCCTTCCCTTTTCTCACCCTCGCTCCAATAGAAACAGTAACCACCTTCTCCCTGATAACTAGCAAACTTACAAATCTATCCCACCCTCCCTCTTACCAACCCTATCCCAAGAAAAACGATTCCCATCCCTCAAAAGACTCAGCCAGACGCTAACCCTTTCCCTTGCTAAGTCTGGGAGGGCTCTGGGGCTGGAGACCAACTGATCTAGTGGCAGGCTGATATGGGATTTGGGTGGCAGAGCAAGGAAGAGTGCTGTACAGAGATGGAGCCATGGTACATTTTCTGGGTAATTCTGGGCCTAGAACCTGGCCAGGTGTTCCAGCTGACATATTCTTGTCAGCTTCCAGATATACTGGCACTAGAGGTATTTTACTCCTGAGGCCTCCTTCTGCACTTTGCACATCTTATGTAATGCCCTGGGCATGTGACTGTCCATAGTAGACACTGACTTCCTTATGCCACATTGCTGTTTTGCTTCATAAGTGCACAGATATATTTCACAGCTCCAGCACACTGCATGAAGAAACCTTATATGCTGGAAAGCAACTATTCACACACTTGCACACTCAACTAGGCTGTAAAATGGCTCTTATATGACCTATTTATTCACCAAAAACATACAGAAATGAATACATGAATAATAAGTAAATAAATGAATAAAAAGATAGTTTAGATAAAATACATCACCATTGACACAGCTGCAAAGCACACCCTCATCTCACCAGAACTTCATTGGAAAGCTCCAAAACCAGGCAGGCAGAGCGATCTTTTGCATCAATGGGCCAGGAAGCAGTGCGTCCACTCTTCTGTCTGACTGTCTGGATGCCTTTCATTTTTAAGCCATCTGCAAATGCGTGATGTCATTTTCCAAGTCTCTATCTGTTGGCAGTTCCAATGGGCCCCCAGCCATAGTGACCCATGGCAATCACTCCCCTTTCTGATGAAAGAGTGAAAACAGCTACATGACCTTTCTTCAGCTTTGCAAAATTCCCTCCCTATGTTATCTAGTACCAGCTGGCACCTTCTTCAAAACAGTCCTTAAAGCAATGCAGAAGCAAGAAAACATGTTTTGCCAGTGGAAAAATACAAACCACGTTCACATCAGATGCAACTTTCACTGAAGCCTGGAGAAAAATTGCAAATTTCACTGAGGCCTGAAGAAAAATGTCCATTATGGCTCTGGGGTACCCAAAATGCACCACACCAGGCACCATGTTTTAGTCACAAGCATTACAATTCAATCTTGGACATGTGACTTCCAAACCTCAGTGACACTAAAGGCAGTTTCTGAAACCAACAAAACATCACAACTAAGTTAGGAATACATTGAATACAACAACACAAAATGTAAACAATTACACAAATACAAGCAAAGGTGTAACACAGAATTCCTCCAACATCTGGAATCCAAGAAAAACACCCAATCCCACCAATTCCTAGTATGATATTTGGTTATCTGTTTCATTAAGTATTTCAAACTTTGAATGTGATTTTCAGTAGACTGGGAATGGTCACGTAAATTAAAACAGTACATTCCTTCAACTGCATTACAGCCGAGGTTATGTTTCAGCAACAAATTATCGATAGCAGCTCGATCTTGCAAGGTTGCCTTTCAAATAATTTGGTTATCTAGAAGCAGTTCCTGTAAAGCTTGCGAGGTATGAGTCAACCATTTCACTACTAAACATGCTAACCTAATCAAAGATGTATAGCCTTCAGCTGCTAATCCCCAAATTCCTACCAATGAATATGCAATTCTGATTCTGACAACAGGTTAACATTTGAGTCACAGGTTGCAATTATGCTCTACAGAATTATCATCACTGTTATTGTGTCTGGCAGAATAAGTGCCAAATTATGAGTTCATGTGTGCAAGCCCCAACCCTTGATGTTAGTGGTAATACCATGCAGTGGAATTAGCACCATAAAACATCTTTCAGTAAATCCATGAAAGCCTGGTGGAATTAGCACTATCGCCAGGGAATTGGAGGAATAATTGAATGGTAATTCCTCCAACAAAACTTAGAAACAAGTGGAAAGAACATTATCCTGCAAACTGGAACCTCAGCGGTGGCCTTCATTGCAAACTCAACCCTTTCTGAAGCATCCCTTTCCTTTTGCCATCCAACCCTAGGAACTGTGCCAAACATGTCAGTTGATGAAGGCAAAGTGAAGCTTCCAGAAATGTGGGTTTAAAACCCCCAATTCAGTGAGGCAGAGCTCCACGTCCTTGTCGACAAAATAGTCAGACATGCTTTTTGGGACGCAACAACAAATATCCTCTGCCCGTAGGAAGGGCACCAACTGGAGATATGTGAGAAGGTGGTAGAGGTTGGAATTGAATAATGGGACAGTGTAGTCTGTCAAAATAAAGTGGAATGGCTTGAAGGCAAGAGTATGGATACTAATCTCTATCCACCAGCAGGAGACAGCTGCCACACAAGATGGAACAGTCAAGCCATTCACCCTCACGCCAAGGGAATTGAAGGAGCAGAGGTTGCAACAGTCAGTCCACTCGAGCCTGGTAAGTGGGAATGCCACCTTTGTAATGTGAATGCATGACCTACCTCTCTAACATAGCCATGTGACAGGCTGTGGAATCATATGGCCACAATAGCAAGGCCAGGACCATGCTCAAAGGTCTATGGCACAAACGATAGGGCAGCAATATGAATGTACCAGCAATTGAGTGACATCATGTCCACGTGAGTTTGAAGACAGAAAATTACCATTGTATCTATGGCCATGTGACCTTATGTCATCTGGAGATGCACCGATCATGGTTGCCCATGGGCATGCAGTAAAATAAAATCCCTTCTGCCCACATGGACCCCGAAAACACCAATATTCAATTGAATCCACATTGAAAACACCAGTGCCAATAACTGGCCTGGCCCATGGGCATGTCAAAACTGCAATGCATCTTCCAATGAGGGCTCTCATAAAGGGCAAGCTAAGTACCCACATCTCCTTACCATGGTCCAATCTCTCCAGTGCTGTGTGCGGACCCTGACAAAATAAAGTCCATGAAGGTATAGCACCATGCTGACACAAAATACAACCCTGTGTGTACACCTCAGAGGCCATATTTGCCAATGGTTGATTAGTCATCCTCCTGCACGTAAACCCCAATTATCCTTCGGTCAGCATCCTCTTAAATGCATAAGTGTCTTCTTTTGTCATGATGCCTGCCCCCGGAAGACCAGACCAGGCCCAGCAGCCCCGGAAGCAGGGATCATGCCACTTGGAGCATGCCCAAAAGCCCCAGTTAGGGGCTGTTTGGGTACAGTCCTGGCACCTATGGCGCCAGGCTCATAAAGATAAAGTCAGTCCTGGCGCCATGGGCGCCAGGCTCATTATTGATAACTTACCTGAGGCAGACCATGCTGCATACTCACCTGAGGCAGACCATGCTGCATGAAGACTCAAGCCAAATGAGGTTTAGGAGGGACTATTTTACTGAAGGGACTATTTTGTTACTTGGGTGGGGCTGTGGAAGAATACTTACCTGGATCTTCTTCCAAGGCTATTTAAACCACGCCCGGACAGCCACACGTGCTTTGCGTTATTCTGCTTGCTGCAGCGTAACCTCACCGTGTTTTCAGCAGCTCCAGTCTTCAGCCACGCCCGCTTCAGTCCTGGGACTCCTGAAACAAGAAGACAAAAAGGATAGAGGTTAGAACAGGGGTTTTAACTTAAATCCTTACCTGAATCCTGATCCATTTAGTCAAGGAACTGAAAGACAGAAGTCTTTGAAGCATCGCTTCGCATTTCTACGGCGCCGCGCTGAACTCACCTGCTTGGCGGTACTTCAGCATTCCATCACGCTCTCTCCATCTCGCGGCCGCCCTCCGACACCTAAGGAGACAAAGACAGCAAGGTGAGCAAGGGGACTCTCTAAGGCCATACAAGCTACCCCCAAGGACTTACCTGATTTACCACGGGAGGTACTCACCTCATTTCGAGTCTGCGCAGTCAACTGTGCTTCATCGCCGTACCCCAGCCCCTAAGGGGAGAAAGCGAGGACAATACCAGTTACCCCCCACAAAACTTACCTGATTTACCACGGGGGTCTCACCTCATCTCGGGTCGGCACAGTCAACTCTGCTTCATCGCCGTACCCCGGCCCCTAAGGGGAAAAACACAATAGACTTACCTGAATCTTACCGAGTGCCATTTGGAAATCTTCGAGTGGATTAATCGGCAACCTGCAAGGAATCGGACAGAGTGAAGAGCAGACATTTGAACTCTTATGAACAATTGGACTTTAGAGTCAATACTGGAACTCACCAATTCCTCTACGCCAGTGAAGTAACTGGTCATCAATGAGACTAAGGAGGGGACATCAAGAGTGATCAGTGGGAAGACAACGGGAGTGGGGAAGGTGGGTTGTCACTCAATTCCACGGGTGGTTAATTCCTCTTCTCCTTTGCAGAAGAATATTCTTGTGAGCCAGACAAACTAGGCTGAGCGGGCCAGTCCAGTCAGTCATCTCGGCGCTACACGTCACGCTGGTGGAAATAACAGCGGCCCAGTTCCGGTCGACGTCCCCGTGGGAACCAGGTGAGCGTAACATCTTTTGCCATGTACCAGTCCACATGATTAGTGACTGCAGATCATACACCACTGAGGAGAGGAAGCCGGGCTCAGTACATCTGTGTCAACAAGATATGTGACTGAGAGCACCAAGGTGCTGACACCAACCACCAGCAGCCCAGCAACCACCCCTATACCCCGCAGTCATGGCACCCACTAGATGATCCCTGGCAAAACAGCTTCTGCTGCCCTGAACAAGCATGCAGCTGCACCCACTTGTCAGACTGGCTCGACCAGAGCAGTTTTGGCTGCTGACTCAACCACTACTGACAATGCCACTACCAGCCACCACACCAACCAACACTGCTGCCGCAGCCCCACCTACTATCAGCACCATTAGCCTGTAGGAGGCTGTGGAGATCTGTAAACAATCAGCAAGTTTAACAAGCAGTCACAGCATGATGCTCAATATGTCAGGTAATAATGTACGAATGACACAATTGATTGTTAAATCATTTCTCTCACTGACTCATTTAATGCCTCATGGAAAGACAGGGGAAATAGTTAATGTCATTAGGGGAATACCTCATTTCCACTAGAGGTAACAGACATATGCTGTAAATAGATTGCAAACTGACATGTTATCTTTTTTTTTAAACGTACGTTTGATACAGTTTACAAAACACTTTTCAGCCAATCAACAGTAGAAAAGACAATAATTAATAAAATAAACATATACATTTTAGTTTATACATTATAAATATATCCCTCAAATACATTAAATGTTAAACATGGATACAGTTCCACAGATTCACAAATTCATAAACAACTCCAAGAATAAAATTGATTAAATTCTAATACTTATACTAGGTGTCCTATTTATTTTAATGTAATTAAATTAATCCTGTGTAGGAATCTGATAAGGGCAATTGACAGTGATGTTTCATTACCAGATGCCACACGCAGCTGAATGCTCTCAGTATTTAGCCAACCGGCATCTTAAACAAACCTGGCCAAAATGATGGTTCTTCGATCAGTTAAAGAAGGACATTTAGTCATCAGACGGTGCAGTGATTCCGGTTCACCAGTCCCACCACAATGTTTACGGGGGTCAGCAGCCCCATTTTCTTTATTCCTTATATTAACTACTTCTGTCAGTAAGATATACATCCTAAAACAAAGAAATTGAATGCAGTATTATATGTTGGGGAACGTAATTAAAGATTTAGGGATTGTGCCATGAATTATAATATCCAAAGAAAATGAGTATAAAGTTTATACCTCAGTATTAATTCTTGAGTGTCACTCAATGCCAATCATTTCAAAAGAGTAGTTTCTTTACCACATTAGGATTTCGAAAAAGCATTTCAACTAACTGATTTGTTTTAAGGATATTATCACAATTTAGTGTGAAGGTAGATGTTGGCCTTTTTTTGCCCCATTTTTATCGAAGTTTGAAATTCTACACAAAGAGTATTGTCTGGGGCACCAGGAATTTGTCATAGAGTTGCAGCATTTTCCACTGGCGCCAAACTGTCAATGATGACAGTCCCAATTCATGTCTAATAATTGGGACTCGTACACAGTAAAGTACATTTAATGTTTTTCCCGATATGTGTCCTTCAATATTGATAAGGTCTATAAAACCCATAACATGATTCATTTCTAATCCATACATGATGGAGGGAATTACTTTACCCTTAAAGAAATCAAATAAGAGAGATATGGTGAATCTTCCATAGTGATAGTTAGTGTGCTTCAATTGAGAGACGCATTATTTTGCATCATCAAAAAGGTCCATAAAATAAACAGTGCTCTTTCGAGGTACTCACTCTCGATTTGAAGCCCAAATAAGAGAATTCATTTGGGGATTGATAATGGGGAACCCCCTATTTTCCAGTTGTAACCATTTATTTTTTTAACTGTGTTTTTGGTAAAATTGATGATTTTTATTTTTTGTGGATTAATCAAGAGAACGTTCTCCTTTGTGATCGATAAAAAGGAATCGATCAGACGTTGGAGTCCCAGCTGTGTGTGATTCAAGAGGATCACATCATCTACATAGGTGTAGAGGAGGAGCCAAGTACCCCTACTCCACCTACCATGCCTACATTACCTGAGACGTATGAACCAAAGTATGTGACATATACTACACCAATCAGAACGCAAGAAGAAGAGCAACAACTCTGTGCAGAACCCATAAGAATACCTATACCTCAGAGAATATGGGAAGTGAAGTATCCATTAAGGAAACCATACCTACATCCAAGACAATATGATGGCCATTTGAATGCGATTCCTGATGAAATAAAGAAACTGAATTACTAGAATAAATGGTGACGTCGTACGAAACTGAATCGATTCCATGGGCCTCATTACGAGGTTGGAGGTAGTCATTGCGCTATTAGCGCCATGACTACCTCCAATACCGGTACCGTGTCCGGTCCCGTTCAATGGGGACTTACTGGTCTATTCCGACCATTGCGGGACCGGTAAGTCCCCATTGAAAAAGCCATTCCCTAGTCCCATTTCAGCCTCCATAGGGCTCAATGAGAAGGTGCTAATAACGGTACCGCAAATTGCGGTACCGTTATTAGCTCTGAAGTCTCTTAACGGGCCCCTTCCATAACGCCTGGTAAAACCAGGCGTATTGAAGGGACCCGCTAAGGGACCTCGTAGTAGGGCGGTAAGGG
This sequence comes from Ambystoma mexicanum, assembly GCF_040938575.1. NCBI lineage: Eukaryota > Metazoa > Chordata > Amphibia > Caudata > Ambystomatidae > Ambystoma > Ambystoma mexicanum. The sequence continues at coordinate 254,498,979 of NC_090940.1, read as the reverse complement.
ATTACCGGCACCAGTGCCTATACCGGTGCCGGTAATCCCTTACCGCCCACCTCGTAATGAGGCCCCATGTATAGAAGATAACAAGACCAGAGAGGCAGACGATTTATGAAGAATGAAGAAGTACTAAGGATAAGTGACATCTTGAGATCAAGATAAAGAGATTTATGCCATAAGCATGATGAAGATACTTAGGTAGTTTAAATGTGTACTGATGCAATGAAATGCAAGCAGCAAAGCAATCATGAAGCTAGCCTAATGCTTATAGTAAATAGATAGCGGCCAACAAATACAAATCTACCTCATAGATAAATATGGATTGACTAAAGAATAAAGGTTCCACTAGGTATACAGCAGTCTTGAGCAACAAGGAAGTCCTCAAATTCAGTGTCACAGTTACAAAAGCATTTGCATTAAACAGAATATATTTCAGCTAAGGAGTTGGATGAGCCAAACTGCCAAGGTCTTATCAGAACTAAAATTGTCTGACATTAGATTCAATTAATGTGAAAGAACAGAAGCTCCTGTTCATGAAGGTCAAGTGAAAACAACAGACGTCAGAGGACTATTGGGGAATAAAATGAAATACAAGAAAAGCCTCAATTCATGGTGTCCAGTCATGTGATCGAAGAAAGTTGGACGCATGAGGAGATCACACCTACGCACGGAAGCCAGACAGTACCCATACTCCTTAAAAATCCTAGAGAACAGTACAGACTCAAGGCCAACTTCAAACACTAATTGCCACTGAAACATTGAGGTGATGAAGGAGATGTTCTTTTAATTTGTGGGAAGCTGGTAGCAAGACAAGCTCACCCACACCTGGTTGTTCTGTCTGCATGCTGCTCACGTAGGTGGAGAGTTACTGACGGGGTTAGAAGCCAACCAATTGTAGAGGACCACGTAGTTGGGGTCCTATAGTTTGTGTAGCCAATAGGACGTTGTACATTTAGTGATGTTCATAGTGGCCATCTTGAAGCGAGGGATTAGTTGCCTCATCTGTTGTTGACTACCCAATTATTTCTCTCTGTTACTCATACAACTATTACACCTATACTTAGTAGTTCACTTAGAGCCAATCCCGCGTCCTGATAGGTTTAAGAAGTTTGCCACGTAGGATGACGTTGGTAATGACGCAATCTACATGTCAGTAGTGACACGTTTGGTCTATAAAAGTATTGTTTTTTCTTAAATGAGAGTTGAGTATTGAGTGATTGCTGATGTTCATTGTACTCCCTATTTTACTTACTTACATTATAACAGACAAACTTTTCTGAATTATTGAAGTTTGATTAAAATCTGCATCCCCATCCATCTCCAGGGTATTGCTACTCATCGTAAAGGGCTCTAAGTCTCCAGTTCATAGGCAAGTCAGCTGATCTTTAATTTGCCCAAATGTGGGGGAGCAAATGCAGATTTGATAAGTAAGTATCCAAGTCTGAAATATAAATGTTGAATAAGCAGGGGTGAAAACGCAAAACATTCTCAATCCACAATGTGTGGCAATTGCTTCTGAGATTGCCCCCTGCTAATTCAATCTTACTCTTTTTTTAGCATCTAAATGAATACAGGTTAGCATGTCTAAGGGACTACCTGGAATATTCCAGCTTCTCAGTTTACTCCAAAATATGGTGCAAGGGACCATGACAAATGCTAGTGAAAGATCAATACAGGCACCAAATAAGAGGGTGTCATCCTTTGTCATGGCTATTTGTACAAGTGCATCAATTTCAAATCCGTTCATCAGTCTGATTATTCTTTTCCTAAAGCCTGTCTGCTGTTTTGATGAGTGTCCTGTTAAGGAAGCCCATTCCTCTGGTTTCCTTAGGAAATAGGAGCAAATAATTTGTTCTCGGCATCTTGTACGGGCATTGGCCTGTAATTGCTGTCAGAAGTGGCCAGTGATTTTCCAGAGTCTGGTGCGGCTTGACAGAGCATTCTGACATGGTGACGCTGTTGGTGGTGTGAGGTCCTTTCCTTGTATCCTCAGTTCCTGTTCCTTGGATTGAAGCAACAGAAAGATCGTCGTGAGCCTGCACCCCATACTTTACCCTACCAAACCATGAGTGTGCCGCATACTCTGTGCCTGACATTTCAATCGGTTTGCCGGTAAGGCAGGGGCGTAGTGAGAGAGCAGTGATTCTAGTGTCAGAAGCGACTGTACCTTGCGGTACAGTGCGGCTTGATTCTTGTTGCTTCTGTGTATTCTGTTATCTGTTTTTTATAACGAGATGTCCTCGCTACTCAATTTCATTGTGAGTGGCGTTGGCGGCTGCTACTGGGATGGCGAGGTCATCTTGGATCTCTATTTTCAGTGGGACCCATACTTTTTAGAGTCCAAGGCTCCCGACATACAGGACATCTAGTGAGAAACAATTATTGGTGGAGTACAATTTATAAGCACCTTTGCCTAGCAGTTGTTGGCTTTTGTGTCAGCCAATTATATTTAAGTATATATTTATCTTCCTGCGGGAGGCTTCAAGATTAATTCTCTCCTTGGCACAAGCTGAGTAGACTAGTGGTGGCAGTAAGAACGCATGGTGTGCCGTGTCTGCACTAGTGCCATTTTTTTATTAATTTTGGAGTAACCTGGCTTTGGCATGTCCTATGCATACACGCTTAAAACTGCCGGGCCGAGTCAGAAACAAGGAGTAGATTCAACCTGTAAGTATGCGAATTTAATTGCCCGGCAACGCATCTCTGCACATTCTGCCGTGAAGTCTGTTTTGCCACAGTCACATTCTTCAACCAACTCCTCTGTTTCGTTCAACCATCCAACGCCTAGAAGATCGTTTGGGCTTTTCAACCAGCGTACTTCATCCATTGAGTTGACATTTGCAGCAATGAACATGACATTTGCATCTCTTTCAAAGCTTCACGATTCTTTAAATGGAAAGAGTGCTGCACAGACAGTGTTACTTTGTACCCTATTTGACAAGGTATTGGGTCTGAAGGAGGAACTTGGGGTTAAAAATAGGTTACCCATTACCCCATTGGGTTTGCCACAGAGAGATTTCCCTTCAGACCAGTTGTTGCAGTGTTGGGGAAAGATGGACCTCAATAAGAAATATACCATTGGAAGAAGGGGCGCTTCCCTCAGTCTACCCTAGGCAACAAGAGCGAGGGGACAAACTCCCACTGGAGACTGAAAGTAGTAGTGCAAATGATATGGAGGACAAATTATACCTTGGTGCTTCCAGCTTGTTGGTTACTTGTAAAGCATTGAGCTCACCACAGACGGTTTTCAAAATCTTTGCGATGAAGAAATCTGCTGCTAAGCAGCTAAAGCAGGCAAAATAATAAAACAATCAAAAGTCCCTCATAACCTCCAGGTGACTGGCTTGAGACTATTTTTTAAAGCTCTCCAAATGCCGGCTAGGAGCGACCCGCTGACTCTGCCAAAGAGGAAAAGATTGTGCGGAAGAAAGAGCAAAGGGTCCTTAGCTCAAGCAAGGTCTTGTAGCGTCAAACAAATCATCTTGGAGGAGGACAATGTGATTCAGATGATAGAAATATTCATCTCCTTTTGGCTAGGGACATACTTGAATAAACTACCCATTTGATTAATGAACAGATAGAGGTAGTGTCAATTAACGGTCCTCTGTTATTTAATAGAGGCCGTAGGGAAGAGACTACAACTCAGCTGAAGCCAGTAGGTGGGGGGCAGGTGGGTTAGGTATTATGGGATCTTGGGGATAACTTGAGACAGGGAAGCTATCAATCAGGGTTTATGACCCTAAAGCAGAGGAGAGATATCCTATCTAAAGGGGAAGCTAGGGTAAACCAAATCCACGGCCATGTGACACAAGAAACCCACGATTGGGATGAAGAGAGAAACAATAACCAGGTGACTAGTATGCATGCCGCACAAGGTCCAGGGGCACCCTGGTTAAAGGAAGACCTCGTATACCATCAGCAGAGAGGCTCACAGCAATGGGAGGACTGTAGCATATTTTGTGTAAATTTAAGGTCTGACGGTATTTTCTTACCGCCAAAAGAAGAGTGGTAGTTTAGTAATACTTATCCTTGCGTTTAGATTGGGTTTAGCCTCATATCATCCTAGAGACCATACCTTGTTACATTATATTGGAGAATCTAGTAATATGTACTACTGGCGGTATTTTGTGGTAATAGGTTACTTAGTGGTGAGCATCATTTTCCTTCCCTACATTATGACCCATCATACACAAAACCTTCCTTACTATTATAATATTCTTAGTGATCTATAGAGAGCCTTGGGCCTACATCCAGTGATACCAAACACTTTTACATAGAGTGCCCCTACAACCTGTGGCCAGTATCACAGGTTTATCTACACCAGTGATCTATGCCCATAGACATTGCTGGCTCATGGACCTCCAGCAATATATATATATTAAAATTCCCCAAGCAACATGCAAAGGGGAACACACACACAGTCTTATTTTATAACAGCTTATTCTGTTTGTTATTCTATCTGCATGAGCAAAATGGCAAATGCATTACCAAGGAGAATAATTCTCCCCTGTGTCAAAATTACATTCCCAAATGCAATAAAAAAAAACATATACCATCTGTTTTTATATATTATTTGTATTGCATACAAATATCCTTCACAATGAAATCTTACCATGTACTTGCATCGTTATCTGTAATACAAGAAGAGAAAAATACATAGACAGAGCAAAATTCACTTTGTAACATTATAACATGATGAATGAAATGCAGGGTATTTATTTTGGCTACACTCCCTAAATGATATTTTTAGACCAGACATTTGTCAAACAACGGCACACAGTAACGTCACTTCAACCGTGGGTGCTTACCAAAAAAAACGTTTAGTTCTCACACGACCTTCTTTCACTCGCCTCAGAAGAACAGGCCCAGTCAGCATGAATTGCCTCTGTAATCTTGGTGTCTGAGATGCACAGCAAAACTTCCAAGCCAGTGCAGGTGACACCAAGATCGTCTGTCTCCCGAGCCCAGCAAATACAAACTAACTTCTCTCTCTGACAGTCTTCCCCCAGCAGAGCTCTGCACCTTCCCACTTTGCCTACGTAATAAATCTGCAGACACTTTTCTCCAATCAGGTTGAAAGGCAGCTCACCCTTCACTTTTGTACAATAGGCTCTTTACCCAGGGAGCAACTGTATCTAATATAATTTCCTGGTATGCAGGCTCTCTGCTTGCTGCAAACACAGAAAGAGAAGGAAGAAAAAAAACCTCCAGTGCATGTTTGAAAAACGAATTTCAGAATATGTATTTGCACCTCATTTTGCACACAGAGTTTACATTATAATGTTAATGAGTTAGCACTAGTGATTAGTAATTTTTAATTAAATCAGTCAGTTATATAAATAATGTAGTCTCCTATGTATGAGGTATTTCAAAGAAGAGAAAAAAAAATGGGTGCACTTTTAAACTTTGCAGCTTCAAATTGAGTTTTTTTTAAATATTATAAATCCTGTACCTTGCATGCCTCCAGCCACATACTCATATGTTATACTGGCAATATAAAACTGGCTATATGTGGGTGCCACATTATTGCTGGCAACAAAATGCCATCACATTCAGTGAAGTGCTACAAATACTATAAAGCGCTATATATATATATTACTACAGGACCTAGCAGGAGAGTATCAGGTAAAGGTTCTAATACAAAGGAGACCTGTTCCCTTCTTTTGGAATATTTGGTGAATTGTCATGACCCTTGGGTATTGAATAGAACCAATGTGCTGGCTTTATTTTATATGATCCCTCAATTAGAATCTATTAATTGAGTAATATCTCCCAGGTGGTGGTTGTTCATGAAGCATATTTATATACAGTGCTTTTATATATTCCATTGAGTTTGGTTAGAGATACAATAATGGATGCGGACTCCATCTTTCACCCATTGAGCTATGCAATTTTTGAAGTCATTGAGTGGGAAAAGCAACAAGTGTGGCTACTCCCGCCACATGTGTTGAAAAAACAGAGTTTTCACTCTCATTTCTTGCCATTAAAGGTGACTTGCCTCAAGGGTTTTGGTGAGGGGGTTCGCCAGGTCCAATGTGGTGACCTTCAGGACGTTCCACAGGGGGTCTCTAATTCGTTTTGGTTGCCAGGGACCTTAGCAGGGAATGTGGGAGCTACTTAGCCACAAGTAGTGGCTCCCTGTATAAACGTTTTGATGGGGAGTTGGAATACAAGAGGACATAGCCATCTTTTGCGAAAGAGGGATAACCCTGTGGGTTGTCTTGATGTCTTCTGTTTACAGGAGACATGGCTTAGGGAAGATTTAGTCCTGGATGTATGTACCTTATGTCATGTAAGAGCAAATCAAGGAGTTTTTGGTAGACCTACAGCAGGCCTTTTGATGACATACAGAAATGGCCTGGGATTGGAGGTGCAGTCCTGGGCATACCCAAATGGATTTGCACAATTTACGAGATTGTGTTGGTCGGCCTAGAAGGGTGGTGCGAGGGGTTCTCTGGGTCTCATTAATCTGTACTGGAACCCAGTGGGGCTAATGGTAGAGGCCTTTATGGAGGGTGTGATTGGCTTATTGGATGCATGTGTGTTGGACCAGTCTATACACGGCGTGATTATAATGGGAGATTTGATACCTCCTCTTTTACTAACTCAGCTGATCCAAAGCAGACAAGGACACAGACCTGGATGGCCTTAATGAAATTTAGAGGCTTTCTTATGGCTAATGGGATGCAGAGAAAGGATAAGTCTCCGTGGAGTAATTGGCCGAGAGGTCAGAACACTGCAAATCTCAATTATGTTTTTGTCTCAAGGAATATATATGATTAGATGGTGGATCTTGAGGTAATCTAGCAAAAATATTTTGCTCATGATTTGGTTACCTCAAAATGGCTTCTACCTCTAGCCGGGCAGGTTAGAGAGATTTATATGGGAAATCTGTTAGTGAGGGGTTGAGGGGAATCATTTCAGTTGGTCAAATAAATCATTGATGGATTTAAATGAACTGCTTCAATCCAAACTTAACTCGATCCAAGACTACCTGTTAGTATTAGATCAATTTGCAATTATAGGTACTGGCATAAATTCCCGAAAACCTGCACACAACAGAGGGAAACTAGAAGGGAGATTCACAAGATCAGACTAGGGACGGCTGAATGGTCATGGATTCAAATAAAAGCAGGCAGACAAAAATTGGATGAAAAGTCATAAATGTCTTATGTATCAAAGAGACGCAGAGCAAATGCTGCCAGTGCTTGCTGGTAATAAAAGTGCTGCAATATGGTCTCTTTTAAATTAAAAAAAATAATGTTAGCCAGTTAGAGCTTCAGGCAACGTTATCTCGGAGGAAGCATGGATTGCCCATTTCTGTTCGTTGTTTTGGTGGGATAGGGGAAAAGGAGCAAAGTGACTGTGGAAAGGTTGCATGGAACCTTATGTCCGACAGGGACAAAATTAAGAGAATTATAGTTCTATCTAGTAACTCACAAGTACCGGGCCCGGATGTGATTTCTAACATGATGTTGAAGGCCTATTGGGATCTCTGGGCAAATATACTGGCAATATTATTTGAACATATTTTGAAGGACGGTAGGGTGCCGCAGACGTGTAGAAAGTTGGTGATAGTCCAGGTTTTTAAGAAGGGGGCCCGAAGTGAGCCTTATAATTATAGGAGTATAGCACTTCTTGATGTCACAGCCAAGATTTTTGCAAGATTGATTTTGAGGCAATGAATAATTTAAGTAAAAGATGCAGAAGCACTGGATATTTTTCAGTCTGGTTTTGTCACAGGCATATGAACCACGACAAACTTGGTGAATTTAGCTGTGATAAAGGAGCAAGTAAAGCGCACACGGCAACCAATTTTTTGTAGCTTTTATTGATTGTAAATTATTGTCAACTCGGTCGAGCATGATAAACTATGGTTGAAAATGGAAAAATGGGGATGCCCAATTTATTTATTGATGATAATAAAGGATATAAATAATGAAACCTCGATCCAAGTACCATTAACTTGTCGAGAATTGCATTCAGAACCAATTATGACTGCTAGAGGCCTAAAGCAAGGGTGCATTTTGGTCTCTGCTTTATTTAATTTGTATATAGCAGAATTTTTTATTTTATGTAGGAAGGCAAGGGCTTTCCCGCCTAAATTGGGGGGCTCCCGGTGCAGTGGCTCCTGTACACAGCGATTTGGTCCTTTTGGATCAGACAGCTGTGGCACTTCAAAGGCAATTGGTCATGTTAGAACACGATTGTAAAGAAAATAGGTTTTTAATTAATATATAAAAATCAAATGTCATGACCTTCAAGGCCACAGCAGGAAGAAAATGAAAATTAAGACCTCAATGGTTGATACAGTTCCACTTGCATGGGTGTATGGATACCAGTATTTAGGTATTTTGATAAATGATATGTAGGCGGAAACCCATATAAGAATGGTTTGATATTAAAAATAACAACAGCGTTTACTACATAAAAAGTATGGTAGATTTTCTTATGAACCTTTGCTAATCTTTTATAAACAGAATGTGGTCCCAACCATAACAGATGGAGTGGAAGGAAAATTATTTTTGCTGAAGGGGGATTGGAATAAACTGGAGGGGAAATTCTGGAGGAGTGTATTAACCCTACTGGGGAGACCCCTACCCAGATAATACGTTTTGAGTTGGGGCTGCTTTCCTTATCGGCAATGGTTAAGTGAACATTTTTAACACTGTTTAGAAAAATTGTGGTGGCACAATCAGGTTTGATCTTGTCCTGGATAAAACATTTACTAAAGGCTCAGCAATTAGACTTGTCAAGTTGGAAGGGGGAATGTCTAAATTGGTTAAACGAGGCAGCATATGTCTGGAAACCTAGGAGACTGGATAGTACAAAGCAGAAACTATGGAGATTTGATTGGTGTTTGACAAGGGAAGAATGTTTGAAATATAAAAGCTTCAAGAACTATGCTTATGAGATCAGAGCACTGAACTCATTGACAAATTATTTAGGATGGTTCCCATGTGCCAGAATTTTAAGACGGTTTTTAAAATTGTGTCTAAATATGTGGTTAACGAGAGAGATAAGTGGGACTAGAGGAGCTGGTTCACCAGAAGCAAAGGCATATGTTGTTTCTGTGCTAAGGAAATAGAGACATTGGACATTTAATTATTACATGCCCGAAGTTGAGCGAACAAAGGCAATTATATTTGAAAAAATATTTTAAAGATTACATTCAACTCTCAGAGGAACCAGGGCAAGGATTTTTTAGTTGGGAATGTGTCCCTTTGGTTATAGCAACAATTAAATTTCTGGAAACAAAACAGATAACTTGATAAGAATAACTGATATTATGTAATAGGATGAATTTGTATAACTGATTTAAAGAGGGTGGGAGAGGAAGGCTCTTGGAGTGATGCTAGGTTTTAATTTGAATGCTATATTTTGTATTTTTAATTGTTGAATTTTAATTGCAAATTGAAATTGTAATTAGAATTTGTAATCCTGGTTTTAAAAGTTGGGAAGGTAAATGGTGTAATTGTTTATGCAGCAATAACAATAAAGAATGAAAAGAAAATGAAAAGAAATGAGCAGGACTTTCTTTATCCCCTTTTTTATAGATTAGGATAATTTCCAACTATCTGGTATGCTTTTTTAAATTAGAATATCCTTAAACAATAAGAACAGTATGGGTGCCAGAAGATTGATTGCATTCTTAAAGACATAATTGCTTAGTCTATTCGGACCGGGTGCCCTAGAGTTAGATGATTTGCCAATTAAGTTATTAATATCCTCAATTTCAAAACTTAAATCTGACTTTGCTGCAATTTAGAGATCTGCTTTTGTCGATTGGGCTCCTTATGTAGGTTGCATGTTATCTTTGGATCTTCTGTACTGTGCACTCATGCATGGGCTCTGATGTGCTTTCTGAAATTATTGTGCACTTTGTGATAGTGACCCTGCTCTTGGGAATGGTATTCATATGGTGCAGCTTTTGTGCCATCTCTGCTTTTCAGTGTTGCGCTGTCATCTTGCAATGGAGAACTGTGCTGCCTCCTTTCTAGATATGGTGTTCCTATACATTGGGGGACTTGTAGTTCAGTTTTTTTCATTTTCTTTTTGCGTTCCTTTCATGCCCATATGTTGTTGTGCAAGGCTTTGTCCAGTGGGGTAGTGCTTTTTATGTGTGGAGTACAGGTCAGGTCCTTCTAGCACAGGGCTTTGATGGGACATTCACTACATTACAATCACAGGTGAAACTCCATGCCTCATCGGGCCTACCCTTTGCACTTGTGAACCCTGTATGTTTCTTTGATGTTTATTGTATTTATGCAGGATCCAGATCTTTTGCGTTTGTTGGGTCTTCATATATGCTGGTAGTGTACTGTTGCACAAGAGCATGTCATCATGTGTAGAACACGGCGTAGTGGGCTTATCAATGTGTCACTATGAGTTCTGCATCATAGGTCACCTGTATGCTAAGGGAATGTTGTTGTTTCCTGTTATGGTACACCACTTCCAATGCCCAGGGCGCCACCAATGCCACCAGTGCTGCGCTGAGGTTGGGGAAGTGGGAAGTCATGTATAACTCTGCTTTTGTGGCATTTACCTCTGCAGGGGTGGTGGGCAGGGTGGTGTGCTGGGTTGCATGCTGCATGAGCGTGTCCAGCACCTGGGCAAGCACAATTGAAAACATGGTCTGCGACATTCCGTGCTGCCTGCCCATATTGAGGGGATGGATGTTCTTAAGTTGATTATTCTTTGTAGATTCGCCTGCATCAGGGAGAGTAGTTTAACTAATGTCTCTATCAAGGCACTAGGTTATCATCAGCTGCAGATCAGGTAGTGCCCAGGGAGATTGCCTGACCCGGAGATTGGGTGCTCTCCTTCCAAGGTATCTTCTCTGACTTTGTGTTGGTTGTACTCTGTGTTGCAGCTGTGCATGCCTCTTCAGCTCAATGTACAGCAGGAAGTCTTGGAGCTTGAGGTTTGCTACTTCTAGTGGTGTAATATAGTGGCTGCATAGTGTTGGAAAGTGTATTTGGGGAAGGTGTAAGCCTCCCATACCCTTTCAGGGCCAAATGGGTGCACCTGTGGCTTCCCTCCCATCACCTCAATGCATTTACCATCAACTTTTGGGTGGAGCCAAATGCACTATGTTTTTGGTTGAGTTAGCTACTATTTTTGGCAGTGTTTCATCTGGTCTTTCAACCTCAACATACTATGGAATTAGCATTCTTGTTTCCGGCACTATATCCTACGGCGGATTTAGTCCTGGGGGAATTATCGCTGGTTTTCATAATTTGTTCCACAAGTGCTAATTTCTGCAGGGTTAATTCCACCAGATAAATGAGTGTCCCTTTTCATTAACCCTTACATCATCAGATAGGTAAAGTGCCAGCAATTCCGTTACAACAACTTTTTCCCCTTAGCGCCAAGCTTGTAATGAGACCCAATTAGAATCATATAAGGATCAACCCTGTGAACAAAATGTCAGGTTAACATTCAATTAATTCACTTATCAGACTTTAGGCAAGATGGCATCAGTGCACACAATATGTGTATTATCTTCACAGTGTGGAATTCAATATTATCACACACCACCTCTGTGGGGACTTCAACATAATCATAGAAACATAAGGAAGTAAAGTAAGTCACATTTTGATTGGTTTGTTGCAAAAAAAGCCAGTGCTGAAACTGAATCTGGAAACGTGTTGTGGAATAAGGGAACACTTCCGTTAAGTATTGATTATATAAAATTCATTAAACATACACAATGCAAAAAAAGCTTTATTTCATTTATTTTCCATTTAAACACAGAGGAAAGGGGTCAGGCCATTAAAAACACAAAAACACAATTGTATTTTTGTATAAATGGTTCCCATGAATCTGCTGTCTGCTGTCTGAGCTTGTAGGGCATCAGATTTATGAAGTGTGTTTTAAATGTCTGTGGTTTGATGACAGTAGTACAATATTCAGCCTCGGGGTGGGGAGGAGCAGACCTGAGAAAGAAATCAACACACCAAAATAAACATATGTCCCCACAAGGCAATTTTTTCAAAATTGTACAAATTGACACAGATGCCTTTTAAGTCGTTTTAAGTATTTTGGAATACATTACCATGTGGAGACTTGGGTTTAGGTGCCCCCAGTGAAATCAAATCCCCACAGCGTGTGTGTGTGTGTTTTCATACCCATGTCCGCACAAGGATAGTAACACAAGCCCACAAACGCACACATGGACACACACAGTGTTGCTCTCGGTACATGTACATGTTGGGAACACAGCAGTTTTAATTTACTCACCGAATTCTATGGAAGGTCCAGCTCCAACCTTTCCTGTTCCTACTTAGCTGACCCCCATATCAATAAAAAAGAGGGCTGTCTTCCCCCAGTGTCTGCGGACAAGCAGAGTAACAGATCCTCCTCTTGCAGAGGGGCTCTCTTTACACTGTCCAACAGCAAGAGCACATGTCCTGTACGTCAGGTCATTCCTCCACTTTTTGCAATCCTTGATAGTGTGGCGGTAGGTGGAGACAGCCACAGCCGGTTTGTGATGTCTCCCAGAGGTGGTCACGCTATGCAATGCTTTTTTTCATTAAGGTGCCAAACGGACAGGGGCACTCCTTGGCAGCCCAATCTGCAAGCACTTCCCGCTCCTCTAGCTGGTGTGACATCCTTTTGCAGACAGCAGTTTTTTTCGATGGAATTTTTACTGAAAAAATGCTATCAAAAAAACTATTCGAAATATATATGGGGAGGGGCAGGTAAGTAGTTAAAAGGGGTAGGGTGGGGGTCAGAGGGGGGTTAATAACTTGGGGAAATGGGGGCTTGAGGTTCCCCCCAATATAGAAGAAAAATCGATTTGTTTTTTCAATGTATATTTTTGGGTAAAAAATCAATAAAAAAAACTACTGTCGGCAAAACAACATAGAGCCCTCTAGATTATCATCAGAAATGTTTGGATTGTACCAAACCATCCATCGCCTCTTGAACCTCCTCCTCTGGCTTCCTGGCTATACATAGTGTGTGGATGGCTTGTGCAAGTTATTGATTCTAAATGAGTGATGGTCGCCAAATTGCTTGTCAGATTTTCAAAGGTTTTTCCTGATTAAGACATGCAGATTGCTCTACTTTCACAAATTGTGAGATGTTACCCTGTGATGAAATCGAATCTTGTAGGAACTCTGCATACGGTAACAGTTTTGACTGTATAGTGGGTTTTCTAGTCAAAGTCTGGTAAACTCTAAATGTGCCCTTCCGCGGTGTAGCTCCGGTCTTGACCCTCAATGTTCTTTATTCCTCCTTCTTCTCATAGTATTACTTACATTATTCTCTTCTGAGCTGTCACATAGGAAATCATCCAACCTCTTCCCCAATTTGAATAAAGGTGTTGAATCCAATGTTTTGTGTGTATGTTCTATGTCTTCACCCTCAGTGACATCATGCACATCTGCAGTGTTCTGTAAATACCCTGCTGATCACAGGATCCCATTCATCTTTATCTCAATATAACATTAGTGCTAATATTCATTTTTGGAAACCATTGCTTCGTCTAAGTGTGCTCTGCTCTATATTAATGGTCATTATTAATTCTCTACAAATATTTTTCATCCGCCAAAAATAAAGTGAAACTGATAGTATATTTTTTCAAACGTTGAAATGTGTTCAGTTGATTATAACAGAGATCGAGGTCCAGTCTTGTAGAAGACCATATGCAGAGAATGTTGTATTTATCCCAGAATTCCGTTTTTAAGTCCCCTCTTCAGTCTTTCCCAGCATGTCTTATCCTCTAGCCTTTTCTTCGACTTGTGCGGAAGGGTATTGTCTGTTTTCGTACTGCATGCTTTAGAAAGTGATTTTTACACTGAAGGATTTCTTTGAAATCAGGTCAGGCATTCGCGTACACCTTCTCAATTGTATTACCTCCCGAGGGATGAGAGACGACAATTATTTTCAATGGTTTACAAGTCTTGTCCGTTTTGTTTCCTAATTAATAGCTTTTAGATCGGAGGGAGCGTTGCAGTAAATTGAATCCGAGCAGTCATTAAAAACGACTGTATGCCTGTCTTTCCATTATGCGAGGGTGCCCGCGAGCATGCATCACCTGGCGATGAGAGCAAAAACCGCGTCATAAATCATAGCAGGCCCTCTAGGCGTTCCTCGTTTTTAATTATATGAGCTCATGTACAATAAAAAAGCGAATCACTCTCTTCGTGCAGGTCTCAGATTAGCTGTGGTGGGCAGTGTTCTGCATTGTGCAACATGTACATAATATAATGTATTTCACAGGAGAATAATTGCCTATGTTTCTCTTGTTCTGATAAACCCGACTGGATTCCAGCCGTAGTTATTACTGTCCCATGAGCATGAACAGAAGTGACATTGGCAGTATTATTTAACCCACCACAAATATGCCACAGATCTTGCAGCATAGTCTAAAACATCAGATGTTTTCGACCATGCCGCCAGTTAGACTTCTGTATTGACAATGCATGCCTAGGGCTGTTGGGAGTTGCAAACCCAAAACACCTGGGGAGCCAAAGGTCGCAGAGACCTGCTCTAGAGCTCCAACATCATTCAGTACTTGGCCTCCCCCAATGAGACCACTTGCGTTTTGGTGCAACTTTTGTTAGAGATTATTTTGCAAACTAGGTGTCATCGGGCTGGGCAGACAAATAATGTAAAGTCATATGTTGTTAAGGTGCCACTTTACCTGAAACACGGCTGTCTCCTCCGTTGGCGCCCGGGGAGCTCGCAAAGCATGCATGGCACCTGTTGGCTCGGCGGTCACCTGACATAAAGGCCGACGTGTTTTGGACCACGCAGACCCAGGGCCCAGATGCGCAGCTTCGTTTCTGCACAATGCACTTAGTGTGACCATTGTCTGGAGCAACAACTAGGCCGTTTGGAAGCTTCAATCTCATGCTGGTGGTCATTAAATCACAGCCAAGTACAGGATCTTGTGTCACAGTGCCGCAAGTCATGCTGAGTTTTTTTGTCAGGTTGTTACTCTTCTCTCTTGCACCTGCCTTGCCCTGGCTCTTTTTCTATCCCTATTTTGCCTGATATTTGCCTTCCTATGTTTTCCTTCCTTTCTGGCTAAATTCCCATTAGCCACGTTCTCTCTGAACTAGACTCTTCTCTATTTCATTCTGTTTTCCCTGTTAGCCCGTTTGCTACAGGCTGCCATAAAAATGCATTGTATACAATACACAAATAACATTCAAATCTTACCCCAACACTCCACTACAACAACTATTTGCTTACATCTGAAGCTGTGAGTACCTCTAGGTTCCTAATAACTGCACTGTCTCTCTCCGCACTGTGCTACTTACCTAAAATACATTCACTCCTGCTACTCCTGCTGCTCCTCCTACTCACCTCTTCCAACAACTCGATACTACTCCCTCTCTCTTCCACCTTCTTTCAACGAATAACGTGGACAGGCTAACCATACCTCCTCTACCACCTGTACACCTCGCAGGGACGTCATTTGGGGGTCACCATGGGTCGCAGCCATGACTCCTGTGGTCTCCCTTGCTACCCATGCAATCTCCCTTGCTTCCCTTGCTACCGCTGTAAAAAAAAAGGACAAAAAACGTTTTTTAAACTGAAGCTCCTGAAGTAGCGGGGGTATCCGCAGCCCCTGTGGTGCACAGGTTCTGCCACACCAGCTCTGGGGTGCCCTGGCGCAGTCCTCACCCATCAGGATGGAGGCTGTGTCGGTTCTTGCAGTGCTCGAAGGCCACATGCCACATACCACGTTCAGCTCCAACCGCTTCACCTCTGGGCTTCCTTGTGGCTCATATACAGAAACCAATAAACTCTCTCAGCCCCCTGGTTCCTGGTTGTGAGCAGCTCAAAGGAGCCGAGGGTGGCCTGGAGTAACCGTCCGAATATGGAAAATCAGGTAAGAAGGCATTTAAAAAAAAATGATGTATATTTTGCATGTGTGAAGTGTGTGTCAGATGTATGTATGTGCTATGGGTCAGTGAGTGGTGGGTGAATTAGATGAAATGTGATTGTGTGTTTGAATGTTCTGGGTGGGCATGTGCCTGTTTACATAATGTAGTAAGAGAAGGTGTAGGAGTGAGTGACTGGTGGGTGAATGAGTATGAATATGGTAGTGTGTTTGACTGTTCTGGGTAGGTGGATGGGTGTGTGCCTGTGTAGAGAATGCAATGAGAGTGGATTTAAGAGAGGGCGTATGAGTGAGTGACTGGTGGATGAATGAGTATGAATGCGATAGTTTGTTTCAGTGTTCTGTATGGGCATGTGTATGTGTGGAGAATGCAGCGTGAGTGCATGTGAGAGAAGGTGTATGGGTCAGTTAGTGGTGGGTGAATGAGTAGGAATGTGATAGTATGTTTTTGTATGTTCTGCGTGTGTAGGTGGGTTCCTGTGTGCTGTGTGGAGTATGCAGAGCGAGTGAACGTGACAGGTTTCTGGGTGAGTGAATGGTTCGTGAGTGAGTAGGAATGTGAGTGCAGGAACGATAGCTCATGGGCAATGCGTTTGTCTTGGAAACAAAACAACGCTGCAAACACAAGTTTGAATTCTGATCCTGCACTTAGAAACAACTCTCTGGTATTAAGCACGTTATAAAAGAACAATTATGATTATAATTAATTATAAAGTGTGTGTGTGAATGTTCTGGGTGGGTGGGTGCATGCCTGTGTGGTGAATGCAGTTCAAATTAATGTGAGAGGAGATGTATGGGTGGATGAAAGGGAATGCATGTGTGTGTAAGGCCCTGGGAGACTGGGGATCACATTTTTGACACATTCTTTATTGACTTTGCATGTTTTGTTGGTATTTTCAGGCAAAGCCAAGTTCAGTGTGTCATTATCTGGCTAGTCTAGCATTTTGGTACAGCCAGTCTAGCCATTGCTGCCTGTAGCTTGACATTTATTACTCAGCAACTTTGATAAAGCAAGCATGATAAGTAGTATTACCTTGCTAGACTGACGTTTTGGTGTAGCGGCCTGTATATTTATTACTGTAGAATGACTTTGTATTACCTGAGCGTCTATGATGAAGCAAGGGTGATAAGTATTCCTATGGGTCTAGAGTGGTTTACATGAATCAGTTTGGGCATGTTTTCTTATTGTTACATTTCACTTTTAATGGCCAAACCAAGGCAAGTCTTTTCTTACATAGGAGTTGTGGCATATATTGGCAGAGCCAGCTTTGTGCTTAGTGCCAGTAATGGTACTATAAAAAAAATCTCAATGCGCCTATACACCGATACAACCCACATTGGAGGAGCGCTGCAGGTAGAACCAACATAAGGTAGTAGCACCCCCTAGAACAGTTACATTATCGTGCATGGGTTGATGGCGGGACAGAGCGAAGCAGTCAAATGCTGAAAAATAACCTTAGCCAATTTGACGACTCCATTTTTGATATAATGCACCTGTGAGAGTCTATAAGTGGGCACAGCAACAGAGACGTTTGGATGTTAGCTGACAGAATGCAGAGGTGCAGGAAAAATGATTGCAGAGTTCATGATAGTGGAGCAGTGAGGAAGTGTAGAAGAGAAGGAAAGAGAAGAAGGAGAAAGAGAGAAGTTGAGATGGAGAGGAGTAGAAGGGAGTGAGGAGTGGTGGATTGGAGAAGAGCTGGAGGAAATGAGGAGCAGACACAAGTGTGAGATGGGGAGGAGAGGAGAAGGAGAAAGATCGGAAAGCAGGGGGGTAAGAACATCAATGGAGCTTGGGGGAAAGGAGGAGGTGAAAAAACTTGCGAGCAAAGCAGAGAAACTACAGTGGTAAAACAGAGGCCTTGAGGAGGGAGAGAGTCCCCAAAAGTGTGAAGGAAGCGTGCCAGAAGGAGTTGGTAGGAGGGACAGCACAAAGGTCAGAGAACAAGATCAGGATGAAAGAAAACCTTCAAAGCGGAGCAAAAAATGATGCAATGAGAGGAAGGCCAACCCTGGTAAGCACTTAACAACCTTAGTGGGGCCAGGAAAGGGCTTGATAAATAACTGGAGAGAAGAGTCTAGCTCATCTTAAGATAGAAGCTTGTATAGCCATCATGTGGGGAAACTGATTGTACCCTGGGTCCTGACCTTGCCTGGCACAGGCCCCTGCCTGCAAACCTAATGGTACCAGGTGGGGACACTTGGTAGGAGAGTCAAGGAGTAGCCAAACTGTGACCTGAACAGCTTTAGCACGGGCCAAGACAGATGGAGGATATGCCTAGAAAGAGATGTTGGATAGTATAAGTCTCAGACATTGTAAGAGATTGTTTGCCACCGAGGAGGAGCTCCTGAACTAAGGCATGAGATAAAAGAAATGAGGGCCACTATCCTCAAAAGAGACAGGTAGTTGTGATAAACATAATCCCATTTTATTTGTCTAGTCCTCCCAAGGCTGCTTTGTTCTTCATGTTTTCTGCCATGATGTCTTGCTACCCCAACACACCCCACACACACTCTCTCTACCCTCAACACCACACCCCAGCCCCGCGCACTCAACCCCACCTCCACAACCACCCCCACTCTCTCTACCCCACCCACCCTACCTCCACTCTCTACCCCATACACCAACCCACCCCAATCACTCTTGCCCCACCCACCCTACCCCCACCATCTCTACCCCAATGACCCATCCAACCCCCATTCTCTCTAACTCACACCCCCCCTGTTCTCTCTACTCCAAACCACTCACCCTTCTCTTTCTAAAACCCACCCCACCACCACTCTCACTACCCTCACCCACACCACGCTCTCTATCCCAACCCAACAACCCTACCCCGACTTTCCACTCCCACCCTACCCCCAGTCTCTCTACCCCGACTTACCTACTCTATTCCCTCTTGCTCTACCACAACTACCCACCCCATCCCCAGTCTCTCTGCCCTACCCGACCACCCTACTCACACCAGTATTACAAACATAATTAGTCTCTCCTTGAGAGTGACCATTCCTCTCTTGTGAAGCCTTTAAACCTGGTTGAGCCTCCTCTGGCTCTTGAACCAACTGGGGCCCTAAAAGGTTAACTCCTCACTTAACCATATTCCATGGAGTAAGCAAAGATTGGAAGAAGCCTCTCCATTACTATGTGCTGCTTTGGTCTCCTTTGTTAATTGCTCAACTTTCGAGGCTTTGGGTGTCTCAAGTCTCTGCCCCTTTAAGGTGATTCATGACTTTTGGGAAACTCAATCTTCAGAAGAAAACCCTCTAACCACAAGAGCACTACCCTTCTGTCGCGTATCCACTGGCACTCCTACGATAAAATCATTGCATCTAAGAAGAAGGACTTACTCAGGGTACTTCGCAACATAGCCAGTACTGAATTGGACCCACAGGTATGTGCAACCCGACTGAACAGGGCCAAACACTCCCACCAGAAATGGATTAAACAGCACCGGTATATCCAGGAATATACATGATGGTGCAGGCTGGTCAATGCTGCTCTCATTAATGACACTCACCAATTCTGGAATTTGGTCTCTGGTGACCACCAGGAGCGCGACTTATTGGGTGCTACCGAATCGGTATTGGTTGAGCATGTCACTGAAATGCTGGGAGGAGACACTGTCATTGTGAATGATTGTGGCCGCCTCTGGAGCAGATAGTTTTACACGCACTGCTCAGCAGACATCACTAAGATCATTGCTACTAACAAGTCTTCGCAAGCTCCCGGTCCTGATTGTCTTTGCAGTGACGTCCTTAAAAAAGATGCGGACTGCTGGGGTTCAGGATTAAACTGCCTTTTCCACTGGATTGGCAAATCTTAATTGATCCTACCCTCATGAAGAGGCAGTATCATCATCCCCATTTGGAAAAAGGGTGATCAATCTCTACCTGTAAATTGCTGCCTTCTCGCGATGCTTGATGCCTCCTCCAAAATATTCAGACCTCTAGACCTGGGCTGTGGAGTCCAAGTTCATTCCTTTTAATCAGACCACTTTCCAACGCAGCCTGAGCAGCACTACCAACTGTCTCGCTCTCCAGTCTGTCATCCAACAGACCTGGTTTACCCGGCATTGATCTGTTTACACTGCATTCATTGACTATAGTGCAAATTTTGATTCTGTTAACCGCACCAAGCTCTGGCCAAAGGTTTCATCTTGGAATTTTCCATCTAGCCTCTTGTCAATGATTATTTCACTTCATACCAAAACCAGGTTAAAGGTCCTGTTGGATCAGTCTGGTACTACATCTGCTTGCACCCCGACGGTTCGCAGTCTGAAGCAGGGTTGTGTTCTTGCCCCCCTCTTGTTTATTATTTACTTAGCAGACATGGGCTCGGCCTTGACTAACCCTATCTCTATCCCCCTCCAAACTGGGGGACCTCCCTCTTCAATGGTTGGGCTAGGCGAATGACATCATCTTGCTGGATCTTACCCCCGCCAGCCTTCACGCTTCATTGAAGAGATACTCAGACTGCCTGGATGTTGTGGTTAATATCAAAACTACCAAGATTCTGGTATTGCATCCTCCTGATCCCCACAAGACCACAGTGCCCTGGCACCTGGAAGTGGTTAGATTGGAGGTGGTGAAGGTATTTCAATACCTAGGAGTGTATTTTGATGAGGGCCTTTGTGGCGACTTCCATCTTGCCCACTGCACGCTCCCAAAACTAATTTATGACTAACTCCCATCACCCACGTAGTTCCTCAGAGCACATTTCATAGTGACAGGCTCTAAAAGGCAAGTCACTGTGAAATGCTAACATAAAAGCATGCATAGCACTGTTTGGAGGATAGAAATGGAAATGTGACAACCAACCATTCAAGCAAAATGCATGACCGGGACAGAAATGGCCTTGTCCTGATGTGTGCAACCCATTAACCCCTGTGCCTGTCCCTAACAGGCACAGGGGGGGGTGAGTGTTGTGTCTTCCTTTGCCCTGGTCCTGCATGAATGCTTGCTTGATGGAATGTTGTGGTGTGAGTGTCCCCTGAATGTTCCAGGAATGTCAGTTGGAGTGCAGAGCCTGTGAGAGGGTGGCTGGTGGATATTCTCCTATAGCTTCTTTCTTACTTACCTTGAACTTATCCTTTTGTACCACCTTGTCAATCTGGAACTTAGTAAAGAAGTTCACTTCCCTACCTGAGGTGTCAGAGTCATCTACCACATCCTAACAATGAGCCTAATGTTTGTGCATTTCAAAGAACATATCACTTGTGAATTTGGGATGTACCTGTAAATGTGCTGAAATGCCCCCTTATTTGTGCAAATTTGCAAACGAAGTGGGAAAGGGCATCTGAATTTTCCCATTGAGAATAGGGCACATGCTTCTTTGGTGCAGGCACATCTCATTACTTGCACCAAAAAAGGTTTGGCGAATCTGGACACTGGTATAAAAAAATGTTTGTTTAGAAAAGCTCCTCAATGCGATTTTAGGCATAAACTACTGGTCCAATTCACAATGCAATGTAAGTGCAGAATGTGGATAGGCGCAGTGCCTGTCAAATTCTAAAGCCTTATCACCCTGCATGCAAAACCCCTATTCGCAGACTGAAAGAACTGAAAATGAATGAAACCACCCACACACCCCGGAATGAACACACACCTCACAAAACAAAGGATTACAGCAAACCCCGACAAGTGCAGGGATCAGGCGAGACCTTTGTATTGGGTGGGAGGCCCGGGTCCCAATGGAGTCTAAAGAGGAAGAGGGGAGTGCCCCAGGTTGAACCACAGACAGAGGGTCATGGGGACCAGGTAGATCAATAGCACAGAGAAAAGGTCCCATCGACACCCACCCAGAGGCACCCCCGAAGGGGCAGGGGAAAGAGGTGGCCGAGTGCAACAGTACAGTCCAAAGGACAAAATTGGGGCAGAAATATACCACCCAGGACACAGGGTGGAAGGAGAGGGGGCACGGCCTCTAGATAGTCCTGCAGTCAACCCTCCACCACAGACAGAATAATGGAGGAAGACCCTGCTGTTCCCCCTAGAGCACACAAATACGAGGCACTAACAGGAAGGTGTATCACAGCCGGCCAGAGCATAAGAGGTACGATCTAGGGCCACCACTAAACAAAGCTCCACTAACAATCTAATCCCTCTGCTCACACCTCTGAAATTCTAAAACACAACACAGCCATACCTATACTGCACAACAAACTGCACACACTTCACCTCACCACAAATACTAAGCAAACCACACATAGCCCCGCACAACAGCACAAGACAGCTACAGAACATAAAAAAATCACACCCCTGCTCAGCGAACGGTGTAAACCAAACTGAAGCTGCCAAAAGCACATCACAACTCTCCGGAGCCTTTTCCTGCTAAGTCCTAATAAATTACCCTACCTGCTTGGTTTTAAGATTCGCCAGAGCACCAGGGGGCCATGCCCCGCAGGCAGCCCACACCACAGGAGACACCCCATCACCCCCGACCATGCCCCGCAGGCAGCCCACACCACAGGGGACACCCCATCACCCGTGACCATGCCCTGCAGGCAGCCCACACCACAGGGGCCCCCATCACCCATGACCATGCCCTGCATGCAGCCCACACCACAGGGCACCCCCCATCACCAGTGACCATGCCCTGCAGGCAGCCCAAACCACAGGGGACCCCCCATCACCCGTGACCATGCCCCGCAGGCAGCCCACACCACAGGGGATACCCCTTCACCCGTGACCATGCCCTGCAGGCAGCTCACACCACAGGGGACACCCCATCACCCGTGACCATGCCCCGCAGGCAGCCCACATGGCACCATACACTGCATTGCAGGCCCCGACTCATGACCCCCACTAGTGACTGGCACCTGCAAGCAGGCCCCGACTCATGACCCCCACCATGACCCGCCAACCAACACATTGTCACAACATACATTCATGTAGCAAATGTCCACCCAAATGCCACCTCACGCTGCCCTCCCACAGTGCAACTTCAACCCTATTCATTGTCCCCACTTCCCAGTACAGGCCCCATGGCATGTCATTCATAGAAGCGTACATGCATGCACCCAAAGAGACACACAACATGGCCACACAGCAGTGACACCTGACTTAGGCAATGACTACTGACACATGCACCAAACAAATGAACGCAGACAACACAAATATATGTCTGCATGGAAATGTATTAACATAAATGAAATAGACCAAAGGAAAAGCAAACATGACAATGAAAAATAAATGAATGTCAATTGAAATGAAATGCAAAATCCAAAGGAACATGAAATCCAAAGAAAATACAAATCCTAAAACTGGTCCATGTCCAAAGTCAAATAATACACATCCAGAGGTAAACAAAAAAAAAAAAAACATTCCTCCATGGGTAAAAATAATAAATAACAAAATCCACAATGCTCCAACTATGTACAAGGAAAGTTTGAAAGATCCATGATCCCAAAACAAAATGAAACTTTCAAAAAACCCTATAATATACAAAAAGTGGAGCAATGTCCATGGACTCCAAAGAAAAAAGAAAGGAAACCTAACCCTTAAGAACTATTTACAATGGCGGCGGCTAGTCCTACGGCTCACCGTTCTTACCAAGTGTTTTGGCCAGGGCATCATCGAACTCTGAGTTAATGGCCTGGAGGCGAGACTGTGCTCTATGCTCAAGGGCTCGCAGGGATGCCACCATGTTCTCCACCAACTGCGAGTCTCCTCGAGGAACTCTGCCCGCCTCTCTGCCTGCTGCATGGAGTTCTCCGCCCTGACCACGGTGAGCCGTGCCCTCTCTGCCCGCTGCCGCTCTGCATCTATCTGCCAGCCCATCCACTGCCACACGGAAGACACACTTTGTCCAGGGTCCTCCTGCCCATTGTCCTCCTGCCCATTCTCCTGCCCCTGTGATGCACTTGGCCCCGAGTCCAGACGCCTCGTACGTCGAGCCTGTGCTTCCTTCTAGCCATCTGCCTGTGCCACCACGACTACCTCTGGGAAGATGGCAACCCGTCGTGCACGTGCCCTGCTTGAAGGTGCCTGCACAACCTCCATTGCCAGGGGTCCTGTTGCTGGGGTGACCACCTCTGCTGTACCTCCGACTCCTGACTGTGGCAGGGATCGGATCTGCACCAGCCTGGCCGCGTTGGCTGGGGCAGGTCCACAGGGGGCCCTGGTGGCATGTGGGCCAGAAGATGTCATGGAGGACGACTGGCACATAGTGTGTGAAGAGGAGGAGGGGGTTGCAGGAGCGCCCATCACATGTTGGAGACCCGTGAAATGAGCCGTCCTAGCCAGTTCAGGATGGCACACACCTGTTCGTGATGACATGCGTGGTCCTGTCAGGAAGCATGCACATCATCAAGAATGACGTGTGTGCGCATCGCGATACTGACTAGGACGGGCTCAACCCTGTACAATAGTCTGCTGGACACAAAGCAATTTCACATGAGTGGCACTGTCAAACGTCACTACCATCATCAGCCTCCACAACATACGGGTCAACCAGACATTTGCATCCATGTCCAAGGCACTGTGTGAACATCAGAAGGGGGGCTGGACCTGCACATCAGATGCACACACACCATCAGACAGTCATGCATCTGCCCATGTCGACATCGTGTCACAGAGCACACATTGGCAACTGTGCTGCATCAGTCAATCAGGCATCGCGATGGCCATATGTCATGCTTCCATGGCATTTCCCAGTCACACACCCACCACTCACACATACGCACATGTACACTGTGCACGTCCATGAAGGTGAAATAAGCATCCATGTCTCACAACCCAGACATGGCCCGGTACAGACGTAGGCATGCAAACATGTGTGTGTCGTCACATGCTGGTGCACATCATACATTCCAACACAGACACCATTGATGTGGATCATACATGACTGGACTCACATGCAGCACCATCATGTCCCTGCACACAGACATCCATACATGGGGCATGCCAGACATACGGCCGAGGTGCATACTCCTGCCACACCTCGACATGCACTATGCTGGACATGAACACATGGACACTTACCACTCGACTGCAGATGGGTCTGCAACTCGAGGACCCGGAAGTGAAGTGCTCGGCATGTGCGTTCCTGGACCTGCATCTGCATGTTGGTCAACTGGTCCCGGCGCCCCACTTCTCCACCAGCCTCAATGAGGTGCCGGGCCTTGCTGTGGATCCTGGAGCTCAAGTCCTCCCAGCGCTTCCGGACATGTTGGTAGTTGTGGGATGCCACCCCCTCCACATGGATGGCATCCACGATATCCGACCAGATTCTCCTCTGTCCTTCCTTGTCGAGGCTCGATGTCGAGAAGAGGGCATCATAATGCCCCAGGACTTACTCCAAAAGGATGCCAACTTCATTTTCATTGAAGCTGACAGCTCTCTGCCTCTCTGCCGGGGGGTTGCCACTGGCCCCAGATGATGTTGAGTCGAACATGGCAAACCCCGAGGCAGGTGTTGATGGGCAACTTGGTCCTGGGTCTGGGCTGTGGAGTGATGGTACACCAGTCGGGAGTCTTCTGGGTCAGCAGAGGTGGTCTCACGAACAGTTTCTCTGGCAATGGCTTTTGTGGAGGCACCAAATTGCAGGGCACGTTGGCAGCAGGCGTAGGAGGCTGCTCGGGCTCTGGGGGGCAGGTAAATGGCCTTCTGGGCAGGAGCGTGGTCTTCCTTGTATTATTGCGTCGCCATCTTGATGCAGAGTGACTCCGCACGTGCAAAAACAGCATGTTAGCGTGGAAATCGAGGAAAGGCCCTTAGCGCTTAAGCGCGTGAGTGACGTGACGTGCGCGGGCATTGCCTTCCTTACGAGTTAAAGGTCCACATAGGATGCCATTTTGCTGTACATGCTTTTTGTGGAGAGCAAGCGTGTGATACTTCTTCTTCTTGTGGGTTCACACCAATTGCTTCACAACGGTTCCAGTGTATAGTTCTTGTTTACTGAGGCAGTGCTTACTTCTTCTTTTGGTGGGGGAGTTGACAACGCGTGTGATTTTCGACATTTTTCCAGGCCGACAGTGAGTTGTGCACGTATTATTTCCACTGTGGTTGCCCCCATGTGTCGCGTACCCCATTTAGAGGTCATAGTAGCCTGCGTGTTCCACATGTGTGCATATTTTTTGTGTTTCTGGGTGCCACAGCGTACTGTGGGATGTTAATTCCATGCACATGGGCTACTGAGGGGTCACATGCATGTTTGTTTTTGTGGTGCTTGAGCATTGTGTGACCCATCATTTTTACCCAGGGGCCACAGCCAGCCTTGCAGGAGCACAGCGGTACCTATTCCATCTAGTACCCTGCCCCCTTCACCCCAATTGCCCAGGACAATTGTTTTCTGCTCCTCCCATTCGCACAAGTACATCATTGCCATGGTTGGGAGGCTACCAAGTGGTAAGGGAGGCAAAGCTGGGCGACATCCCAGAGGTGTCCGTGATAGGGCACATGGCCAGGATGCCCAGGGTGGCAAAGGTGGCAGAGGTGGCTGACGTGGGCAGGTTGGCCCATGAGGGCATTGTGTCCAGGACCATTCAGGGACAGCTATGCCACCCCCAGTGGGTCAGAAAGATGCAGCTGACACTACCCAAGCTCAGGGCCTGCTAGCCCGACCCGGTTTGGTCACGGGACAGGCACGGGATGACTCACAGGCCGACTTCCGTGTCACAAAGTCCAAGCATGTGTGGCGGTGAAAGTTGCTCGGCCCTCCAGCATGGCAAGGAAGCGGAGTTTCAATAATGTGGAACTGGACTCACTTGTGGGCTATGTGTCGGAACATGGCCGCAACTTGCTGGTGACGGCAGGGTGCAAAACTGCACCTGCTCAGCATAGGGCCCACTGACAGTGCATCGTGGATCGCATTAGTGCCTTGGGATTTGTGAAGCGCACAGCTGATGATTGCTCGAAGAGTTGACCTCAAACGCTGAGGTAAAAACAAGCGGGCTTCTAATTACGCCTCTCCTCTGGTGACTGGCAGTGGGACACCACCAGAGGACGATGAACTCGCAGAACATGAGGCGACCGCTGGAGGGTTCATCGCAGAGGATTAGATCCAAGGCATGGGAAACCTCCAAGTTCTTGAGACAATGTCTGGTGAGTGTCCATGCGTGTGTGTCCAGGCCATGTGTATGTTGCTTGGGTGATGTGTTGTGATTGACTGCCAGTTCAGGCTATATAGTCATTACTGCCATGTGTGACCCATGCACTGCTTCCAAGCCATCCCCGCCCTTGGGTTTGGGGTTCACTGTATCCCTACAACCCACTGCAAACACTTTGCACATGATGACTGCACTTGCCCTTACACTGCCATCATGACACGACATTCTAATTAATGGTTTAGACTTCTTATTGACAGTTGAGTACCTACACATGTACTGGACTGCACCCGCTCACTTCTGAGCCCTGTTTCAACATTGAACATGCCTATTCACTTGTGTCATGTCAAAGTGAGCTACCATTGATGTATCGATGTGGTTCCTGTCACTGTATTTCAACACACTGGCATTGTTGCATTGTGTGACACGTGTGTTTTGTCACAGTGATTTCCATGTACTGTCTGATGACATACATTTGACATGAATGGCGGAGAGTAGTGATTCACTCCCATCTGGGCCTGCTTGTCAGTTCTGCCATGGCTATGCTATGTGCCATCTGTGTGCTTGCATCTGTCATGTTTCTTGAAGGTCCATCCCACTCACAGGCTTCTGTGTGATGCTGGTACTATGCACCATGCAGCACATGTGTTGCTTTTCCATTTAAGATTAATCAATGTCTGCTTTCAGGGTCCTCTTACACTTCATTGGCACCGCGTGCATGGCTGAGTTTGTGTCATGTGTGACATGTCTGATTAATGTGTTGGATGTCAACATTGTAATGCCAATGTGTGTGGCCTATGCTGTTAACACGTGTGTTCCTGTCTTCTTTTTTATTGTGTGCAGGTGGTGAGGCACTGAAAGCAGTGGAGGAGGAGGAGATGGCGCAGGGGGAGGAGTATTCAGAGCCTCAACCAGGCAGCAGTGGAGGACATGGGGTGGTAGCGCACGAGAATCCTTTGGTCCTACAAACCATCCTGTCCACAGGTGTCTCTGAGTACACCTCTGAGGATTTCTTTGCCTCTGGTGCTTAATCGGATATTGACCCATATGTCCTGTAGCAGGTGAGTGATTCTGGCAGGGATGCTGTTCTGTCCAACACACCTGCACTGGGGGTAGACCCTCAGGGGGCCATTCAGGTTGGAATGTCCACCTGTGGCGGTTACGGATGCAGGGTCACGCTCCACACTATTTGCTCCTGTTCCTGGGTCAGCAGATCAAAGGAGGAATGCAGTCCTGCTGCCACAGGCAGTGCCAGCACAGCAAGGTCCACGTCTCCTTGGGCCCGACAGCTGTGGTGTCCGACAACACGGTGGTCATGCACCACTGGGTAATACTGTGTAGGAGAATTCCATGTATGCCATTGCTCAGCAACAGGGGGCATCGTGTGAGATGATGGCTCAGACTGTGGAAAGGGTAGCCACTTCCATTCTCCCCCCTGAAATGCCGGTGGAGCTCCAGCAGCAGGCAAAGCGGTCCACCTGCAGCTCACACAGGCAGGACATGTTGGCCGCCAACAGGGACTGACGGGCTGAACTGGGGGGTCTGCGCACAACTATATCTGCAGAGGCACAGGCCCACAGGGATGCCCTGAGGGAAGATAACATCTCCCTCAGAGCTACTCTGGGTGTACTTGAGATGGCCCAGAGTAGACGGCAGAACACCAGTTGGAGCAGCTAACACACAACATCTCGGCTGACCTCCAGCCAACCTGTGAGGAGATCTGTGCATCACGTGAGGCCTTGCAGGCGGAACTCTGCATTATCATCCTGCAGAACCAAACCTTTCAGAACTGCATGTTTGCTGCCATGGAGGAGCATGCCAGGGCTATGCATGGTCAGTCTCCCGTACCACGCACACCATCTCATATTGCACCAGAGGGTGACGAAAGTGACAGCAGTTCTCCCGCTATAGGCTAGCCGTGCAGGCCATGAGCCCATGGAGGCTTTTTTTTCTCAACATCCACGCATATGGGTGTTGAGGTGCACCCTGCACATCCTCCCTCCTGGGTGGTCCTCCCTCCCCCCGGTAAACCATGGCCATTTTTGATGTTTGATTTTTATTTTTATTTTTATTTTAAATCTTTCACTTTTTTGTCTATTGTGCATTCATGTAACAGTGTGTTGCTTTGTGTGGCATCTGAAGGCATCCACTGTGTGTTCAAGCTGGGCCCATACAGGCTTGTCTTTTGTTTGTGTTTGAGGCTTGTGGTCCAGACACATTTGCCACTCCTGCTTCACCTTTCCATGGGCTTGCAAGGAGGGCACTGTGTGACAGTAACTTACACATGGGGTTTGGGAGGGGTTAGGTGACATACTGTGCTGTATTGCAAGGGGGTAGTGGATTATGCAACATGAAGCAGTACTTCCCCCGTAACACCCACATTTTAGTGTGTTGTTCCCCATTCCGCTTGTTCCGCCCCCTTTTTAGGTGTGTGCGCTGGGTGGTGTGTGCCTTCACTGGCCGTCTAGCGCACAGCCTTCAGGATGTCGCAATGACATGATAGACACAAGCAGATTCAGCGCATGTCCCAGGTAAGCTACACGCAGTGCCTTCCATGAATCGGGCGCTTGCATTTTCAGCGCACATTAATTCCATGAATTACCCTCAAAATGTGATGCAAATTGTGCATCTTAAAGAATATTTATTCAGTATCACTGGTCAAAATGACTAACCTCATGGTGAAGTAACTTATGAAACTGGCCCACATGGGCCAAAAAAGTGGCCCTCTTTGACGCCAAAAACCGGACCCACACTAGCATTTTGTGTTTTTAATTAGGCATTGCCCTATTGCCCTATAGGCCAGTCCGAGCCCGATTAAACACCCCTTGCTGCTACTCGGGATGTGCCCCATTTAAAATAATTAGCTGTGATTCAGGCCTGCATTACTTCTATTCTCACAACTGTGTCTGGGGAAGAATGTTCTGCTTTAACTGACCTTGGCCCTCATTACAACCCAGGTGTTAAGGGGTTAACGGTGCCGTAAAAAGTGGCGGCGCTGTTAAACCCTTAACGTCTGATTACGAGGTCCCTTTGTGGGTGGTACTTTAACGCCTGCTTTTAGCAGGCATTAAAAAACCAACCCGCAAAGGGACTTTGTTGCTAAGTACGGTGCCGCAATTTGCGGCACCGTACTTAGCGCCTTCCCCATTCCCATTGAGCCCTATGGGGCAAAAATGGGAATGGGGAAGCGCCATGGCGGCATGGGGAATTACCGCCCCGCCAACCTCGGAATGGGGCGGTAATTCCCCATTCCGCCATGGCAGAGTCGGTAAGTTACCGGCATGGACCATGGTGCTATTAGCACCATGGTCCAACGCCTGAGTCATAATGAGGGCCCTAGACTTGCTGTCCCCACTTGCCCTTTCTCCCCATGTGGCAGTGGCAGGATGCACACCAGGCTGCCTCCCATTTCCTCCCTCTGTGGTGCCACACAACCAGGAAGTTCTTCAAAAGTCTGGCAAGGCTGTTTTAAAAACAACCTTTTTATAAAGGCCTTTTACAAGACCCAGCTGCAAAGCCTTCACAAACCTTGGTATTAATCAACTTGAAAAGTGAATTCCCCTTATGCGGGTGTAGATTGAGAAATAGCATTTGCTACATTAATTGTAGTAAGCAGTAGGACTGCATTAAAACAAATCTAATTAGAAAACTCATTTACTTTAAAGAACCGGGACAAATTAATCTTATTTAAGCCCTGATGCCATAAAGCGCTTGCCTGTGGAGCACGCTTCTGCCGCATGACTTATGAGAGCAGGTTGCTTCTTTTTTGTCAGAAAAAAAGTCACCTTGTTCTACTGACAGATTGCCATCCTCTGTAGAATGAAGTTTTCGGGGACTACATCCAGTGCTTGGCTGAAATGAAGAGGTTGAACTCCATAGGGAGCTTTCATGCTGTACTGGACTTTAAATCCTGTCACCAATAATTATCCTCAGTTTTTTTTTAAACTTGCTATCATATTTGCTAGTTGAATAATATAAATATTTGGTGTTTTTATATCACTGCACACCTGAAATTCGAGTTTTAGAGGGATTGTTCACCAGTGTTACTAATTTCCATCATTACTACCCTCATTTGTGATAGTTTATTTACCAGCTCCTGAAACCCCTGCTACGTTGCAGCTCTGCCTCCTCAGATTCGTGTGCACTGAGTGTTGAGATAACTGCCACCCCCGGATGTCCATGATTTGATCAAAAATATTTTACTTAATGGAGAAGTGACCGAATCTATTTTACCAAAAATTGAAATTAACATTTTACTTTTAAAACTTTTTTTGTATTTATAATGCGAGGGAGACCCCCCACAGCCCCAAAACCCTCCCTACCCTAATTTTTACCGTTACCCCACACACCACCTATCATGCACTACACATATACCACATTACCAACCATTTTCAGTCAAATACATTCGGTCACTTCTCCTTAGGTAAAATTATATTTGTTAAAATCCACGGTATCGGCCACCACCCACATTACACAATACTCTATGTAATGCGTACTGGCCGTGATCTGCAAAGCGTTTTTCAATGGGATTTTTCCACTGAAAAACGCGTTTGTAAATCAGGCCCATTGGGCCTCATTACAAGTCCGGCGGTAACCCTGCCGGTGCTGGTGGCAGTTTTCCACGGATTTGCAATATTTAACGGCGCCTGGCTTGCCGGAATCACTGGGGGATCACGACCCCGGTGATCCAGGAAGTCAGGCACCGGTAAATTGTTAATCCCCATTCCCATCAATGGGAATGGGGATGACGAAAGCACTGCCATTGTTAATAACGGTGCCGGTGCTTCCGTGAAAGTCTGCAGGCGGGTGCCGTTCCACCCGCCAGGTCTGACCCTGGTGGGAAAGATGGCACCCACCTGCAGACTCGTAGTGTGCCGGTCCGGTAACGATGGTGCCGGTAGCCTTACCAGTAACATTGTTACCGGACACGCACACTTGTAATGAATCCCATGTCTCTTTCTACTGCATGAAAAGATGGTGAAGAAGGGATGTCAACTACTTGGGAGCTGGAGGTTTTCAACCTCCGTTGGGAAATAAAAGACAGGGGTAGGGGATGGCGGGCAGGGCTAAGGAGGAGCTTGCTCTGGTGGAAGTGATACATTGTGGGTATTGGCAGATAAAGTAGGATCATCAGCTGTGTGTTGCGGAGCCATCATCTGTATAAATGAGATGCATTGGTGTTTGAATTACTGACCAAGAGCAGATGCTTTTGTCACACATGCATGTATGTTAAAGAAATCTCAAGTTGGAGCATATGAGATGCTCTGCTGCCTTTTAGCCTTCCATCGAATTGCATGCTGGTACGCGCAGTGCTATGTTTAGTATTGCAAAATAAAAGTATAAATACTGCAGAAGAATACAGATAAGATGTGAGATATGAAGCTGGACCCAGGACAACTAATGGTGCAAGTGCAAAATGTGACATTGCCCCAGTGATGGTTTTTAAAATGGTGCAAAAATAAATATGGTACTTTTTGTTGTACCAGAATACCTAGTCACTCTGTATGCTTTCTGCAAATGCTGAAAGGGGATGAATGAGTTTGGTAAGTGACAGTCGCTCTTGAGTTACGATGGGTATTTACTAATGTGGCACCAGAGGAGGTGCTCTTCTGTGGCTATCTCTCCTTGCGACTTGTGGTTGGACAAAAAAGCAACATGCATACCTTTAACACAACACACAGAATTAAGGATTTCTTAGACTATTAGAATATTAGACGATTGCCAAGATTGACACATGAACATGCAATGCTGTGGCTGTTGTAGACAGACAGGCAAAATGCTCGTATTAGACAATGCCAGGATTGACATCTCTTAGCGCGGCCATGCTCCACTATGCCTGCCCCCTCCTCCCTAGGGTCCAAGATATTGATGCAATGGTTACATTCTTCATAATAATCACAGAGACACTTGTATATATTTTGGAAACCAAAGATCACATTTATTGGAGTCATAAATAAGTAAAGCAATCTACTTAGACTTCTAAGGTAACCCTTTTGGTTTTTTCAGGCTTACAATGCGTTTTACTGTCCCCGGGTGGCACTTTTCACTTCTGGTTTTGCAGTGTAGCGGATGTCCGCCTCTGGTTATAGATTGCTATGCAGTAATGTTCCGGGACCACTGAATCTCATTGACAAGGAGTCTCAAATGTCCATAAAGGACTCTGTGCCCGTTGCCTGAACCTGGCTCAAGTGCTTCCATCGGGTACCGCCGTGGCCGAAACCGGAGCGTCAAAGCTCATCTTCTCAGTTCGGTTCTCCCCTGTTCATCCAGATCCATCAAGGACCACATCGACACCCTTGCTCCAGCCTTGCCTGATTTCTGCAATCACTCCTTTGCCACTGGAACCTTCCCCTACCCCTTCAGCACTCCCGCTCCTAAATAAGCCCTCTGCCGATCCTTCCTCTCCAGCTAACTATCGCCCGAACTCCATCACTCTTTTCCTGGGAAAACTTTTGGAAA
Organism: Ambystoma mexicanum; assembly: GCF_040938575.1. Classification (NCBI taxonomy): domain Eukaryota; kingdom Metazoa; phylum Chordata; class Amphibia; order Caudata; family Ambystomatidae; genus Ambystoma; species Ambystoma mexicanum. The sequence continues at coordinate 254,465,622 of NC_090940.1, read as the reverse complement.
AGCTGACCATCTCCCAGCTTAACTTGTACACTGAATCTGTTGGTTGTCTCCACGACCACCAGTCTGGCTTCAGAGTGGCCAGAAGCACAGAAACTGCTCTCCCGAACACCCATAATGATCTCCTCTCTAACCTTGATTCTAACCTTCCTTCTGTCCTCATTCTCCCCAATCTTTCTTCTGCTTTTGATACGTCAACCATGCCATCCTGCTCAATCACCTCCGTGATAACCTGGGTATCACTGATAAGGCCCTGGCCTGGCTGACCTCCTTGCTCCCTCTCAGGTCCAACTGGGGTCTTTTCTCTCTGCTATCTCTCTCTCTCTACTTGTGGTGCTCCCCAGGGATCTAACCTTTCTCCCTGACTGTTCAACCAATACCTGGCACCTCTTGCCCACTGCATCGCTGCTTTCTGCTCCAACTTTAAGTATTATGCGGATGGCATCCAGCTCTCTTTCAGGCTCCCCTCAGCCACCGTTTCTCCTCTCATTCCAGATTGGTCGCAATTCAGGAATGGTGTGCCGCTAATGATCTCTGCCTGAATGCCAGTCAGACTGATATCCTCCTCATCGGAACACCAGCTCCCTCCTTTCCTCTCTCTCTCTCTCTCTGGCTGCCCAATCTGGGACCTCCTCCTGCTTCTACCTGTGAGGCTAAGAACTTTGGGGTCACCTTTGACTCTACCCTCCCCTTCTCTTCTCACATCTCTGACTAGTCTAAGAAGTCAAACTATCAGCTGCTCCTCCTCACAGGTATTCTTCCTTTCCTCACCTTCACCCAGAAACTGTCTCCAGTGCTCTGGTCCTCTCTAGGCTGGACTACTGCAACAGCCTCTTTCTAAATCTTCCTGCCTCTTCTATCTGTCCTCTACAACTTATCCAGAACAGGACTGCAAGACTTGTCCTTGGCCTCAAGCACAGGGATCGTATCTCTAAGCTCTGAAATCTCTTCATTGGCTCCCAGTGTCGGCAAGGATCAAGGTGAAGACCCTCTGCATCGTCCACAAGGCCTTCTGGGCCCTGGGACCGCGCTTCTTCCAACTTTCTCTTCCTAAACATCTGCCGTCTCGAACTCTCCGCTCATCCACCTCCAAATCTCCGAGGGTCAGTCGCTTTTCTAAGCAGAGAATTGGCGGCAGATCTTTATCTTCAGCTGGGGCCTCACTCTGGAACAGCCTCCCTGCCTCTCTGAAAGTTTTGCAGAACCACCTCCTGTTCCGGAAGCAACTCAAGACCTTACTCTTTGTTTCCGCTTTCTCTCTTCCTCTCCCCTGCTGATGTCCCGACTGGTCCCGATCTGATGCCCCTCTCTTGTCATTTCGAATTGACCAAAGGTGATGGGAACAAAATGGTTACTTTGTTATAAGGTGTCAACAAAAATGTAACTTGTTATGGTGCATAACTCCAGTCATTTACAGCATGTTCCCTCAATGATATCATATTTATAAAACACCTGTACAGAAGTGTTTCTAGATGCAACAATACCCAAAGAGAAGGGGAAGCTAGAGGGACGGCAAGACAACCGATATTACTAGGCCTTGTGTTATTCTGATCGTGCAAGCGTGACAGCGCAAAAATGCAGGAGGAAGGAAGAGGGAGAAATGCACTTTTATATTGAAAGTTGTTATATTTAATCAGGAGTCTTAAACTGAATCATCAACAGTCACCTAACGACTAATTTCCAGCTCCTCCTTTGTACCGTGACCGACCTATCAAATGATCCCTTATCCTCTTAAGATATCCTTGACCTGTCTTTACCACATAAAACAATCCGTTATCAAACAAAGCCACCTAATAAAGCATTCCTATCATCACCTACTTGGTACTCCTATCCTTGTTATCGAACCTCACAGCTCTGATGTTGGGGAAAGGTGGACAGTGGTAGAGCTTTAAGAGAAATTTTAGAAACGTGTTTAACATTTTATTTTAGGTACAGCAGTTTATTCCAACAATTATTCTGAATTTTACGAACAAAAAAGCTAAATGATATGTTTTAGAATGACTAGGGCAAGTAACAGTCCCTCACATAGATAAAAGGGGCAGCTACTAAGTGCTTAGTGAGAATGTAAATGACCTTCAATGAAAATTAAACAAGATCCATTATTGGAATGGTTGAGCTCATGTAAAAATGTACACTTGACAACTTTCACCAATGAGAATATATTCCAAAGGGGGAGGGGGGTTCCTAGTGACAGGCAATACGGGTGAAGCTCGTGTTGACTATTATGTCACTTTGATCCCTAAGATGAAATGAACCTGGTCATTGGTAGGTTCCCATCTACAATGTTATTGCTGTGCATGGGCCACACAGGGCTCCTTTTCCATTGGCTGCTCTGTCCTGACGGACCAGCCGTACAGGGGACGGATAATCCAGACATGGGGGGTGCAAAGGCAACCAGTGCCAAATAAAATATACCGAAGGCGCGTTTAAAGCAAGCCTGTCTGGGCTCGGACAGTGCAGGAAAGTCTGAACCTGCCCCTCCCCGATCCTGCCAGTAAGAACATCAATTTGTCACGGAATTGCTTGATAGCTCTGACCCCTAGCTCCACCAAGTGGCCTAAGGGATTTCTTAAATGTTTTAACTACCAGAAAATAACTGGCAAAATACTCCACTGTTGGCTATTAAATACTCGCTCTCTCGTTGCACATCCTATGGACTGCCACAACCTAATATCCAATTTGGAACTGGATCTGCTATTTCTTACTGAGACCTGGCTGAATGAGGCATCCGGCCCGGCCATTGTAAGTTTCTTCACCCTAACTATGACCTGATACATGTCGATCGTAAGGCTACTCACCCTGGGGGTGGCCTGGCAATCATTTATAACACTATATGTAAAGTCACCTATTTTATCCCCAATCACACTCTCAAATGGAATGTCTTCTTGCCCGTATTCGGGTGTCTCCTACATCTACACTCTCAATGCTGCTGATTTACCAGCCTCCTGGGGTGGACAGCTCATTCTCTGCTGATTTTCTGGCGCTGGCACTGGAATTGCAGATCCAATACCCTAATCTTATAGTGATGGGCGATTTTAATCTCCACAACAACCCTGACACTAGAGGTCAGGTGGAAAAATTCCTGGACATGATGAGGGATTTAGGCCTTAATCAATGGGTTGCTAAACCTACCCATGAACGGGGCAATATCCTGGATATAGTTTTTGCGTCTGAAAAATCTATCACCATGTCTCCTCCTACTCCCATTACCTGGTCTGATCACTGTTAGGTACCTTTTTCCATCATCCTGCCCATTTCTATCTGTCTGCAATTTAGGGCAGCAATTTTGAAACGTAGTTGGCATAGGGTACTCACTCCTCTACTAACCACTACCTTATTAACTCAGTGCGGTCAGTCTGCCCAGTGCTCTCTCCCTGTGCTTGAGTCTGCTTTCACTGCCACTGCAGATTTGCTGCCTCCTCTTTTGATGTGTAAGCAGAAAACTCGTCCTTCTGAACCATGGTACACTGATCAGCTTAAGGCTGAGAAGTTGCGGTGCAGACAAGCCAAGCGAAAATGGAGGGTTAACTACCCGGCTGAGTCTAAATCCGACTTTCGTCGTGCTCTTACCTTTTATCACAAGCTGGTCATTGAGGCAAAGAAAGTCTTCTTTGCCTCCAAGGTCGAAGGTGCCCTAAACCAGCCTAGGGCTCTATTTCAGATTGTCCAATCACTCTCCACTCCAGCAATGTCTAGTTCTCAGCCTACTCCGTCTCAAGCTCTTTGTGATTCCCTCTCTGCTTTCTTTGTATCTAAGTACTCCTCTATTCGTATTAACATTAAAAACAGAGCTACATCTCCGTCGGCTGCCTATGGCCCTACTGACCCCCCCCCCCCCATCACTCGGGGGTCCTGGTCGTCATTACCCACCTTCACGGAACCTGACATTCTGGAAGCTATTCAACATCTGAAATCTGCCTCGCCAACTGATGCCATTCCCCTGGCCCTGTTGAAGGAAAGCTCACAGTCCATTATTTCACATATTACTACCGCATTAAATGCCTCATTTATGGATGGAGTGATCCCCTCCTCACTTACACATTCTCTTGTGATTGGGCTATTGAAAAAAAAATAGCTAGAACCTGAAATACTGGGCAATTACCGACCTATATCATGTCGAGTTGCCCTTGCACTGCCTCTGGGCTCCCCAGCACTTAAGGGACTGTATCTGCAACCCTCCAGTCCCTTCCCTCTACACTTTTGAGACACCCTCTGGCTGCACTTGTGAGTTAACTGCACTTCCCCCTTCCCCTCACCCCCTGGCACTTCTCTTTCCCCCCGCATTAGCGCAATCTGAATGGCACAAGGCCTAGTAAGATTGTTATTTTGTCCTCCCTTTGTTTCTCCCTCCTTGTCTTGTAGTGCCTAGACACACTTGTGTTTACAGGTATGTTATAAATGCCACATCATATATTATATGCCCCAGTCAATATAAACAGGTGATGCAGAAAAATCACTTGACTGAGTAGCATTGCTGTATTTAAATGGCATACCAAGACTGATGGTCTTAAGTGGTAAGGTCATGAACTTGCTAAGCAGACTGTGCAAAGAAAGGGTTTCTGCTAATATTATCAACAGGATAACTACGCCCAGATCCCCTGTAATAAGGGGTATGTTGAAGTGGTATTTCTCTTCTGGGACCTTTATTTGATATCGTTATTGACCTCACATCTGAAGTCACTGCAGAGTTTCATTAATTCATTTTGCTCACAGGTTAAGTCACATGGAGGAGTCTGGAATGTATGCGCCGTGTGATGGGATCAGCACTTCTGAACTTTATCTGATCCTGGACTGCAACACAGGTGAAAAGAGGGGCACTTTAAGTAATTCAAAGACTGGATCTCAACTCTTTCCGAAAACGATGATATGAATGTTTTGATCTTCAACCGAAAATATGATATTCAAATTTAGGATTCCTCACTTTTTCAAAATAACATGCCCAAAAAGCGTAATGTGAATAATACAAACATTGTGGGGAACCCAAGAAACTGTGCGATATTCCCGAATTTAGGTAACAACTTCTTCTAAAGGTTGCCCTGATTTGTGACTCTACGTTTAACGATGGACTGTGCCTCCCACATACGAGGTGGAGTTGGTAATACGGGACCTACTTGTTTTACAAGCAGAGGCAGTGATGTTCTTAGGATGGCAGGGTGTTTCCACCATGTCATCACTTTTTAAGTGCACTGAACATGATCTGGAAGGCAATTGTGTGGAGCTATAACATATTTTTTGATGACAAGAAAACGGGGGTAAATGTGCAAGGGATTTCCATGGAAGGGCACGGTGTTGAACCCTCCATAGGTGCTAACATCAGATCACTGTGCAGAATATTGCCCCTCTTTGAGGTCAATGATGCCGTCAGCAGCAGATAAACACAGTTGTAGATTCTTCAAAGCAGAGGTTTCATTTCTTAACATAAAAAGATACATTTGTCACCAATCAGAATTTACTATCATGAAAGGATGCGCTGCTGATCACGGACTGAAGGAGATCGTTAGCTGGTGCCAGGGCGTGTCATTGTTGCATGAAAACGAAGCACCTGCCTCGGCTGAAAACTGCCAAATAGAACTCAGTGGCCAGGGGTGGACTGGCCTACAGGGAACTCTGGAGATTTCCCAGTGGGTCTCTGCACACTGGGTCCAGGGGTGGACTGGCATATAGGGAACTTTGGACATTTCCCAGTGGGCATCTGCACACTGGGCCCAGGGGTCGACCAGCCTATATGGAACTTTGGAAATTTCCCAGTGGGCATCTGCACACTGGGCCCAGGGGTGGACTGGCGTCTAGGGAACTCTGGAGATTTCCCAATTGGCCTCTGCACCCTGGGCCTCTTTCATGTGGCATTTCCAAATGTTCTCATAAGAAAAGGGTTGGGCCTGTGGAAAAAGTGCAACATGTGGCCATTTTGAAAAACATTTCCCGGGCCTCTTTTGGTTCCCAGTCGACCCCCGTCCCTGCCGGATTTGGAACGAACATCGGTCTGTATCCATGGAAATGCTAGTGTAGCCAGTGTGTCTGTTTAAACAGCTTTTCTGCATGAGATATCACATCTGCTTGACTCCAGAGAAGATCTTACGGGTGGTTAATGAAGAGAGGTGGGAACAAGTACGAAGTGCTTAATTGTCATGATCTCTGCTTCCAAAAGATCAGGACTTGCCCGACTCCCTTGGAAGCAGACCCATAACCCCGGTTCCGAGTGCCAGCCAGTCCCAATTGGGACCTTTTGGACCCTGTCCTGGCGCCAGTGGCACCAGGCTCATAAAGATGCCCAGTCCCAGCGCTGGAAGCGCCGGGCTCATAATGCTTGGGTGGACTTACCTGCAGCAGACCATGCTGCTTACTTACCTGCCAGTTGAACCCCTGATCCTCTTCTGTTTGGGACTACTTTTCCTGTTGGGTGGGGCAGGAGCCACTCCCTAGGTTCAGAACACTGGAACTCTTCTGGAAAGCAGGAACTCTTTTCTTACCTAGGCGTGGCTGTGGAAGGAGACACCTAAGCACTACAGGAGGCTATTTAAACCACACCCGATGGATGAATCTTGCTTTGCGTTATTCTGCATTCTCTGCAGCAGAACGCTCATCGTGTCTTCTGCTTCTGATCCTGGGCCTAAGGGAACAAAGGCTTACCAACCTGGAATCCAGTCTTCAGCAGCACCTTTAAAGACAAAGAAAGAACAGGTTAGCACTACGGTCTTCAGTGGCAGCGCATCTCTTACCTGGTCCCTCGGCTGTCACCAACGCCTCGCGCTGCATTCCGGCATCTGAAAGACAAACGCTTACCTACTCTTCGCATGCTCCGGAGGTCTTCGCACTGCATTCCGGCATCTGAAAGACAAAAGCTTACCAGCTCTTCGCACGCTCCGGAGGCCTTCGGCACTGCATCCCGCACCTGAAAGACAAAAGAAGGTGTGTTTAAAGACATTGGGCAACTTTATTACTCACGTGCCATTACTCCTTCCCACGCCGAATCCAGTGGGTATTCCAGCACCCTTCAGCTTCTCTAAAGCTCCGAACTTGTACCTGCAAGATAAAAGGGACAGTTAGTGCGCATCGTGAAGCAGGCTACAAGCGCTTACTTACGTGCTTCCAGGCGCTTCTATTCCTCATGCGGGTTCGATCGTCAACTCTCATCAGCCCGCCATCCGCCATCGCCGGAACCCTGCAAAACAAGAGATATCATTACAAAAGACTTTTAAGACATTTGAAGTGCCCAGAACTTACCGTTCGTGCAGTTAACGACGGACAGCAGTCCTCTGAGGTCAAGAGGCCTGCACCGTTATCCAGTGAAGAAACTGGTTACGGCACCCTGCCCCGAGGCAGATGGAGAGCTCGGCGTTCACTTACCTAAGGTGAGGGCGTTAACCTTTGGGGTTCTACAGGAGAAGAGAAAGGGAAGAGGAGAGAGGCACCCAATAAACCCAGTTCATTAATCCCATATTTTCTATCTGCAGACATCTTACTCTTCGAGTCAGACATACAGTGCACAGAGGTCCAGCCCAAAGAGCCAACCGTGTGTTACACATCACCTTTGAAGATACGGCATTCACCCAGTCAAGACCGGCGCCTCTGCGGGAATCAGGTGAGCGTTACAGAACGCAAAGCCTACCGCAAAACTCCCACCCAGGCGCTATGGAAACCTCGGATACCGACCAGCTAGCCCAGTTACTTGGGGAACTAAGAGCAGAAGTGCATGTAGCCCGTCAGGAAACGAATGCTCTAAGAAGGGAACTGATTATTTCCAAGGAGAGAACAGACGATCTCGCTAGACAATTGCTACAGTCACAAGCCGGACAAACTCTGTTACCCGCATCAGGGGCAAATCTTCCTTCAACATCCTCTACGAACCCAGTGCAGATCAACCTACCTTGGAATGTACCTCTGGCTCCGCCCGAACGATTTTCTGGTGACCCAAAGAGGTTTGCAGTATTTATTAATCAGTGCCGGTTGCACTTCTTATGCCGGCCAGCAGCCTTTCCAACTGATCAAGCTAAGGTAGCTTTCGTGCTTTCGTACCTTAGTGGCAATGCGGCAGACTGGTCGATCCCTCTAGTTAATCAAGATGATCCGGTTCTCCATGATTTTCAAGCTTTTCAGCTCAGTATGGAAAAACTGTTTGCAAGACATTCACTGGGGCAGGCCTTGGACAATGAGCTCCTTTCATTGCGACAGGGTAATCAAGACCTTTTGTCTTATATTGCGTCTTTCAACAGACTGATAGTGGAAACTCGATGGCCTGAGGACAAAAGGATTACGCTGTTTTATAGAGGTCTACGTGGAGAGCTCAAAGATGTGTTAGCCCAAGTAGTGAATCCCCCGCAAGACTGTTCGGACTATATTGACTTAGTCGTTCAAATTGACCACAGACTGCAGAACAGGAAGGCCGATCGTTCCAAGTTTGATGCTCGAGTATTTTCCAAACCACCAACTCCTACCAAAGGAGTAGACTCCGGGGAACCCATGCAAATAGGGGGCCTGAAAGGACCACTAACACAAAAGGAGCGGGAAAGGAGAAAACAGCTGCAATTATGCCTCTATTGCGGAAACTTGGGGCACTTTCTTCGAGACTATCTGGTGAAACCAGCCAAGAAGGCAGTAGGAGCTGCAGTTACCAGGGTCACAAACTCTGAGCAGGGAAACGACCTCGCCCGACAAGAATAGAGGTCCTCTTGCCGAGCGTTAAAACCAGTTCCGTGATCTCGCATTTCGTGATACCTATGGTCCTCATTAGCCCTGAACATCCGGATCGATTACATGCGATTGAAGCTTACGTCGACAGCGGTGCCATCGGCAATTATGTGGATCATGAAATGGTTTTGAGGATGAATCTGACTCTTTGTCCAAAGGCTGTAAAGGACGTCATTACTACGGTGGATGGTACGGAGATAGCCTCCGGACCAGTAACGCATACCACCCAAGAAGTGACGCTAGTAAGTCAAGATGGACACCATGAGAAGATCGTGTTCGATGTGATCAAGCCCCTCAGTTCCAGATTATTCTAGGAATTCCTTGGTTAGAGAAGCACAATCCTCAGATCGATTGGCGAGCAAGAACGGTTCAGTTTCCAGAATGTGTCTCTACTTGTCACCCTCGACCTGGTGTTGCACTGGCAGCAATTTCCTCGGAGGCTCCCCAGTTACCTCCTGAATACCTAGAATTCCAAGATGTTTTCCGGAAGGATCAGGCTAACTCTCTACCTCCTCATAGGTCTTATGACTGCCAGATAGACCTGATACCTGTATCTACTCCTCCTTGTAGTAGAATTTATGCCCTCACCGAGCCTGAGAATCTTCACCTCCGACAATACCTGGATCAATACCTAGCGAATGGGTTTATTCGTCCTTCCAAGTCCCCTGCTTCCTCAGCTTTGTTCTTTGTTCCAAAAAAAGAAGGGGACCTTAGAACTTGTATAGATTATCGCGCCCTGAACCAGATCACAGTTAAGAATAGATATCCGTTACCTTTGATCCCTGAACTCCTGGACCAAGTCAGAAAATCATGCATATATACAAAGCTGGATCTTAGAGGAGCCTACCACTTGGTACGAGTAAAAGAGGGCGATGAATGGAAGACGGCCTTCCGCACCAAGTATGGGCTATTTGAATATCAGGTCATGCCCTTCGGACTTTGCAATGCCCCGGCCGCCTTTCAATATTTTATGAACGATGTCCTCAGAGAGCTCATAGATGTGTGTGTTGTTTACATTGACGACATCCTCGTTTATTCTTCATCGGAAACTGAACATCGGAAACACGTGAAAATGGTCCTCGAGAGATTGCGTCAACACAAACTTTTCGCTAAGTTGGAAAAATGCGTTTTCAACGTGACTGAAGTTGAATTCTTGGGATTCATATTATCACCTAGCGGAGTGCGTATGGATTCAAAGAAGGTCGATGCAATTCTCAAATGGCCATCGCCATCCTCCGTAAAAGGTGTTCAAAGCATGTTAGGCTTCGCTAACTTTTACCGCAGGTTTATCCCCGAATTCTCTCGAATAGTCCAGCCCATCACCGCCTTGTTAAAGAAAAACAAACGTTTTGAATGGTCTACCGAGGCGGAACAAGCTTTCCAGAATTTGAAGACTAGATTTATCTCTGCACCGATCTTAAAACATCCTCGCCCAGAACTCCCCTACATCGTTGAAACTGATGCTTCGAGCCTTGCCATGGGGGCAGTTCTATCACAAAAGGACCCAGTAACCAATCAGTTGCATCCCGTGGCATTTTGGTCCCGCAAATTCTCGCCTCCTGAAATCAATTACACTATTACTGATAAGGAACTTCTAGCTATCAAGTCCGCCTTTAAGGCTTGACGGCATTATCTTCTGGGGGCTCGACACACCGTTACTGTGATTACAGATCACTGAAACCTGCAATATTTGAAAACCGCAAAAGCTCAATCCTCTAGGCAACTCCGTTGGGCACTATTCTTTGCCGAGTTTGACTTCATAATTACCTATCGACCTGGTACAAAAAACGGTAAAGCTGATGCCCTTTCTCGGATGGGAGTGGAAGAACATTTGATCAATCCTAAACCTGTACCTATCATTCCAGAACAAAGAATTCTAGGTGTAATCGCCACACAATCCATAGAGGAAGTTAAGGATAAAGCCAGGCTACTGGTAACTCCAGCAGACATACAGAATTGGCATCTGCAGGGAAAGGACTTTACGGTGAAGGACAACCTATTATATTTCCAAGAACGGTTATACCTGCCCAGCACAGATTTACAGAAAAAGGTAATCTCTTGTTATCATGATTCTTTAATGGAAGGACATCCCGGTATGACCAAGACCTCGGAAAAGATCAAGCGCTACTTCTGGTGGCCGTCTTGGAAAAAAGATATCAGAGACTTTATAATGTCCTGTGGAGTATGCGCCCAAAACAAGAGTCAAAAGGAAAAACCAGCCGGCCTCTTACGCCCTATTGACATCCCGCCTCGCCCTTGGCATACGCTTTCTATGGACTTTATCACCGATCTACCTCCATGCTCCGGATACAATACGATCCTAGTAATCGTGGACCTATTCTCCAAGATGGCGCATTTCATTCCACTCAAAGGCTTACCAACAGCAGCAACTCTGGCCCGAGAATTTCTCGAAAACATCATCCGACTGCACGGTTTTCCTTCAGTTCTAATTTCGGATTGAAGTAGTCAATTTATTTTTCATTTTTGGCGAAGTTGCTGTCGGTCGGCTCAAATTGATGTGAGACTTTCGACCAGCCACCACCCTCAAACCGACGGACAAACCGAGAGGACCAATCAAACTCTGGAACAGTATTTGCGCTGCATGCTACAACAAACTGAAAAAACTTGGAAAGATATCCTTTGGATAGCCGAATATGCCTACAATAACTCTGTCCACTCGGGAACTGGGAAGACCCCGTTTTTTCTTTTATACGGTAGTCACCCTCGTACCTCGGAGTTGGATCCACTCCAAGATCTTGGAACACCAGCAGTAGACCACCTGCATTCTACAATCACCCAAGCCTTTAAGGAAGCCGTTTCTCACCTTCAAAGGGCTAAAGAACAATACAAGAAAGGAGCAGACCAACATCGGAAGGAAGCCCCCCAATATCAAGTAGGAGATCAAGTCTGGTTATCCACCAAATATCTACCTCTAAAAGGACCACGCACATTCAACCCAAGATACCTTGGTCCCTATTCCATCACTACCATAGTAAATCCAGTAGCGGTCAAGTTGGACTTGCCCCCTCACATGAAGATACATCCAGACTTCTACGTCTCTCTATTAAAACCTGTGCAACCTCAAACCCGACTAACTACATCTCCAAAACCTATTCTAGTTGATGGAGAACTCGAGTTTGAAGTCAAAAGCATCCTGGATTCCAAGATCTCCAAATCTAAACTATTTTACCTGATTGACTGGAAAGGCTACGGTCCCCAATAAAGATCCTGGAACCTGCAGAATATGTCCACGCGCCTCGTCTAATCAAAAGATTTCATCGAACATTTCCTAACAAGCCCAAACCCCCGGAGAAGCCCGGTTTGGGAGGGGCCTTGAGGGGGGGTGCTGTCATGATCTCTGCTTCCAAAAGATCAGGACTTGCCCGACTCCCTTGGAAGCAGACCCATAACCCCGGTTCCGAGTGCCAGCCAGTCCCAATTGGGACCTTTTGGACCCTGTCCTGGCGCCCGTGGCACCAGGCTCATAAAGATGCCCAGTCCCAGCGCTGGAAGCGCCGGGCTCATAATGCTTGGGTGGACTTACCTGCAGCAGACCATGCTGCTTACTTACCTGCCAGTTGAACCCCTGATCCTCTTCTGTTTGGGACTACTTTTCCTGTTGGGTGGGGCAGGAGCCACTCCCTAGGTTCAGAACACTGGAACTCTTCTGGAAAGCAGGAACTCTTTTCTTACCTAGGCGTGGCTGTGGAAGGAGGCACCTAAGCACTACAGGAGGCTATTTAAACCACACCCGATGGATGAATCTTGCTTTGCGTTATTCTGCATTCTCTGCAGCAGAACGCTCATCGTGTCTTCTGCTTCTGATCCTGGGCCTAAGGGAACAAAGGCTTACTAACCTGGAATCCAGTCTTCAGCAGCACCTGTAAAGACAAAGAAAGATCAGGTTAGCACTACGGTCTTCAGTGGCAGCGCATCTCTTACCTGGTCCATCGGCAGTCACCAACGCCTCGCGCTGCATTCCGGCATCTGAAAGACAAACGCTTACCTACTCTTCGCATGCTCCGGAGGTCTTCGCACTGCATTCCGGCATCTGAAAGACAAAAGCTTACCAGCTCTTCGCACGCTCCGGAGGCCTTCGGCGCTGCATCCCGCATCTGAAAGACAAAAGAAGGTGCGTTTAAAGACATTGGGCAACTTTATTACTCACATGCCATTACTCCTTCCCACGCCGAATCCACTGGGTATTCCAGCACCCTTCAGCTTCTCTAAAGCTCCGGACTTGTACCTGCAAGATAAAAGGGACAGTTAGTGCGCATCGTGAAGCAGGCTACAAGCGCTTACTTACGTGCTTCCAGGCGCTTCTATTCCTCATGCGGGTTCGATCGTCAACTCTCATCAGCCCGCCATCCGCCATCGCCAGAACCCTGCAAAACAAGAGATATCATTACAAAAGACTTTTAAGACATTTGAAGTGCCCAGAACTTACCGTTCGTGCAGTTAACGACGGACAGCAGTCCTCTGAGGTCAAGAGGCCTGCACCCTTATCCAGTGAAGAAACTGGTTACGGCACCCTGCCCCGAGGCAGATGGAGAGCTCGGCGTTCACTTACCTAAGGTGAGGGCGTTAACCTTTGGGGTTCTACAGGAGAAGAGAAAGGGAAGAGGAGAGAGGCACCCAATAAACCCAGTTCATTAATCCCATATTTTCTATCTGCAGACATCTTACTCTTCGAGTCAGACATACAGTGCACAGAGGTCCAGCCCAAAGAGCCAACCGTGTGTTACACATCACCTTTGAAGATACGGCATTCACCCAGTCAAGACCGGCGCCTCTGCGGGAATCAGGTGAGCGTTACATTAATAGAGGCTGTCACAAATGTCCACTTGTTTTTTGTCATGCCCATGTTTTTTTTTTTTTTTAAAGAACATTTTATTGGCATTTTAAGATAACAACCGTCAACATTCCCACCCAACTTTCCCCAGCACCAGAAAATCCCCCCCCCCCCCCGGCTTCCACCCAACCATCAGTCATGCCCATGTTTGAGGCACTGTTGGTCTAAGGTGATCAACTATAAAGATAGGGGCTTGGCTATGCTATGAAGGAATGGTATAGAGTGATAATTCTTGGCACGGTAAGGCCCAAAATATACCACACCAGTAAAGAAAGTGAGATGCTATTTTATCCCTTGTAGGATGCTAGAAGGTTTATGGAAAAATAAAGGCTAACTCTGTGCTCCCGGTAATTGAGTTTGGATAAGCTTTCTGAGCTATGGCATGGAATCCTCTAAAACAAGGCCATGTTATTTTCCTTCTTCATAGGGTGCACCACTCAATGAAATTCCTATCCCAATATCACAGAGAAATACAACCATAAATGCAGTTGTATCATCTAGGATTGGCTATTGTAAAGCTGTTTCCCTAAGCAAATAGTTCAGCTACAACACGTTCAAAATGCAGAGGCCTTCCTGATATTTTCTAGGCCCTTCACCTTATTACCCTTGCTCTCAAGGGCCTGCACTGGCTGTTCATGGCCCATCGCATCCATGGGTGGCTTTTCACACTGTTTTGGGCACTGATCCAATGTATTCACCTGACAAGCTCAAGAAACAGTGATTCCTGCTGGAAGCTTTATTCCTCCAGCCCATTCCTGCTCTGCCACACTGGCTTCGGCTATGTGCAATGGTGCCCTTTATAATTATTATGTTCTAGGGTCGGGATTCGAACCTGTGTTGCGATGTGTTTTCCTTCCAAGACAAACGTGTTGCCCCTGAGCTATCCTTCCCAGCAAGCTTCCTTTCCTGGCTGTTAAACTGTGGCACTCATTACAAATTCAGATCAGAGCAAAGGAAGCATTTCTCAGCTTCCCGGGCAGTCAAGTCTTGGCTGTTTTCTAAGTAATTCTCTAACATCTTTTATTTCAGTGTTTCATTTCTGAGCTCCAAGATGCCTTCGGGTGTGCACAGCACTTTTAAAATGGAACAAATGGAATATGTTATGGCAAAAGGCCGCAAATTGGTGTCGCTCTTTCACATGATGTACATTCACTGTGACAGATTTCCATCTGCATCGCAAACTTCCCATTTTCTTTACCTTCCAAGGGCCTAATTCACAGAAGCGTTTTTAATGGGAAAACCCCTTTGGAAAACGCTCTGTGAATCAGGGTCCAAAAGTCAAGTAAATGGATTCTGCATGAAAGTGAGGCATACTAAACAGCCTCATCTTCATTAAGCACTCTGTTGGTGGCATTATGCATATGCCAGTAAGCCGCCGACAGCACTGTTTCCGCCACCCGATATCCCGGTATTACCACGATATTACAGGCAGCGGAGTAACAGTAAGTTCCCATTCCCATGGAGTCCCATTTGACTCCATGGCTTGGGAACCACTGAATCACGGGCACCCCTGTTAACAGTGCAGGTGATTCAGTGAATTCACTGTTAGTAGAGGCCTGAACTACAGGCAGGTCAGGCCTGCCGGTAGTTCACTGCCCCTACTGGCAGACTCGGAGTATGCCGGTCCGGAAAAAAGTGCCAGTACACGTTGTTACCAGCACCTTGTTTCCTGACCGGCATACTCGTAATGACCCTATGTATCTTTTTTTTTTATTTTAATGATTTTTATTGTTCAAATATTGATTTTGATACAGATATCAACAGGTTACAGACTTTGAATAAAACAAGAACCACAGAGAAATGACATAGTAAGTGATTTTGATCCTTTGTAATATTATTTCTATAAGGCTAAGTAATTTGTTAAATTCACTTGCGAATATAATATGAACTATAATAGATAAAAACCGCTTTAATATAACATGTAGTTTAGAATTGATTATATCGCAGGTCTGCAACGAGTGATTTATATGTAGTGAGAATAGAGATTTGGGGGGAGACGTACAGGGAGACAGACTAGAGATATATAAGGATAAGGAGGGAAGAGGATAGGGGGGGAATGGGTATATTGGATTATTTCATCAAAATAATATAATCATTTCAAACATTATCAAGTTCTAGCATTTTTGAATATGTATGGAAATATGAATAATGATGCTAATATAAGGGTGTAGATTCATGTACCATGAGCAGTTGCATTAAAACAGTTAAGATACCTGGTGAAAAAATACCATTTAGCATTATATTTAGGAATTGTGTTGTGATTATTGGCCATGCACATCTCTAGTTTATGAGTGTTACAAATAGTGTTCCACCAGATTTTGGTGGAAAGTAAACTAGAGTCTTTCCAGTTAGCCGTAATACATTTTAAAGCTATACAGATGAATAAGTCATAAAGTCTTGCAGAGTCAGATGGGAAATAAGTTGTAATGGCTATACTTCCTAAAAATATGTTAACAAAGGAAAAGGGCACATCAACACAGAAGATACATTTAAGAAGCTTCCAGATTTCCTGCCAAAATTTAACAGTAAATGAACATTCAAAAAACATATGCATATACGTGGCGGGAGATATGCCACATGACCAACATTTAGCATTATAATTCGGATTAGACTTAGCCAATTTGGCTGGAGTAATAAATGCTCTGTGCATGAAGAAATAATAGTGTTGTGATATATTTGCTGATACCGATATATGTTTGATTTTAGCAAACAGACGATGCCATATTTCATCTTCAAACATGAAGCCCAAATCAAGTTCCCATTTCAGACGTATAGGGCAAATCTTAAAATTTGAGGTGAGCATATTGTAAATTTTAGAGGCTCGAACTTCACCACCTGTGGTAAGGTGCATTAGTCTAAGGGCATCAGGAGTAAGAATTTCATTGGAAAATTGGGCAAGTGCATCAAGGCAGGAATTAATTAAGTTGTTGTAAAATTGAAAGTCTTTCTTAGTAATGTTAAAAATGGTGGAGAATTGCTGAAAGGAAAGGACATACGTGTCATCTATAATCTGTTGGACGAATCTGATACCCTTTTGAATCCATGTTTTGCGGTTAAGGATCTTGTTATTAATTACTATGTTCTTATTATGCCATAATAGTGGGGAAAGATGCTTACTAGGAGTTATAGTGTGAGGAAAAAGAAAGGTTTGTAGAGCAGATATTGAAGCTTTAATCGGGTCTGAAATCTTTTTAGTTGAATGTTTGAAAATGTATATGTAGTCCGTGATTTCGTGTGGTAAAACTACTTGTTTTTCTAATGTACACCAGGTTGGGATATCAGCGGATATAGGATCAATGAACCATTGACGAGATTGTTTTATAAGAAATGCATGATGATATGATTTAAAGTCAGGGAATCTTACTCCCCCCATATCATAGGGGGCTTTCAGTTTCGTCAGGGCAATTCTCTTACTTTTTCCTTTTCCCCATAGAAAATTAAGTAGTATAGAGTAAATGGATTTGAAAAAGGAAAGGGATAATGGGACGGAGAGAAGTTGCAGATAGTATAGTATTATGGGAGTAAGCATCATCTTGATAGTATCTAAGCGACCCCACCAGGAGAGGTATAATGGAGACCATTTGGATGTTAGATCCTTGAGGGTGCCCAGTAGTGTTTCAGTGTTGAGTTTGATCGTATTTGGGATAGTTGGGGCAAAACGAAGACCTAAGTATTTGACTGAGCTATTGCACCATTTGAGGCCAAAAGTGACGATATCATGTTTAAGGCAGTATGGATTTAAGGGCATAATTTCTGATTTCTGTGTATTTAATTTATATCCTGATACTTGACCGAATTGTGATAAAATACTCAAGAGGTTGGGAATGTGAAGTTTGGGGTTTTTAATTAATATAAGAATATCATCCGCATATGCAGCTATTTTATTTATTGAAGCACCGACTTGAATTCCTGGGATGTTTGTGGTAGATCTTATTGATTCTAGAAGTGGTTCAAGAGAGAGGATATATAGTAATGGTGAGAAGGGGCAACCTTGACGCGTTCCTCTTAGTAAGTGAAAGGAGGAGGAAGTTTGACTATTTAAGTAAATAGCCGAATTGGGGGCAGAGTAAAGCAGTTTGACCAGTGAAATAAATTTTTCACCGCAACCATGCCACCGTAGAGTTTGAAACATAAAATTCCAGTCGACACGATCGAAAGCTTTTTCCGCATCTAATGCAATGGCCGCATAGCCTTGTGTGTCTTTTTTGTCATTGGCAGCAAGGTTGATGGCGTTTAATAGGAGTCTTGCATTAGAGGATATATTACGTCCTTTTACATATCCTGTTTGGTCTGGTTTAACTAGACTTGGGAGTGAGGATTCGATTCTATTGGCAAGTATTTTGGCAAAAATTTTGCTTTCAATATTGATAAGGGAAATGGGTCGATAGTTACTAGGAAGAGTAGGGTCCTTGTTAGGTTTTGGAAAAATGATAAGCAAAGCTTCAGAAAATGATCCCGAGGAACATTTTTGTGAGATAAAATATGAAAAAAGGTTTTTGAGCTTAGGTGTTAAGGATTGAGAGAATGTGTTATAGAATTCAGTAGATAGTCCATCAGGGCCTGGTGCTTTTCCTTTTCCGAGGCCATGGATGGCTTTGGTAATCTCAATAGACGTGATGTCTTTTTCTAGATGTGATAGATCAATGTCAGGGTAGGTGGTTCTACTGATGTTGTTCAAAAAGGAATCAATGTTTTCTCTGGGAATAGCGCATTCTGGAGTATATAGTTCCGTATAAAATCTTCTAAAGCATTCCAATATTTCATCAGGCCTCTGATGCATCTTGCCCAGCTTATCTTGAATGTGAGAGACTTGAACTTTTTCTTTTTTAGTTTTTAGATAAGAGGCTAACATTTGACCTGCTTTATTAGAAGTTTGATAGATCTTAGTTTTATACTTAAGAATGGTTCCTGCCGCCAACTCAGTAATTTCTTTATTGATTTCAAAGCGTATCTTAATGACTTGTCGTAGATTGGCTGAGTTAGTGTCAGTATAATAATGTTGTTCTGCAATAGTGAGTTTAGAGTAAAGATCATCGAGATGTTTTTTCCTAATTTTTTTATTCTTGCCTGATAGGGCCATTATGTGACCACGAAGGGCCGCTTTGAAAGCATCCCAATTATTGACAGTGGAGGTATCTTGATCTTGGTTTTCGTTAAAGTATTGTTGAATGAAAGCGTTGATGGATTGAATAGATTTAGGATCATTTAAAAGAAAATTGTTAAGTTTCCATCTGGGAGAACCCTTTTTCATATCTGTAAGGGAGAAGGAAGTAATGACAGGAGCGTGGTCTGAAATAATGATATTGGCAATCTTTGAGTCTATAATGGATCCCGAAAGAGTTTTTGTAGCAAAAATATAATCAATACGTGACAATGTGTTGTGTGGGGGAGAATGGTAGGTATAATCCAAATGTGAAGGATGAGATATCCTCCATGAATCAATTAGTCCTGTCTCTCCTAGACAATTTATAAAGGATTTGTGAGTTTTGTTGGGTTTGAATATGCAACTGGATTTTCGATCCAAAAAGGGGTCAAGAACCTGATTGACATCGCCACACATTATCAGGTTGACGAAATCATTTTTCAAAATCATTTGTTTGATATTAATCCAAAAGGAGGGATCTGGTAGTGTAGGTCCGTAAATGTTGAGAATTGATAATTGTGTCGTGTCAATTTGCAGTTTCACCCAAACCCATCTACCATTTGTATCTGCATCTTGGGCAAGGATTTTGTAGGGTTGTTTTTTGCTAATAAGTATCGCGACACCATTTTTCTTGGATAAAGCTGGGCTAGCAACAACTTCCTTCACCCAAAGAGACTTGAGTTTCATTGATTCTTTGAGGGATAAGTGTGTCTCTTGTAGACAAGCTATCGTTGGTTTAAATTTATTTAAGTGAGATAGTACTTTACATCTTTTCATTGGATTCTTGCAACCCTTAATATTCCATGTTATGCATTTTAATATCATCTAGCTGGCGGAAATTTGATATTCATACATCTTATAGCTATCGTACAAAAATACACATAAACCATTGTCATTCGATTGAAATAATGTATACACCAATATTTGTGCTGAAGGAAGGAACATTGAGGGTCAGGGAAGGGAGATAGGGGTTTGATCACATCTTGACCGGTAGTATACCATGACGAATGAATGAATTTGGGGATCAAACAGGACATGGGATAAGGAGTTGAGGGGATATATATAAGGGGGATAGGAAACGCCTACCGAGTCGCTAGCTAGGAGAAAGCGACTACCTGTGGAAGATGGACCCAAAAGAGCGCCCACCCCACATAGTTAATATCAATGTAAATTCAAAGCATTAGGTAATTAGATACTTATGTATGTAAAAGTCAAGTGATGGAGATCCAGTTTCAAGTAGTAGATGAATTAGAGGCCGCCGCTGGAGAAGAGGTGTCCATGCTCTCATTTTTGATGGATTGTATGAAGAGCCTTAAGTCAGCGGGATCATCATAGACTGCAGAGCGTCCTTCGTATGTAACTTTAAAGGAGCAAGGGTGGAACAGGCCATATCGGACATTAAGTTGTTTAAGAGCAGGCCGGAACGCCAAAAAGACCTTTCTTCTTTGTGCTGTACTTCTGGCAACATCCTGTGAGATATATAACTTGCTGCCATGCCAGATTAGAGATTTACGTTCTTTAACTGTGGAGATGATAAGTTGCAGTTGAGAATATTCCAAAAGGTAAAATATGAGGGTTCTTGGTGGGTGACGAGCTGAGGGAGAGATTGAGGGTTGACCTATCCTATGGGCTCGTTGTATATTAAAAGTAGTTTCCAAAGGCAAATGTAGTATGGCCGGTAGGAATTTTTGTAGGAAGGCAATGGGGTCTGTGCCCTCAGCTCCTTCAGGAAGGCCAGATATGCGTAGGTTATTACGCCTACTTCGATTTTCCAAATCTTCGTTATGCTTTTGAAGTTCTTTGATGGATTTCTCCATTTGTGCTACCTTAGGTGATAAATCTTCAAGCACGCCAATTCTTTTCTCTGCCTCATCTACTCTGTTGATAACTCCCATCCACCTTTCATCCAGTTGCTGTAACTTAATGTTAGTGGTTTCCATAAAGGGTTTGAGTGCCCTTATTTCAGCAAGAATGGTTTCAATAGCGGAGTCTGAGGTTCTAATTGGAGGTGGTGAGTCACTTTTGGGTCTTTTTAGAGTAGTTGAGGAGGCGGCGGCGTCTTTGGTAGAGGTACCATTTTTTTGGGTTGCTTTGCTGGTTGCCATATCTGAGAAGATGATGACTTGTACAAGTAGTTATGGCTTGTAATTCTTTGTAGAAGATAATTATGCTGACGAGTAGTATATAATTATTATATCCATATTATTCGCAAAGCTTGCCTCTGACCTGGAGAGACCAAAACGTGGAAAAGCCCAGAATAATAAGGAATATACTACCGGAGGTTGCAATGGATTTGTTGTTTAGAGCTGTTGTCCATAGATAGAGGTTTGGACCAGTGGAGCTGTAGGCATAAACCGGCTGTGTGGTTATAATCCTGTTTAACAGTACAATATCGGTAATTTGCAGCAAGAAGGTATGGTAGTGAAGTAAAGTCCAAAGGAGAAATGGGTTTATGTTGAAGGGAGATTGACTGACGTGCTCAGTTTTGTGATTTTCTGTGTAACTTTGTAGAGTAGCCTATTCGCCCCTTTAATTAGTTTTAGCTTCCTTATTAAGGTTGGAGATCCGTGTTGCCTCTATTATAAAACAAACTTTTCAGTCTTTCATGTTAATTTTAAAAGTGTTTTTTTTTTTTTTTTTTTTTTTTTTTTCCTCCTTTCCCTCCTAAGCCTTTTCCATTCAGTATGCTTTTATATAAAATGTTAGTGCGTACGCTTAAAGGCTGTTTCTTACTGTATGGTTGTTACTTTATCTTCCAGCAGGTGGCGTTCTCATGGAAATGTGCTCGAAGTCAAGGCCCAGCCTGCGGTGTCAGCTGATGAAGAACGCCGCACCTCTCCTCACGAGGGGCGGTTCGCGTTCCGACGTCCTTCCGATGCGGAAGTCCTTGATAGCAGCCTGCAGCGTATGAAGCCCTTCCTGACGCCGGAGCCGTGGAGAAGTTCCACCGAGTGCGAGCGGGATGTTTATAACGCTCGGAATGAAGAATAAGGTAAGTTTTTATAATATATTATGTAGCCTAATGCTATTTTATTTTTATGTGAGGCGGAGCCGATCCCTCATGCAGCCATCTTGCCTCGGCGCCTAGCCACGCCCCCCGACCCTATGTATCTTAAACATTGTGTTAGTGGTTTCTACCCAGATGGTACTGCCAGCCCATATGAATGACTGACAACCATACATAAAATACTGTAAGTAAGCCTTATGCTGTACATCGGCTGTTTGGCATGCCAGCAGCTACAGGCCACATAGCTATCTAACATGAAAGCATGCACAGCAAGGAAATGTGCGCATGCAGAAATGGTACCTCAATTTTGCATGTTAGCTGCCTATTTAAAAGTACCTTTGACACTAAGCAAACAACTTCATATCATTCAGACGTCTATTGACAAACCGTTTCCTGTTACTGTAGTATAATGTGACAATAGAAAGTATGGTATGGTAAGCAAATCATTTTAGCAGAAATGAAACACTGCAAAAGGGAAGCATGAGGCATTTTCTGTTAACTTACATTGGCATACTATTTTGGTTGGCATACCTGCTAGGAATACGTGAACATGAATTTGATAATTCGCTGCAGAATTTTATGAGAAAACATCCCTAAAAGAAAACAAGAGACTTTTGCTTAAAGGGAACGTTAAATGTATTACCAACAAAAGATGTTACAGGTACACGTATGAGGCCCCAGAGGGTGAGTAAAACTCTTAATTGTTGAATGCACTGCCCTTGGGAAATATCGCGAAGCAACCTTTGACCTATATTTTTTAAAAATACCTCCTTTTACATGGGACCTTCTCTGGTTGAAATTGTTGGCGTAGACGTGATCAATTTGTTATTACTGTAATGAACTTTCTAAATAGTATTTTAGCGGATTCATTCAGCTCATTTTAAAGATGCATGATTTGCATGCAGTATTTTTAATTAATTGTATGTTCTATGTTCCTGTTTCTTCTTTTTTTAACATTTCACAGGTTGTTACTGTGCTTTATTTGTAGTGTGATGTGTGTAAAGATTTAATGTGTTGAAATTAAGTCACGCAATCAATAAAATGAAAAATAAATAAATAAATGAATTCTAACAGAGGATGTTTTAGAAACTAGGCGAACCTCCAAAGGCTATGCCGTATTATTAGTATAGCTATTATTTATTCATCCACAAGTTGCTACCTATTCATTGCAGCAATACGGTATTTTAATCGAGTTATTTAAAAAAGAAACCAGGCTTTCATTAATTAAACATCCAATGCATTTCGGACAGGAGTCCTTTTTCAAGGATCTGCCTGTGTGCTCAGCTAAAATGCGTCCTCCGATGGTGTGATCCGGGTGGCCCTTCAGCTATTGTGAAATGCCATGCGCCTGTTTTGCAGGTCTGCTGGCACTTTACATATTTCGAAATGTCATAAAGGCTTTTTTAGGGACTTGGTCTAGTGCTTCGTGAATGGCTAATTTTGGGCCTTAATTGTTCGTAATGGGACGCCTGTTACTATTCATAAATACACATTGGGAATGGCCAATTCTCGGGGACTTTCACTTAACCTGCTATCTCTGGCCCTATCATGGACAGGCATAGAGCTTCTGGCTCATTTGGGGTACTATGCATCTGTGTGGGAACTCTGGTGTAAGGCCCTATCATGGACAGGCATAGAGCTTCTGGCTCATTTGGGGTACTATGCATCTGTGTGGGAACTCTGGTGTAAAGGCAGAGGTGGCCATCTCCTGCTTCTACGACTACTTCTGCTATGAGGATACTGCCACTGCACCCAGCCCCAAGTTTAGGTAGTCATATCTTGCCTCTGGTATGCTATTGGGATTGTTTATGTATATAGCGCCTACGTTATGTTATGTTATTAAATGTATAAAGCGCGCCAGGTAACCCTGGGGCTTAAGGGCGCGGACTACATACATAAACACAGCAGAGAGAGAGAAAAGGCATAGATAAGAGGGAAACCGGTTTCATCAAAAAGAGAAAGGTAGCAGTGAAGAGTGAGGAGAACAGAGCTGTTTTTAGACCCTTCTTAAAGACTTCCGTCGAGGTTATAGGTCGTACCACGTGGGTCAGAGAATTCCAAGACTGGGGTTCTGCAGCTGCAAATACACCATCTCTAGATTTCTTCAGCTTGAAGCGAGGAACCAGAAGAGTGAAAGATTCATCGGATCTGGGATTTCTAATGTTTTGCTTGGGAGTGAGGAGTTCTTTCAGATAAGCTGGCATAGTGCCATGCACACATTTGTGTGTGATAAGAAGCAGTCTGAAAGAAACCCTAGCCTGCACCGGGAGCCAATGCGAGCTTCTGCATGCCTCTGACACATGATCGCGTTTAGCCAGGCGTTTAACCACTCGGACGGCACCATTTTGGATCACCTGGAGACGATGGAAGTCAGATAAGGGTAGACCAACTAGGAGACTACAACAATAGTCAATCTTAGCACCAATAATGGCCCTTGCCATGGTTTCGGAAATTCTTTTCTGACACAAATGGTCTGAGACAGTGAAAAAGCTTATTATAATGACACACAGGCAAGTGTTTGTGCAGCTTTAGGGCCCCTGGTGCATCGGGCGTACTATTATTTACTTTATATCTGGACTATAGGCCTCATTACGAGGTGGGTGGTAAGGGGTTAAAGGCACCGGTAAAAGTCCAAGGTCGGAATGGCCATTCAGGGAACCCGGACCAGGACCTGGGTTTGGAGACAGCCATTCCCTTATTAAGGGCATGGGCTACATCCAAACTCGTAATGAGGCCCTATGTCACAAAAAAATGCTACGGTATGGTGCTATTTCATGTGTCTGTGTGCTCTTGTCATTTTATTAGAAATCATAAAGGGACAGGTTGAATTATTGTTCCACTAATTAATGTGGCTAAACATTTGATGGACAGTGCTGAAATGCCTAGGATGTCACCCAGCACAGGTATGGCGTGGAAATTACACTGAAATGTTTTTGGGAAGGGGGGATGGGGTCAGCTTGTATTGTCGTGTTCCATGTTTGTAGATGCACTGTTTTTGTCTGCCATCCTGTTACTTGGGGTGTTCGCAGACTCATTTTTGGATCACCTAATCTAGACCCTTGGTTCAACAGTCTATAGCAGGGGACAGGTTGAAATACTGTTTCGCAGTATGAGTATGGGTCAACACAGGACGTGACAGTGTTGCTGGCGAGTGATGTTCGCCTTGGCAAATGAAAAGTGGACCCACAGAAAACAGATGTCGACCAAGAGAGCCGGGTGAAATAGCAACGGGATTCATTGCACACACTGTCCCCAACTCAGGAGGAGGACTCTGAACTGGTGGAGAACTAGTCCGTGATAGAGAAACATGAAGAAGTCTTTGAATTTGAATCTGACATCCTGTGCACACACCGCCACCAGTTGACATGAAAAAGGCAACCCCTAATGCCCTTGGGGTTCATGGCATCTTTGGCAGGAACATGCCCCAATAAGACCTGCAGGTGCAGGCCTGTATCCCACCTCCACCAGCACCCGCCACACCCCGCCTTATACTGAATGCAGCACCGTGCCCCACACACAGTCAGCAATGTGTCACTACTTCAATGCTAACAAAGCAATTAACAACATTGCGGTTTCTCCTTGTGCAGGATGGCGGTGAGCAAGGGCAAGTTGGGGTTCACATCTGGGCACATCGTGCCCGATGGCCCACATGAAAAAGCACCAAAGTGGCAATAATAGAAGGAGCACTGGTTGGGTGCTAGTGCGAGAGCAGACACAGCAAGGTGCAGCAACAACTGCAATGGACAGACATGTAGGCAACGTGCACCAGTCAAATCTAACTGATGCTTTTGAAAAACAAACTCTGTACGGCTTGGAAGACTACATTGCCCTGCCACTCCAGGCTCTGACAGCACACATGCTTGTCCTTCATGGCTTGATGGTGTGTGTGTGAGACACTGAGGTGGAAGATTCCAAGTCGGCATTATTTCTCAAGCGCTGCAGCTCCATAGCAGTATCAAAAGGATGTAGGGTGGAGAGCTATGGTAAACACTACCTAAGTCATAGGGAGCAAATGTGCATGTTGTGAAGGATGTGCACGAGTGTGGCAAGCACTGACTTCATGGCTGTACCTGCGCACACGTGCCCTTTTCCAAGCCACGCACTACACAGACACCATGCTGTGACGATGGGTCTTCCAGCATACCCTATCCTGCCACATCTTGCAACAGACAAAACCAATATGAATGCTGTGTGTGCAGAGCTCTGACAAGATACCACACAAGGCATACAATGTATGGACAACATGTTAGGTCATTATCACTGAGCTTGGTTCATGATCTCTTACTGTGACTCTGTCATAGAAGGCAATAGCTGCAGTGCTGTGGCAGCCCTGAAGCAGACTAAAACAATCAGCTTTTCATTTTTTGAGCATGCGATCATTGTTGTGCCAAGGTTCCTGAAAGGACCCACATTTTCTGACCTGCTAGAGTGTGCTAGTACGATATGCACACACTTCAGGCGTTCCTTCCAGGACACACACCATCTGCCGTAAGTTCGAGGCTATTATGTAAGTCTATGCAAAAAGGACGAGCATACTTGTCCTTGGCACTTAAGAACTCAAGCTGGCGGTTGTAACTTACTGGAACTCAACCCTTTATTTGCTTGAACGCTTCCTTGAACATCACCAGAGCAAGCCAGTAAGTCAAGGCTTTAGGCGACAGTGCAATGTGGGTGAGCCAATAGCACATGAGTCACCTTGTTTTCATGCTACAATGTCCACATTTTGAGGGTGTTTTATGTGGAATCAGTCCTCAGTGAAATCCTCCCACTCATTATCATTTTGGAAAAGTGCCTGGGCAACAAGATGCATGGCGGCACATTGCAAGGTGGTGCAGAGAATGAGGAACTTGGAACTCTATTTTGGGTCGACCTACAGATCTGTGCAAGACAATGACGTACTTTCTCACCACTTTTCTGGACCCACAAGTGCAGGACTGCACATGTGTTCATCTATGATCAGCAGCGCATCTTAATACTTCTACAAAGATGTCTGGGATCCCCTCCACCGAAATAACGTGTTCTCTAGGAAGGTACCCACTCAGGAGGGTCTACAACCAAGTTTCAGCTCAATATACCTTTCACAGAGGAGAAATATCCATGTGCATATCAGTCTAGTCCCACCCACTTTGGCAGTCCAGCACCGAAATGCTATGCAATTCTCCTCCAAACAAGAGTGCCAACAGCAACCGTAGACAAGTGTTTTAGCCTTGTTGGGCCTCATCACTGAGGTGAAGCTGCACCTCTCTGAGCGCAGTGAGCAAGGGGCCCACGTCTAGATTACCCTGGGTAAATTAGGGTGAAATCCCAAGGTCCTCAACTTTTGTACCTAGGTCTTGGAGTCCCTCTACCGAGAACAAACACAGCAAAATAATCTGTTCTCTAGGAAGGTACCCACTCTGGAGAGTCTACAACCATGTTTTAGCTCACTTAATACTTTCCGGTACAAAAACATTGTGTTAACCACATTACTGAAACCCTTAAACAACAGAGAAAGTGGTCCTGCTCCTACCTTGCAGCCAAAGAAGGGTAGAGGGCCTCCATGTGCAGGTTATTGCCGCAACCTGAAGTGCAATTGCAACCTTTCACCTGTCTGCCTTATTCAATGGGGCTTCTCATGTGCAAGAGCCTGGTCAAAGTGCCTCAGGCCTATGTGCAGGATAAAGGCTCTATGCGTGAGTTAAGGTAGCCGCTCCAGAACTGACGGGGAAAGAAAATAATGTTGCATGGCCTGCGCTTACATGAGCTGTGTTTGAAACTCTTATTATTCCCCAAGCAAGTGTCCCTTCTGATCATGCTTTCATTGCTGCTGGGGGATAATGACAGACAGGAAGAGATGTTTGTCGAGATCAAGTGTACAGAGAATAACATCTCTTATCTTCATATTCAAAACCCCTTCTCTCCAACTCACCCCCTTTCGAGACAAAGATGTCAGCAGCAATGGTGATGATGATTTGCAATGATGGTACATAATTCCTCAAAAATCAATAATAACTTAACAGTCTTCTGCATTGCCTGCCACAGATTGAATGAACATGTGTGATTTCAAATAACTGCACACACCATACACTTCTGACTCCCTTTGCTCTAATGTACCATTACAGCATGCAGTAATTAATGGTTTTATATTTGTATGTCATGTGGTCGCATGACAAGGTCTGTGTCTAATGAAGTGCAGGAGGATGCTTGTCACAGTGGACCTCATTACAAGTTTGGCGGTGTGGGAAAAAAGTAGCAGCAATTTCATTACCACCACGTTTTGGGTGGTAACAGAATTACCCCAGTTTTTCTGCATTGCCAAATTATAGGTTTTGGTGTATTTACCACGGACAGAATTACTGCACTGTAAACACACTAATTTCTGGAAGAAAATTGGATGATTCACCTCCAGCTCGTTCCTGGAGGCAAATCCTCCACGTTATCACCAAAAATCAGTGGGTTCACCACAAGGTAATTCTCCCAGTGGCAAATCCACCAAAAATCCCCATGGAGTCCTATGGATTCCAAAAATTGGGAATTACTCTGCCCTACCACCACTTGGGACCAAGTGGCAGTAACGGTAATTGAATTTGGCTGTAATTCGGCGGATTTACTGCTGAATTTCCACAACTCTCGTCATGAGGCCCTATGCACTGTGGTGAGTAGTCTGAACTCCTCATCCTTCAATGTGGGGGAAGCGAGCCACCAGGGACTGGGTGGGTCCAGCTGCTATACCGATGTGTTTCCAAGAGGGTGATTCAGGAGGAACCCTGCTGGCGTGCTGTCCTACCCAGATATGCAGTAGTATCCCTTTAAGAACTATGCTGACGGATTGTGGCTTAGAAAACTACTGGTCTCTGAAATCCTTGTTAAAGGTCCCTGCAGCCCGGGAACCAGAGCAAATGACATGCTGCTTGAACAACGACTAATTCTGCGAACCGCAGTCTTTGCAAACAACAAGGAAGGAATATCCAACCCTTACCTGACAAGAGGGCAAAACAAGCAAAGAAGTGCATACATCATGCTGCAGGGCTGCTGGAATGCAGAATCCCCAGCAGAGCGACAGTTGAACACTTTCCAGGAAGCACAGATTTTCGATGGTGGTGCAAATACCTTTTAAAGACTTGCTGGCCCTTGTCAACAGCAAAAATGATTTCATGCAAGTAATCAATAATGGAGCAATACTAATAATGTAATAATAAGAGAATTTAAATATTCCCAAGGGACTAACTTATCGGACTTGGAGATTCAAGCAGGAATAAGGAATAACCTATCAGAGATAACATTTGAAGGCACGCCCCAAGCCAGGGAAGATATAATGGACTGGGAAAATCTCAGCCATTGAGAGGATCCCAGAGGAGAGAAACATGCCTGCTTGAACTCCTGTGATATAAGGTGAAACTCCTCGAAGTCGAACCCAGGTAAGGACTGCTGCTTGGAAGATATTCAGAGCCTTTTGGGGGAATATCCAGAAGACCAGGCTTGAAGTGATCCAGGCCTTGAAACCACAGAAGTAGCAAGTGACCAGCCTGTTTGGGGGGATGCTCCTCTGTCCTTGAGGGAATTGAAAGGCTTACACCAGTGGATATCCATCAACAAACCCAAGGTAATTGGAAGCAAGATCTGACATGTGGCAGAATGGTGGCATAATATCAGCTGCCTGGCAAGACCTTGATATGGGGAGCAGAATTACCCAACTCTGCAGTTTTGAAACTGGCAAAACCAATGGTCCCGTAGGGTCCATCTGTAAAACCTGAAAAATCTAAGCTCTAAGATAGATCAGTTGTGAATCCTGAAGAGCCCAATGTCCAAGAGGAACCAATTCAAATTCCAAGGACGATAAGATCTGGGAGGAAAGAGTTGTGAATCCTAGTAAAGTGAAGGTCTCGACAGAAGAAGTAGTCTGAATCCTGGGAGCCTGATCGGCTAAGGAATGTGTACCAGTAAATTCTACAGAGCAATAGAGCCCTGAAGAAACGCTGAACAGCGGGACCTCAACAGACTAAGACAGGATTTGAAATACAAGGTGAAAGCAGACTGGCCTGAGACAGTCACTAGGTGGTATGTTACTACTGCAAAGATACCTTATGTTTTGTTGCATTGGAATAGGACAGTAACTTTGAAGAGCGGATTATGAACATATATTTTGGGCCAGCTTTTGGCGCATTTAAGTTATTGCTCTATGGTATCATGGAGTCTAAGGACTTATTAAGAACAGGTATCAGAATTTTTGTTGGTCCTCCTTTTGAAACTTTAGAGAAAATCATCACCCGGGAGAGACAGAGACTCATTAGAATAGGTTGGGAACATGTTGGTGGCAGAAGAATTAAAGGTGTTAGCCACCACTTGGAAAACCTCACTTTATTTTAAGATGCCATGTGCACTTTTTGATTTACAAGAGCCCCTGTTATTTGTAGATGGTCCCCTAAAATCCATTGCCATGCCTCTCCTAGACATCCGGTACCGTAGAGGCGCCCGTTGCTGGGGTTTACCATAGCGCTTGAGAGAGGGGCACCAACATGTATCAGTATCCTCTGAGCCAAGTACGTCAACACGTCATACGTATCCGCCGGTGATGATGCCATGCGTCGGCCCGATGCATCCCATACGGAAGCTTGCTACATGAGATGAAGCTTCAAGACTGGCGTCCATTTAGTGAGTTCTCATATTGAAGTCTTCCTTTGGACATTGCTTCTCTCTTCCTCGACCCTGCTCTGTTGGACCACTTCTTTTCCTCATGTTTGGCATTGGATGGTCTTCTTCCTGGTGAGCAACCTTGACTCTGGCATTCTGGACTACTTTGGATTTGTTTGGACTTTGGGCTGGGATTTATTGAATTGCACAGCAACAATTTTGGCACAGACTCTAGATTCCGCTCTGGATTGTGGTTGGATCTTTTGTTTGTGGCTTTTTGTTTTATCTGGCATCGTCCCCCTTTCCGACAATTCTTGCCTTACCATGTACTCCACCAATTTCCCAGATGCCAGGGGATTAGGCTTCCTGCCATCATCCATACAACCACAGGTAACCATATTCCCGAAGGCAAGGATAGGAGTGGGAAGGGTGGTTGTCTGCTATAGAGTACTGATGAAGTGTTCATTCTCTCTCCCTTAGAGATTGGAGAGAGCTAGGTAACGTTTGTCCTGCCCTTTCACCTAGCTCTTTTGTGTAGTGATTTCTCTCACTCCTATACTGATAGGTTGGAAGGAGGACTATCCCCTTGAATGGCATCTGAAGTCTGGTGACACCTATAGGTGTTTATCCACCCCTGCACAGATAATTAAAACATTCTTTTACGAATTCATTTGAGTTTCATTTTGCATCATTGCTCCCCATACGACATTATCTATATCCACTGGGTCTGCTGTCTTCAATGGTCTTCTTCTGGATGGCCATTGAGAACATCCCTTGCCCCACCATCTCCACCTCTCGCTCCCACTGAACTTTTCAAGGAGAGGAAGTGTGGAAAAAGTAGGTTAATCTTGGTGTGACAAACAGTGAGAGAGGGAGAGAGAGAGCGAAAGAAAGAGAACGGGAGTGAAAGAGACAGCAACAGTGTGATAGAGAGTGTGAGATAAGTATTCTTTATGGATGTGTGGGTCTGCCATCTTCACACCCTTCCCTGTCCTGATATTGCCACCTCTCCTTCCAAGTCAGCCCTGCCACGGGAACAAACAAAGAAAAACGTGTTTAGTCTTGGTAGAAACAGAGTGATTCAGACAGAGAGAGAAAAAGAAAGAGGGGGACAGAGTGGAAGAGAGCATAAGAGATGCATATCTTTTCTGGATGTGTGTGTCTGACATTTTCAATGGTCATATTCTGGTGGTTCCAAACACCACCCATTTCCGGACCATCAACACCTCTCCATTACAGTTGTCTCTACCAGGAGAAGAAAAAATTAGGTTAGTCTTTGTGCGAGAAACAGAGAGAGGGAGAGAAAGTGTAAAAGATAAAGTGAGGGAAAGAATCATTCAGGGATGCCCCTGTTAAGAGCTCAGTCCTTCGTGCATGCTGGTCACCCTGCTCCTCCTGTCCTTCTCCCTTGCTGCTGTCCAATCATGGTCTCCATATTGTCCACTGGGCCCGCTTCTCCCCTCTGTCACTCCTCTTCTGGGTGATACTTCCTGGTGTGTTCAAGGAAATCGGGATTCCACACCACAGTACAGCAGGACATTCAGGGACCTGACACGCAGGTTTCAAATGTGTGCTGGTCATTATCACCACAGGTTCTAGTCGGCCCCTGGTTACCGCAGTTTTAGAGTTACTGGTGGTGGTTGCGACAGTGCCAGTGGTTATTGTGGTGCCAATGGTTGTCAAGGCTGTGACTGTGATCATCACCATGCCTGTGGTAGTTGTCATTTTTGTGGTTGCTGCTGGAACACGTTGCCTGATTTTATGGTGGGATTTCAAGTGAAATTCTCGAAGTCAGGACTCCCCTCTAGGCATCTGGCAGCAGTGGTTGCAGGCAATGCTACCAGCAGTTTTGCTGCCAACTATTGCAGGAAGGGTGAAGTAGCTCCATGTTCATGACAATGACTTGACCGCTGCTGGTTCGGCAGTTCAGGTGGCTGCTTGTTTGATAGTAGTAGTGGCTCCCTGTCTCGCAGTTCTGGCATCTGCTGGTCTGGTGGAGGTGACAGCTGCTGGTCTGGTGAAGGCTGCTGCACCGTGATGCTCTGGTGTGGTCTTGGCTGCTGGTTTGGTGGTGGGTCAGCTGCTGATCCAGAGGTGGTGACAGTGGCTGGTCTGCTGGTGGTGGCTGATGATCCGGTGATGGTTGTTGGCCTGGCGATGTTGGCTGTTGGTGCTGTTTCCCTCCTGCGCGTTCTTGAAGGGGGGTGTACTGCTCCTTGCATTGGCCCTCTTCCTGCTCATGGTCCATAATGTAGACTCTCCTAGTGCAAGGCTCATCCTACGTCTTGACTAGTGATAGAAGTTCAAGTTAATCAAAGTATGAAGTAAAAAGGATGGCTACTTGGTATGCCTTCTTCTCCTCCTCATTGATGAAAGTGGCTTCCTTAAACTCTAATTCAGTAGTGGGTGGGCGAGATGCAGGCACTTCTTGGCTGGTGAACTTTTCTGTCATTGAAACCAACATCTGAGAGCTGGAATCCCAGCCTTTAATTTGCCTCTGCTGCACTGCTTGGAGGTGGCATCAAATTCTGATCCTCTCCAGTGCCATCCCATACAAATGAATACAAATACATTAAAATAAGTGTCGTTGAAAGTGGGGAAAGGAAGTCCAGGGGGAATGGATGGCAGAAAGTGAGGGTGAAGAGAGGCAGAAATGAGGGGAAAAAAGATGGAAAGGGGTGAACGTGATGTGGTGGTGGCTGGAGTTGGTGGTGCTTGCTTTTGGATGCTGATGCTGATGAGACTCCTGTCCAGGAACCTCTTCCCCACTTGAACAGGTGTGGTGGTGACTTGAAGATTGGGGTAATGTATACAGAACTCAGCCTGTCACTTGGCTTTGGTTCATGCCTCGCTAAACCTGAAGCCAGTGGTTGAAGCCTGATGTGAAGCGAATCCACGAGCAATAAAAACTCATGCTTTGCTTTGTCTGAAGCAAAGTGTAAATCGAAGTTCAGGCATGAGCCGGAGAAACGCATGCTTTGCCACAAAGTGCATGCTCGGATAGGAGAACCGCACTGTTGGCATTACTGCGATGGGAAGTATGATGCAAAGAGTATGTACGAACAGGATAAATGCTTGCCTGCTTTGTCTCGAGCAAAGCGTGACATAAAGAGCATGCACAAGCAAGAGAAATACACAGTTGTCTAGGGATGAAACAAAAAAAGCAAAATGTCCTGAGCAAATCACTTTACCTTACTCTGCCTTATTGCTATTATCACAAACTATAACTGCAGTCAAATAGACTATGGGGCTCATTATAACATTGGCGGTGTGGGAAAAAAGTGGCAGTAATTCCGTTACCTTCACTTTTGCCGCAACACCAAACTACAAGTTTGCCACCGGCCACGAGCGGGAGGTAAGTCAGGCACCCCAGTGGCAAAAAAAACAGCCGGTAATACCGGTACTGGTATTACCCTTGACGGTTATACCAGCAATCCCTATGGGCTCCATGAAATGGGGATTAACATCCCGTTGCCGGCACCTGTAATTTGCTGGTAATTCCGGCAGGTCAGACACAAGTAAGAGTTTACCGTTTGGAGATATCCTGCTGGATTTACCGGCGGGATAGCACCAAACATATAATGAGGGCCTATGTACTTTAGGTTGACCTACATTTTAAGGTAATGCTCGGTTTACAGCTTCGGACTATAATTACAAAGGATTGTACTCATAATATGTATATTTTTAAAACATGGGGGAGCAGTTTATAGTCCCATGCATAGGTCAAATGAACCATAAATGCAAGGTAGATGGTGTTATATGTTTCACTTTCATGATCATGTGGATTTTCAATCCATTTGAAGGCAGACAAGAGGCATCGAATAGAGTACACGTGTCCCTGCGTGTCTCCCCCTCCGCCTTCAAACGGAACTATGGTTTTCCGCCCACATGTATTTTCGTGCTGGCAGAAAACCTAAGGATTCCTAAGGGATCCACCTGACTTTTAGACCTGCTAAAAGCAGACTGATTCCACAGGAATCCTTTGTAAAAGCTGCCTGCCAAACCATTATTTGCAGGTGTCAATTTCCATTTTTTCCAAAAAGTATCAGAAAAGGGAAGAGCAAAATCTTTCCGTTTTGGAAACGACCAGAGTTGCACGGAAGGGGATCTTTTGCATGTAACACACAATCTCCCACTGTGCAATTTAAAGAGATTTGTACAAGGCCCCCCATTTTTTTCTTTCAAGTCATTTAGGGAGGCGTCTTCATTTCTAAATTTCATGTAAGAATGCCAGCTGCATTTGAAGGATAAGAGACATTTTTATGTATCTCTGCACAAAACCGGGTCTTTCTGCTCTGCACTGTCGGAGAGATTCAGCCGTGGCTGCTTCTCGTTTTGCGATGGTAGCCACCACCGTCTCTGATTACAAATAAGTACTGAAGAGACAGAGTAGCCGCTGCCAACTACTGCCCAAAGATCATTCTGATGGGCAGTCAGGCATTGGAATAACTGCAGTTATTTCTTTGATAGCTGCTGGTACCTTAGAAGAGTCTAGTTAGCTTCACCTCCTTTCAAAGAGTCCAAACTAATATAGTGGGCCTCATTACGAGGCAGGCGCTCTTGGAATGAAAGTGCCGGTACGGGACCGGGCCCCTTCATTGCGGGAGCGCCGATTACGAGCTGCCCTTTGCGGGACCCGGATCGGATTCCTGGTCAAACCAGGCGTCTTTTCCGGGTGCCGCGAAGGGAAGAGGGAGGTAATAACGGGCCAGATGTAATCTGCCCGTTATTACCTCCCTCCCCATTCCCATTGAGCCCTGTGGGGGCTCAAATGGGAATGGGGATGGGTTTCTGCAAGGAGGACTTACCGGGTCCTCCTATGTCGGAGTAACCCAGTAAGTCCCCATTGCAGGAACCCGGTAATGGAGCCCGGTACGGAGGCAGCCATGGAGCTAATAGCTCCATGGCTACCTCCATACTCGTAATGAGGCCCATTGTCTCCTTTTTTTCTCTTAGGTGCAAAACCCCACATTATTGTAAGTGCCCCAGCTACACCATAACCCCCATTGACCCATAGTCCCGTGCCACGGTCAAGAGGTGTGTCTCTATAGTCAGAAGAGCTCGAGGCTGATTTTTTAAAAAAATGATTTACTCTGTTTGGTTAAAGTTTTGAATGAATAAAATAAACCGTTAGAATTTATCATCATAAGAACCAAGATGATAAACATTTAATCAAATGAATACATTATTCTAACACATATCCTAATTTCATTCACTATTAAACAGATAAAAAAAACTCAGGGGCCGATTCTGAGCTCATGATAAAAAGTGTGTAAATACGGCATTCTCCCCTCCGGTTTCCGGCACCAGCATTCTGAAGTGGTTGGTAGTATGTACTACTTTCGACTAGCAAAAGCTACTAATATCTCCCATTCTGGGTCAAACATGTGCTCAAGTGGCATTTTATGCATTTTTAAAGACTGACACTTTTCGAATTTAAGAAAGTTTTCTTAAACTTTCTTTAAACTAGAAAAGTGGCGCTGCAGTCTAAGAAATGCTATGTTATAAAGGGAACTAGTGTTCAGTGGAGTTTAACGGCACCTCAGAGGTGTCATATTTTAGCTCCTTGTATTGATGTGCTAAACGGGTGCTGCTGGGAGGAGAATCCCCTCCATGTGGCTTCGCTGCATTCCAGATGGTTGCTAGGGCTGTTGTCAAGCTGTAAATCAGGCTCATGCAGAAGCTGAGACTTTTATGTCCCTGCACCACATTCTTTCCCTGTCAGAATATAGTGCATTTAAGAAATGTGGTGTTCCGGATTGGAACAACACATTTCTATTTTTACATGGACCTCTGAATCAGGCCCTCAGCCTTCATTCAATAAGAAACCTATAATTTAGGTTTTTAAATTAAATGGTCCATCAACGAAGCACAAATGGAACCGGTGGATAACCTGATTTACTTTGATCGTCTGGTGTTCAGTAGGGCGACAAAGTATTCTTTTGGGGAGTACTATTGGTGAAAGTTAACAATACATTTGAGGAATTATCAATAGGACCTGCTGTGAAGTTCATGTCCCTGACCACATTCTTTCCCTGTCAGAATATGGTGCATTTAAGAAATGTGGTGTCCCGTATTGGAACAACACATTTCTATTTTTACACAGACCTCTGAATCAGACCCTCAGCCTTCATTAAATAAGAAACCTATAATTTAGCACTTTCGTTGACTCTAATTCCATTCAAACAGACATTTTAATTTTTTTATTTTTAAAATGCACAATAATTCCTATCCATATTAACCCGACGTCATTTTAACAATTAAAACTTGATTTAATTCATTCATCACTTTAAGACCATACACCACCCCCAAACAATTTTAACGTCACCTTTTTCCCTACGCCTAAGACATGATTTATTTCATTCAACGATTTCCAAAAACATAAAGTACTACATAATCTATTTAAATAACACCTACATTGCACCTGAAACATGGTTTCATTCATTCATCTTACAGGATTTGCATAAACATTTAAGCAATTAATAAAGCCCCGGACTGCCATCGCAATTTTAACATTCTGTAGACTAAATACCCTTTGCTAAAGTGCATCATTATCCAATTTGCTAATGCAGTACACAAACTCTTTCAGGTGCAACATTCTAAAGAATGAGAGGTCGGGACAGGACAAAAACATATGATTCCTTGTCTCTGTTTCTGTTTGTATGCCACAGTGTCTGCAATTGGAGGCTTCCTTCAAGATCACCCCTCTTCGAGCCATAATTTCCCTCGTCGGCAGGATGGTAAACCTCATTGCATTAATGTTCCTCTCATATACCCATGTGGACATCGCAATAAACAGGGGGCTATCACGCATACCTTTTTGTGTTCATACTGCAAGTGAACCAGAGAGGTGTACTTATGCAAATTCTCAATTGTGACAATCCAGTCTGCCTGATATAAAGAAAGCTTTACATAAACAGGCTTGAGAAACAAACCTTCCTCATTCAAATCCAGGCCCCTTACTAGCTCTTGACAATATGCAACCATATATTTTATCGTCACATTCTGGACTTGAAAGATTTAGGTTTTCATGTCCATGTATAGTTATTGCGCTAACGGTTTACAAAATGTATCAAACATTGCAACTTCCAATTTACCTTGGCTTTCAGCGACATCAGGCCCAGCTCATATCTAATGAGCATCACAGGAATCCAATCAGGTAGTTTCAATGTACACCTCCACACTGAGGCTTCCAACACCTCTAGTTTCTTCCAGATCCACAGCTGTGTAGTTTTTATACCATAAAGTAATTTAGGCACCAATTTTGCCTCATAGAACTTCACAGCAGGTCCTAGAGAGAATTCCCCAAATGTATTGTTAACTTTCACCAATAGTACTCCCCCAAAGAATACTTTGTCGCCCGGCTGAACACCGCACAAACAAAGTAAATCAGGTTATCCACCTTTTCTATTTGTGCTTCGTTGATGGACCATTTAATTTTAGTAACTTTGCATTTGGCAGGCAATTCCAAGATTATCGATTTCCTTGGATTTATCTTAAGACCATTTTTGCTTACATAATGTGAGAAGGCCTGTAACACTCTCTTTAGTCCCAAATGTGTGCAATCAAGCCATAAGTAATCGTCTGCGTGGGACAACCAAGTATATCACACCATGACCAGTTTAGGGGAGCCAGAGGCCACCGGTTTCAGGAAATCATCAATATTTGCCATAAACAGATTAAAGATGGAGGGTGCCAATACGCAACCCTGCCTCAGGTCCAATTTTGTTTCAATTTTTCTGCTTAGGGACCAATTCTTGTCTAGTCTGACTTGAATGTTTGTTGAGTCATGGAGCTTAATGAGAATATTCAGCAGTTAATTTGCCAGACCCCACAACGCCAACTTGGTCCAAAGGCCACGTCTTTCCACACGGTCAAAGGCCGATGTGAGGTCAACAGACACCTCATAAATAGACTCATATTGTTTGCTCCAAATCCTCGAAACAATGCAGCATAAAGTCATTTAAAGCGGTCCCACAACCTCGTCTAAAGTCTGTCTGATTTTTCTAAATGATGCATTTCTCATCCGCCCATCTTTCCAGTTGGGAAAGGGCCAAAGATGTGAAAATCTTACTATCCAGGTCCATGATCATGAATGGACGAAAGGTACTGGGGTCAGAGTGCGTGCCCTTTTTATACACATGTATGACATATGAAGTCTTTCATGAAACAGGGAACTAATTTCTTAGTAAAATCTATCTAAAATAAATTCCCAAGAATATCGCAAATGATCAGGGCCAGTTTTGAATAAAACACTTGTGAGCACCTTGGGTCCCATGGCACATGATGTGCTCACCTTTCGAATTTTTAATAGAAACTCATCATCATCAAATTCCATTGAACAAGGTCCTATCTCACGTCCGTTAACTCCAATTCAAAAATTCATAGTTTCACCAAATTTCCCCTGGAAACAATCTGTCCATTATTTTTCTTCGACACTATTTGCATGAACCTAGGCTTGGGACCGCAATGATTATTCACTAAGTCCCAGAAGCCCCTAATTTCCTTTCTTATCATTACTTCCAACATTGCCTCATTATCACATTGGACACGTTTTCATTTATGGAATTTTGCCCAATTATGGTACTCCTGTTTAATCTTGAGCACTGCCCTGCCTTCTTTTTTCCATTGACATAGTTTCTTTCCTAATTCTCCTAAGATTCCTGTGCATTCATATTTTTTTCTCCTTTAATAAGACGTCATATGGATGTTGATGTTTTTTAGGTTGCCCAGCTAGACCCCCAGACAGTTTTTCCCCGGAAAATGTATGATTGATCAAGTATTCCATCAGCAGGTAAAACACATCCGGTGCAAATATCTTTATTTTAGACACACAGTCAGAACTACATAATACCTGATGCCGACTTTGATCATACATCAACATTTTCTTGGCAGCCCACTTAATTCTATTGCCCCCAGCATTCACCACCATCGCACCCTGTAATGTATCCTGATAATCCTCTTTCCTCAATTTTAGAGTAAGGGACAGCATTTTGTGGGTGCTTGCTGTAGTCTATAGTATACATAGTGTCTCGCAGTGATTCCACAAATGTTGATCCACATAGATGTAATCAATCACTGATTCAGGCTTGCCACTGGACCAGGTGGCTCTCATAGGGGAATTTCCCTTGATGTTCCCATTGAGCTGTTTCAGGCCCAAAGATATAAGGCAGGATCACCATACTCGACCTGTTGATTCTTTTCTAGTGGACCTTTTACCTTCAGTTACCCAACCACCTGGATCCCCCATCTCCATCCCACATACAACACGAGTTGAAATCCCGCTACCCCCACCAGGATCAGGCCATTCAGATGGTTGGTGGACCAATTCTCTAAGAAATCCCAAATTGTCTTGGTGAATAAAGCAACAGGAGCTACACCCACATGCCAGCATATATTTACAATCAGTATGGCAGCAGAGTATGAGTTATTTCTTATGTTCAATTTCAGGCCTTGGCCCCCCTCTTGGATGTCAAACTGTCTCCCCACTTGCCACTGTGGCTGCAGTTTTACTGTAATTAGTGGGCGCCCTGATGGACGCCCGCCCATACAATTTTTTCATTTTGGACTGCCACAACATCCATTACCGGCTGGGTCCTTCACCATGTCTCCTGTAACATAATTACTTCATAATTTCTAAACACTTTCCCTAATGTCTCATCTTCACACAATTTCATGTGGCCTCTTGAGTTCCAACAGACTCATTTTAAATTCAGTTACAATGATTGACCAGCATTAGTTGCCCCCTTGGTGTTTGCACACAAAATACTTGGTACCCACGTCCAGTCGGTCTCCTTAAATAAAACAGATTGTGCCACCTTCCGCGGCACCTCATCCTCCTGCATCCATCATCCTCTCAGGGAGAGAGGTCCATCACTAACACAAGTCAATCTCCTTCTGAAGTTACTACTTTGCATTGTGGCACTATACAGAATTACATCATAACCTTACTGGTTCATTAGCAAAGCTTCCTTTATAATGACATCATATCCGATTTTCGATCTTAGATCCAATGTGACTAGATCCTCTCTCACATCTTCGATAAAATAAACTTTCATTATATCTTTAGTAGAAATTGATTTTAAACTCGGCATCTCTGAAAAGAGGAGTAAAACGTTCTTCTATTCATCACCACCAGGTAGGGGTTCTTTCATTATGCATTCTATTTTTATTCATTTCCCCGCCGTAGATTAAACCCGCTAGTGATGTTCTCTCTACACAATGTAGCTTTCATATCTTTCTGTTGGACATATTGCTGGACACATGATATGATAAGTCATTTATAACGCGTATGAACAGAAGTGTTTCTGGACACGACAAGGCAAGGAAGGGGAAGACTAAGGGGAAAAAATCTAATGATCTTACTAGGCCTTGTGTCATTCAGATTGTGAAAGTGCCAGGGGATGTGAGAGCAGAAGTGCAAGGGAGAGCGAAAGGAAGAGTGCAATAAACAAAGCTCAGTAAGTGCTGCCGGGGTGGCCGGTTCGAGGTAAGTGCAAGGAGGCAGAGGACAGT
The DNA here is from genome assembly GCF_040938575.1 of Ambystoma mexicanum. Classification (NCBI taxonomy): domain Eukaryota; kingdom Metazoa; phylum Chordata; class Amphibia; order Caudata; family Ambystomatidae; genus Ambystoma; species Ambystoma mexicanum. Next base: position 254,424,810 of record NC_090940.1, on the reverse strand, counting down.
AGGGTTCCAGATACAGTCCCTCGTGCACTGTAGGCCCAGAGGCACTGCAATGGGGCTACTGGTCGTGAAGGAACTTGGTTACTCTAAGGTTCAGAGGGAGGCCAGGGAACCAGTTAGTGTAGCAGACAAGAACATCAGTAGGAGAGAGAGAGAGAAAGAGAGAGAGAGAGGGAGAGAGAAAGAGAGAGAGAGAGAGAGAGAGAGAGAGACAGAGAGAGAGAGAGAGAGAGAGAGAGAGAGAGAGAGAAGAAGCAAAAAGGAAGATCCTGAGGTGGGCCTGCTTGAGTTTGAGAGTGTAGGGGAGGGTGTTCCAGACGGAGGCACCAGCCGAGGAGAGAGATCTACCCCACCACTCTCTGCCTGGAGAAGTGTCTGACCCTCAGAGAGTTGGAGGTGGATGAGCGGAGGGCTTGAGAAGGAAGGTGCTTAGGAAAAGAGAGTTGGATGTAGTGTGGTCCCCGGGCCCAGAAAGCATTGTGGGCAATGCAGAGGGTCTTGAACTTGATCCTTGCAGCCACTGGGAGCCAGTGGAGAGATTTCAGGCATAGAGAGATACGATCCCTGGGCTTGAGGGAAAGGTAAAGTCTTGCAGTTCTGTTCTGGATTAGTTGTAGAGGGCGAAGAGTAGAGGCAGGCAGATTTAGAAAGAGGATGTTGCAGTAGTCCAGCCTAGAGAGAACCAGGGCTCTTGAGACAGTGAGCTTCTGGGGGAAAGTGAGAAAAGGAAGAATACCTCTGAGGGGGTGCAGCTGGTAGTGGGACTTCTTAGAGACATCTTTGATGTGAGGAGAGAAGGAGAGGGTGGAGTCAAAGATGAAACAAAGGTTTTTTACCTTGCAGGAAGGCGCAGGTAGAGGGCCCAAGGAGGGCTGCCAGAGTGAAAGAGGTAAAGCGGGAGCAGAGGACCGAACGAGAAGGATCTCAGTCTTACTGGCATTCAGGCAGAGATCTTTAGAGGCATGCCATTCCTGAATCGCAGATAGACAGTCAGGAATAAATGAGAGAGGAGAGGAGGCTAAGGGGAGCCTGAAGGAGAGCTGAGTGTCATCCGCATAACATTGAAAGTTAGGAGAGAAGGTAGAGATGAGATGGGCCAGAGATGCCAAGTAATGGTTGAAAAGCCAGGGTGAGAGCTTAGAACCCTGGGGAACACCACATGTGGAGGGAGAGGTGGTGGAGAGAAAGGAACCCAGTTGGACGGTAGAGGGTCAATCGGAGAGGAAGGAGATCAACCAAGCTAGGGCTTGATCCATGATGCCCAGGTTGTCACAGAGACGATTGATCAGGATGGCGTGTTTCACCATGTCTAAATCAGAGGAAAGATCAAGGAGGATGAGAACAGAAGGAAGGCGAGAGTAGAGATTTGAGAGCATGTCTTCACGGGTGTTCAGGAGAGCATAGTCTGTGCTTCTGGCTGCTCTAAAGCCAGACTGATGGTCATGGAGACAACCAACAGATTGGGTATGGATACTAAGCTGGGAGATGGCCAGCTTTTCCAGAAGTTTGCCCAGGGAAGGAGTTATAAAGATCGGGTGGTAGTTTTCTAGAGAGGAAGGATCGCAGAAGGCTTCTTCAGGAGGGGGTGCACAAGGAAGTGCTTTAGGGGGAGGGGAAAGTACCATTGGCAAACGCGTGATTGCAGAAATTGGCCAAGGTTGGAGCGTTGTTGTTGATGTGGTCCTTGATGGTTCTAGAGGGGAAGGGAGCACCTGCTTCGACAACACTTTCATAGATCAGAATTACCTGGGAGCATCATCAGGAGTGAACACAGAGAAAGAGGAGAACAGAGGAGGAGAATGAGAGGCGGCCCGAGAGGGGTCGACAGAGGTGGAGAGAGAGGTGGAGGGAGAGGAAGAGGAGAGAGAGGACAGAATGTCCTGAGTTTTGGTGGTGAAGTGAGAAGCCAGTCCCGTGCAGAAGACCAGGGAGGGAACAGGAGAGGTGGAGAATGTAGCATGATTGGCCAGCTCCTTGCAGATTTTAAAGAGTTCAGCCATGTTGTTAGAGGCTGCAGGGATGCGAGACCCATTGCTTATCACCACGCTAATCTCTGAATTGAGCTTCCCTCAATATACTAACAGTGGGTATCGTTACACACTCCCATGTTCCCTGCTCCACCCACTGCTTATCGGGACCCACATCCCTTGATCGCGCTCCTCTCAACACACTGGTGGTTTATTTCATTGAGCCCTCTTCAGTACTTTGATCCCCCACACATCTATTGCCTATATGGCTTGTGTCTTGTACCTGCTGTACGCCAGCTATGCTACTTATGTAAGCTGTGTGGGTTGTATTTGTTACATGATGCAAAACATCAGTATTCGATATGTCACCTGATTCAATTCTTTCCTGTTTACTCCTCCCCTCACCCTCATTGTTATTCCATGGTTAGAGTTATAATTTACTTCCTCCTTTTTTAATTGGACTACCTGCGGAGGAACTCCAACATTTGTTATATTATTAGGGGCGATAATGACCCCTTCATCATGAACCTTTAATTCTAGGCCTTGGCTAGGCAGGACTTGTATATGATCCACCATACATGGCACTATTGCAACATCCATATTACTAACACTTGGTATCTACAAGGAATCGTTAACAAGTGTCTTAATCCATTGCTGTTGCTCCTTATGTTGATTCAGCAACATGGCAGCCAAGTAATTCCGAAGTTTCTTCCCCAGTTTGTCCACCATGCTCTTTGTATCCTCTGTTTGATTTTTGATGACATCAGCATAGAGTCATTTTTTCCCTCTATCTGCGCACCCATTGTCCTGGACATTAGCTTCCTTGACCCTTTGACCTTCATCCAAGGATTTGTTCCAAGTTGAGGGCCCCCTATTTGGTGTTTCTATTTGCACCACTTGAGTCGGGCTGATAGTCTCTTTCTAAGGGTCGAATTGCCGATGATGAGGAAAGGGATTTTACCAGATTCAACACATTTCTGAAGAATTTTCTCAAGCCCTTGCCATTCGCTCTTCTTGCTTTCTGATTTTTTGACTTTTTGGACACCCCTTTATTGATCTCTGCAGGTTGCTGTGGACTCCTCTGATGGGATTTATCTTGCCCCTTCAAATCAGGTGACCATGTTGAATGTTTAACAAGTGTTGTAAGGTCAACGACTTCCTGGTTTTGAGCCTGGTCTAATAAGGACTGCTAGTTCCAACATGGTCAATGGGATATCCTTTTCCCAACCTCCTTTATTTCCCAATATTACTTCCCCTATCTGTCTTGTTGGGCCCCCGTCTGTGGTATGAGCATGTACCCTTAATGTACACAGTGTGCAACCAGATTGAGAGCCCTGTTCTTCCTTTCTGGGATCTTTACAAATGTGTTGTTTGAAGCGCGCATACAGTTCTGCTTCTTTCAAAGAGTCTAATTTGGAGGTTACTGATTCTAAAATCACAGTGTGCAATTTCACTTACATTTGATATTTTCATATAGGCTCATGAAGTATGTGAGCACAAAGCTTAAATCATGCAACACCGACCCATCCACCTCTCTATTGATGCTCTCTGTTGTATTTTCAACCCCTTCTTGCCAATTTTCAATCTGCTAACTGTTATTAACACTGTGCGCTTCATCCCCCCTCCATCTTGGACTGGAGCATTTAACATTGTCATCCTCGAGATGGTCATAGTATGACGCTTCCAGCAAAGGGGGCGTGTAGGGAGAAGTTTCATCAAACTGGAGGGATGCATTATTATCCAGTATCTCCATGACATTCTCCCTCAATGGATGACTCACATTTAAATTCAGATGTAATAAGTCTGTATCTGAAGTCTGTCCTTGTCCTTTTCCTTGCATTTAACTTTGCAGCTGGGATACCCCAACTTTTTTTAAAAAAAGGGATGTGATTTTACACCCTTTGGCCCCCCTGGTGTTTTTCGTTTGCCTTTTTTAGTCATGGCAGCTTTTTCCCTCCCAATAACAATTACCTTTCCTACTTCTGCCGACTAGTCCACCGCTTTTGGCCCCTCGTCCATTGTGCCCTCGGTTTGCTGATGGGGCTTCAACCTAGTGGGAGAGGAATTTAGAGATGCAAGCAGTGGGAGGGCTCGGGCCAATTCAAGCTGTGCAGCCAAATGTTTCATTATCAAAGGGTCAACTTTCTGTCCTTCCTCCTCCTCACGTACATGCACAATTGCAGTGTAGTTGCTTCCTTATGCATACTGTGAAGATAGTACATCAAACACGGGTTCCCTGAGACAAATCATTTCATACTATCATCAGGCCTACTTCACAAAGGATACTGCACTCCTTTGCGCAAGCTGCATTAACTGCACTTTGTTTTGCACCTATTATTCGCTCTAGTGGCTATTAAAGCTGGCACAACTGTAAGCAATGTAGGTATTGTAAGCAATACACTTAGCACACTGCTACCTGCGGGTCACCACGGACGACTTACAACCAACGGTGCTAAGGGCACTTTATCACCCTCACTTACACCATTGCAAGATCAAATAAAGAAGCCACGAGCTACTGAAGTTCCAGGCTTGAGCACTTCAAAATTAAGAAAACAATCAATAAGCTTCACCTCGGGCTGGCGGCTGGTGTAGCTTACTCATCACTTCCGTTGGCCGGAAAGTGGAGGGCAGGTGCCACTCCTCGAGCATATCTCCAGAGGCTCACCAGGTTTCCAGCTCACCTTATCTCTATTCACACCAGCTATCGGTGCTCAAGCCCCTGACAGCCCGCCGCCACATGCCCACACAGCCTCCCAGCCTCTGTCAGTCTCCGTCAGTAAGGCAAGGCAAATTTTGCTAGAGGAGAGAACCTTCCGGCTTCCTTAAGCGCAACACACACAGCAAGGGTCAAGCTGCACTGATTCAGAGAGACGTATCAGTTGTCTCCGGCACGCCAACTTTAAGGTTACTGCAAACACCATGAGGCTGATAAGAAACGCAGTCCTCCATCTTACTTTGGTAACAGCACTATTTGGACCTGTACTATACCTGTGGTTAATTCTCCCACTGCTGTTATTGCATTGGGATTGAAATAACTGGGGTTTCAGAGCTATTTGGCGCCCGCTTGTACTTTAGAAAAGTCTAGTTTGCTTAACAAAGACTACTACCAGAAGTTACTTTGGGTTGCAAGACAACTCTTGCCACATCCACCTTCTGTCTAGATTTAGGGCCTGTCCACCAACCGGATTGTCAGGTTGCTTTATTTTATTAGTTGGTTCTTCGCAATCCAGATTTTTTCAACAGTGTGACACATATATTACACAAAGTACTAATGCAGGCCTTGAAAGACAACTACGTAGCTCCCTGAACTTGTGTGTTCATTTGAAAACTGAAGATCGATTAGGAGTTGAAATCTGCTCTCTAAATTCCAAACTGTGGAGGCCTGGTGTCAAATCCTGGTGCCACAACTTGACACATTATGTGTTCCTGAGCATATCTGCTGGAGCTACTTTAGAATTTTAGATAATGGGTGTCAATTCTAGCTTCTAAACTTGTGGCCTGTCGTTCAATGCCATCTACTTTGCCTGAGTCACTTGGAGATCCCATCTTGAATGGCTCAGAATCCTGGCATATGCCATGGAATGCGGGACACAGGGAGCTACAGGACATGAGGGAATAAACAGGGGGCTAAGGGGCAATGCCATAGGAAATAAGGAATATAACAGTGAAATAAGCAGCAACAAATATCATCACTCCTTGCCGAATTCGCCTGCCATCACACATGGCCCAATGCCACCAACACCAGACAGGAAGGGAGGCACACCAGGGTGCTAACAGCAGCTAGGTGACTAAGATCAAAGAACTGGATGAGGCAGGGAGGAAGTAACGATGGCAACAAAAGAAGAAAGGCCTTTCACACCGAAGTGTGAAGGGCCGTCTGTGCCAGCCCGCCAGGCATCCAGACAAAGGACAAATGGCATAGCTTCAGGCTATATATTGCAATTATAAGGGGAGGCAACTGGAGGGAAACTCCAGTCCTTCGTGGTTATCCAAATGGAGCACCAAAAGTCATCCTGCAAACGCAGGAGATAGAATGTCTTTTGAGGATTGCCCTGCTCAAGTGTGCTTGCTGTGAGCTTAGCCCTGCTCCAGTTAAGCACATTGCGAAGAAAATCAAAGTAACGGCTTTGCATCTGTGGCCCGGACTGGGCCTGCTCGGATGGAAGAAGGACGCGTAGCCGTAGGTATATCTAACACAACTTCTCTTTATTAACTTCACACAGGAACTGCCATCCCAGCGCCAAACCACCTCCCTCCAAACCCTTCGTCATCAACTGCGCCCTCTTGCTTGCCGGGCATATTCCTCAAAGGTGTAGTGAATGGTAACACCACCCCCGGACAAATGTTCAAACATCCGAGTCAACATTCTTCGACCCAGCGCAACGGCTTCTTGGTTACTCGCTGCGGTCTGTCTTGTCGGACGTACATTTCCTCCCCAGCCGAAGGATCCCCAAGAGTTCCCCCTTGGCTCACACCTCCTCCAGGCGGGACCCGCAAGTCATCTCATGGTTCTCGAGGCACCAGGTCTGGTTCCGGCGGGGGAGATTCGCAATCTTCCCTCTTGACATAGTGTTTGAATAGGGAACTGTTTCTCATAATGGCCTGGTCTTCATTCTGGGCCGTCACCATTGTCCCTTTCACGGCCGTAACCCGCATGGGGCTTGAGGCAAACCGCGAGTCAGTCTTCTTTACCATGGGCTATTGGACGAGAACCTCGTCCCCAACCTGGAAGTCCTTAGGCACCGCCCGGCGCCTCGCGTCCAAGTCCTGCTTCGTTTTCTCCTTCACCTCTGTATCTCGCTGGATCACCTCGGCATCGGCACCTCCAGGCATCAAGGAACCTCTCACAATGCGTGTGTGTACATCATATTGAACCTGTCATGATCACGGGCAGGACACTAGGTGTTACTTCCCATAAGAGGGTCTTGAAAGGTTGGGCTCTGGTATGGCATAGTTGGCAAACTGCTTTAGAGTAGGCATAGGCATTTTGGATTGGTACACTCTGCCTTCTTATCATGGCCGCCTGCATTGTGTCCTCTTGAAACTAACTTGCAGGTCTAGGCTTCAGACCACATCTTCCTTTTAAGCCCCGCCCCCCTGGAGGTCCGCGCTTCGCGTCGTGACTGCTACAGCAGAACAGCGCTTGCCGTGAGCTCCGAGTTGCCACATAAGTTTCCTCAGAGAATTCCAAAGTCTATTCTGTTATTTTCTGTCACTGTTCACAGTTCCTAACCTGCCCCCATATTTCCAGTCAGTCCATAGTTTATCTCTGTTACTAATCCTGTTAGTTCCATTCAACCGTGACTAGAATTCCTGTCAGTAACAGCTGTTATTCCTGTCAGTCGCGATTGAGAATTTGTGTCAGCCGCTGCTGGCACCTTTGTAGTTGGGTTTTTGGAACAAAAATCAAAGCCCTGTTCTCATGGTCACGCAAGTACATTTGACTTTTATCTTGGACTATACATGTGCATTTTTATTGCTTATTGTATTTAGCATTCCGAGTGCTCATTTTAAAAGTGCACTGCAGGGTTTTTCTGCATATCTGCGACGTTGTTTGGAGATAAATTAGCGCTGTTCGCTATTGTTTAATTACGGTCATTGCTAAGCTTCCTGCACTTGTACCGTGTTTAGTTTTGGGTTCGTGACAAGTTTGGTTAATGAACCTTTCCTTATGGTTGTCCACAGATGATGCACATTAGATACCTGTTGCCACTTTAGCGCCAACCCTGTAAATGCTCATTTAGGAATTTCATTTTCCTTCTCACTGCATAGCATTCTCCTTTCCTATCACTTAATCCTGTCCTGAGGTCCACTCCACAGTATTACGTCGCATTTTCTTCAGAACTAGCGCCCCTGCTTGAGATCAGGATGGATAGCCCCACAAAATAAAGGTTAAGGTGAGCTTGGTGAAATTCTTGAACAATAAGGGGGTCATATTGTTAAGGGTCTTGGTTGAGATAAACAGTTTAGTTAGATAATTAGCCTTCCATGTTTTTTTCTTACAGAATTAACCTGATGGTCTAAGAAAGAAAATACCACCTAGAATTTCCAAGGCGCTTCCGCAGAGTTTTCTCAGGTAAGCGTTACAGAACGCGAAGCCTTCCCAAATAAAGAATACACTCTGCATGGGTGCTATGGAAACTCCAGAAATGGATCAGTTAGCACAATTATTGGGGGAATTAAGAGCAGAGGTCCACGTGGCTCGTTCCAAGACAAGTGCCCTTCGCCGGGAGTTAGTGGTTAACAGAGACCGGACACAGGAGTTATCCTGCCAACTTTTGCAAACACAAGCTGGACAAGTTCCTTTACCAACCGTCAATCCACCAGCTTCAATCCCAGTGCTGCCCCAAGCTCCTGTTCAAGTAATTGTTCCTGGTAATATTCCCTTAGCCCCTCCTGAACGGTTTTTGGGGGACCCCAAGAAATGTGCAGTCTCTTTAAACCAATGTCGGTTACATTTTCTCTGCCGCCCAGGAGTTTTCCCCACCGATCAAGCCAAGGTAGCCTTTGTATTATCCTATTTGGGTGGTTACGCTGCTGATTGGTCAATTCCATTAGTAAACAGGGATGATCCCATGTTAAGAAACTAAAAAAAAGAAAATACCACCTAGAATTTCCAAGGCGCTTCCGCAGAGTTTTCTCAGGTAAGCGTTACAGAACCATCAGTTTTGCCAGGGTTTTGTTTGTGGCCTTGTGCGGGGCATTGCGATAGTCCCTTAGGAGCCGGCATAGAGCCTGATGGGGATTGGTGGCCTCTATGCGGGCTCTCTGGAGAGTTTTTTTATCGACGCCATAAAGCGTTCCGCAATGCCATTTGCTTGCGGCCAACGGGGAGGTATCTTGAGGTGCTTGAACCCAAGGTGTTTTGCCAACGTCTCAAACTCGTTACCGTTGAACGGCAGTCCGTTGTCAGACTTGATCACTCTCGGGATGCCCCATTCACTGAGTACCTCATCCAGGGTGGCTGCTACCTGGGGGAAAGGGTTCCATGTGTTAATATCCCCGCAAATATATTGCGATACAAAAATATCGCCATATTTTTGCAGCAATATTGAGGCATGGACCCTGCGGGGGACACCCCTGCAACCCCTGCATTATTTTTAAATCCCCGCAACCCCTGCTCCCACAAATTATCCCTCCCAAAAATATTGCCTATGGCGTTCCAGACGACCATATACATGGCAATATTTTTAGTGGGGATAATATGTAGGGATACCTGGGACTCTGGGCGACGTGCGGGCCCCAGCAGGAACCTCTCACAATGCGTGTGTGTACATTATATCGAACCATCAGTTCTGCCAGGGTTTTGTTTGTGGCCTTGTGCGGGGTATTGTGATAGTGCCTTAGGAGCCGGCATAGGGCCTGATGGGGATTGGTGGCCTCTATGCGGGCTCTCTGGAGAGTTTTATTTATCGACGCCATAAAGCGTTCCGCAATGCCATTTGCTTGTGGCCAGCGGGGAGGTATCTTGAGGTGCTTGAACCCGAGGTGTTTTGCCAACGCCTCAAACTTGTGACCGTTGAACGGCGGCCCGTTGTCAGACTTGATCACTCTCGGGATGCCCCATTCACTGAGTACCTCATCCAGGGTGGCTGCTACCTGGGGGAAAGGGTTCCATGTGTTAATATCCCCGCAAAAATATCGCAATACAAACATATTGCCATATTTTTGCAGCAATATTGAGGCATGGACCCTGCGAGGGACACCCCTGCAACCCCTGCATTATTTTTAAATGTGCGGGGGACACCCCCGCAACCCCTGCTCCCACAAATATATATATGGTGATATTTTTGGTGGGGATAATATTTAGGGATACCTGGGAAAGCAGTGGTGGCAAGTCTCTTAACAATGGGGAATCAGGAGTGCTCATCAATGAGGAGGAGGAAGTACTCCCCGAACTCCATGGGTCCGTTGAAGTCGACTGCCACCCTTTCCCATGGCTGCTCCAGGATTTGTGGTTGTTGAAGGGGCACTGGTGGCTCTGTCGGCGCCATACACTGGCAAGCGAGGCAGTTCTTGATCCACTCGTCGACCAGTGAGTCCGGAAACTAGAACCAGGCATGGCATCATAGTTTTCTTTTGGTATTTTCAGCTCCTCTGTGTCCCTCGTGGGCTGGCCGGACCATGTCTGCTCACAGGGCGGCGGGGATGACGATCCGGCAGCCCCTCAGGAGTATGTTGTAGTCTTTTACAGCCAGTTTGGATTGCACCTTTGCCAATCTCTCCATTTCCTCCTTGCACACCCCCGGGTGGGCCAAAATCGCTCGTCTGTAGTCCTTCCATTTGTTGGTATTGGTCAGGCTGATGGCAAGGGAGGTTGTGGGGTCCACAGCTGATGCAGCCGCAACTGCCTCCAATGATAGCGCCGGCGGAAGTGAATTTGGCCGCCACGTAGTCAATATAAGCAACGTCACCCCCGCGGGTAACTGGAGGGCCCTCAGGATGATCAGACAGATAGTCTGCCGGATTTTGGTCGCCCCCGTGCCGGTGCACAATGTTGTAGTCATACTCCTACACTCTGATGCCCCATCGCTCTATTCTCGGGGGCATCTTGGTGTGTGCGTTGCCAAACAGTGATAGCAGTGCCTGATGATCGGTGACCAGGTTGAACCTCTTGCCAATTATAAAGTTGTGGAAATGCTCACAGGCCCAGACAGCGGCCATGCTCTCCTTCTCAGCCTGCGAGTAGGCAGACCCTGGTGCAGACAAAGCCATGCTGGCATATGCCACAATGCGTCTGGGGTTGATGTCAGCATCACTCGTCTTTGCCAGGATGGCACCTAGGCCCACTGGACTGGCGTCCACATTTATTTCCGTGTGCCAGGAGGGATCGAAGAACGCAAAGCGATGGGCTTCCATCAGGGCTTGCTTGATCGATTCAAACGCCTGTTGGGATGCCGGGGACCACTCGAACATGGCTTCTTTCTTTAGCAGCTTCCTAAGCGGTTCAGTGATGAAGGCGTAATGAGGAATGTATCTTGCACAGTACCCGGCCATCCCTACGAAGGAACGGACGTCGGCAACTTGCTGCAGTTCCTTTAGTTTGGTGATGGTGTCTACCTTTTCTGGGTCGGGCATCATCCCCTCGCCAGAAAATATGTGGCCAAAAAACTTCAGCTTCGATTTGCTAAATCGACATTTGTCAATGTTGAGCGTGAGGCCTGCGGCTTGGACTGCTTCACAGGTGGCGAGGAGTGCGGCGTCATGGCCTCTTTGGACACACCAAAGATGAGAATGTCATTGCTGTAATTTAGTGCACCCGCTATTGGCCTGATGATCGGCCTCACAGCTTCTTGAAAGATTTTAGCTGCCGAGGAGATGCCAAAGATCAACCTCCGGTATCGGAACAGCCCCTCATGGGTGGTGAAGCAGTTATTACCCTGGAGTCAGGGTGTAGCTCCAATTGATGGCACCCCTGCATCAAGTCGAGCTTGCAGAACTTGTGGGGGTTGTTGAGCTGCACGATCATGTCCTCAATGCATGGACCTGGGTGTCTCTCCCTCTGGATGGCAGTGTTTGTCATCCTCATGTCCACGCACAGTGGCAGTCTCCCTCCTTCCTTCGGCACAATGACCAGGGGTGAGAGCCAGGGGATGGGCCCTGTTGCAGGCTCGATGATGCCGTCGGAGAGCAATTGGTCGAGCTCTCTGGAGACCGCTTCTTGAAGGTGGAATCCAACTCTCCTGGGGTGTTGTGAAACTGGTCTCACCGATGGTTCAATGTGTAGCTTGATCGGAGTGCCCTTCCGCTTTCCTAAGCCTGTGCACAGTCGGGAAAATGTTTCCATGACGCCGAGTTTGGTGATGAAGCCTTGGGTGTTTCCAGTAGTGATGGCTCTAACAGCGTCCTCACAGCCCTGATGGACCTCGGCTGATGTTATCACATCGTTATCTCCCACATGGATACCAATGAGCCCCAGACATGATGCTGTGTAATAACTGAGGAGGCAGCAACCTTTTATGGGGCACCTGATGACGTGCATGGTTGTGTCGGTTTGCTGACCTTTGAGGAGGAGGCGCCATTTGAAATGGCCGATGGTCTGTAGGGGTGTGGCCGCACCCCATTGGAAGATTCTGTATTGGGTCAGTTCAAGTACCGGTGTATCAAGGATTCTCATGTGCTCTTGCTCAACCATTATGTTCATTGTGGTGCCTGAGTCTACCAGGAAGTGAAACAAACAGTTTCCCATCTTGACCGGGATCCTCAGAGCTTCCTTGGCTTCCTCACTGTTTTGGGCGAGGTTGACGTATTCATCCTGCGTCATTGGGTCGTAGTATGAGGCGCCTGTGATGGGCATGGGAGTATAGTAGTTTTCTTCTTCCAGGTATCCCTCCGGGGGTTTGTCGTACTCGTCCGTCAGATGAGACGGTTGCTCGTGGCACCCATAGCCTTGTGGATAGTCTTGATAGTGGTATTCGTTGACGGCCCGGACATACCTTTGTTGATTAGGTTGAAAAAATCTCTGTTGGAAGTATTGAGGTTGTGGTGGCCGGTATGGCATTCTGGTAGGCGCTTGGGACCTCATGGTGGGGAACAGTCTTGCCTCCCTACAAACGGATTGGAAGTGGCCCTCTCTCCCACAATTGGCACATCTTTGCGATAGGGCTGGACAGGACCCTGAGTGTGGGAACACCATGCCACAGCGGTAGCACTGTCTCTGTTGTCTGGGAACCTGTTGGTTTGGTTATCTGTATGGGTAGATGCCCCTGTCCCCCTGCCATGGGGCAGGTGGTTGAACTGCCGCTATGAGTTCAGTAGTGTCATGCTTTGGTGTGGGGGTGCCTGCCAACGACGCAGCCTGGGCGTCCACCCTTTCAAAGATCCTGGCAAGTTTGCTAACCTCTGGGATCGTGAAGGGTTTCTTCAGTAGTTGTTTCTTAAGCATGGGTAATAGGCAGCCCTCAATGATGCACAAGCGTATGGCTTCGTCCAAGGAGAAGGCGTCAAACTGGCAGTGGGCCCCCTTCACTCTTAGACGGTTTATGTACTCATCTAAAGTCTCCTGTGGCTTCTGGGTGAATTCATTAAAAAGGTATCTCTCATAGTCTATATTGGGTTCGATAAGGAGCAACCTGTCGAGAGCGGCAATTAGGGAGGCAAAGTCAGGTTGGTCGGCCGTTGGGATGGTTTTAACAATTGTTTTCACCTCCCCCTACCAAATTAAGGAAGACGTCCCGTAGATGGGGTGAGTCACCATCTCCTGACCCCCTGACAAAGTGGTAAAAGTCCTCCATCCACTCGGTCCATCAAGGTCCTTTGGTGCCTTGTGGCATCATGGAAAATGGTAGGGGCATGCGCAGCTGTATGGACTTCATGCTGCGAGCGGGTGGTGGTGAGGCTTGGTTACTCATGGCGGCCGTAGGTGTCCTTTGAGATGGACGTGAGGTGTGTGCTTATCTTCTTACTCACAAGCCGTGGGTTTGTCAGTGGGTAAGTGTCCCTGGGCTCCTCTCTGCCTTGGCATGTAGGAAAGACTAGCACCAGGAAGAAGAAAAGGAGATCTTGAGGATCCAGAAGTGTGCCGAGATCGTATCCCAGAGGTCCCCAGGGTGTCAATGGGCACGTGTGGAGATGAGGCCACGTGGGGAGGAGAAGCGTCTGAAGGCCGGCTCTGGGCAGGTCTATTCGGCTTAACAGGCGGGCGGAGAGGAGAATGTGCCTTTCTAGGCACAGGCGGCACTAGCGGGATGCAGGGGGTGGAGCCGCATCAAACCTGGTCGCTCCCGTCAGTGTACTCCTGCTCCGGTGGGAGCGTTGTTGGCTCGGGTTCCTTGCTACGAGCAGGCGCAGTGGCAAGGGCGCTGTCCCTAGCCACCACCGGCATTCTCCTTCACCGCTGCAACTCTGGGTGACGTGCAGGCCCCAACAGGTCTTCCCTGGGTGGTGGGCGGGTTGGACTTGCACCCACAGCCAGATCGCGTATGGACTTGCGCCATTCACTATAAAGGAGGCACGCGGCGGGACTCGCCGACTTCGGATCACCATGCAGCACTGTGAAGGAGAACAGGCCCAGTGGGATCACCAGCCGCATCAAATGGAGGATGTGTGGTAGAATCACCAGCAAAGGAGGAATCCGGCTCGCGGGGAGAGATCCTCATCGCCAGATGTGGCCCGGACTGGGCCTGCTCGGATGGAAGAAGGACGTGTAGCTAGAGGTATATCTAACACAACTTCTCTTTATTAACTTCACACAGGAACTGCTGCCACAGTGCCAAACCACCTCCCTCCAAACCCTTCGTCATCAACACCGCCCCTCTTGATTGGCAGGCATATTCCTTAAAGGTGTAATGAACGTTAACAACATCAAGTTCAGCCCTGAATTTCGTTTGAGATTGCTCTGCTCAAATGTGCTTGCCCTGAGCTTTACCCTGCTCCGGATAAGCACATTGTGAAGAAGACAAATGAAGTACGGTGTTGCATCAAGTTCAGCTCTGGGCATATGGGTTTGCAGAGTTTGAAGATCCAGCAGGGGCCGATAACAAATGGAGTTGACAGCTAGCCACAAAAGCAACGGAGGGAGAGGAAAGAGGGAAGAGGGAAGCGGCACATACAAAACTCACTGACAAAAGCAGATGAGGAGTCTCTGGGATGCCCGCAGTAGAAGAAAGGACTAGCAGAGGACCCGTTGAAGCCACAGCTTGCCAAGCATTGTAGAAGGCAGAGGACTAATCCTGCACAAAGCAGGAAGGCTGTCAGTTACGTCAGAGAAACCACACGCCAGGACACGAAAGTGGAAGCCTGTCCAGGGTTACCAAGGAAACAGAATATTGCAGTACTACACAAGCAGTGCGAGAGGAATGGACCATCAGGGCAGAAACATTGCAGTTGAGCAAAGGCAAAGTCAAACTTGGATAGACACCATCCAAGAAGCGAGTGGGCCATCCCTACACACAGCAAGAACGCTGTCAATTTCGTCAGGAAGCTAAACAGAATGTCCCGGCACTGCGCACGCAGTGCAAAAAGCAAGACTCCTCGGAGAAGAATGACAGAGAGTTAAAGGGCAAAAATAAACGGTGGAATGAAAAGATCATTGAAGTGTGCTTGGACTTAGAAGACTGTTTAGTATAAGCTAAAAGAAGAAAGAGGAAAGCGCTTGGATGTTTGGTGCGGAAAGAGCTTACGCAAAATGCTTCAAGCAGTCAGAATGAAAGGACCGAGGGTTCCTTTTCCGGGATGGGGAGCTCTAGCTACCTAATCAGCATTTTCACTAGATCAGGGCGTGCATTTAAAATGAAACAAGAACAAAAAACAAGTGTTACATACAGCTGCGATATTTAGCACAGAGACAAAGCCCTTGCCTGGAAAGCAGGGCTGTCCAGATCATGACAGGTCGGCCAGGGCCCAGTGTTTAGAGCCAGGGCCCTAGTTGAAAACATGTTGAAAAATCAATAGGTTAAAATGCAGCCTGCAAAGAAAGGTGACACACGCTCGTAAAGCGATATGAAATGATATGATGTGGCATTTATAACGCCTATACACAAGTGTTTCAAGGCGCGATGATGCAAGGGATGGGGAAACAGAGGGAGGACAGACAATGATCCTACTAGGTCAGGTGACATGCAAATCGCGCAAGTGTGTGGGAAGGGAGAAGGGGAGAGTACGGGGGGAGGGGGAAGGGATAGTGCAGTACATGGGAGTAGAATAATAACAATAAGTATAGGTAACGACCAGGAGGTGGCAAGTGCAAAGGTAAGTGCAGACATTGGGTGTCAAGTGCTGGTAGTGGGACTGTAGGGATCCAGAAACAGTCCTCAAGTGCGGGGGATGCCAGGCAGGCAGTGCAGGTGTGTGTGACTGGAGGGGGAGGGACCTGGGCCTGAGATCAGAGGGACCTGGGCCTGAGATCAGAGGGTCAACCAGGTGACCAGAGAAGTTTCAGTTGAGCCGGGGGGTCAGCAGGGGAGAGGAGGAGAAAAAGCCAAAGCAAAGAGAAAGGTTTTGAGATGCTTCCGGAACTGGAGATGGTTCTCCTCAAGTTTCAGGGAGGCAGGGAGGCTGTTCCAGAGGGAGGCCTCAGCCGAAGAAAGAGATCTACCACCAACTCCTTGCTTGGAGAAGCGACTGAATCTGAGGGAGTTGGGGGCGGATGAGCGAAGAGCTTGAGAATGAAGATATTTAGGAAGAGAGAGTTGAAGGTATTGAGGCCCCAGGCCCCAGAAGGCCTTGTAGACAATGCAGAGGGTTTTGAACTTAATCCTCGCAGCAACTGGGAGCCAGTGCAGAGATTTCAGTCCTGGAGAGATACGATCCCTGGGTTCGAGGCCAAGGACAAGTCTCGCAGTCCTGTTCTGGATGAGCTGAAGAGGGCAGAGAGTAGAGGCAGGCAGATTTAGAAAGAGGCTGTTACAATAGTCCAGCCTAGAGAGAACCAGAGCTCTGGAGTCAGTTAACTTCTGGGGGAAGGAGAGGAAAGCAAGAATACTTCTGAGGAGGTGCAGCTGGTAGTGTGACTTCTTAGAGTCGTCAGAGATGTGAGGAGAGAAGGAGAGTGTGGAGTCGAAGATGACCGCAAGGCTTTTAGTCTCGCAGGTGGGAGCAGGAAGAGGGCCAAGAGAGGCCAGCCAGAGAGCGACAGGAAAGGAGGGAGCGGGTGTGCAGATGAGGAGAATCTCAGTCTTACTGGTATTAAGGCAGAGGTCATTGGCGGCACACCATTCCTGGATAGCAGACAGACAGTCAGTGATGAGAGGCAGAGAAGAGGTGGCCGAAGGTAGCCTGAAAATTATCTGAGTGTCATCCGCATAACACTGAAAGTTGGGGCAGAGAGCGGCAATGCAGTGGGTAAGAAGTGCCAGGTATTGGTTGAGCAGCCAGGGAGAGAGCTTAGACCCCTGTGGGACACCGCAGGTAGAGAAAAAGATAGCGGAGAGGAAGGAACCAAGTTGGACCTGGGAGGGTCACTCAGAGAGGAAAGAAGTCAGCCAAGCCAGGGACTGAACGGTGATACCCAGGTTATCACAGAGACATTTGAGCAGGATGGTATGTTTGACCGTGTCAAAGGTAGAAGAGCGATCAAACAGGATGAGGACACAGGGGTTGTTAGAGTCCAGGTTGGAGAGCAGGTCTTCACTGATGTTCAAGAGAGCAGTTTCCATGCTTCTGGCAGCTCTGAAGCCAGAGATGGTCATGAAGACAACCAACAGATTCAGTGGGGAGATTGAGCTGGGAGATGGCCAGTTTTTCCAAGAGTTTACCCAGGAAAGGAGTGATGGAGATTGAGCGATAGTTAGCCAGGCAGGAGGGATTGGCAGAGGGTTTCTTAAGAAGAGGGTGCACAAGGGAGTGCTTGAGGGGGATGGGAAGACTCCAGTGGCGAAGGAGTGGTTGCAGAAGTCGGTCAGGGCAGGAGCCAGGGGGTTGATGTGGTCCTTCATGGTTTTGGAGGAACAGGGGGGAACCTGTTTTGACGAGACATTCATAGATCGGACATGTCTAGAAACCTCATCAGCGGAGATCAGGGGAAAGGCAGAGAAGGAAGGAGGAGAGGTGGCTGAAGATGTGCCAGAGGAAGAGCAGGGAGTAGAGGGAGGGAGGGGAGAGGAGGAGAGTGAGGACAGGATGTCCTGAGTTTTAGAGATAAAGTGAGAAGCCAGTGCCGTGCAGAGGGCCTGGGAAGGGACAGGCGAGGTAGAGACTGCGGCAGGACTGGCCAGTTCCTTGCAGATTTTTAAGAGTTCGGCCGAGTTGTTAGATGCCGCAGAGACGCAGACTTGGATATGAACTCTCTTCTTGGTGAGGACAGAGAGCCGATATTGCCTTTGGAGCAGAAGGCAGGCCAGTTTGTCAGAGGATGTACTTGAAGCCCACCATTTCCTCTCGGCCACCCTGCACTTGCGTTTAAGGGTGATGAGGTCAGAATCATACCAGGAATTGCACTTGGCTTTGGGCTTCAGACGGATTTTCATGACAGGGGCAAGAATATCAAGAGTATCAGAAATAGCAGAGTGGAGCATGGAAAGGGCTGTGTCAGGGTGAGAGTCAGCCAAGGGTGGGGGCGAGAAAGTGGCGGCGAAAGCCACAACTGACACGCGCTTCATGGGTCGGATGACCAATAAGGTGGGTGGCATTGATGGACGTGGATTGGCCTGTGGGGTAGAGAGGGTGAGATGGCAGGAAAGCAGAAAGTGATCACTCCAGGAGAGAGGAGTGGTGAGAGGGACAGAAAGGGGAAGGTCTGAGGAGATTAGAGCATCCAGAATGTGCCCTGCAGAGGGAGTCGGGCCAGAGGGGAGAATAGAGAGGGAGAGAGAGTCACAGAGGTCGGATGAAACTGATTTTAAAGACAACATGGGGAAGCATTGCAAAATAGCACAGCAAAGAGAGCCAACCAGTTGACAGCTTATGCGTGATCTACTGGTCACAGGTTCAAGGCAAGGCCATCCATAAACTAAACGGGATGATGCAGGCAACTATGTACGGCATGCAAGCGTTTGGTTAGAGGGTGGTTAACACGTGATCGCTGAGCTAAAATAATATTAAGGCATGTAAATATGCCTTATGCAAAGCGCGGTTTAAATCAGAATTCATAGAATTCAAAATGGGCGAAGTAAACCAAGAGTAGTTAGCCTCTTAAAACCATAATTGCCTAAAATAAATGGCTGAGGCACGAATTACGAGTGGCTCAACTCGGGCACAGACGGTCCAATGAAAACAATGGCGCAGAATAGGAGTACAGCTCATGTACCCGACAGGACTAAGGCAGCCTGGACACGCATAACGCCACAAAGTAGGTAAGTGCACCAGTTAGGGGTACACTGGGGTGGGAGAGAACAGTTCATGGGCAATGCACTGTCAATATGCAAAACAGCACAGAGCAACAGGGTTTCAAGCACCGGCTGGTCCAAAAAGCAGGAAGTAAACCCCAGGGAAAACGCAGCTCGCCGAATTAATCACTGTGAACGCCACTAGAAGAGGGAAGCAGCACAGTGAAATATGCACAAACAAATATACACAAAACAAGCAATAAACAAAAGGAGGAGAGAAGAGACTGGAATAGAATTCAATTGCAGCATCCGCAACAGGGGAACGATCACGTGTCCGAGATGGAGGAAATGAACACGTTACAGAAAGAAAAGGGATGACAACAGCAGTATGAAAGAAAGCAGCAAGCCAGCCAGTAAGGAAGCATAGGAAGAGCAATCAAGAGAAGAAGAATACAAGTGATTGACAAAGAACCAGATATGGTATGGCGAATAAAAGGAGAACCCGAAAGAAGGGGTCTCCAGTTCGCACAACTCTCCGAACAGAGCACAACGGTATTACTCTGTGTATGCAGAATACTGCAAATACAACAAGGGTACTCCACGGTTCTGTTACATCCAGCAAGGGCACATGAAAACTCGATATCTGGCAGTAACAAGCGAAGTGGTTAAGTAGTCAAGTTTAGTGGGGTCGAATGGGGGGGGGGGTGCGTGCACAACCATCACAATGGTAGATGACTGCGTCGGGCCAGTGGAGAGATTCTAGCACAATAACTGCACAGATATAAGTTACAGCACAACACTTGGCTGAGATCGTTTGCCAGCCAAAGTGGCTCAAGCAGCAATTACAGGGGCTATTAATAGAAGATCGGGGGTCAAACTATACCGCAGAGGACAAAATATAAGAAAAGATGATCGTTCATGGCAAGGGACAAACATACATTTGCTTAGCCCAGCCACTGAATGATGCAGCTCAGGGGAATCTTGAAAACAGCAAGAGAACATGTTTCCAACCTCTGTCTACCAGGCAGGAATAGACCAAGGGCCCAATTCAACTAAGGTAAAAGAAAGGTGGCGAATAGCACAGCAGAGCAAACAAGTAGCCAGTAGCAAGGATGACAGCTCCAAGTGTCAGATGCAGGCTGGGGTCCCCAGCATGGAAAGGTTAGAGGGTGGAACAGCGCCTGGGAGAATGAAGGAGGCTAAGGGCAGCAAGTTGTGCCCTGAGAAGTTGGGGTTACGAACCATGTAAACACTGATAGTTAAGGGGCGCAGCACAAAGGTCCAACATTTTTTTCAAGATAAACGATTGATGCCAAGTTAAATACAGACTAAGTGGCTTTAAGTAAGTCACTAATCAAATGTTTCAGCATAAAAAATAATAGTGAACTGGAATGGGGCGTCGAAAAATAGGGGTATCCATTGTACAGATTATTGAGCTCTAACATTCAGGTACATAACTGACATTCCCGTAGGGTGAATAAAGTTTGGGGACTTACAAGTCACAGACAGTATGAACAAAGTAAAGCCAGTAGCTGGTCAGATGGCACAGTGAGTAGAGCACTCGTTTTTGACATTGTGCAGAGCCTGCTGACGCAGGTTCAAACCCCGGCAGGCAGTGGTCGAAGTGTACGAAAAGAAGTAGTGGAACTATGTTCCCTGCTGGTCTGGCCCGTTCCCCACAAACCCCATCCCTGCGTCCCCTGCCACACAAAATCCAATCCCCCAAACAAACACACCTGCTATTTATGGGAATGTGCAGAGCAGTGCACTGAAGTGCAAGCTTCAACTTCTTCCTACACTTTCCTTTTAAAACTAAACCATTCCAAAACGGTTTCTTTTTAAAATAAAAGTATAGGAACTGTGAAACTTGAAAATTAAAAGTATGGGAGCACCACTCCCGACCGCTCCCGCCCACTTCGACCCCTGCCTGCAGGACCAAACTCAGCCTTTCATCCTTCCGGGGTCGATAAAGATAAATTAGAATCACACACTGTGGGTAATAACAAGCAGCGCTCAGAGGCCCGAGGGTGCGTAGCGCTAAATGTATATGCTAAATCATTAGCGAGAAGATTTAGAGATGGCATTTTGCATATTAAGTTAACGCCATAAAGCACCAGTATCGTAACCCCTCAAAACGAAGGTTGGGTTCAAAGTGCCAAATGGTTGGAAACTCACGCCAGGTTAAAGTAGAATAAGGCACATGGCATGGCTGCATGTTTTTTAAACGAAATGGCTTACAATGAGGCCACAGCGTGCCGGGTGCTTTAAGGCAAGATATTGCAGTTGGGCTAAACTGCAGCTTCCTAATCGCGATATGAAGTAATACCTACACACTTACAGGCTCAAACCCGTCTGGGCCACAAGGATGCCTTAAAGCTACGGGTCAAACACGTGGGAACGTTGCCGCGAGTAGCAGTGGCCAGAGGCATGGCGGGGTTACTGGTAGACCAGAAGCAGGCAGCTGCCGGAAACCTTCCCCACAAGATCGCAATAGAACTATGGGTCGGAAAGGGTATAATTGCTGCGGTGCCAAAGGCGTGGCAGAATGGACCTATACGCAGAAGTGTGGCAGGTCCATGGCTAGCCTGCATGAGCAGCAGCAGCCCCCGCCTTGGTGAAATCACAGGGGGAATTAGACCCAACACAAAGCACATGTTCAGGACAGGAGCAGCAACAGCAGCACGGAAAAGGGGCGTAGGAGCCCAGAAGGTCAAAACAGATCAGGTGTTAGGACAGACTGCTAGTAAAAGGCATAAGGCCTGTCTTAATATAAAGCAAAATGCTGGTGACAGACCAATAAACCGCCTCTCAGGTCGTTCAAAGTAAGGGAACAATGGCAAGCAGAAACACCGCCAAGAGCATCAGTGGGTAGCAAGCCATGAAGGAGGGCCTGAAGATTTGTTATTAGCAGGACACAGGATGGCCTCACATAACACCAGAGAGATTAGCCATTAAGAGACTGAACAGAGGGGTCGAATGAAAGGGATCCAACAAGGGCCTCAATTGGCAAGGAGTTAAAAGTTACCATTTACCCATCGTCGAACGACCGGAGGTAAAAAGTAAAAGGAGCCAGCAACTCCACGCCGAACGGTGGGCGTGGGGGGTTTAGAAATAAAACTGGTATTTACCAACTCGGAGGGCCGGGGGTAAACTGAATAGTCACCAGGAATCAGTTTTCACACACATAGGAGCTTGGAGGGAGCTCAACCATAAAGACCTGCAAACATAAGCACCAAAAGCATGTGCTGGGCAGTGGGGCCCCACTACATGAATGTTGTTACCACTATTAGAATTGGAGTGGGTTTTTCCATGAAGAATATTTCAGAAAGGGGTACCTGGTGGTGCCAAGGGGTCACTGGTCGGGACTCATAAGGTTTGACCTAGTTACCTGGGTAAGAAACAGCTAAAGAGGGGCACCAGGCATCCAGGGAGACCTGAGCAAGGGGTAAAGAGGCTGAAATAGTTATGCTGGGCCGCCTACGATAATACCATTGTGGTGGTAGAGTGGGAAAAGGAGCTAAAGGAGCCCCAAAAATATCAGACGTAGCCTAACTGTGGGCAGGCCCAGAGCCCTGGAACAAGGCCAAGGGTGGGCTAGCTGCCAAGGGGGATAGATAAGTAAGAACTTTTGGGGGGAACCTGGATGGCCGATGACCCATCCTGGTGTGGCGGCACGGGCCAGAGGGACACCCTCTGGCCAATGTGCCCAAATGTGCAACAAGAGGTCAGACTATTTATTATGAGTGTAATTTATAAATAAATTACAAATATTTTTTTATGATTCATGTATGTACAATAAAATCCACAGCCTTTTTTTTGCCAGCACCGAAGCCAATGTCTCAGTCATCTGTGGGGCAAACCCCAAAAGGGGTGGGTTTTCGGGGAAGTACAGTTCGATGCCTTCTCTGCTTCCCAGCTTATTTTTAAAATTTAGTTTCTGCCACTGCTTCGGGCCTGGGATCCCCAGCGTTGATTTGCACAGCATGCATAATCATGGGTGCAGAGCCTGCAACTGCACCTGACGCTTTTAGAGTTGGAAGCCCAACAATTCTTTGTTGCTTCTTGACAAATACATTTGCATTAAATATCGCATATTCTTAAATACACTCACACTTTCTAAACGCATGCAAAAGCACTTTGAATGAGCAGGGAGAGGGCGGCTAGATGGGAAATATCCTTGAAAACGATTTTCCATTTACAACTATGCCGTGCTCAGAGGTAAAGAGTGTGCCCTAAAGACTTTAGAGCCGCCACATCTAGCATTATTAAAACCTATGCCATTTCGAAACCGTTCAAGCAGTGCGGATGCATCGGTCACATGTCCCCTTTCAACCTGTATTGATTAGTGTGCGTGCCAATTTGTGTGTGGTGTTCTTAATGTAAGGGCGCGAAAGCAGACGTGGGTTCACATCCAGCACGGATCACTTGCCAGGAGATATTTGGAGGTCACTCGCAAGGCTAAAATGGCCGCATCGCTGACACCCGTGGCATTTACGCGCTGTCGCCTGACACTGCCGTACACGATGGATTGCAAACCGTGCCTTTTGAATGGGTAATTTTGCCACTGAAACACTTCCAGACCGATGGCGGCTTTGCAGATAACGTGATTTTTTCCTTAAGAAATGGCAGCACTCAAAGTAAAGAGGTGTTTTAGAGTAAACCCATCAGTCTCTTTCCATCTCGTTGTCGAATTTTGCATTTGTGCCACAATAACAAAACTCTTACTTAAAAGGTTTGTTCTGCAGAGGACAAACAACCAATTTGCCTTAAATAAATAAATAGTCTCAGTGGAAAATACAGTCATAAACAGGCTTCTACTTGCTAACAGTCCTCGGCAAATATGCTGCAACCGGTTCCTGCAAGAAAGTATCAGGCACTGTACTGCAACCAGTCCCTGCAAGCCGTCAGTAGCCTATATGCTGCAGCCAGTCCCTGCAAGCTGTCATTAGCCTATATGCTGCAACCAGTTCGGGCAAGCAGTCATCAGCCAGGATCCTGCAAGCAGTTCCTGCTAGAAAGCCATGTGCCAGTCAGCAACCAGTTCATGTAAGCTGTCACCAGCCAGTCACAACCAGTCCCTGCAACAACAATAAACATCAGTCAGTGTACTGCAGCCAGTCCCTGCAAGCAGTCATTAGCCTATATGCTGCAGCCAGTCCCTGCAAGCCCATTAGCCTATATGCTGCAGCCAGTCCCTGCAAGCCGTCATTAGCCTATATGCTGCAGCCAGTGCAAGCCGTCATTAGCCTATATGCTGCAGCCAGTCCCTGCAAGCCGTCATTAGCCTATTTGCTGCAGCCAGTCCCAGCAAGCCGTCATTAGCCTATATGCTGCAACCAGTTCCTGCAAGAAAGTATCAGGCACTGTACTGCAGCCAGTCCCTGCAAGCCATCATTAGCCTATATGCTGCAGCCAGTCCCTGCAAGCCGTCATTAGCCTATATGCTGCAACCAGTTCCTGCAAGCAGTCATCAGCCAGGATCCTGCAAGCAGTTCCTGCTAGAAATCCATGTGCCAATCAGTAACCAGTTCATGTAAACATTTTTGGCCTGGGCCCCCCTGAGCAGAATTTGGGCCCCCCAAAAATGCCAAATGGACAGTATGTACATATGGCTTTGAACTATTGCCTGCCGCCACCGCACCCTACTCCCATTATAGTCCCTGGGCTCCCCCGCCTGCTCTAATCATACTCGCTGGGCTCGCTCATCACACTCCTTCCCAGTTCCTGGGCTCTCCCCACCCCATCAGAGACCCTGGGCTCCACCCACCCTGCTCCCACCACTATCCCATGGCTCCCGCCCATCCTGCTCCCACCAAAGTCCCTGGCCTCCCCCCGACCCTGTTCCCAACACAGTCCGAGGGCCAGTGGCGGCTGGTGAATTTTTTAAGTGGAGGGGCATAAATATTTCCTCAGAAATGCCTTAGTGACCGAGCGTAGTGCGGTAGCACAAACCAATCAAGGGGGGTTCAGGGGTTTTTCCCCTGTGATTTTTTTTCAAATAATGGGTTGACATGTTGCACTGTAGAGCATACTTAAAATAAAAATGGATAAAAAGCCAAATAGTTTGCAAACGGTGCTGGGGGGGCCCAGTGGGCAGGCATGACATTTTGTACCGGACAAGTATGATATATGTCTAGTAAAAAGATACCATCCTTGTCTTCTGGGTCCCACTGGGCCTAACACAATCAACATGATTATGTGTGTATGCAAGGCGCTGGTGTGCCAAGGGGGAAAGCATGGTATTTTTGAATGAACATCTATGATAGATATCCAGCAAACAAAAATACCACCCCTATCCCCTGGGCTCCACAGCACCTCAGAAGAAGGGCTGATTTTGGCAGGTGGGCAGGGGGAATGTGCAACAAAGGCATTTAGACATTTTTAAAATGCCTTTGTTGTACAACCCTCCTTCTCCCCTCGACCAACCACTCGCCAAAATCAACTCAATGGACGAAAACAAACACATTCACACAGCAATCACTCTATCATTCACACGAGCACCCATCACCATGCATTCACTCATAACACAAGCATACACTTCTCCATACACATATTTCAATAAAAAATAAATGAACATAAACGTACATTCTGCATGGGGTGCAGGAGCTCCCCCTTGCACATACAGACATGCAATGCTCCAGCCAGCATCTCCAAAGAGCTATGCAAAGCTGGCGAAGCAAAATGCCCCCAGCCTTGCATGGCTCAGTGAGCATGTGCGGCTTGGGAACTGAACTGAACTGTCAAAGGGAAATAGTGTTTCCCTTTGACAGTTCAGCCAGCCCAGGAGCACTCCCTCAGCTGGAAAAAGCAGCGGTGGATGTGCTCAGTGTTTCACTGGTCTGGCTCCTCCGTAATGGGTGAGGGGGCCAGTGGGTGGATGACCACTCGCCATTATGGATGAGCCGCCAGGCTCGGATTGGCCTATAGGGCAATATGGCAATGCCCGTATCAAAAATGCAAAATGCTAGTGTGGGCCAGTCAAAATAGGCTACTTTTGTGTCCAATTTGGGACAGTTTGATGAGTTACTTCACTATGTAGCTAGTACTTTTGACCATTGGTGCTGAATAAATATTCTTTAAATATCACATTTCACAATATTAATATGTATACTTTTTTACTTTCATGCTGGGGTCACTGAGCCCCCCCCCCCCAGAGATGCGACACCCCCCCCCCCGCAGGGGTACGCTCCATAGTTTGAAGACCACTGCTAAAAACTGTATTCAGCCAGTATGTCACAACTAGTCACTGCAAGCTGTCGTTAAGTTGTATGTTCCAACCTGTTCCTGCAAGCAATCATCAGCAAGGATGCTGAAACCTGGTCCTACAAGCTGTCCTCGGTCAGGATGCTGTAACCTGTTCCTACAAGCTGTCCTCGGTCAGGATGCTGAAACCTGTTCCTACAAACTGTCCTCGGTCAGGATGCTGAAGCCTGTTCCTGCAAGCTGTCCTCGGCCAGGATGCTGAAACCTGTTCCTGCAAGTAATCACCAGTCAGTATGCTGCAAACAGTTTCTGCAAGTTGTAAGCCAGTATGTTACAATCAATACAGTGACTCACTCATCCAAGTAAAGGACAGGAACAGCTACCGAATAAGTGGTGCTGCTTGCTACTCTCAATTCAAAGTGATAAAAATGAGCACCGATAATTCCATTGCCAACACAAAACAAGACTGAGGAAAGTATGTGCAGATGCAACATATTTCATTGACACATACACACATACATGCATCACATGAAGCACAAAAAACACACATGTACACACATTGACAACACACATTAAAGTACACATACGCTGACCTTTTACATGTCGATATACTCTGACAGGCCCAACATAAGGGAGATATTGATACCTATACTTCCAATGTTTTCCAATTTCGGTGACCATATACTTAGGCACTCCCACTATGTGCCAGTTATTTCCGACATATGCCACTGTCAGTGCCAAAGGCATATTGTATAGCGCAATGCTGCCATTGGCTTTGTAGCACTGTAGTCTTGTCCACAGGAACATTAATTGCACCACATCATGGTGGCTTGGATGGAAATTGTCGTGGGAGGCATGAATCCAACTGAAGAAAGTGTGCATGCAGTGACAGATGGTGGCCCTTGTGTTGTGTTTTTTCATGCCCTCTCTTTGGAAGGCAATACCCATTCAACAGCCTCATCTGAGTGCATGTGTAAATGATGAGGGTACCTACATTTAGAAGTATTTCTTTATTGTTTTTTTTTGTAAGGTGCCCGCACCACTAACAACACAGTCACTTTGTAGAACCGCAAGGGAAAGGAAGATGGAGGAAGGGGGGTGTTATTCTAACTTACCAGAAAGCGAATAATAGACAGCACTACTTCAATGGTCAACAATCCAGTGGATAACAGTTATACAGAAAATACATAGACTTACCTGTTCTTAACTGCATGAAGCTAGGAGAAGCTCACCTAACTCACCTTTCCCATGCTCCAGAAGCTGAGCATCAGAAGTGCAGGCCAGGGAAACCCTCGGAGGGAAGAAAACCCTGTGTTGTTTGTGTAGAAGAGCCTGAAACAAGGTGTCGCTAGAGAGCGTTGAAATACGAAGCACACTGGAGGTTGTAACGCTGAGCTGCTCGGGCTTCTAGTTCCAACAATGACTATAATGATAAAGAGAGGAATGAGTAAGAACTAAACCTTTCCCTTTGTTTACACAACTGGAAGAATCGGTACCTGATCAGTGACGCGACCTGTTGAATGGGAGGATGGAGGGTTTAGGTCGCGAGTGGCTGTGTCTGATATGAGTACCTTGAATGAAAGAGAGAGAGTGAAAATCAAAAGAGACAGAGTAGGTTGGAGAGTTAAGTAGAGACAATGGTTCTCACCTACCAGTGTAATACTCCCTGAATCCTAAGAGAAGGAGCGGCCGTATCGGTAACAATGCCACAATGGAAACTGGCAGTTGTAGTCGGACATACCCACGTAAAGTCTGGGATAAATAATATTAAAGTTATTCTGGACAAATTCCGGAAGAGGGATTGGTTTAGAATGTAGCACTGGTCACCTACAAGATTCCAAAGGAGCTGTGGCTAAAGGTTGGAACGCTGAGGCCACTGAGAGCCCGGGGTTCGTACGGTGAGAGAAAGCAGAATCCCTGGGCAGCAAGAAATAAAGAGGATTAGTGAGAGAGCAAGAGTCAGAGGAAGTAGATGAAACAATCACTTGTAACGGCGATAACTCACTTAGCGTGACTACATACGACAGTAGCAATGCACTGTCTTATTACTTCCAGGATTAGAAATAGCTCTCCCGTGGCTAGAGGAGGAGCCTCCCGAATGCCGATCTGCAGAGCTGGATCGAGAACGTGTAATGAAGACGCCATCTTGGGTGTAGATTTACCAATGAATGCCAGGTGGCGCCAACGATGCCACAGGGACCAGCGCCCGATATTTCTCGTAACAGGGGGAACATATGAATATTCTCAACCTTGGAATATTCCAGATCAGTTAAGAGCAGACTGTCGGGAGAAGAGCCAATATCTTCAAGCCAAGTTAAGTGTGAGGGAGAGGGAACATTGATAAGAGTGTGCAAACACAGAAGAGTATACAGTACAGAGAATTAAGTGCAGAGAGGCCCTCTCGAAGCCAATATGGCATCCATCACAATTATGCAACCCTGGCTTGTACCCCAGATGGGAAAGAGTTCAGCAGTCAAAGGTTTTATGAACAGCAACCCTTCAGACTTTTCCTGAACAGCCAGTGAATATCTACTGATTTAAGTGAAGGGGGCAGGGGGTTTGAAAGTAGTCTCAACCCACAAGAATTCTTCTTGTACTTTTTTCAACTTGAAAATTAAGTTTAGTGCTACACATAACTAGCGATATTTTCTCTGACTTATATTCAGGTCTACTTTTTAACTGTACTGTGAATGAGGGCAATATGAGTTACTCCAATTGCCAATTTAATCAAAAAAATTGACTTTTAAATAGAAAGATTTGTGGTCTCCTTCTAAAGAAGGGTTCATTTACCCGAAAAGTCTTCATTCCAGGACCTTAATGTTGAATTGAGACAATTAAGTGGTCTAATATCCACTAAGCTTGAGCTTGCACACCAGGACTGTGGGTCCAACGCTGCTTGGTCAATGCTGGAACTTTGTGCCCATGCAAATCAGCCAGAAGCGACTGTGTACAGCGTCTTTGCATCTAATGGAATGGGGGTTTCTGAACTCGCAACCGTCTGGGCTGGAGAACTCGGTGAGAAAATTGGTTCTGATTTCTGGCAGAGGTGCTGCAATAATGTTCTCTTCTCAAGCATGGATTGGGGTCTGAGGGCCTCACAGACTAAACTACCAGAAATAATGTTTAAAAAAAACCTCTAAGACAATGATCTATGTTGGTAGTGTAATTGAACAGTAGGCACTTTGAGCCACTTACTTTGGTTTTGCAAAAGAACCAAAGATTTCTGGGAGGGAGTATGTGAGCAGATGGGTCTTGTGTTAGAATGTTCAATCCCTACGGAGGCCTACCTTCTGATTCTTGGGGATGTCGCCGCATTAAAAGACACATCATTTCCTAAGAAAATATGGGTATTAAGAAGCTGCATGCTTGCAAAAAAAGATGATCCTGCGTGCATGGAAACCCCCCAACTGCTTCACCATTGGTGATTGGGTGGAGGAGCTGCTGACAGTGTCCATGTATGAGACCGCTATTTTCAAATACAGAGGGGAATCCGATGAAATTCAACGATATCTGGGACCCGTTCTTGTATGCATATGGTTAAATTCAAGCATTATGAAATTTGTGGTATAAAAATGTCTCCTGATGTATATTGCGTATATGACTTTATTGCATTGCTATATTTTACATTAGTACCCGCGAGGGTCAACCAGAATTTAACAAATATTCTGATTAGCCATCGCCCGGTCCATACCTCGCAGAGAATCCCTCGAAGCTTTCACTTAGTTCATGTCCCAGGCAGGGGCAGGTGGCAGCCCCCGCTCCAAGCCTTCGCAGGGCTGGGGTCTGCCATCCTCCCCTGCTGAAGATTCAGGTGAGTGTTTTCACCACCCTGTCCCCACACCCTCAACAATCCCCTCCACAGCTGTAAGAGATTTCAATCCGGCACACACCCAAGTCTGGCCCAGCATGTGGTGTGCAAATGAAAACCTTATTTATTTTTATCTATACGTTTAATATTCTTAATGATATACCACTCATATAACACCCTTCTCCTGAGACCCCCTGGGCACTCTGAACCAGGAATCAGGCTAGCTTGCAAAAGTAAATATTTATTTATGTATTTTGAATTTAAATCACAATATATTTTGATATGTAACAACAATCACCAATGGGGTGACAGAACACTGAATAATATCTTTAATGCACTGGGCATCAAGTAATGAACACAAAAAGAATGCAGCACTGAAAATAATACTTTTGGGTTGGTTTGGAAAAGATAGCACAATGGTTAGGGGTTCCCCCTGCAACACCCCTCAACCCACCAATAGGCAATTTAAATAGATGTGAGGAGAGAGCAGGTACTCAGAAATAACACAGATCAAACAGAATATCACTCCCACCTTCCCCCTTTAAGCACAAGAGAAAAAAAGAATTGACCTTTCAACTGTCAGGATGGCTTTGAAATTGGCTGAGCAAAAACACTAAATGCGGTAAAAAAGGCTTAATTTATTCTAAATTTCTATGGGAGCCGCTTTGAACAGATGCATGCAAACACAAGCAATGATTTAATCAAAAGAAAACATTTGAAATCTCAAAGGCCAAGTGGGAAATTATTTAAAGCTAATTCACACGTGTAAAACTCTTCAAAATGTCAATTCGCAGGAAACTTTTACTTATGCAGTTTTTGATATAACGGGTCAATCACACCGTTTAGCACTGGGTTGTAGAGATAGCTAAGGAGGTGTCCGGTCAAATGGTCGAAAATAAAAGATCGAATGACCATTTGATCGAAGTAAAATGGTTGAAAAAAAAGGTCGAATTTTTTTATTTATATATTTTCTTATTTTTGGTTGGTAAAAAAATATTTTTAATAAAGAAAAAAGGGTGTTGTGGGGGTAACCCCCTCATAAAAAAAGAAAAAAAAAAATTTGACCTTTTTTTTTCGTTCATTTTACTTCGATCAAATGGTCATTCGATCATTTGGTTTTCGACCAAATGACTGGTAACCAGCTAAGGATGTTAGGTACAAGTGGGAGCTGAAATTTCGCTTCTGTCTTTAAAATTGAGGGAGTTATATAGGTTTTAGTAAGTGGTGTTTTTTTAAAATAAAGACACACATTTGGACAAGGACTTCAGTTTAGAATCAGAAAATTGGGCTTATGCTTTTACTCAAGGCTAGAGCGTTTAGACTAGGCAACCAAGTCAGGACAAAGTAAGCTCTGAGACTCACTCATAACGTCAGTAACAGATCCCCATCACCTTCTCCGGCAGCACCAGTCCAAAGACTCAAAGTGGGATTTATGGATCAGAGTTACACAAATAAGATGACTATGAAAATGGCGCTTTAGCAACTAGACAGAATAAGATAGCGCTAAAGATTTGGACACTGTTACAGGTGTTTCGAATTACAATTTCTTTGAAAACAATTTCAAAGTGCCGTCGACATGGGTTAGGGTTAGGGTTGGGGCTTGGGTTAGGGTTGGGGGTGGGAGGGTGGCATGGGGGTTGGGGGACTGGGGGAACCCCCAATATACACTAAAACCTTGAAACGTTACATGGAGCTGTCCAGTGCTGGATTTACAGCACTGGACAGCTCCATGTACCATTTCAAAGTTTTTGTATATATTGGCATTTTAATTTTTTTTTCTTGTAACTTTGAAACGTTACATGGAGCTGTCCAGTGCTGTAATTTCAGCACTGTACAGCTGCATCTAATGTTGCAAAGTTACAAAAAAAAAGCATTGAAATGCTACTTTTAACATGTAAACGTGCATTTTTTATTGAACCCTGTCCATGCCTATTGTCGATGGATTGGTTTTGAAATAAATGCACTTTGCATGTTAAATATAGACTGTCACAGCTTTGTTTTTTGAAACTTTGTTTTTGAAACTTTTGTAGATACTTTTTTTTTAAAATTATCACTATGAACCGTTAGCAAGCCAGATAGTTTCAGGATGCTAGTTCAGGATGCTTTCTCACACCACAGCGCTACACTGGGTTGTGAGAATAAGTTTGAGGATTGAGGCCTTGCTGAAAATGGTTCAGCTACTGCTTGGCAAGGTTCTTGGCATCTGGGTCTGGAAGGATGTTAAATGCTGGAACAAAGTGCTTCGCTGGAATCAGAAGAGTGAGTGAGTTGTCAGGTGTCTCTATGTATCCTTTCAAATGACATCACAAAATGGGTGTATGAGCCGGCTTTACTAAGCTTGCCCCTGTGAACTGGGATTGGGTCAGGGCCTCATCTCCGCCTTGCATCTGAGTGATTGGATCAAGGACGGATGATGTCACATTTATGGTTTGGCTTTTACAGTCCTTAGAAACCTCCCCTAGTCACTAGTATCAAACTCAAATTTTGTCCTAAATACATATTTATACCTCGGTAACCTCTACAAAAATCACACACAAAGATTCCATATTTTATATAGTATCTGTTCATCAAAATCCCGCAGCTGTGAGACCTTGTTTCACCTTTCTGCAGAATTGTGTCCATTTCGCCATGAAAACATCTTCTAAACTTTCTGCAAATTTCCACAAATATGTATGTTTACCATAGGGATGTGTGTGTAAAGTTTAAGAATTGTAGCATTAATACAGTTCACATACAACCACATATATTGCCATTCCTGTCCAGAATATGTTACACAGTTCCACCGCCTCTTGAAACGTAAAGCCAAAAATTAGACTAACAAATCTGTCCTTTTTATATTTTTCACCACTTTATATAGCAAGTTATGAGTCTCTAAAAATTGTTCATTATTTATTCTTAGCAGCAAAGGGTCCGCCTTTTGTCTCTCCCTGGAGCTCAAGGAGTAGCCCCCCTCCTTTGGGGAATTCCTTCAGGGGGCAGTTTACAACCTTTTCACACGTCCATTTCATGGCCTGGAGGATCTGCCATTGTTCATTCCTTGGTTGTATAAAAAAACATGAATGAAGTAGTACTGCTGCTAAAAAGCTCAACTTTATTGCATCCTCATGTGAAGCAAAACATTTTGGTTGTATCGGGTAACCTTTCTTCTTTTACTAATGGAGTGTATCCCAACGTTAATTGCCCATGAAATTGTCAAGGAAGAAAAACACACATAAGGGCTGCATCGTGAATATTATTATTTGTATTTTATCTCTTATATACACTTGCATATACAACACATTTCTAGACTGGGGGCAAACACCTGTATATAGGTGTCATAAACAAAACAGCATACATCATATTCTGGTCTGAAAGCTAATGTGGTTTTAAGAAAAATCAAAATCACAACATAAACCGTGAAAAGAGAATATATGATATATACACCTGTAAATGTGCACCTAAATGGTGCTTAAAAGCCTATATTATAAGGAATATCCAGATTCAAAACATCTGGTGCATGGACTTTTCTTAACTTGCATGCTTCATCATGAATTATTCAGATGCCTTAAAAAGTACTAATAATCGTGCATCTGCCTGATAACTTATGCAGGAAAGAAGGATAATACTGATAACCATATGCCAACGTCGCAGGGAGTGGGATGGTGATCAAACCACCAAATGTGTTTGGATCACGTGAGATGTATCAGTCAATGAGCCCATAATAATAGGGTTGTTGTTCCCCTTTGCATGAAATTGACGTTTCTGCGGCAATAACATCCATCTTAAGACTGAATCAGAAGGATTTATAGTTGTCCATCGTAGCCGCCTTCATTTCCTTTGTGGACATTTCAGGGCAAATTAGTAAGAGAGGGTGCACTCAATGCACAAAACAATGGAGAATAATTAATACATCATTCAGTGTGGGCTAAAAAAAGGTCAGGGTAATGGGATGATTAAGTCACTACTACCTCTGACACACTTGGGTGGGCTTGAAGTAGTAAATGTCTCACCCCAGGTAGCTTGTGGATGATCTCTGAGTGAGGCGCGCCCCTCGTCCGGAACTTTGCAAGTAGCAAGACTGTTTGACAAATCTGGTAATAAATGTATGCACTTGTCGGCAGCGTAAAATGCTGGAGTTTGGTGCATTCAAAGGTCATCTATCTCTAAAGGAAGAATTAGAAATGAAAGGATGTGTAAGTCCATACTACAAACCTCCTATGCTGAACCACGCATGAGGAAAACCTCAGCCCAAAATTCCCTACAGTTCTGGACTCAAAAAAATGAATTGGAGCCATATGATGTTTTGGAAGAAAGATGAGAGTAATATTCAGTATAAATTTAGGTCGGGTACCTGAGGCAAATGGGTGTTAATGTGGTATCCATTTCATTCCTCCTTGGGTAGAGAGCAGAGGGCTCCTATTTTCCATTGCCCAAGTCTGCTACTATTCACCACAGGCAAACCGAAAAGTTCTGTTGATGTACATTGTAGTTAGGACAGCTACTAGTTGTCCTTTCTGATAGGTGATACCGAGTATGAGGTTAATAAGGACCTAATACATTGGGCCACATCCCTATCCAGGAATGCACTTTTTAAGAAGGAATCCTCTTCTGTGCATATTATTTGGGCTAAGACACACCTTAGTATCTATATACATTTCTCTAGAGTGGGCAGGTTTTTCGGCATGGCTGCATAGCAAAACTGTTTCGCATACAAACCATGGCAGAAAGTGCCATTTTAAGCTACTCTGAGGAACAAACATCAGACTTATTATCAGGACCGTCATTATTTGATCCCACAGGACCAAACACACCTGTGGCTTCAACCAGCACAGGCAATGACCTTTTGAAACTTAAGAAAAAGGTATTCAGGAAGGAACTGCATGGGCACTTTCTCTGAGAATACCTGAGAGCTAGTATCATTCCAACTGGTTTAATTGTTCGAAACAAACCCTGTTTGTTCTTAGAAGACAAAGAATACACCACCAATTTTAGCTATATCGCTACCAAGTGCAATAGGGACCTTATGGTCCTCACAATTACAACCGCACTAAGGATAAGCTCGGAGCTCTAAAAGATGTTGGATGCTGAAGAGACAAAATTTGCAAACAATACTTTGATTGCAGACGCGAGAAATCAAATAGAGGCAATAAATATATAATTTGCCACCTTTAAAGCAAACACCTTGACAAGAAAAACAAATACATTACAGAAAGACATCAAAGAATTCAAAACAGAACTGGTGTATCCATATACAACTGAAGAATACTCAAAATCCACTAAGCAGTCAGGAAACATCCTGCCAGGACAGCAGAGACTTAGGAGGAGAGGAGTGACATTTTCAGGGTCGAGTAGCAGCTCTTCAAGCGGCAACTCCAACTACAATTATAACCCCTGTCAATACAACCAATTTGGCCAACCCCAATCACAAGGATACCCACCACCACCTCCTCCCCCTTTTTTAGGAAGAGGATGGACTGGCGGAGGGTGGGGCCCCCCACCATGGAACCCTCCGTTTCAGGGTCAACGCAGATGACCGAGACGACGGAGGAGATAAACTTAGAGGCGACCAATGAATTACCAATCTTCAATTTGGCTAATGTTCA
This sequence comes from Ambystoma mexicanum, assembly GCF_040938575.1. Classification (NCBI taxonomy): domain Eukaryota; kingdom Metazoa; phylum Chordata; class Amphibia; order Caudata; family Ambystomatidae; genus Ambystoma; species Ambystoma mexicanum. Next base: position 254,389,550 of record NC_090940.1, on the reverse strand, counting down.
ACTCACAGCTACACAAATATCAGTATTATCAAAGGGTCTATCATTTGTACCGTCGATTAATACAGATTGGTACAACATTGACATGGAAATACGCCGGTTCCTATGCACTGTCAGATTACGTGCATTCTTTCAGGAACATGAAGGAATTGAAGCCCCCAACGGTACAGGACTTCACCCTAGATCCACTTCCACACCGTCTGACAATCAGATCCCTGATGATTTACTGACTTTTGAAGGATGCATACTGAGAGACCTCAGATACATGAGTAAGAGGAACTGCACCAAAAAACATCAAAACATGACACGAGCAGAAAGTGATGCCCTCTCTGAACTATCCAAAAGAACTGAGCTTGTTGTAAAACCCGCCGACAAGGGAGGCGGAATAGTCATTATGAAATCCGAACACTATCACCAAATGGTCATGGAACTTTTGAATGACCTGGAGAGCTACAAATTATTAAAGAAAGACCCAACTAAAGATCTAAATATAGAAATTGCTGAAATGGTCTCCTTTGCATTAGAAAGTGTGAAGAAGACCGGTGGGGGGTGTCTGTACTTCTGCTCTCTATATGGTAGAAGAGAGGCACAGAGGGCCCCAGCCAAGATTCTCTAGTACGGTAGCAATGGTCGAGCAATCAAGGCCTAGCTTCTCAGGAGGTGATGCAGGCTGGTTCTTAAGTACAGTGTAGTCCCCAAGCCCCCACAAAGGAATGTCGACACACTGTATTGGTTAGAACACAGTCTTTATATAATCAATATTTAAGGTTATGTACACTTATCATAATAACTCACTTTGTACTCCGGAAAAAATCAACAATGGCAAATATATACAACTCTAAAGTGGTACCACCCTTTGTATTAGATCTCATTAAAGTGCATGAACAATACTGTACAATGTCACACAGACCAATAGAGTGAAACCAGCAGTAGAGAGAGGAGAGGAAATAAGATGGTTGAGCAATAGGAAGAATACTGGCCCCTACCACTAGGCACAGTTCTGTGTGGAGATCCCCCCACCTGGGCAACCTGTAAAACAAAGATGTAGCAAACGCCCAGTCCATATATTGCTCTGCAAGTCTTATTCTCTCCTATAATGTTTTTACCCCCCCAATGTACCTGGTGGAGTCGAGCTCCTTGAAGAGGCGTCGACAAACGTCGGGGAACTCGCTGTTCGGCGACGGGGAATCGACGGCCCTTCTTGAATGCCTTCCCTTTCAAGCGGGAGGCACGGGGCGTCAAATGTCCGTCGACAAACGAGGTAGAACGATGTCGATGAGGCGGCAGCTTCGTCCGAGCGGTGCTCGTCGGCGTCGGAGCGTCGGCGTCCTGCAAGGCAGAGGCGTGCGGGGCACCTCGGTGACAATAGTTCTGGACCGCAAAGATTGTAGAGACGGAGGCCCAGCAAGGGCGTGGAGTCGTTCGAGTCTTTGGGATCTTCGGGTGGCGGGAAACCCACCGGCAGGTTTCTCCTCGGCGCGTTGGTCGTCCTCGACTTTCTCCGGCAGGATAAGCGGTCGACGATGCGGTTGAGAGAGTCCTTCGATTGAATGTTCTTAGGCAAAGGAGCGGACGGCTCTGGTCGTCGGCGGCACGGCGTCAAGTGGTTCCCACGGCTGGGCAACACAACTTCGACGGGCCTCCAGCGGTTACACAAACCTGCGAACCCTGGTCGACGGCAATGGACTTCGACGGCGTCGATGTCCGGGTGCTTCACTTCGATCTCCTCGGCGGTCCCGTCTCGGGTCGACAGCCTTTCGAGGGCCTGTCTTCCAGGGCGCTTCGGCGAAGATGGAGCGGTGCTCGATGGTCCCTCGGAGCACGGGAAGAGGGCGCCTTACCAGGTCCTCTCTCGGGTCAGTCTTCGACGATTTCGTCAGCCTTCGGATCGGTCGAAGCAAATGCCACAGCAAGCCTTCTTCTTCCAGCTGGACGTCGAGGATCAGCAGTTCCAGTTACTCTTAGAGTGGAGACTCCACTCCAGGATGCTTCTGAACGTTCCTGAACGTTCCTGAACACCTGGCTGCTTCTGAACTCAATGGTCGCTTCTGAACCAATGGTTCCTTCTGACACTTTTCCAGTGGTGAGAGGTCCCCAGATATACTATCCTGTCTCTCATCCACACTGCTGGCACACACTCAGCAGCCAATCATACAGAAGGGCATTCATGCAGTCAGTCAGCCAATCAGGCACACAGTGCATTCAGGCCACACTCTGTCATGATCTCTGCTTCCAAAAGGTCAGGGTTTTCCCAACTCCCTTGGAAGCAGATCCATAACCCAGGTTCCGAGGGCCAACCAGTCCCAATTGGGACCTTTTGGACCCAGTCCTGGCGCCAGTGGCACCAGGCTCATAAATGTGCCCAGTCCCAGCGCTGGAAGCGCCGGGCTCATGATGCTTGGGTGGACTTACCTGCAGCAGACCATGCTGCTTACTTGCCTGCCAGCTGAGCCTCTGATCCTCTTCTGTTTGGAACTACTTTTCCTGTTGGGTGGGGCAGGAGCCACTCCCTAGATTCAGAACACTGGAACTCTTCTGGAAAGCAGGAACTCTTTTCTTACCTAGGCGTGGCTGTGGAAGGAGACACCTAAGCACTACAGGAGGCTATTTAAACCACACCCGGTGGATGAATCTTGCTTTGCGTTATTCTGCATCCTCTGCAGCAGAACGCTCATCGTGTCTTCTGCATCGGATCCTGGGCCTAAGGAAAAAGGCTTACCATCCTGAATCCAGTCTTCAGCAACACCTATAAAGACAAGAAAGAACAGGTTAGCATTCCGGCATCTGAAAGACAAAGGCTTACCTACTCTTCGTGCGCTCCGGAGGTCTTCACACTGCATTCCGGCATCTGAAAGACAAAAGCTTACCGACTCTTCGCACGCTCCGGAGGCCTTCGGCGCTGCATCCTGCATCTGAAAGACAAAACAAGGTGCGTTTAAAGACATTGGGGAACTTTGATACTCACGTGCCATTACTCCTTTCCACATCAACCCCAGTGGGTATTCCGGCACCCTGCAGCCGCTCCGAACTCGTACCTGCAAAATAAAAGACAGTTAGAGCGCATCGTGAAGCAGGCAACAAGCGCTTACTTACGTGCTTCCAAGCGCTTCCTTCCTAGACACTCACAACAAGGAATGTGGATTGGGACAAGTACCCAGCCATTCAACACTACACACTGCATTCAGGCCAGTTTCGGGCAGGGCTGTCTCAGTCTTTGTCTCTCATGCCAGAAACCAGACAACCACAACAAGGAGTGTATATTGGTCACACACTCCATTCACCCAGGTCCCACCCACAGGAGGTACCCACAACATACAGTCACTGGGAAGGCTCCAGTCAGTCTAGCTGGGCCTTCACCACAACACCATATATGGAACTTCCACCCAACAGCCAGTCAGGGGGAAGGGACAGAGACAGGGCTTCCCAGGACTTTGGGAAAACAAGATAACAGGCAATAGAAAGCAAGAGGCCACAGGGGCCATCTTGTTTCCTATCAGGAATCAACAGATCCCAATGGCAGGGCCGGGGTATCCCAAAATGGAGGACACCCGGAGCACCTGTCAATTTCAGCATGGAGCTGCCACCAGCCCATACCCTGCTCTGGGGCCACCCACAGGTGCCCAAAAACATACACTAGGGGCACAGGGTTGTACCCCTACCCATGGGTGCCATAAGGGTATCCCATGGGTCTGTTCACCAAACCAAAAGAGAGAGCTGCACTGCCAGGAGTCCCACATGGACTCCGGGGCAGAAAACATAACAGAACACACGGTAAAAAGCAGTAAAATGACAAGGATTCAGAGGCCCTGTCCCTCAGATGCATTTCCAGCATCACAGTCGCCCCCCCCAGACTGAGGTGGAGGGTGTCTAATCTCCCACGGGATAGACACCCTCATCCAGACGGTCAACATACCTTCTGGAAAGGCCATCTGCATTATCGTGACTCTTCCCTGGTCTGTGCTCTATGGTGAAGTCTAGCCCTTGCAGGCTAATGGACCACCTGAGCAATTTCGGATTCTCACCCTTCATCTGCATAAGCCACTTCAGGGGCTTATGATCTGTTTGGACCTTGAAGGTAGACCCCGTAAGGTAGGGCCTAAAACGCCTAAGGCTCCAAACTATGCTAAAACACTCCTTTTCAACAGTAGCCCACCTAAGTTCTCTACCCTTGAGTTGTCTACTGATGAATATGATAGGATGTTCTCTCCCTTTGTCATCTAACTGGGACAAGACAGCTCCAATTCCGGTGTCGCAGGCATCCGTCTGGACGATAAAGGGTCGGCTGTAGTCAGGCGCACACAACACAGGTGCCCTACACAGACTTTCTTTCAAGCCATCGAAGGCCCTCTGACAGTCTTCGGTCCAATTAACCTTCCTAGGCTGCTTGGGTGAGGTTAGAGCTGTCAAGGGTGCAGCTATGGTTCCATAGTCTGCCATGAAATTGCGATAGTACCCAGTGAGGCCCAAAAAGGCTCTCACCTGGGTTTGAGTAGTGGGAGTCTCCCAGTTCTGTACATCCTGTACTTTACTGGAGAGAGGTTGGATTTGACCCCCTCCTACCTCATGACCAAGATAGGTAACTTTCCCCTGAGCTATCTGGCACTTGGTGGCCTTGATAGTGAGGTTAGCCCTTTTCAAGGCCTGCAACACCTTATCCAGATGTGTCAAATGCTCTTCCCAGGTGGAACTGTAGACGGCAATGTCGTCTAAGTAAGCCACACAAAAGGCTTCCAGCCCACTGAGCGCATGGTTGACCAATCTCTGGAAGGTGGCAGGGGCATTCTTCAACCCAAAAGGCATGACCCTAAACTGGTAGAGTCCCTCAGGTGTTGAGAAGGCCGTCTTTTCCTTGGCATGGTCCGTCAGAGCTATTTGCCAATAGCCTGAGGTAAGGTCAAAGGTGCTCACAAATTTGGCAGCACCTATGGTGTCCACGAGCTCATCAGCCCTGGGCAATGGGTGCGCGTCAGTTTTGGTGACGGCATTGACTCCTCGGTAGTCCACACAGAACCTCCAATCCTTGGTACCCGCCTGGGAACTTGCCTTGGGGACAAGGACCACTGGACTGGACCAGGGGCTGGTTGAGGGTTCAATAACACCCAGGTCCAACATCTTGGCGACCTCAGCCTGGATGTGGTTCTTGACGGTATCTGACATACGGTAGCACCTGCTTTTGACAGGCACACTGTCACCAGTGTCAATTTCATGCTTACACCACGGTGTAAGGCCTGGCTTCAGTGAAAACAGAGAGGCATACTGTTGGAGCAAAGCCCTGCAGGCCCTCTGTTGCTCTGTTGTCAAATCTGGAGAGAGATGTACCCCCTCCACTGAGCCATCCTGAGGGTTGCTATGCAGCAAATCAGGAAGGGGCTCACTCTCATCCTCTTCTTGCCCGGAAGCTAGCAAGAGACATGAGACTTCTGCTCGCCGGTGGAAAGGCTTGAGCCTGTTGACATGGAATATCTGAGGGGCTACCCCAGAGGCTCCCATGTCAACCAGATAATTGACTTCGCCCATCTTGGAGATGATCCTGAAGGGTCCAGTCCACTTGTCTGCCAAAGCTCTAGGCTTGGTAGGCTCCATCACAAGGATTTCCTGTCCCGGAGTCCAATCCACTTGCGAGGCTTTAAGGTCATGCCAGTACTTATTCAATTCCTGGCTGGCCTTGAGATTTGCTGTCGCCTGACCCATCATCTGTGTCATCCTCCGTCTGAGGCCTAACACATAGTCTCCCACTTGCTTGGCGGGACCTGGAGGGGTGGCTTCCAAGCCTTCTCTGATCAAGGCGAGGGGCCCCCTCACGGGATGTCCAAAGAGTAACTCAAAGGGGCTGAAACCAATACCCTCTTGAGGTACCTCCCTGTAAGCAAACAGCAGGCATGGCAGGAGGAGATCCCATTTCCTCCTTAGGGGTTCTTCCAAAGCCCCCAGCATGCCCTTGAGAGTTTTATTAAATCTCTCAACCAGACCATTGGTCTGGGGGTGGTAAGAGGTGGAGAACTTGTAGGTTACCCCGCACTCTTTCCACATGGCTTTCATGTAACTAGACATGAAGTTGGATCCTCTGTCAGAGACAACCTCCTTGGGGAATCCAACACGGTGAAAATGCCCAGGAGAGCCCTGGCAACCACCTTGGCAGTAACAGTCCGAAGGGGTATCGCCTCAGGGTACCTGGTGGCATGATCTACCAAGACCAGGATGAACCGATGTCCACCTGAAGTGGGAGGGTCAAGGGGACCGACGATGTCGATGCCCACCCTCTCAAATGTTGTGCCAACCACTGGCAATGGCTGCAGTGGGGCAATGACACTGCCTCCAGTCTTGCCAGACAACTGACAAGTTGGGCAGGTCCTGCAGTGGGACTCCACCTCTACTCCCATCCGTGGCCAGTAGAAATGGGCAGAGAGCCTCTGCTTAGTCTTCTTGGTCCCAAGATGACCAGCCAAGGGCACCTCATGCGCGAACTGCAGTAGGAAGGGCCTGTAAACCTGGGGTACCACCAACCTCTTGCGGGCACCAGGTTCAGGCTTAGTGGGCTCACTAACAAGGAGCTCACCCTCCCAATAAATCCGGAATGTCCTAGGCACTTCTCCTTGTGCCTGGGACAGGGCCTGTTTCCTCAGTCCCTCGAGAGAGTGGCACTCTCTCTGTCCCTTACAGAAGTCTGCCCGGAAGGGTCCCCCTTCAGCTAACAAGCATTGAAGGTCGGGATGATCCTCCGGGTTGAGAACCTCTCCCACAGGAGAGTCTTCTGTCTCTTCTCCCACAGGAGTTGAGTTGGGGTTTTCCACTGGACCCAGCCCGTCCGGAGCATGGATCCCAATGGGTGCTGTCGGAACAGCAGGAAGAGAAGGTGTTCCCTCCAAAGAGGTGGCCTTCTTGGTCTTCCTCCTTCTCGCCTTAGGCCTCGCCTTTGGCTCGGGTACCTGACCCACAGCCAGACCCGGTGTCACCTGTGACCTAGTGACTGCAGCAGCAGTCATGGGAAGACCATCCGAGATCAACCCCAACTCTACTAGATCATTTCCTAACAAAATGTTAGCAGGGACATTGTCCTGAACCAGGACAGGAAGCTTTGCTGTCTTGTCTCCAATCATGAGTGTGACTAAGGCTACAGGTGATAATTTGGGAGGCCCACCAGCTAACCTGGTGGTTTGCAGAGGAGCACCTTCATAGTCCTCTGGCTTGAGCAGGGTCCTGTCCACCACTGTCATGCTTGCCCCAGTGTCTCTCAAACCAGTAGACGGCTGGCCATTCAAGAGGACACTTCTCAAAAACCTACGGGTGTTCTGTGGGATAGTCGCCAGTACTTCTGCATACTGGTCCCAGGCCCCAAGGGACACTAAGGAAATCTCTACTGGAGCACCAAATGTGATCCCGGTAGAGGAGGGGAGGACAGTGGCCTCCACCTCAGACACGGGGTAAGGGTAGGTCAGGCTGACAGCCTGTACTCCAAGTGCCTTACCTTTACACTTGGGGTCACCCCTTTTGTGATCCAGAGCCCCACAGTCCCAAAAAGCGCCAGGAGTGCGGGGTACGGTACTGGAACCACTGGGAGCCTGCTTTGCAGCAGGTGGACCACTACTCTTATTCCCACCCCCAGATGACTTATCCCCACTAGATTTTTGGGTCTTAGGAGAGGAAGGTTTTGGTTTACCCGACTGTGACTGCTTGGGGGACTCCTCAGCTTTCTGAGAGGCCCCCTTCTCTTTGTCCTTGTCCTTCCCACTGGAGTCCTTATGGGACACCCGGTGGGAGACCCACTTGTCAGCCAACCTAGCCAGCTTAAAGGGGTCCAGAATGTTCTGGTCAGCCACATACTGACGCAGCTCTGGTGAACAGGCTTCAGAAAAATGCTCAAAAAACAAGAGGTGGGACAATTCCACAAAAGTCTTAACCTTGTATCCATCGATCCACCCCATCATGTTCATGTGCGCAGCACTCACCCAGTCAACCCAAGACATATTCTCTCTTTTCTTAAAATCCCTGAACCTTCTAAGGTATTGGGTAGGTGTCTTGCCAAACTTGGCAATCAAAGCAGACTTCATACACTCATACTGACCCCTTTCTTCCACACTCAGCTTCAGAATACAGTCATATCCAGTTTGAGGCACTCTGCTTAACAAACACTTAGCCCAATCTCTTTTATCAACATCATGAATCGCACAAGCCATTTCAAACGCTTCAATCCATTGGAGGATATCTGAACCATCCACAAATACACCAACCAAATCTTTCATACACTTGGTGGCTGGGGACCTGACACTCTCACTGGTTTTAGCTGAAGTCTCCACTCTAGCTTTCTCTAGCTGGATTCTCTGACATTCAGTGTCCTGGCTCTTGAGTTCAAGATCCCTATTCTTGAGCTCCACTTGTTGAGCCAACTCCTCTTTCCTAAGTTCAGCATCTATTTCCAACTTGCGGTATTCAAAGGCCAATTTCATCCTTAATAACTCAAGCTCCAAGGAATTGCTGGGGTTTGGAACAGAGGCAGCAGGAATGGCGGCATTCCCAGAAACAGATTCAGCAGAAACCCCAGGGGCAGAGTCCTCATTGGTTGCATTCCCCCCCTCATCAAGAGTTTCACTATCAGTCTGGTAGTCCACCAGGGCAACTATCAGCTCAGCCCTAGACTTATCCACAAAGTCTAACTCCCTGGCTTCACAAGCACTCTGGAGAGCCTCCAAGCTCATCCGAGTCAATTTGCCATTCGCAATAGACTCCATCGTTTGTAATGCAGTTATCTGGTACACAACTAAACCTTAATTTAATAAAGTGCAGATATCCTTTGTAAGTGGCACGGTTATACACTGATTGTTAAAACCATAAGCATCCCACCGCTGGTCACCAGTGTGAAGAAGACCGGTGGGGGGTGTCTGTACTTCTGCTCTCTATATGGTAGAAGAGAGGCACAGAGGACCCCAGCCAAGATTCTCTAGTACGGTAGCAATGGTCGAGCAATCAAGGCCTAGCTTCTCAGGAGGTGATGCAGGCTGGTTCTTAAGTACAGTGTAGTCCCCAAGCCCCCACAAAGGAATGTCGACACACTGTATTGGTTAGAACACAGCCTTTATATAATCAATATTTAAGGTTATGTACACTTATCATAATAACTCACTTTGTACTCCAGAAAAAATCAACAATGGCAAATATATACAACTCTAAAGTGGTACCACCCTTTGTATTAGATCTCATTAAAGTGCATGAACAATACTGTACAATGTCACACAGACCAATAGAGTGAAACCAGCAGTAGAGAGAGGAGAGGAAATAAGATGGTTGAGCAATAGGCAGAATACTGGCCCCTACCACTAGGCACAGTTCTGTGTGGAGATCCCCCCACCTGGGCAACCTGTAAAACAAAGATGTAGCACACGCCCAGTCCATATATTGCTCTGCAAGTCTTATTCTCTCCTATAATGTTTTTACCCCCCCAATGTACCTGGTGGAGTCGAGCTCCTTGAAGAGGCGTCGACAAACGTCGGGGAACTCGCTGTTCGGCGACGGGGAATCGACGGCCCTTCTTGAATGCCTTCCCTTTCAAGCGGGAGGCACGGGGCGTCGAACGTCCGTCGACAAACGAGGTACAACGATGTCGATGAGGCGGCAGCTTCGTCCGAGCGGTGCTCGTCGGCGTCGGAGCGTCGGCGTCCTGCAAGGCAGAGGCGTGCGGGGCACCTCGGTGACAATAGTTCTGGACCGCAAAGATTGTAGAGACGGAGGCCCAGCAAGGGCGTCGAGTCGTTCGAGTCTTTGGGATCTTCGGGTGGCGGGAAACCCACCGGCAGGTTTCTCCTCGGCGCGTTGGTCGTCCTCGACTTTCTCCGGCAGGATAAGCGGTCGACGATGCGGTTGAGAGAGTCCTTCGATTGAATGTTCTTAGGCAAAGGAGCGGACGGCTCTGGTCGTCGGCGGCACGGCGTCAAGTGGTTCCCACGGCTGGGCAACACAACTTCGACGGGCCTCCAGCGGTTACACAAACCTGCGAACCCTGGTCGACAGCAATGGACTTCGACGGCGTCGATGTCCGGGTGCTTCACTTCGATCTCCTCGGCGGTCCCGTCTCGGGTCGACAGCCTTTCGAGGGTCTGTCTTCCAGGGCGCTTCGGCGAAGATGGAGCGGTGCTCGATGGTCCCTCGGAGCACAGGAAGAGGGCGCCTTACCAGGTCCTCTCTCGGGTCAGTCTTCGACGATTTCGTCAGCCTTCGGATCGGTCGAAGCAAATGCCACAGCAAGCCTTCTTCTTCCAGCTGGACGTCGAGGATCAGCAGTTCCAGTTACTCTTAGAGTGGAGACTCCACTCCAGGATGCTTCTGAACGTTCCTGAACGTTCCTGAACACCTGGCTGCTTCTGAACTCAATGGTCGCTTCTGAACCAATGGTTCCTTCTGACACTTTTCCAGTGGTGAGAGGTCCCCAGATAAACTATCCTGTCTCTCATCCACACTGCTGGCACACACTCAGCAGCCAATCATACAGAAGGGCATTCATGCAGTCAGTCAGCCAGTCAGGCACACAGTGCATTCAGGCCACACTCCTCCCTCCCTAGACACTCACAACAAGGAATGTGGATTGGGACAAGTACCCAGCCATTCAACACTACACACTGCATTCAGGCCAGTTTCGGGCAGGGCTGTCTCAGTCTTTGTCTCTCATGCCAGAAACCAGACAACCACAACAAGGAGTGTATATTGGTCACACACTCCATTCACCCAGGTCCCACCCACAGGAGGTACCCACAACATACAGTCACTGGGAAGGCTCCAGTCAGTCTAGCTGGGCCTTCACCACAACACCATATATGGAACTTCCACCCACCAGCCAGTCAGGGGGAAGGGACAGAGACAGGGCTTCCCAGGACTTTGGGAAAACAAGATAACAGGCAATAGAAAGCAAGAGGCCACAGGGGCCATCTTGTTTCCTATCAGGAATCAACAGATCCCAATGGCAGGGCCGGGGTATCCCAAAATGGAGGACACCCGGAGCACCTGTCAATTTCAGCATGGAGCTGCCACCAGCCCATACCCTGCTCTGGGGCCACCCACAGGTGCCCAAAAACATACACTAGGGGCACAGGGTTGTACCCCTACCCATGGGTGCCATAAGGGTATCCCATGGGTCTGTTCACCAAACCAAAAGAGAGAGCTGCACTGCCAGGAGTCCCACATGGACTCCGGGGCAGAAAACATAACAGAAAACACGGTAAAAAGCAGTAAAATGACAAGGATTCAGAGGCCCTGTCCCTCAGATGCATTTCCAGCATCACAGAAAGAGACTGGATAACAGAAAAAGAGTCAGAATTTCTTTGCTATTGACTGTGTGTATGAACATTTTATCGCAGCCAATATACAGACAAAAGCCCCACCTGAATTCATCATTGAAGTAATGACACTAGACCTATGTAAAAACTTTTTTGAGTTCAACAAACAGTTCTACTTGCAAACAAAGGGAACAGCCATGGGGGCAACATGTGCCCCCAGTTTAGCAATCCTGTTTATGGCCACCTTTGAGCAGAGGTTTCTGTTCAATCAAACCAATAGGTGGTGGGGCAATATCAAACAATGGCGTCGGTATATAGACGACGTGATATGCCTTTGGGAGGCAACAGAGGAATCACTGAAAGATTTCTTCTCATGGCTGAACACGTGCAGTCTTGACATTCATTTCACCATGGAACATAGCAATTAAACAATTCATTTTTTAGATATCACAATCGGACATAACCAAGGTAAACTAACTTGCAACACTTTCCGCAAACCCACAGATCGCAACACTCTATTGCATTTTGATAGTGATCATCCTCAACACATCAAAGAGAATTTACCATACGGGCAGTTTCTGAGGATCCACAGAAACTGTACCTCTCTAGACGACTTCTACCATGGCGGTAGTCTCCTAAGCAACAGATTGTGTGACAGAGGCTATCCTAAGAAATTGGTATCAAGATCTCTGAAAAGAGCACGCTTTACCTGCCGTGACTCACTCCTTACCCCCAAAACATCAAAAGCAGGGGAAGACCAAATCACGTGTGTAATAACCCATGGTCAACACGCTTTTGAAATTAAAAAGATCATCCACAAATACTGGCCTATAGTCAGACTCAGCTTACCTGATCAACAGAAACTCAGATTCGCATATAAGAGGGCTCGGAACCTTAGAGAGCATTTGGTACACTCAATGTACATCAAAAAATCCACTCAGGGCGGACTTTGGAATCTTTGACCCGTCAAAGGAAACTACCCCTGTGGGTCATGCTCGGTTTGCCAGTTTACCCTAAAATTACAAAAATTTCACTTTGGAGAAAAAACATGGACCTTGAATGATATCTCCAATTGTAAAACAAATCAAGTTGTATATTGTATTGAGTGCCCGTGCCACCTGCGATATGTCAGGCAAACGATGCACAATGTTGGCACACAGATCTCTGAACACAGATCATGGATCCGCTGTAAGAATCTTACATCCAACACTACACAGACAACAAACACAGCCCACAAAACATAAAAAGTGGGTCATTGAATGGGTCCGCAGTGGTCCCAACTTCCAAGGATGACCTCTAGACTTGGAATGTAGGTGGGTACACAGAATGGACTCGGCAGCCCATGGGCTTAATGAACAACAACTCTTTCCGCACCAATGATTAATGGAGGCAGACTGATTGCACACTTGTAGGCAAAATAGCTACAGGGCTAGTCACAGTCCCACGCGCTACACACAGACAACTAGGCAGTCCCTGACAGCCCACTTCCTTCTTCATGACTGAAGGACTACAATACAGAGAGCCTCCAATATGGCACTTTGGATGCCCAATGGACAGCTGTCATCCTCTAAAACTCATGGCAGTGTTGGAGTTTTTTTTTGATTTTGAGACATGCACAGCATGTGGTGACACCCTCGACCTAGGATGCAGGGCTGAGGCCACACTGATACTGAATAACAAGACCACTATACATACATGCGATCTATATCGCACATGGGTAAATGCAGGCCCAGATTTACACGTGCACACATTTATTTTACACTTTCTATTTTGCCCACACATGAGGACTTACCATAATGAGGGGGATGAGTGCACACAAACTAGCCTGATGTATTTAGATTAACTGGGAGTACCATGGGTCTGCGCCCGGGCTACGCGTTCTTGCTTCCGGGTTGTAATCGTGAGAGCTAATCACGGCCCCATGGTTGTAGGGCCACGATTGGACCACAGACCACACGTCCCTGAGGGGCTCGTCCGCTGCCGAAGCACTAGCTTCCGCATTCAGCACGTCACAACCAATCGGGACACTGAGTTTTCAGGATCCCGATTGGACAGCTGAAACACACCCATATACTCCCCCAAAACCAATGTCTCCGCACACTCTTCCAGCACTGCTGGTGGACGCCGCACGGCCACGTCGGAAATGGTCCTCTGGCCGCAGTAAGGCACAGATTTTTACGAGGCAGACAACCAATTCAGGATTGCCTCAGAGAATGAAGCTGCTCCCGCCCCAGTGCAGACAGAGGACTTCCAAGGCACATATGGCGCTGGCACTAACAGTAGTAAGCTGAGCTTGCCATTGAGAGCACGCTCTTACCACAGTTATGCTCCACCTTACATAAAATTTCTATTTTCACTGCTAGGAGGTATAAGAGGCCTTCTGAGATGAGGTTTCTGGTAATTTTTGACTCACGGACATGAGGTGTGCCCTGCCCTCTGCTCTCTATCCAAGGAGGACTGAAATGCATACCACATTAACACCCATTTGCCTCAAGTACCCGACCTAAATTTATACTGAATTTTACTCTCATCTTTCTTCCAAAACATCATATGGCTCCAATTCATTTTTTGGAGTCCAGAACTGTAGGGAATTTTGGGCTGAGGTTTTCCTCATGTGTGATTCAGCATAGGAAGTTTGTAGTATGGACTTACACATCCTTTCTTTTCCAATTCTTCCCTTAGAGATAGATGACCTTTGGATGCACCAAACGCCAGCATTTTACGCTGCCGACAAATGCGTACATTTCTTACCAGATTTATCAACCAGTCTTGCTACTTGCAGAGTTCTGGCAGAGGAGCGCGTCTCACGCAGAGAGCATCCACAAGCTACCCGGGGTGAGACATTTACTACTTCACGCCCACCCCAGTGTGTCAGAGGTAGTAGTGACTTAATCATCCCATTACCCTGACCTTTTTTTAGCCCACACTGAATGATGCATTGTTAAATTATTCTCCCTTTTTTTGTGCATTGAGTGCACCCTCTCTTGCTAATTTGCCCCGAAATGTCCAGAAAGGAAACACAATTCAACCAAGAGGATACCATATTCATTCTTTCCTCGTTTGGTTTTTCTGCTACAGGGGCCGTTTTGTTGCCCTGATGAAGGCGGCTACCATGGACAACTATAAATCCTTCTTATTCAATCTTAAAATGGATTTTATTGCCGCCGAAATGTCAATTTCATGCAAGGGGGAACAACAAGCCTATTATTATGGGCTCATTGACTGATACATCTCACGTGATCCAAACACATTTGGTGGTTTGATCACCACTCCACCCCCTGCGACGTTGGCATATGGTTATCAGGATTATCCTTCTTTCCTGCAGAAGTTACCAGGCAGATGCACGATTATTAGTACTTTTTAAGGCATCTGAATAATTCATGATGAAGCATGCAAGTTAAGAAAAGTCCATGGACCAGATATTTTGAATCTGGATATTCCTTATAATATAGGCTTTTAAGCACCATTTAGGTGCAAATTCACAGGTGTATTTATCATATATGCTGTTTATGTTGTGATTTTGATTTTTCTTAAAATCACATTAGCGTTCAGACCAGAATATGATTTATGCTGTTTTGTTTATGACACCAATATACATGTTTTTGTTCCCAGTCTAGAAATGTGTTGTATATGCAAGTGTATATAAGAGGTAAAATACAAATACTTATATTCACGATGCATCCCCTTATGTGTGTTTTTCTTCCTTGACAATTTCATGGGCAATTAACTTTGGGATACACTCCATTAGTAAAAGAAGAAAGGTTCCCCGATACAACCAAAATATTTTGCTTCACATGAGGATGCAATTGGGTTGAGTTTTTAGTAGCAGTACTACTTCATTCGTGTTTTTTTATATTTTCCATTGCCCGAGTCTGCTACTATTCACAACAGGCAAACCGAAAATGTCTGTTGATGTACTTTCCTTGGTTGTAGACAAAAGTCTGGCCTAACCAACAATTATCATATGTCATTGAGTTTCTGCTGAGAGGATTTCCCTCCCCTTGGGGGAAACCTGTTTTTCCACTTCTTGCAGGCCCAGCCAGGCTAATTTAGTCTTAATTTCTTTTCTTAAAATCCAGCAGAAACCAAACTAGTTGCATCAAATGACATAGATAAATTACTTTCTTAGCTTTAAACATGTGGAATCAAAAACAACTGAGATCTGTATTCCTTTTAGCACCAATCCTTTTATGTTTGCTAATCCGGCAGACTTTTAGTTTAGATAACTTTGAAGTTTCATCAGGAGAGCCCCTCTGACAGGGCTGTCATTCACAGGTAGCCCAGTGTGCTGCACACAGATTTTGACAGGGGCTGTCATTCACAGGCAATCCAGTTTCTCAGAGAAAATGTTTTGCTCTTCACATTTTAGGACTTTGCACATGCACAGTGCTTTATTAGTTTAAATGAATTTTAGCACCAAGCAAGATTTTGAGTGTTGAAACGGTATTATGTACAGGCCTTTTGGAGTTTTAGCAGCACTATAAATGTCATTTACAGGCACATTTTTGGGTTTCATTTTGCAAAGCACTGCTTCTCCCTCTGTACCCCATGTTTGCTTGTCATGGAGCCCACTGGCACTTTTAGTGTGCTCTATTCCAACACAGGTGCACCATGGGTGGCAGGTTGTGCAGCCATCTTTTTGTGTGTTGGAAAACGCGGTTTTGGCGCGCACAAGAGTTTTGCCACCATTGTTGCTGTTTCTTGCACCATAAATAGCAGAGTGATGCCGTATAGTATAGCAAAGTGGGTCAATACACCCCACACACCCTCCCAACCCCACTTACCTTGTTTTTTTGAGAACAGACACGCTGAGCACTCTGTCCCCAGCGCGTCCGCTCCCGACGGCCGCCATTGCAACGGAAAACAGACTCCGTTTTCCCTTTCTCGGCTGCCATTTTTCTGGCCATATTTTATTTTCTGTTGCAAAACGCCTGGTCTTGTGGGTCGTGGTACTAATAGCAATAAGCCCCTTGCCGCAGGGCCATTACCGAGTCAGGTAGTGCCCCGGGGCCAATGTTAATGACTCAGTGATGGCCCCGCGGCTCAGGACATATTGCTTATTGGGAGGGTAGTAGAAGTAATACTGATACAACATGTAATGCATTTGATGTATTTTTTTTTCTTTTCTCCATATTCTTGCTCACTTCATGCTCGCCAAGTCTTACGATATGAATTGTTTATCATTATATTTGTAAGATTCTGTTATTTATCTGCTTTGACTGTATTGCCTACATATGTATTTTCTGTTTTTTCCATTGGTGTTTAATAAAATCAAAATTTAAACCTCAAATGTTGAACTTATCATGAAATGAATGCGAAGTACTTATGGCTTAAATTACAAAATACTATTTTACATATATGCATATATATATATTCAAGGAAAAAAACATTTGCATAGACGTTAAGGTGAGAATACAACAAAACCACGCCCCTGCTATGCAGCCTATGACCAATATGATGCCATCACAGATGACATCACTGATGACATCACTAATTACATTACAACAGTAATTGGCATTAAGCATGGCTTTCAGCCATGGTTTATGTGCATGGCCAAATATATTTTAACTCATGAATGGGTACTAGTCATGGCCTTCAGTTATGGACAGTGGTCACAACCTTCACCCATGTGCACTGAATATTTTAAAATACAAATAGGCTACCAACCATAGATTCTGGCCTTTACCAGTGGATACAGCTTCCAACTGTGTCCACTGTATATTATATAAACTGATCAGGCACTAGCCATGGACCTTAGCACAATGCTGTCCAGTGTCCACAATCTTTTCCACTATATATTATGACATATAAATGGGCCACTAGCCATGGCCTTTGACCTTGACCAGTTTGTAAATCGTTTGGCCATGTCCACTGTATATTTAAAAATAATAAAATGCAAAAGTGATGGCCTTCGGCCACTAACCAGACACTATCTATTACCTTCAGCTGTGCCCACTGTATATTGTATCCACTAACCACGGTCTTCAACACAATACTAGCCAGTGGCCATGGCCTTTGCTGTGCCGATTGTATTTTGTAAAATATTAATGGACACTAGCTATGGCCTTTAGCCATGGCCACTGACTAGAGCTTTCAACGTTGCACACTGTATATTTTAAAATAGAGATGGGCTACAAGGCATGGCTTTTAACCAAGCACATTGGCAATTTTTAACACTAACCGACCACTAGCTATGGCCTTTTGTGCTGGTCAGTGACCCCAGTCTTTGTAATTGTATGTTTTTAAATTTGGTTAGCTGATAAATCAACCTTTCAAATATGAAATTTCATTATTACAATTACATTTTTACAAGTATTTCATCATAAATGATTCACAAACAATGAATCAAATATAAGACCAACATCATTTAACATATAATACACACAAAGTAAGAACATACCATCGTCTTAATATTGAAACAAAATCAAAATCAAATTCATTTTATTATGTGCCAAGTTACATTTATACGCAAATAAGAACCAAGGGAAAATCAATGATATCTGCTCACATTCGATTAGATAGCGATGACAGTAACTTTTTTGTCATGTGCTGTGTCAATGTCTTTTTAGTATCGAGCAGATTCAGACAGTGCTTATTTAGTTTTCACACTTCCACCTGCCACAAAAACTGAATACAAGAAGTGAACTATCCCCACTCTTACGGCCTGCTTAGTGTTTACCAAAAATCATTTGTCAAATTTGCAATCTTTCAACTGGGTGATAATTGGCAAAAAGCCCTTCAAAATGTATATTACGTTGTGCAACCAACGATGGACAGACCATAATTAAATGCTGTAAGGTTTCCTTCTCTTTGCTATTTTTACAAAAACGACAATAGCTTTGTGCATTGGGAATTTGCTTACGTCTAGCTAGCACCTCATTGGTAGGCCAGAGATTAAATCTGAACCGCATATATTGTGAAAGAATGTAAGGAGATAGACACGCTAACAAGTAATCTGCCGGTTCACCGTAACGTTTAGAGCCAAATAGTAGTGCATCAAAATCTTTGTATGTACATCACTTTGCCTGATTATTACACCAATCGTATGGGAACATTTTGATTTTGGCTTGCCCAGGATTGTGCAGAATCATCTCAAAGGTAACTGAAGCCTCGGCTAAGGCTTTAAATATATACTGACGCCATTGGGATGGAAATGGATCATTAGAATTTAATAAATGGCGAGCCACCAGTATGTTATCTGCTGAAAGTCCCACCAAGCATTTTCTCAGCAGGGAGCATATATACCACAGAACTTGCGATTGTAAACACAAAAGGCCCATTTCAAAACATATAATCGGCAAAGGTACACACTGTAGTCGTCGCAGAACTTTTTACCAAAATCGCGACTCTAAACTGTCCCAACCAGCATGATCTTTCGGAGCTCGAGTTTCAGCACCATATAATAATATATGTATTACTTTCTGCTGATAAAAGGTAACAATGTGTTTATATGAACATTTTCCATATTTATAGGCTAATATTTTTGCCTGAGATATTAATGTACTCAATTTGTTATTTAAATCCAACACATAAGTATCCTGTGCATCATTAGAAGAAATGAAAATCTCAAGGTGCTTATAATGTGGAACAACCTGCAAATTGGTATTCTGTAGTATCCATTTATGTCTTGTTTTCTTAGTTCTGCGTTGATTATTGCAGATAACAATCTGTCTTTTTCCGTATTAATTGTCAAATGATTTGCATCAGCATAGCTTTCCAGTTTAGATAGTAAATTTTGAAGGGGCGCTGTTGAGCAGCCGACAAAATGGCTGCCTAGCTTTTCAACTCTGTGCGCTGCCACCTTATATCTGCTTCCATCTGCGGTTTAACATCTTGCCCCATCGTCAAACCCGGCTCCTGCCTTCCAGACACTTGGAGCTACCTACCAGCGAAGTTTCGGGCCGAACCGGTCCTTTTGAGCCTGGATTGGTCCGTCGGCGCTGCCCCCCGTATTGGGCCTACTGGGCCGGGCTCGCCGCTGCCTGCGGCCCTGCGGCTCACGTGATCCTACTACCCGCCTCCCTCACTTGGGCGCTGGCCTACTGTCGCCTGGAGGCTGGGGCTGATCTGGAGCACGGGGGCCGCCTTCATCGTCCTGCTGCGCGTGGGTGGATCCCGCGTCGAAACTTCACCGCCTGGGATCTCCCGTGGCCGGCTGCCGCCCTGCGCTCTCGTGGCGCCGCTGCCTGGTCCCCTCCCTCCCGTAGAGAACATCTCCCCCCCCGCTGGGCCTGCAGCCGGGGAACTCTGAGGTGCACTGATGTGCCGCCAGACGCGTGTGACACCCGCGGGTGACGGGTGGAATCGCTGGGGACCCTGTCATCTGGATTGATCGCTGGCTTGAGGTGAGGAGCAGGGTGGCTGCCGCGCACGGGTGTCCCTGTGATCCCTCCGCTCCGCTTGCGGCCCTCGCGCCCTCACCCGTGTTATACACCCCTGGGGCCTCGCGACGCCAGCCCGGCTCTCCTAGGACCTATTGTGGCATTCCCCCTGACCCGGCCTCCCCTGATAGCTCCGGATGACTCTGTGAGTTACTGCGACACCATTTAGGAGAGAGTGGGTTCCTCCATTTGGCCATCACTCTACATAGCCCCAGATCAGAAATCACATAATGTCCAACCGATCCAGGAATACCAGCAAGACTGGGGCTATGGATAAATTTGCAAAAGCCACCTCGAGATCTGAATCGGCCCATTCGGCGTGCGATCAGAACGACACACCGCTCCCTGCGGAGGGGCCTCAGGCGGACCTGACGGTCATGATGGAAACTATGGCCAGAAACTTTGCTGCATTTCATGAAAAGCTCGACGACATCAATGCGAATGTGGCATCTCTTAGGGCCAAGTTGGATCAACAGGGGACGCGGCTCACTGAGGCTGAAAACAGAATTGGTGCCAGCGAAGACACTGTGGCCACACTGCAGAGTACAGTGTCCACTCTTGTCACGGACATGAAGTCAGTGAAGGCTAAGTGTGATGACCTCGAATCCAGATCGAGGAGGAATAATATACGCATTATTGGGGTCCCGGAGACCGCGCTGAAGGGCCGACTCGAACTGGCTGTCGAGAACCTCTTGAAGGATCTATTGGGCAACCCGGTTTTGTCCTTTTTCTTCACGATCGAGAGGGCCCACAGGGCACTGGCCCCACGTCCCAGGCCTGGGGACTTTCCAAGACCCATCATTGCAAAGATCCTGAGTTTTAAAGACCACGATCAAATCCTCCGCCTCGCGCGTGAGAAGGGTGAGCTCAGAATGGACTTGCAGGTGATCCGAAGTTTCCCTGACTTCTCGAATGGAGTCCAATAGGAACGTCGCCAATTCCTTGGAGTCAAGAAACTGCTCAGGGAAAGGAACATTCCTTATGCCATACTATTCCCTGCACGGTTGAAATTCACATTCAACAACAAACTTTATTTCTTTACGGTGCCTTCGGAGGCGGTGAAATTTATAGAGGCACACATTCCCCCTCATCCACCCGCTGAGGATATGATGCAGAATGACTGAACTCCATCTGAGGCGTGCTCCCTCTGATCGCCCTATGGCCGGGCGTCTTTATGGCTATACAAGTATCTGGTTGTTCTATTTACATTTCTTATGTAGCCCTGGCTGTACTCACAGTACCTAATCTCTTGAAAACGCACAGTCAGATTACCATAATACTGAACCTCTCATCTTTTCCATGTTGACTTCCTAATGTTGTTTATTGTAACGTTCCTCTGTTCCACACGCGGGCCCGGCATAGCTGCAGCGACATGCATTTTTGTACCGCAAACACTGCTTGTTTTCTCAAGGATCCCACTGGGCTCCAAGCGTGCTAGCGAACGGCAATAGCGCACCCCATTGCGATTGCACTGTTTGTTATACTGTTGTTATGGGTTCGCCCCTGTTGGGCTCCTGCACCAGCTGGCTCGGGTTTGGGTCGACCCGGCGGTGCACAGGGCGGGTGGGTTGGTGCTTACACTACTATGTTTGGGTTAGTGGTGAGGGAGGGGGGTGGTAATGGGGTGTTATCTAAAAAAGGCACACGAGGTTGCATGGTGCGAGCATTAAAGGCCCATGAATGCATGTTCGACTTCAAACATTGGGGCACACACCATTGCCGGGTCTGGGATGTCCACTGAAAATGTGTGCAGTGTATTAGGATATTTACCACTGCAATGTCTACCGTCATAATGTCCTGGAATGTCCGTGGGCTAAGCAACCACACCAAGGCCCGTAAAATCATAGCGTATGCTAACAGACACAACTGCAAGTTACTGCTCCTACAGGAGACGCACTCCAATGGCCTCATACCGAGAACCATGGCCCCTGCATGGGGACCGGCGAGATTCTTCACCTCCTATTCCACTCAATCCAGGGGTGTTCTATCGATGGTCCACAAATCCATTAGGTTTACACTGCACAAAAACTACACCGACCCCGAAGGTCGTTATGTAATACTGCACTGCACTTTGGCTGACAAAGAATATCTACTTGTTAATACCTACTGCCCTAATGTGGATTCCCCCGAATTTTTCGACAATATCACCACCATACTGCTGGGATTTGTGGGCATACCGATCCTGTGGGGTGGGGACTTCAATCTTATCCTCGACACTGTCCTGGACAGAACTGGAATTGCTCCTCGTTCCTTGTCCGGTGCTGCACGCAGACTGCAAGCCCACATTCACTTGACATTTGTGACGCTTGGAGACAGCTACCCCCCCAACGGAGAGACTACACCTACTACTTGTCAGTACACGATAGCTCCTCTAGAAAAGACCTATTTCTTGTATCAAAAGGAGTTATGGGTGGGGTGGCGGAGGCCCAGATTTTACCTCGTACACTGTCTGATCATGCCCCAATTACACTCTTGGCGAGGCTGGGGATACCTGTCCCGACGTTCACCACCTGGCGTTTCAAATCTGAGGCCCTTAGGGATGTAGTATTTAGGGCTGAAATACTTGCTGACATTCTGTCTTTCTTTGAACACAACTCTCTTTCGGACACCTCGGCTGCAGTCAGGTGGGATGCCTTCAAAGTATATATTAGGGGTATGTCCATTTCCCGGGAGGCTGGGGTGTTGAAGTCGATCAAAGCCGCACTGGATCGATCTGAAACCAAACTGAAGCAATTGGAACTACAATGTGCCACTAGGGCTGACTCTGCCATACTTGCTCAGGTTGCCGATGAACTCCAGGCATACAACAAGCTCGCCGTCAGTGAGACACAATACTTTACCCAGGCAGCCTGGAGGGCAGCCAGGAAATATGGAGAGGGAGACAGGCCTGGGAGAACATTAGCAACCCTATTAAAATGGGAATCTGGCCGGATGTAGATCACCTCTATTAATGATAAACATGGCAACGCACAATGGGCCGACCAACAAATCCTAGATACGTTCGCTGAGTTCTACAGGTCCCTCTACTCTCAACCCGCTGAACACACAGAACAACATATGCGTGAACTCCTCGACCAGATCCCCACCACAGAGATCTCCTCCGCTACTCGTGACAAATTGGACTCCCCAATCACACTAGATGAAATTGAAACAGCCATTTCAGATCTGCCCAAAGGCAAGGCTCTGGGGCCTGACAGCCTAACCGCCGATTTCTATCAAGAGCACGTCGCCATAATCGCCCCCAGGCTGCTTGAGGTCTGGGACGAATCGCTTTGTGCCTCTATCCTTCCCCTCTCCATGCGCGAAGCGGCCATTACAGTGCTGCTCAAGCCTGGCAAACCTGACAATGAATGCGGGTCCTATAGACCCCTCTCCCTTATGAACCTCGACACAAAGATTTTCGCAAAAATTATAGCCAACCGATTCCTGCCCATTATGACGTATTTAGTCCATGAAGACCAGGCTGGCTTTGTACCCGGTAGGTCTACCTCCCACAATATCAGGAGACTGTTTAACGTGATGTCCCGCATTGATCAGAATGTGCAGGCTGTGGCGGTTACGCTTGATGCCCAGAAGGCCTTTGATATGGTCTCCTGGAGACCATGGGCATTGGCCCAAACATGATTAGGTTCATAAAATTACTGTACACTTCTCCTGTGGCACGGGTTAGGACCAACACACTGACATCTGACCTTTTCACACTCGACAGGGATGCCCCTACTCTCCTATTTTGTTCTCCCTGGCAATAGAACCGATGGCAGACTTTGTCCGTGCTCATCACGCCCGCAAGGGAATACGACTAAAAGACAGTCCTGAAATTATATCTTTATATGCGGATGATGTTTTACTATACATCAGAGACCCCGCAACACACCTTGACCCCATACTAAGGGACATCACCCGCATTGGCACCCACTCCGGTTTCACTATTAACTACTCCAAATCAGAGATCTTCCCACTCACTAAGTCCACCCGACAACCCACCACTGAATACCCCCTCCGCTGGTCACCGAATGGTGTAAGATATCTGGGTGTACAAATATCGCTAGACAAATCCACCCTCATCGCCGACAACTATTCCGCCATATCACAAATAGCCGAGACTAAACTCCTACGGTGGCGTACCCTCCCACTATCCATTGCTGGACGGCTATATCAAACTGGAACGAATGGCAGCTGCTGGTGTCAATCTGATGTCCCTCATACTACATCGGCACTACACACCAGCCTCTCCCATTGACCCAATCAGCACGACCCTTCAAGCCTGGGCCCGCTTGCTATTTCAGACACCGGAAGCCTCTCCATACTACAAGTGGCTTCCTGTATGGGCCTTTCCCGGCTTGGAACCCACTCATGATGCGGCACTGGCCCGACACTGGGGGATGCTGGGATACCAAGCACTGACGGACTTCTACCCCCAGGGCAGGTTCATCGACCCCCAAACCTGGAAATTCGGGGCACACCGGGTCCGCCCCGGAGACCCTCCAATACTACAGACTGCGAGCTGCGTTTGGCACCAAATGGCCCACATTCCCCGATGAACCCCCTGACAACCCAGCCGTTGCATATATCGCCAATTCTGGAGGTGCCCATGGAGTAGTCTCATCACTTTACAAGATCCTACAGGAGGCTACCCCTAGTCCCACTCTCAAGGCACGTGATGAATGGGCTGGCGAACTAGATCTAGAAATATCAGATGGGATTTGGGGGGATATGTGCCTACACACTCGGAAAGTCTCCCTCAATTTCCGTTTTCGCGCCATGCAGTACAAACTCTTAAATAGACTCTATTACACTCCACACAGGACCTCGAGGTTCGCCCGTGATACGGAGCACCCCTGCCCCCGCTGCGGAGCGACAGCAGCTGACCACTTACACATGTTCTGGTCTTGTGATAAATTGCTGAGGTTCTGGGAAAGCATCCTAGAAACGCTCCCGGCCATCACTGACACAATAATTGACCCTGATCCTTTAGCCGTCCTCTTTGGAGCCTGGAAAACAGATGACACCAGACGTTTGGCCATGTTTCTTAATATTGGGTGCATGATTGCCAAAAAATGCATACTTCAAAACTGGAAAAGTCCCATCCCCCCGGTCCACCAGAAATGGCTCCATATGCTTACTTGGGCTCGGAACTGTGAGGAGGAATTTATATCCATGCTCCCCGTCACCTCTCGACCCAAGAATATCTGGGTGGAATTCAATTCGTACCTTAACAGGCGCAGTGAAGACACACCCGGCTTTGGATCGTCCCGCACCCCGTCAATGTCCACTGCTATAACATAAACTCGTAATCATATGTGTCTTATATGATCATTGTCTGACATTATTGTGATTTTGTACAACCGCTCATGCATTGACCCAATGAATGTTTCTTACTTATACTTGTTGCCTTGATGTATGTACCACGTAACGTTTGCCGCCAAAAATAAAAGTTTTAAAAAAAAAAGATAGTAAATTTTGAAGACCAGTCAGTGTTTGGGACAGTAGAACCAAATTGTCCGCGTATAATAGCCAAGTAATTTTTTGAATGCCACGTTTTGGTGCGTCTCCTACGGTTTCTATCAGAGTTTCTCCCATATCCAAGATAAATAAATTAAACAGTGTTGATGCCAAAATACAGCCCTGTTTAAGGCCTCTCAGAGTGGAGAAAGTAGAAGATAGTCGCCCCTGATTAGAAAGTCTAATTTGCATTGTGGTCACAGTATGCAAAAGCATAATCAATGCCAACAAAGAGGGAGGACATTTATAACGTTGCTGTTTTCGATATAAAAGAAGTCGATCGATGGAATCAAAAGCTACCCTGAAGTCTATAAATGCTAGATACAGAGGCAGCTTTCGCTGAGCATACTGTGTCTTCAGCATATGGAGTGTTATGATGTTGGGGAACGTGTCCAGGGTAGGGACAAACCCAGCTTGGAACACACTTTAGGGTCCATGCATCTAGTTCTTTCAATATAAATCTACTAAAAATTTTGCCCGGGGCGTCCGGTAGAGCTATAGGCCTATAGCTTACTGCCAATATTCGATCCCCTTTTTTAAATACTGGGATGACTATTGAGTGCTTCCAGGATCTGGGCAGCCTTTGTGTTCGATTAATGGCTGTGAAAATATCGAATAAAATGGATGCCCAGAGCTCCGGATGTTGCTTGAACACAAGATTGGAAAGACCATCAGGTCCTGGAGCTCGAGATCCACTTATTTTCGCAATGTGGAAGCAAATATCATCCAACTGAAAGTTCAGGTGAAAGGCACTATCTGCCACAGCCGATTCCAAACTAGAACTACCCAATGCCAACGGATATAGTTGGTGAAAGTGTAGAATCGAGTCTGTTTCAGTTACTCCATTCGCCGGAACAATTGTTTGGGAACCATGAGTAGTGTAATTCAGGATAGCCCATATATTGGCTGTGTTTTTGGTTTCGAGGGCACGCAGCATTTCAGCACCATTTGCTTGATAGAGAGCAGCTTTTTGGCTTCGTAGCCAGTTTTTATAGTTGGTGCGTAATCAAATTAGCATGGCTGACCTTAGTTCCACAGGATAATTTAGGATTTGTCATTTCTCCAGTCTAAATTGTGATTTTCTCATCTTAACTGCATGATTATGTACATGTAGCTTTGGTTTAGGGCCAACTTTGGCATGAGTGTGGCATTGAAACATTTGCATTATGTCACTGTATACTAGATGATGTGACCTTCCTGCCAAAAGTTCTTTATCTAGTTCATAGGTGAGGAGTGATCCAAAGGCTCTGACTGAAGATTCCGACCATCATAGCCTATTTTGTTGGTTAATCACCATAACATCACCCTGGTTCATTCCATTCATCACATCATTAAATGCCTTACCCAGAGTTCCATGTACCCATCTCATCACAAGAATGTCGTGATCGCTTTCATCAGTTTCTACAACGCAAAAATCAACAACACTTGAAATTAGAGCATGATTAACATAAATGTATTCTAAGATGGCTACAGATTTACCTGTATGCCACGTAGGATGGGCAGGGGAGTCAGACAAGTTTTGGGACATGTAAGTTTCTTGAGTCAACAAAACTTCTCCACATAGAAAGCCTCACTCTGTCAGACATATTTTCCTCCCTCATACATTGCAGATTTAGATCACCTGCCAGTATGACACAATTAACAGAGGAATCCAACACTACCAGGTTCATCAACAAATCCAAATTGTTAATGAACTTAGTATTCGAGATCCCTAATGGATTCCAGTAGAGATTGAACACTGCGATAGAAGAAGATTGAGTAGATAACCTCACCAGCTGTACATAAGCATTTGGGGCTGCCCAGGGCTCCAATTTTAACCCTTAGCCTGCTTTAACAGTGGTTAAGAGGACAGAAGATGGTCTGCCTCAGGGCATCTTTAATCGCCGGATTTAAGTGCACTTCATAGTCATCCCATATTGGAGGGACTAGCATCCATGTCTCTTGCAATAATACCACAAAGTGTTTGCCTATCAAATTTGTATCATTATTTAGCAGATGACGAAACCCCCTCGTATTCCAACTTACAAGGGAGAGTTCTTGAGTTTTCACGACAGGATCCAGTTGCCGGCCATGATTAACACATTTTGTACGAGGAACAGAGCTTGAGGTTTGAGGACTGCTGTTTATAGTGCCTACACTGGATTTATGAGAGAATTTATTTTTCCACACAGGCACATTTCGTGTTTGTATAGCACTCTCTGTAAATACCTCAATGCCCAGTCTAAATAGTTGATTTTTCGCAGCCCATATGGTATTCTGGATAACCTGAAAATGCACCCAAAGTTTTAAAGAATTAAATTGGGTTTGTTAATAAATTCCACCATCTTTATATCAGATGAGGCTATATCCTCTAACATTATTGCACTATCAATGAGCTTAAGTAGTTGAGGCATTAGCGCAGTTAGGACCGTGCTACTTACTTGCTTTGAGCTATTTATGTTATGATTCTCCTCTGTAGGGGGGGAGATTTCAAAGTGCACTTTTTTTGCTAAACTTGGGGCCTCCAGAAAAATACCCTGGTTCTTACTTGCATCTATCAGAGCTTTGGGTGGAACAGGGCAGTTGAACACATGGCCATTTTTGGGTTCTTCTATCTCAGGTTGAGCTAGCCTTAGTACGGACCGCTGTTGATCCGAAGCTTGAAGGCAATTTGTTTGGCATGGACCCAAAATAACTATGGGAGGAAGCCCAGCCATATATGATTCAACTGCTTTACATATTTCATGGCGATGGTTCGCCAGAGACTGAGAAGGTTCCAGACTTCTCGTGTGTTTTGGTGATGTATTTATTGGTCCAGAGACGATTTCAAGATGTTCTTGTTCTTATCGCTTTCATCTGCCATTCAAATCAAGTCATCCAATGGGGCATATGATAAAACCTTTAAATTCGTAGCTAGGACAGAGTTAATGTTCTTAGCCTGATTTAAGTGTAGATATTTCTTTGCCACCGCACTTGAGGCCAGTAATAGATTTTTTGCAGGTAACTTAATGGATTTAGAGAATTGCATAGAAACCGAAGAAGAGTTGGAATTCTTCACGGATTTTTGATTTTTAGTTAACTTATTCTGTGGACCTTTCTTAGTTTTATCTTTGCCATCAGAAACATTCTCTTTCGGGTGTCCAGGAGCAAAGATAGTATATGCTTCTTTTAACATGCCCACTCTTAGTGGTTGTTCTACCAAAACATCTGGAGCCTTATTTGTATCTTCTCTTATAACTTTTTCAAAGCACGGGAGGGAGGTACATAACTTCCTATACCTATATTGCCCTGTTCAGTAGAGACCTCCTTGTCTAGGACCACCTGTGCAAGACAGTCCTCATTTGCAGATGTTTGTGTAGCAATCGTGAAATACTTTATTCATTTTTTGTATTGTTTTTTTGATACAAAGCCATCAGAATGTATGTCTTGGGACATGGCCTTGGTTATGTTTTCTTGCCACATTAGCATTTTTTCAACTTGCTTTGTCTGCGCTACTAATTTACCATCCAAGGTGCCGTAGAGCCACATTCATAGCATGAAGTATAATCTTTAATACATTTTGTGAGCTCACCTCTTTTGGTCCTGAATCAGGGAAAATGTCTACACTCTTAGGTCTTCTTGGTGTAGGGGCAATATATGAACCTGAAAGATTAGAGTTTGGATGGCTAATCTCAGAAAATAAAACTGGCAAACCAGATACATTTTCCGCCAGAGTGTGTGCTGAGAAGCAAGAGCTATTTAGGTCTAAACCAATAACCGCTAAATCACCAGGGGGTGCCATTATTGATGTAATCAGTTATATACAATGTAATTAGTTTTGTCACCAGTGATGGCATCAGTGATGTGATTTGTAATGTCATCAGTGTTCTCATACAACATGCAATTAGTGATGTCATCAGTACTGTAAACTGATGTCGTCACCATTGCGGTCATCAGCTGCACAACAGGGACATGCAGTTAAGGTGGCTTTCGCTGAATCTCAGGTGTTTTGTTGCATTAAGTTCAAGGGTTTTGTATTCCATGCATAATTAAAATTAATAATACAGACAATTTGGCTAATCAAAACAATGTATCATGTGTACAAAGTAAAATAAAAAGCAATTGTGCACCCATATTCCCCCAAATAACCTTCTTAAAAATGTTTCTTTACATATTAATTTAACTTTTAAAAGTCTTTGCAATTATATGTACTGTTTATGGACGGAACCTTTTTTAAGTGTACAATAACTATGTACATAGAGTAGACTCAATATATCGTAAAACACTTTTTTACAACACAACTGCCCACGTACATATTTACATATGTTTTTCAAAAAAATAGTGTTGTAGCCGCGTCTACAGAGGTGGTTTAACTGCCAAATGGTCGCAGCAACGTCAATAGAAGGCCCAAAGTTCCTTTGACACAGCTATGTGGCTTTGTGCCTATTTCTACCAGCCAATCGCATTTCAAACTCCTATGTTGCATAGCCGTGTCATCATATGAGCCAATGGCACACCGAGATGCATTGAAGTGACTATGCCCATGCCATCCCATGAAATCTGTGCATGCAAACTCCTGTGTTACTTACTCACGTCAACAAACGAGCCAATGGCACACAGAAATGTATTGACACGACTATGTCCATGCCATTGCGTGACATCTGCACGTTCAAAATCAACCAATAGCATGTTGAATTATATCAACACGGCTGCACATCAACATCAGTTACCCTACAGCCAATCATATTACACGCTGTGGCTTTGCACCTATGCGTCTTTCTTACCCGCACGCAAAGACCATCCAATCGCATGCTCAGATTCATTGACGTGGCTCCGCCCATGCATATCATAACATCTGCACGTACAATACCGTCCAATACAATACCATCCAATCAGCGGGCCCGTCGGTCTGTAGCCACTAATAATCCCCACAACCAAGACTACAAGGCTTTCCACAAAGCTCTCTACTTTGTAGCCACAGAGGAAGAAGGCAACTGGAATGAAAACCAGTGCAGACAGTTGGCGCTTCTTTCAAGTCAAAAAACACTGTTCCCGAAAAGAGGCAGAGGAGGTACTTTGCACAATCTGTAAGACAACTGTACGCTGTGGGCCTTCCAATGTTCCTTCTCAAAGCCTGGGAACATCTATAATGATAAATCATCTAGTGTGAGTCCACTGGGATGATGTTGATGATGTGTATCGAAAAGCACACAAACATCATAAAAGAAAAATGCATGGGTCGCATTCCTAGCACTGACGGACATCAGAACCACCTGCAGCATCTTCATCTACCAGTGCATCAACATCACCAACTGTAAATGAAGACTCAACTTCAACAGCAGTGTCAACTGCACAGACGTCCGTTTGTTCCATGATGCACATCATTTGTAAAAAATGCCTCAAATGGGTAGTCGAGGGAGCCACAATTGAGCATTGGCAGAAGAAAATTGCTGAACATCTGATTACCTGTCATACTTCGGTTTTTAAAGTTGACATTTTTCCCCCCTTTTTTCAATTATTTAAAAAAAAAAATACAAAAACAAATACAAAAACAAATATATGTTGCTTTTTATTTTAATTATTTTTGTTATATGTTTCATCCTTATGTGTTCTCCTCCCCTATTCTACTCCCCTCTTTCCATCCCCCAAAGCGGCCCTTTTAACGACCACTTTTTACGTTATAAATATAGATAAAATTGAATACAAACTGCAAAAATATAGTACAATATCTATTGTAACAGTCATCTAGCACACCCAATTGTTTGTTTGTAGCCACGGTTACACTGCTAACAGGTGAAGTAGTTCAGCCACAAATAATGCACCCAAGTCATTGCGTTCTTTAGCTGCGTAAGCAAAATCCTGCAATTCTTTGGCTGATGCTGTAGCCGCGGCTACAAAAAATAATATAAAAAACAATATATAACTCTGTGCTGTGCTTAACTGTATTATAGTTTTATATATCATATTGGTCAAATAACTTACCAAATGCGTTTATTCATTTTCTCTTGTTTCTTCCATATTAGTAACTCTGAAACCAAATGAAATGTAGTTTATAACAAATTAAAAACAAAATTCTATGTTTTTTTTCAAAATGGTACCAAGTGAATAAAATCATACTATAGAGGAAAACATTATATATACATATCCAAATTATACACTATCTCACTTTCTACAAGTATATGTATATTCAGTGTGAAAAACTTTGTTAAAGCGACTTTATGGTTAAATTGCACTAATAAAAATCTATGAAATACCGTGAAAAAACTGTTAAGGGGATGCTATGGTTACAAGTAAAACCGGAAAAAAACTCTGAAATTCACAAGTTATGGTAAGCTAAGCAACCATAACTTGCGCCACCTTCGTGCACTGCTAAGACTAACACCCAAGACATCAAAGATGACATCATAAAAATTGTCATGGATGACATCACATATGAAATACATTTTGATGAAAAGTCCCTACAAGGGCTTGTGTTAATAATGTTGGTAACAAGTTGTCAGCGGTGTACCGGAGACCTATCATGAACTACTAAAACTATTAAAGAATGTACTCATCTAAACAAAATATTATATTGGAGTGTTGTGTAGTGACCTGGTTTCCCTGTTTACCTTTGCAGTAGTGAATGGAATGTTGGGTGAGTGACATGGAATGTAGGCTGTGACAATATTGATGCATTGTTGAGTGTTCTGAGTAAGTCAGTTGGAGATATGTAGCCTACCTGAGAGGATGTTGGTGCACGTTACCTTAGGCTCTGATGAACTTGACATAATAAACCAATATAATGTACTGGAACTTCAATAAAGAAGTAACTGGAACATCATCTGATGTCAGAGTCATCGCTGAGAACCCAGAGCTTTACAATGGCAACGAGGATGCTAGCGGTGCTGGGGGACAGCACAACAGATGAGACATGCACTGCCCCCCAACAAAAGAAGATTCTTTTGTTGAAGCAGGAGGCTGGTGGCAAGGGGATGTCACAGTGGGAGGTGACCGTTGGTCCACAGAGCTCTGTTTTCCTCTGCAGCTAATACAGAATGATGA
This sequence comes from Ambystoma mexicanum, assembly GCF_040938575.1. Lineage (NCBI taxonomy): Eukaryota > Metazoa > Chordata > Amphibia > Caudata > Ambystomatidae > Ambystoma > Ambystoma mexicanum. The sequence continues at coordinate 254,357,410 of NC_090940.1, read as the reverse complement.
TGTCACATGGAATGCCCGCGGGTATGGCCATTGTGCCCTGTGCCTTAGACGTCAGCAATCAGAGGTTCGTAGTCTGGAGCGTGGAGGGAGCTGATTACTAAAGTAAAGAACCTTGCAGGTGAGGCGGCTTAGTGACGTATGGTTGTTGATATCTCCGTACTCTTGTTGACTGGAATTTCTTGACAGTAGGACGAGGATGGCATTCAAGGAAACGCGGCTATCATAGTAGCAGGGATGGAGACATTTCCACATAAGGCACTGTTCCGCCTAAGATGTAGCCGAAGGGAGAAGAAACAAGAAAGTGGAAGGCGTTCGACGGCGGTGCAGGGTGCCAAATTGCAATGCATGAAGAGGAGCGAGGCGAGGTTTGTCGTGGGTCACAGCAGGCATCCATTGGATGTAGGCACATGCTGCCTGCAAGGTAGAGGAGGCAGTGTACAGCCGCAGCGTTGCCTGTAAAAGAAGGTGTTCTGGAGACCTGCTGCAGCACAGTTCTGGCAGTGATGTTGGAATGCTGGTCCAGTTGCGAGCTGGAGGAGGGGTTGTGTCCCCTGAGGTACTGTTATTTATATGGGTGCTGGCAAGATGAGCAGCTGACCAAGACAAATGGGTGATGATGCTGATTTTTGAATGATGTGAGGCCTGTTCTGTTTTGCAACATTTTTAAAGTGAGTGACTGATTTAGCGCATTGAATGGGGACGTATGATGCTGTAGCCACTGTTAGATAAAAATTGTGTGAGTATTATTGTTATGTTAAGAGTTAAAGGTTGTCCAATGATTTTCTTTCCACAGATGGACTTTTTAAGAGCTATCGGCTGTGTGAACTTGTAGGGTTATGGTGAATCTAATTCAAACGTGTGTTGAAATTGCTATGCCGCGTTAATGTTTTGCTTTGCAGGTGGGACTTTTGTTTTAGTTTGTGAACAAGGAAGTTACTTTGACCTTTGTAGAAATGTTTAGTATATTACTGTAGTAACATCTTATTGTAGTGTGTGGACGTGGTGTGCGATGGCCTTTGCTTGTGGATAGAGGCATTTAGTAATGTGTTAATTGTTGTTGCGTGCATGCTAGAGGCGTTTACTTATGTGGTGTGTGTTATGATGATGCTTCCTCACAGCTGGTTTTTTAGCTAGTATGGTGGGTCAGAGATCACAGGTGACGGATGGGGGTGGCGACACTGCACCGTAGGTGTTCTTGTTGTTGTGTGTCATCCGCTCGGGCATTTGGAACGCCCAGCCTGGTTCTTTGGAATGTGTGGGTGCACAGCTCGGAGTTGTGTGTTTGGTGTGGCTGTGAGGAGAGTAGTGGATGTGAAGTTGGTTAAGGGGTGCAAGTTGTGTTGAAGTGGAGAGAAGTTTAGGTGCCTGAGATCGTGAGGATTTGTAGTGGTGCAATTTTCAGTGTTTGGTGTCTTTTCTTCACTATGTAGAAAGGAGAAGGGAATTGTTGGTGTGAGTTTGTACCACCTAGGTGTGGACGGGTTTCAGGGTGTGCAGATATGGTGGTTGAAGTTTGGTAGTTATGCACGAGCAGGAGATGGTGTGCGTGCAGTGTCTGTGTGTTGTGAGTGTGTATTTTTTCAGGTTGTGTCATTTGGTTGTTCTGTAAAGAGGGAAGATATGTAGTGACCTGGTTTTCCTGTTTACCTTTGCAGTAATGAATAGAATTTTGGGTGAGTGACATGGAATGTAGCCTGTGAGAATGTTGATGTATGGTTGAGTGTTCTGAGTAAGTCAGTTGGAGATATGTAGCCTACCTGAGAGGATGCCGGTGCATGTTACCTTAGGCTCTGATGAACTTGATATAATAAACCAATATAATGAGATGAAAAAATATGATATGGCATTTATAATGCGCCTGTACACAAGTGTTTCAAGGCACGACGAGGCAAGGGAGGGGAACAAAGGGAGGACAGACAATGATCCTACTAGGCCAGGTGTCATTCAGATTGTGCAAATGTGTGGGCAGGGGGTGCGGACAGTGCAGTACATGGGAATAGATAACAAAAGTAAGTAACGGCCATCAGGTGGCAAGTGCATGGGTAAGTTCAGGCGTCAGGTGTCAAGGGCTGGTGGGGTACTGTAGGGATACAGAAACAGTCCCCAAGTGCGGGGGTTGCCAGGTGGGCAGTGCAGGTGTGTGGTGCTGGTGGGGGAGGGACCAGGGTCTGGATCAGAGGGTGTCCAGGTAGCAGGCACAGTTCCGGTAACACCCAGGAGGTCAGGAGAGGTGGAGAAAAAGTAGAGGCAAAGAGAAAGGTTTTGAGGTGTTTCCGGAACCGGAGATGGTTCTCTTCAAGTTTAAAGGAGGGAGGGAGGCTATTCCAGCGGGAGGCCCCAGCCAAAGATAGACATCTACCACCAACTCGTTGCTTAGAGAAGCGACGGACTCTGAGGGAGTTGGAGGCGGATGAGTGTAGAGCTCGAGAAGGAAGATATTTAGGGAGAGAGAGTTGAAGGTATTGAGGCCCCAGGCCCCAGAAGGATTTGTGGACGATGCAGAGGGTTTTGAACTTAATCCTTGCAGCCACTGGGAGCCAGTGCAGAGAATTTGGTCATGGAGAGAAACGATCCCTGGGCTTGAGGCCAAGGACAAGTCTCGCAGTCCTGTTCTGAATAAGTTTGCAAAGGGCGGAGAGTAGAAGCAGGCAGATTAAGAAAGAGGCTGTTGCAATAGTCCACCCTAGAGAGAACCAGAGCTCTGGAGACAGTGAGCTTCTGGGGGAAGGAGAGGAAAGGAAGAATACCTCTGAGGAGGTGCAACTGGTAATGTGAAATGTCGGAGATGTGAGGGGAGAAGGAGAGTGTGGAGTTGAAGATGAACCCAAGGTTTTTTGCCTTGCAGGTGGGAGCAGGAAGAGGCCCAAGGGAGACCGACCAGAGAGCTACAGGAAAGGAGGGAGCGGGAGTTCCAATGAGGAGAATCTCAGTCTTACTGGCATTAAGGCTGAGGTCATTGGCGGCACAACCTTCCTGGATAGCAGACAGACATTCAGAGATGAGGGAAGGAGAGTTAGACCCCTGGGGGACACCACAAGTAGAGAAAAAGATATCAGAGAGGAAGTACCCAAGTTGGACCTGGGAGGGTCGGTTGGAGAGGAAAGAAGTTAGCCACGCCAGTGTCATGACCCGGCGAAATTGCCCCTTCTGGACCTCATGGTCATTGTCACGAAGGGCTTGTACTCCTTGTTCCTCCCAACATGGCCGTACCAAGCTCCGTGCTACACACTAGCTTTCACGTCGTGGCACGTACTATAAATTGGTCACGCCCCTGCGGGTCCGCGCGTCTCAACGCTATCTTCGGTAGTGACCCGACGTGTGTTTACTCTCTACATTGGTTTCCTTTGATCCTCTTACTTCCTTCCTTGCCTTTTTTCCTGTTCCTGGATTCCCCCCCTACTTACTTGTTCATCACTATCCTGGATACCCTGGAACCACGAACTTCCCGGAACTCTGAACGCATCCTGCAACCTGACGAGGCTCGTGCGAGCCTATTCAAGACCTGAACCATCCATAGGAAGAGTCCTGCGGCCGAACAAGGGAGATCCCGATCACAGGTGAGACGGGGGGAGATTTACGACAGCCAGAGCCTGACCTGTGATAACCAGGTTATCACGGAGACGGTTGAGCAGGATGGCATGGTTGACAGTGTCAAAGGCAGAAGAGAGATCCAGCAGGATGAGGACGCAGGGGGGGGTTCACATCAAGGTTGGAGAGCAGGTCTTCACGGATTTTCAGGAGACCAGTTTCTGTGCTTCTGGCAGCTCTGAAGCCAGACTGATGGTCATGAAGGCAACCCACAGATTCAAAGTGGGGATTAAGCTGGGAGATGGGCAGTTTCTCCAGGAGCTTACCCAGGAAGAGAGTGTTGGAGATTGGGCGATAGTTAGCCGGGCACGAGGGGTCGGCGGTGGGTTTCTTAAGAAGAGGGTGCACAAGGGAGTGCTTCAGGGGGGATGGGAAGACTCCAGTGGCGAAGGAGTGATTGCAGAAATCAGCCAGGGTAGGAGCCAGGGAGTTGATGTGGTCCTTGATAGTTTTGGAGGAACAGGGGTGAACCTGTTTAGACAAGACTTTCATAGATCGGACTTGTCTAGAAACCTCGTCTGCGGAGAACAGGCAAAAAGCAGAGAAGAAGGGATGAGAGGTGGCTTCAGAAGGGCCAGAGGATGATCAGGGAGTAGAGGGAGGAGGGGGAAAGGAAGAGAGTGAGGACAGGATGTCCTGAGTTTTAGAGATGAAGTGAGAGGCCATTGCCATGCAGAGGGCCTGGGAAGGGACAGGAGAGGTAGAGACTGCAGCAGGATTGGCCAGTTCCTTGCAGATTTTAAAGAGTTCAGCCGAGTTGTTGGATGCCGCAGAGACACAGGCATATGAGCTCTCTTCTTGGTTAGGACAGACAGCCGGTATTGCCTTTGGAGCAGGCGGCAGGCCAGTTTGTCAGAGGGTGTACATGAAGCAAGCCATTTCCTCTCGGCCACCCTGCACTTGCATTTTAAGGTGATGAGGTCTGAGTCGTACCAGGAGTTGCACTTGGCTTTGGGCTTCAGACGGATTCTCATGAAAGGGGCAAGGATATCAAGAGTATCAGATATAGCAGAGTGGAGCATGGAGAGGGCTGTGTCAGGGTGAGAGCCAGCCAAAGGGGGAGGAGGGGGAGAGAAAAATGTACTGGAACTTCAATAAAGAAGTAACTGGAACAACATCTGATGTCAGAGTCATCACTGAGAACCCAGAGCTTTACATGTTGTTGTTAATACAGGAACCTAATCATACATAAACAACATAAACATAGGCAATAGTTGCAGCTTGCAGCATAGAAGTACAATATCTATAATCTTGTAATTTTGGATAATAAAAGAATGCATGCTACCTTATCAGAGTTTTCAGTAATGTTAAACATGTAATATCTAGCTAACAATTCAAGACTTACTACACACTAGTGCTAATACAAACAATGCATATGAAGACCTACAATGCATACAAATCAGAGGCACATACAGGGAAACTAAAGTAAGGAAGAAAGAAACAGCATCACCAGAAAATGTTAATAACATTAAAGTTCATCTTCATGTGCACAAATGAATTGTGTGTTTGAGGCCTGCATATTGCCCCATGTGTGTGCACCATGAGCTGAGACAAAACCCTAAGGAAAGTCCTTTAAAAACATATGACAAGGTTAGCGTCTAGATGTATAGGACCTTTTGAATTACTGTCATCGAACAAAACCACTTGGCCTAGATATGTCAGTGAACAAAAAAAAAAGTGGCACTGATATGCAATGTAATCAGTGATGTGTGATGTCATCTTTGATGTCCTGGGTGTTAGTCTCAGCAGTGCACGGAGGTGGCGCTAGTTATGGTAGCTTTGCTTGCCATAACTGGTGAATTTCTGAGTTTTTTCGGTTTTACTTGTAGCCATAACATCCCTTTAACAACCTCTTTTCACTGAATTCCATAGGTTTCTATTAGTACAACTTAACCATAACATCCCTTAACACAGTTTTTTCAGTGAATTTCATAGGTTTTTGCTAGTGCACCTTTCCTCTGCTACAAGTCCCTTATGTTGTACCCCCCGCACCCCCCAATGTGGCAGCTTTGGAGTTTGTGAACAGCGCGGTCGTCCACGGACAGCAGACACTATTTGCAAGCCTTAAAGTCATTGGGGAGACCCAAAAAAGTTGTAACCGTCAGCCAACAAACAGATGTACCTAAAATCACAAGTAATGTTTACAACATGTAAGTATACCTTTTTGAGCAAATACTTACGTTTAGAAATACTATTTTTTTTAAAGTTTTTAAGTAACACACATTGTAATGGAATTCACCAATCACAAACCATAACTGTACATTTCATATAATCTCCCCACTACAACTCTGGATACAGATTAAGAAACAGCAGGTGCTTACTGGACAAGGCATTGTCACTAAATAGAAAGTACATTGAATTTATTTTTCTTTTATTGGTTTTCATTACATGTGTTATAAAACAGAAGCCCTTCTTTCTCACAGAAATGGCAGGTACATTAGAATGGTTGGAAGAGAACTTCCAAAGAGATGAAATGCACGACGATAACATCTCCAATGTTAAGCAAAACATATTTTACTGTCAAAAAATAATGTACTTTGTGCACACCGTACTAAAATAATTATTTCTATTTCTCTTACGGTACATAGTGTTCATGATGAAAACACGCCCCAGTTTCATCATTTACAATCCTTAGAATCAGAAAGAGAAGTCGTATCCCTGAATCTAAATACTGACATCAAAAACTTGACAATAAAATTGGATAAACTAAGTAATGATGTCAAAGAACTTGTACAATACGTCAAAAGCAAACTGATTAAAAATTGTCCTTACCACTGTACTACTTGCACCTGTACCCCTTATCCCTAGCAATCATCCCCATCCAATTCTGAATATTTTCATAAAAGATGATTTGATGAAACCTCAGTACCTTCCTCCCCTCATGATTATTCTACACAGATGCCTAATTCTCCCATTTATGTTTCCCATTCCGATACCCCATCCCTTTCTTAAATAAATATATTTTTTAAACTACAAATGTTTTGTTTATTGTTGTGTGGTATTCCCTTGTTTTTTAGAAACTCCCATCATGTGTCTACGGACCATGCGATTGTCTGGGGTGCCCGTACTGAAACTGGAGGTGCCCCTGGACAGGCAGGATGTCTGTTTTCGTGTGACACACTTTTAATTAGTCAGCGGACACTGTGCCTGTTCTACGGACTCCTGGCGCATGTACGCTGACATGTCCTGCCTGCAGGGTGTCCGAGGACGGACGTTGGGGCTGCGGAAACATCCAGGGATGTCATTATGTGACCGCACCCGTGTGGCATGACAGGGGTGTCCGAGCCCTTAAAAGTGCTTTTGCAGCCAATCTAGGATGTTTCAAGCAGAAACTTTACCATTGCACAGCTCGCAGGCCCATTCTACATTGATCTGGCAGCTTTTTAAAACTTGCCAACGCCTATTTTCGACTTTGTAGTCCCCAAACAGCATGACTGTCCATGGACATTTCCTTTAAAGGAGCCCACCCATTACTTTTCCTCAATCTCAATCTGGCTGTCCAGGAGAGATAATCTGGAGAACCCCTGCTTTGCAAATCTCTGAAAACCTGCTGCAATGACATCTGCTATGGCCATCTTTGCTTCCCAAGAACTCCCACCACCACCACCATCACCACCTCAACAACCTGAAGGGCCTCAAGAGGGAAATAGGCGCAGTGATACATAGGAGGATCATGAGGAAGAAGAGGATGAAATGGCGGAAGTCCCTGTCACCAGTACTCAGTGTGAGTCCTGGGTGTGGCAATTTTTCACCACCATTAGAAATGTCCCAAAGGCGCATGTAAGGAAGTTTCGATGCACTGAGTGCAAAGTTGTACTCAGTCATGGGAAACCTGGTTTGTATTCCTACGGGACTACCTCTGTGAGGTGCCAAACCAAAATTGGCCCACCTGAGTGCTCTGAGAAAGGCAATACATTTCTCAGGTAAGAGCAGGTTGACTACCTCCACCCCATCATCTTCATCTGCTCTTTTCACCACAAAGGATACTCCTTTTGGGTAGTGGCTTTGCAGGCCATACAAAATGCTGTTGACGCTTACCTTTCAAGGGTCACAGTGCTATGCATGTACTGTGAAGCATCAATCTGTAGGGGGGGCAGTTTCGGAGTGCTTTCAAGGCTGCGGTCAAGGTGCATGAGAAACCCTGCCACCTACCTGATTAAGGCCTGCCCAACATCTTTCTCTCTCCACCTGCCCCTTCATCCCTGTGGTTGGTGGCCCTTGCCCCACATCCGTACGCTACCTTCCCTTAGAAAAAATGGCAAAAAAATACAACAAATAGAAGCCACCTTTCACAGTTAAAAAACAAAAGTGAGGAAAAAAATCACAGGCCGCCACACAACCTGCATAGACCACAGATAGGGTGGTAGTCCACGGACATGCACAAAATTCTGCCTGTGGTACACTTGTGATCATTGAAATTGTTTTGCGCTAAAAAAAGGAGGCTCTTAAAAGAACCCTTTTGGGGGGTTTTAGGCTTTTTTATATTTTTTTAAAAAATTTGCTTTTACAAAGTGAAGTAAGAAAACATTGCACTGATTTTCATTATTTCTTCTCACTTTCACAGAAGCGGCTTCAATGCATTTTGAGTGTTTTCCACAAAAATCTGATTACTCACATAAGTTAGATGGACTCCATCTCACCAAGGAATGTTGGCCCTATCAGATTTAATGTTCTCATTATGGAACAATGTCATGCCAACATCGCAAACAAAAGCACACAGAGCTTTGTTGACATTGCTCCTCACATTTTCCATTTGTGGACCAAATATTTTGGAATTAGGGAATGTTTCCTTCAACTTTCCCAATGTCTCCTTCGTTGCAAACTGGATTGAGATTCCAGTAACATCCCAAACTGTTCCCACCACAATTATTAATAATAATGAAAATAATGTCTGGATGCTTCAATTGAACCATATTTGCACAAAATGGGAGCAAGTCCACTCACTGTGTGCCACACACTCCCTATCAAAACACTTCCAATTCAGGAAATCCAAGATTTCTGGCTATTCCACAATGCTCAGGATACACCTTCACTCAGTGGACCCAAGAGTGCCCCAAAATCCAAATACTCTGCCTGCTGAAAGACATTGCCATGGCCATTTTCAGTCCTCTCACAACTCCTACCAACAAAACTCGTGCTACCCTGTCTTCCTGTACACCACACCCAGGAAACCTAATTGGCTGATCCCGTGGTGTCCGCGGACACCTTGACTGTCCATGGCCTCCGCAGTCCCCTTTCCCTGTCAGACAGCATCAAAAGACCCGGATGTGGCACGTGCCATCCGCAGACTACCACGGTATCCATGGCCATGCTGTCCAATTGAATGGGGCGAGGTTGGAAATTAAACACAATTGGCCTGATCACGACTTTGGCGGTAACGCCGGCGGTTTTACCGCTGGCGGTATTAGCCCTACTGCCGAACTCCCCAGCGCTAATAGCTACGGATCACGAGTTCGGCGGTAATGTAATTCCCCATTGAGCCTATTCGGGAATGCCCCATTCCCCATTGGGCTCAATGGGGAAAAATCGTGCTCTTACCGCCGGTGGATTTCCCGCCAGCGGTAATAGCGCACATTTTTGGTGGATTTCCCCCCAGCCAAGAGCTGGGGTGAAATCCGCCAAAGTCCTGATTTGGCGGACCCTTAAATCCGGCGGTAATAGCGCGACCGCCGGATTTAAGGGTTACCGCCAAAGTCGTGATGAGGCCCAATGTAAGTTATTTAATCTTTAGTAGTGGCTCTGAAAAGAACCTTTTTTGGGGAAGTTGTAAACAAACACCTTTTTTTGGCCCTCATTACGACTCAGGCGGTAAGGGGTTTACGGCGGCGTAAACAGCGCCGACCCTTACCGCCTGATTCCGAGGTCCCTTAGCGCCATGGAGCTTTTAAAGCAGGTGTTAAAATCCATGGCGCTAAGGGACCTTGATGTTAATTACGCCACCGTAATTTACGGTGGCGTAATTAACGCCTTCCCCACTCCCATTATGCCCTATGGGGCAAAAATGGGAATGGGGAAGGGTAAATGGGGATTGGGGACTTACCGCCCCGCCAACCTCGGAATGGGGCGGTAAGTCCGCCAACCACCATGGCGTAAACGTAGTAAAGGTAAAGGTGGTAAAGGTACGACCCAGGCGGTAACTTACCGCCTGGGTCGTAATTTCTTTTATTTATTTTTTTTACTTACAGGAACCTCTTCAATGCATTCCTTACATTATAAAGGAGAATTGCATTTCCGACATCTGTGAAGTGAATTCTGGAGAAAAAAAAATTCACACCTTGAGGATTGATATTATCATTCTCAAAAGATGACATTCCTGAAGCATACAAAAAGACAGGTACACATTTATTGGCAGTCTGCCTTGATTGTTCAATTTGAGGACTTAAAAAGTTTGTTGGCCATCTCCATGTGTGTCTCTGATTTATTTCTGAAAAAATAATCTGTGCAGCAGGAAACAGTTGCATTAGGCTTTTAAAAAAATCTGTTAGCACATCTTGCAAAGAAACTGGAGTCACAAACCTCAAACTGTCTCCTCCACAATGGACAATCACAATATCTGAATATTTGAAGTGATCCATACTCTCACAAAATGAAAGCAAGCTTGCCCAGTTTGAGCCACAAACTGCATGCAAGGAAACTTCCACCTCTGCCAATACAATATTTCCCAGGATGCCCTGATTATCAGCATATACCTTCAATTACTGAATTGAAGAGTCCCCCACAATCCACACACTCTGCCTTCTAAAACACATAGCCATAGCCATTATCACTGCTTTCACAACTCCAGCAAACAAAACTCCTACTACCCGCTCTTCCTGTACACCATATCCAGCAAACCTGATTGACTAATCCCCACAGTCCCCTTTCATGCCAGGCATCCACAAAAGACCATGTATCACGTGCCATTCGCAGACTGGCGCAGTGTCTGTGGGACCGCTTGCAGAGGGCAGCCCTTCTACCCTTTCCACTTCCATGCTCTTGACACTCCCTCATTGGCTGCTTTCAAAGAGTCACACATGCATACACCAATCACATCCAAAACCTCTGCACCTAACCCTGTCATCTCTCTTCAATACTTCATATGTTCACTTGAACTCTCAGAGTATATATCTCCTGTTAATGAAAGACATCTGCATCAAAAACCACTGTGCAACTGCCCAAGATTTCTATTTCCAGATTCAGCAAGATCTGCATCTAAGAAAACAGAGTACAGATATGCTTATATTTTAGAAAATGTTTTCTTGAACTCTTTCAAACAAATATATATATATAATCACCCCCTCACAGGTGATGACCTGTCCGGCACTAAGACCCTCAACTCCATCTATGCGACTATCCAATCCTGGATGGCAGAAAACTGGCTCTGTCTCAACAGCAAGAAAACCAAGCTTCTGCTAGTAGGCTCCCCCTCCACCCTGAACAAACTAGAACAACAATACTCCTCCTTCACCATTGATGACATCCCTATCACTGTCTCACAATCAATTAAAACACTGGGTGTATACCTGGAACCTAACCTATCTATGGACAGACAGGTCAACGCCATTGCGTCCACTTCAGTTTACCATTTCAAACTCATCAATACAGTAAGACCCTTCTTGTCACAACAAAATTGCCTTACCATTGCCAGGGACTTAATCAGATCTAGATTGGACTATTGTAACGCCCTCTTAGTAGGCACCTCAGGCAAGAATCTTGCCAAATTACAAATTGTTCAAAACAATGCGCTCAGGGCTGCCACTGGACTCTTGCACAGGGATTACATCTCTGCACTTAGAAGACAGGTCCACTGGCTACCAGTCAAAGAAAGGATCATATTCAAAACCCTTGCCCTGACACACAAGTGTCTTCATGGACAGGCAACCCCTTACCTGGTCCAAAGAATCTCAAAACCCCCCACCTCCAGGCCTACCAGAACTCCCTACTCCAACTTGATTTCTGTTCCTAGAACACGCAAAGCCTGTGTCGGCGGCACTAGTTTCCCAACTTTGGCAGCCACCTACTGGAACACACTCCCCCCTCACATTAGGACTATTAATTCCCATGCAGCCTTCCGCAAGGCCATCAAAACTAGTCTCTTTGTATGATCCAGCACAGTCCTAAATTCCACTGCTCTAATTGTTATCTAATAACAAGCTGCCCCCCTTTCTCTGTACTTTGCAACCGAGTTTCTTTCAATGTACCATGCTCTAGGTCTTTTTGTAACCCTATACTATGCACTGTACCTTCACTAAGTCTATCTACCTGGGCGGCTTCACTGTAACCCTTGAGCGAGCCTTCTTTAAGCACTGCTATAGCGCCTCGATGCCTGTGGGCTGTAGTGCACTCTACAAATACAAATAAATAAATATATATAGGCTTCTTGTTACTCGCCCTGTAATAAGCACATTGTCTTTTTTAACCACTCTAGCAAATGCCATGCAGTGCAGCATTCTTCACCTGCTCACTTGAAGCAGCAAACAATTACAAATCTCTGCATTTAAAAATGTTTCTTTTTACAAGCATTTTGATGAAAGTTAAAAAAAATGCGATGTGCATGTACAGCAGAACTCTGTCACTTTTCAATGAAATAAGGGAACACCAGATAAAATAGACCTGTACACCATTCTATAATACTACGTAGTGTCTCACAGTTTAATAACTTGGCAGCACATGCATACATCCCAACACCGCCCATTCCAATGTTTAGATGCTTCTTAAGTCTTTTTTTTCCTTTGCATTCTGTCAGTTCCTATTGACTTCATCCATTATAAAATTGAAAGTACAAGTCCCACAATGCAAAGGAAAACACAACTAAACTTTGCAATTCGAAACTGTGACATGTATTCCAAATAAACATATGTAATGCTGTGTTTTTCTAAATATTTATTTGGAAGTCTTTTTAAGAAAACAAATGCAGATCTGCATTTCCAGCTGCAGCGTGTCACTTTTTCATAAAACAAAGCAAAAGCAGGAAAAATGGATGTGTACACCATTTGTAAATGGTGCTCAGTGTGTGCCAGTTTAATATATTAACAGTTTTGCACATTTCCTAACAGAACCCATTCCAATCCTCAGCTGCTTATACAGTCCTACTTTTGTCTCTACATTCTGTGACTTGTACTCCAACGTTTATAATGGTAAAAGTGGAACTACAAGTTCCATAATGCAAACAAAAACTCTGACTACATACACATCTACAGATTATAATGTATCATGTTTGCAAGTATTCATTTATTCCGAACACATTAAACTTTTACACACCAGCTGCGATTTAAAGTGTACTACAAATCTATTCCATCCAATTTTCTTCGCTTTTCAAAATTGTTACAGAGCTTCTGCAAATGCACATGCTCATTTCTAAAATGTAAAGAAAATGCTCCTTAAAGCAACCATGTTTAACCATCCACCGGTTTTATTAACTTTTTCCTCACCACTCCTCCTTCCATTGCAAATAAAACCGTTGCTTCTTAACAGTACTTCACCATTACCACATATGCCCACTAACTTTCTTTTACAATTACAGAAAAGAAGCACATCACTGCAATCAAGAACTGAAAAACGAATACCCTTCGCATCCAACAAAGTAAGTACATTTAATGGACCAGGTATATGTATGTTATTATAGCGACACAGTGCTACTATACATATTACCCCATACTACTTTTTTCAAACCAACATTTGTTTCACTCTAGCCCATTCCATTCCACCATAAACACTCCTACTTTCCCCATCTACACACCACCATTGCAACACCCACTCTGTTCCTCAAAACAGTACAATCACCATACAGATTCCATTGCACTACCACTGCCTTTCTCACTAACTCAACACCATCACACCTCTGTACACTCGTATTCCCACAACTTTTCCAACCACACCTAATATACCACCTCTCAATCAAACAGTACTCTATTAATCTCTACAATCACACCCACATACCTATGCACCACACATGCATATGCATTGCACAACTTCTCTTTTCCTAACAGATACAACAAAATGCCTACTAAACAGCAACTCTGTAGAAAAGAAAGAAAATCTAGAGCAGATAAGACTAAACGTACACCACATAGTCATCCACCTCTAAAACAATTGATAGAAAACCTTAAAACAAAAGCGCTAGTAACCTCACTTAACAAAACTAAACCAACCACAACTAAAGAAGGCAAGGCCCCTCTTCCAAAAACAAAAAGTAAACAATTATGTACAAAGAAAAGCGCACCTAGTAACAAACCCAATCCTCTATCTACCACTGTTATGTAGACAAAAACTTTACCACTGTAGAGTTCTTCACAATCTTATGAAAACATCTGAAAAGTCATGATCTTCCCTGAAAAACTACCGCAGGAGGGAACCATAAGGAACGTGTGGTCTGACCACACGTAGCTTACAGGTCCCGCTAAGGGACCAGGGCGCTAATAACAGGCTTGCCATTTGCGAGCCCATTATTAGCGCCCTCCCCATTCCCATTTGAGCACTATGGGGGCTCAAATTGGAATGGGGAATGGTTTGTTCAATGGGAACTTACCGGTCCCGCCACGGTCGGACTAGACCGGTAAGTCCCCATTGAACAACACCGTGCCGGACCCGTTATTGGTGGCAGTCATGGTGCAAATAGCGCCATGACTACCACCAATCTCGGAATGAGGCCCAATGTCACACCAAATGAGACAACTGGCAAATATTCAGTTTCAACTTGTGAAGGAAGCCTAGTGAAGCTAACTAAACCCAGTTTAATTAATTATATAAAGTTATCATTTAAAACTCCACAACATAGAGAACTGTATTACATGGCCCTACTCCAATGTTTTAAACCTTGGAGAAAAGAAAACTAACTATTAGGTGACTATGACTCTTTTGAAGCTGCATTTTAAACAAATGAAAGCAGCATAACAAAGGACAATTTCAAACAATTCAAAGAAATGTTGGACAATGAACGCCAACAAGAGGAAGAAATTGAAGCTCAACTACAAAAAGACACTCCTGAGGGCAGTCAACCTTCCCTTACAGGAACCCAAGACCCACTTGAAGAATCACTCATTCTAAATGAAACAGAAATAGCCATAGCTAAGGTAGAACATACCATGTATCAATATGAACAATCTGAGGAAAACTTGTCAGTTCTGGAATCTCAGCTAAATGATGAACAACTCACCATTTATCTGGAAGTCACTCAAGAAATTGAGCATGGTTTTAAACATGAAAGTAAAACCTGTGCATTCAAAAATTATAAACCTCTGCTCCTGTATGTAAGTGGGGAACCTGGTTCTGGCAAAACATTCCTAATTAAAATAATCAGCACATTTCTACAAAACTTAACAAACAATATTTTTGGCTGTATTAACATTGACACCCTCGCTCCGGCCCTTGCTGATTTTTGCAACCACTCATTTGCCTCAGGATCCTTCCCCTCCTCTCTGAAGCACTCCCTTGTGCATCCTCTTCTCAAGAAACCCACAGCTAATCCTTCTTGTCCAGCTATCACCTAATGTCCATTACTCCCTTTCTGGACAAACTCCTGGAAAAGTTGGCCATCTCTCAGCTGAACCTTCATTCCAATTCTGTTGGCTGTCTCCATGACCACCAAACTGCTCTCCTGAACATCCGTGAAGATTTGCTCTCTAACCTTGACTCTAACATTCCCTCTGTCCTCATCCTTCTCGATCTCTTCCGCCTTCGACATGGTCAACCATACCATCCTGCTCAACCATCTCTGTGAAAACCTGGGTATCACTGATGAGGCTCTGGCCTGGCTGACCTCTTTCCTCTCAGATCGACCCTTCCAGGTCCAACTTGGGTCCTTCCTTTCATCTATCTTCCTCTCCACCTGTGGTGTTCCCCAGGGACCTCTCGCCCTGGCTTTTCAACCAATACCTGGCAACTCTCGCCCACTGCATTGCCATTCATTGCTCAAATTTCCAGTGCTACGCTGACGACACTCAACTCATTTTCAGGCTGCCCTCTGCCACCTCCTCTATCTCTCTCATCTCTGATTGCCTAACTGCCATTCAAGATTGGTGTGCCGGCAATGATCTTTGTCTGAATGCCAGCAAGACGGAAATTCTCCTCATTGGCACACCTTCACCATCCTTTCCCCTCACTCTCTGGCCAGCTTCCCTTGGCCCTCCTCCTACCCCCACCTGCGAGGCTAAGAACCTCAGGGTCATCTTTGACTCCACCCTTTCCTTCTCCGCCCACATCTCTGGAGGTCTCTAAAAAGTCACGTTTTCTACTGCACCTCCTCAGAGATACTCTGCCTTTCCTCTCCTTCCCCCAGAAGCTCATGGTATCCCAAGCTCTGGTTCTCTCTAGGTTGGACTATTGTAACAGCCTCTTTCTAAATCTACCTGCCTCTACTCTCCACCCTCTGCAACTAATCCAGAACAGGACTGCAAGACTTGTCCTTGGCCTCAAGCCCTTGGATCATATCTCTCCAGATCTGAAATCTCTCCATTGGCTCCCAGTGGATGCAAAGATCAAATTCAAAACCCTCTGCATTGTCCACAGGCTTTCTGGGGCCTGGGTCCAAAATAACTTCAGCTATCCCTCCGCAAATACCTCCCCTCTCGAGCTCTTTGCTCCTCTACCTCTAACTCCCTAAGGGTCAGTTATTTTTCAAAGAAACAAGCTGGGGGTAGATCTCTGTCTTCGGCTGGGGCCTCCCTCTGGAATAGCTTCCCTGCCACTCTAAAACTTGAGGAGAACCATCTCCGGTTCCGGAAGCACCTCAAGACCTTCCTCTTTTATTCTGCCTTCGCTCCCCCTCTCCCCTGCTGATCTGTTCTCTCTTGGCACCGTGCACCTGGCCACCCTCTGTCCTCCGGGCCCAGGTACCTGCTCACCCTGCCACCCTCCTGCACTGCCTCCGGGCCACCGCTTGCACGGGGCTCTGTATCTGTACCCATGCAGCTCCCCCCTTTTTCTTCCTGCACTTATCAGACCTACCCTGTCTGCTGCCTTAAACCTCAATAGTACTTAAAATGTTCTGTTTATGAGGGTCTAAAAAAGAAAATGTATATTAAAAACTGTATACCACTACAGCTTTTGAACTATCATGCTTAACCAATTTTACTTTTTAACACTAAGTAGCCATAGCCATCTTAATAAACTACATATTCTGTGAGCACTATCCTCAGTTGTTCTACAATCTTAAGTATCGTATACAATTCTACAATTCAGTTACATAATTCCTCCATATTACAAACACTTTGTCCTCCCACTACATTACGTACAATTACTATACACATATTCCTACTATGGTGATTCTGGCCGTACGCCTATTAGATTACCTATAATTACAATACACACATTACTATTGTGGTGATTTTACCCAGTGCACATAAGCGGGGTGCAGGGTCTGCGGCCATGCCCCCGAGAATCTGGCCACTGACCACAACACAATTCGCTATATAACAAGTACTTATCAGAAAACGGTCAACCAATAAAACTCGCCCCCACACACTTGCAATTGAAGTGATGTCTGCGGACACCAAAATTGACAAACCCTTTTTTCATCTATAAAAACAGCTCTACATTACCTTCATTACACTTCCCTGCCATTTCTACGCTCTCTTCCAGCCATCAAATAACCCCAAATGCCTTTTCGAAGCCACCCGTTCACGGAGCTGTTTGCAAACTACTGCGTTGCCCGCAAACAACCACGGCACCTAGCCAGCCTTTTTCAACCTACAAAACAGCAGCATATCATATTTTTCCAACTCCCCCCCCTTCCCAGCCCTTCTTTCCACAACAAAATGACCAAAAATGTGTTTTCCAGACTTTTTCCCCACTGAGCTCTCTGCGGTCTTCTACGACTGTCTGCGGATCCAACATGGCGGGCGTTTCCCAAAAATATGACACACCTCACGCTCTCCAACATACAATCAGCAAGTGATTCTGATGTCCGCTGACATCACATCGGCCCTTGGGCCAATCGGGGGCCTGTCCGCAGACCGAACAGGGAAATGAGTCCACGGACCGAACCTAGATATCACACATTTTTTTGCCTACTTTTTGGTCATTCAAAAAAAAAATACTGGATGGATATATACCGAATTTACAAAAGCATGTTTCTGGGCCCAAGCCACCGCTCCCGCCAGAAATTTGGTGAAAATCTGTCCAGCGGTTTGGGCTGAAAACCTGACCAAAACATGTTTCCCATTGCATAGATGAGAAAAACCACCCATTTTGGGAACCCCCCATGACTTTGCCCCCCCTTCACGAAACCTCACCAAACTTCTGAGGATTGATCTGACTGGGCCAGGTACTTTTCTGGGAACGTTTTGTGAGGATTTCCCCAGCAGGGCGAAGTTATAAGCCACCCAAAAAGTGCTATTCTTGTGGGTTGAGCAATTTAACCATAACTACAGGGCTGCTATCGCTGGTCCTGTAATAATAACATGTAAAGCAAAAATGTTAATAATTTTATAAAATAAAAATTGTAACAAAAAACACCCTTCAGAAAATAACACTTTCAAGAACTAAGAGCTGCTACATTGCAGTATAGGAAAAACATGCAGTATTATCCCTTCAACTAACCATTTAGGCAACTACGAACTGCATTTTGTATCAGCAAATTCTAAAAAGATTTGCCCACAATATCAACAGTCCGTACACAGGGCTGTTTCACTGCAATGAAGATATGTTAAAATACTGTACAAACATTGTTTAATATTAAATGATGACAAATTCACAGATTAATGTATGCAACTTTAACCTGCAAATCAAGATATACAACCTAACTATGTCTTCATTTTTACAAATAAATAAATGAAGTATTCATCTTTTTAAAGTTTAGTCATACCTATATTTCACATAATAGGTAGACAATAAAAATCTTTTGTGTGTAAACATATGAACACTTAGCAATATCTACACTACTCTAATACATTTTATTTTCATACTTATAAAACAGTTGTGCATACTTTGTTTGGCCACCTAAACACATGAGAAGTAGATAATTACATTTTATAATGTACACATCATATTTAAATTTCTTAAAAACTAAGAATTGTTTTTTACATTTCTATTGGCACTGATAGTTGTACTCTGTGTGCAATACTTTTTTAACTCTATAAATATGCATTCTAAATTATAACATTTCTATCAACATTTCCATTTGATAACTTCTTTCATAATTTGGTGTGCATCTTTTTTTGGCCACCTACACACCTAAAAAGTTAAAGAGAATTTTCTTAAACCTACCATACAAAATAGAAACACATGCACAGTTTAATGGCGGGATACAGTGGACAACTTTTCTGAAAACTTCACGCTGCATACAGAAGTTATTTATACATTTAAACAAACTAACCCTTTCAGCGAGGTATTTTAATGTTTTATTTTATTTAGAATACTTTTCAAAATACATTGTGTGCATACTTATTTTCACCACCTATACACATAATAAGTAAATACAGTATACCTTAATTGTTCCCAAAAACTCTTATCAGTATTTACATTTTTTTTATTTTTCAAACATTGTACTAGATGTTTTTGTATCTACAACCTACTGTATATTTGTTTCATATGTAAACAGTCATGCCTTTCTATACTCCCTCTCCTCAAAATAATGAACCATTTATGAAACCCAGCACTTATAGGTAATGCATATACATATTAAAATATACAGTGTTTTACACGATAAAACAGAAGTAGAATATTGCAGAATGCTGTTTTCTCTTCTAGTTTATATCCTCTTCAGAATATTACCTCTAGATTTATTTTATACTATTTTCAAAGTACATCCTACTAACAATCCATCTCCAACTTTTATTCTGCATGTTTATATTCACAAGGCATATTACACATATATTTCAAAACTTTGGTTCTAACAACATTGAGTAGGCATTCTTTAACCCCTTTTGCAATTTAGCTTTATTTGTGAACATAGATTTATTACAAGCAAGCTAATCTACTCTGTATGCACCCATGTCATGAAATGTCCACATTCAATGGATGCCCCTTCATGAACAATAATTGCACACATTTTAAATGTTTTCTTACTAACAGAAACTTGAACACATTTAAAACTCATTATTGACATTTTAATTTCCCTACCATCTACACTGTATCTTTGGAACATAATCAATAGATATTTATTAAAAACTAGATTCTGCAGTGTTGATTGTAAATCACAGCCACAGTGCGTGACTGCATTGCATGTCATGGAATGCTTTAGTTAAGATACAATATCAGAAAAAAGTACACTTTTCTGATCAGGAATATGCACATGCACAAATCTTTCATAGATATCTGGAATAGAATAACCTTTATTACATTGTGGAAACATACAATTCCAATCGTAACTAATTCCTACATACTCATCTCCATTAATAGTTTCCTTCACTAATAAATCAAAGACAGCCATTAAAAATGATTGACCATCTTTCTGTGTATTTTGAGAAAAATATTGATTTCCAATTGCAACAGGTACTACATTTTTGGAATGATATTGCTGAGTGTAAACTGTGTCGTTTTTCTTCTACAGATATTTTAAGAAATGAAAGTTCCATACATAGCTGAATCTCTGCTGTGGAAGCTATTTCTTGCATCAATTGAGCCATTTGAAACAAGATACACAAAGCTGCATTACAAAAGCATTCAACTCCTGTTTCGTTGTTAA
The DNA here is from genome assembly GCF_040938575.1 of Ambystoma mexicanum. Lineage (NCBI taxonomy): Eukaryota > Metazoa > Chordata > Amphibia > Caudata > Ambystomatidae > Ambystoma > Ambystoma mexicanum. The sequence goes on along the minus strand of NC_090940.1, from coordinate 254,337,219 downwards.
ATCTGCAATGAGAGTATGTTATAGTTGAACAACTCTCCAACTCTTTAAATTCTGTTGTTTTTTATTCTTACAAGGACTGATTTCATTTGAATGTGCTCTCAATAACTCCTTATGTTTCCTGGATGACTGCTTTGCAGGTACAGGTATAAGGTTCAGGTGAGGAACTTACAGTACATGCAAACTATTATATTCTTCATTGAAAGAAATGTGAGCCATCACTTTCTTTCATCAAAGTTTATTACAAATAAACCTTCTATATTTTTCACACATGACAAAGCTACATATGACATTCCTTCTTTAAACACTGTATGACCAATGTTAATAAGTGCTGCTTCTTAAGTCAACCTTTTGTGATTAATGAATAGTAATTCCTTAAGCAGAGCACAATAGAAACTGTGCTCTTTAAACAAATGTATCCTTAAAAAGCATGAAATGTGCAGAGGTCCGAGAAATCAAATGAGTTCCTTCTGCACTATCAAACTTAACTACAACATGTTCAATACTTGTATTTTGAGGAAAAGTGTGAAATGCAATCACTCTTCCCGTGGCTCCATTGACTACACCGATTCCTACATTCAAGTTCATCTTCATCATTACTCATACATTGATGCACAATTTTAAAACTCCTTCCAGACCTACTGTTTTAGAAATTGAGTTCTCTAGTTGACCTAATCAAGTTTTGCTCTCTTATGCAACTCTAAAGGCATAACATGACCATCTAAAACATCACATGATTTTATCTCCATAATATATATATATATATAAATATATATATATATATAAATATATATATATAAATATATATATATATATATATATATATATATATATATATATATATATATATACACATATATATATATATTTTTTTTTTTTAAACTGTTATTTAACTTTTGCACAGAGTTACAACATTACCTTCCACATAAATGAATTGCAATTTACAATGAATTACTGTAGTGTACATGTTCAGGCGGTTATTTATCCAGACATTATAACATTTCATCTCGACTGTCTCCTCCTTCATTTTGATTAAGTAAGTATTGCCTAAATCCACCCCATATATCCTTCAGGCGATTTGTTAAGGGCAATAGGCTAGAATACACCTCTTCGTTTTCATTTGCCCAGGACATGTCATTCACCCAGTCCTCCATCATGGGGGAAAGCCTGCTTTTCCACTGCATCAGTATAGCACGCTTAGCCAACAAGAGACCCAGATTGAGGAGTCTACGCTGCACAGGGTTCATTTTACCTACAGAGTCCAGCAGACATACCCCTTGTTCCTATTTTACAGGCTGATCCACCATCTCTTCTAACGCGCATTGCACACATTCACCCAGTACTCAGTGAGTGCCCCACAGGACCACAGCATATGCACTATATACGCCTCCTCATTCCCGCATCTTGGGCGCTTTCCTTCAACCATTGCATAAGGCAGGCAGGGGTGTGGTGCACCCTGTTCAGTATTTTAAAGTGGATTAGCCTTTATCTGGAATTATATGAAATATGTTTTGTTAATCTGCATAGCTGCATCCAGTGAGTTTCCGTGAGAGTGATCCCTAGGTCTCTTTCCCACTCCCCCTTGATATCGGGCGTTTGCACCCACCTGGCTGACAGTGTCAATTTGTATATCGCCAAGGCTGTCTTTTTCATTGTGCCAGGAGTGAGCGCATACCTCAGGTTCGGGTGTGAGGGTGGTTCTCAAGGAAAATCTTCCCACCGTATTGCCATTGCAGAGCGGAGCCTAAGATACTGCAATTTCTGTGTGTTGCCTATACATGTCTCAATCTCATCCCAGATTACAAATTGACCATCGCGGAACAGGTCCTTGAAGTATAGTAGGCCCCTGTCCGCCAGTGTGTAGCCAGGCCTGCGTCTTGTGATGGGTGCAGGTGTGGTGCATCCCAGACAGACATGTCAGGGTTATACATTACGGTATCTCTGGGGCGACAGATCAGCCTGGCCCATGCTCCTTGCATGACCAGCACAGGATCCATTTAGTTGTCACTCTGTAACTTCCCTTCAGAGGAAGGTTGCGTCCTTCTTTTGTTTTTCCAGCACCACATGGGGCGAGCCCGGTCCCCCTGCCGCCCAGTACACTGCAAAATAAACTTGTGCTGCTAGGAAATACAGTTTGAAATCAGGGGTTGCCAGCACCCCTGTTCGTATGGCATTGTGAGATGCTTCCAACCAGCCCGCTCTTGGCACTTCCACACAAATGTTGAACAAGCCCCTTCCCGGACACAGTGATATTGTGCTGAAGAGATAAAACAATTTAGGGAGTATAATCATTGTAACTAGTACTACCCACCCCATAAGTAAAATCAGAAGACGATTCCAGCGTTCAATCTTGGCACCAAGTACATCGGCCAGGTTGTCATAGTTAAGAGAGTGCACCAATTTGGTTGTGCGTGCTATCTCAACACCCAAGTATTTCACCCGTTGGGGCGCCCACTTCATCCGTGGAGATCGGTGGGCTCTCCAGTCCTGTCTGTCAGCGTGACTATTTCTGACTTGTTCATATTTAGTCTGAGGCCAGAATACTCCCCAAACTCCCTGACCACCGCCAGCACCCTCTGCATGTATTTCCCAGGATCTCTTACAAAAAACCATGATGTCGTCTGCATAGAGAGTTATCAGTTCCACCCTACCATCTATGGTTATCTCTGCCCGGGCGTGTAATGCTCTCAACAGGTCTGCCAGCGGTTCTATCACCAACGCTAACAGCAATGGGGAGAGCAGGCATCCCTGTCTAGTACCTCATGCCAACTCCAGAATCCAGGCGAGCACCCATTCACACACAACCACGCATATAGCTGCGCGTAAAAGATGCGCATCCACCAAATAAAATTTGGGCCAAACCCATAGTTGTGCAATACCGTGAATAGAAATGGCCAGTATACAGTGTCAAATGCTTTTTGCATATCTAACTATATTATAACCCCTTTGGCATCCTGCGGGATCCTCGCTAGTATATTGTAGCATCTTTGTATGTTGGATGCTGTTGATGTGCCCTGCACGAATCCCGCCTGACCCTCATAAACCATGGGTGGCATTAGAGAGTTTAATCGAGAGGCCAATATCTTTGCATCAGTGTTGATCAGGGACAGCGGGTGGGATGACCCACATTCCTCTGGTGGTTTCCTGGGCTTCAGTAATAGGGTGATGATCGCCTCTCGTGTTGTATCCGGGAAAGTGCCAGTTTCCAGTGCTTCGGTTCACATTGATAAAAGACAAGGAGCTAATGGGTCCATGAATTCCCTATAAAACTCTGCGCCAAACCCATCCGAGCCCAGAGCCTTACCACCCAGAAGGCTCTTAATTGCTTCTTATTATCTCGCTCAGCGTTATTGGTCCTTCTAGTGCATTGCAGGCTTCTCCCAATAGCAGCGTCATAGGTATTTTGGTTAAATATTGGTAAATTTTGCAGTCGGTAGCCTCGCTTTGAGGGGACTATAACTCAGCGTAGAAGTCGTAGAATACCCTCCTGACCTCTTCTGTTTTAGTTAGCGTAACCCTATAATGCCTAGCGATACATGGAATGTGTGTGTTGTCTTTCTCATTATGTACCATGCGTGCCAGTAGTTTACCCGGTCTATCCTGTTTCCAGTACCTGCATGCGGCAGCTGGCCTGTCAAATTATCGCGGTTCCCTTTCCGCTGCCTCCTGGGTATTCATCTAGTTGTGTTTTAAAGTCTATGTTAACCTGTGCTGTCGGCCCTTTTGCATATTCCCTCTGTAGTTTTGCCAATGATTCCTCCCTCCTTTTGTGTTCCCGCCTAATATCTTGAAGTATCCCAAGTTCTGTGGACATGGCAATGCCTCGTATATAAACTTTAAATGCCTGCCATAAGATCGCCTGTTGTGACACCGACCCTTCGTTGTTCTCAAAGAAGTCAGCGACATGCTGTGACAAACTTGTTCTGAACACAGAATCAAGCAGTATTGCTGCCTTAAACCACTGTGGTGTTTTATGGTGGGGGGGTTCCCTCTGTGATATCTAACAGGAGGGATACGGGGGAGTGATCCACAGCGTTCTAGCCAATATCCCGGTCTCTAAAACCCAGCCTAGAGCTCTCTGAGAGATTAACCGAAGATCTATCCCGGAGTGCATGTTGTGGACTGACGAATAGAAAGTATAGGCCCTGTGTGTCCTGTGTAGCGAGCGCCATGCGTCTTTCAGGCCCAGGTCTGCACTATGAGTATGTATCATGCGTGCTGCATTTGTGAGTGTTCTGGGTCTGATTGATGTTCGATTTAGGTCTTGTGTTAAATTCGCCGCCACATATTACTTGAGCGTTGATGTACCTAGCACATTTCTGTAAAGCCTCTGCATAGAACTCCGGATCGTCAATGTTGGGGCCATAGATATTAATCAGTAATATTTCAGCACTGCCCACCCATCTGTGTAAAATCACGTACCTACCACAGGGGTCACTCTCGGTTGCATAATGGATGAACATGCGTGACCTATGAACCGGAATCATGACCCCACGGGCCTGTGTATACTAGGAGGTGTTCTCCCCATCCGGGTGCAAACTTACGGGCCTGATGGTCTAACAATTGAGTTTCTTGCAGAAATAATATCAGGGCATGTTGCATGTTTACATATGCTATCACTTTCCACATCCTCACAGGCATGCAAAGGCCTCTCACATTCCAGCTAAGCAGTTTCATCCCTGTCACCTCTCTGTCAACCATCGTCTTTCATACGCTCTAGTCTCGCCTTCACTTTCCCACACACTCTATAAGTATGGCTATGGCATGTTGCAAAAAATATGTGCTTTTTTAAAAAATGTTCTCCCCATCTTCCCTCAATAGCCCGCTCCCCACCCCTCACTCTCTCCTTTAACTAAATTGTGTACTCACATCTGGGGTGACCGCCGCCGTGGCAGCCAGAGTCCCGGTTACAGTATCAAATCTTTGTCCGTTCTTAGTCCTTCTTCAACCACATAATAACGTTACCAACACACATCATGAAATGATATGGCCTAAAGGGTACATGTCAGTCTTCTCTGGGCATCCCCTTATACATGTATTACTGCCCACAAGCCCTTACTTATATCCACTTGCCCAGGTCCTGTATCCAAGTTTGTGTGGAGCAGTAGGTGCCATGACCAGAAACGTGAGCATCAAGTGGACACTGTGGGCCGACAGTTTATGACATAGAGAATGTTTGTGCGTATGCATACGACGCTTCCTGCTCATGAAGTTCTGGCCGGCTAATAAGTGCCCCTTAACCCCGCTTGCCCAGAGGGGCCTGCAGATTAACTCGGTCTATTACCAGCAACATAGCCGCCCACCCGCCGTGCATCAGCCCGAGTAAGCAGTTCCTTCCTGCACTCACCATGTGTTCAACTTGCAGCCATTGGGGTGGGGTGCAGCCACCATCAGTTCTTCTCGTAGCCACATTTGATGCGATCTGTACAGCAATGATGACCTACTTACGCATCATGTTCAGTGTCCTCAGAGGTGTCGTAGGCCATTTCATTACGTTTAGTTCCCATCTTCCTCCGGTGGTTGCTTGTCGGGTAGAGGGATATTAGCTTCTACATAGGTGGCTGCTTCATCAGGGAACATGAAGAAGTATGTTTTATTCTTGAATTGCATGCGAAGCCTGGCTGAATATAGCATCACATAGGGTATCTTGCGTTCTCTCAGTAATTCAGTTTTCACTCGTATGAACGTGCGCCTTTCTTGCTGGACCGCCAGGGTATATTCAGGGTAATACGGATCACACTGGACCCCATCTTCAGGTCTTACTTCTCCCTTGCATCCTTTAATATCAAATCCCTGTCTCTGTAGTTCACGAGCTGTGCTATTATCGGCCGAGGGAAGGCGCCCGGTTTGGGTCTTGCCGCCAAGGATCTGTGTGCCCTCTCGACTACAAACATTGGAGAACAGTCTGGGCCCCCTAGTAGACCTTTCAGTAGTTCTTCGACAGCCAATTCCATGTGCCCCTTTAGTGCATCTTCTGGCACCCCTATGTTGTGTACATTATTTCGCTATGACCTGGCTTCCAATCCTTGCACTTCAGTTTGACTGTGCCTAAGTCTTTCGCCATACTTGTCGCTGTGTTCTGTAGTGCCTCTATTGCATCCTCTGCTGTTCCAATCTGTGTCTGCGCGTCTTTGATGCGCTGCATGGCCTTTTCCAGCTGGGCTCAGATTGTTGTGACATTAATGTTAATGCCATCCAGCTTGTCATTTATGGAAGCGAAGCCTTGCTGCATACTGGTGAAGACACTGAGTACATCCATGGGGGCCAGCGGTTGTGTCAATTCCATCGTCTCTGGACCATCGGCACTTTCATTGTCCTTGCTGGCCGATTTTGGGGGCTGGTTTGACAAATCTGTCCATCATGCCGCTCTTCTTGGAGGCTGCGCCTTTAGGCATTATACTATGGCACTCATTGTTTGCACAGTCCCAGTTGCGTTTGCTTTGTGATGTGTGCTAGCCTGTGCGCTGTCTAGCAAGGGCTAGCTCAGATTATGGACATTGTAGTACCAGCCGGGGGGAGAGCCAGGCATGCCCATCACAGCGTTGTGTGAGTCATGGTGTATTTCTCTAGCACCAATGAGCTGTTATTTATTAACCCCTAATTCATTATGTACGTTATGAGATCCTCATAGTTCTCCTCCCTCCCATAGATCTTACCAACGGACAGACTCTTCAACTAGTCTCTCCTGATGAAGGCCACCACAACTACTAGCTTCAACCCAGCGATTGTGGCCGAAACACAACTGTGTCGATCACTTGTGGCACAACTGTGAAAATACCCTTTGTTGTATGTTTCGAATTTCGTGTTGTGTACACTGTTTTTGTTTGAAAACCACACCCGGGTTGAAAAACAACCACGGGCAGCACTGATCTGAGTTACCTATGTCACCAATGTTGTTTACTCACATGTGCATGTTACTAGGGTACTCATCTTCTACATCCCGATGAGGGTGCACAACTGCACTTCCCTATGTTTTTATTGAAAATCTGTCCGGTATCGCTTTCGTGCTTAGCGAAAGTTTGTATAAAAATAGAAGACACTGGTTTTTGAGATGGAAATAAATATATCTAAAAACCGTGGATTTTTGTGAGGATCTCGCATCCTGATTTTTTGTGTTATCAATATATGTACCCACCTGGGCATATCAGGACGTTGCCAGGTGCCCTTTATTTTCTTTCCTATGTAGAAGATAGGGCTGAATACCCTATAGACCTGAGATAAGTAGGTGTTTTCTAATTGACTCCACTTAGAGCCCTCATATTACGCTATTAGTCACAATGATGGAAGAAAACAACTACTTAAAGTTGTTCTCAATAGCGGGTGTTAAAAGAATAGGCTGGCACTGTAAGCTCTGTGAATTCAACTGTAGTACACACTTAGCGATAAAGTTCAGCCATGGTATTCTACACCACGACAAACTTGCACTCATGGTTTTAATAATTGTGTATGTTAAACTAGCTTTTCGGTTTGACCAAAGTGCCAACCGATGTAAAAATGGGTCAGTTTGCCATTCGTCACCTACATGGGGGAGTTCTATTTCTATACGTATGGCATAATTCGAAGCTGAATTAGGTAAACTCAGTAGTTTTTTTAAGATGTTTTCTAGTGTTTCAATAGTGGTGATTTTCTCAGTGCCCCACAGGGCAGCATCATAGTTTGTTGCAGCCTTGGTTTGGTTCTATAGACTTCCAAAAGTGCACAGCTCTTCTAGGTGTGTGGTCCCTCACCATTTATCACTGAAGGTAATGCCCATATAATCACATTTTTCCACCCCAGGAATAATTTCACCACTACTACACATTTTACGTAGCTTTATCCCTCTACCACCTCTGCTTGAGCATACCATCACTGACTGAATGTACAGCTAACTTAAGGTTTGACATAAAGGCAGTGTAAGCATCTATTATGTGTTGTAGGGCAATAGGGGTGCATGCAGTCAAAACCGTGTCATCTGCATAGGCCAGCACGGGAAGGGGGAGTTCACCCATCCTAAAAAAGTCAGCATTTGTTTCCACCAGTCCCTTTTATAACCCATTAATATATAGGGCAAATAGCACAGGGGCTACCACACAACCCTGGCGCACTCCCAGAGCCACCTAAAAAAAACGGTACATTGGCCCTGTTCACCAAATCTCACGCATACACTGGTATCTTCGTGGATTATCTGTAGTACTTTTACCAACTTGACAGGGCAACCCATGGACCTGAGCACCTGCCACAGCATCGCTCTATCCACTTTATCAAATGCTGTACTCAGGTCCATGAATGCCAAGTAGAGAGGTTCACCCCTCAAGAAAATAGAAGATGCTCCCACAATGTACAAATTAAGGGCTTGATCTCGAGTCCCCAAACCTGGCCGGAAGCGATATTGGATGTTTACAAGGGCCTCATTATCAGCAATCAATTGTTCTAGGTGCTGCAAAACTGTGCATCTGAAAATCTTAAAGGAAGTATCCAGTAGGGAGATAGGCCTATATGATAGTGAGCTTCTGGGGTCACCCTTTTTAATAATTGGGTAAATTATAGCTTTACTCCATTTGGAGGTAAGCATTGAAACAGTTGGTCAGTAAGGGGGCCCACAGTTCTAATTCCTCCCTAAATAGATCTGCAGGGATTGCATCTGGGCCAGACGCACGGTTATGCATTTGTTGGTTAACTGCAGTTTGCACTTCGCTCATGGTTAAGCAGAGTGTCATGCCCACCCCCGTCATAAGATCTAACTGCATGGGCTTTAAATAGGGACCGAAAATGTTCATTCCAGGCCTTGGCACTCACATTGTTCTCTCTGTGGGTCTTCCCCTTTTACAAGCCGGAAAATCTGCAACAAATTCCCAAAATGTTTTGGAGTCCCTGACCGAGACAGCCAAAAGCAGTTCTTCTTCTAAACACTTTTTTCTAGAAGCCAGCACACTTTTGTACTGGGCCCGGGCATTAATTATCTCAGTTCTGGTACTAACCCTATACCACAAAGTTCCTTTCAGATTATTCCATGCTGCCCTATACCTTTCATCAAACCAGCTGTGTAAATTGTTCCTCCCCGCTTTGAAATCAAGTTGGAATAAATCTGTGAGGGATTTCCATCATTTTTGTGAGGTGAGAATGGTTGTCCTAGGTTTCTCATTGTGAGTTAAGATAGAGACAATGTGCTCCATATTAGGTTGAACCGCCTTGGTGTGTGTAGACACTAAGTCAAGTTTAGCCCATTTCACCCTGCGCTTGCATAGGGGATTAATTTCGCAGAGGTCCAAGTGCATATAGTTAACAGGAGACACCCCAGGACAACCCACCCTCAATACCAGCCTCAAGGAGAAGTTGTCACTATAAAGCTATCCCTTCAAAATCCCTAATTAGGGGCCAGTGTTGCATATGGATACAACAATAATCGATAGTGGAGGTGCCTTGGCTACTAGCAAATGTAATCTTCCTTGGAAGATCTGAGCCTGTATGGCCAGTCAAATGTTGGATTTCCCATTCCACAAACCATGTGTTAAACTGAAGGCCCTAGCCCACATTCTCTCATCAGTCAATTGGGGGTTTGGTATACGATATTCGAAATCTTCACCTGGGTCCACCAAATCACTTATCAACCCCTTACCCAATTTGGCGTTAAAATCCCTGCCCAGGATCACAATTGTATTTTGGTTCCCCTGTGACAAGTATTCTGATTCAAAAAGTTCCTTCAGCGCCCCTGGGAACCCCTTGTTAGACACATCTGGGCTATTATAAAAATTCACTAGGATCAATTCCCGGCCTTGCTCAGGTGAGGCGTTCACACACTGTAAAGTAGGGTTTTTACATTCCCTGACCAAAATTACATAGTTTAGGGAAGACTTGAACAGAATTGGATACACCCATAACAGCGACCTCTCCCACCCTTCTTTGCTGGGACACATTTTGAGACATAACCATCCAAACATACTGGGGTCAATGCCCATGTTTCCTACAGAAAAATTATGTTATAGGACTACAAGAATAAAACTACTTCCTTCTTCAAAAGTTTTGTCCCTGCACCAATGATATTCCAAAAAAGAAATAACAAATCTACCCCCGTGGAGGGGGAGGGGGGCACGTGCTCTCTCATAAGGCTACCCTACCTTCAAGTTTTCGATACTCTAGTTTGTTGCTATGCTCCACTGGTAGCATCAACAGGTGATGTCAAGTGACACCTTCTACATTAAGTGCTGCTAAACCTGTTGGAGCAGTTACAATGCACAACAAAGAAGAATCTGTTTCATTTTGGATCAAAGCTCTTATTGCATGAATTAAAAAAGATGTACCTGTTCATGATTCTCCACTAACATACAACAATACAGGTTTGAATTGCACACAAGAACATTCATGCTTGTCATGCAGTAAACCATGTAAGTACCATGTACCATGTAAGTATGTATCTTTACGTACGTATCTTTAATTTGGGTAGTGGTGAATTTATTATTCAACCCCTACCGATCCCTGAAGTATCTTGGGAATGTAAGATATCTTCCCGTGAAATCTTCCCGTGCCGCGGGCCTGATGGTGTATCGAATCTTGTAATTAAAGGAGATTCATCATTATGGGGCGCTGCTATCCATACATTATTCTGTCATATTGGTAAACATGGAACCCTTCCCCCATCTTGGAAATCTAGTAACATCTTAACAGTCCATAAGAAAGGGGCTTGGGATAATACACTGAACTTCTTTATGCTGGCTATGCTAGACTCAACATCAAAAATATTCACAAAAGTTCTGTTGCATGAACTGAATTTATGGATCAAAGTAAATACAATCCCCCCTGCGAACCAAATAAGATTTAGAGAAAAACCAAGTACATCACATAACCTTCTTATACTTAGCTCTGCAATTGAACACTCGTGGCAGCGGCGCAAACTTGATGTATATTGCGCTTTCATCGATTCTTCCGCCGCATTCGATACTGTCTGCAGAAATCATCTGTGGCGCAAACTCGATGCATGGGGGATTCCACCTGGCTTGTTACGCATGATAATGTTATTACATGCTGACACAACTGTATGTGTCCGCCTTAATGCAGTAGGCAAATTATCAAAATCATTGCCAACCCAATGTGGGGTTAAACAGGGGTGTATGATTGCGGCTATTTTATTTAATTTATACCTTGCCGATATGTTTGAGTGTTTTAATATTCAAGGTTCCAACCCCATAAAAATAGAGAAGGTGTCCCTGGGCTGGCTTGCCTATGCCGACGACGACCTGCTTTTAAACTATACTCCCGCGGGCTTGCAATTATTGCTGCATGGCCTTGTCTCATACTCAAAGGACAATGGCCTGAAGATCAATACCGCGAAAAGTCAAATCATGGTATTTACCCAGACACTTAGGCCAAAGAAACTGCATTGGACATTAGCTTCAGAACCACTCGAGCAAGTAAAGTCATACAAATATTTGGGTGTAATTTTGGATGACAAATTAAAATGGGACATGCACTGGGATGAACTGAAACTGAAATGTATGATATCACTAAATGCACTTAGTGCTTTCATTGGTCGTAACAGCGGCTTTTGTGCATCGGCAGTTTTGTCCATTTATAACACCAAAATCTTGGCAATGTTATTATATGCTATAACACGTATTATTAGGTTTGAAGAAAAACTTCTGCGTTGATTATTTGGTCTTCCACAATGCATTAGTGTTGAATATCTATATCTAGAATTTAACATCAAGGGTATTTGGAACGTCCATATGGCCCCTATATGAAGGCTTTCTTAGCCCTTGATGACAAAATACCGATTGGCACAATTGGCGTTCTAAAACAGGTACACAAGAAGTGGTTACACGAGGGCCCTATTACATTCCTTGCTGGTGACATAAAATACTGGCTCAAGCGGAAAAATTGGCAAGTGTGCTTTTCTAGAAAACATTCATCATATCGAAAATCTATCATCGACTGTTGACTTCTGCAAGGAGAGATGGTCTCGTATGACCATTCCAAAACATATATCTGCTTACCCTGCCCTGCACATCTTTCGGACATATCTGCTACTGAAATTTTATGTATCAGTAGCTTTATCACTGAAGAGTTGGCAGAATAAATTAGTATACCATCATATAGACTGTTGGATGTGCGGTAACCTTGTCAATGAAACAGTTTTCCACTTGATTATGGAATGTGAAAGCCTTGTGTTTTTACGTCTGAAATATTTTAAGGCATATAATAATGCAGTAAATGTGAGTGAAATACCTTCACCATGGTTGACTTTTTTCCAAGGCAATGATATTAACCTAATGTTTTTTATTGTTAAGTTTTATCTTCAAGTAGATGAAGTTCTAACATGTCTTCGTTAAGATGATCTGTGCTTTTAATAAGACTGTTTTTAATCAGATTGTAAGGAATATGCTGAATGTATTTTATCTTTTGTATGTTGTGTTATACAAAGCCTTGTTGCTAAATGTATATCAATAAATACACTTCTAAATGTCATAATAAATTTCTTTTTGCTCTACATTACGTTTATTAACACTTACATCACAATTAGCATTGGCAACTTTACTTGGTTGCATTGCACTTTCTACTTCCTCAATGGTAAGCTCAAAATCAGTTTCAATAATTGGCTCAACAAGCACATTTTGACTTCCTACTGTAGAATCTTGACTTCCCTCAGGAGTCTCATTTGCCCATTCAGCTGGCAAAAGTTCTTCTTGATGTAGATCTTTCTCCAGTAACTCCAAGTACTGCTCAAATGTGGGATTTTTTTGTTGTTGCAATTAATGATTTTTCAAAAGTTTCAAAACTTCCAAGCAAACCACTCTCTGCATGCCATGTGAAAAACAACTGCAAAACACACAAATAAAATAATTAATTTTTCTCTGAAGTTTAGCAAGACGGTTTAATGTGGTTAATGAGACCATTACATCCATGTACTTTAAACCGTCCTCTGTCACTGTTTGATTCAACATTTTGATATGAGTAGAGTTGTGCTACTTCATATAAAGAAAGATCTCCTGCATATCAGAACAATTGGGGTAATATGTATCAATCAGGTTGTTTTTCAAAATCTCTGTACTGTCAGGTACTGTTTCGGCTAACTGCTCAATTTCAAACAAAGGCTTCAATACTCGACTTGTAGTACTAGCTGGTTCAAGATTTAGCCAAACTACATTAATGCTAGGTCCGTACAGAGGGAAACTAGTGAGAAGATCTTCAGCTTTATAGCTACACACTCTCTATGTGAAAGTATCTTCAAACCAAAGCTTACAAGTTCCTGACTAAGACTTATATCTGCTGATAAGTCTTCCATACTTCAGATGCATTGCTCTTTTCAGCCTTTGTGATGTATGCTGAAACATAACGAGTAACAGCTGTTGAATCATCAGGACAAACTGTACATCAGTATTTGCATTCTATATCTGCCCAATTACAGGGTTGTAATCATTAATAAATTGGCATTCCTTAATTCTTTTTAAATTATATGTATTTCTTGGTGTCTTAACCATCACATGGTGTCGAACAGATGACATTTAACTATTCACTTGACCAACTGATGTCACAAGCCTTTGAAAGCCAAATCTGCACTTGTCTTTACTTTTGTATTTTCTCTGACAGTACTTTCCACATGAGTGCTTTTGACATCTTTCCCCCTTGTCCCTTAGATCAGCATTCACGTGCTGAGCTGTAATGGAACAAGTAATATATTTTTCAATGAACTCCATCACACAACCATCACTTTCCTTACCAAACTGAGTCCACAACAGCATATGTTTATGAGGAGCCACATGTGCATGGTACTCTTTCCTACAAAATAAATGTTCCACAATGCGATACACTTACAGGATCCACAGAACACAATTCTCCTGGTGTCATGTGTTCTATATTTTCTTTCTGTGGATCAGTTTCATGAATCCACTCTGCAAGATCATCCCAACCAAACTCAGTGCAATTCAAATTCACAAACCAAGTTGTAGATCTCAAGTTTCTGTTCATGCATCTAACCTCAGAGTGTCTCATGTACCAATATTATTTGGTTCCTTTCATTGTAGCAAGAATATTTGTAAGCTTACCCTCTAAAACTTCATTTTTTTCTTTCACCTGTTGCAGCATCTCACATACAGAAAGATGTTTAAATCTAGTTCCAGTCTGAAGTGTATGAGCAACAGCATAACATGAAAATTCACTTTCATACAATAAGTGAAAAAAATATTCAACATTGGTGGGAAATTGTGAATCTTCAGAATACTTTCTTGTGCAATGATATTCTGAAGCAGAGATTTGCATATTCCGATCATCCATTCTCCCTCCTGTACCAGTTGGAAAAAACTGTTGGGAAACAAAAGGCTTCTAATGTCTTTTCCCACTGATTGGTGCACATTTTGTTGCTTTCATTTGATACAATTCTAAACTGTCACCCATGACTTCATTTGTGTGAAGAGGTTGAACAGTGTAATGTTCATACAAACTATTCCCTTCTGCAACAGATAGATGCTGAAATTGACCTTCACCGCTTTTTGTGTTGTCTCAACATGAAGCATAGACAAGTCTGGTACAGTCAGAATGCCTTTGTATAAATGATCGTCCTCCAATAGAAACCCCAATGCGATTTTCACTTTTCCAATATATATAAGCTGTTGCCAAATGCTCTTATCTTTAGTGGCAACACCATTTACTAAAACAAACAAAGAATCTGCAATGTCATGCTTCACTTCTAGAGTGCTCACATTTTCTTCCTAATTAAGAGGAAAATACACAACTTTGCCTCTCACACCTTGCACTAATGATTTCTTCGGCAGATTGAACATCTTTGTTTGCAAGCTAAACATAATTTTGAAAGGATGAACAGTTTGCAATGCAATCACTTCAAACATGTTCCGTTTTTGAAGCACAGAAGGGCTATCAGGCACTATCATGTCATTCAAAACACTTCTTGGAGGATTACTTCTTTGATGATAAAACCCAACACAGTTAGCCTCATTACGGGTCGGGCGGTCCAGAAATAACAGTGGTGGTAAACCCGCCGCCACTGTTAATTCCGGACCGCCGGATCTCGAGTCCTGCAGGCGGGAGGTGGCGTTCCCGCCAGGTCTGACCTGGCGGGTTTAACATCGCCCTCCTGTAGGCGGACGTGGAAACACCAGCACCATCACGAGATGGGACTCAATGGGAATGGGGATTTACCGAATTTTGCCTCCGGAATTCCCGGGACACCACGGTCGTAATGCCCTGGTAATTCCGGGAGTCACGGAGGCTGAATGGAAATACAAGTCCGGCGAAAAACCGCTGGTTGCCGCCAAACTCGTAATGAGGCCCACTGTCTACAAACATAAAGTGCCTCTCTTGTGTCAAATCGCTCTTCTACAAACAAATACAGATAAAGATCTTTCCAAACATCTCCTACAGTGTGTTTAATTTTCTCGTCAATGTACAATAGTTGCACTTGAGACTTGTAAAAAGTGCGTTGACAAAATATGCAAACAATGTCAGGTCATTCAGTAGAAGCCAATTCAAACATTGCAATACTTCATTCATACTGTTGAAAAATCTGATCCTTTGAATGCATAGGATCATCATTTCCACTTCCTGTAAGTGTTTCATCCACATACACATACTCTTTTAAATGCATCATATTTATCATTTGCATTGTAGAAAATAAACTTTCTACAGTTCCAGGCAAAAGTATTTGATTTAAAACTGCATGAGGCACACTTGGGGCCTCATCACGACTTTGGCGGTAACCCTTAAATCCGGCGGTCGCGCTATTACTGCCGAATTTAAGGGTCCGCCAAATCAGGACTTCGGCGGAATTCGCCCCAGCTCTTGGCTGGGGGAAATCCGCCGAAAATTCGCGCTATTACCACCGGCGGGAAATCCGCCGGCGGTAAGAGCGCAAATATTCCCCATTGAGCCCAATGGAGAATGGGGCATTCCCGAATGGGCTCAATGGGGAATGAGGAATTACATTACCGTCGAACTCGTGATCCGGCGCTATTAGCTCCAGTGAGTTCGGCGGTAGGGCTAATACCGCCGGTGGTAATATCGCCGGCGTTACCGCCAAAGTCGTGATCAGGCCCTTGGTGTTTTGCACTCATACAGTTTAACTACAAGGTATCTAAATTTAGTATGATGTGCAGCCAGCATCCGTCTATGATGAAACTGACTCTTACATCTATTTTTATCAAGACAAGCTAGAGAATTATCCAAAGTCCTATTTTTTCACAAACTTCCCAGTCATCTATTCTTTGTAGCATCTTGATCAGGTATGGTATTAGGCGTTTTATAAAGAACCAATAAATAAAATAAATAAATAGCTAGGGGAGCATTCTTTCCTTGAATGTAAAGCTCCTCATTAAAAAATCTTTCCATATGAGAAGTGTGTTTCCACTCACCACCAAACACGTCACAATAGTTGTCATGTGTAAGTACATTGACTGTTTCTATATTTGTATAGAATGGTATAGTTACCTTATGTAAGTTCTTAAGTTTATTCAATGCAACAATGAGCAATTTTCTTTTCATATCAAAAGCTTTCTTAATTATTACTTCTACTTTTTTTCTTTTTCAAAAAATGCTTTATCACATATCGAGATTTTGGTTTCACACTTCTCCAAAGATTTGTAAAAACTCGAGAGTGATATATATATATATATATATATATATATATATATATATATATATATATATATATATATATATATATATATATATCTTTATTCCTCTATTTCAACTTGATAGCAAATTTGCTACCTTTTCTTCTAGAAATGTTTCTTTTTTTACTAGCTTGTAACACATCTGGTAAACGTTTTCTTTTTTTTCTTTCAAGAAAAACATTATTGGTTCCATGATTATATTCTGTTGGTACATCTCCCATCGATCCATCCAATATCGATATCGATCATAATTTTCATCCCTATGGCTTTCTTTGCTGTCTTCTTACATTGTGACAGTATTATCCTGATCACACAGAATCCAAGCAACACCAACACGATCAGGGCTTCAAGGAACTTGAAAATGTTTGCCATCCATTGTGGAACCCAAGAAAAGAGTGATCCAAACCAGCTGTCATCAGCAATGTCTTCTACTTCGTCTATCATCTGACCATGCAGCTTTGTCAGCATGTCTATGGCCTATGTCAAGGCGCCATTCTCGTCATCATGAGAAGGCACAAATATGCAACATGATTCTCTGATTTTTGCACAAACACCTCCATTCATTGCTGTAATCATGTCCAAGACATATCTTTTCTAAAGAGTCATCAGTCGTATGGCTCTCATTTCTTCTCTGATAGCATTGAACCCCTTTATGGTAGAGTTGATCGTCTGTACCAATTCCCATCTGGTGATTTGAAGCCAATTTGTATTTGTTCCAACCTGGATTCTCGGCATGAATATTAAGGTGAACACTGTTGATGTCTGGCTTAACAGCCTGTGTTCATAAGGAATAGAGTCAAAAGCTTCTATTGACATAGCTGAGAAACAGTTATCCCTCTTCATCCTCTTTATCAGCTCCACAGATCTCTTCTTCCTCAGGTGAGCATCTGCTTTCGGGAAACTGTCAAGTTCTAGATCACTCTTTGGAATCACCAATGCTGGAACATGGACAATTACTAATGAGCATCATCCTCCCCAATCCTTGGGTAACTTCATGTATGCTCTGAATCCACAAGCCCAATAATGATCCATGATAACTGCTGTACCATGTATCATTCCTGGAACATCAAAGATTTGACCACAGTTCTGGTTCTCTTCAACCTTTCTTGTGCCATTTTTTCTGAAGCACAATTTTGAACTTTCCAATGGCACTATCTGCAAGGGCCCTCCTCTGTCTTCGATCAAAGTCAGTAGTTTAGCAAGTCTTGGTCATAATGGCTTGCAGCCATTCTGCACTATGTCAATGACAGGTTTGTAGCAACCAATGCCCATTCAGGCTCTGCAGATCACCACTCTGTCTTCCCACCCGTCTGGTGATAACACGTATCCCCAGATCTGCATTTGTCCTCTGTTCTTCCATCTTCGAATGTCCTTTGCAGGTTTCCTGCAACCTCCAATTTTTTGCTTACCTACCATCTAATTCCAGCTCCTTTCACTCCTGGTTTCTCATATCTGATCACATGATTCTTAGTATGGGCTCTGTTTCTTGTCTTTGTATCTTGGATATAGTCATCTTCATCTGGATCCATCCATTCCGTTGCCCATTTTAGATAGGCATCTTGACCCATGAACTGACCTCTGGTTTTGCAAAGTGCCATGTGCGACAGACAATGGCTGTCTGGACATCTATTTCAATAGCTCTGAAGATTTTGGACTTCCCCATACTGTAAGGCAGGGGTGCACACACACATTATTCCTCATTTGAGGTTCTTCTTGCCACTTCTTTCATATGCTGATACCAGATGTTGTTTCCCAAGTGAGCTGTACTGCCCATGTAATCATTTAGTTTGAAATCATCTTCTTGAGTGTTCCTTTTAGTTCTCATTCTTCTCATGTGAGCTTCCATAATCATGTTATGAAGTGTGCCAGCATTATTTCTTCTATCTGAATAAATCATAGGCACATCTATCAGTGGAGAGGGTACACCTACATGTGTTGTCTGAGTAGGAGAAAGTTCAGAAAGTTTCATTCTCTCAGCATACCATTTGGGCATGAAAATGTCTTGCAGAATCTCCATGTGTGTCTGTCTTCTAGGAATTATCTTTGGGTCATTTATCACTGGACCAGGTGTGTTTGCATGCATTACCTGTATAGGCACACCATCTAATAATCTCTTGTCTTGCCTCTCTTGCCAAGACTGTCGCTCGTGTTCAAACAAAATCTCTAAAACACCTTTTGCATGTGAACGATTACCAGAGACACTTCTCTCAGACTCAGGCAATTTATCATCTTTCTTTGGAATTGGAATTACTACAAAGGGTCTTGGGTGCCTAGTAATTGCCACAATTGAAACCTCCTTCTGCTCAGGAAGATTCACTGGAGTCTTACCTCCATGTATATCAACATAATAAGATTAATCAAACTGTTAGTGAAAGCAGTATAATTATGAACAAAATGCAAGCGTAAATGACACAAAGGTATGTCAATTTACAGCATCTACTTCGTGGACAACATTGACGTCTCTCTACATCAGGCATTATGATATTACTGTTGATGCTACCCATTTTTATTGCCTGAGGAAGAAAAAAGTAATCTTTAATACAACAGCAGTATGTACTGTTTCTGGAGCTGCTGTCTTGACTCAGCAATTTCGTCCTCGATCTGCTGTCTGCTTTCTGAATAATGAGAACAAACTCTCAATGTCTCCCTGGAACCAGTCCTTAACCAGATGAAATGTAGGCCTCTCCAGCAACAAGAAAACAGCTCTCAGTATGTCTAGACAAGTTCAATGACATACACTAGCGCCCAGTCAATTCCCCAAATCTGCCTTAGACCAGACGACATGATGAATTTCTTTCAGCATGAAACACAAGTCTTTTTTTATCAGCAACCTCTCGATCTGTCCCTCAAAGGGAAGTTTCACACCGTTTGCTTGGAATATAAGCTTACTTGTATTATAATACCTTCCAAGATTACATTCAAATGTGCAGTGTTTCTAGGATCCCTTAGAAAGGTGAGCACATCCGTGTGTCTTCCAGCAAGATGCAGACACTCTTCAATTAAATAAAAGAACACCCTACTGACAAGTCTGTGTGCAGCATCAGTTGATAGGGGCATATGTGCTTTCCCCACTATACTCTGGTAAATGCAAAACTTGCTTGATGATTTCTGCAAGTAGTCTCCTTACAATGGGGCCATTCTTAGGATTGTGCAGGAAAACACAAATACTAGAAGTTCTCCCCACCATTGCCAGATAAGAGCGCAGAACAAAGAGAAGAACTTCAAATATGATCCTTGAAACTTTGTCATTGGATAACACCATGGGCAAATCCGAATAAAAACTCAGTGTGAAACGAGTCAGGATACTGCACTTTTCCAATTGTCGAAACCACGATCAGAATCTGACATATTTCTCTTCTTGTCAAGGCTCAAGCATGCCTCAGTCCAAAATTTAACAAGCTCCTGTGGCTTTAAGAACAAATGATTTTTCTTTCACCCTGACATGACAGCACAGTGTTTGCATCAGCTTCCCTTAACCCTTTCAGAAATGGCTAAAAATGTGTCCCAAACCAAGCCACAGTCCGATAAAACCTTTTCTTTTATTCAATAGCTTCTGCATCCTTCTTCCTCGTCATAGAGCTTGTCTGAACTCGCTGATGTTCTTCCCCGATGCTTGCTTTGGTTGGGGGTGTGGGCAGAAGGGTTTCTCCAGTATAAAGTAGGACGTCACCTAAGAAAGTCCAAGCACGTTTGCCTTGCACTCTGACTGCAGACGGTGTGACGTCTTCCACAATGAAAGGACTGTTGAAGCAGGGTTCGTCCAACTTCTTGCTTGTGTGGTTGCAGATTAGGACTGCATCTCCAGGGAATAGTTTGGGTACACAAAGTTTTTGAACACTATTTGTTGAAGCATCTCCTTCTGTGTTCTGTATTGCCCCACACCCTTTTCGCTGTAGCTGACCTGAAAAGACAGAGATACTTGAAGTCATACACATAAGATACTTTCGTAGTTCCATGCCTAACAATTCAGAGATAGGCTGAGCATCACTTCTAACTCTGGATGGAGGTGTGAGGGGTGTTCTCATCCGTCTCACTGTCACTATCTCATGGGGGGGTGAGATGGTGGTCTGAACCTGGTTGGTTCCGCAATGCATACAATGCCAGTGATAGGCAATGCAACTACCCTTTCTTCAAAGTAAGCTTTAACTTGGCTATCCTTACTTTAAGTAAGCCGTTGAAACGTTCACAGATCCCATTTCCTTGTGGATGATAAGCTGATGACAAACTTGTGCTTTATACCAAGCAACAAGCTGATCTACTCAAATGTTTGATTCACAAAATCTGGGCCATTATCTGACCTCATTACTTCACATACTCTCCAACTGGGAAACACTTCCCGCACTAAGAATTTAGCTGCATAGGTCATGTCTGGATGTGTACACGGACCAGCTTCAATCCATCCTGAAAAAGGACAAACTACTACAATCATGTATCTATATTCATTACATATTTGCAGCATGTCGACATAGTCGATATGCAAATGCTGAAAGGGGCCAGTGGGCCCTGGAATAACTCCCCTAACTGTGCGCAGTGTAAACCCAGCCATATATTTTTGACACATGATGCAATTCACTACATAGAATGCATCATGTTCTGACAAGTTTGGTACGAACCAATCTTCTGTAATAGTTGCAGCGAGGTTCTCTCTAGTTGTGTGTGGAGGGTAGTGTAGCTGTTCCAGCGCCTCCCTTAATAAGGCTACAGGCATCACCAGTTTACCAGTGCTGTCTTGTTGCCGCAATGCTTCAGAGGGGTTTAAAGAACACCCTCTTCACCTCCACAAATCCTTCTCATCTTGAGGTGCTTCCCCCTAAATTTCCATGAGCTGCATTTTAGACAAATCACTATATTTTTCAGACACAGTCATCATCACAATCATTTTTTCATTTATATCAGGTGTTTCAAAGGTCATTATGTTTTCTGAACATGCAGCAAGTTTTGCTTCATCATCTGCTGCTTGGTTCCCAAGCTGCCCTTTTAGTATGAGCTGCGCATTTAATGACCACAATGGCCACTGGGAGTTGCACTGCCTTAATAAGTCTGTCCAATAAGGTGGCGTGCTGCACTGGCATGCCATCCACTCAGAGGTAGCCCCTCCTTTTCCAACGTGCTAACCCTGTGTGCACGGTCGACGTCACATAGGTGGAGTCTCTGTACACTGTTACTTCCGGTATGCATGATTCTCGAGCGGGACTATCAGCGCCACGAGCTCTGCAGCCTGTGATGAAAAGTGAGATGGGAGTCATGCACTTACCAATATTTGAAACTCCCCATTGGCTGTGTGTTTTACCACAGATGCACCCGTATACTTCTGTGCATCATTTTGATCAATTTTTGAATAACCGTCAATAAAAACAATTTCTCCACCTGACAAGGCATTTGTTACGCTCACCTGATCTCCACAGGGGCGCCGAACGGAGCAGGATGATCTGGTGGTGAGTGTTGTCTTGTACTCCCCTTGCCTAGAAAGGTAAATCACAGGTTACCCAACCACGTGGATGAGGGCGGCTCCCGCCTCCCGTGGCGTCCTCTTGCACCGCCCCGCCATATCTCACCTTTGAGTTACAAATAGCGGGCTCTTCGTCCTGCCACTGTTTGCAGGGGTGCGTTGTAATTCTTGGATCTAGTTACTTCACTGATCATATTGAAAGTTCCAGACAACTGTGACTCTATGGTAAGTCTTATTCCAAAGATATGGATAGCAAAGAGTTCAAGTTGCAAAAGTTCACTCTGTACCTTTCTTTACAGATTCCCTCTTAGTGCATACGATGGAGCGAGGTTCTTGGTAGCTAGCTTCCCAAGGTAAGATTTGCGCCAGTGCTATGCAAAAGTCTTTCCACCCAATACTGTTTTTCTGCACAACTAACCTGCTGCTTTTGTATTCTGCAGGTGCGGAATCTCCTGAACAAAGGCTGCGTGACGAAGAATTGTGAGCCCGTGAGGATTGCTGCCTTCAGGTGAGAGCTCCCTCATGCAGGATTATAAGTCAGAATGAGGCCTTCCCACTGCTCTGCTAACCTGTCTTCTTTCTGTTTTACAGATGCGGCAGTCCCGGAGTGGCGATCGGAAGATGAAGCGGAGATCGAGTGATGACGTTCTGATGGTTCGCTGGTAAGTATTAGTGCGGCGCTGAACTGCGATGAAGAGCCTGTGGTCTGCAAGGCTAATCTGATGTTCTTTCCTTTTCAGTTCTGAAGAAGCGTGGACTCCCGAGCGGCCGCGATGAAGAGACTGGTTAGTATCTTGTTCTGCTCTTCTTTCTCACTCTTCTTTGCAGGTAGCTCGAGACAACTGGATGGGCGTGGCTGATTGCTGGCCTGGAGCTGCAGACACAGTGAGCGTTATGCTGCAGGAGTGCAGAATAACGCGAAGCGTGTTCTGTATGAAGGGTGTGGCTTATATAATCTTCTGAAAGTAGTTCCAGCAACCACACCCAAGCAAATAGTCCCACGGCAATAATCCCTTCACCCTGCCTCATATTGCTTTGTACGTGCCTCTCTGGGTCTGAAACGTACCATGTTGGTGATGGCAGTATGAGCCTGGCGCCAACGGCGCCAGGACCGAGTCCAGGAAGCCCCTGCAAGATTCCTTGGGGCTTTCAAGGCCCCCATGGGACCCAACGCCTTGGGCAGGGTGGTCTGTACCTGATGTTTGGGGTTATGGACCGTGACAGCATTTTCTTTTATCCTAGGGATTTCATCATAGAACTCTTCATAGTTCAAACAATCATGTGCATGCTCATCCTCTGCCAGTGGTTCAGCTATAAACATCGCAGGGTTCACTATTCTCCATCAAACTATTTTGATCACTGGATTTGATATGACTACCTCGTAGGCAGAAGCCCTTTGAGAACTCAACGTGCCTTTTGGTTTCTCTAGAATGGTGAATAGTGCGTGCTCAACAAACAACGTCATAGAGCATCCCATCACTATGCTTGCAGCTTTCTCTTTAGCGAACGCGGCGTCTGCCAGCGATTGTTAGCATGGGAAGTGACCTCTCATTACTTTGTCTAAAATCCCACTGTAATATGCAAGGGGCTTGTACCCCAATGTAGTTCTCTGTGTAAGGACTGCTGTCATAACAGTGCCATCTGTATGCGAGAATAAAAAGAATAACTCCTTAAAACTGGAGCCATGCAAATTGCTTTTTTCAGCTCATCAAATGCTCCTTCCATTTCCTCAGTTCACACAATTATTTCCTGTGTCCTCTGTGCTTTATTTAAAGCCTGCAATAAAGGCCTTATGTATGACCTGTATTGAAAGACCCATGCTCTGACATAGTTACACAATCCCAAAAATCTCTGCATGTGCATTATTGTGTGTGGCTTTGTGGTTTTCAAAATAGCCTCAGCTCTCTCAGGAGTAACCTTCTTTCCTTCATGTAAAATCAATTGGCCTATATATAACACTTCTTGTTGACACTACTGTAACTTCTCTTTGTTAAACTTATATCCTTTGTCAGCAAGTGTAATCATCAGCTGAACAGAATCACGTCTGCACTCTTCCTCTGAAGTCCTGCAACCTAGAATGTCATCTACATATTGCAAAACAACACTTTCTAAAGCAATATTGCTCAAGTCCATCTGCAGGACTCTATTGAAAATCGATTGAGACTCACAATACCCCTGGGGTAAACAAGTGCGTGTCAGGCGAGTCTGTCTGAACGTAAATGACGTCAGATCCTGTGAGTCTTTGTGCAACGGGATAGAGAAAAACGCATTTTTCAAATCAATCACAGTGAAATATCGTGCTCCAGCAGGTATATTACATAAGATTGTGGCCGGATTAGAAACTAGAGGGAACTCTGCCTCTACAATCTGATTTACTGGCCTTAAATCTTGAATTAGTCTGCAAGACCCCCCTTTCCCTTTTTTCACAGCATAAATTACTGTATTACATGGTGACTCTGACATCACTAAGATATCCTGATCCATCATGGCGGAAATCGTCTTAAAACTACCTTCATCTGCCTCTCGAGACATGGGATACTGTCGTGCTTGAGATAAAATTGCTCCTGATTTTTATTGAATCTTCACTTCTCCGACCCCCTTCAACAGTCCACGTCATGAGGACCTGTAGTCCATAATGAGGTTGGCACTTCTGCCATGTCTTCATCAAAATACGCAGAACGTTTTTGTGCAAACATAATTTTCTAAGGAACCTCTCGTTTCATTGCTCTCACCCAGTAAGTAATACTCATGTTACATATTACTTCGTCAACAGATGAATGATCGCCAAAAAGATCGCCATCAGTGACGTCAGTTCATCTGTTATCTTCCCCGATGGCAATTACTGCACACCGTCATCATTTCCATCAAGAAACCCCATTTCACCTCGCACTATGGCTGCTTGCAGTTCTAAGGGAAAGACTTGTCCCTCTTTTTCATGCATAGGTATCTTTGGCCTAAACAAAAATTCATCAGGTACTCTCATTGTTCTGTCTACTAAGCAGCCATGTCGATAGAATACATACTCCATAATGAAAAGCCTCTGGTTCTAACAGTATTGCTCTCATGGCTATCTGTCCTGAAAATGCCATAATAAACATGCTCACTTTTAAATAATGCATTCCATCTATTGACAGGTGTCTGCCTCGAATATAGCAAAGGCACCTTCATTTGGCATTCTCCTATGGAGAATGGTAATTCATCAGTGAAAGGAACTTTACTTGTAGCTCCTGAAACACTTTGAGTATTCATGGCATTGCCAGACATTGAAAACTTTCCCTCTCGCATGAGCGTGTTGCACCCGTGTCTACTAAAAACAAAAAACGTTTGCCTCCTATATTGATGTCTACCCTCGGTTCCTCGTGAGGATTCAGTGTCACAGGTAGTACTGAACACATCAAGCCTCCCAGTGAGCTGTCCTATTGTGGGTACAACCTCATTCCGTTACCTGTACAGTGACCCCCCTACTCTAGGAGTCATAAACTGTCCTGTACTTGTGCTCTGCTGAATCTGCATAGGTGACTGCTATGACTGCCCTTGAGGTGGGTTGACAGCTACCTGCTGTGTTAGCTAACCTTGCTGTACTCTTGGCCCTACTGCTGCTGCATCGTTTGATTCTGAGCAAACCCATCACCACTCTGCTGTCAATACGCAGGCGTGTTTAAGCCCCTCCTCTCAAAAACTGTCTGTTTTGCAGAAACCCTTGACTCCTACACATACGAGCAAAATGCACAGTCATCCCGCATGTCCAACATGTAGGTGGCCTCCTAATCTGCCCATCCTGCATGTTTTGACCATCATTCTGCATATTTTGAAAACCTACCTTGATTGTTTTGAAAGCTTCCCTGATTATTCTGCCAATTCCCCTGATTATTTAGAAAACCTTTTCCTCGAAATCCACCCGTCCTCGAGGAGTAAACCCATAATTGTTCTGATCAAACTGCCTTTGGTTATTCACTTGTGGCATATTTGCAGTCTGCTGTGTATCGATCCATCTACACTAGTCAACATTGCCCCTTCAATGGCATATTTAGAAGTTTCTTCTGCACTAATTTTGCCAATTTGCTCTTCCGAGCATCGTCTTTTTTCCGATTCTTTTCCTGCAAGAGTCTGCAGTAATGCGCAATGGTCAGCTGAATCTCCAACCACGGTTTGGCTTCTATACCCACTAACTTCTTGAGCTGCTTCTGTACAGGGTCCGGCAGCCCTTGGCACAATATATGATAGAACACAGGTATAGATTTTCCCCAAGATTCACGCGTTTCTAAGGACCACTGTTCCTGAAAATTCTGAATTTAAACAAGCGGATCATCTCCGCCATGCATCTTTTTTGTCATTATAGCTCCCATATCGGACGTGTCTGGATACAGTACTCTAAGCGCTTTCCAGACTGCTGCCCTACAGTTATTGAACAGTGCTCCATCGTGAGCAGTGTTAACTGTAGTAACACCAGCATATCCTGCCCTCGTCCATACATCATCAGCTCTCTCACCAAGTATGCCGATCAGGAGATCCTTAATGTCCCCTATAGCTAACGTGTTTCATCCCGTCATTTTTCCTAACTCATGTATCCATTTCTCAGCACCAGAAGTTAAACTTGGGAGTTTACACCTTAAATTATCCTTATCCATGTGGGGCCATGGTATATACTGTAGTCTGGTCTCTCCCTTCTCTAACAAGGGAAACTGTGAAGCCCCAAACTCATTCTCATCTCTCTTCATTTGTCTGTCCACTGCAGGGACAATATTCCCACATCGCCTTTTTCCTGGTAGTGCTCTTAATCTGCTCACATAAAGCGCGACTCCCCATCTCACCATGGAGTTGCCCTGTTGGTCGGTCTGACTGTGTCAATGGTTCCGACGCCCTAGTTACAGGTGCGTTTAAATCTGACCATCTGACTTCTTTCTCCATTGAAAAACATCCCTCAGGACCACATACATTCCCTCTCTCTTCCCCATGGATGGTGTCTCTGTCTTCGTCTGACATTTCTTGTGCCCAACTCGTGCAACTTCTTTCCTCGTCATCTCTATTCAGAGTCAGTCTATCTAGAGACAACTCCGGTTGCCTCATACTACATGAGGCTCCCTCTGTGTCATACAACTGAGTGCTCTCAAGTCGATCATTTTTTTCCTTCCCCTTTGAGTCTTTCTGGGCTTTCATGTCATGATATACTTTATCGATCGCTTCCCCAATGCTCCTAGAGTCAAACTCGTCTTCTAGATTTATTCTTGACGGGCCTGGTAATGACTCGTATTCTGGAAAGAATTCCTCTATATCCTCCCATGCTACTTCTGGCTCAGGAACTCTTATCTTCTTTTCCAGGCGATTGAGATTGCGTGCTCTCTGCCTTCTTTTACATTCCATATCATCTTCAAAATCTTTCTGCTTCCTTGATTCCTCTATAACTCTGTCTTCTTCCTTTTTCTTCATATCCCTTCTCTCGTTTGCCCTGCGTATCTCCTCATCTTTTCGTCTCTGTATTCTTTTATCCCTTAACTTCTGTTCCTCCACTTCTATTTTTTTTGTTCTAGCCTTTCCTGCTCATCGATTGCTCTCTGTCTGTTATCTCGTTTTCTTTGCTCTTCTGCTCCCTCTTGTTTTCTTGACTGCTCCTCATGGTATAACTGCTCTCATCTTTGCCTATCCTTCCTTTTTGCTCCATCGTCTTTCAATCGTTGCTCTCTTTCTTTATCTTTTTTATCTTGCTTGTCTTGATCTTCCCTTTGTCTTACATCCTCAAAGCTTTTACCATCGAGTTTAAGCAAAAGCTGACCACCCATCCATACATTCTGTAAGAGCACCATATCATCAGCTTTATCTCTTTCTCCTTTCCATCTCTTTATTTCTCTTCCTATATCTAGAGATGGGTTTGCTCAATCACTTCTCTCTTTATCGCGTCTCCCCCTGTCCCTCGGGACTTTAGGAATTGCATCTCTCTCTGTACTTTTCTCTGGACCCTCGTCACTACTTTGCATAGGTAACTCAGATGCCAGGTTAATACACCCTGTTGCTTCCCTGAGCTCCCTCAGTGGGTATAACCTATTGTCTTTCTTGCTCTTGTCTTCTATTTCAACTAGGGCAGAGGAGCAGAGGGCTCCTCACCCCGCTCTTTGCATATATTAAGTATCCAATCTACATGGGGCAGTTCAACTCGCTCCTCCTGGTACCTTTTCCAGAGCTCTAAGCTCTCTAGGCGCTTGTCTAGCTTCTTCCCAGTATACGCTGCATGTAAATATGTCGTCATATGCAGCAGGACTACTGTCATGCCTACGGCATTATCTAGGTATCAAGCACGCCTCACTACACGTTCTGGCAAACATTGCACACAGTTCACAGCTAAACGCAGACACATTACCACACAGTAAACTTCAGTTCCTCTTGTAAAGCGCTATAACAAGATTTTCCATTTGTACTACAGGAACCATAAGCCTCTGTGTTTCTGCTACCATGGTCACTACGGCTGGGATTGGAGGCTGCCATGGCAACTACGGCTGTGTACGGAAGCCAGAAGCTTGCGAGGTACGCGTGCATCACGTGGTGTGAATTGACTCATTTCAACATTATAACCACCATGGTTCGGCGCTTCTGATTGCTGAAGTGATTTCTAATCTTGCCTGGTACTTTGTTTCTCTGGTTACGGAATTTCTGGCTCTCGTTTCTACGGATTGCTATGTTTCTGCCTCTTGGTCTTGTTGCCTCGGTAAAGAAACTTTTGTTATTTTTCCTCATGGATTGCTTCCTGCCTGACCACGGTGCGTCCCTCATACCTGCCTTGTCTCCTCCTCAAGTACTTTGTTGTTGACATCCATTATTCTCTGACTTCCGGTCTGTATTACGGAACTGCTAATTCTTGCTCCTGCTGTACAATGTTTTGGAACGTTCAAGTTATTGAAGACTTTCTGAAACAGCTCACCATCTCACGCAAGAACCATTCTGCCATCTAGGCATTCTTCGTTACGAAGGAAACCCACTGCAGTACAAGTTTGCCTTTTCTTCGAGCTACATCTCTGAAAAAGTGTTCAGCCAAGTGGAGTTACTCAATCAACTTACCTTGGCACACGGACTGGATTCCCACCTGTGTGTTTGGTATTTTATTAGGCGACCTTGTGCCGTCGGTGTCAGTCGCTGGGACTTGAGACTGTCAGCTCGCCTTAGGCGTCCTTGTTTCATCGGGTTAGGTCCCGGGGTACTCCATCTGCTGAATTTCTCCAGTGGATTTCAGAATACGGCCTCCAACTATTACCACCATTGGTGAGTGCTTACACATATTCCCACTTATACCAGCATACATCCATCCTTCCAGCACATTAATTAAAATTACATTGTTTGTTCATAGGTCTGAGAATGTGCTGATTATTGGGTTTTCTGGGATATTAATTGGAGTGGTCGTTATATTAGAAGGTTGGTTTACTCCCTTAGAAACTCCAAATTCCTTGTTCAAATTATGTAAAGACTTCTAATTGTGTTCTTTTGTATCTTAGGTTGACAGTGTTTGCTGCTTCCATTCTTTTGAGTCTGTGAAAATCCCGACGGGGGTTCTATTGCTAAAAAGAATCTGTCGGCTACACTACGGGGTCAACAATACGACATATTCTGACAACTACCTTCTATAGTGACCCTTGTTGCGGCCACGGCATAAACATTTTATCTGCGGTTCCTTTAACCCATTCTGCGCTATACTGTCTAATCTTGGGTACATGTTTTGGCAACTGCTTGCAGAGATGCACATGTGGCATAATATTCTCCATTCTCAACTCGTCTACTTTTAATCTGTTTTACACTCGTTTGTTTTTAATCACAGATTTAAAAGTTATGTTTCAGAAAAATAATACAATATGAGCGAGCACCAATTGTCGCAAGCTCCAATCCCATTAACCATAATTTTTACTTTAATCTTGCAAAAAAAACCCATCAAGTTTAATTTTAAAAATGATACATTTTTTCCGTTTATGACATCATCATTCTTCAAAACCCACTTAAAACAAACAAACAAACTTGACCGGTCACATAAATCTCCTACAATCTTCTCTCTAAGACTCGTCTGGGCCTCTAAAATACTTCATACGTAGTCTAAATTAACCCCTTTAGATCTGCCTTTTAATCAAATCCGTTTTCTACATGTTCCACTAAGGGACTCAAATTTCTTCTGTTACGTTTGTAAAAAACGCAGGCCAGGGCATATTCTCTTATATATTAGTTAGCCACACTCAAGTCAATATCTTATTCCCCATATATACTACACTCTTACTCTCATGTTATGTTTTATCCCACCACCCTCCATTACTCACTTTGTTTCTTCACTCATCACCCATACTTTTGCCAACTCACTCAGTTTTTTACTCACGGTATCACTTTCATCTTCTGCTTATCGGGATCGTCTGCCTTTTTTTACCGCCTCTTCAACCTTCTGATCGATCCTCTTCTCGTAGACGTAGGAGGGGATTCTATAGAAACTAGGGCACTCGTCACACCCAACTTGCAAGTTTTTTCAAATTACACTAACCACAACCTACAGGGAGCTTCACGTCCTTTCAGCAAAACTGCAAAGGTTGTCTGATATTTCCAAAACTCTAAAGTTTACTCAGGTTGCTGGCTCAGAACCATCCTCTCGCTACCAAGTGAACTGGTCAACCCAGCCCCTTTGATGAGTAGCAATTACCCTGGAGATGGATGGGGATGCAGACTTTATTCATACATCAATAATAGAGACGACTCAGGAAGTTGGCAAAAGGAAGACTGTTTTAATATCAAGTATCTAGAACAGGGAGCATAACAAACATCAACAAATTTGCTCGTTCCTCTTACTCAAACATTCTTAGTAAAAACTGAGATCTTATAAGCAATACTCACCATCAATGATGTCTAACCTACGTGTTACCAACGTCATCCTATGTGGCAAACTACAAAAACCTATGAGTATGGGTAATTGGTTCTGAGTGAATATCTAAGTATTCGATCCATACTAATCCAAAAAAGTGTGACTATGTGATTGGTTACTTAACATCAGGTGGGGCAACTAAGCCCTCCCCTAAAAATGACCACTATGAACATCACTAATTACACGATGCCCCATTGGTTTACACAACTATAGGACCCCTAAATACTCAGTCCTCTACAATTGGTTGGCACTCTAACATCCGTCAGTACTTTTCCACCTACGTTTAGCAACCTGCAGGCTGACCATCCAGGTGCTGGTGAGTTTGCCTTAACATTAGCTACCCACCAATTAGCATATCAATCCATCATCACCTCAGTGGTCTACTGTCAATTAGGCCTTTGAAGCTCGGCCTTGAGCTTGCTCTTAGCTCTGAGAATTTTAGGGAGTGAGAAACGCGATCTGCCCTCGTGCATAGGTGTGATCATTTTGTTCGTCCAACTTCATGCTTCCATGTGACTGAACACCATGCAATTGAGCCTTTTTGTGTATTTAATACTATTTTTTAATAAACCTCTGACGTCTTCCTTGTTATGTTCATGCCTTCTGAACAGGAGTTTTGTTCTTTCACATGATTTGTAACCAATTTCAGTTCACTCCAGTTTGATAAGACCTTAGCTTCTTTGGCCCATCCAGCCTGGTCTGCTGAGATTCACTTTGTAATTCAATTTGCTTTTTAACTGCGACACACTAGAAATTAGGCCTTCTAGCTACTGTCCAGCACTGGTATAATGCGTGATGGAAACATCCACCCTTTACTTATCCATATGCATATATATTGGCGCTTGCCATAATCTATTCACTACAAAGCCAGCCTTAAGATTACTTTGTCTGCTTACGTTTCTTTTGCATCTGTACATGTGTAAAATGACTTGATATCTCCATCTGTTTCTGTGGCATAAGCTTCTTCATCTTGATTCCAAGATGTCATTTATCCTGGATACTTTCTTGATGCCTTTCACAATATCTGCATTCTCTGGTCTCTGCATCTCTTCTAGGTACATCATCGCAGCTCTGCATGATGTGTACTGGCGATGGTTGGCCTCCTTACCATTCGTCCTTGCCATTTATTGGCTCTGCTTCTTCAGGGATTTCATTCAAATGACCATCATATTTTCTTGTATGCAGGCATGGTTTTCTCAATGGGAACCTTGCCTCCTGGACTATCTTTGCAGTCAGTATTTGTTATATCTTGATGGTCGTGAAGATTATGAGGGCCTCTGTCCCCAAGTACCACACAGGGAGATACAGAAACAACTCCCTGTGCGATCCTTGAGGCCACAGGTATTGAGTGCCGGAATGCCAGGAACACCGGAAACCCCCCGACCACAGTAAAGCAAGCAATGGGTAAATACAGTGACAAGGAAAACAGGCGATGACCACGATATAACTTAGTACTAAAGGGGCTTACCAAGGTGGAGGGAACCAAACCCT
This sequence comes from Ambystoma mexicanum, assembly GCF_040938575.1. Classification (NCBI taxonomy): domain Eukaryota; kingdom Metazoa; phylum Chordata; class Amphibia; order Caudata; family Ambystomatidae; genus Ambystoma; species Ambystoma mexicanum. The sequence goes on along the minus strand of NC_090940.1, from coordinate 254,304,812 downwards.
GAATTCGAAAGACAGGAAGGGAGGTGTTCCGAGTTGTTACAGGGTGTGACTGGCAGCAGCAAGTGGTGTAGCACACTGGACGGCAATCTGGATGGACTCACACTAGGATACCTGCGTGAGCTGGAATGTCAAGTTCGGGTGTTGCAATAAGTGGGGTGATCCGTAGACAATCCGATAGAGTTCCGAAGTCTTAAACCAGATGAGCACGACAAATTCGGGGGACAATCCGAAGGAAGCCAGAAGCAGTCCAGAAGTCCGGTAGTTAGCAAATCAGAACGAAATCCAAGGGCTTGACAAGAAGAAATCCGAGAAAACAGTCCGTAAATCAGTACAGTGATCGAAGGAACAGGAATGCCAAACAGTGCCGAATCAATTCAGCTGTGAAGCACTGAATAAGTGTTCCCTCACGGCATTTGAAGGAATAGGGACCCGTCAGGTGATCGCGTCACATGACGTGCGGTCCCATACGCTTCCGTGCCACCTGATCCGCAGCAACAACAGCCGGCTGGGCCTTCCGGGTCACGTGACGTTGCAGCAAGTTGGCCCGGTAGCTGTGCCGAACAGCTGTGAGATGCCAAGGTAGTTTCCACTGGCGGAACAGATGCAAGGAATTCGGGCGCTGATATCCAATAGGCTGTCTCCATGTGCGCTGCCTATGCTTACCATGTTGCTGCCGCCCATGAGTAATTGGGGATCTATGAATGGGAGGCGAATTGGGTTGATGAGAATGCGAATGTGGAGGACCGGGACCAGAGAGGGCGGTGGTAGTAGGCTGGTGGGAGTCTGCTTGTGGGGCATGTGGGACAGTCAGCCTAACGAGCCCCCACCAAAGGCCCACGACCCCGTGGGCTGGAAGGTGAATCCCGATGGAACTGGGCCACCAGACGAGGAGCATGGACATCCCGGGCAGGTACCCATGAGCGGTCCTCAGGACCGTAACCCAACCAATCCACCAGATACTGCAACCTCCCCCTGATAAAGCGAGAACCCAAAATGCTGCCAACCTCGCACTCATCGGGGGTGGCCACAGACACAGGAGCAGGAGGAGAAACAATGCGGGTAGGGCCAGGGCAAGGCTTGAGCAGTGAGGTGTGAAACACCGGGTGGATGCGCCAAGTAGAGGGTACGGATAGACAATAGGCAACCGGATTCAGGACCCCAGACACCCGAAATGGACCTATGAACCGAGGTAGGAGTTTGCGGCAGCCGGGTATGTGCAGGTGATGAGAGGATAACCAGACACGGTCCCCCACACGGTAATCGGGTGCCGCAATCCGCTTCCTGCCGGCCTTTGCTTTCATGGACACCTGAGCCTCCCGCAAATGGGAAAGAGTCTGGGCATGGACAGTGGCAAGGTCACGAACACAGGCAGTAGTAGCAGGGGTGCAAGACAGTGTGAGATTGAGGATGGGAAGTGTCCGGGGGTGCTGGCCATAGAGAGAGTAAAACGGGGAAAAGGCGGTGGAGGAATGCAATGCGTTATTATGTGCGAACTCGGCGAGGTGTAACAAACTGAGCCATGATTTCTGGTACTGTAGTGATAAACAGCGTAAGTATTGCTCCATGGCTTGTTTCACCCTCTCCGTCTGGCCGTCGGTTTCCGGATGGTAAGCAGAGAAGAATTGGCCATCTATACCCAGCAATTTGGTGAGAGCCCGCCAGAAACGGGACGTAAATTGCGAGCCTCTGTTGGAAACCAGGACCGCAGGGAGCCCAAACAAACAAAAAATGGACTTGAAGAACAGACTAGCCAGTGTGGGTGCAGAAGGGATACCGGAACAGGGTAAAAAGCGGGCCATTTTTGTGTATGAATCCACCACTACCAACACCGTGCCGTAGCCTTGTATCCGGTGCAGATCGGTTCCGAAGTCCATTTTGAGGGTGTGCCAAGGTTTCGGGGGCACAGGCAGGGGCTGGAGTAGATCCAAAGGACGACCCCTGCGCGGCTTACATTGGGCGCATACTGAGCATGTATTGAAATAGTTTTCCACGTCACGCCTCATCGATGGCCACCAGCACCAGCGTTTAAGTAAGTCCAGAGTACGCTGTTGCCCAGGGTGTCCATTGATGGCAGCGTCATGAGACCATTCCATGGCCAGGTTCCAGGTGTCACTAGTGGGCAAGAACAGCTTTTCTTGTACAAAAGGCAAACCGTCCTGATAAACGGGATCCCACTCCGATAACTGATGTGGGTGTTGGGAAACCCAGAGGCGTATGGCTGACAACAAGGGCTGTGAGGGTGTGCAAATGCAGACTACATGGCCATGATCGAGCACAGTTTCCGGAAAGATCGGAAGGGACACCCCCCCAGGAGAACGAGACAACGCATCCGCCTTGCCGTGGGATACACCAGGTTGATGTTTAATCAAGAAATCGTAGGCCGCAAAGAACAGGTGCCAGCGCACCTGCCGGCTGTTGATGCATTTGAGGGATGCAAGGTCCTGCAGGTTCCGGTGATCGGTATATACAATGGTTTGATGCCTAGCCCTTAGCAGATGGTGTCTCCAGACTTGGAATGCGTCCCTAATATCAAGGAGTTATTTCTCTGTAACTGTGTAGTGGGACTCATTAGAGGTGAATTTGTGTGAGTGGTATGCCACCGGGTGTAGGCGGCCAGATGTCAGGCAGGGTTGTGAAAGCACGGGTCCCAACGCAAAAGACGAGGCGTCCGCCTCTACCACGAAGGGCAACTCCGGGTCCGGGTGTTGAAGGACAAGAGCTGTAGTGAAGGAGGATTTAAGTGAGTCAAAAGCCGCTTGATGTTTGGGAGACCAGACAAATGGAACGTGTGGGCTGGTTAGTGCCGTCAGCGGGGCCACGATAGAGGAGAAACCTGGGATGAACCACCAATAAAAATTGGCGAATCCAAGGAATGACTGTAAGGATTTTAGACATACTGGAACAGGCCATTCCAAGATGGCATGCACCTTGGACTGGTTCATGGTCAACTCTCCTGGCGAGATGTGGAAGCCTAGGAATTCTACTTCTTTGGTATGGAATTGTCATTTCTCAGGTTTAGCAAAAAGCACATTCTTGCGCAGTCGGGACAGAACTTCTCAGACGTGGAGGATATGTTCCTCCAAGGAGGAGGAAAATACAAGGATGTCGTCCAAGTAGACCACAACATATGTGTCCAGGATGTCCCCGAAGACATCATCCATAAACCGCTGGAATGTGGCTGGGGCGTTGCACAGCCCGAAGGGCATTACCGTGTATTCATATAAACCCTGTCGGGTGCAAAACGTTGTCTTCCATTCGTCACCTTTGCGGATATGGATCAGATTATTGGCCCCCCGGAGGTCAAGTTTGGAGTAGATGGAGGCGTGTGTTAACCGATCCAGGAGCGGAGATATGAGGGGTATCGGATATCGGTTCTTAACTGTGATGGTGTTTAAATGCCTGTAGTCCACACAAGGGTGAAGATCACCCTCTTTCTTCAGAACAAAAAAGATAGGGCATGCCGCGGGCGAGGTGGAAGGCCGTATGTGGCCTAAACATAGAGCCTCTTGTACATAGTCTTTTAATGCCCAGTCTTCTGAAGATGAGAGAGAGTAAACTTGGCCTTTGGGGATCGGGCATCGGGGACCAGATCTATGGGACAGTCGTAACGTCTGTGCGGGGGTATTCCCTCCACAGTACCCTTATCAAAGAATGCCAGGAAATAATGGTAGACTGCGGGTATATTGGCAAGTACAGCACTGATCACATGTGGACGGATGCATAGGATTTGTCTTCCTCGGATACAGTCAGATGAGCTACTGCACCCAACGCTCGAGCTGGCGTGAACATCCCCTCCCTCTCAACAAGGCAGAAGTGTTGGCATACCCCGGATTCGAAATGGACTTGGCCAGTTCCCCAGTTGATTAGCGGGTTATGCTGTCTTAACCAGGGTATACCCAAAATGACACCAAACTGAGGAGTGGTTATGAGGTCAAACGTAAGTGTCCCTATGTGTGTCCTGAATGATCATCTCCAGAGGGGCTGTCTGTTGCCGGATAGGGCCAGATGCAAGGGAAGTACCATCCACAGCCTGCACAGGCTCAGGGCATTCCTTGGTTACTAATGGGAGATTCAAAGTGTTGGCCAATTGTATGTCGATAAAACAGCCCGTGGCCCCAGAGTCAATAACTATCTGAACAGGATGTATGACACCTGGAGTAGGTTTTAGTATAGCATGAACTATGACTGGTCTAACGGACACAAATGCAGGAGGTGAACCGGAGGGGGACTGAAGAGAGCTCGACCTGGTCCCCGTATTCAGGGACGAGCAGTCGGAAAACCCTGGCTCTTGTGTTTTGGGCGGCGTGGATAGTCTTTAATGTAGTGCCCGTTAAGGCCACAATAAAAGCAAGCATTGTCTGCTCTCCGGCGTTCCCGTTCTGTCAAAGTGATGGGGCTGCGTATCCCGCCCACCTGCATGGGCTCGCTGGACGAATCAGACAGTACAGGAGTATGTGTACCAGAAAATCTGGCTTCTGCCCTTCGCTCGGTTCGTCGAGCGTCTACGTGTAGTGCCAGGTCAACCAGGTCAGGATACAAAGCCGGAAGTGATGGTACCACCGATAGAGCGTCTTTCATGGAGCCGCTTAACCCCTATAGAAAACCACAGCTCTCTTGTCTTCAGGCCAGGATGTTTCTGCCGCTAACTGGTTAAAGCGCGTTATGCACTCTATGAGGGTGTGTTTCCCTTGAGATAATTCGAGCAGCTCCAGGTGCCTAGATTGGGCCTTGTGCCTTGTGTCAAATACCTTGGACATTTCACTCACCAGTAGGTCAAAGTCATAAAGGACCGGGTGGTCGTTTTCAAGTAGTGGGTTCGCCCAGGTGGCGGCAATGCCAGACAAATGGGACAGCATGAACGCGGCTTTGGTGGTTGAATCGGGAAACGCTAGGGGTCTGCAGAGGAAGTGGAGCTTGCATTGATTCAAAAATGTACGGAATTTCCTAGAGTCGCCTTGATACCTCTCAGGGGGTGCCAATGGAAAGGGGATGGGAACCACCACTGGTATGGTGGCGGATGGAGAAGTAGAGGGACCGGGGGTCTGCGGTGTGGTATCCCTGAATTCGGGGTCAGTTGGTAGAGGATGGCGGGTGCTTTGGAGGGAGTCAAGGCGATGATGTATCGCCGTTGTAGCTGCGGCCATGTCCGCTCTCAAGACCATGACAGCTTGCACCAGAGCGGTCACGGGGTCCCCGGTTGATGCCTCCATAATCCGGACGACCAATCAGGCTTCACAGTCTGTTATATCTTGATGGTCGTGAAGATTATGAGGGCCTCTGTCCCCAAGTACCACACAGGGAGATACAGAAACAACTCCCTGTGCGATCCTTGAGGCCACAGGTATTGCGTGCCGGAATGCCAGGAACCAGGAACACCGGAAACCCCCCGACCACTGTAAAGCAAGCAATGGGTAAGTACAGTGACAAGGAAAACAGGCGATGACCACAATGTAACTTAGTACTAAAGGAGCTTACTAAGGTGGAGGGAACCAAACCCTGAATTAGAAAGACAGGAAGGGAGGTGGTCCGAGTTGTTACAGGGTGTGACTGGCAGCAGCAAGTGGTGTAGCACACTGGACGGCAATCTGGATGGACTCGGACTAGGATACCTGCGTGAGCTGGAATGTCAAGTTCGGGTGTTGCAATAAGTGGGGTGATCCGTAGACAATCCGATAGAGTTCTGAGGTCTTAAACCAGATGAGCACGACAAATTCGAGGGATAATCTGAAGGAAGCCAGAAGCAGCCCAGAAGTCCGGTAGTTAGCAAATCAGAACAAATCCAAGGGCTTGGCAAGAAGAAATCAGAGAAAACAGTCCGTAAATCAGTACCGTGATCGAAGGAACAGGAACGCCAAACAGTGCTGAATCAATTCAGCTGTGAAGCACTGAATAAGCGTTCCCTAGGGCATTTGAAGGAATAGGGACCCGTCAGGTGATCGCATCACATGACGCGCGGTCCCATACGCTTCTGTGCCACGTGATCCACAGCAACAACAGCCGGCCGGGCCTTCCGGGTCACGTGACGTTGCAGCAAGTTGGGCCGGTGGCTGCGCCGAACAGCTGTGAGACACCAAGGTAGTTGCGGAACAGATGCAAGGAATTCGGGCGCCCATATCCAATAGGCTATCTCCATGTGCGCTGCCTATGCTTACCATGTGGCTGCCGCCCATGAGTAAGTGGGGATCTATGAATGGGAGGCGAATTGGGTTGATGAGAATGCAAATGTGGAGGACCGGGACCAGAGAGGGCGGTGGTAGTAGACTGGTGGGAGCCCGCTTGTGGGGCATGTGGGACAGTCAGCCTAACAGTATTTTCACTGATACCGCACAGAGTCTATACTCTGCCCTTTGTTGGTTCAACTGTTCTGTGTACGTCACATACTCTGGTTTCCAGCATACAGGTAAAAGATGCGGGACGGTTGAGGTAGGGGTACTTGGCTCCTCCTCTACAGTATAGAGAACAATATTTATAAAACACAATACAAACAAATCACAATTTATAACAATCAGCCATCCTACTAAAGTGCTTGGCTAAAGTGCTTAGGTTTTAACTCTACTAGAATGTTATAGCACATTAGGTGAAGCTATTAATAACCCAACATGTTTAATTCCTAGCAGTACATTGACAAATATTGTTGGAACTTCTTCAGGGTATTTTTTCTGAAAATATTCTCTGGTAGCGATCAGACTTAATAAGACGTGTCTTCTACTCCATAATATTCTGTAGTATCCTATTAAGTGTTAGCTCAATAGGTACGTAGGAGAAGTTACATTTCTCTGATTTCTCTCTCCTAACAAAATGGTTCTTTAAGCTGTCCGATTTCTATGGATAATCTCTTCTTAAAGAACCCCTTCAGTCATCATCGGTTAATGCGCAGTTAATGGCATTTCATTTGAGTTGAGCGTTAACAAACGTGACACGTGCTATTTTTAGCTCTTCTGCAACCATATGGAAAGCTGCAATATCGAGGCGTTGTGAACACAGATTGCTGTAGTGGTATCTCGAAGTCGCTAGTTAATTTGTTTCTACCAACGATTCAACACCAGAACCATCAGGTACTAAAATTGTTTGTGGAACCCTCTCTGTATAAACACTCCACCGTTATCTCACTGATATGTTATAACACACAAAACAGGGATGGAGCACTCCTAAGTATATACATGGATTTTCATACACTCAGTTAATGAATCCACTATCACTGTCTCTAGTCAGAAACACACACTATCCCTGTCAGGGGGTGCTGTACCTAGCCGGGAAAGGGAAAGGGTTAACTTACATTGCATTGGTGGATTGAAAAGTGCTTACCTGTTTGAGAAACTTGTTAAACTTTGATTCCTTCCCTAACCTTTTCCTTTTTGCTAGAACTTTAGCATTACCATTTAAGTGTGAAAAGTGATATGTTAATGTCCACAGTGCCTTAACTATTGAAGTTGCCTTAGGGTGAAGGAATATCTGTTTGCCATCCCAAAAGGGTATCTACTTAATTTATTGAACTGAAGGAGTGTATTTTGAAGTGTATTTTAAGAGTTGCATATTGCTCCCTTCTAAGGAATGCTTATTTTAAAACTGTTAAATCAATAAATAATTATTTAATCAAGAAACCTTGAGTATAAGTGTTATTTGAATAACTGTCACTGCAAATCTTTATGTTACAACCCTACAGCTCACATTGAACCCTCTTGAGATAAGCCTGGCTGCTCAGCCACTCTACCAGTACAGGCCTATACCAAAGGTTGGGTTACCTACTGCCAAGAGGACAAGGCTGGTGTTATCTCCCACAGGGCTTCTACATACAATCTTGCCTAACAGGCAGGGTATCCAGAGATGAAACAGACCGATATATCGATTTTCAACAACCTTTATTTCAGTGGTCAGGATTGAAAAATACCTAACTTGCCCTAACTCTAAGGTAGGAATGTTCCCCAACGAAAGGTTAAGTAAGGGAAGTTTAAGTCTGTCAGTCAAAAGTAAAACTGTCTTCGTCAAAACCCATGCTTGCCCTCACTTTTACAGAATAACAGGGTGTATGGGATTTGGCCAACTCAATAGTGTTCAAACTTAGTGTAACAATGGAGCTCTTCTGGAGCTCCCTTCCCCAAGTTTAAGGCACTCAGGTTTTCAAGTTTCACAGGGTCTCAGGATTCCCTTGGCAACTCTGTAGATTTGACAAAACATTTACATTACCTTTTGGTTGAGGTACTCCTCTGCAACGGGTCCTTAGGGCTTCCCTTGCCAGAGCTAGACCCTCTCCACTGTTTACAAATACTCAATTGTTTCAAGGTTGCCTCTTGATAAACACAAATGTTCAATACACCGTCTTATTGGCAAAATGTCTCTCTTCCCCTTGGTTCCGGGTGGGTCTCCCTTCCCCACTCTGAACCAGGTCCTTTTTGGGTTTGCCACCTTTGTACTTCAGGCCAGGGGAGTTGCTAGGTCTGGAAAAGACCCGGGGCTAAGCTGATGTTGGAACTGTTGGGACTGGGGGCTAGCTAGTCTTTTGGCTGTAGCTCCTGAGATTCTATCCGGGGCTACAACCAAAAGATCAGGGGCTATAGCCCCCTTAGCCCCCCCCTAGCAACGCCCCTGCTTCAGGCAGCTTTCTTTCACAGGTAAGACTCCCCTGGTCTTGGCACAGTTGTCAGACTGCACGGTCCACACACTACACGTCATGCAACCAGGTGCCTTACTTTGTTAGCGTTCCTTCTGTTATCTTTGTGGGGTCGCTGCAGCCCCCCTGGATCTGTCTCCTGCTTGAAGGGCCACCCCAATGCTTCTCAATATTCATATATTTATGGAAATTCTCCTTTCCTTTACTTTCTGGAGTTTGCTCCCACTTAGGTTTTCACACAGCTCCCCTTTTTTGGATGTCTATATTTTGCTTGTTTTTCAGCACTGCACACAGTTCCTCTTTTCTCACAGGAGCTTCCACTTTAATTACACAGTCTTTCGATAACATACATTCTGATGCGTGTTCATTTGCGGAGAATCACATGCTGTGCATATTGGCCTGTGTCGCATCAAAAGTGAAATGTGAATGTTACCTTGAGTCGCATCTAGAGAGGACTGTGACATTTGGCCTGTACCACATAAGGATAGAACTGTGAATGCTGGACTGTGCCACATTAAGATAGATTTGTGGATATTGTCCTGCTTCACATCCGGAGAGGACTATGAATGTTACCTTGAGTCGCATTAAGAGAGGATTATGACCATTAGTCTTTGCCAATTTGAGAAAGAACTGTGAATAATAGCGTGTGCCAATTTAAGACAGAACTGTGAATCTTGGCCTGTGTCAAATCCAGAGAGGATTGCGAATATTGCCTTGAGTCACATTTAGATAGAATTGTGAATACTAACCTGTGTCGCATCCTGAGAGGACTGTGAATGCTACCTTGTCACATCTAGAGAGGACTGTAATTATTAGCTGCTGCCACATTAAAGATTGAACTATGAAAATAACCAACCCTACTAAAACCTCATCCCTCTGCATACACCCCTCAAACCATACCTCTAAAACCACAGCAACCCTCACACACTTCACCACACTGCAACAACAAACAAACCACAATTAGCCCTACACAACAGAAGACTACGGATACCGACCGGATACCACACAAAAAAGCTCAGCGAACAGTGTTAACCGAACTGAAGCTGCAAACAGCACATCATTACTCCTTTGCTCCTTCTCCAAACTTTGTCCTACTAACATACCCGAAACTACCCCCTTTTTCTTTTTCAGATCCACCAGAGCGCCATGGGACCACTCTGGTGGTGATAGTGTGCTGTATAAATATCCTTTAACATTTACATTAACATAATGTCCCTTTAACAACGTTTATTCACTCAATTTCTTAGGTGTTATTGGTGCAACTTAATGTGAGAACTTAACGTCCCTGCAACTAAAGTTTCTTCCTTGAATTTCAAAGGTTTTGTTACACTGTTGCAATATTTTGTCATTCTATAGAATTTTAGAACGCTTCCAGACCACTAGCATGGTCTTTGGCCATGGTCAGTGGACACAGCCTGTAGCCGTGCCCACTGTCCCTTTTAAAAAGCTACCAGACCACTAGCCATGTCTTTCAAAATGCGGGCTTTGAGAACTCACAATATTTTTAGGCAATGCGATTACATTATTTGCCATGGAGCGCACACTTTGGTTAAGCAGCATGCTCCAAGAGGTGTACCCCTTTTCGGCATATAAATATAAACAGGGGGGCGTCCTACCCTCAAATCGCAGTGTATGCAATCATTTTGTGCATAGACATTGTTACCTTTGTGATGCATCAGTGGGATAGGACACTCATTGTCCCACTGAGATGCTAAACTGAGAAGATACACTGTAAGCTGTTATGTTGCAGCAGATTTTTTTATTTAGCTGTTGGTTCATATTCTGGTACTATGTTGAAATCGTAAAACAGACCATATTCTGTATAAACAATTATTAACATATGGCTGTTGGTCAATTCAGCAGAACTTGCAAATACAGTTAAATTGTGTTCAGTATAAACAATTATTGTTATCTGGCTGTTAGTCAATTCAGAAGCAATAATAAATATCAAACAAACAAATAGGTGATATCTGAGTTCGGTCCACAAACTCACTTCTCTGTTCGCTCTGTGGACAGGCCTCCGATTGGTCCAGAGGGCGGCGGGATGTCGGCAGACAACTGCCATGCCGACTGATTGGTTGGTGTAAAGCACGAGGAGCGTCATATTTTTCCGAAATGCCCGCCATGTTCCATCCACGGATAGCCGTGACTGTCCGAGCACAGCGCGGTGGGGAACAAGGCTGAGGAACACATTTTGGGTCATTTGGTGTTGGAAAGAGGGGCTGGGAAGGGTGGGAGAGTGAAAATAAGATAATATGGTGCTATTTGTTTAGGTGGAAAAAGCGTTTACAGGGTGCGGCAGTCCACGGGCACTGCGGTAGTCCACAGACAGAGTCTTGGGTGGGCACCTTGAGAATCACATTTGGGGTTATTTGGTGACTGAAAGGGGGTTTGGGTGGACAGCTTGGGTTATTTGGTGAATGAAAGAAGGCTTGGGTGGATAGCTTGAGAATCACAGTTGGGGTTATATGGTGACTGAAAGAAGGTTTGGCTGGACAGTTTTGGTTATTTGGTGAATGAAAGACTGCTTGGGTGGCCAGCATCATACCACCACAGCATCATATGACCATGCACCCAAGAATCTGGCCAGTGACCACAATCATTGTAATAATAAGTCTCGGGCGGGCAGATTCAGAAACACAGTTGGGGTTATTTGGTGACTACAAGAGGGCTTGGTTAGGGTAGATGAGTGGAATCTAGATGATATGGGGATATTGGCATAGGTGAAAAATAGGGTTGTGGTCCATTTTGATGTCGGCAGATGTCATTTGAATTGGGATGTTCAGGGAAGTTGTGGTGTGGTGGTTGTGGCCATCGGCCAGATTTTTGGGTGCATGTCCGTATTATGCTGTGGTGGTTGTGGCCAGTGCCTAGATTCTTGGGTGCTTGGCCATAGGCTGCAGGCCATGCACCCAAGAATCTAGGCAATGGCCCCAACCACCACAGCATAATACAGCCATGCACCTAAGAATTTGGCCACTGGCCATAACCATTGTAATGATATGTGTACAGAAATGGAATCCGGCCATTGGAAACAAGTATTATGATAATATGCGTATAATAATTAAACATAGTGTGTGGGTAGTATATTTTTTTTTGTAACATGGTGACACAATAAAATTGAAGTGCAAATGGTACTTTTGATTGCTGTACGACTGGGGATACAGGTTGACTTTGTTGATATAATATATTATAGCATTTACAACGTGCCTATGCACAATTGTTTCAAGGCGCGACGATGAAAGGGAGAGGGAACAGAGGGAAGACAGAGACAACGATCTTACTAGGCCAGGTGACATTGAGATTGCCCAGGTGCAGGGGAAGGGTGAAGGCTAAAAGTGCGGGGGGAGGGGTAGGAGGCAGTTCAGTACAAGGGATCGACAGTAAAAAATAAATAGAATAAATAAAAGCAATACGTTAGTAAAAAGGTGCGGCCAGCTGGTGGCAGTGCAAGGGTAAGTGCAGACATCAGGTGTCAAGTCCTGGTAGGGGACTGTAGGGATACATAAAAACAGTCCCCAAGTACAGGGGTTTCCAGGGAGGCAGTGCAGGTGTGCAACTGGTGGGGGAGGAGACCTGGGCCCAGATCAGAGGGTGACCAGGTGACCAGTGCAGTTTCAGAATCAGCCAGGAGTTTAGCAGAGAGAGGAGGCGAGAAAGCAGAAGCAAAGAGGAAGGTTTTGAGGTGCTTCCGGAACCAGAGATGGTTCTCCTCAAGTTTCAGGGAGGAAGGGAGGCTGTTCCAGAGGTAGGCTCCAGCCGAAGAAAGAGATCTACCAGCAACTCGTTGCTTAGAGAAGCGACTGACCCTGAGGGAGTCGGAGGTGGAGGAACGAGGAGCTCGAGTAGGAAGATATTTACAGATGGAGAGTTGAAAGTATTTTGGAGCCATGCCCCAGAAAGTCTTGTGGACAATGCAAAGGGTCTTGAATTTAATGCGTGTAGCCACTGGGAGCCAAAGAAGAGATTTCCGGCCTGGAGAGATACGATCCCTGGGCTTGAGGCCAAGGACAAGTCTTGCAGTCCTGTTCTGGATGAGTTGCAGAAGGCGAGCAGTAGAAGCAGGCAGATTTAGGAAGAGGCTGTTGCAGTAGTCCAGCCTAGAGAGAACCAGAGCTCTAGAGACAGTGAGCTTCTGTAATTCTTCTTGCAATATGTTTTAGGGTGTCTGCAGTGAGTGATGCAGCAATGGCGCTAGTGTCTGCCGATTCCCGTATATCGGAGCTCCTGTGCGAGCTACACCAGCTCATCAAGCAAACACAGGCAAGTTGGCTTTGCAGTGGCAGAATTTTTGTGCTCCCAGTAATAAATTAAATCCAGGAAAAGTTAAAAGTGTAAACAATGTGAGTAAGTAAGGCAAAGACTTCTTAAAGAGTAGCTGTGCTTAAAATACGAGTTCCATTCGTGGGGTTTTACAAGTATTCTTAACGTATTCTTATGCTTGCTGGTGTGTTTCCTCTTTTCCTTAATGTCTCCTGGAGAGCTTTCTTTAATGCCCTGTGCCCACAGTAAGATGTTTACAAATACACAGGTTTGTTTTATATTTTGTTTTCAGGCTTGAAAAATCAAAAAAGTGTGAATTATTTGACCTGTCTTCTTAAGTAAGATAGCTCAGTGGGTTGAGCGCTCACTGTTGCGATCTGAGCGTGATCTGTAGGTCGCAGGTTCGAATCCCAGCAAGGCCAACTCAGCCTTTCATCCTTCCGAGGTCGATAAATGAGTACCAATTTCGGTTCTGTGATATTGTATGTAAATATGTGCTCTGTAAAGCGCTTTGGGTTAAGGAGCTATATAAAACATTTCATTATCACCTGCACCTCCTCAGAGGTATTCTTCCTTTCCTCTCCTTTCCCCAGAAGCTCACTGTCTCCAGAGCCCTGGTTCTCTCTAAGCTGGACTGTTGTAACAGCCTCTATCTAAATCTGCCTGCCTCTACTCTCCGTCCTCTGCAACTTATCCAGAACAGGACTGCCAGACTTGTCCTTGGCCTCAAGCCCAGGGATCGTATCTCTCCAGGACTGAAATCTCTGCACTGGCTCCCAGTGGCTGCGAGGATTAAGTTCAAAACCCTCTGCATTGTCCACAAAGCCTGCTGGGGCATGGGGCCGCAATACTTGCAACTCTCGCTTCCTAAATATCTTCCTTCTCGAGCTCTTCGCTCATCTGCATCCAACTCCCTCAGGGTCAGTCGCTTCTCCAAGCAACGAGTTGGTGGTAGATCTCTCTCTTTGGCAGGGGCCTCCCTCTGGAACAGCCTTCCTGCCTCCCTGAAACTTGAAGAGAACCATCTCTGGTTCCGGAAGCACCTCAAGGTGTCCAGGGGCACAAGGGGATCAGTTGCGCATGTGTGCCGTTGTCTGTTGGACAAGGGCGGAGTACCCAAACTAATTAAAACACTACTGAGCACACATTTCCAAACAGCCACCATGTTCGGGGTCACATTGAGAACAGGTGTGCATGAGTGCAGGTGTCCAAAGGAGAGGGGTGGAGTCCCTGAACTAATTAAAAGTGTGACACAACCGAGTGGACATCTCCGGACAGGCCCGATGTCCAGGGTCACCGCCATTTTGGTTACAGACAGCCCAGTTAGTCGCACTGTCCGCAGACTCCAAATTGGGCTTTTAAAAAAAAAGAAAATTCACTCACCAGCAGTACACACAAACACATATATATTTATTAAAACAAATACATAAAATCAATTAGGAAAGAGATGGGGTAGCAGAATGGGAAACATATATGGGGGAATTGGGGTTTTCTACGCACTGTTCAGGAGGGGAGGAAGGGATTGAGGTTTCATCATGGCGTCTTTAATTTAGGGAATTTAATGGGGATGATTGGTTGGGACAAGGTGAATGGGCACAGGTACAAGTCGTGCAGTGGTATCGGATATTTACTTTGACATGATTTTTAACAAATGTACAACATTATTATTTAATTCATCAATTTTTGCAGATAGGTTTAGGAGCTCATTTTCTGCATTTGGAGTGAGAGGCTGTCTGTGGCCATCTTCTGGGTCATTTAATCATAATTCATGGCCACTTTCTTCAATTGCACTATTTACTGCTAAAAAGAAAATCATGTTTTAATGACATATCAACAATTTACATCACCCTTTCTGGTTTAACAATTGTATTCTGTACCATTATAGATGTTTCCTTCAGTAATTTTGTCATGGGGAAATGTTCCTCCAACCACTCCAGGGTGCTTGCCATTTTCTGTTGAAAGAAAACAATACTGCTACTTTTTACAAGTTATATATCTATAATAAATTGTAATGGTACAGAAAGAAATATAGTGCACTTAATATGTCTCTAAGACTTTCTTCGGGAATAACTGCCAGCTGCTTCTCACTGTGTAAGGAATGTTCCACTGAGGTGTACAGTTCACCTTTGTGCTTGGTGCATTCCATTATGTTGTGCAACCTATGAAAACTTACTTCTAAATTCGTAAGTACAGAAATTGTATATATATTTATTTTTTGGATGTGCTACATATAACTTTTATTGTTCCAAGTATATGTCTTTACCCGTTTCAGGATACAACAACGTAAGATAATCCCTGTGCTTTTGGGCAGTGGGAATGCAGTCGGAAGTCCGCAGACAGTCGCAAAGTCTGCAGACTCTGTGGCTATCATGTTATCATGTTGGGGGTGTCCGGTCATTTGGTCGACTGCAAACTGGTCGACTGCAATTTGGTGGACACCATTTGGTCGAAAACCAAATGGTCGAAATTTCTTTTTTTTTATTTATATATGTGTTTTGTGGGTTTTCGTGTGGGAAAAAAAAAAAAGGAAAAACAAAAAAGGGGTAAAAATAAAAATTAAAAAAAATTCGACCATTTGGTTTTCGACCAAATGGTGTCGACCAGTTGTGCAGTCGACCAAATGTTTTCAACCAAATGACTGGCAACCCATGTTGGGAGCACTGGTTCAGTATGATGTAAGGGACATGTAGAAAAATTAAGGATGCTACTCTTAAAAGTGCAGAGTGGTGGCACGAGTTATGGTTGCTTACCTTACCATAACTGGTGCATTTCTGTTTTTTTATTTTATTTGTAACATAATAACCCTTTAAGAATGTTTTTCCATGATTTTATTAGGTTTTTATTAGTGGAACTAAACCATAACGTCAACTTTAACAACGTTTTTTCACTGAGTTTGACAGGTTTTTTGCCTGTTAATTCACCTGTTTTGCCACTAATTCCTCTCTCTTACCTCCCTTCCAATCAGGCTTTCGTCCTAAACACTCAACTGAAACCACTCTCACCTCTATTCTTAACTCCCTTCTTACTGCTCGCCATGCCAAACAATCCTCTATCCTTATTCTCCTTGATCTCTGTGCAGCCTTTGACACTGTTGATCACCCCCTTCTCCTTCATACTCTCTCCTCCTTTGGCTTCAAAGACTCCGTACTCAACTGGTTATCCTCCTACCTCTCTTCCCGCTCCTTCACAGTCTCCTGGGTGGCTGGTCCTCTCCCAACTATCCTCTTGATTATGGCGTACCCCAAGGCTCTGTACTAGGCCCTTTCCTCTTCTCTCTCTACACCTCCCTCATTGCTCCTGTTATCTCCTCGTTTGGCATCTCCCACCACTTCTACGCTGACGACACTCAACTCTTCCTCTCTTTCTCCTCCTACTCTACTGATCTCCACCTACAACTCTCCTCCTGCCTTACTGCCATTAAGAACTGGATGTCTTCCCGCTTTCTCTCTCTCAATGCAGACAAGACAGAAGTGCTATTCTTTCCCTCTAACTCTTTTCCCCCTCCCTCTCCTCCCCCTTTCATTCACTTCCCTCCCTCCAACCTTCCTATCTCTCTTCAAGCTCGTAATTTAGGCGTCCTCTTCGACTCCTCTCTCTATTTCTCCCAGCACATATCCCTCACTTCTCGCACCTGTCGCTTCCACCTATTCAACATTCACAAAATCCGTCCCTCTCTCACTTTCCACGCCACTAAACTCTTAATCGCCTCCCTCATCTTATCCCGCCTCTTCTACTGCTCTTCCTTACTCTTCGGACTTCCTACTTCTCACCTTGCCCCTCTTAAATCCATCTACCACTCTGCTGTTCGCACTCTCTGTCTCCTCACCGCCTGTGACTCCATCTCTACCTCTCTCTCCTACCTTGGCTGGCTTCCCTTTCACTCCCAACTTAAATTCCAATTTCTCTGCCTTGTCTTCAAATCTCTCCATGGTCTTGCCCCCCCTCCTCTCTCCTCCCTTCTCTCCTTCTACTTCCCCTCCCGTTCCCTTCGTTCCGCTGACCATTTCCTCCTCACTTCACCCCCACCCCCCTGTGCCTCCTCCCGTTTTCGCTCCTTCCAACTCTAAGAACCTCTACACTGGAACTCCCTTCCTCTTGATATCCGTTCTTCCTCCACCTTCACTTCATTCCGCACTTCCCTTAAATCTCTCCTTCTCCATTCTCCGCCTTGAAACTCCTTCCCCCTTGTACTCCCCCCCTTCCTCACTCTTTTCCCCAACTTTCTCCCCTCCCCTCTTCTACCTTCCCTCCTCCACCCTCCCCATTCCTCCTCCTTCCCTCTTCTTCCACTCCCCCCTATCATGTCCCTCTCCCTGTCCTCCCTATCCCTCTCAGTTAATTGCTCTTCTCACTGTTTTATTGCTTGATCAATTCACACTGTAATTGCTTCACTGTTATATCGTTCAAGTTTTATGTATTGTTGTTCCATGTACAGCGCTTTGGCGTAAGGCGCTTTATAAATAAACAAATACAAATCCAAAGGTTTTTATTAGTGCAACTTAATCATAACGTCCCTTTAAAAAAGTTTTTTGACTGCATTTGGTAGGTGTTTATTAGTGCATATATATATCTCCCAAATTTTTTAATGCTCAATTTAAAAAGAGGTCCACACTCATCTTCCTCGTAATAGTCATAAAATGTTCCAGAGCATTGCCCCTTTATCAAAGGACCTACAGAATAAAGAATTAAAAACTATTCTTAAAAAAAGTTCAAAGTAAAACAGAAGATCAATATTAAATCTAAATCACTGACCTAATTTCCTAAACATACAATAACTCAAGCGAGCTGGTGCCTTCCATAAGCAAACACTGGCAGGTACATCAACCACTGAATATGAAGGAACCAAGTGCAGGATTTAGACAGTGTGCATGCATGTTTGAACATACAACCACATGTTTTGATTAGTTCACATGCTTTAATAAGCCACTGCAAATACCAACCATTCAGGAATATGAATAAAGGCCTTGACAAATCTGACAATTCATATTCTACCTTCATACCATGATGAAGCACAAAGAAATCTGTTACTAGAAATGGATTAATGCAAGCAATGAAATTAAACGCCAAATTATTTGAGCACAAAACTCACTGGGTAAGCAAAACTGAATAAAATCCCAAATAAATGCAAATGCTCTGCACAAATCTATAAGTAATCGAAGAGTGACATAAAAACGATTTTACAAACAACAAACTAATTAGCAGTGAACAAAATCACAATAATCATCTCCAGAAATGTCCCTATTGAATCTGCGATGCACTCAATCATGATAAAGGAACAAACATAAATATTTTTAATTTATTATTTTATATTCAGTGTTTAGTTTATTCCAAACTTTACACTGTACTCCAACATTCATCTAATTCCGTTTACAAATAAAAGAAAAAAGAAAAGGAAGAACACTTTCCACATTACTTGTACTGTCCTTCATTAAGTCCAGTTTTCCCACAGGTAATTAAGACTGTTCGCTACCACTCTCCTCCAGTTTTTTAAAAGCGGCTTTGAGGAATTTTACCAGGGCAAGGGTGGTTCTTTTGTTTTGGCCCCTATATAAAACCTCCCACAACTTCTCGGCATCCACACCAGCCTTTCCAAACATTTGATCGTAAAGATGGATCGATCATAATCCTTCAAGTTTGGGCAAAACAGTGTCAGATGTTTCAGAGTTTTGCTCTGAGAGACTCAGAGGCGGCACTAGTCGTTTACTTGTTCACATCCATATCTTTTCGACAATCTTGCTACTGTACCCCTCGAAAGTGCTGTCAATTCGTTATTTTGGAATTGAGGTATTGGGACACCACTATTTAGTAGATATGAAATGTTTTGAAGCAAAATTGTTGCGTAAACTGTTTCGAATGCCCCAGGCCATGTCAATTGAATTTCTGTATTTCTGTGTTTAGAATGGGAGCTCAAAGGTATAACTTATGACTTTATATTTAGAGTAGTCATGTCATATGAACAACTGCGGGTGTTCCATAACAGCATTATGATGGTGAGCTTCTTACGCTCATTTATGGAGCTTCATAATTGGCAATCTTTGGGGACTATGGGGGCATTGTATCCCTCTATACTAAATGGCAGACAGGGTGCCTAAACATTTCTAGACATGTGCAGAGGTATATCTGATGGGAAATAGATTGAAACAGGCTCTGATCGCGCACAGTCATGCTCAAGATCTCATGAACCTTTACACATAATGTTCCAGCAGTCCTTATTGTGATTACAGAATTTCGAGCATTTCTAAACAAACCTATATTATTGCATATCCAAATAGCGAAATTGCGAGACAATACTTACTACTCAAGTTTAACATCAGTGAAGCTCTTGTCACTAAAGGCGCTTTTGAAGACATACCACCAGCTGAAAGATTCTGGCCCTCATTACAAGCTGGGCGCAAAGGGATACCGGGCACCGGTAATGACACTGGTGCCGGAAATCCCTTTGCGCCCTATTCCGAGGTCCCTTTGCGGGTCCTTCCTAACCGCCTGGTTTTAGCAGGCGTTAAGGACAGGACCCGCAAAGGGATACCGGGTCAATAACGGTACCATAATTTACGGTACCGTTATTGCCACCTTGCCCCTTCCCATTGAGCCCTATGGGGGCTCGAATGGGAATGGGGAATGGCTTTTCAAATGGGGACTTACCGGTCCCGCAATGGTCGGAATAGACGGTAAGTCCCCATACCACCAAGTCGGTGGCGGTACCGGTATTGGTGCTAGTCATGGCGCTAATAGCGCCATGACTAGCACCAACCTCGGAATGAGGCCCTCTGTCGTCTTTGTGGTTCATTTGAAATAGAAACATTAGTCCATTTCATGACTGAGTGGAGGAATCTAATGTGTATCAAAGCAAGTTATATGAAATCTTATGAAAATGCTTTTAATGTGTCTGACATGTCCTCCCTTTGGTGGAGTTTGTAAGCGGGAAATGATTGTAATTTAATCTTTTATATGGTGAAATTCTACTGGAAATGTGCTGCAATTTTAAAAACATTATGCTGCTGAATTGTTTAATATATTCCTGTAATTCTGTTCCATTGCAACCATGTTTTAATTTCGATCAATGACTTGTATTGATCATTGAAGTGTGCTTAGCTTATCTTATTGTCCTTATGAGGCTAGATTGTTTTATGTCCTGTGTTAAATATGTAACTATGTATTGTATTGTGTTGTATATGCAAAGCCTTTTGAATATATAAATAAATATCTCCTTAGAGTGGTTTTGTTATGGAGAACATTCAGCCTAAATCTTAGGAACAGGCCTTGCTGCTTGTTATTGGAATTTTTTTTCAAATAGCCTGCGATAACATTTATTATTATGCATATTATTCCCTCTAATAGACTTTGAACCACATATCTACATGTAGCTCTGCTTACTGAACCAGTAGTGCCTGTATGCTGGATGTGATTATAAATTATTATTATTACTTTAAGTATTTAATAATTGTATCTGCACTCATGTCACATCAACCAACATTCTTTGAGTTTTCTCCATGACTCAGTCAGTGATCACTGGCTGTCTGAGCAGCAGCATCCTTCCAGTTGAGTGCTCACGTTGCATGATTAGCCTCAATCTTTGAGCGATTAGCCTCAATCTAAAGCTAAATGGATGACTACTTTTTTTAATGTAACATCGGTTTTGTGCCTGGCATGGGAACCTTGTTGTGATTTTGTAACTCGTGCTCTTCTTTTTATTCTCCACGAGAATACTTGGATGTTGTGCCCATGACAAAGAAGATATATCACTTAATGTGGGATTCAAGCTATTGGCAAACTCTGTCTCCAACCCATCGCTTTTGATATGAAATCTATCTGCAACCTTTCTGTGCCCAAGAAAATTAAGTCCCAGACAATAGATAGCTGCATATTTCTTAATCCTCGTATGGGACCTCAGCACAATTTTTTCTACTGATAGGAAAATGTTAATACATTGTTGAACACCAGGTGGTTGTAACCAAATAGGAGATGTAGCATCAGAGGATGAAAAAGAGAAGGAGGCGATGGTAGGAAATAAGGGATTTGGGGAGGTGATAAGGTCAGGAGAAAGGCCTCGACAGGAGGAAGCACTTACATCAGGCCTGGAGAGTGGAAGCTTAGAGGTGGTAGGTGACTGAGGCGTGAGGCAACCCATCATGACCTGTTTGAACAAAAACATTTACCTTGAGGCAGAGGAAGCCTAGTCATCTGCATTCTGTGGAAGGGACATTGGACAAGGTGATGTTCCTGAGGACAAATGAATCTAACTCTTTTCTGGAAAAGCCCATTTTGAAACCTGTTTTTTGGGGGGGAGATCTCGTTTTATGCGTTGTGGGAAAAGGGTAAAAACAAGCAAATCACAGATGCTCTCCCAGATGTTAGCAGAACACAGGCATATACACCACAGAGTCCTGTATTACCTTAGGACAAGTCACCAAAGGCATGAACATAGAGTCCCTGAATCCATAGACCAAAGTTTGCCCTCCAATCAATAATTGCAGATTGCAGTGCCCTTGGATCTTCTTGACAGAACATTGATGGAGCTATTAGCAATCCGGATGTCCGTTAGAGGTAATTGTTAGAGGACGTACACAAAGCTAATGCTCAGATTTCAATCAATGTAGATTAAGTATTCCAGGTCAACATAGTGTAAAGTTCTACAGATCATCAACATCTCACAAATGGTCAAGGTTAGGAATGTGCAGACAAAGTCAGAAAACACATCAGTGTCCATAGGCAGGTCAGTTTGCAAAAAGGTCTGGCAACAACCATGAAGAGACCAAAGCTGAATAAGGATTCAGCAGGAGGCTTGAGAAGGGAAATGCGAGTTCAGCAATGAGTGGATTGAATCCAGGGCCAAATAACATCCGAAAGCCAGTTGCAGGCAAAATCAGCAATGGCTACACAGATTATCAGAAAAAGAATTAGTGAAGTAATGAATACACATTGTGGGGTGCAGATCCTTTGCCTGTGCAGTCTTTTAGAGTTTACTGAAGGACATTACTGACTACACTTCCCAGACCTTGCCACTATCCTCTCTAGTGTGCTTCCCACCTGGAAGATGCAGAGCATAAGCATAATCTCCTCTTTTGACCTGTCATGGCAACTGCCAACACTGTCAACACTGCAGTATGAAGTAATCAGTAATCAGTGGGCACCCTTGATGGTGCCAGACAGGTTATATACTCCAGCGGAGGGACGGAGAAGATCCCTTCGACAATGTTAGAACTTCCAGCATGCTCAGAATATGCCTCCCAGTCTCCATGAGCATCAATGAAACTTTGTATTAGTGAAAAAAGGAGCACACTCCATAAAAGAGATATTTTCATGTGATCCTAGATGTGGGTTAGAAACCAACAATCCCATACTAGGATTAAGGTATAAATGTTGTGGGAGAACTCAACTCTGTGGGTGAGTTGGTGGGAATGTTCAGGACTCAAAGACACCAACCACTGAAGTGAAGAAAGGAAACTCAAGGAAGGAGAATGCCCTTTCACTCAACATCCCTAGAGAAGAGAGGGCCGCTGACTACAGAACTAGAATCTTGCCTGATGCTGAGGAACGGGGACCTGGACACCTAGTTAACCGGGCAGAGGCAGTGTTCCTCGACGTGTCTCGATTCACTTCTGCCTCTGGGGAAAGAAGCAGAAGATGTCTCCAGTTTGTGTGGTTGTCTCACGGAGAGACCCCCAGCTTCCCAAAGTCCAGAAGTATTACTTCTGGAAGCTCACATTGTTTAATAGAACCAAAAGGACTTTGAGCAAGTTTTGAGCTTTTGCGCCATCTTCAAGCTGCATTCAACTAGTGAGACAGTTTCATGCAATGGACTATCACCTGAACCATCAAGCCCCAAGTTGCCAGTAGAACTGCCCAATCAAGCCTACCTGCTTTAAAGCATTCATGACCGTAGCCAAGCCCCTTTGAGACTCTTTTTCAACTTGCAGATATTAAGACTCAAAGTATAGCTTTGCACTATCAAGCTGGTGATAGAGATGTCCAGTAACTCGAGTAGGACTCCACTAGGACATGGAGACATCTGGGTGCTCATTTTCATTGTGGCATAACTTGATTAAAAGGCATGAAAGCATTCAGCAAGGCTGTCACACCTTTCAATCACACCACAGCACATTGTTTTTCCATTTGTATGGTGGCGAGGAGGGGCGAAACGCCACTGTCATTTTCGCTGCCTCCTTTACTCTGACGTACAAATGCTCCAGCATCTGCACTGGCATGGATTTTCACAACATATCTTCCCCTCTAAATGAATGTACCCACAAAATAAACAAAGTGATAAAGAACAGCTAGAAATACCTATTGAGCAGATAGCAACAAAAAAACCCAAAAGTGGTAAAGAACACATGGAAAGAACAATTTAGCATGCACAGAACGACTGCCCATGAGTACAAAACAATTGAATAATGGAACATTGCTTAGATAATCAACATTGCATACCAGAATTCTCAACAACATTAACATTGTACAAAATCCTTCAAGTGACACAGAGCCCTCCTCAATCTTCATTAACTCTAAACCCATCATGCTCATTACTTCCTTCCACCACTGGATAACTTCTGATTGGAACACTACTATTGGCACTCTCACCAGCATCACTTCTCTCAACAGTATAACTTCCCATCGTTACTCCTCTTTAAGGTGCCAATCTGCCCATAGACCACACCTCATATCTTTCCACAATCACAATTCCGTGCCTCACTTTAGTAATATTTTTGGGGCCCAAGAACTTGCTTTCAAGACATTATTGTCCCACTCTGGGGTTATTCACCAAAACCAAATCACCAACAGCCCACACACAATCCTTCACTCCATGACAGTCATAAAAAACTCTCTCATAATGCTCTTGCCCCTTCTCCACCACCTTCGTGATCTTTTCATGGCC
Organism: Ambystoma mexicanum; assembly: GCF_040938575.1. Lineage (NCBI taxonomy): Eukaryota > Metazoa > Chordata > Amphibia > Caudata > Ambystomatidae > Ambystoma > Ambystoma mexicanum. Next base: position 254,281,071 of record NC_090940.1, on the reverse strand, counting down.
TACCCAAACCGAGACCGCTGAGCCCATCCATCCAGTGCAGAATTTGGTACCTGGCTCACACCCGTTCAAAGTGACAAAAGGAGAAACTCTTGTTACTGAGTGAGGGGTAGTGCAGTACCCACAAACCATCTGCCTCAACATGGCCTGCCAGGTTAAGGCAGACCTCAGTGCCAACTGAATACCACCCTTGATAAACCTGTTCACCCGTTCTACTAAGCCATTCGCCCTGGGATGATATAAGGTGGATGGACATGTAATATAGAATATTCTTCTAAAAACATCTTCATCATATCAGAGGGGAACTGGACACTATTATCGGTCACCAACACTCTGGGAAATCCCTCTCTGAAAAAAAAAAAATTCCAGGAAATTAATCAACTCTTGCGCCTTCCCACTCCATCCATTTTGAGTGGCAGTCCACCAAAACCAACAAGTACTTGAAATCATCACCTAGTCCTTGGAATCGTTCCCATTACATCCACAGCAATTTTCTGCCAGGGTTGGGCTAGAATTGTTACCGGAAGTAAAGGCGTCTCACTCACCACCTTGGTTTTGACCCTCATAAAACATTCCACACACTCTCCTACTTGCCTCTCCACTGCTCCATCCATGCTAGACCACCAATAGTTCCGGTACAACTTCCTCTTTGTGCCATTCATGCCCTATTGACCTTGGTGTACCATCTTTATTAGCTTCCTTCAGAGAGGTACACATTTGGTTCCCCTTCTAACTCCTGCCCCCTCTAAGGATAACTCTTTGATCTTAAAATAAGGTTCAAAATTCCTGTCCACCATGTCTCTGCTAGACTAATCAATGACTGTCCATTCAACAATCACACTTAACACCTCATCTTCCGCAGCTGCATGTTCCCATTATTCTTCATTAATTGCACCTCCCTCAATGGTTGCCACTACCAGCTCTCATGCCTTGTTGCATTCTTCTTGATCAGATGAGTCAACTGGCAACCTTGAAAAGCAGTCTGCTACTGATTTCCCTTTCCCAGGCAGGTTACACACACACAACCATACCCCTGTAGGACCAGCAACCATTTCGATATCCTGTGAGAACCATTACTCCACCCCACACTAGACATCATCTGGACAAGAGGCTTGTAGTCTGACCTTATAATAAAGCGATGGCTCCATACAAACAATTTAAAATGCAAGTTTGCCCAATATACGGCCAATGCCTCTGTCTCAACTACAGAATAGTTTCCTTCTGCACCCCTTAAGGGTCTGGAGGCACCACACATTCTTCTCCATTGCTGTCACGCTGTGTCAAAGAGGTTCCTAACCCTAAAATACTGGTGCCAACAGTAAGGAAAGTTCTGCTCCTGGAACACAATTTCCCTAGAGATGGGGCATTAGCAATACTCTCCTTAATCTTCTCAAAACCCACCCTACATTCATTCAACCAACTCACCCCCTTTTTGAGCAATGACCTGAGGGGTGTTGACAGCAGTGCAACATTTTCAACACATTTATGGTAATATTCAGATAATCCCAAGAATGAACACAATTGTTCTTTATCCTTGGGCTTATTGCCTCACCCAAACTGTGTTATGGAACAATTCCTTCAGCAGAAATACAATGGGCCAAAAACTCTGCACTTTGCACACCAATTTTACATTTGCTTCTTTGGACGGTAAATCCCGCTCTCCTCAACCTGCACATTACTTCTCTTGAAATCATATCATGTTCCTGGACTGAGCTAGCGTGAATTAACACATCGTCTTGGAAAATTATGACATTCTTTACACATTTAAGGACTTTTTCCATAATTCGCTGGAACACGGCAGCAGCTGATGCCAGCCCAAAGGGCATTCTACGGTATTTAAAAGTTCCCTCCGGTCTGACAAAAGACATCAGTTCATGGCATTCTTGTGCCAGGGTCACTGGATGGTAAGCCACCGAATGATCAATTACTGTGAAACGGCTCTGAGATCAGTGGTAGGGGATGACGGTCCATCAACATATTTCTATTGAGGTCCCTGAGATCTATACACAGTCTCAGTTTGCCATGTGCCTTTGCAACTAAAACCACCAGGAACAACCACTCCCTACCTTTAACTGTTTCTATCACACCTTTCTGTAGGTGTGTATCAAATTCATCTTTCAACTGCTCCCCACAGATGGTGGGGTACCGGATGAACTCTGTGCACCTCTGGGTTGGCATTCCTCTTCAGTCTTGTAAAATGCTCAAACTCCCTTAGCTTCCCCAGATTTTCAGAGATAACTTCTGGAAACTCGATAACCCATCTATCTTGCACTTACGATAGACAACAGCTCCTCCAGGTTGGCTTGGATGTAAATTCCCAGATTAGCCTGTTCATCCCCCCCAAACAAATGGATGAACTTTTCTTTGCCATGAACACTTAAGCTGCAGATCCCCTGCCTTTGTACTCTATGGTGGCATGGAATTTCCCCAGCATCTCTATCTCTACCTCGCCATAAACATGAGGATGGATGTTATGCTCCAGAAGATTCTGTACTCTACCCCCAATGACATTTGTGAAGGTCTCGCCAGATAATATAGCCCAAGGAGAAGCACTGTCTACCTTCATTGTCAGTGTTTTTCCATTGATGGTAAACTCATCCAAAGGCCCTCTCTTGCCTCATTAAGTGCTGAAACTTAAAACACATCGGACATTGCCTCCCTTGCTCTCTGATTGGGACACTTGTGCCACTTCATATCAGACATTACCTCCACCGCCCTCTGTTTGGGATGGCTGTGTCACTTCTCGTTCGACTCTGAGTGGGGCCTCTTTCATAGCGTTCACTCCTCCTTCTTTACAAACTTGAGCAAAATGGCAAACTTAAGCCTTCATTTCATACAGTTCACATTCCGGGCTGAACAGAATATATTCAAAGAAAGATGCCTGGTGCTGCCATATTAGAAGCATCTTACTTCCCTGCTGCTTTCATTTGTTCTCCTGTTCCTGAGCACACACCTCATTGTTAGGGGCATCTTCATATTTCTCATGTAGTGAGCCGTATCCTCTATACTCCGGTTCAATTCTACAATTTGCTCTAAAGAACGATCTTTTGCCAACAACTTTTCTTGAACTTTAATGTTGTTGGTGCACCTTACGAGTTGGTCCATCATCAGGGAATTTCCTAAAGGGCCTAATTCATAGGTGAAGGTGTGAAGAACAGTAATATCATTCTCAACTGGCTCCAGTGGCTCTGGACGCCTCTGAAAAAACTTGTGGCTTTTGAAATTTACAGTCTTTTTTGGCTCATTATGATCTTGTCATGATGCCTACCCCCGGGGACCCAGACCAAGTCCAGCAACCCCGGAAGCAAGCATCAAGTTATCCTAAGAAAGCCCAACAACACCTGCTAGGGGCTATTTGGGTCTATATGGAGAGTCAGTCCTGGCGCCATAGGCGCCAGGCTCATAGATTAAAACTTACCTGATGCAGACCATGCTGCAAACTTCCTGATGCAGACCATGCTGCAAGAGCTCCAAGCCAAAAGAGGCTTGGAAGGGACTACTTTACTTAGGGACTATTTTTTTTACTCGGGCGGGGCTGGGAGGAATACTTACCTGGGACTACTTTGGTGGCTATTTAAACCACGCCTGAAGAGCAGCACACGCTTCGCGTTATTCTGCATCCAGCAGCGTAACGCTCACCGTGCCTGCAAGTCTGCATCCAGCCTTCTGCCACGCCCGCCTTGAGTTTGGAGCTCCTAGAAAAAGGGAGAAAGAAGGAGAAAAGGTTAGAACAAGAGCAATACCTATGATCCTTACCTGAATTCCCGATCCATCGCGCCTTCGAGCTGGAAGAAAGAAGTTATTTTATGCGCGTCGCTTCGCCTGCTGCAGCGCCGCGCTGAACTCACCGGCCTTCGCAGCATCTTCACATTCCACCGCATCCTCCTGCATGTTCCCACCGCACTCCGGCACCTAAGGAGAAGACAAGAACAGCAAGGTGAGCTAAGGGAATACACAGAGGAATATTAGTTACCCCCCATAGACTTACCTGATTTTACCACCGGGGGTACTATTCCTCTTCACAGGTCGGTGCAGCTTCCACTGCATCTTCGCCGAACCCCGGCCCCTAAGGGGAAACAAAAGGACAGCAAGGTGAAACAAAGGGACTAACAAGGGGAACCCTCCTCACCACCACAATAGACTTACCTGATTTTACCCCCGGAGGTATTATTCCCCGAGACTTCATACTTTCTCTCAACGCCTGAATAAGGGAGAAAGCAACAGGTTACATATTGACATTATTTTATCGAACTGTGTTGGAAAATACAAATCCTTATCAGAATACTACCGGTTGCCACGAGGAACTCTTCATTAGGGTCAAGCTGCAACCTGCATGGAATCGGACAAGAGTGAAAGTCAGGCATTTGAACTCTTACGAACTTTATACTTACGGCGTCTTGCCGGGAATCTAGGAGTCAATACTGTTCTGGAACTCACCAATTCCTTCGAGCCAGTGAACCAACTGGTTATCAACGCGCCCCTGTGCTCAATGCAGGATGGAGAGCTCATCTTTTCAAACCATCAGGTGAGACTATAAGAGGGGATATCAAAGGTGATCTGTGGGGAGAACAGCGGGGGTGGGGGAATTTACGCTCAACTCCACGGGTGGTTAATTTCCTTTCTCCATTTGCAGAAGAATATTCCTACGGGCCAAGCAAATGAAGCTAGGTGGGCCAGTCCAGTCCGTTATCTCGGCCCTACGCGTCACATTGGTGGAGACCGCAGCTGTCCAGTTCCGATCGACGCCTCTGTGGGAGCCAGGTGAGCGTAACAGATCTTGCAATTTCCTGATTCCCACAGCGAAATCATCCAGATCACCAGCACCTATAGCTTCCAGATCCAGCAAACCATCAAACGCACTGCACCCTTTGGTACACAAATTGTGAAGTAAGAGGTCTTGTTTGCTTGCTGTGGCAAACTTGTCTCCACCCATGGCAAGCATATATGTTTCAAACTATCATTTCCATCTGTCCCACCTAATTGGGGGTGTACCGGGTTCAGCCAAAAATGGTGGGAGTGTGAGATCGCTGCCATTGCCATAATGTGTAGAGGCATACTAGCTGTGGTTACTTTAGTCTAGCTGGTGGAGAATTCCTTTCCTCGGTTATAGGTTAAAGGTTCGAATCAAAAAGTTCGAAATACAATATGGTCAAAACAAAAGGACTGAAAACAAAAGGTTTGAAAAACAAAATGTTAATATTTATTTTTTTGGGGGGGTCCCTGCCCAACCCCTGTTTTTGTGGTAAAAACCACTTTTTTACCTATACGGAAACCCCCCAAAAAATATATAATAAAAAAAAATCGAACCTTTTGTTTTCGGTCCTATTGACCCGAGCCTATTTCATTCGAACCTTTTGTAATCGCACCTTTAACCGGGCACCCCTTTCCTCCTAATTTTCCTGTGTCTACAACGCTTCCTTTCCTTATATGCCATGTTTTTCTTTTTACTTTATTTTTTCAAATCTTTTATTCTATCCGCGTTGGCACCCCTACAAGCTGTGGCAATCCTTGTGGCTTGATGTGCACTGCCGTCAGACAAAGAGGCCAGCAACGCGTTCCGTACCTGTCTCATTAATATGGACAGTGGCGGCTGATGAGTTTGAAAGCTGGTGGAGCGTAAATTTCCAAAGGTGGGTGCCGGGGCTTCTCCCCCGTGAAATTTTTGGAAAAATGGCCTACAAAATGTGCAATTTACTGTCCAAAAAACCCACCAAAATATGAAAAAAGCATTAGGTTTTACATATTAATGGTAGTACACTATGCTTACGTGTGCAAATGTGATGGTGTATTTTACAGCAGCTTGTATTGAGAATAGCTGGTACTATGGTGTATGCATAAAGAAATTCATTATATAGTCAGTAATGATGGAAACATATATTTGTCATGCTGTTACTGGCATTCACATGCGTTCATCCTCTTACTAAGGTGGGATTTTAGGCATTTTCTGAAAGGGGGAAACCAAGCTAAAATATTACTTTAGTTTTTAACCACTTAATTAATGCGACATTTGCCCTACCTCTAATGGCTGTCTGCCTCGCTGAGTTGCCATTGCTTCAGTTGCTCAAAGTTGCAACACGTGGAATGCACAGGTCTCAGAAATAGCACATACATATTGCATGGAGAAAAATGCAACAGAAATAGTTTACTAAATTTATTATGTTGAGTGCTTTATTATCATCCAACAACCATAACATCAAAACATACTTCACATTTCTCACTGTTCTGTCAAATAGATCACTGCAACCTTACACAAAATCCTAACATATAACGCCATTGAAACAAAGAATTGAAGGTAACCCACAATATAACTGCAAATAGCTTGTTGTAACAGAACATTCACTGGTCAATCATTTTGAAAATTTGTACACAAATTGTCCACGTCTATTTTTCAGAGAGGCAAATTTATCAATAGTCCGTGTATTGAAGTCAGGGATCTCTTGAATTAGTTGTTTTTCCATGGACAGCATGGCCAACGCATTCAGATGATCCTCAGTCATTGTGTTTCTCAAGAATGTTTTTACTCGCTTCAGAGTGGAGAAACAGCGCTCAGACACAGCTCTTGTCATGGGTGTAGTAATCAGGATTTTTAATAACTGCATTTTCTCACTAAATGCTTCTTCGAGATTGTTTTCAATGAACAATTTTAATAAAGAAATTGCCCCACTTGAACTACAGAATTCTGGTCTCTCATAAACAATTGAAAGGTCAGTGCGCAGTCTTTACTTGTTTAACATGGGGTACGCTTGGACAGTTGCATTCAGTGCATCACTGGGAAAAGACTTTCCATGTGTTTGAAATAGGTCACTCTGCAACAATTTGGCCCCCTCCAAGTGGTTAGTAAATGCAAAGCATTCTTGGGCTTGTGTAACTATAATATCACATACTTCTTTAGCCAAATGATTCAAAGTGTTCATATTTACATTGCGACTTGCAAAAGTTGCCTCTGATGGAAGTTTAGCTTCCAGATTGTCTGTGCTTTCACGCACTCTGCCAATGCACTTGATAAAAGTTGCAGTAGCTTTATGCACATACACAGAGTCAATGTCTCGCTTCTGAAGCTGGTTGTATAGAATGTCAATATGGGGCATTATGTCATTGAACAAAAAAAGGAAGAAAAGGAACTCCTTCTCTTTCAGAGTTTGAATGAATCCCCGGGCCTCATGCACAGTAACCCCCCTCAAAATCAGTCTGTCTTTCAATGATCTAAAAGCATCTACGTAGTTCTTCCCTGTGCTGATATATGGCTTCTACCACCCGAATATGGTAGCTCCAGCGAGTGTGAGATGGATTTAGAAGTCTTTTATCTGATACCTCATCTAGAACTTCAGTTCTTTTTGGAGAATGAGAAAAAAATGTACAGAAGCCAGAGATATCACAAAAGAAAACTCGAGCTTCTGAGATTTTGGAAACAGCCTGTTCAATGATGAAGTTAAGCTGGTGTGCATAGCAATGTACATAATGTGCATTTGGATACACTTCAGCTACTTTATTTTGGACTCCAACAGACACCCCCCTCATTACACTTGCACCATCATATGTTTGCTCAATTACTTTTTTTGTGGCAATCTTCAGGGAATACTTTGTCCAATTTTTCCATTATGGCAGTAGCAATGGTCTGCGCACTAGAGTCTTTCAGATGAGTAAATCCATAAAACCTTTCAACAATTCTGTATCATTCATCAATGTAGCGATAGACTAGCACAGACTGAGTCTTAGTGGAAACATCAGTTGTATCGTCTGCCTGAATAACCACATAATCTGTGCATTTTAACTGCTCTACAATGATCTCTCTGGTGTCCGTGAGCATGCAGTCCAGCAGTTCATTCTGAATTGTTTTTGACGTGCCCTTGAATACTGTTGCATTTTTTTAGTGTAGTTCCATTGCACTGTCTATGCTGGATACAAAATCCACCAGGCCTCTAAATGCACCAGGATTCAAAGAATCTTCAGTTTCATCATGGCCACGTAAAGCCAATTCAAACGCACCACAAAAACGCACACAGTCGATTAACTTTGACAAGATGTTTTATCCACATCCTCATTATGCTTCATCACGCTCCGGCAATAGGCATCATCCAACTGTGTTGCAATGTTTACACTTCCCAACATGCACAGCTGTAATATATTCTCAATATGAGATTTGCACGATTCATGTCTCTTGCTTTTTTCTGACAAATGCTTTAAGTCAGTGACTCCTGTTTTTGTCCAGGCTGTTTCACCTCCAAACAGCAGGAAGGGAATCCGAACAAAGACCGCTTAGCAATGCTACCAGTGAGCCATGTCTTCTTTTCATACCACACCATGGAAAATGTGCGTGTGTAAGCCTTCCCCTATTTTTTGCGGAGTGTTCCATTTTTTAATCTGGCCGATCAGGCCCTAGTCTTTTCACCTCCAGTTTTTCACTGTGTGCAAGTCCGGAAAATGGTTTTGAGAGTAATTGGTCCAGTGAATTCATTTTCGGCAAGAGTGACACCTGTTAATAAGCAAAATGATTATGTCATCATCATCATAAAAGTTTATTTGGAAACAAATTATCCAAAAACCATTAACAGAATAAAAAATGCATACATTACAAAAGTCAATTCAACGTAATAAAAAATATCTAGAGTATACATTTACAAACAATGCATACAGATTTAAAATGTGCATGTGTGTAAATCAGGTAACATCCACAGAGAGCAGCCAAACAATTCATTACGATTAATATTTCAGAGCTCAATCAAATTCTGTGCCATGGTTTTGGATCTCCGATACCAGGCCCTTCTCAAATAATCCACCATACCCCAGGCCACTGGAATCGTAGCTGCCGACAGCAAATAACATAAGGCAGGCTTAGCCTGAAACATGCCGGCTGATCTGAGTAATGGCAAAAGTGTTCTCCGTCTTAAGTCTATATAATGTGGGCAGAACAATACAAAGTGTAGGAGATCCTCCGCCGGCCACTGACAAAAGGGGCAAGCTGTGGGTTGCACACTATCTGTCCAGCTTTTAGTTCGTGCTCCTAACCATAAGCAATCAAACCGTGCTCGAGTCAAAGCCCAGTGGTCTACAGGATTATCACTATGGATTAGATATGGCTGAATAGCATCTGTTGTTGCACACACAATATGCCTTCTGTTTGCAACAATGCGTAAGGCAGCAGACTCCCTATTTACCACCAAAATGGTTTTGAACAGTTGCTTTTTTGCCCTGACCATACATGGGGTCAAGATGTTTGGTGGGCAAACTAGGTTGGCGCCGTTTAACTGTCTGATGCATTTCTGAATATACCTAAGCCATGGGATTTTCTTTACTGCTGAGCTGCTTAGGAGGGCTCTTCTTATGCGAGAGAATTGCTTTCTGTTTGCCCATAATGCCAACCAATGCGAGACGAGAGCCAATAACCACTCATCAGCAATATGGGGGCATCCTAGTTCCAAATATGTCCCATAGTTTGAGGTAGACTGCGGCAATACAAGAAGTTTTTTAAAGAAGGCATTCTCCACGTTTTCAATCTTTTTGATCCTTTCCATGCCCCACAGTGCAGCCCCGTAGTTAGTAGAAGTTTTTGTTTGAGCCCTGTATACTTCTAAGATAAGTTTAATTGGGCGCCCCACACAGTTTTGTTGAACGCGTGACAGACCCCCAAGCGCCTGCCTCATCCTCAGACACTGCTTATCAACATGGCCCAACCCTCGCCAATTCTCCGTAAAGCAAATTCCCAGGTAGTCAAAATTAGTGACCGTCGGAATGGGTTTACCTCCACTCCATATCTTGTGCATTTTAAGGTGTCTAACTCCCGAGTTCTTACATGCCATGACTGCAGATTTTTTTGAATTAACAGAAAGCCCATGTGAAGCCATAAAGTGGGTGTAAACATCCACCAGACTTTGTAGGGCTCTAGGGGTGCGAGCGATTAGAACCATGTCGTCTGCATAGCCTAGTACTGGGAGAGGGACACCACCCACCGTAATATAGTCAGTGTAGGATTTGACCAAGGTTTGGTAGACACCATTTACATAGAGAGCAAACATTACCGGGGCCACAACACAGCCCTAATGAACACCCAAAACGGTTTCAAAGAAAGCTGTGCACTGCCCCTGTTCCCCAAATCGATTATGTACATGTATATGGGATCATGTAGTCATTGTTAGGTATTCTCTTTAATAACACATAAGTATAATTTGTCGGTACTAGACACAGACAACATCTGCAATTATACACAACTCTGCTGTACTTATCATCGACCAGTACAGTTGAGTATAATTGCCGATGTTATCTATGCATGCATTAACACATATGCCCATTAGCAAATGTGACACCAGACACAGTATGTATTGCAGCGTGTTTGGCAAATGAGTACTTATGGAAGAAATTAGGCAAGTTTATTCTGTTAATACTGTTCTATAAAAAAAACATTGTTTACAATGTAGGGAGATTTTTATGGCTGCATCACACAACCCCAAACCCTCCCAAGCACTGTGGGAGCAATGGTGAAGATTAGAAAGAAGGTATTCAGATGTTTGAAAGACTGTGGGATTTTTCAGCGGTAAAACAAATGACTGCATACCATTCAACTGGAAGATACCAGGAATTCATGAGGTAAGTGGGAACCACCACCCAATCCTATCCTTCAAAAAACAGTTTCCAAATGGACAGGTTTGCTTCCGTTGAACCATAAGCAGGCCTTTTTGCATTATATGTATGACTTTCCCTTTTCACATGCCACCCTCTCAGCTAGTCATAGATGCCATTCTGTAGTCTGTACTGTTCATCAGATTTTCCCCCACCTCATTGATCTCCACAAACATGGGCTTCTTTTAAAAAGAAATTTAAACAAGATAGCTGTGTGCCTTCTTTACTACAGATGAACACAAACAGTTGGAGTGCCCTGAGCACCAAACCCTACAAAAGACTCATGCTAGCTCACCTCGTTCTGGAGAATGGTCACTGCAATGAACTCCTTCACAGGCTATGGGAAATCCAAATCCCGGAAGGTGCACTGTGGAGGTTGAAGTCTGATGTTTTTAGTTTCACAATTACCCTGGACTGGTTGGATTTGTTCATGTAAGGTGTTGCTGATGGTCTGTAAAGAGAAAGCGAGAGACTGATCTGAGAAAGGGCAACATAGGCTCAGAGCAGTATTAAAATGGTTTTCACACATGAAGGAGAGAGACTTAACTGCTTGTAACATTGAAGCTGCACCAGAATAATCATTAGTACAATGTGTAAAGAAGGTACCAGCAACTACCACCATGTGCCAGTCATCAGTTAGATAACGCTGCAATATATACATTTTTGTAATGTTTTCGTTCGGGGGCTTTAAAAGAGCGCTTTGCGGAGCTCACATTACAAAATTAATTTGCTGCAGCCCTTCAGGCACCCGATTTATAAGCACTCTGCGTGTCCTTCGCTGAAGTCCTGTTAAAAACAGCATTGGCAAAGCCACTGAGATCCTGTTCAAACGTAAGCATTGACAAAGCCAACATTTTGACCTTGTGCATACTGTGTAAGCTTCTGCCAGGCACTGCTATTAGATGTCCAGGAACTTGCACCATGTTTCTGCTTCTACAACAATGGGTAGTTAATTCTGCTACAGCTGTGCCTGGCAAGTGCCTTTCCCATGCTTACACAAAAGACCAAACTGTTGACATTGCCATTGCTTTTTCCTCAAAGCAGGGGACGCGCACCAGTTTTGTATGCATGTGCATCGCTCACTGTAGTCAGGAATTTAGTGGTAATGCCTCCCTTTTCCTCGTGATGCATATACGTTTCTTGTATTTGCACATGTCTGTTGCTAGATCATGATAGGTTTCTTGGTGGGGGTGGGGACTTCAAAGGAATTCTCGGTGAAACGTTTTAGCACACTCTGTTCAAGCGGCTGGGTGTGTTTCGTTTTGACTGTGCTGGCATTATCATTATGTCAGCCCTACCTGTCCAGGAATTTGGGGAGGCACCTGTACTTGCTGCAGTTTTTGGCCCTGTATTTGGACGTGGGCCTGGACTGGGTTCCGCCGGGCTTGGCCTCGGAACAAAAAGGAAAATACTGACCCTAAAGAGGAAAAAGCTAATTTTAGATTGAACTACCCTGGCTCTTCCAGGTGTTGCTGACGTGATGGACACTAGTACAGTTGGCATAGCTAGCACCTTTGGTGACTCCCAACTGCTAATTAGTGAAAGCCAGCAGTTCTTGGGCACACGCAGTGCCCCCACCAGTTTGATCCCCGGGGATGGGACAACCACCGATACCCCTGATACCCTTGACACTACCATGGCTGCTAGAACACCCGCCACTTCAACCAGGTTAACTGTTGTCAACCAGGGCCTCAAGTCACTAGGGGGGATGGGTGATGTTGATGGCCGACCTGTCTTCCAAGCTGAACAGGCCCCACAATTGTGCCCAGGGGGAACTTGTAGTGACTGATTTGGCCGTCCCAGTTTTAATCCCCGCCCTTAATATCCCTGGCTCTAGGCAGAGTTAAACTCTTGGTATGCCCCTTCCCATGTCAGGCTGCCAAGGGGGTCACTATACTTTAGCTCAACCCGAAACCTGGCCAGTTACCAGGGGGTGGGGGAGTCACGCCACCACTCAAAAAGACTGCTGACGTACTCAAAACCTGCCTACTTGTCCCTGTGTGACGTTGCACACGATGCCTGACTCACGGCTTAAAAGGCCTCCAGTGCCATTTTTCCTTTCATCTATTCGCTTTCTTTGAACTGTTTTTTTTTCTCCTTTTCATGTCCCGTTAACATGAATATTACAAGGTTCCCAGTGAATTATATTAGGCCTTAATTCACAGAGGGAGCGGAGCCTGCGTGCAGACAGACACACTGGCTGCCTGCGGGAACAGAAGACCCACAGCACATTGAGCCATCTTTGTCTGGCACGCAGGTGCACACGCCACGGTCAGTAACGCGCCTTAAACGTGCACCTCGGAGCTAAGTGTCAAATAATATGCATGCCCTGAATATGGGATGCTGGCTGCTTTGCATAAAATCAAAGTGCATTTTGAGAATATAAGAATGACCACAACTTATCAAACATGTCTGTAACAGTAATTCAAACAATTCCTCCTGAGCATGTAATGCATACTTGGTATGGTGCTCATTTCATCTGTCAGAGTAGACACCCTGACAGTAAAATGTGTGCAAAGCATGAGACATATACAGCTTTGGATGGTTTATGTTTTCATTCTGGGCTATTGATCAAAGGCCTCGTGTCTACACAGAACGGTGCTCCAGCAAGACAGTTTTTGCTGGAGCACAATGTCCGGCCCAATTCCTTCCCTGCTTGTGGGTGGTTGGCTTTGTATGCACCCACTGCCTGCTCATAGCCATGCTAATGCCTCTGGTCAATCCATCCCACTGACTGCCTCCCCCTGCTCAAAAGACCTTTGCCTGAGATTTCATTGAGCTAGCATTATCGTTTGGAAAACACCAAACGTTGTGCTGTAAAGTGTCTGCTAATGTTATTGCTAAGCGGTGTTCTGAGAGTTAAAGGCTTAATTGCCACTGTAGACGAGCTACAGACATTGTGAAAATGACTTAACAAAGTGTGCCTTCAGCCACTTGATTTATAAGAAATATATATGCCCATGCATCTGCTCCTTGCACTTAAGTCCGGTTAAAACAAGCACTGGAAAAGCCAATCGCGCGGCTTGTGTAAAGGTATTACTGACATCATGTGCCCAGGTACTTATACCATTTTCCAGATGGGGCCATTTTAGGGTTAGGTAGTACCATTATGGTAGTGCCTGTGAAATGCCTATCACATGCCTACACAAAAGCCCAAACTGTTGGCTATGCCAATGCTCATTTTAATCTAGAAATGCAGGCTGTGACAACCTATAGGATATCAGTCATGCAGAAAATCCTTGGAAGCATTCTACTGTGGTCATTTTCAATACAATATTTGCGTTCAGTTCCACGTCTACAATGAGACGTGCCTGCAATGTAATGGAGAATGACTGGTGCAGTAGTACAGTATTTGAGTTTACCTGCAGCGTTTGGCTGAAGCGCTTCAATGGCGTGGCCCTCACAGGTGGGATGAGATTTGCTAGCGATGTGACTCTGGATAGAGGCTTGACCTGCTTGGTACTAGGTTCCTGCAGACATGGGCTAAGATACAATTTAGATGCAAAACAAAATACCTGCTGTTTTCAGAAATCAAGGTTCCGTACGGATTGGTACCATGTCAGAGTTGCTATGACACCTTCATTAAGTAAGACGAAAAAGCAAGAACAATAAACAAGAATTGGCAAAGCCAACGGTTTTGGCTTTTCCATTGTCAGATATACTCATACATGTTTAACATTACAGCTTTCATATATTACACGTTTACGCAAATCATCCCCATAAAATTAATAACATGTTACTAATAAACGTTACCTTTCTATATAAAAGAAAAGCCAAATACTGCAGTTCCGTTCTTGTGCAGGAATACTAACTACACTGCTTAGAAATCAAGCGATTAAAGGCACAATTAATTAATACTTTAAAAAATAAATACGCCACGGTCTGCTTTGTAGATGAAATTAACCCTAGGTTTACAGTTAGATGTTTTTGGTACAGAGACATCTGCCATAAATGGCCTTGATTCAGAGTTTAGATAATGAGCAGCTTAATAAGTGTAATTACATGTCAGGTAGCTGTTTTTGAAGGCAGAAATGGCTACATTACATCAAATTAATGTGACAAGAACTCAGACAAATTTGCCAGTGATAATGGTAGTGGCGCCTATAACAAATACCATAAAGTGCCAAGCTCACATCCACTTTCTATATCAGTATCTAATAGGTTAGGCACCAGGCAAGCCATCTATACTGAAGAGTATTTGTTCGAGATACTAGTATACACGCAGAGTTCTGCACTGCTTCTCTCTCCTCTGGCCTAACATCCTCATGCTCTTGAACCCCCACCAGGTGCTTTGGACGACCTCGGATACCACACAATAGTTTTGCTCTCGCATAGGTGGCTAAAGCCATTTCCAGGAGGAGTCAAAACAAAACAATGACCGTTATTGATGAATGAACGTTTATTCTCCAAACGTTACGTTCTGAGCCTCCTCGCAGTCTTCACCCGAAGGCCACATCTAAAGGTGACAGACTTTGTGCTGTGCATATAAGTTATTAACAAAGCATAGCACATGTTGTGTCCTGGCTAAGCATTGTGGAGCAACATTGGCCGGTGCTGCCCTTTTCTGCCCAAAAACTGTCAAGAAACAGACACGGGGACAGCTGCGGGCCACGACCACTCCCGCATCATGCTAATGATGCTAGGCCTGGCCCTGGCCACCAGCCGTGCCGGGCCTCACCCTCTCCCTCGCGCTGCCAGGGCTCTCCTCTCCCTGGTGACTTGTGCGGTTTTATATTTTCAGCATTTTTTGTCGAAAAATGCCGAAAATATAAAATGGCACATTTTGGAGATTCTAGTACGGGCAGCAGCAGCACGCCTGCCTGGGCCTTGTGGACTTGGGCCACGGCACGGACCGGGGGTAAAGAAAGGCCTGGGCCAGGCAGCCCCGTCTTGGTGATAGCGGGCGGCCCGCTACCACCAAGGCCCCGGCCCCCGGGGAGTGGGAGACACAACAAGGCCCCAAGTTGACGGCAGTCAGCAACACTGAACGGTGTGTAGGCCCTGGCCTACACGTCGTTCAGTGCTGACTGGGGCCGTGGGCCACAGTGTTACACTCCCCGTGCCCAAACTACAGAAACAACATCTGGGTACTTACCGCAGCGCCGGCAAGCAAGCTCGTGGACCAGGCCACCTCTGCTGGGCTGTGGTGGTCTCTGGAAAGCAGCAGCTCAGCAGTCGCGTTGTGACTCGTCGTGTCGTCGTGCTCAAAGAAAGAATCACAGGGAGAGACGTGTGAAGGTGGCGCAGGCGCACACACACACACCCTGCACCAGTGATCTGCATAGATACAGTAATGTCATTGTCTGTTTGCCAGCCAATGCAAGGGTTGTCATTGGCTGGCAAACAGCCACTGACATTACTGTATCCATGCAGGGGAGGGAATTTCATTTCCTCTTGCGCTGTTTGCACACATTTTATACTGGCTGGGCCACCCATGAAGCGCCCCGCCAGCCTGCTAATTAAAGGGGCTTACGTAGAGTGCATGGAGCTACGAGCTCCACGCACTCTACTATTAAAAAAAGAAGAGTAAATTGGGACGTGCCCCGCTGTGAAAGCTGGGCCCGGCCCTTATTGTTATACACACATACACACTGGTATTGTAGCCCTGCCACAGCACTCCCGCGCTGTGGCAAAGGAAATGCACCTTCTAGAAGCGTCACCTTCTCTGATTGAATCTCTTTTAGCTTCTCTCTTTCTTTTCTGGGGGGGCGGGGCCCGGCCGCCCTATGATAGCAGCCGCCACTAAACTATGGATGCAACCTGCTGTGCATGCACGCTTTCTCGCACCTGAAGGTTGTTTTTTCCAAATCCACCATCGAAGTGAGGCCTGGGGACTGCCCTCACTCGAGCTGCATCCACTGGGAAGGGGTCCAGCTCCTTGCAACTCGCTCTCTGCCCATCTCACTTTGTTGCTCGCTCTAGGCCTCTGCCTCCCTCAGCATTGGCTATGGGGGCCCGGAACACCAGCAGCTGCTGCACACATGGGGAGGGGAACTTCGCAGGCTGACCTCTCCGCTTACCCCCTCTTCACAGGCTGCAGATCCTTGTCTCCATTGATGAGGAGGTGTATGGTAGGTTAAGCCAATAACTTTATTTGCAGAGCGCATCATCTCTGCTGCTGGGTCAGAGCATAACCGATTCACCTCAAACAAACACAATTTCAGAAATGGAATTGAATGTACAGAAAATAGAATGCTGCGCTGTATAAGACATAGACACAATAAGATACCTATGTGGTCTGCCAGCTTACTAAACCAGCATAAAGCAGGTGGATCCCGTAAGGATCCACTGTAAATGCTACCTGCCATGCTAGCATGGTAGGCAGCATTTACAATTACAATTAAATGCTGCCCGACATGCTTGCATGTTGGACATCGTTTATTTGTAATTGTGAACACTGCTTACCCTGCATGTATGGTAAGCAGTGTTCATAACGAAAATTAAATGTTGTCCGACATGTGAGCATGTCGGACAGCATTTGAATGTAATTGTTTGTGCCACTTGCAATACTCACAATTAAAAATAAACAAGCATGCCATCAGTGTTTACTCAATTTGCAGGGCGGAGAGGACCCAGGAGTCACAGAGGTATCTATGGATGTAGCACAGGATTCAATGATTTCAGGGTTGCCTACTGTTATGGTAAAGGTACCTGAGACAGACGACCAAGTATTGTCAGATCTGGAGGGCCTTTGCGAATATATTGAGTTGTCTTCAGCTGGAGGCCCGGTCAAGTTGACTTTTGCCAGGAAGATATTGTGTGTCCCACTCTTGTGGGACTGCGGAAGCAGAAAGGTGAGCAGGTGTAGGGTGAGAGCCCTGGCTTATCGTAAGACAAGAATCAGGTGCAAGGCAAGAGTCCTGGCATCTTAAAAAATAGTAATTCCAAGAATTCTGAAGCACAGAGCAGCCAGGTTGTTCTCCCAGTACCCATGAGTTTCCTACTTGGCATGGCTCCTGAAAATCTTGCTAGTCGCTTAAAGGTGACTGGGAAATCGGACAGCTTTTCACATCATTGTTTCAGGTACCAGGTGGTTGTAAAAATAAAGACTTGAGTGCCTGTCTTCCAGTCTTGCCAAGGCACTGTTAAGTCAGGAGGGGCAACCGAGACCCCCTAAATCCACTACCTGAGGTTGGGTGAAATGGAAATTCTCTCAGAAGGTATACCCCCAGGAAGTCATATCTGACAGGGGACCCCCCTTCATGTGTATGGCTATGCAGATATCACAGAAAGGTCAGCGGACCTCTGGCTGCCAAAAATACTTTCAGCACTGGAAAGACAGGCCTCTGTAAATGTGGGTTTGGAGCAGACTCCACGCAACTGAGCTTAGAAGGTTGATCAGCCCATGGCCTACCTTAGCAGGTCGCTGATGTGAAGAGGTAGAAATAAGGACACAATTCAGAAAGAATCTAGAATTCTGGAACTGGGCAATATAGCGACAGAGGTTCCATAAGGACAGACCACGTAAACCTGGATCAAAACCTCAAGACAGGTGGTCTTAGTATAATTTATTGCCTTGAGGATTAGCCAGACCCTTAAAGAGGTGATATGATGATATGATATGATATTATATTTGTATAGCGCTCATACACAAGTGTTTGAGAGCGACGAGGTAAGGGAGGGGCACAAGGGAGGACAAAACAACGATCTTACTAGGCACAGTGAAATTGAGAATGTGAAAGTGCGGGGAAGAGGTAAGGGGAAAGTGCAAGCGAGAGGGGAGCTCTGGAAGTGCTGAGCAAGCGATAAAAAACACAACAACTGGTAGGGCAGCCACCAAGGTGGCAAGTGCAATATTTGAGGTGCAGTCAAGGGGTGTCTGATAAGTGCAGGTAAGGGAAATGTAGGGTTTCATATACAGACCCAAGTGCAAGGGTTGCAAGAAGGCAGTGCGATTAGTACAGTTGTGTGGCTGAGTGCGCAGGGACCTGGGACCCCAAAAACAGAGGGTGGCCAGATGCAGGGTGCGGAAGCAGAACAGATCAGCAGGGGAGAGGCAGAGTGAAGGCAGAAGCAAAGAGGAAGGTCTTAAGGAGCTCCCGGAACCAGAGATGGTTCTCCTCAAGTTTCGGAGTGGCAGGGAGGCTGTTCCCGAGGGAGGCCCCAGCCAGGTGAGACTCAACATGTTTGTTGAGGGACATGTGACAGATGGGGGTTCAAAATGTGTGGGGGTGTGAAAGCCCTAGTCTTTTTTTATTTTAATTAACATAAAATGATGCAGGTAATTCTGTTTCTGAAACAGAGGTCTGCTAATAAGGGCCTCCTTTCATAACTGGTCCATGCCAGAATGATAGTTTAAACATGTGCCTTTGCTGAAATAGTCTGCAGACACTCTCTGCCCCAGTACAGCAGTCAGATGGGGCAGGTTATGGGGTCGCGTATGCATTCCTGACAGTTGGTGGAATACAAAGTGAGACCAGGCACAAATGGTTTTTTAATCTTCTGGACCTCTGTTTCTGTTTCCAAACGTACTAATGCTATGCCTAACGCTATGCCTTAGTCAGTCTTGTTTATATCACATTAGTGTCAGCTCTGTGACCAGGGCCCAGGTATGTCAGGACTGATGTGCCTTGGTGTCTGGTCTGACTGTCTCTAGAGCTGCCATGTGGAACAATAGCCAGGATGCTGTCTCTTTGATTCTACTGCATGAAGGGCAGCACTTTCCACAGGACATTAGCACTTCCCCAAGTGGTCTCCAGGGAACGAGTGATTCAATGGCAGCACTGATAAAAAAAAAAAAAACACTCTCACACCAGCATGCTGATGACTGGAATTCCTTTGAAGTCAGCAGGTATGGTAAGGGAATGGATTTACAGTAACCAGAGAGGAGAAGTGGGCTGATAAAAGGGTCTCACCATCTTGGTTTCTGTTTGGGCTTTCTTCCATTTTCTTCATCCTCCGGTCCAGCCAAGGTACTGTGTGTGTGATGTCATAAGGCAAGGGACACTTGTTACAACAACATGAATTGGGCCTCTTACAGCCTGCTTGTTTTGCACCAATCCCCTCTGACATATTGCCTTCATAATGAGAGGGGCAACCCCACATTCTTTGAGTCATCTTTAGACTCTGTGACGAATTAGAAGAATTCACTGGACCTCTTTTGAGGATACAGTCTATCCCAAACCTCTCTGCCAGAGAGGTGAAGACAATGGCATCCAGAGCAGAGGAGGGCTATGTCTTCAAACCATCCCCTGTGAACAGTAGATTTGAATTGCTGTGAACCAGCATCTCTGCTTGCTGTGGTATTGGAACTAGGATACTACACTGGAGGTAAATGGGGCCCCTGTAGGTGACAGGCAACTTTTTGGAGTGTGTGTGAAGAACTGAATGGCCTGCCCTGTCCCTGGGGACCCTGGATTGAGCTTCCGATCAACCCAGAAGTCAAGGAACAAATTGTGACCCTGATTCCTGCATTTAACTGCCCGTGACCTACACTGACCCTGAAATGGCCTGCTTGTCTCAAGTTTCTTTGTGCCATATGCCATTTCTGCTTGCCCCCACTGCATGTTGGACTCAGTCAACAAGCACACAAACTCAATGCCAAATCGCTGCCTCAGGAAGCTACTAGAAGCTCGGTTCAATGTTTTTGAGCCTCTTGCAAAGCCAGTGGCTTGCCAAAGAATTCTGAAAGAAAACTCAAGAGGTGGAAGATCTCCTAGAACTGTGTTGCAACCAGTCAATAGCATGTAACATGTCAGATTCCCAAACATTAAAATCAATCACTTTGTTATTTGGAGGCAAGCTTTGCAACAATTCTGAAATAACATCAGCAATACATTAAAATAAATATAGTAGGCAAAAAAGAGAGCTAGACTACTCAAAATGTAGTTCTGCTGACAGCACTTTTTGTCTGTGTTTACGAGCTACTGTAGTTTGAAACTAGCTGGAGCATGGCAGGCAAGGCTTAAGCTTAGTCTGAACGCAACAAAATAAGAACAATTCAGCCTTCAAATGTATTGTTAACAACCTCTAGCCTTCATTTTGTTAACAGTGGTAGGCACATCCATGAAAACTGCATTTCAAGTTATGCAGCTTCAAATTATATGCAAATGTGATAACAAAATAATGTTATTAAGTGCTGAAATGGCTTAAGAATTTGTCAGACTTTTTTTAGAGTCTCCAAGTGTTTTTTAGTTAGTGCTGTTAGGTGGCGCTTGCGCCACCTATTAGCTGGAACTATTGCATTACAGTACATATATGGCGAAATGGCATAAGAGGAGGGACACAAAGCTTGTATGTAGTATGTATGTATGTATGCATGTATGTATGTATGTATAGAAATGTTTTGAGAGCAGACACAGCCAGAAGGCATATGGGTGCTGAAAGCCAAACAGTAAAGAAAGCCATGCATATTGCCCCCCTCATCAGAACAAAACGGTCTTGAGAGCCTTCCGGAAGCTTAAATGGTCCGGAATCTCACGCAAATGTGCTGGTAATGATTTCCATAGAATAGGCACCAAAACCGAGAAGGAATGTCCCCCTGCTCGAATTTTTTAAAAACGTGTGACTTGCAACAAATTTGCAGAGTCTGAGTGCAGAATGCGAGAAAGCGTAAAGAGGATGAGTTTTAAATGGAGAAAGGCAGAACCAGTCAGAAAAAAGGCCTGATGCGCAATGCACAATGCCTTAAACTTTATACAGCTTCTCACAGGCAGCCAATGAAGTCTAGCCAATAAAAGCGAGGCAGAAGACTATCTCGGGGCGTTCAGTGGCAATCGTGCTGCAGAATTTTGCAATATTTGAAGCCCTTGCATCAGAAAATCCATCCATCCCAGGAAGATACCATTGCAGTAGTCCAATGCCCCCATTATGGAGGCTGTGACTACTGTTGCACGAAACTGCTGAGGGATAAAAGGAAGCACTTTCTTACAAAGTCTCAATTTAAAGAAACTTGCCTTACAAATTGCTGCAATCTGCCCCTCTCTAGAGCCAGAGGGGAGGAGTTTCACATCTAGACTCTTAATGAAAGGGCTAGGCGCTGGGCAGAGTCCTAAAGCTGCTGGACAAAAATCAGCATACCAGAGCAAACTGGCATTTGGCGGACCGACCACTAAATCTCTGTTTTTTCGCCATTTAAAATCAACCAATTCTGGGATATCCCGTGACCGATGTCTGGCAAGCAAGATTTCAGCTTCGATGGCGATTCTGACACAGGGCAGTTCAGTCTAAGAAATTAATCATGTATTGTCGGCGTAGTTAAACAAACATACACCAGACAAAGCAATGAGGTCGGCCAATGGTCGTGAGTAAAGATGAAAAAGTAGTGGCGATAAAGATGAACCCTAAGAGACATCACACAGGGTGGAGTTGGGGGGCATAGAAGGGTGGCAATGAAATGGTTTGCATACAATGCAACAGGAAAGAGGAAAACCATGCCAGGACTGGAGCTGTTAACCCTGCATGCTCCAAACGCTCCAGCAGAATCTCATGATCAACAGTATCGAATGGCAAAGAGAGGTCAAGGAGAATCAACACTCCGACCTCTCTGCATTCCTGAAGCAAAGCCATATCATCCAGGATGGATATCATTACTAATTCTGTCCCCATAAGGAGCCTACATCCCGAATGAAATGGATGAAGAAGATGCTTTTCTTCAAGAAGCCTTGAGAGTTGGGGAGTAACATTGGTTTCCATCAATTGGCAGGTAGGAGGGAAAAAAGATGACAGCTGGCCGTGGACAAAGGATCCAATTGAGGCTTCTTCAAGAGTGACCTCAGCTTTGATTGTTTCAAAGGAGTTGGGATCGCCCCACTTGTAAAGAGTGGCAAAGTGCAGCGGTGAAAAGTGCAATGGAATCAATTGGAAAGGATTGGAACATTTTCAGGGGAATCGGGTCTGAGAGGGAGGCAGATTTAAGCTTGCAGATTGCAGCTAAAACCATTGCATCTGTAACCGGCTCAAAGCTTGATAACACTGCAGGCTCACACCCACTGGTTTGGGCCTGTGATGTGACGGCCCCTACCTCCGACCCAGACATCATAATGGACTTCCGGATCGTACCAATTTTTGTCAGCAAACAACAGGCTGATAGAATTGCATGTATCTTGAAAATGGGAAGGGTCAAGCCGAGCCAAGGAAGAGGCGGGCAGCTCCTGAGCAATTCTAAACAACTCTCTGAAGGCACATGGGGCCATAAGTATACGTTCCGCAAAGTGCTGGGACTTTGCTTCTTTCACGCCAATGTATACTTGCATTTGGTTATTTGCCCACTCATTGACTGCCCATAGCCATGCTAATCCCTATGACCATTCCCACCCAGTTCTTGCCCCTGCCTGCCCAAAACACGTCCTCATGGGAACCCTTTGAGCTCTCTTTAACCAAGCCTTACAATCAAACTTGCTTTCAAAGTGCTTGCCAGTGTTTCTTCCAAGCAGTCTTCTGAGAGTTAATGACTTTATGGAACAGTAAGCCCATTATTACTCGTGTAATTATGTCTTAACCAGGTTTGCTTTTAGCCACTTGATTTATAAGCCTGATGTGTGTACTTCACTGAAGCCCTGTAAACAACAGGCATAGGCAAAGCCAACAGTGTTACCTTATGTATAAATACTAGGCATTTGCCAGGCACTGCTATTAAACACTCGCGCCATTGTGCACCTGCTACCATCAATGAACAGTTTTTTCCACTTCTAAATTGCGTGGCAAGTGCCTTTCCCATGCCTACACAAAAGCCAAAACTAACGGTATATACAATGCTTATTTAGTGAGCTTCAGGTCTTAAACACAAAAAACATGTGTGCCATGACTAACTGGTGCAATGGTGTGTTCATTAAAACTCTAGCACAACATGTAGTCTCAAGGAAGACTGAAAGATGATAGATAAAAGTTTAATTTGTGGAAAGATTCCCCTGTTACTCGATACCTAGAGTATAGGTATAGGAAAGCTAGGCAATGGGTTAACTGCTCGCTCCTGCAATCTGTGTGTGATCTGCAGGTCGCAGGTTTGAATCCCATCAGGGTCGACTCAACTTTTTATCCTTCCGTGGTTGATAAAGTGAATACCAATTTTTATTTGGTACTAATAACTGTACATATGTATGTATATATGTTATGTGTTTTGCATAAAAGCGCTATATCAACGACAAGTTATTATTATTATTAGAGGTAGTCCAAAGAATCAAAACTACATACGTGACTAATGCTATTTCTGGTCAGGTCCTAATCTCCATCCATTGAAGACTTCTCTTCCACAGCTTATCAGAAAGCCACATATCTGCACGCTATTGGCCAGAGGATTTTGGCAAAGCAATGTGGGACATCATTTTACTATGACTACTTCTGTAAGGGATAGGGCGTGGAGCACCGAATCAGGGCAAGCCCCGGGAGCGCTGAATATGGCAGAGACTGACCAAGGAGGCACAGGGAAATGGTCCAAAAAGGAGGGTTACGGACAAAACAGGGAAGTTAGAGGGAGAAGGAGCGAGACACGGAGAGAGGAAGCAAGAGAAATCTCCATGTAGGATGGAGAAGAGGCTAGAACCTCCAAATGTCCCCCAAAGCAAAATCAAAAGTAATTCACAAGGAGATAAAACAGACCTTGGGTTGATCCACCAAAGAATGTTGCCAAGCAAGTTCCTAATGTTAGTTCCGGTTAGTTCTAGTCCCATCCTATTCCCAAGACAGTTGGTCCTTTGTCTACGCTTCTACCAAAAGATCTACACAGAGAGACATTCTAGAATGGTAACTGATGAATAAAATTAACAGGGTCTTTTACCCTTTGATCCCTTAAAATCTTACTGCCAAATTGACACATCGAGCCAGATTTTTTAACCTCCTCTGTGGAGCCCAACACTTAATGCCATTTTTGGTAGATTCTAATTTAAGTATCCCCCTTTATAGTGAATGCTGGTGTAGACCCAGGTTGTATGGCTCCACACAATTGCCCTAATTTGTTCGGTTGACAATGGCTAGCAGCAAATCATCAGCTTTGTATAGGGTACAAAATCAGGGGTCAAGTCCTAAAAATTAAAATGGGGGGACTCATCAACAAACGCGATGGGATGTGACGTGGCCAGAAATTAGCATATCAAGGTGAAATATGCACATTTCATTGAATTGGCATTTGCCTTTCATAAAAATAAACAGACACACAAAACCAAGACATGATAGTTTCTTCTAATAGTGGTTTTGAAAACATTAAAAGGTGTGCATGTTTTAAAATCCAAGAACCAATACAAATGTTTTCCCTGGGACTTGCAGTAACGAAATTGGATATTTCACCTTTAGTTGTTTGTTATTTTTGATCAGGTTATGTGGTGCAGTGATGAAGTGTCTGGCCTACAAACCTGATGTCTGTGGTTTGATCCCTGAGGTCTACATAATTTCAAAGAAGACATCCAATGTTCCTCTTTTAGCTGGGGGGACTGAGTCGACCCTCTGAATAAAGTGGGTGGACTCCGTCCCCCCGCGTGTACCCTCGACTTGAGCCCTGTACAAAATGTGTATATGAGAGGCACTCATTCAATATTTACTAGTTAAAAAATGTGCCCTGATAATCAGGTATATTGAGTCGTATTGTGCAAGCTGTACATGTCGTTTCAGTCCTATCATATGCCTTGGTAGCTATCTGGCTCTGGTGCATGGCCCTCCATTTGCATTTTGCATAAATTTTTTTAGGTGGCCAGACCCTCTACAAGAAGTGACATACATAGAGCAGAAATGCTGAGAGCAGGAGCACTGCTTTTTTTAGGGTACCATAAGGAATTTTCTGCAGTTATGTTGGTGAGGGCGAGGCAGTTAGTGGAGGGATAATGTGTTGTTGGTTCACAATACGGGGAGACTTTTTCAGTTCAGTTCAGTGTAACTTTACTTCGGTATCTAGCACCATAAAAGCACTATACAATACATGTCATGTACAGAATAACATCACACAACCAATACTTATACAATGTTAATACAATTCTAAAAGCATTGTTCAGTTAATACATTTCATTAATATTGGCATACTTTAGTTATATAGCTAAAAGGAAAGGGATTGTTTAAAGTGCAGGTGCAATAATCTGATACATTAGTGACACTGCTAGACTGCTACTAGCTGTCTTTGTGAAATAACTTTGCCGGCCTTCTTCTCCATGCCCGGATTAGACAGTTAGCAGAAGAATACACAACCAAAGTGCCTGTAGAGAGACTGCAGAGCCACATGACTTCTCCCGTAGTTCTTGTCTGTCTCTCTCTAAAGAGGGGCTTTAGGTATTTTTTCCTTAAATCAAAATAAGCCAGGTATATGAGAACAAAATGGATGCAGCTTTCCATCTCGGTCAGACAGAAGGGACACATAGAGCCTCATTACAAGTATGCTGGTCCGGAAATAGCATTGTCGGTAGATCCGTACCGGCACCTTTTTCCGGACCGGTCTAGTCTGCGTTGCGATACCTGTAACACCAGCATTGCAAGTGACCCACCACATCTGGCAACACCATTGCCGGTATCTGCGGAGAGACGCAGCAGCTGTGCCTGAGATACCGGCATGGCGTCAGTAAGTGCACATTCCGAGGTGCACGGACATGCTATGCCGGTAACAACGTGAAACTGATGCCGTAAGCACTGGCATCGCAGACCAGGCGTTAAGTAGATTCTGGTGTGTAGAAACATGCTACAGGTTCACAAAATCAGCACAAGTGGTCCCAATGGGCTGTGCCACAGCACAAAAGGACCACTGCAGCACCCCACACCCCTTCCAACCCCACAATGCTAGCAGCAGCTGTAGTAATACTGCAGCTGGAGTCCATGCCTGCAGGGCTATTACTTGAAGAGGCAGGGAGGCAGAGGATGCAGCGGAGGCGATTGAGTAGAAGGAGGGCTATCATTGCCCAGCAAATCCCCCATGTCCAGCAGGTTGCAGCCCGCAGGCAGCCACCAATCCCACAATTAAGGGCCACACCATTCAACCTGAGCCAAAGCCAGATTCACAACCTGTACCGGCTAGACTGGGACACCATCACCACAATAGTGGACATGATCCATGACAACCTGGTCAGCCTCATCAATATCCGCACAGCCATCCCCCCTTGCCCAAGGTAGTGTCTCTGCTACACTTTCTAGCCACAGGCACATACCAGCACACTGTTGGTGAGCTGCATGGGATATTGCAACCCTGTTTTTCCTGTGTGCTATTCCAGGTGATTGATGCACTACTGTGTCACTTTCGAGAACACATCAGCCTACCCAGGACTGCTGACTAGGTAAATGGCACAAACATAGCCTTCCATACCCTTGCAGGCATGCCAAATGTCATTGGTGCTTTGGAACTGCACACATGTGGAGCTGGTGGCCAGGCATGCTGTGGAGGCAGTGTACAGCAACAGAAAACTTTTTCATTCACTGAACGTGCGGATGGTTTGTGATGCCCGCCACCTCATCACCCATTGCTCTGCAAGATGTCCCAGGTCAACACACGACTGCATGGTGCTGCACAACTCCACGCTGCCTCGGTACATGGCACATCACGGTGGACACCGTCCTGGCTGCTAGGTGAGTCTAACTACAAGGCCATGTACAGTGTTGAATTGGGGGAGGGGCATAAAACAGCATATTGTACCCGGCTGCTGGGTGAGTCTAACTACAAGGCCATGTGCAGTGATGAATTGGGGGGTAGAAAACAGCATATTGTACCCGGCTGCTGGGTGAGTCTAACTACAAGGCCATGTGCAGTGTTGAATTGAGTGGGGGGCAGAAAATAGCATAGTGTACCTGGGTGCTGGGAGAGTCTAACTACAAGGCCATTTGCAGTGTTGTATTTTGGACAAATATGACACCCATGATCAGTGGATGTGCCCACTGCATACATCAATCCATTATTACTCCTACTACAATTTCATAAAAACAATTACAAAAACTCCACGAAAGTGCACAGAGGATGTAAAAGGGCAAGGTAGATCAAGAATAAGAGCAAGGATCATTATTACAGACAATTGTAATAGAAGTAAACTTCAAACATTTAAGGGCATATGAACCGACTCAGTGCATTAAATGTGCAAGTGTATAAGTGTTACTGAAGGTGCAACACAGTAGTAGCATGCCAGAGCGCAAGGCCTTGACAGGCGTGTCACCATGTATGAAGAATATCCAGTGCATACATAACAACATCAGTTCTGTACAGCGATAAACAAAAGAAGTACATGTACCAGAATGCACCACACCAAAGTGACAACGACAAGCACAAACACAGTCAAGCAGACCCACAACTCACAAAGCACAGATAGAGAATGCTCAAGCTCCCACCCACAAAACACCTTTTGTCTGCACACCAATTTGACAGGAACAATGCCTGTTAGAACCAAACAATCACACATGCATATCATTGAAATTCTAAATGCACCCTAGTACATGGACATATTTGTGTAATTTATTTATAACATATTAAGGACATTTACATCAATTCCATGTGTGTCAGTTGTACTAAAAGGCTCTGAGGTCATGTTGTCTGTGAATGGTCCATGTGAATGCCACTGCACAACACACACCCCACACACATTCTCACAAGGTGCAGTTCTGGTACCCAAAAAAGGACATATGCTAGCTAAACTCAATTTTGCATGCTCATGTTTGTCTTTTCGAATCAACACCATACAGCCTGTGCCAACATTACATGCCCAGGAGCATGACATATGATTTGTACCCCAATCCGTCTGTTGGCTACTATACATACCATATTGTGTTAAAGGGTGGAGAAGCCTGTACTCAATTATGTATACACCTTATCTGATTAGTCCCTCAAGAGTCGAGCCCCCATAACAAATAAAGAGTGTTATACCCATATTCGTATTAGACGTTTCACGTGAGCATCCACTATATCTGCCTGTTTATCAGCGTCTATCACAGAAAAAGCTTCCAGAGCTGGGAGTAAGTGGCCATAGACTTCTGGTAACAGGACATCAAGGTCCAGCTTTGCCCATTTTATGCTACGTCTAGCATTCTCTGTGAATGTAGGGTCCATATCCAAACTGGAGATGTTCTTCTGTTTGGGCCCAAAAAAGAACCATCTACTGTAATGCTCAAAGGAAAATAGTCACTCTCAAAATGTTGGAGCCTGGTAAAGTGCTTTATCAGAACCCATGCTTCAAGGTTGACCAGAACATAGTTGATGAGGCTCGTGTGGTGGCCCACGCAAAAGGTCTTACTTGCAGGAGAGTCCCCCCTAAACCTGCCATTGCAAGCCCTTAGGCTGGGATCATAAGGATGCCAGCCTCTTCTTCCATCTTTTTATATCTCCTCTTTGGCTTTTGTGCTCTCAATTCTTCCACCCTCCAGATACCACCTTCCTCCTGCGGGATCCCTATCATTAATCCCAATGGCTCAAATTGCATGTTAATAACTCCCATCACTATCAGTCTGGGTCAATTGACTTACTTGGATCGCCAGCTGGCTATTCTCGCCTGAGGCAGATGAAAGAGCATCATCCCTCCCTCCGTAGCATACCTGATGGAAATATTTAAGAAGAAGACAACCATTTTAACATGGAGTTCTAAAAAGTCTCTGGACCCATTGTCAAAAATATTTGCTGATGAAAAGAGAGCTGCATTGACCCAGATTAGAAGACGACCACTAGGCCGTCCACCCTTTCCTCGGGTAGCTGGGACTGCAAAGGTGGCATATCCCTGTAAATGGAGGGCAGGGGGGGTTAATGGCCCATGTCTCTTGCATGTTAATTAGTCTGAATTTGCATATACATTCTAGCCAATCCTCATCTGTTAAATGCTTACTCACACCTGCTATATTCCCTGAAAATATGCACACCCCAGCCCTGTACCTAAATTTACACCTGATGTGCTGGGACTCCTCCGAGTTATCTCATCCCTTTCCAATACCGGACAGTGGTACTCGGGGGTAGGGTGCAGGCCTTGTTATCCCAATTGCTCTATTGCCCTGTTGCCCACAGATCCCCCCTAAGAAGGGGCCATTTGCCAGCAGGCACTCTTGACTATGTTATGTTATGTTATGTTATGTTATGTTATGTTATGTTATGTTATGTTAACAAAATGTATAGCGCACACATCCACCCAAGGGCATCTTGGCGTGAAGACCAGCCACAAAGGACAAGCTACTGTACAACTAAAAGAGATGGCCTAGAACAGGAGCTTTTAAGAAGTCAACGAGAAAGGAAATAGTTCTCAGTATGTCTCAAAGATATAGGTAACTTATTCCAAAGTTTGGCGGCGCATACTGAAAAGGCTTGGCCACCAACGCTGGAGAGACAAAATGTAGGTATCACCATTAGGTGTGCTTTTTCAGAGCAAAGCAAGCGACCCGGAATGTAGTGATGAAATTTACTTCGCAAATGTACTATTCTGCATTGTACCATTTGTTGGCCTGGTGACTAGTGCCCATTGACTCTGGCCACTATAACCCTGTTGGCCTTGGTTAACCATCACTGCTGGTTGCTCTGCGGTTAATAGAGACAACTTAATTGCTCCATACGTTCGCTTGGTGAACCAGCCAATATGGAGCAGGCATGGTGGCCATGCAATTGCTCAATCTGTTTGTCATAAAACTTACATGGACCATCTGCCAGGTTAACATGGAGTATCGGTGGACTCATTCTTATTTCAATTTCTTGACCCTCAGGTGGTAGGGCTCTTTGTTCAATTGCCAGTATACCCTCTATCAATTGCTCCCTCAAAAGCTGCCCTTTTATGCAGTCTCTCTAGTCTGGTGCCACCATGCGTGATGAATGCGCTATATCAATCTGTATTATGGAATAGCATCCCCTCTTTACTCTCAGCCAATGGATGATGACCAGACCCTCGTATGACTTGTAGGAGTGTTTATTTAACTTGGGCACATTCACCAAGTAAAAACAATTATTTCCAGATGGTAGATTCGCCATTGGTCCAGCAACAATTTCCCCACAGACCTTCTGCTTATGTATGGAAGACTTCTGTTGGGCTTTCTGCCTTTGAGCACCCTCCTGGATTTTGATGACCTTGACTGCACCCTCCTTGTGCTCACTATATTTTACTGGTTGGGCTTTGTTTTGGCCTCGGGTTTCTGGGTCTCGCTGTGGGTTGTGCTGGATCTCATACCAGCATCTCCCATGAGGGACCTTATGTTTACCCTAATTTCTCCCACTGCGCCCATGATACATCCCAGCTCCCCACGCAAACCTCAATTTCCAGTTTAAGGTTATTGAAGACAGGTATCATAGATGTGTACTCTTCACAAGTGGGAGTGTTATTTTGTGTTGAACATGAGCCCCCAGGTGAGCCACTCTTGCCCTTTTCTCCCAAATGAGTATCAATCTTGGCAACGCCCTCCGCCAAGGTGCTTGGTGCTCTGAATCCATTGGGGCTTGGATCTGATTCTTAATTGTCACTTTGGGCGGTTAGATTGCAATATTTGTCTCCCTTTCTGTTGTTGATGGTAATTCTCCTACCCTGCCTCCTGTGTTAGCCAATGTAGGGGTGTTCAATTCAACAGGAATGTTAGACAATTTCCCCCACTTAGATTCCGAGGGTTTGTTATTTCAAATACTGGGAGGATTTTTCCCACCTTTAATAACACTGTTAGAGTGATTTTTGAACTTCCCAAGATCTCTTGGGCTTGCTTGCACATTTTCTCCTTGTAACCCTGTCCTGCCATGTTTGACTCAGCCACATCCTTCTCTTGTAAAGTAAAGGATGATCCAGCACTATGGATACGCCACTTTGCTACTAGACCAACACCTAACCAACCTTGTACTACTGCTACTAGAAACACTAGATTGAATTCTAGAACTAGCCTACCGATCCTTCCATGCTCCCACCACCCTAGCATTTATAATAGATACTCTAGATTGAATTCCAGAACCAGCCTACCTACCTTTCCATGCTCTTTCCACCCTAGCATCTTAACCAGAAACTTTAGATTAAGAGCCCACAGCATTAAACACTCGCATATTGACCACAACCTCGCCAATTCGACCACTGACTCAGACAAGTTAGCCCAGACCCATTCGCATGACTTACCCATACCACCTGACAAAATCTACCCAAAAAGACAAACTCATTAAAGCAGCCCTGGTGAATGCTAGGTCTCTTCCTGCCCATGCTCTCGACATCGCTGACTTTATATCTCACGAAAAGCTAGATCTCCTTGCAGTCACGGAAACCTGGCTTAATGCTGCCTCCCGTCCATCTCTGGCCCTTGCTATACCTAATGATTATGCTATTATTAGATGCGACAGAAACACCACTCAAACGAAGGGAGGTGGACTCGCCCTCATATTCAGAAATACATTCGACATTAAAGTCATCTAGGACGCACAAATCCCCTCTGCTGAATCCTTGTCTATCAAGATACCTCTATCACCCAACCACACGGCAACTATGCACCTTATTTACCGACCACCAGGTCCCATCTCCTCATTTATAGAGGACATTACATCACTCATAACCACAGATACCAAACCCAACTCACAAACCATCTTACTTGGGGACTTTAAACTTGGTTTTAACGACCCTAAGAACACTAACGCCCACGACCTAGCCAACACCTTATCTGACTTGGGTCACACGCACATTATTGACGAGCCCACCCATATCAAAGGCAGAACACTGGACTGGCTCACCCACCTCAATTGCTCTATTGACCTCCTATCCAATGACCCATGCATTTGGTCGGATCATCACACAATAACTTTCTCTATCAAAACCAACACACCTCACCTGGCGCCTATCATCGCCCCAGCCACCAGCACGAGAAATAAGAAAGATATTACACCTGACAAACTCTTACCTATATTACTCCCCATCCTGAACAATATCGACTCAGATGCTGACCCGCAAGTCTTAGTGGATATCTACAACCAGGCTATACTCAAAGCACTGAACACCATTGCCCCCCTAAAATTGCGAAAGTCCAAACCACAGCGTCACCTTAACACCTGGTTCACGACGCAGTTAAGAGAATTACGCAAAACTAAGAGAACCGCAGAGGCACATTGGAAAAAACACCCCACAGCATCCAATAAGACTGAGCTAACCATAGCATCCTCTACTTACAAAGAAGCCATCTTTCTTGCTAAAAAAGACACATATAACAAAAGGATTACACAAGCGGAATCCAACACAAAGGAACTTTTTAAGATTCTGAAAGAACTAGAATCCCCTATCGCCCCCATAGACAAATGTGTTACAGATGCACTATGGTGTAGTAATATACAGAAAGCTCTATTAGACAAAATAGCTCGCCTACAATCTAAAATCAATGCAAAAAAATCCCTACTACTAGCTGACCCGGACTGCAAACAACTACCTAACAAATCGCCTACTTTCAGGTCCACTTGCAAACCTTTCAACTTCTCACCCCTCTCAATCTAGGAAGTAGAAAACATCATCAGGAAACTTAAACCTTCAAACTGCCAAGGCGATGCCTGCCCTGCCCCGATCATCAAAGCTGCTGCGCACGATCTGGCACCATTCATAATCAACCTCATCAATGCCTCCTTCAAAACTGGAGTAGTACCTGATAACCTAAAAGATGCGTGGGTCATCCCACTCCTTAAAAAACCTACTCTTGATCCAGTCAACCCGTCTAATTATAGGCCGATAACAACTGTACCTTTCCTATTAAAAATACTGGACAGAGCAGCCTATTTACAAATACAGGCCTACTTAGAATCAAACAATCTCCTAGGACTTAGGCAATCAGGTTTCCGACCGAGACACGGCACGGAAACTGCATTAATAGATCTCACTACCCAGATCCAAATAATGAAACACAATAGCAAACTTGCACTCCTCTTACTGCTTGACCTGTCAGCAGCTTTTGACTTCGTCATCTATCAAACACTCTGTCACCACTTGAAAACTGCAGCACACTTTTCTGACGCAGCCACGGCTTGGATCAGTTCCTTCCTGGTGAACAGAACCATGAGGGTCTTCTCTCCCACTGATTCTGCTGAATCCTCACCAGTACCCTGTGGAGTCCCGCAAGGCTCTTGCGTGTCCCCGACACCCTATAATGTATTCACAAAGCCCCTCTTTGATATCCTTGACTATCTGGGTGTCACGTATACCAATTACGCGGACGACACCCAGATACTCATTCCTATCTCGGTTAATTATGAAACAGACAGCAAAACCCTTAATGAAATCTACTCAGTAATTCAAGCATGGATGGCACATCATGGACTTTGTCTCAATGACGAGAAAACCGAGTTGATTATCCTTGGCACTCACGCCAAACTCAAAAATCTCAATCCCGCATTTAAATCCTTCACCATAGATGGCAATCTCATACCCGTGTCAAATAACACCAAAACCCTTGGTGTGTACATCGATGCCACCTTATCCTTCTCCAAACAAACTAACGCAGTAGCATCATCAGCCGCTTACACCTGTACGCTGATTACTGCATGTAGGCCGTTTATCTCCTCACCCAATTGCATTACTCTTGCTAGAGCATTAGTCCTATCTAAGATAGACTATTGTAATGCCCTTTACTTAGGTACTAGCCACAAAAATATCAACAAACTGCAAGTCATTCAAAACAATGCCATTAGGGCCGCCCTCAACATCCCTAAAAAGATGCACATCTCCGAGACCAGACGCAAAATACGCTGGCTCCCAGTCAAGCACAGAATTTCCCTTAAAACGTTGGCCCTTACACACAAAGCCAGGGCCAACCTTGCACCAGCCTACCTCACCAACCAACTTACACTTCACACTTCTTCAAGACCACTTAGAGCAGCACAAGCTAACACCATGTCCATACCGAGATTCAAACTTCATAACTCGGGTGGTGCTAGCTTCCCTGTACAAGCCTCTAAATTATGGAACACAATCCCTGCGCTTCTGCGAGCAGAACCATCTTTTAACCTATTTAAACACAACACAAAGTGTTGGCTTCACAACATGGACTCTATGACAGCCTAACCGCCTGCTCCCAGCATGATTGACCGTCAATGGCACATTCTTGTAAGTAATGTATTTATACTAGTCTATGTATGTACCCATTTGCTTTACTAAGTTTGTACCTACCTGTAACTGTAATGTAACGTAACCCTTTTGACTGCTTTCAATTGTAACTGTAACCAGATCTAACTTATGCGCCCGTATGCCCCTGGGCCTGGCAGCGCTTTATAAATAAAATAAATACAAATACAAATACAAAACACTTGCCCATGTTTCAGAGGGGGTTAAATCTGTTTATTTCCAATTTAGGCTTTTGAAATCCATTCTGACATTTGTCTCTGAATCAGACGGTTGTGGGAACTATGGTAAATTCTAGACTGGATTACTGTGGCACGTTGCTTCTGGGATACCCAGATTGTCAACTGCAACAACTCCAGGTAGCCCAGAACACTACCGTCAGACTGGTGTTTAATTGACAAAAAAGAGCTGCCATCTCCAGGTATCAATGAAAACTGCACTGGCTGCCAGTTCGGAAAATAATTGAATTCAGACTGTTATGTCTGATTTACAAGTTTATTCAAGGAACCTCACCTAGGTACCTGACCTACAAATTTAAGGCCTATCAGCCAGCTCGAACTCTGCGCTCTTCTGGCAAAAACCTGTTGGTTGTCCCCCTATCCCAGTATCTTTCTCAGAGGGATCAATGTTTTTCCATCAGAGGTCTCTACCTCTGGAACGCGCTTCCAGCGGAATTGCAGAATATTTCTTCCATTGCCCTTTTTCTGAAAAAAATGAAAACATATTTGTTTCAAAGATCAACAGGTTTTGTGGTTGCTCCCTGATGTGAGCAAAGGATTATAACATTTGCACCTAGGTGCAGTTTATCGCTTGGTTCCGGAAGGATATGCACATTACAAATCCCAAATCTAATCTAATCTAATCTAATCTAATCTAATTTAACCTGGCCCACTAGTTGGTTGCTGACCGGGCACCCTCATTGGTTCGGAATTATCCCCCTGCTCCACTACTATGAGATCATCCCTCCCTAATGTCACACAATTTGAAACAATGGTCCCCTCCTTCTTTTTCCCCAGCAGTTCGCCAATGGTACTGCACTCCGGGGGTCAACCACATACAATAGGGTGGCAATTTAATTTATCATCGCATTGGCTTCATCAATGCCGTTAGTGAATGTTGACACTCTCTTCCCTGCTTTACCGATGGGGGGGTGATTTGAATGCCTTCCTTTTGGCCATATTTAGTGCGGAAAATCAGAAGCTGGTCACCACAGGGACCTAAAGTGATTCCAGAGGGTTGTTGAGGTGTTGAGAGTGTTATTTGTATGTCTATTTTTTATCGATGTTGCTGAAGGCAGTGTTTGTAGAGGATACTCTGTGTTCGTGGACAAGTGAGCAAATTATGCAGCTTATATCTGTATTTATATCACTACCTACGCCTCAATGCCTAAGCAGCTAATACAATAGAGAAAAGGAGGGGAAAAAAAGAAAGACTTGCTCTATTTTAGATCTATGTCCAAATAAGCACTTAAAACATTCAATACGTTCTAAAAACGAGTAAAATATATAAAATCAAATTATCAAAAAAATAACAGTGTGTGAAAAACATACACTTTAAATAAATAAAGAAAATCACGTGGACAGATTGTCCTTAAGACCATAAAGTTGCACCTTAAAGTTGCACCATTAAATTACACATTTAGTACAAAACATACACATTAAAAGTTATAAACAACTTATGCAGTATATGCAACAATCATCATTCCTGGGCAAAGGGCAGGATAGATGACAAATACGGAAGTAACTAGCAAGTATCAAAGTCAGCCATGGCAGGACAGGGCAAGGCACGCTCGACGGGCCCCCTTAGTCTGACACAGGGGTGTTGCTAGGTCTGGAAAAGATCCGGGGCTATGCTACTTTTGGGACTGTCGGGGCTAGGAGCTAGCTATCCTTTTTGGTTGTAACCCCTGAGCTTCTATATGGGGCTACAACGAAAAGACCCGGGCCTATAGCCCCCTCAGCCCCCCCACCAACACCTATGGTGACACAACCCTGCCCACTGCCACACCTCGCAATAGCTCGGATCCACTTCTAGATCACGCTGGCACACACCAGCCAAGCCAAAATTGCCAAAACTAAACAGTTATGGAAGTCCCCTTAACAGCCACAATTTTTCAACGACTATGCCCGCTTTCCAGTACTGGTGGCAGCTAGCTTAAATTGTGTCAGTGCGAACGTTAGAAGCATAACATGACAAATGCTGCTCCTATAAGATCACTTGCTGGGGACTATCACTAAATGTCGTTTAAGGCTGGTTCTATGACAAACACTAGAGGCATACCATGGCAAAATGCCACGTGTTTGCTTCTTCGTCAAACCGTGCCGTCAGACCATGCCAAGCGTGATCATAAAATTCATGGTTCTAATACTGGAGACGGCTTACCGGGCAGTGGTTCAAGCTACATCCTGCTTGACCCCTACTTAATTTCTCTCTTGTGCTCTGTCCACAACGCCTCTGTTCGCCCGGTGCCTCCTCGGCCTCCGAGGGCCGACTGGAAAATACGAAGGCAGATAACGGATGCTTCTGGCTTGCCTCTCTGTGCCCAACGTGTAGAACAGCCGCCCTTGGCAGCCGGGCTTTGATGATAGGGGGACGTACACACATTTAATGTACATTTGGTCCGTGTGTGAAGCCTACAGATCACCATTGACCATTGAAAACCCAGCAAGTAAAACACAACTTTATTGATATTCCATCATGGAAACACTGACAAGAGGAATACATTTGTAATACTTCTACTGTACTTAAAATGTGCTCTCCTTGTTAGCAATAATGCACCCTTTGTGTGATTTTATGTGTTTTCAAGTTGCATATCCACATATCACAAGCTACCTGCATGGGTAACATTCTGTTGCATCACAAACAGCTGCATGACACTGCCGAACAGTGTATTTAATTAGGATTATGACACTCGACCGAAGAGTTTACAGCACTTGGCTTTCCACTCTATTTACTCTAATTTCCACTCAAGGCTTAGTTAAATAATCCTTTGCAGATGGATGCTCTTTGCCTGCCTGGGTCAGAGAATAATTGAAGCCATCCAAGGCACATATTGTGTGCAGTATATGAATTAATGATTCCTCTCATTAGTAAAACTGCGCAACCACTCTTCCTTTACTTGGTGTTACAGTAAGCTTGTGCTCAGGGCCGCTGCAACCTGCGCATCATCAGACAATGGCCAGCTAGAGGCAATGAGAAGAGTATCTCACATTCAAGCTTATCGACTGTTTCCCGAGTCTTAACCACTTAGTTTCTAAGAAAAATGGGCCAATGGGCGATACCTTATGTTATGATAAGTCATGTATAACGCACCTGTACACAAGTGTTTGCATCTAGGATGAGCAATCTCGTCCTTGGCCACAATATGTTCTAAAGATCTTTGGCTCCCAGTTCTGCATCATGATTACTGTTCTCAGGATTACAGCCCATCTTCATGTGTTTGTTGGTTAAAACAGTGTATTCATTTGACAAATGGTTCATCTAGCTTATGACCTTGGGATAGGTCCCAGTGGGCTGGTGCCAGCATTACACAAATGTACTATCCCCTCTGCCTCCCCAGACACCTCCTCCTCCGCATGAGTAACTGTATTATTCACTGGTGGGCAGTGTGAGGAACTTTGAAGAACTGTTGGAGAGCAGCAACTTTCAGTACTCTTAACAAAGCAACTTTAACAAACTGTCTATGCCTGCCCTACAGTTAGTACCAGATCAAACATTGGA
Organism: Ambystoma mexicanum; assembly: GCF_040938575.1. NCBI lineage: Eukaryota > Metazoa > Chordata > Amphibia > Caudata > Ambystomatidae > Ambystoma > Ambystoma mexicanum. Next base: position 254,242,831 of record NC_090940.1, on the reverse strand, counting down.
CTGGTGCAAAAATTCATTAAAACAATAAGCATTTGCACGAGAGAATAAATGGGCCCAGTGCTAGTACCATGACACATTGCACTTTCACCAGTGCACATTATCTGTACTCAGGCCTTGGTATATCACAATAGGCAAATGAATAGGAAGAGGAGTTGCTCCTGGCAGTCAGTCCCCTTTTTAGTTGGCAAGTACAGAAGCATAGGGAATCTAATTGGGTTTGGCCCATAGTCTTGAAGATTCGTGGTTCAATTTCACCAATCTGGACTGCAAATGCCACTTCTTCCTGGTCACCTTCATTTCCTTCGTATCCATGTGTCTTTCAATCTGTTCTTACTGGTCTCTGGACCTTCAGTCTCCCATTAAAGTCTGAATCTGATGATATCACCAGCAGGCAAAACTATTGTTCATGCCATTAAAGATCTTCTATAGAAAAGCAGTGAATGAAAAAGGAGATCACTACTATTAATCGATGGCATATTCTTGCTGTTCCCTCCTGCTCTGAACGGCCAACACCAACAGATCCACTCCGTAAACCCCAGACTTACAATAATTGCAGGGGAGCCAGGGGAACGCTGCACACAGTGCACTTGTGTCCAGGAACCTGAGCCATAACCCCAGCCCTGCACAGCAGACAACATATACTACACATGTACCTGTCATGAGATATACTAGGAAAACAATTAAACACACCCGTTTCTATGCACGCCGTCCTTTTGAAATAAATCTTCTAAATCATTGCTCAAGATTGATCTGCTGCAGTGTTTATTTTCCCACGTGTGTGCTTTAATACATTCTGTTGTTGTTGTTGGAACTTGCCATGTATTTATCAATGGCTGCAGCTGTTTGCATGGTCCAAGAATCTAACAATGCAATTGTCCAATTGGCCCATTGCATCTTATAAAAACAGTCTTGGGATGGGCGTCCATAAATCATTATTTTTCAAGATTTTCAAACTAAGGGTGGCCGAGGTGATTCTCACAATGCTGTCCGCCTTCTCAACACGCTCCGTGTAACCCTTTGTGGTCCATGCCGTGTGAAACCTTATCATGATTTACAGGAAGAAAACAGCAATGCATAATCCCGGCAACAGGGCTTCATGGGTATGCAAATGAAACCTGGCTAATTTCCGGAGTATGCATCAACAGTGCTGTTCATGGAAATTAAACACAAATAAAGCTGAAAAGCAAACATAGAATTTGGCATTCTGATGGATGTTATGAAGTGGAAGCATTGCAAATGCTCGTCAATGGGCATTCTTCAATAATATGAATTTGCAAAGCCCATTGGACTGGCTTTGAAAATGTGGAGGATTAGCCTGCTGGGCCTCTGCAAAAATATCTATATTTACAAAGCACGATGTATTGACTTTGCTGATACTTGTTTCAACCTTGAGGCCACATTCTTTCATCTATGCCATTTGGAAAGCTACTGAAAGACATAGAAACAGCAATACACAATATTGGGCAGTGATAATGGTGATGGGGATACCTTTAAAGAGCTGTGTAGTTTTAGTTTGATTTTCTTTGTTTATTGTAAACTACTTTCTTCCATTTACCAGGCCGTCGTGTGTAGGAGATGTATGCATGGGATTTACAAAGTGCAACACCGACGGTAAACAATAGAGCTTTGGACATAAAGGTTGCACCAACAGTTTTTCAAGTAGTATGCATGGGTAGTAGAGGAGCTAATATGAGTAGGATGGAGGGGACGATGAAGCTCTGTAGGGGGAGAAGTAGGTTAGAGTGGGGTGATCAGCTATTGGTGAGATGGTCTTTGAAGAAATGGTTGTTAGGTCCTTCCTGAAGTGTAGGATGGGGAGAGGCAGTATCATCCATGCTGATGACTAGTTCCAGAGCCATGATGCATAGAATGAAATGTGGTGTTTCCTGTGTTTTTCCGCCATGCTGTTCTTTGTTTCCAGTGTTTTGATGTTGTGGCTTCTGGTGGTGCGCTGGCAAATTTCTCCGCCCAGTAGAGTGGTATTTGGGTTGTGACTGCTTTGTAGGTGATGCAGTCTGTGTTGAACATATTTCTTGTATTAAGGGGTAACCAGTGCACCTTCCTGAGGGTGTGGTCCTATTTTCTGATTCCAGTGAAGGTGGGTCTGCTGCAGAATACTGGATGGATTTCAGAAGGGCCAAGGTAGCATCTGGGACACCAGTGAATAGGATATTGCCACATCCAGTTGTGAGATGACCAGTGCTTGGGCAACTGTTGGGAAACTGGAGGCAGGGATACAAAGCTTGGCTGTGTGGAAGAGCACAAGCTGGTACCTACCAGGCTGCTTGGGTATTCTTGGTGATGTGTATTTTGAATGAGAGGTCACAGCTGACGGTCCGCAATTCATTCTTGGTGTGGCGCCAAAGGATCTCTGCCTTAATGCCAGCAAGACAGAGACCGTCCTCATTGGGACCTCTGCACCCGCTTTCCCGCTTGCACTCTGGGCAGCCTCCCTTGGTCCTGCGCACTCACCCACCAGTGAGGCAAAAGATCTGGGGGGCATTTTCGACTTCACTCTTTCCTTCTTTTCTCGCATCTCGGACATCCCTAAAAAGTCCCACTACCAGCTGCACCTCCTCAGAGGTAGTCTACATTTTCTCACTTTCCCACAGAGGCTCACAGTCTCCATAGCCCTGGTTCTCTCTAGACTGGACTACTGCAACAGTCTCTTTCTCAATCTTCCCACTTCTACTCTCGGACCTCTTCAACTTATCTAGAACAGAACCGCAAGATTCATCCTTGGCCTCAGGCCCAGGGACTGCATCTCTCTGGCCCTGAAATCCCTACACTGGCTCGCAGAGGCTGCAAGGATCAAGTTCAAGTCCCTCTTCATAGTCCACAAGGCTTTCTGGGGCCTGGGCCTACACTACCTATGACGCTCTCTTCCTAAATTCTCTCCTTCTAGAGCCCTTTGCTCAGGCTACTCCAACTCTCTGCAGGTGGACAGAGCCAGGGGAAAGCAGAGAGTGCAGGGGAAGAAATGTCCACGAGCTAAGTGTGAGATAAGTGGCTGGACGGGCTACAAGGGTGCAGGCCTTGCCAGGGTAGTGCATGGGAAGGGCAAGTGCATGTTGTTTGGGGTTCAGGGGAGACCAAGTGCAGGAGTAGACAGGATTAGGAGGGCCTGGTGCGTTGTAAGACTCTGAAGGAACCAGGCAGCCAGTCAAGAAGCAGAAGGGATATTAGCAGGGGAGAGGGAAAGAACAAGAGAAAAGGAAGGTCTGGAGAAGCTTCCGCAACCCAAGGAGATCAAGCTCAATTAATTGTTTAGTTGGATATATTGGAATTACCCAATTCAAAAATTACACCCCAACAACTTTCAATCATAATCTTGCCTAAAGAGCAGCTATATACTCTTTAAGTAATGACAAAAAGAATGACATGATTTATTTTTGGGGTAAAGAATATTTATTGAAGGATTATGGCAATTTAATTATTCCACGTGCTAAAGCACTGGGCAACCAATGCGCTTTTTTTAATTTTTTTTATTTTTTTACTAACTTTACCAATCTGTTTAAAAACTCTATTGAGCATTTTAATCAGTTTACATAAAGAAAGCAGAGCACTGGAGGAGATGCTGGAACCAGGTTCCAGTGGTTGCTCCCTTTTTCAAGTCAAGTGTGTGTGCTACACACTACCATGGCTATGAGGGTCTTACAGCACTGTAGGTCTCCATGTGCCATTATGTACCATCTGATGGATAGCATTTAGTGCCTAGACTTCAGGACAGCAGATAATTCATCATGTTGGATATGGCTAACTCTTGGGCATGGGTGGTACAGTTTGTGCCTTCTATCACACCATGGATATGGAGGATGTTTGCTGTTAGTTTTCATTTAGGAATATCCATGATAGGGAAACAACACATAACTGTGTACAAGGTGTCTCATTGAGCTCAAGGTATGACATCATGGGAAAGGAGATATCACATGATGCCAGATATTACAAATGTTCAAGCCAAATGCTATAAGGTCAGAATGCATTGTCTTCAACTATCTGAAATAGGTATGGGTGAATTCCCACAACAAGCTGGGATCTGTTGTTTCCTGACTGTCTAAAAATACCCAATTCTAGTTTCTGCCTAGCTAATTCCCTAAACTCCTACATTTCGAATAGTTTTCATTCGACGTTCCAGTGCTGCGGCTCTTTTCCTACCGCCTGACCTGTTACCACTAATAATAAAGGAAAAAGATCAGCGAGAATGGTTCCTCCACACCTACTACCTACATGAGCAAAGTAGGTCAGCTGAAGCATACAGTAACTGAACTCAAAATTTGAAATCTTGGCTTACATACAATGCCCCCTTTGTCCAGTTGTCTCATTGAGTGACCTCTGCTTGATCTATTGTCATTGGTAATATGGCTATAGGAAAAGCAACCGCACCTTTCTACTCTCTCTGCGGTGTGGCACCAGGCAGGAGCTGCGATACCCACGCACAAGGTTTTGCCCGAGCCAAGGGAGCGACGAAGTAAAATAAGCAGACTGGTGTCATGGGCATTGCAGTATTCAACTAATCCTGTGTCTCCGGTGGCTGAAGGGAAAAGTTGAACAAGGGGAACACATTTCCCAACCACATTAATTGCCACATTTCAAACCACTTTGCCATCCAACACCATTTTTGTTTGACCTTTTTTGTTTTATTTGCCCAGTCTGCAAACAGTAGAGACAGGAACAAACATGTGCCACACTAGTGCATATTGTAGATAAAAGCATCACCTGATTTAATTTTATGAAATCCAGGGTGGGTGCAGCCGGTACAGAAGTCTGGTTCACTGCACCGGATGAAGTTGTCATGCATGCAGCATCTAATATCCAATAAAACGTGTTGTCATCTAAGCTCATCGACAGAGGGAAGAGAGATTTTAGAAGGCACTCGGTCGCTAAATATTTAAACATGTCCAATGATATCATTGATCGTTGGTTTCTGGACCTTATACCACTAGTTTATGCCAGAGTGCTTTTTACCAGATTACGTCTAAATTGTTTACCATTATGAAGCACCATACACGGGCAGTCCATTGCCCCTAAGAGCTTTGCCGATGCGGCACAGGTTTTCCAGGAAACAGACCCCATTTTCTTTTTTTCTGCTCCTGCTTTTGAGTGCTGAGGAGAAAATGGCCGATCCCTCTCCTGCGTACATTAGATCAAGCAGGCTACCTGGATGCAGAAAGATAGCTGTTAGCTCTCGAACACTCTGTCGGGGTGCATAAACTGATTATGCATGCTAAATTGGCCCTACAGAAGAGCTGCTCTGCTGCAGCTATTTTAATATCACTCCTTCCGGAATACATATTGCTTCACCTGTGCGCCTGATACCTGTAATGGTTATGGAAGTTTTATGCAATGTATATTTTGGAATTTTAATAGATTATAGGAGTCTTGGATACCGGGTTTTAGTTATAAGATTTAAATGTGCTGATTGCATTTGGTTTTTAATTGTGGAGTAATCTTAATTTATAATGTATTCTCTGTCCCATCATGTATTATGGGCATGTTTCTGAAACAAACATTTTATTTAGATAAAGCTATGAGACGCATAGAAGCGCGCGGACCTATCCCCATACATACGTCACAATGCCCTCGGATATATCTACGGTTCTGCTGACGTCACATGCACAAGGTTGGGTTGGCAAAGTGGAGTTGACTTGGACCTCCATTGGTGCCCTCGGGAGAGCTGGGCTCGATACCACCTCCACCAATGACGTCATGCAATTGGCCTTGCCTTTCGTTTTTTTCATTTTGATAGAGACCTAGAGCCGTACAGTAAACGGTCAACAAATAGACCTCTATATTAAAATGGGCAACTCATCTTGGGCCTTTGATGGCAGGGGCAAATCTCTGGCAAAGGCAAACTGTTCCCATTCTATGTTATTCGCCACATTTCAAAACCCCTTTAACATCCCGAGCCATATTTATTTCATATATTTCTTTTGTAAAGTCGAAATTAAATCTGCAAATATTAGAAACGGGAACAGGCATGCACTCACCCTCTTGATATTATAGATAAGGCCACGAGAGGAGCATCAACCAATCCCCATGCAGCACAATACGCTCTGCTATAACTACACTTCTGTGGTCCTCAGGTGCACACGCTGGATTGGCAAAATGGAATCAGCACAGGCCTCCAATTCAGCACTTGCGAAAACAGTGCTTGAACCCCCCTCCCCCGCCCCCTCACCACCTCCACGGGCCACTACTGCCTTTTAGGATTGGTATTGGATTTTGTTTTATTTTGCTAGACAACTACAGCATTACAATAAACAGGCAATACAATAACGTCATCATGAAAATGTGCAATTTATCTCGTGGCTTGGATGGCCGAGGGGGGAAATTGAGCAAGGGCTAACAATTCCCGTTCTCTGCTTTTCTCCATATTTCAAACCCCTTTGCCATGAAACACCGTTTTATTTTAGTTTTTTAAAATATCATTTGCTTTTTTTGAAGTCAAAGCTTAATCTGAAAACAATAAAAAACGAGAACATATGCAACACTTCTTGACATTAGACTCATGTGATAGGCAGTCGAGTACACTGCTGGTCTGATTGGGCCAGGAGAAGTGTAGAACAGCATCAATCCATCCAAATACATCACAAATCCTTGCCTTCTTTATTTTATAGCTCATATGGATTTGGAACTGCCATGGTCCAGTTGGCATTTTCTGCCCTTGCATTTTTTTTATTACATCCTACAGGTAAGGCCATGACTGGTGCCCCCCCCCCCGTGCATCACCTCTGGTTAAACTGAGCAGACTTATTAGTTGTAATGCACGCTGCACTTCTTGCAGTAATTCCTCTAGTATCTCTGTTCCCATTGCAGTGGGGCTAGGGTCCCCCTCTTATATGGCAATATTAACCTTCTGTAGAGTGCCCGATGCCAGCTTTGGTCACTTGCAAGGTGTTTGCACCTTTTAACATGGGCAACTTTTGTCTCCCAGGGATGAAAGCCATTAATTGGGATTGAGGCGCCATGGCTTGAAGACTAGGATCGCCTCCTGTGAACCCCATTTAAGGGCCCCATTGTAGAGAGAACCTTACATTTATTCATCAGAAACTGCAACTTGTGAGCAACTACATCCGCTGTACCTGCTCAGAACCTGTAGATCTTCCTTCAGTGCAATGCAATGCCTGAATGCATGATGCCAGTAATTCATAACACTATCAGTGCAAAGATGAGTGACAAACTCAAGGAGCTTTATGGTGCTGTCTATCCCATTACTGAAATCCAGCAATGGATTTCCACTCTTGGGAATTCCCTTGTACAGTCTTGCCTGTATTACCACACCAGAGGTAAAGTGCACCACTGGAAGAGCACAATCAAGCATCAACATGAGTAAATGTACAGCTCCCCTGACTCCTCCTTCCTGCGCCTTCTTTGCATGGCTTTTCTGGCTTTACATTGGCCTGACTACAGGCTGTTCATTGTTTTCTGCACTCTTCTATACTTTCTACCTAAAACAAGCCTATACACATCTGGAAACACCTGTATAGTTCAAGTAGTGACTACTCCTCATAGATCTCTACAATACTCCATATGCATGGCCAATTTTGATGCAAAGTGTCTCACTTGTGGTTGACAAAAGAATGCTATTCTACAGTACTGTACATGAACATGACCTTTTCCTATTCCTCACTTTAGGCATCCGTGCAAGAACTTAGATGAGCTGCTGAAACAAGGCGGGTGAGAGGATGGCTGGGTAGCTAAAGGCAATCCTGGTGCCTGGCCATGGGATCGATGTCAGCATAGTTCTCATGTACCATGCTTGCCAAGAGAAAGCCTTGACAGCCTGACGAAAAAAAAGGTGGAGCTGGCTTATCCTATATGGTGACCCACGTTTTGGGCATTTACTTATATAACATGAACCTTAATTATTCCTTCTCGTGAGTGTCATTTCTTGTTTACATCGATATGCCCCTTAAGCATGTTATGGTCAGTTACTTCCATATTATGCCAATTATATCTGCATGTCAGGTATTGTCATAATATGAAAAGTAGAGACCCTACATTGCCAGTTGCTATACGATAATACAGTGACCAAAAATTCAATATAAGCAAGTCACCAACAGTGCAAAACAGCATGAATTAATTAAACTGATTCTTTATTTAGATATAATTGCGAATATTAGCTGGTGTCACATCTAGACAGGATTGTAAATGTTAGCCAGTGACACATTTGGATATAATTGTGAATTTTAGTTTGCGTCACATCTAGACAGGATTGTGAATGTTTGCCAGTGCCACATTTGGATATGATTGTGAATTTTAGTTTGCGTCACATCTAGACAGGATTGTGAATGTTTGCCAGTGCCACATTTGGATATGATTGTGAATATTATATTGCGTCACATCCAGACAGGATTGTGAATATTAGCCAGTGACACATTTAGATACAATTGTGAATATTTGCTTGCGTCACTTCTAAACAGGATTGTAAATGTTGGCTTGTGTCGATTCTAGACAGGATTGTGAATACTAGCCAGTGCCACATTTAGATATAATTGTGAATATTAGCTTGCGTCACATCTAGACAGGATTGTGAATGTTTGCCAGTGCCACATTTGGATATGATTGTGAATATTATATTGCGTCACATCCAGACAGGATTGTGAATATTAGCCAGTGACACATTTAGATACAATTGTGAATATTTGCTTGCGTCACTTCTAAACAGGATTGTAAATGTTGGCTTGTGTCGATTCTAGACAGGATTGTGAATACTAGCCAGTGCCACATTTAGATATAATTGTGAATATTAGCTTGCGTCACATCTAGACAGGATTGTAATTGTTGGCATGCATCACTTCTAGAGAGGGTTGTTAAGCAAGTCACCAACAGTGCAAAACAGCATTAATTAATTAAACTGATTTGTTATTTAAATATAATTGAGAATATTAGCTGGTGTCACATCTAGACAGGATTGTAAATGTTAGCCAGTGACACATTTAGATATAATTGTGAATATTAGCTTGTGTCACATCAGACAGGATTGTGAATGTTAGCTAGTGCCACATTTGGATATAATTGTGAATTTTAACTTGCGTCACATCCAGACAGGATTGTGAATGTTAGACAGTGCCACATTTGGATATGATTGTGAATTTTAGTTTGCGTCACATCTAGACAGGATTGTGAATGTTTGCCAGTGCCACATTTGGATATGATTGTGAATATTATATTGCGTCACATCCAGACAGGATTGTGAATATTAGCCAGTGACACATTTAGATACAATTGTGAATATTTGCTTGCGTCACTTCTAAACAGGATTGTAAATGTTGGCTTGTGTCGATTCTAGACAGGATTGTGAATACTAGCCAGTGCCACATTTAGATATAATTGTGAATATTAGCTTGCGTCACATCTAGACAGGATTGTGAATGTTTGCCAGTGCCACATTTGGATATGATTGTGAATATTATATTGCGTCACATCCAGACAGGATTGTGAATATTAGCCAGTGACACATTTAGATACAATTGTGAATATTTGCTTGCGTCACTTCTAAACAGGATTGTAAATGTTGGCTTGTGTCGATTCTAGACAGGATTGTGAATACTAGCCAGTGCCACATTTAGATATAATTGTGAATATTAGCTTGCGTCACATCTAGACAGGATTGTAATTGTTGGCATGCATCACTTCAAGAGAGGGTTGTTAAGCAAGTCACCAACAGTGCAAAACAGCATTAATTAATTAAACTGATTTGTTATTTAAATATAATTGAGAATATTAGCTGGTGTCACATCTAGACAGGATTGTAAATGTTAGCCAGTGACACATTTAGATATAATTGTGAATATTAGCTTGTGTCACATCAGACAGGATTGTGAATGTTAGCTAGTGCCACATTTGGATATAATTGTGAATTTTAACTTGCGTCACATCCAGACAGGATTGTGAATGTTAGACAGTGCCACATTTAGATACAATTGTGAATATTAGCTTGTGTCACTTCTAGACAGGATTGTGAATACTAGCCAGTGCCACAGTTAGATATAATTGTGAAAATTAGCTTGTGTCACATCTAGACAGGATTGTAAATGTTGGCATGCATCGCTTCGAGACAGGATTGTTAAGCAAGTCACCAACAGTGCAAAACAGCATTAATTAATTAAAATGATTTGTTATTTAGATGTAATTGCGAATATTAGCTTGTGTCACATCTAGACAGGATTGTAAATGTTAGCCAGTGATACATTTAGATATAATTGTGAATATTAGCTTGTGTCACATCTAGACAGGATTGTAAATGTTGGCTTGCGTCACTTCTAGACAGGATTGTGAATGTTAGCCAGTGCCACATTTGGATATAATTGTGAATTTTAGCTTGCGTCACATCTAGACAGGATTGTGAATGTTTGCCAGTGCCACATTTAGATATAATTGTGAATATTAGCTTGCGTCACATTCAGACAGGATAGTGAATGTTAGCCAGTGCCACATTTAAATACAACTGTGAATTTTAGCTTGCATCACTTCTGGACAGGATTGTTAATGTTGGCTTGTGTCACTTCTAGACAGGATTGTGAAGACTAGCCAGTGCCACATTTAGATATAATTGTGATTATTAGCTTGCTTCCCATCTAGACAGGATTGTAAATGTTGGCATGCATCGCTTCTAGACAGGATTGTTAAGCAAGTCACCAACAGTGAAAAACAGCATTAATTAATTAAATAGATTTGTTATTTAGATACAATTGTGAATATTAGCTTGTGTCACATCAAGAAATTATTGTAAATGTTAGCCAGTGACACATTTAGATATAATCGTGAATATTAGCTTGCGTCACATCTAGACAGGACTGTAAATGTTGGCTTGTGTCACTTCTAGACAGGATTGTGAATACTAGTCAGTGCTACATTTAGATATAATTGCGAATATCAGCTTGCGTCAAATCTCCACAGGATTGTGAATCTTAGCCAGTGCCACATTGAGATATATTTGTGAATATTAGCTTGCGTCACATCTAGACAAGATTTTGAATGTCAGCCAGTGCCACCTTTAGATATAATTGTGAATATTAGCTTGCGCCACATCTAGACAGGATTTGTGTATATTAGCCAGTGCCACATTTAGATATAATTGTGAATATTAGATTGCGTCACATCTCAACAGGATTGTGAATGTTAGCCATTGCCACATTGAGATATAATTGTGAATATTAGCTTGTGTCACATCTAGACAGGATTGTAAATGCTGGACTGCGTCACTTCTAGACAGGATTGTGAATGTTAGCCAGTGCCACATTTAGATATAATTGTGAATATTAGCTTGCGCCACATCTAGACAGGACTGTGAATGTTGGAAAGTGACACATTCAGATATAATTGTGAATATGAGCTTGCATCACATCTAGACAGGATTGCAAATGTTGGCTTGCGTCGCTTCTAGACAGGATTGTGAATGTTAGCTAGTGCCACATTTAGATATAATTATGAATATTAGCTTGTGATCCAGACAGGATTGTGAATGTTAGCCAGTGCAACATTTAGATAGAATTGTGGCAGAGACATAGGTTACAAAGAGACCATCTGGTCCACTTTGTAGATAAAGAAGAGTCAGAGTTTAGGCCCCAAAAGAGCATCCTGAAAACGTCCACCCTTTCAGGGAGGTGGGAAGAGTTCTCCACCAACCCCAGAAGAAGGGAGGAGTCAGATGAGTACTCCCCTGTGTGTGTGAAAAAGGGAGTCCAAGGGAAGTGGCCCAGAGAGCCCACAATACAACAGGGGAGATGAAACTAGGCCTGTCGTTCTGAGAGAGACTCCCAGTCTCAAAGAATCAGGGAGCGCCTAGAGGATAGGGACGGGACCACAAATAGCAGCAGCTCTGCATCTCAGGGCGAATGGACTCAGGTGCAGTGGAAAAAGAAGGCTTCCAAACAAAAGAAAACTCTGGTAAAAGACCTTTACCACAAAAATGCCACATGCTCAGTCTGGTCGCATCTGAAATTGTATGAACAGATGATGACATCATTTGGCATCAAAAATGGCCATAATTCCATGGAGTTTGCCAAGTGGACATTCTCACCAGACTACTCCAGCTTCCTTGTTGGGCTGGGAGATCAACATCATTCAAGATGGTCTACCTACAAAGCGGCCATCTTGAAACACTTCTCTGTGCACTGGAACCCCTAGGAGACTCGGAAAGCGGCATACAACCTGCAGTGCAGAGAGGATCAGGCACCGAGAGAGTTTGTACAAGAATTGAAGCAGGCGTTTGCCGCAACCTCTAGACGGGTGCACACAAACAGTAGGGAGTTCATTAATAGCTATGTTCATGCCCTCCCTAAGTACATAATGACACAACTGGTTAGGAACTTTCACAATGAAAGGACCCTGGATTGGGTTATTGAACAGGCTTCCCAGATCTATGAAGTCCAAAAGTCAGTAGAAAACAAAAAATCTCCTAAAAATCCCAAACCGTCTTACCCCCCTCCTGCTGCCAAGGTGGCAGAGGTGAAAAATATCCCCATTTTGGACCTAGAAGTGGAGGGGGCCTAAAATACACCTCCCCCTGACAAACCAACTGAGAGGCAGAGATGGCCCTCTGACCAGCCCCAAGTGAGTGGTAGCCAGGCAGGGTACCCCACAAATATATCACCTGACTCTGCCACCTACATTAGCCTGAGGTACAAGGGGAACAGACACATATTGGGGTACGTATGGACTTCCCCGGCTCAAGGGGGGGATCCAACCAGGTAAGTACGGCCCCAGGAAATTTTCCTCCCAACTTCGCTCCAAATTTCCCACAAAACTTCCCTCAGGAGGGCAGTAATATTCCACCCTTCAATTTAAGTTTCTTCCCTAGGTACCCTCCTAATCCCAACTTCCAGTATAATAGCCCTCTCTCTCCCCACTTTCAAGATTCTAGACCACCAGATCAGGGAAAAGGGAGACCAAGAATGGGGGGCTACCAGGGAAAGTTTCCATACCAAAGCTACTCTGGGAGAAGGGACAGTTACCCTTCCTGAGAGCAGCAAAGGTGTGATCCTAGACCCCCATATCAACCAGAGAGGGTGTCACAACTGAAGCGCCAGGTCCAGAGCTTTACCCAAGACCTGAGTCGCACATTGAGGGCTCATCATAGCCCTCAAACGAACATGGCTGCCCAGAACAGCTCGAACCCAGGGTCTGGCACCCCGGAACAATACCAGGAGAAAACCCCGACAACCAACAGGTTCCAGTGGAGGAGGCTCAGGAGGAAGGGGGATGCAAAGCCCTAGAGGAAGCTTCTTTCCTCATCCATGAAAAGCCCCTAGAAACCTCTGAACCTGAACCCGAATCTCCTACCCCCGAAAAACTGCAACCTAGGGAACAGAGGATAAGTAGGAGAAACCAAGGGACAAAGAAAATCCCTTTTATGGAGGAAGTCTGCGTCCTCCAGTTTCAAGGGGAACAATCCCTGGTGGATTTTGGGAAGAAAGTCTTCTTTTTCAAGGATGGGGGTTTTTCCCAAAGAAAAATGGGTCCCAAAAGACCCTAACCTAGACTGGGTAAGTATGGGGACTGACCCAGAACCACAAATCCCTGAACCCCAAAAAGTAACCCAAATGACTCAGAAATAAAGGAGGTATCCTCCCCCCAAACCAGTTCAAGTGACTGTCTCCAGGAAAAGGGGGACAGCACAGAATCAGGGGAAAAAGGGGATTCCCAAATCCCTCAAATCTCAGAATGCCAAATTTTGTTTACAGATTTTCAAACTCGGACACAGAAAACTGCACAAGATCCCACAGTATCGGAGTTCAAAATAAAGAAATGAACTGCCCATCTGGCCCAAAATGCAAATTTCCTTTGCCACCTTCAGGAGAAAGAAGGCAGGTTTTACACCCTTGTCAATGTACAGGGCCAGTGTGCATTTTCAGCGCTGGTGGATACAGGATCCCAAGCCACACTTCTATCCAAAAAGACATTTGATCCAATCAATTCAGGAAGGGGGAGAGTCACCTAATTCCCCTCACACCTCTTCCTGGACAACTCCAAAAGTTAGACGGAAATGACATTCCCATCGAGGGGACTGAAGATCTGGAGACCAAAATTGGGCGATACAAGGTGAAACATCAGTCATAGCCTCTAAGCAGGCTCTATTGTACATCACTTGTTGACTCAATTTTAATTGACTCTCTTTCAGGTTCTGCACCCCTTCTTGGCACTTCTCTTTCACTGCAGAGAATTGGGACTCTTGCTCTGAATGAATTTGTTGCTGTACTGCCAGCTCCTCCTTTAGCTGCTGAATGATGTTTCCCTGTTCTAACTCATAGTTTGGCTCTGCAGCACTTTCCCCTCTGCTTGCCTTAACACTCTATGTGCTTGCTCTAAAAGCTCATATTGATTTTGCACAGAGGGTATTCTCTCCTGGTACCTTTCGTCCATAACTATCACGTGGAAATACATATATGCAGTGAGCTGGGCCATTTTAATTTGCTCAGATTTATTGTTCTGCGTCATATAAAACTCTGTCAGGGCTTGATGTAACAGGCCACTGTCTTGCCACACATACATATTCATAGGGGTCACCTCTTGCATCATTCTAGATTGCCAGGCTTCATGTTTTTGTTCTGCCCATTCCCCTCTAATGAACAATTTGGATAGGAGGTGCTGTCTAGCCATGGCAATTTCCATGGTGCTCATTGTGAAAAGTGTTCTGCGCCTGATAGGTTTTCTATGCAATGGCAAAATCTCCACCATGCTTCTGCTTAGTTCATGCTTACAATATTTTATTTTCAGACACAGCCCTGATATCTAGGGTACACATTTTTGGATGGTGCCTTTACAATGCAACCCAGAATTCTATCCACTAAAAGTAGCAATACCTTCAATGGGTTAGTCTGCTGTGTTGCACTGTCACGGGTGAAAACTCTTCCACAGTCACGGCAGAAGCCAACACTTTGTCACGGTTTATTATACGTCACACGCCAGCCAGAGAACTCCTTCCCCTACAATGAATGTGGCGCACAATAAAACGCTTTTTATTTTTAGTTTACCACGGATTTGTTTGTTTGTTTGCTTGTTTATTATTTATAATGCGCAGACATACCCTGGGGTAACAGTGTGCAACAAGTACAAGAATATACGTAGCTTAGTTACACAAGTTTAAATTTACATACAGTTATTTGGGGATACCTGGTATACATAGTAAAGTCATCATATAACATATGTACAATAGCACTATCATGGTACAACAAATTTACAGTAGCAAAATATACAAGTTTGAAGGGCAGTCATTACAGTTGGCACTACATTTAGTGAGCATTCGCTTTCAACCATAGGATAGTGTTGGTTCTGAAGTTTTGATAGGGAAGGTCAGTTCTTAATGTGTGGGGTAGGGAGTTCCACAGTTTAGCTGCTTTCACCGGGAAGCTATTACCACCTATAGTAGAGCGATTGAAGTTCAGGATAGAGAGGCAGTCCTTGTAGGCCATTCTGGTAGGTCTCAAGGATTGTTGTCTATGGAATTTGTTGACCAGGTAAGAAGGCGCAGTGTTATTAAGGGAATTGTGGCTGAGTGACAGGGTTTTTAGGTGGATTTTATCCAAGGTTGGCAACCTGTTGTTCTGGTGGCTACTCTCAGTGATATGGGGGGTCATTCCGAGCATGGAGGTAAGGTACAAACCATGCCAGTAATGATTTACCTGCATAGATTTCCGCTCCATGCCATTCCGACCCCTCAGACCGTAAATTACGGCATTGTAAACTACAATGCCGTAATTTACGTTCTTGGGTCGCGCGCGCGCCCCACCATGCCGAAATTAACAGCATGGCATAAACCGGAGCTGATCTCAAGTAAGGAGCACATGTAAATTACGGCCTCCCCAAGGCCGTAAAGTACCTTACCGGCATGGAGTACATACAGGCATCTCAGAGAAGGAGTAAAGAACCCTGAGCAGTGGGACCCAGAGCCACAGGTGCACACATGCAACACAGACGGAGGCCAGGAGTCTGCCACAGCAGAAAAGGAACACACCCTCCCACACCAAGATGACACCAATCGAACAAGCAAGGCCACAACCACACAAACCCCTGCAACAACACCACGCCCCCCCACTGAGGAGACACAGGGGTAGAAGGAGGGGGGAGACAGGCCCTGCATGCAGCACCAGTGCAGCCTCCGTTACCACCCCAGCAGCCCCCATGCACACACAGCATGTCCGGCCGCTCTACCAGATAGACACCCCTGACCACTTAGACTGTGACACCGTCACCACCATATTTCGCCACAGACACAAGAAAAGCGAGCACCATACAAATGTACAGTGCCAACCCGGCACAAGTGATGGTGTTGCCTGTGCCCCACACCCATGCCAAAGGCACCCACCAGCACACAGTGGCATGTCACAACCGTCCATTATGCGGCCACATATACAAGTGCCGTTACACCTCCCCAAGCACACAAGGGTCCACCAATCCCCAACATGGACCACCCATGAGATACACAACAGTAAAGCTGGACCTAATGCAAATGGAGGCATGCCAAATGACAATGGTGCCCCTGACAGCACCCACAGGTCGTATGTGGACCAGCCTGGCATGCACGTTGCGGACAGCAACTGCAAACAATACCACTCCCCCTACGTGCAGATGGGATCCAACGCTACCAAGAACCGCACACATGGGTGGGCCCGACAACAAACAACTACACATGACTCAAAGGGCCAGCTTCACCTCACTGATGATCCCCAACAAGGATGAAACACGTGTATGGGGTTGCTGGTGGTACTCTCGTTCAGGTTGGAATTGCCATTGCATTTCGGTGCTGGACTGCCCCTGGGCAGGACAAAGACTGATATGCAAATGGATATTTCCCATCTGTGAAAGGCACAGTGAGTAAAAGCAGTGGCTGCGAACTCTCAAGTGGTTAACAACCACTGAACAGGTTATCAGGCCTTGTTCTGTCGAGAGAGGGGCGCCCGCTACCTTTGCAAACTAAATTTCAAGGAACCTGGGATTGGTAACCCTAGGTCTCCTGGGGGCAACCAGACGTGGTCTCCCTCTCACTGTGCTTAGAGAGGCATCAGCTTCACCTCACTGATGATCCCCAACAAGGGTGAAACACGTGTATGGGGTTGCTGGTGGTACTCTCGTTCAGGTTGGAATTGCCATTGCATTTCGGTGCTGGACTGCCCCTGGGCAGGACAAAGACTGATATGCAAATGGATATTTCCCATCTGTGAAAGGCACAGTGAGTAAAAGCAGTGGCTGCGAACTCTCAAGTGGTTAACAACCACTGAACAGGTTATCAGGCCTTGTTCTGTCGAGAGAAGGGCGCCCGCTACCTTTGCAAACTAAATTTCAAGGAACATGGGATTGGTAACCCTAGGTCTCCTGGGGGCAACCAGACGTGGTCTCCCTCTCACTGTGCTTAGAGAGGCATCAGCTTCACCTCACTGATGATCCCCAACAAGGGTGAAACACGTGTATGGGGTTGCTGGTGGTACTCTCGTTCAGGTTGGAATTGCCATTGCATTTCGGTGCTGGACTGCCCCTGGGCAGGACAAAGACTGATATGCAAATGGATATTTCCCATCTGTGAAAGGCACAGTGAGTAAAAGCAGTGGCTGCGAACTCTCAAGTGGTTAACAACCACTGAACAGGTTATCAGGCCTTGTTCTGTCGAGAGAGGGGCGCCCGCTACCTTTGCAAACACAACCGTCTATTATGCGGCCACATATACAAGTGCCGTTACACCTCCCCAAGCACACAAGGGTCCACCAATCCCCAACATGGACCACCCATGAGATACACAACAGTAAAGCTGGACCTAATGCAAATGGAGGCATGCCAAATGACAATGGTGCCCCTGACAGCACCCACAGGTCGTATGTGGACCAGCCTGGCATGCACGTTGCGGACAGCAACTGCAAACAATACCACTCCCCCTACGTGCAGATGGGATCCAACGCTACCAAGAACCGCACACATGGGTGGGCCCGACAACAAACAACTACACATGACTCAAAGGGCCAGCTGATTACCACGCTACCGCGCCACATGGCCCAACCTGCAGGATGACCTGTCTGGCTGGCTGTTGAGTCGTCTGACTGTGTCATGCAAGTGCACTGGTGCCACGGGGTGGGTGCCTGCATGAACCAACTGCGTTGAAATGATGAAGCCATTGTACAGTGTTTACCCCGACAACAAACCTGCCACAGAACCAGTGCAACGGCACATATGAACAGATTCCCACTTTGCCAGAATAAGGCACCCACATCACACTACATCTCCACCAACTGACAAGGGCTAAGCACACTACACCAGCACCACTCATTGGCGGACACCACAACCGTAAGCGTATATCGGAGGACACACTGCACATGCACAATGTGGCATCCCCCAGCCTGGCACCACATTGGAGACCCATCCCTGGGAGTGGAATTCACGGAGGGCAGCAGGGGTACGATATCACGTCACCGGCATGGCACCCCCATAGGAGTGCTGGGAATCACCATAGAATGGATCAGAGCAGGATGATGACCATGATCCACAGACTAAAGCCATCACACCCAAATAAGAATGTACACAGTGCACAGCACCAATGATCCGACATCAGGAGAGCAGCATGCAACAAAGAAACATGTACCCCAAGATGTCCACACCATCATTCATGGACCATCATGTAGACACAACACCCCACTGCATTACATTGCATCGGACACATATTTGTGTCCCTGATCGTGCCCAATACATCCATGGACATGTCCAGATGGCCATCATTGAAACCCTGCCATGACAGCCAAGTACTGTTCTCCACCATGACAGTCCACACACCCACCTCATTTAGCGACACATGCAGCTGTTGTTGGCTGTCCCATGACATCAAGCCACATGACCCCTGTCATGAACCCCCTGAACAGGCCCATGGGGCAACCAGACTATGGCCATACCCGTGCAAGCGTGTAGATGAAGAAGTAACCAGGCTTGCGTGATGCACATATGTGCTGGCGAACCAGGACTGGTGGCTGACCCCTCCACTGATATCTGGTGTCGAATGGGCCCATGCCGTATGTGCAGATGGACAAAAAGTGCATCCCTACGTGAGCGGCTATCACCCCTGACATGGTACTGCTACAAACACAGGACGATGCGGTGAAGGCGGAGGGTGTAGTGCCAACAAAGGTTCATTGAGGCTGTGCACTTGAGGGACATGTAATGCTCTGTACTTACAGTGGATAAGGTCTCCAGGACACAAGTCAGTAGAGGGTGTCATGACATGGGCACACAGGGCAACGGACTTGTGCATACTTGTACACCATGCACTGGCAGTAGTCAATGGACAAATGTTCAATGATGAATGTCCACAACGGTTTAAGTTTGCAACACCAATTGTGTATTGTGATAAATAAAACAAAATAGTGCTTACAACAGCAACTGCCCATGCCCCCTCCCCCCACCCCCCAACTCCAGAACACAACATCACCCCCCTACTCCCTCCCCCCAACTCCAGAACACACCATCACCCCCTCCCCCCTACCCCCAACTCCAGAACACAACATCACCACCCTACCCCCTCCCCCCAACTCCAGAACACACCATCACCCCCCTCCCCCCTCCCCCCAACTCCAGAACACAACATCACCCCCCTCCCCCAACTCCAGAACACACCATCACCCCCTCCTCCCAACTCCAGAACACAACATCACCCTCCAACCCCCTCCCCCAACTCCAGAACACACCATCACCCCTCTCCCCCCTCCCCCCAACTCCAGAGCAGTCGTCCCATGTAGGATGTGGGGCCCACATGTGGCAGGAACGCCTAATGTCTCTTGCCCCCCTTGTCTGGGGGAGGCAAATCCCGTTGACGCAAGGAACGCCGAGTGCTTCTCTCTGGGCTGCATTGCGTGGGCTCACTGGTCGTGGACGTGTCCTCCTGCTGTGGCTCGGTATTTTGATGCTCTGCCTCAAGGGCATTTGCTATGCGATTGAGGACATGGCATAGCCGGGTCGTGCTGTCCATCATAGAGTCGCACAATCTGGTGGTGCAGTCGGTGAGGGACTGCCGCATTTGGTTAAGTTCTTCGTGCAGCTCTGCCCTGGCCTGGAGATTGTCCTCAATGTAGTTTGCAATTAGATCAGTCAACTGGTGCACTCAGTGCTGGTCAAGTGAAGGGAGACGATCTGAGGATCCACTTGCACCAGCATGCTCTGCAGGGGGTGGTATGGGTGGACTGGGGGGAACGGCGTCCTACGCCTGCGGGTCAAGTTCCAGTCTGTGCACAGGTGACGATGCATCCCCGGAGTCACTGCATGACGCCAGGGCCACGAGGCATGGCTCTGGCCTGTGCATACTGTCTTAGTCGTCCTCCAACATGGGCCCCTGGATGGGTGGTGGGCTGGGCTCCCACTCATCCGGTGCGGTGGCAGCAGCCTTCCCTGAGACGCTCGACTGTGCCGAGCTAGGGGTTTGCACAGTTGCTGCTGCAGATGCTGTGTGGGTTGCTGGTCTGCCAGCTTCAAGTGGCCTTTCCGTAGGCTGGGGGGTGTTTTTTTTTGCTGCTGGCTTCGGCCTGACCCTGCCAGTACCCGCGGAGGTGCTTGGCCGGCTTCCCTGGGGCTGTCATGGTCTGTGCCTGTGGGGGTAGAAGAGAGGGACAACATTAGTGTATGTGCAATGTCCTATTTGCATACATGGTTGCATGGACATTTCGGTCATTTACGGTTTGTTCTGTTTGGGGGGTAGCTATGGCAGTGGTACATGTGCATGGTGATGGCATATACACATGTTTGGGAGTGACTCGTTGTGCCCTGGTCATGTACATTTTGGCTAGTACTATGCCTACCACGCTGGACAGTGTGCATGATGGGCTGTGCAAGTCAATGCACTATGGTTGATGTGCGTTATGTACTCGCACTTGGGCCAGCATTAGGCGGCACTTGCCTCAGCATTTGTTGGATGGGGGATGCGTTGGATGGGGGGGGGGGCAACACGAGAGGTGCCTTCGATGGCCCCTGGGTCAGTTTACATCATGCAATGGACATTGCCAGTGTACACTGTCGACACTCACCTCCTTCTCCAGAAGTCGTTCCCTCGCACTCCATGGTCCCCACGCCATCAATGGATTCAGTGCCAATGAGCTCCGCACAGGTCTCCTCCCACGGCTCAAGTTGGACTGCGGTACTTGGGCCACCTCCCGTCTGCAGGGCCTGGCTGCGGTTGCTGGAGAGGAGGACCCGCACCCGCACCCGCAGGTCGTCCCACCGCTTGCGGCAGTCCCTGAGGGTGCGGGGGGGTGTTGCCAACAGCGCTCACCCTCTGTGCCAGTTCCGCCCAGATGGTCTTCTTGCGGAGGGTCGACTCCCTCCGCATGTCGCTGCTGAAGACTACATCGGAATGCTCTGCCAGGTAGTCCACCATGGCCTGGAGTTCATCGGGGCAGAATCTCTGCTTGCAGATGCGATCCGCCACCCTTTTTGGTGCTTTCGGCATGTCCTGCAGTGCCTGGTCCGGTCCCCAACTTTAGTTTCCTCACAGGGCAGCTGCGGATGGCAATGGATTGTGTTTTTAAAGATGGCCGCCGCTCTCCTTCCCGTTCCTGTGCGATGTCGTAATTTCTGGTTCCTTTTTTTTTTGGTGACCGCAATTTACAGTCTCCGTAAATACAATACGGTCACCGTTATGCACTGACGCTAATGCTTACAGGGCGGTGTTGTACTTTACGTGTCGCTGCATGCCGGTAGGGGTTTTTCGGGGGGTTTTGCGGCAGGCCGCACGGTCCTTTTCCGGCATGGCGGAAAGCGCGTGTCCGAGGGCTCGGAATGGGCTGAAATTTTCGGTCTTCAACCAGCACAATGTTGTACTTTACATCATGCCGGAAAGTACCGATACTTACCGGCATGGCTCGGAATGAGGGCCATGGTCTCTTCTGGAGATGCCCAAAGCCGCCCTGAGGGCATTGTTTTGTAGGATATGGAGTTTCCTAATGGTAGCTTTGGTTGCCCCCAGGTAGAGGGCATTGCAGTAGTCTAGGCGAGAGAGGATAAGGGCTCTGGCCAAGGTAATGCAGCTAAAATCAGATAGGAATGGTTTGGCAGTGCGGATAAGTTTGCATGTATATGTCATAGAAGACGCCAGAGAATTAACCTGTTTTGTTAATGAGAGTTTCGAGTCAAGGTAAAAGCCCAGGGTTTTTTACTTCGTGACCGACTTTAATGCTAATGCCATCAATTAGAAATGAAGAGTAGTCAGGTCCAAGTTTTTTTAGGCTAGAGGTAGTGCCAAGAATGATGAGTTCAGTTTTATCATCATTCAGGCATAGTCCATGCATGGCCATCTATGCCTGGATGATGATGAACACTATATTCACCAAGGCCCAATCTTTTCCATAATCCCCAGAAAGCGGTAGGGGCATCTGGGTGTCATCTGCATAGTTAGTGTAGGTGACACCAAGAAGATCCAGATCATCGAAAAGGGACTTGGTAAAAAATGTTGTACAGCTTAGGCGAGACAAAAGAGCCTATGCTGTGCAACATTCTTTTTGAATAGGCCTCCAACCGGTCTGGCACCCAACCTGCACCAGCACCTCGTGTCACAATGGATTGGGAACCTGGTTGATGTGTATTAATAAATATATTTTATTAATTTATTATTCAATGTAAATGAGGATAATCAAAATACAACAGTCACCAAAATTGTGGCAACACAAATGCAATGTCCTATCTAGAGCGACCAGGTTGAAATAGACTGTTATATTTTATTTTGTTTTAATGACAAAACATGCAAATAACAATTCCACACAAAGGATATAGCACCTACAGTTAAGCACTCCCCCCTGCAGCACTCACCCCCAAACATTAATCAGACTTGATTCCTTTGAATGGAAGGCAGTGGCAAGGAGTAGGAATATAGGGGAAAATCGGGTTTGGGGTGAAGCCCACCACCACAGCATGGGAAGCCAGTAAAGAAAGGAAAAATCGTTTTTTGCAGCAAAATGGAAGAATGGGGTTTTTATTATTTCTCACAACTGCTAGGGGACAGAATAGAGGAAAATGTGTACTGCTTACACGTAGGAGACAGGCACAGTCAAGGTTTTAGAGAATACTAATCAGCACACCAAGAAAAATAGAAATGAAGAGGAAAATCGTTTTTTGGGAGAAAGCAAATGCAAACGAAAATACAGTGGCAAATGGAAATGTGTTTACAATGACAGGCAACTCGGAAAAGGGGTTTAGCTCACAAAAATAAAATCGGGGTTGGTTCAGGCTGACAGATGCAAAGAGGAATGACACTGGCAAATGAAAATTCGCTTAGCAGGGCATAATTTAAACGGTGGTCGGTCAAAAGACCGAAAAAAAAATCTCGAAATACAATAATCTCGAATCCAAAATCCCGAAAAAAAAAAAGTCGAATTTTTTATTTATTTAATTATATGCTTTTTTGGGGTCAGGTAAGTAAAAAAAATGGGTTAAAATAAAAAAAAATAGAAAAAAGGGGGGTTGGGGGGGAACCCCCCCATTTCGAACAAAAAACGTCATTAAAAAAAAATTCGACTTTTTTTTTTTCGAGATTTTGGATTCGAGATTATTGTATTCGGGATTTTTGTTTTCGGTTTTATTACTATAAACCAATTTAAACACAGGGACTAATTTGTTTTTCAGCTCACAAGGGGATTGATTCTTTTGGGCAACGCTTTAATGACTATAACAATTAACAAAAACACTGAGAAAAGGATTGTTGGTTTCAATGGGGATATGCTAACATAAACAGGCAAACAAGAGATTCTTCTATGGGCAGATGACTGAACTACACTGGCAAATGGGGTTTTCAATGGGGACATATTGGATGCACTTTTACAAAATAAATGCACTGTCACACACCCAAGCAATACTCATGCATCTTGTCTACCGGCCCCCTAGCCCCTCTCGCACCTTCGAGGATGACATCTCGAACCTCCTGTCCACCAACTCCAAACTTGGATCCCAAACTATGCTCTTAGGAGACCTGAACCTGGGCCTAACGATCCTCATGCCTTAGCTGTGGAGAACTCACAAACCTGGGCTTCATACATAGAATCACAACACCGACCCATGCCAAAGGCCGTATGCTGGACTGGGTGTCAGACCTCAACTGTGCTATCTCCATTCACCAAAACGAACCAGTAGCTTGGTCACACCATCACTTCATCCTGTTCTCCATCCCTGGATCCTCCCCTTCCAAAGCCACATCTGCCCCCCCTTGTTATCTAGAAACTGCCATAATGTCACCATAGACAGCCTCCAACCCCTCATTAGCAACATCCTCAGAAAAGCCAAAGCCATCGCACACCTTGATGAGTGGTTCACCCCGAACTAAAAAGCCTCAGAAACACCAAAAGATCAGTGGAATCCACTTGGCGCAAATCGCCCTCCTCCACCAACAAAACTGCTTTTACATCAGCCTCCACTATCTACAAAGCGGCCATCCTTTCTGCTAAAAAAAGAAGCCTATAATTCTCGAATCCAAAATGCCAAACCCAATACTAAGGAGCTCCTCAGCATCCTAAAAGAGCTTGAATCCCCAGCACCGCCCGCCCAAGACTGTATCAAAGAGGCAGAATGGTGCACAAAATCCATCAAGCCCTTGCGGATAAAATCACTCTACTCCAAAATAAGATTGAAGCTAAAAAGGCTAGCCTCACTAACAGCTCCCAGACTGTTCTTGTCCCAGTGAAAACCCCTAAATCTTGCACTCCCTTCATCTTCTCACATGTAACACCAAAGGAAGTTGCAGATATCATAATTAGCCTCAAACCCTCCCACTGTCAAGGGGATATCTGCACATGCCACCATCATTAAAGAGGGAGCTAAAAATCTAGCCCCCTTCATCACCACTCTGATAAATTCTTCCTTCTCTTCCAACCGGGATCCAAATATCCCCACAAACTATAGGCCCATCACCACTGTCCCGCTTCTTCTAAAAATACTTGATCGGGTGGCCTATTTGCAAATTCAGAAGCACCTAGAGGAGAATTAACTCAGACAATCGGGTTTCAGACCCAGACCTGGAACTGAGACAGTCCTCGTAGACCTCAAGATCCAAATGGACGAGTCAAAGGACAAAGGTAAGCTAGCGATCCTCCTACTCCTTGACTTATCTGCGGCCTTCGACCTTGTCGACCACCAAATTCTCACCAAGCACCTTAACACAGCTGCAGCATTTTCCACTAACACCTCTGACTGGGTAAAGTCCTTCCTCTCAAATCGGACCACCAGAGTCTTCTCCCCTTTAGCCTCAGCAGACCCCACACTCATACTCTTTGGAGTTCCTCAGGGATCATGCGTGTCACCGACA
The DNA here is from genome assembly GCF_040938575.1 of Ambystoma mexicanum. Lineage (NCBI taxonomy): Eukaryota > Metazoa > Chordata > Amphibia > Caudata > Ambystomatidae > Ambystoma > Ambystoma mexicanum. Next base: position 254,217,576 of record NC_090940.1, on the reverse strand, counting down.
CTTTACAATATATTTACGAAGCTATTATTCAACCGTCTGGACAACTTGGGTGTCATCTACACCAACTATGTTGATGACACTCAAGTCCTTATTCCATTCACTGGCTGCTACAACCATGATTCAAAATTACTGAATGACATTTATCTTGAAATCAAAGCATGGATGGTCACCAACAGTCTCTGCCTCAATGACGACAAGACTGAGCTAATGATTGTGGGCACTCAGGCACGATTGAACAAACTTGACACCAGGTACTCATCTTTCATCATCGACTGTAACATAATCAATGTATCTAAAGAGATAAAATCATTGGGGGTCTACCTCGACTCAACACTCTCTCTCAAAACATAAGACAGCAGTGTGGCGTCTTCCAAGGCCTTTACAAATAAAATGACCTACAGCTGCAAATCGTACTTATCTACAAGTAGCTGCCTAACGTTAGCTAGAGCACTTGCACTGTCTAAACTAGACTACTGCAACACACTATTCCTAGGTTGTTCTGAACACAACCTAAATAGACTCCAGGTACTCCAGAATAACTCACTGAGAGCAGCACTCAGTCTTCCCAGATCCTGCCATATTTCCAGTCAC